>NC_090705.1:5376071-6606428 GCF_040954835.1 Lepisosteus oculatus | reverse complement strand
AGGTTTTGAAGATTTACCTGGATTAACTACAGGAGATTATGTCACCCTTGCTATCATCAGTAGATATCTTGATTTTAAGGTAAAATCTAATTGTTAAGAAAGCACAATTTGAATTTTTAAAGCCACTGCTATTAATTTCATCGCTGTTTACCCCCGCGTTCAATAGGTTAAAATTACGAGTAGATACAATTTAGTACATTTTAATGTTCTTACACATTTGCATTCACACCCACATTAATTTCTTTTTGTTTCTTTAAAATGCATAACTTATAGTGAAGTTAGGATAGGTATATTTTTAGTATTTTATAGTTGCACGTACATTTAGATAAAATAAATTTACACTTTTTTTTTTTTGCTTTATACAAATCCTACATCTGCTCGGTCCACAAAACAAATGATATTATGTAAGGGCGAGTTCCTGCAGGGAAACAGCATTCATCTGCCCAAGAAAACATCTTTTATTTATGGCGCATATTGAAGTGTGCATTTCAGTTGCCTAAGCATTATTATTGTTATTGTTATTTTTCCATTATTGATTGAAGTACCCCAAATATAAACATAAAAATGACAGCAGCCATCATCCATGTCTTTTTCAGGATTAAACATTTTGTAAAATAATTCACAAAAAATATTTCCCAGTTTCACAATTTGAGTATTTAAGCAGTATAGTTATCGTTATTTGTTTTTCTAATATGTAGTGATTTTTTTAAACATTGTACATCTATTATCCGATGCTGTTAACAGGTCGGAGAGGTCTGGAATGAAATCAGTAGAGAACTTGAGGTTGAACGAGTGAGACCTGTCACACCAGACAAAGTGGCTTTGGAAATGATTGCAAAGTCTTCAGAAGACATGGCCAAGACAGTGGCTGCCCTGCAGACCAGCATGCTGGAGCACCAACAGCAGCAGGATCTTCTGGATGAGCAGCAGATGTATGCAGAGGTGAGAACCCAATTCATGGAGATGGGCCACTACACATTAAACAGAAAGTAGATTCCTGCACTTTCTTACATTCCAGTACTACTCCTTCACAGATTCGCTCCAACCACAAGCAGCAAGACCTTGATGTAAAGTCATGGGAGGATTTTGTTGCGAAGACATCAAACCATGCAGTCCTGAAGGTAAATTGTTTCTTTTCAGGACCTACAAATCTTTGTGTCTGCTATTAGTTTCAACAGAGCAGTGTATATTCAAAGTTTATTGTTTTTCAGTAGGTTACATCATTTTAATAAATTGGCTACAAAGATATGAACAGATATGGTTAATTGCATCTAATCCTGACACAAAAATATATTTTTTAAACCGTGATATTATCATGTTTCTAAAAATGTTCATACATGGTAAAATTCCATGGTAAAATGCCAGTGATTGTTGTAAATGAAAAAGGAACATTGCCAGAATGGATGCTTTATTTTTCACAACAGGCTATTAAGAACAGAATATAAAAGCTTCTGATTAATGCGTGCTTCTTAACTCCAGGCAAAAAAGTGAGCTGATTGCTCTGAAAATATAATACAAACCCCTAGGTAATTTTGTTGCCTTTTTTCTTCCCACCTTTAATTCCAAAGTTTATTCAGCATTGTCTTTTTTTACTCCTGATATTTTGTTTTAACAGAATGCAATTATTTATCAAATATACTGCTGCTGTATATAGTACATCACTGGCGTGTGCAAAAGGTTATCATCCGTTTCAAAGTTGTTACCTGTACGGATTTCCTTTTTTGATTTTTGATGAGCTCACTCTCTTATTTAATTCGTTGTTTTAAATTTTTCAGGTAATGTTTAAAAAATAATGAACAAAGAAATATTACAAAAGACAGGGGATACATATTTCAAGAATATCACAGTCCCTCAGTTGCTTCAGTACAAATATACAGTAACATGAAAGCATAAGGCTGTTTGTGAAGAAGTACGTATACAGTCCAAGTACAGAGACCTTCAAGCCTACCACTCACCCTGAAATCTCAGAACCTATTAAAAGCTGAGCACTTAGTGTAGGATTTTAATTGGGAAAATGCAAGAAGAACCTGACAGACAAAAAGTAGTGCTTTTTATTCTTTGAAATTTGTGAGTAGATCAAAGATTAGATTTAACCCTAGAAAGGAGAGTCGTTTAAAAATCTACGGCAATAGCTTTTTTCAAACTGGGAGACTGAAAGAATGTATATCATAGGAGATCAAATATAATATGCTTATATCCATATTTACTCTTCAAGAGAGGTGAAACAGGAAACAGGCAGCCACAACAGAAAAGAGTGCGAACAGAGTGGAAAATGCAGTATTTTACAAAATGACATTGTTCGTTCTTATTGCAGGTCGCAAAACAGCTTCAAGAGAAATTCATCGAGTCCTCTAAACTCAAGATAAAACATCAGGATGCCATTTTCCACCCAACACAGATTACTGGTTTACAAACAACAGTAAGTAAAGGCAGTATTGAAAAAATCTGATACTGTATACTGTATGTGGGAATGTCTAAGGAACTACTTAAACCATAAGGATGGCTGAAGGTTTTCTTTTTATATCTAAATCTAATCTAATAAGCTGAACTTGATGTTTGCAATATCCATTCAGAATGTGTCCCTATCCTAACTCGACGTTTCTGGTAACAAAGCAGGATGATGAAGCTATGCCTGGGGTATGAAAAGCACCTAGGAATACCTAAGCTTTATAGAAAAAGCAGTCTTTCATAATAAACTACATTGAACTATGCTGAAACGTGCATCCCCAGACTATTATACAGAAATATATTATTAGGGCATGCAACTAGTTTAATACTCCATGATACTCCTAAAATAACTAAATAAATCACACAATGTAGTACACCCAAAGAATGACTCAGTGAAATAAGTCAGTGTACAGTTAGACAACTCCTTATGCAATATTTATTTAAATACATGTTGCTTTTTAAACTACATCTATTAAATCTATTTTCTAGCTCCCAATCCGAAGTTATGACTGAATATGTTGTTTTTAAAGACTTATAATGTTGTTAGAAACACAGCCTACTTGTATGATATCACATCACAGTATCACACAGATATCACATCACAAACATGCCTCTTTGTGATCACTCAAAATGTTTTGGTCAGATGTTGCATCCTCTGAAATTTGTATTTATGTGTGTGTAGGATACAGTATTAAGAGCACATTATAGCAAACATGTTAGTCTACATGATAACAGCAAAAAGTGCTGTGTTGATCTGCCTCCTAGAATTTCTGTGGACGTTTGGTGACAGTGGATAGCACTCCTACACACCTGACTGGGGGACCATTAGCAAAGACCGACCTCGCACTGGAACGCGCCTCGATCAGAGGAGGAGCCTTACAGAAAACCAAAGCTGCAAAAGAACTAAGTTACAGATAGGTTCTGTACATGAAATACTCTAAAACGTATCACATCCTTTTTCTCAGGGGTCTACATTCAAGCAACTCTTTTCTAATCTAATTTCCTAGTTTGTGTAACAACCCATTGAAACTGTTAGCTCTATGACGATCAGCCTTCATCTGCTTTCTCTAGAGAGAAATCTGTTTTTCTGCTCAGTGGGCCATATTAGACTAATGCTTGCTTGTGGTTCATATTTAAGCACTTTGACTTGTTACCGTAGCTGCAAACAATGAAGAGACTAGCAAAAACTATACTAACACAGACATTTTTGTATAAAAATGTGATTTGATATGAAGGAGCTGTTTGAGTTTGGCACCAATAAAGTAATAAAATAAAGACATTCCTCTTACTAATCAATAAGATGTTGATTGCTTTAAATTAAGTATTCAATTTTAATCATGTTGTTTATTTGAAAACTTTTCTATAGGTAAGAGGAACTACTTTTCTTCAACACAAATGTTTTAAGGCTTCTTGACAGCAATGTTATGGTTTAAACGTCTTTAGTACTTCTTCATGATTCTTATTTCTGTTTCTTTCACATCTGGAATGCCATATGACATTGTTTATTCTATTCTTAGCAATTTTAATTTCAAGAATTATCTTTTCAGTTGCACAGTTTGTTATATCATGTAAGGCACAGGTGCACAATATACAGTATAGCCCGCAGACCAGGTGTGGCCCATCAGTCAGTTTATCCCAGCCCCTGAAGATATGTTTGGAAAATGTTCAGCACCACCCAAAAGAAAAGAATTGATCTTGAACATAGGAAAGTTAAATTTAGAATGTACTAAGAAATATTTCTTTTCTGACCTAGGGCATGTACATTCTTTAATTGCCTGAAATCTGTTGCTGTGCTGTATGTAATGTACAGTATGTTACCATTACAAGGCAAATCATGGTAATTGCAAAGAATTAATGGGTGAAATGTGAACTAAAAAGAGAATCTTTGAACACACAATGTCATGGAAAACATAGTGTTTTTGTTTGAAGCATGCAATTGCTGGCTTCAAAGTTGCTCAGCTAATTGCTGAGTTGAGGTGTCCTTTCATCAGTGGTGACTTTTGATGCAAATATCCAATGTTGTATAGGAGATACCAAACATCTCTTTAAAAAGACTTTTATATTTCTCTGCTGCTCTGGATGAGAGCATGTCAATGTATTTGTAGAGTAAGAGAAACATTCCAAATGCATGAAGAGCTTACTGTATATCTCGTGTCACTATGTGGTAGAATCACCGGAACAGGTGATTTATTAAATGCCTTCAGGAAAACTCTTAAAAGACTAAAGTTTGCGGTAAGATAAATTGGTGGCTATAACTACAGATGGTGCTCAATATATGTTAAGAGAGACAAGTGGCTTTATTGGTCACTTAAAGAGGCACATCGGAGATTGGGCTGCTTTACTAAAACAATATCATTGCAATGTCCACTGGAGGCTTTGTGTGGGAAGTATTAAACATTAAAATAAATAATGGACTTACTGTACAGTAGCTGTTTCATCAGTGAACTTCATTTGTGCTCATTCTCTTAATCACTGGGAATTCAAAGCTTTTTGAAGGAGCATCAGTGCTGTAATGGTGATGTCCTTTTGCACATTGATGACAGCTGGTTTAGGCAGGGAAACATTTTGAAGAAATTATCTGCCCTGCAAAATGAACTCCATTCCTTTCTAAGTGAAAAGAAGGAATGGATCTGTGAAGGGAAGATAGCACCTTTGCGTTTTTGACATACGTACAGTACCTTGAATTGAAACTTGAAATTACAGGGGAGCAAAAGACTCATTTTGATTTTTTGAGGCAGTGGATGCAATTTGAAGAGAAACTAAAGGTATTTGTAAGGTCGGTTTATATTTTCAGAATGGCATATTCGCTTATTACATTTGTTTTGAAGAAAAGAATGCTGTTCGAGAGCCTTCTTGAAACTAAACAACATCTGAGAACAAGAATGACTGCTGATCACCTGCTTCCAGCATTGTTCAGAGTGACTACCACCTCACTTGAGCCCGACATCCTTCACCTGGTGTAAGACAAGCACTGCAACATCTCACACTGACTTATTTCAATTCTTATTTTTATTTTTGCTGTTTTTTTCCCTAATTGCACAGCATCTGAGAACAAATGTGAGTACAAATAACCAGCTAGTATAATTACTTTATATATAATACATCACCGAACAGTGAGTCTGTCCTGGGAATTATTTTTGTTAATTTTTCAAAGGTAGGATTATAATTTCAAAATGGCATATTCACTTACTACATTTGTTCTGAAGAAACATTCAGTGACTTCCCACAAAAATAGAGAGTTTCAAGTTCAAAAATCTTGAAAGAGGTATACATACAGTACATTCAAAGCTGTTCATTTCTAAAAAAACATCCAGTGAGGTATTTTGAGAAGGGTTAAAACGCTGGTGCTTAGTATTAATGGTTCCTAGAAATAAAACAAATGAATACAAAACCTGGTTTTGATCAGATATAAGGATGGGTCATTTATCTGGAGAATTAACATGTTACTGTAAGGATTGATGCAAAAATGTGGATAGATTTTTTACTACTTAATGCAAAATCTTTCATACTATTATTTCTCACAAACGAAGCATCAGCTATATCTTACGAACAGGATTAAAAGTCTCTGGAGAAAGAAGGTAAAATTCAGATTAAAGTCTTCCTTAACATTTTAGAAGTTCCATTTAACAAGTTTAAAAAAACTTTCATCAATGCCATTAGGTGCATGAATCATAAAGCACTACCTTGACTAGACAGAAACACCCTTCAGTGTCCCTGCTAAAAGCATTAACAGTAATATATACAGCATCTTCTTGTCAATCAGGAGAAGGATCCCTATTTTATTTTGAGGGCAAGAGGCAGCAATAATACTGTAATGTTTATTTTGCAAAATCTGTGAACATCAGGAGACTGGAGATGTGTCTCCCAAAGTAGAGCAATTTGAACTTTTTTACGGTGCAAAGACTTTAAATGTTGGGCTGTTGTGATGGGTGAAATCAAGCTGTACATGTTCTGAGATAAAACCATTGTAAACTGTCATAAAATACCAGCACAGCAGTGAGGGAATGCTTTCTCAGAGAAATATATCAGTAAATGTGGAGGAGATAGAAGAAAGTAATTAGAAGGAACAACTAGAAATTCACTATTAATGCTTATATGTTTTGAGGACAATAAAGAATACAGATTTTGGATATTGATTAAATGCTTTTGGCACCATTTAGATTTATTAATATAATAATTTATGGCTGATCATGATATACTCAAATTACTTTGAACATCGCTTGTGCATTAAATCACTTAATTAGTCAGAGTTGATTGGGCACAGATGATGAGATGATTTAAGCTGTTGAATGTCAAGCCTGCTGAAAATCAAGAAAGAAAAACACAGAAAGGGTTTATGAAAGAATATGCTCTGTTTATCGAGAGAACAACACCTTGGTGCTACTGGTATGCTGGACCCTCAATTAAATCACCTCAGGTGAAATTCGCCAGGAGTGGAGCCAAGTCCTGTTTAAAAAATGAAACAAATTATTATGTAGACCACCCTAACGTAGGCATCAGTGAGTGTGGAACAGGTGTGCAGAATGATACCAGACATAGCACTAATTGTTGTGTAGAACAGACCACTTGATAAGTCCAAGTGTAATGATTTGGGCAAATGTATCTGGTCCAAACTATACCAGTAGTGATTAATAGCAATTTGACAGTGATGTATTTGGCAATGCATTGTTCAGGTCCTGGGTGTCCCTTATTGTCCCTTATGAAGGCTCTTCCTGCTGTAATTACATTGCAACAAGACTGCGCACATCATCTTACTACTCGTGTAACAAGTCTTCCAAGACTATGACAGTAATACCATGTTGTATGTTGAAAGTGTCATAAGAAGTGAGTGGACATGCTACAAAAAACATTTTCCCATCTTCCCAATGATATCTTTATGAATTTCTTGCAATTATAGGTGATCTTTCTTTTGATAGTATATTTCCAATAGGCAGCAACAGATAACATGATTGTTTAAAAAAGGAAGCGAGGTAAAAAGAAACATGTTCACTCAACCCATACAAGTACAAAGGTGATTTCCCCAAAGTGTTCGAAAACCAAATTCACTGTAAGGAATATGAACAAGGAAAAAAAACATTCTTGCAAAACCGATGAGCTCAGAGACACAGCAGTGCACACTCACTGGTAGTCATTTTGGGGGAAAAAATTATTTACAAAATTAATAACACTCTTTCACTCAACACTTTATAGGAGGCCAAAAATACACAAATTAGAAAATCTATGGTAATCACTTTGTTATCGGTTGGCCATTTGCGTTTCGCAAAACAGTTTGATTTATATGTACTCCTGTCTTGGTTGATTAACCATATTTTCTTATTGTATCAATAGAATTATATCTTTGACTTCATACATGTACATTGCAGACTGTTCTGACTGATTTGAAGATTTGTAGAACATCAAATGTTCTGTGATTTTATCGATCTAGTTTTTAATTATCAAAGTAAACTTAAATCACCCAATCCCTACAGTTTACACTTTTGTGTCTCACCTTTTTTTTAGGAAATCTGATATTATATACAGTACGTGCACATCACTTTCCCCTTAGCCAAGCTTCAGAAACCTTTATAACACCTTTCCCTGCTTGGTCAATGGCCTTGGAATATGTTATAAGTAGTAATACTCCAAGCATTTAGATGCAAATATTTAATGATTTTATTTGAACTGTTGCTCATTATTTGATTTTTTATCCTTTTACTCTAGCCTTTGTGTTTCCCAGATTTTTCTTTGCTGGATTCTGTGCCCCTTAATCCTAGTTTAAATGTTTCTGGACCTCTCTGTACTGAATATTCTTGCTCCAAGTCAGTTTCTCACTCCCTCTTTTTAATGTAATTTGTCTTTTCTGAAAAGGTATTCCTTGAAAATATAAGTAAGGTTATAAAAAGAGAGGCCATTCAGCCTATCCGTATTGTTTGTTAATAGCCAACTGATCTGAGTCGGATTTGGAAAGAAAGCAGGTGAAGGCTTTGACAACATTCCTGGCTCCCACAGCCCCTGATATAAAGACGTACCTGTACTCTGCTCTTGGTTTCCTTATGATAGAGTGGATTCCAGGGGTCAAGAAAGCTTAAACCCGTCTTGGGTACAGCCATACACTGTAGTGCTGTATTAAGTTCAAGCAATCTCTCAGAGAACACAACTGATTTGGCCCTGGTCTTGATCTTTCTTTCAAGATATTTGAAACGACTCCTCAAGGACTGCGGACATTCGTCCCAGATGTCATTAGTGACTGCTGCTTCCTTCTTTTTTTGGTTTATTGGGATGCATGGTTTTGGAGCTTTTAATGTTACTGCTGTCTTCATTTTGTTTCCTAGAGTTTTCCAAACCTCTGAATGAGGCAAAACACTTTAAGGTTGAGGTAAGTGGAAACACTTTTAATGCAGACGAGTGGTACTGTATGACTACTTTGGCTCAGCTGATATGCTCTTTTTTGAGAATTGATAATTGGTTGACTTTATTTGGGTGTACAATATAACTGGACATGCTGTGCTACATTAATAAAAAATAATATTACTTTCTTTATTTGAGTCTTCCCTCTACACATAAATACTCCAAATACCAGGAGTTATAGGACAGATTAAAAAAGGTATTAAATTCTATATAAATACTTACTTAACCTGTTCTCATCTAAAGTCTTATTTTGAGATTTTATGTGTATAACTAACTCCAAGGGATTTTAAAGGCAACTTAAAAAAATACAGTTATAAAAAGTAACATTTTCTTTTGCTTTTATTAATAAAATAAAACAGCAGTATTGTTTTCTTAATTTATAATACATATTAAGAGAAACATGTATGGACAAATAGGGAGACTAACAAAATTGGATGTTTTACTTTGAACTGTGGTACACATTTCTTTAAAAAATAACTTGAATCTACATTACAATGGTTAAATTACAGTATAGAAAGTTTGAATTCTATCAAATAAATCTGTCTACAATAATTGTGCTGCATTGTTTTTATACTGCTAGATTTCCTGAGAAATGTGGTCTCTCTCTCAAAAACAGAAAAGTTGATTTATCTTAGAAAATTATATATCACATTTACAAAAGTATGAGCATTTGAATTGAATGATATTATATGGTCTGAAAATCTAACATAAGTGCTTCATACTAAATTAATGAAAAATCAAGTAAACAGTTATGAATAGCGACCATTTTTAAATATATTGCAGTCTTCCTCAGATTTATATTTACACTGATAATTGTTTTAATTCTTCCTTCTTTAGAACAGATGATTTCCACCAATGCTTTTCAAATCTGTTAAGAATGAAAAAAGAGAATTAATTTCCAATATATTCCGCCTTTTCTGCAATTATCTCAACACTATTTCCTATCTTGTCAGTGAGATCATCTTCATCTTTAAGAAAATACTACAATTCAATGGCTGTTTCAAATTAAACACCACATTCTTTTTTTAAATTATAAACCATAATTTGCATTATTGCAAAAATGTCAATATGTGTAAATTAATGTAATATTTTAAAACTTATTATTGTTTCCACTTTATTTTAAAAAATAACTTGCAGTCATCCTTTCTCATTACTAGCAGAATTGTGTACCAAATAGTGGTTGTTTGTGGTTGCTAACAATTTACTAAATAATAATTATAATAGCAGCGTATACTGTACATAGTGTTTTTGCTAATACTAATAATATTATACTAAAAATACTAATTATTAGTTGTGTCAGTGAACAATCTAACACTGTTCGAAAAGTTAGAATGCTGTTCAGTAGAAATGAAGAGGTACTTACTTTCTGTAAAGTTCTCTGTATACTTTGTGGTGTATTTCTTTGATATAATATACCTCCGACCTAATCCATGGGCCCTTGATAAAGTACAGTCCACATAGATGTTCCAGAAAAGCTGTGCCAGATCTTCAAAGAGGGTATTATTCTTTGGGTAATCAGACAACTTCAGGTAAATCATAAAGTCCCAAAAGTCACTGACAGTATCTCCAACTTTCAGCTTCTTTATCTCCATCACAGCAATCGAGGAAGAGTCCCAGCACTCTGGGACAATCGTACCCAGGATCACTGGGTCATTGCTGTGACCTTCTTGATGAATTTTCAAAAACGCTGGCTTGGCAGAGGCTACTGCAAACATCAGCATGCAAATCAGCTGGAGGTACCACCGGCTGCTGAGGGATTTCATCGTGCACGGATGAACACCCTGGAGACAAGGAAGAAGACAGGACACCCATCAGTACCTGGATTTAAACCAAGTGCCAAAAAAAACATCCTTACAATTCTTCCCAGGCTTCCCTTAATTTTGTGGAAGAAACGTACAGGAGAGCCAATTTGAAATGCCATGCCATTGAATCAGAGAGTCATCATTCTAGTGCTTGTGTACCTATTCCAGGTCAAACTCTTGTGAGGAGTAAAGTGAGAACGGTACGAGACTACGAATCCTAAAATGCAATGTACAGGTCGGATCAAACGGTTGACACTGAAATAGTGTGCTTTCCTCTAGAGTCTTTTCCTCTATCGAGACTGCACTCATTTATTATCATTTTGTCTCTCTCCGATCCCTCTTTTACGTTTTGCAATTACACAGAAACTGGAGAATTCAGTCTCCTGGGTGTGACAGTTGGCTAGATCAATTTATGCTCTGGAAGGCGATATTAAGTAGTGCCACTTGTACTGTAGCTTATGCCACTGTAAAAAAAAAACAGACTTTTATTTGAACATAGATTTAGTCTCAAAATTAACTTTTGATTGCCGATTAACCTATCGACATAACTTTATTTATCACACTAAAAAAGTTTTAAAAATATTACCCCCACGGGAAATAAATAAACGATGTTAAAAGATAAAAACGTCAATTATTGTATATTTTCTCTGAATATTCAACGGGTACTGTACTGTACACAACTATATAACGATTTCCTTTCCGAAAAAAAAGTGAGGCTATTGTAGAATTAAGCGTTTAGAATTAAGCGTGATTTTCATATCCCGATTTTTATTTGCAGTTTCTTTTCGTTTGCATTCTTTTTCATTGATTGAAAACCTATACATTACTTATGGGATATGCAATGTCTCTTGCAATCAGCTATCAACTATTTTGAGAGGTTCATGCAGAATAAAGTTTGGACAGGCAATAGAGAAATACACTTACAATAAAGGTATGCGTCTTCTGCAGTAAATGGAACAAACAGATCCTTAAAATCTTATGCGGCATAAAAGTTATATGCAATCCCGTTACACCTGGACTTGAAGAAGGAGCAGCTGCTGGATAGTACACCGGTATGTGCAATTCCTTCATGCCTGTGTATCTTTATACAGAGGGTCACCGCCCACATTTTAGCGTCATGAAAATGAGCAACAGGCTTGTGGAAGGCGTTACAGTAACTGAAGGGTAGCACTCCTGAAGCGCAGACATTCAAACTAAAGAAATCGTGTTGCTGCCGGTGCTTGTCTATGTTTCCATGAAATACCATTTCAAAAATTTCTAACGCTTCCTTTATTTAAGAATTGTGAAATAAAAATCCACAGATGCGTTTCAGCTGGTCGATACCTCTACGTCGAGGTTATAAAGATTTGTGTGAAGGTGTCTATGGATATATATATAATTTACAGGTTAAAACTGGAAAACTCAAAAGAATGCAGAGGGCGAATATTGTGGAAATTGTATAACCGACTCCTTTCTTGATCCTATCACGAAAAACGAATCCAAAGACGCTGGCGATAAAACATAAGTGCGTAACGCACATCACTGAAAAGTGATGCTTTACAGTAACCAAAATGTAATAAAACACAAATCACCACCAGCAAATGGAAAATTCTGGCGGGTTACAACTCCAGGCAAAAACATAGATCCGAGTTTAGAGACTTTTGACCACATTACTATATGTCAAAATTTGATTTGTAATAATAGCTACACTATTGATAAGAAACACATCGGGTCTGTCGGAATTAGAAACCATTAGTGCAATAATAACGTTAAACTTATTAACAAAACACTCAATGCAGCGCCTTGTCCCTAAAGTTTACAGACATTACATTTTACTGGACCACTCTTGGTTGCAGCGGTGATTGGCGGTACTGAGCTCCTATGGTTGGCCGGGTGTATCAACAACCTCCTCGCTTCCTGTTTCAGAGAGAAACGTGCTTCCTTGCGGGTCTAGCTAGCAAAGTGAGGTTTTCCTAGGCGCGAGTGGCCGTGTACCGGAACACGTGAAGCATAATCAATAGTTCGTTCGATTAATGAGTCGATTTGGCTGCATTGAACCGAAACAGCCGGTGATGAGCATTTAGGTCTCCTGGACTTTCTCTCGCGTTCGTCCACAGCGCACAAGCATGGTTTGCTGCAGCAGACTTTGCCTCAGGAAGGTTAGTGAGATGCAATGTCTCCCCTCCCCGGTGTTGGAGTATGTTCAAGGAGGTTCTGTACTATAAAGTAAAATTTTATTGTTGTAAAGAAGCTGGTTTGTAACGTAAAGTAATATAATGCCTGAATACCAAAGGCATTGTACTCTGTATTCTTCTTCACACCCGAAGAAGGCTCCACGGCCGAAACGTTGTGTTTTATTTCTTCTGTTTTCAGCATGTAATAAACCTATTACTCGTTCCTTTGTATTCTATATATGTTGTGTGTTTACCCTTCCCACAGCTGTGCAATGTTAAGTTAGAGTTAACGAGTTGAACTTACAGTTGACACTTCTCAGAGCAAGTTTTGTTTTTAAGAGACCGCTTTCAAGATTCAGGATGTTTGACAAACCTGCTGCTTTCTCGCAATACACGCTGTGCTATGAATAATCTCCTGATACCAGTCTTCAATGCGCTTCCTCAAGTGGAAATTCAGACAGAGCATTTAGGACTGAACATTGCTCCCTTCACGTCGTTCAGTTTTGACAGGCTAGCATTAACTTTGGGGTTTCTTTGCATCATTTCATTCGTTCACTTTTCTGTTGTACTCTTTTATTTTCTTTCTGTTAAGAGCTTGTTTCCTATGATATGCTGAGTTTTCCATCTGTATTGTGTGTTGCTGTCGTGCAAAAATGATATATAAAATGAACTCAGTATACTGGATCTTTGAATGACTGGGTGGAGAAAGTCGTTCTGATGGAAACTGGAACACAATGCTGTTGATTTTCTAGAGCCATTGTTGCACAATTTTGTTTTGAACCCTCCTGAATCCGTTAAAAACTGTATATCTCGTATAAAAATGCAAGCCTCACACTGATAATGTTGAGGTTTGTTCACAGTGTAAAGCAAAGTAAACATTAAAATGTAAGATCAGGCAGTGGCAAGATGAAAACTCTGGACCGGTGAGCGGTTTGGAAACTACTTGCCAGTAGGAAGCTTTAAAAATCACCCCGTCAGTGCTTTACACATTTTCTGTTAGACAAACAATAAAAGGCAACAATTTCCTTTTTTTTTTGTCTTCTCGGTTTTGCAGTATGGGAACTTTGTGGATAACCTGCGGCTGTACGTCAAGGGTGGTAGTGGAGGCATGGGTCTGCCCCGACTCGGTGGACAAGGAGGGAGGGGAGGCGATGTCTGGGTGGTCGCCGAAGACAGTGTCACTCTGAAGAGGATCAAAGACAGACACCCGCAGAAACGATTTGTAGCTGGAGTCGGGGAGAACAGCAGGTACACAGAGGGTTTGTGCTCCTACCTTGTCCCCTCCAAGTACCCAGTGGAGCGCGGCCTCTCTCAGGGGGAAGCGCATGTTGCCATGAGGAATTCTTCACATTTCGCTTCTCGTCGATTGGTTTCCAAGTTTGTATCCGGGGATTAAAACAGGCCAGTGGTCCATGTTGACTCCTTCAGCGTTGTGACGGGATGTTGACAGGTCCGCTACCTTCGGTTTACAGAGAAGGTGCTGCTTTGTGAGGTCTTGAGGAAGAAACGTATAATAGGTATAATAGGTCCTTTTAGAGTGTGTGTAAAGAAGTCGCTTTTAAAAAATGGATTAATTGTACAAGGTGGTTGATTTGTCTTGTGTTTCAGAGTTCACAATATCCGTTACAAATTAGCCTCCTTTTATGTTTTTATTTGTCGCGTCTGTAATTACATTTTTGAAATTCTGTGCAAAAGGCTATTATCTACATGTGCATTTCGTGAAAAATGAGAATTGTGTTCCCACAATACCCATGCAGAGAGTAGTCTATTTTAAATAAAAAAAATAGGAATACTTATTTTTAAACTTAAGCTAGTTTTAAACTAGTTTCGCAGTTGTAAAACATGAAATTAAGATGGAGATAACGATTTCACATTCTTCTTAATTTTCGTTTGGAATGATTTGGTGTCTTAAATCCAAACACTACAATGTAAATGAAGACAGGAAGCGTTACATGTTGTCTCAGACTTGTCCCTGGAATGCTGGCACGCTTTTAATGATGTCATAATTAACATTAAATTGACATGTGGCTCTGTGGCAAAGGATCTGCGCCTGTGGCTGGAAGGTTGCCGGTTCAAATCCCGCGTCCGGCAGAGGAATCCTACTCCGTTGGGCCCCTGAGCAAGGCCCTTCACCCCAGCTGCTCCAGGCGCCGTATAAACGGCTGACCCTGCGCTCTGACCCCAGGCTTCTCTCCCCTGTCTGTGTGTCTCATGGAGAGCAAGTTGGGGTATGTAAAAAAAAAAAGACAAATTGCTAATACAAGAAATTGTATATGGCCAATAAAGTGATCTTATTTTATGTTTTACTGGAATGATGCTACATTACACCACATTACAACTTCCTAACCATTGCCCAAAATGTGATAAGATGGATATATACCACAGAAAATGTTTACAAAAACACATCACATCAGAACCACTGCAGAAATACCCTTCCTTCGTTTTTTTTTCATCTGACCTTTAGCTGGAATTCTGCGTTTAGCTCTTGACTGAAGTGTGTCTAGTTATGAATAATTGCATGCCTGGAATGTCATTGCACCAATGGCTTAAAATTGTAGGCCTTATGAATGTGTTAGGGAGCCCAATTCAAATGATTTGTTGCTGTTAAAATCTATGATGATCATTTTATTGTGCTGTTTTTTTACATTTAATGTAAGAGCGCTTTTGATGTTTAGTTGTGCTGGGTTTCACGTTGTAAAAGCAGAGATTTTAACATGCACTCCGCAAATGCTATCAGTTTGAATTTTTTTTTTAATTACGACATAGGCAGTGAAGGCTTGAAAATGTTTTTACTGTTGTATTGGTGAGGAAGATTGGTCCCAAGGGCAAATGACAGTAGGTCAAGTGTTATACTTGTTAAAATAATTACTCTTCACAGACCGCTGTACCTGGCTATGTTAACCTTTAGACAAAAAATTATAATGATAATGCTTTTGACAGCCTTTAAAGAGGAATCTTTCAGTCGTTCATGACTCAGATACACCCTCCGGTCTGCAGTCTACGACATACAGCAAGACCATGGTGTTGTGATCTTACCACATTAATTAGAATTTTAACTTGCCATCCTTCAAACTCAGCACGTATAAGATAATGTTTATAGGGAATACCTCTGCTTTACTTTTATCAGTCTGGAGCAACAGTTTTTATGAAATGTAATGAACTGGCCTATAAGAAAGCGTTGATTAGCTTTTTATTTTACTCCCGGCATTTTTATTAATCCTGTTTGTGCACTAGAGGGGGGTCTTGTTCATTTGAGATATCCGCGTGCCTGGAGGGGTGGGGACCAGATGTTGGCTGTTCTGCCTTAGTTTGAGAAGGACAGTGTTGATGAGTCAAAAGGCAGGCCCTGGAGAGAATTGATATTGAGCAATTGGAGAGAGATTACTGTGTACTTCACTGATTTGGTACTGCTATTTATTTTTTGTTCCTGAAAAGAAAATAATATGCAGGAGTTGCTATGAATCGTGCACCACATCACTGTGGATGTCACATGCAAACATGACAGATCTAAGCAAATGCAGTGACAAAGGCAGGACAACTGAACCACTCCAGTAGACTCAAGTTTCACCTGTTACTCGTAGCTTGTTTTTCATCCAAGTTAAAGCAAAGAAACAAAAAGTCTTCCTTAGAATGATGAAGGTCTTCTTTTGGTCCAGATAGCGTGTCATGTTTTTGCATTTAAAAAGTGAGAATGTGGAGTGAGTCTTTACTTCAGAGTGTGTTTTAACCTTGCACCTCTTAACATAAAACTAGATATTTTCCCAGTGTTTTTTAAAATAAAACACGCTAAGAAAATACATTTAAACTCTTTAAGCACAGAGATTGGGCTTAGTATCTGGATAATATTTAAGCAGATCTTGAAATGCTGTTGGAATAGGTAGCATCAGTGTGTGCTCTGTATATTACAGTAAGTGCCCTAGACGGTGACATTTGGAGATATACCTGTCAAGCTTTAGGGTCAGTTGTATAAATGACATTTTACATGATATTCTCTTAATGATCGATCAGTCAAATAGAGGCATTAATAAAGATGAGTACAAAAGCAATAGCTGATTAGGAAAAGGGCTCAAGAGCACGATCTCTACTCTTATAGATGAATGATCATTACGGACCCTTGATATTTTAACGCCTACCAAAACAGTGAGCTCAGAAATATGAGGGACCATGTGTGCACTGGTATATCTTCTTTGATACAATGGCAAGTACAAAAACGAATTGCATTTACTATAACCTGTCTGAGATTATGTAGAATTAACAGGGCCCAGACATACAATAGACAGGCCTTCCTGAACAAGTGGCCCACACTTTTATTGTTCTTTCTAAGGTCGGATGAAGGAGAGCAGGCTCTGTCTCTCCTTACTGATGCCTACAGCCGCCCACCAGAGCACATTCATGAGCTCCTCTATTCAAAATGCCGCAGTAGCGCTATATCTTTCCTAATTAATGTACATTTTTCAACGTGAGGTTTAATGCTGTATGTATTTTAGTAAAATGTAAGACCAGGGTACAAAACCATACACTGATCACTGAACAAAAATATTATAAATGAATCCCTAAGTGTACGTTTTTTCTAATTGTGCTGTTACACAATACTAGAGCCTGTGGTGCAAGTACATGGTTTTCTCTATATTTTTGGAAGTAAAGTACTCTTTGTTTTCCCCAGTATCCGTGCTCTGAAGGGTAACAAAGGACAGGACTGTGAGATTTGTGCTCCAACTGGTATAACTGTTACGAGTGATGATGGGAAAGTCTTAGGTACGTAAACCGACTGTTCTTGTGTCTTCTCCTGCTTTTGAATGGCTACTAATTGCACATCGTTATGTAACTGCATGTATTCAACTAAAAAAGTTATTCACATGTTGAACATTACTGTAAGAGACCTTAGTAGACTGTATTTAAATCTGTTTGGCCGGTTTTAAAGGTCATAAAGCAACATTGCTTTAAATGATGAATAGAAATTAATTAGTAAATAACTTGGGCCTAAAATCCTTCAGATAAAAAAAGGTGTCTTTTTCTTCCCTTCTATCAATCAGAGCGAGTAGTACCCCTGTGGTTTACCAGCTCTGTAGCCCCGGAGCAGATTAAAAACCTGAGGTGCAGTCTGAGCACTATTGCGATTGCAGTGTGTACGCTTTTTTGCTTGGAGTCTTGCTCCTGTCATCGCCCAGATTCGGGGTGTGTTTTCCAGGGGAGCTGGACGCGGAGGGGCAGCGCATGGTCGTGGCCCGAGGGGGCCGCGGAGGATCCCACGATTCCGGGTTCTTGCCCAGCAAGGGGCAGGCCCGCACGATCCGCCTGGACCTCAAGCTCATAGCCGATGTGGGCTTGGTGGGGTAAGACCCAGCTCGTCCTGTCATTGCCCGGTCTTTATTGACTGATCGCCTTCTCTCTGCCCAAAGACATCGGGAAGGGGCTTTGAAATGTTTTTATCCCCTTTCCCTAATCTGTGCTTTTATTCCACATGGTTGAGTCCTTAATTAAAATTCACTGCCTGACCAAGGAAGCTCACAGAGACGGGTGTTTGTGTTCTGAGCTCAGGAGAATGTGAACCTCTATTATTGCAAACAGACTGAGGCCACTCAACTAATTGTGAGGCTTGTTAGGGTTATTCTGTGCACCTAAATAGAGGTTTTTCACAAGCAAAGATTTTTTATATTTATGCAATCATGACTTCTATTTTTCTTTCATATTAATTATAAGCTGTGTATATAACAATTATTAACCGCCACTTAAAAGTGTCAGGAATGCAAGCTGTAAAGCAACAAAATGTGAAAACTGTGCAAAGGTCCAAAAACAATTGCTGAACAATACTGGTCATTAACTCTCCATGCACTCGTTTCAAAATGAGTGAAATATGCGAATATGGTTCTCATTTTTAAATGCAATCTCATTATTTTGTATTTTAGACCAGTGTATTTCCCTTTCATAATCTGACTCAAAGAAGCAGTAATTTAAGGTTTTTCCAAAGAAAGAAAAGTGTGGTTTACTTTGCGAATTGTCAGGATTCATATATGAAATACATTTTATCTTGTAATCTTGTGTATTTTCTAAAGGACAAAGCTTAATAAGCTAAATACAAAAAAAAAGTGTATGATTTATTTTGGCTGGCACTTTTATCTGAAGTGACTTACATTTATACAGCTGGGCATTTTACTGAAAGAATTTAACTGAATTGCTTTGCTTGCTCTGTCAGATTTCTGTTTGCAGTATTGCGATACTTTCTCAGTGTGTTTTGATAGTTTTTAAGTGTAAATTAGGTACTGAAATAGTTGGGTTGTACTTTGGTTTATATGTTTATTTTGTCTGGCTGATGCTTTTAACTACAACAACTTACATTTGCACAGATTTATACAGCTGGCTGATTACTGGAGCTCTTTAGGGAAAGCACTTGTATAACAACAACTGTCGCACCATGGATTTGAACCCATGATTTTACTTTTACAAGTCCATAACCCTAACCACTGTCCCAGCTTATTTTTTAGGATAGCTTTGTATGGGCTTTTTGATTCATTGGAACAGAAGGACACAGGTGCCAGGAGAGTCTTACGTGTCAGCTATTTGGTCGTGCATATTGATATGCTACTGAAAGTTGTATTGCTTATGCTTATTTATTTTATAAGGACTTGATATGAAATAGTTAAATCTAATCTGTATGATGAAGTAAACGAGTTATCATTGAAATATGAGGGGAGGCAAATAGGAGTGGTGTTTAGAATACTGGATGTTAAAGGAATTTAAATCTCGGAACAATTTTTTCTCCATCAGACATTAGAGAACACGTTGTTATTCTTTATCTGTTTAGTTTTTGCTTCTGTTCACTTTTTCCAATTAACAGTCATGTGGTGCCTTAGGCTTAGTCTTGGCCAGCAACAGGTGCAAGGCAGGGTACTCCTGTGACAGGACAGCAGAACAGCAGTCCATCACAGGGCCAACACACTCACACCAGGGAGTCGCCTGACCCACCAGTATGTCTTTGGACTGTTTGAGGAAAACAAAGCACCTGGAGGAAACCCACATGAACTCGGGAAGAACACACAAAATCCACAAAGATGGCAGCCCAATAATTGAACCCAGGGCCACAGTACTGCAAGGCAGCAATGGTAGCCACTGTACCACCATGCAATTGTGAAGACGTTCTGTCCAAATCCTTTGTGTCCTTTTTAACTGCAAAATGGCATTTTTCTGGTTGTGTTTACTCTTTGCACTTTTTAATAATAGTTGGACTTTTAATTCTTATTTCCTGTGCTGTTTATTAGGTTTCCAAACGCAGGGAAATCGTCTCTGCTGAGCCAGCTCTCTCATGCCAAGCCCCAGATAGCCAGCTATGCTTGTAAGTATCACCCTAAAGGTTACAATGCTTACAGATGTTGCAGAATATTATGTGATTGAAATTAAAATAAATAAAGTAAACAGGACAATTTTAACTAGTGGATCCTCTTACATTCTGGATCTGACCTTGGGACAAGATCTGAGGAGAAATTTCAGGCAGGGAGGTAAAATTTAAAAACTGTGCATTAAAAATGAACCAGCATGTTAAAAGTGCAAGCAGGCTATGTGGAATGTGACTCAGCTCCCTTGGGTTGTTGTAAAGATTTCCTGGTGAAAGTGTATTTTTTATAATTTGAGGAATTCTTCAAGGTAAGTTAATTGTCGATGTACTGTACTGCACACCCATACTCTTGATATGCTGCAAGCTCCACGGTGCCCTACAGCAGGGTTTGAGACAGTTCCTCGAGACATATCTGCGTAGACTGCATCTGGGATGTCTCTCACACTGTCACGCACATTAACCACTAACCAGCACAGTACTTAGTAGCATTCCTTCTGTTCTGCAGCCTGACTCCTCTCCCGCACATCATTTACCACTCGCCGTACTGTTCTGCACTGTCGTTGCAGTTCTGACATGTTTTCCCTGCCGTTTGTCATTTTGGTGTACTCTTTTCCACCGTATGTGAAGGAATTTTTTTTTATTTTCCTTTTGGTATTGCAGTCTGCTTTATAAGTTGCTCTGCATAAGGGAGTCTGCTAAGCAAGAAATAATAATAATGCTGGGAACACGAAGCAGCGCTGACATTGCTTTCAGAGGCTCGGCAGATTGCAGGAGTCTTTGTTTTATTGAGACTTGAGATGACTGACGCCTAACCTAGCTTCCTCCCATGCCTTTGTGAAATCCGCATTGCTGTTGAGTTGTAGCTTGCCTGGCCATGAACCAGTGATTAAATCACTGAGCCCTGTCCATACTGTATTTGTAAGTAGGAAACCACTATTGGTGGTAACCAGGGGATTACAGTGGAGTTTGCTTTGGTTTTCTTCAGGAACGTCTTCTTCCCATAGTTTCAGGACATGCAGGCAGGCAGGAAGTGCCTTGGTTTCTCTGAGTATTCCTTAGCCTTGAAGAGCAAGTGTGAGGCCGCTTAAACGCGTAACCTGCCTCATCCATGAAAATGTGCTTTGAAGAGTGACTCTGTTTGGACAGGTCATGATGAACAAAATAGTAAAGAATTAAATACAATATTCAGATATTCCCATTTCCTCTATTGACCATTTGTTTCGAAACCTGCATGCTATAATATCTATTCAAAACTGAAATGGTTAATACATTTCCAACTTGTTTCTTTCTTTTTGCAGTCACAACTTTGAGACCTGAGATAGGAAAAATCATGTATGAGGACTATAGGCAGGTAGGTGAGATGTAATATTTTTGCTGTTAGGCTGTTTTTTGCAGTGCAAGTGACTTGAAAGGTAAGAATACCTGTGTTTTTTAAAACTGTGGATTTGTTTAGTTTGTGAAGCAGAAAGTAAATGTTCTAAAAAGGCGTCATATTTCCATCATTAGAATATTTTGAATGATATACAGTATAACCAGTTATTTATTTTCCTGCATATCCTCCATTTCAGATTTCAAAGGTTATGTTTAAAGCCTGAATAAATTTCATGTAATAGAACATGTAATATCCACTTGCTCAGATAAAAATACAGCTGCTGTAGATAGTATTAGAGGATAATATCCAGATATAATGCACTTTAAAATACTAGTTTCTCGATGTGATCTTTGAATGTTTTGTGTTTTAATTTTTTTCCTTTTTTTTTTTCCTAGCTAAATAATGAGAGCATAATTTTGAGGTTTCAAGAATACAGTGGTGAAAGGAATAGTGGCAGTTTCAGCATTAGTTTGTAAGATTCAGACTTTCAGCCAGTCACACCAGACTCTTGAAACAATCATAATAATGATAATGTTTCTTTATTAGCCCTATACAATTTCTTGTATTAGGAATTCGTCTTTTCGCAGACCCCAGCTTTTCTCCATGGAGACACAGACACACAGACAGGGAGAGAAGCTTGGGGTCAGAGCGCAGGGTCTGCCATTGTACGGCGCCCCTGTAGCAGTTGGGGTTAAGTGCCTTGCTCAGGGGCCCAACGGAGTAGGTTTCCTCTGCCGGCTGCGGGATTTGAACCGGCAACCTTCCAGGCACAGGCGCAGATCCTGGGCCACAGAGCCACCGCTCCGCTCCGTACCATCACATGGTACTCATTATCGTACAGCGTAGCAGTAGCTCCAGTTAAGGAAGACGTATTCCTAAGTAAACCTTTCTGAATAAGTAGAATTTTATCTGTGCTTTTCAGATTTGTATTTGAAGGCGTGGTGGCTAATATGGCTTGCAAAGGGCATTCTGCTAGTTTGAGATGATGTTGTCATCCCTTAGGTGGCGGTGGCGGATTTGCCGGGATTGATAGAGGGCGCACACATCAACAAAGGCATGGGTCACAAATTCCTCAAACACGTGGAACGGACTAAACAGCTGCTGTTTGTGGTAGGCAGAGCATAGTAGGAAGTTACTTTTTCTCCCCTCAACCTTTTTCCCCGAAGGGACATAGTCATACACCATGTTTTGTTCTGATCCCATTTGTAATTAATTGACTCAGTAGCCTCTTCTCGCCATGTCTCCCAAGAATCCGGGAATCGGCTGGAGAGCTTGGTTAACTACTAAAGGGGATAGATGGCTTGAATCCACTCCTCTCATCTGTAACCTTTCTTATGTTCTTTGATTGCTCAGAGGCTGTAATTTGAAGCTGTTGCACTGCATGGATCTGTAATTCAAAAACAACCGGGTGTGGCTTTGGGCTCTTCTTAAAAACGTCTTTCATTTGACACCCTTCCTCTCCAAGGCCCAGTATACTGTGGGTTGCAGCATTGTTTTGTACATATAAATTGAACCCTAAATGCAAAATTTCTCATCTTCTGAATGATGCATATCTTATGGTAGCTGGCCTGTTGTTAAAGTGCTTGAATATTTGAGACTAGCTGGTTTCAACTGAGACCAAATATTTGAATCGAGGTAAATAAAAGTTACCCAAAAATGGTTTATTTAAGAGGGTGAGACAATTGGTCACTGACGATCTTGCTGAGCCTGCCCCTAAAACCACTCCTCTTTCAAAGTCGCTGAGGCCTTCTCCTGCAGCCATGCTAGCCCTGATTCTCCTGTCCAGCATTTTCATTCATGGGCCACATCTGGGAGTAGGCTCTCGCTCCCAGTGTGCTTGGCGTGCTTCATTTACTTGGGTGTTTCCTTTTTTTCCATCCACTCCATGTAAGTCTGTTTCATAATTGACTTCTTCAAGCTCAGCATTTGCCATGTTCTGTTTATACTTTAAACTTCACTGCT
Organism: Lepisosteus oculatus; assembly: GCF_040954835.1. Lineage (NCBI taxonomy): Eukaryota > Metazoa > Chordata > Actinopteri > Semionotiformes > Lepisosteidae > Lepisosteus > Lepisosteus oculatus. Next base: position 6,582,974 of record NC_090705.1, on the reverse strand, counting down.
GCAATAACTGTTCCAAAATCTAGATAACGGATAAAAGTTAAGAACAGCAGTGGTCCTAGTACAGATCCCTGTAGTACTCTCACTAATTTATCTCCATTTTCAGCATTGACCCATTATGGATTTTCAATCTATTTATTCTCAATCCAATGCACGCATTTCCCCACTCTGTGCAGTTACCATGAGGCATCCAGCTTGACCTGCACTTCAGTGATTCTAGTTTTGCTATTATGTCCCATTCCTCTTATAGAGGGCAAGCATGTGTCCAAGCCCTAGATGCCACGTCATCCCAGCGGATCCCACAGATCTTAAATAGTGCAAGTTTATTGTCGGTCTGTCCGGCTGTAATACTGCCCCGCTCATCAGGATGAGCCATCTAGAATTGCTGCAGGTGAGGTTCTGCTGTAGTGCCATGAGGTCTGGTCTCCATCCATGACACTCTTGTCCAGGTTGTCACACCTGGACCTCCTCATCAACTGCCTCCAGTGCTACCAGGTCCACCAGGGGTGACGGTCAGCCTCCAATATACCTACGGCACAAATGTGGTTTTCCGTTAATAACCATATTGTTTGTTTTCTTCTGTTTTTCTTCATTGATTTTTTTTTCCAGGCTTGACATTCAATGTGTTAATATACCTCATCGCTTTTCCCCCTGCCAGCTCTCTCACTAATCAGTTGATTTAGAGCTTATGCAACAGTCACTTGAGTCTATTACGGTTAGTCATGACCCATCAATGAATCAAAATGACGTCAGAACATTTAATTCAGTACACGAAATGCGTTTTTTTTCTAAAAACGTGCATACTGTACATGAATAGCGGTTTATTTTTATGCTCAGTGTACTTCTTCATGTGAGTGAATTAAGCCTTGAACCATAGCTTTTCTCCTCTTGTACCGTAGATGATCAGATACATTAAAATAAGTCTTCTATTGTAGGTAAATGTACCCTGTTTATAAAGGATAATGATGTTCCACAGAAGAAAAATAATATACTGCCATAAAGGGGACTAATCAAATGTTTTTCTCCTCTTGTTTTTATTTCAAGGTTGATATCGGCGGATTCCAGCTCTCTCAGAAAACGCCATTTAGAACAGCTTTTGAAGCTGTACAGCTTTTAACAAAGGTAAGAGATCTGCCTAATTCAAAGAGAATAAATAATATTGAAAAATAACAAAGCTTCATTTTTAAAATCTGAATTTGGATTAGGTAGTACAGTTGCTTAGACATTAGGATATCTGCTTCACAGCTAGTTTGTCCTGGGTTTGAATGTGGCTTTCTTTTTGGAGTTTGCTTGTTCTCAGGGTGCTCCGATTTCCTACTACAGTCCACAAACCTACTGTCTAGGTTAATTGGCAACCCCCATATTATCTCCTTATGTGTAGATGACAGGTATCTTGTCCAGGGTGTATATTGCCTTGCGCTCAATCTGTGTCAGGTTGGGTTCTGGCTCAATGCGAGCCTGTATTGGATTAAGAGTTTAAATTAGCAGTATTGTATAGGGTACAGTGGTGATAATTTGGACAGTTGGTATTTACAATAGCCATTACTTTGCTTGAATTAAATACTTTTGTATGCCATTTTATGGAGGACAATACTAAATATAGCAGTTATTTGTATTTTAGTTTTTGTAATTGATGGCTATGATTTATCATATGATTATATTTATAATAGATTAACCATCTCTTTGCTACTGTTTACATTTGCCTAGTAATTAAGACTAGAGCTCTGTCTATTAAGGATCTTTTCTGAGTGTCATTTTTTTAATTAACTAGTGATTACTAACAGGCTATTACTAAACATTTAGTCAGAAAATATATCTATAGACACTAGATCCATTAAAGGTCACAGAAAAGTCAAACAAGAATACAGATCAATGAATCATATTATAGTATGTGTGAAATGTAGCACTATTTGAAAATGAAACGTTAATGAGTTAGTATCAGTAGGACATCCCTGTGCATTAATACAGCCCTGACAGCACTGATGCACAGACCTGATCAGCCTCTGTCTAGACTGCTGTGGGATGTCCTACCACTCCTGAGCAGCTGGTTGAAGGGTGGCTGATCATGATTTTCTCCTGCTGATGACAGGAGTGAATTGGTTCCACTGATGTTTTGTTGGACTCAGGACAGGAGGAAAAGTAGACCTCATTATTTTCTCATTACATTAGGCCACTGTAATCCATGCAGTGAATGGTCTTGCATTGTCCTAATGGAAAATATGTTTCCAGATCTGCTGGTAGGATCTTTTAAGTGCGTACAAGACTGTACTGTATGTGTCAATAAGATATTGCTTTAATGCTCAGAGTTGTTTTTAAACGACATTAGGTTCTGTTCAGAAAGTTTTGTTAGAAGTGATCCTGCATTTTTATTAAGGAGCTGGAGTTGTACAAAGAAGAGCTACTTTTGAAGCCTGCCATTCTTGCTGTGAACAAAATGGACCTACCAAATGCAGAAGAGAACCTAAAAGAGCTTATTGATCAACTTCATCATCAAGAAGGTAAAGTACTGCATTCTTGTATGGTATTGATGCTGTATGTTTTCCTTTACATAATGCTAATACATTTCTAAGGTAATTTATATAGGTAATACACATGACTTCTAGAGAACAATGCAACATTCATACAGTGGCCCAAAAGAAAGTATGCAACACTTAAAAAATTTATTTAATAAATAAAAAAATATTTAAGTATAGGGAGTACCCCCTTAAAGTCTCTTTGCTTACTCCTCCCCTCTTTCATACCAACGTAACGTTTTGTGACCATGGACATAACATTCCATGCTTTGTATTAGTTAAAAAACATTATAGATATGTATTGTTTTACAATTGAATGTGTTTGAGATGTTTGTGTAAATAGCTGCTCTGAATGCAAAGCACCCTAACAAAGACGTTCAGAGAAACGGTGAGAAACACAAGCAGGCTACAGTACTAGATAAGATAAAGTATAAGTAATTTTACTTTATACAGTATTAGCTGTGACTTTATGTAGTATTATACTGTACATAAGTTGAATTTAAAGGTATTTGCTATGTCTTGCTTTCATCTCTGTTTGTACTGTACCTACACCATACACTACGCCATTTTGTGCATTTCCAAAACATTTCAAAAAAGGTTAACATCACAAGGGCTCAGCTTAATGGGTCTTTACATTAATCATTCTGTTTACACACAGAAAACGTGAATGTTCACTACTCTAGACTTACGTCTTCATGTCCTGTCCCCCATTAATGTAGAAATAACTGATTCTTGTGAAAAAATGTCACATGTAAAATCTGCTGGGGAATATTAACATCCCCAAAGAGGATGTTAAACAGGGGCTACCTGCGTCTTTTTAAATAACAATCAGATTAAATCAAAGATGTGATTTTAGTTATCTTTGTTTTGTACTTAAAATTCTTATTCCCAATAGGTGATTTTACTGTAGTAAGTCCTGGAATAACACTAAAAACCATGTAAAGTTGGGAAACGTCACGCATGTTTTCAATCCCACTGTTAAGTAGACCGTGGAACAAGCTATCCCAATAGCTAAAATAAGCTTTAAAACAATTTTTTTGTGCCTTTTCCATTTTAAGACTTCTTCCATTTGCTACCTGAGGATATGGTTCCGAAAGGCCCTACGCATTTCAAACACATTGTCGCTGTCTCGGCCTCCACTGGGTCTGGTGTCGAGGAGCTGAAGGTGCGCGTCAGGCAGTCCCTTGACGAGCAGGCAGCCTCAGCCATGGAGGAGGACCAGAGAGCAAGGCTCGGAGCAGTCCCGGCCTCCGCCATGACCTCCACAGGGACTCCCTGAGCCCTGGCGCAGTCGCTGTGGTGGACCTCGGGGGAAGGCAGAGGCAGTGTCTGGGGCTACAGATGTTTAGTGATCTGTTATCAATGCAACTGCTGAGCAGGGTGTTTTCTTAAATTAAAATATTACTGTTAAAACCTTTATCATATTTGATGGGTAGGGTGAAAGTTTTTTTTTTCTGATGCTTGACTGAAGTTTCTTGAGTCTAGATGTTGGCTACTGGATTTTCTAGATGGCCATATCATGGTGTCAAGCTGCACACATGTATTGCAATTGTTCTTGACAGCAACAGTTCAATGGGCCGTACCTCAATGGACAGCACTGTGCAGCCAATAGCACAGAATAGACGTACCGAAATTTTCTGAGTGACCATCTCAGCTACCTGAATGCAGAAATTAACAGTTTTGCTCCATTAGAGGAAGATTTACACGCCACAGCATCAAGTCTTGTTTTTTCCTCACGGTAGTAAAAAGTAAAAGCCTGACAGTAGCACCATTTGAGAAATTCAAATAATTATGCTGCCATAAATAACATTCACACAAATAGATAAAAAATAGTCACAGCCAACTTTCCATATACATGTGAACAAACAATAAGGTATACTATACCTTAGTAATTTGTTTGGAAATAATACAAGGGTACAGGTTCAATGAAAGTTTCATGTTTTATTAAATATATTACAATACTGAATGATATTAATATTGTAGGAAAAAAATATGAGCATTGATTTACATTGTTGGTCTATATACAATACAGAAAAAAAATGCTGTATCATAAGAATATTATTTGAAAACTGTGCACCTAAACAGAACTGGTAATGCAGGTCAGCAGATATTAGCAGGTTAAGAATGCTAGTGTTAATCCAGTGGCTTCCAGGAGAACAGTTTGTAGTCTGGTGGACAGAATCATTGAGTCGAATACATTCAAGGAAGATACTGTAGGTCAATTTCCTTGCCACTGGTCAAGAAGTCCTTATGGAAGGCAGTCACTTGCATAAAAAGAGGCAGACGTTGAGGCATGGAAAGCCAGTGTTCCTGGTCTGGCAATCAGGAGAGACTTTTGAGTGCAGTAAAGAACCATTCCTTGAAAGTCACATGAGCGTCTGCACCTGTAAACACACAGTGATCTACAGAGCAGTGTTACCCTGTCGTGTTTCAGTAGATAAACCAGATACATTTGCAATTGCAATTACAGCTGTATCCAATAAGCAAATGGAAAGCTTTTATATTTCAAATAAAAGCACTGATATGATACAAATCCAATATTGTGGTGCTGTTAATATTCAGTATTCTAAGGAAGTGCTATCTCTTTGTTTCCTATATTACTACAGTATGCTTTTTATATTGAAAGAGCAATAAACATGATGCAGCTTCAATAACAGGAGGTGAAGAGGACCCATGCTGAAAGCCTATAGAGCATACAGCATATAGACTGTATGTAGCTCATTATTGGCGCCCACACTGAAATAAAAAGGTAAGAGCTGAGTGTGTTAACATTGTGAATATCTACAGATGGAAATATTCTTTTCACATTTCTGTTTAAAAGGATGAACATAAAAAGCACTAAGTGATTTTTTTTGTCTATTGCAATAACATTTTCCCCTTGTCTTAGCACTGTAAGATTGCAAAAAATTCTCAAATATTTTGGGCTATGGACTGACAAACATTAGAACCGTTTGAATCCCAGACAAGATTCTCATCTGATTCTGTAATGCGATGGACACATTATTTTCATGTCAATTCTTTAATTAGGTTAGACTGTTGGAACTAAAGAATGTTGTGACTCCAAATGCAGGACATGAATTTGTTGTGCCTGACAACTCAAGTCCTCAAATTACAACTTGTACAGAAAAATGAAAAAAATATAAACTGTGATTTTTCCACAGGACCCTAGTCGGTATTCAAGAAATAAGAATAACTTGTACTGAATGTCAAGAAATTTAAGAAAAATATTTAAAAATGTTCCATTTCAAAAGTTTCTTTATCCAAACACTCAATGGAAACTAAACTAAAGACAGTATAATTTACATATTTAAAAATTGTAGTGAGCAGACTCCATTGTCTAATTTAATCTAAATACCAGATTTTATTCTATAATCTTCACTTCAGGGTTGACTAAGTTTTCTTACAGATTAAGCATTACTCTCATCTACTTCAGGCTTAACATTCAGAGTTTTACAAAGGGATAAATGTATTATGGAGCTTGTTAAATATCCGATCAAATGCATTCCTGAATCTTTGATCTCTATGTGGTTATAAAGTCAGTTTAAGTGCCTTTTTGAAGCCTGTTACCACCTGAAGCAGAATATCCACAAATGTGGATACTCTAAAAACTAGAATCCACCTAGAAACTTCTAAAATCACCTTGTGAATCATTAATCATTTTATCTGAAGAGCTGCAACTTGTCCTATAGCTGGGGTAGGTGAATCAATAGGTCATCTAGTTATTGATGTGTATATATGTGCCATAAGCTTTCAACCAATAGGTTTTAAGAACATGTACCTACCCAATAAACTAAAAACTATTTTTTTATATTTTCCAGAGGATTCTCAACTGGCTGTCAAAGACATCACTGTCAAAAAAAAAAGAAGACAGGTGCCACTTTTGGACACTAAGTGTTAAAAAACAATTCCCAAATTTCATTTTTGATATGGCAAAAAGGGGTCTTCACTGCCCAGCTCAGTAAATGGGTTATAAATCACTCACAAAAAAAACAGAAAAAAATAAAGGTTTTGTAAAGATCCCTTAAAAAAGTTCTTAATATTTGATTTCCAATCTATACATTTTTACAATCCAATACCAATACCAAAATAATCCAGACAAGCAAAGAACAGGATGGAGATTGCATCTGCTCTACAACCAGCTAAAATGAGAACACTGATCAAGTAGATTAAATATAAATGAAGTTCAAAATCTTACAGTAACTTTCATCTTCCACATGCTATCCTCTAATGTGTTCTCTTTAAACACTACAGGAATCGATAAACAGCGTTTTCATGCATACAGTGTTTATTTTTACATGTGACTACGTGCTTCAAAGCATTAAATAAATCCTGCTCGTAATGACCTGTTTCAAATTGTGTCAAAGCACCAACTGAAAGAGAACATTTGTACTGAACATGGGAAGATAGCAAAGGGGAGGCAGGAGGCAGGGATATTAAAAAGGTTTCCTTTTTAGTAGTGTTTCTGCCACCATGCTTGTTTTAGACACTGACAGTGTGAGTGTCCTGTTTCCTCTAGGATAGGATTATGCAGTCTGGTGCTGAAATTGTGCTCTTACAGGCTCAGAGCATTGTCACGTTCGGTCAGCTCTCAAACACATGCACTGCCGCCTCCCCCAGTCTCAGGTGTCCACAGAGCAGTCGGGAAATTTTTCTCTCATACAAAAGCGGAAGAAAACGGAGTTCTTGAGCAGTTGCTGAGCAAACAGGATCTTTATATTGACGTCTCCCATAGCTGTGGAGGAAACAAAAACACTCAGGATAATTTAAACTGAAAAATACTAGATTAATTACTTTTTTAGATCAGAAAAAATATTGATGTATGAATGACAAAACCAGGTTTATCCTCTATGGGTAAGGTGCTTCATAATTATATTTATGTTAAAAGCATTACAGTTAAAAAAGATTTTTTTAAAAAGTGCTTGTAACAGCTACAGACTCTATAGAGGTGCTGCAAATGCCAGGGTTTTGCAATTAACTTTAACATTTTGCTTCACATTATCAGATACCATTTAGTATCACTGATTAAGATAATAGGTGCTAATGACGTCTTTGCCATTCGTTTTCTTTTGCTCATAAATGTTTGTCAACGAGTGTCGGCTGAAGCTACAGTGTGGCAGACTAGAATCATAATTCTCCATTCTCCGTGATGCCAAGATCTGCTGATTAAATCTAGGGATTTCACACTGTCTGCGGTGGCTCATGGAGTTAATAGTTCGGTGTGGACTGCAGGTGGCAAGTGTCACAGCATAGGTTTGAACCTGCTGTCTGTCCGAAGTTCTGCTCAACTGCCATGATCACTCCAAGAGTGGACTGGTGAAACTCCAGACTCGTCCTGGTATCTGCATGGTGTAAGTGTAAGCTTTGCACGCCTCTGGTTTACACTTCCTATTCTTATAAACTACACAAAAATCTCGTGTCTGTTTCGCAGAGGAAACAAGTGAATGGACTGTCTGGATGATGCATTTATAATGCATTATCTCAAGTAAACATCAGAAGGATAACCTTGAAACAAATAAACTATTCTATATACTTATCCCTCTCTACAGTATACAGTGCCTTGCGAAAGTATTCGGCCCCCTTGAACTTTTCAACCTTTTGCCACATTTCAGGCTTAAAACATAAAGATATAAATTTTTTATTTTATGTGAAGAATCACCAACAAGTGGGACACAATTGTGAAGTGGAACGAAATCTATTGGATTTTTGAAACTTTAACTAATAAAAAAATGAAAAGTGGGGCGTGCAAAATTATTCGGCCCCCTTGCGTTAATACTTTGTAGAGCCACCTTTTGCTGCGATTACAGCTGCAAGTCGCTTGGGGTATGTCTCTATCAGTTTTGCACATCGAGAGACTGAAATTCTTGCCCATTCTTCCTTGCAAAACAGCTCGAGCTCAGTGAGGTTGGATGGAGAGCGTTTGTGAACAGCAGTTTTCAGCTCTTTCCACAGATTCTCGATTGGATTCAGGTCTGGACTTTGACTTGGCCATTCAAACACCTGGATACGTTTATTTGTGAACCATTCCTTTGTAGATTTTGCTGTATGTTTGGGATCATTGTCTTGTTGGAAGATAAATCTCCGTCCCAGTTTCAGGTCTTTTGCAGACTCCAACAGGTTTTAATCCAGAATGGTCCTGTATTTGGCTGCATCCATCTTCCCCTCAATTTTAACCATCTTCCCTGTCCCTGCTGAAGAAAAGCAGGCCCAAACCATGATGCTGCCACCACCATGTTTGACAGTGGGGATGGTGTGTTGAGGGTGATGAGCTGTGTTGCTTTTACGCCAAACATATCGTTTTGCATTGTGGCCAAAAAGTTCGATTTTGGTTTCATCTGACCAGAGCACCTTCTTCCACATGTTTGGGGTGTCTCCCAGGTGGCTGGTGGCAAACTTTAGACGAGACTTTTTATGGATATCTTTGAGAAATGGCTTTCTTCTTGCCACTCTTCCATAAAGGCCAGATTTGTGCAGTGTAAGACTGATTGTTGTCCTATGGACAGACTCTCCCACCTCAGCTGTAGTTCTCTGCAGTTCATCCAGAGTGATCATGGGCCTCTTGGCTGCATCTCTGATCAGTCTTCTTCTTGTCTGAGCTGAAAGTTTAGAGGGACGGCCAGGTCTTGGTAGATTTGCAGTGGTCTGATACTCCTTCCATTTCAAGATGATCGCTTGCACAGTGCTCCTTGGGATGTTTGAAGCTTGGGAAATCTTTTTGTATCCAAATCCGGCTTTAAACTTCTCCACAACAGTATTACGGACCTGCCTGGTGTGTTCCTTGGTCTTCATGATGCTCTCTGCGCTTTCAACAGAACCTTGAGACTATCACAGAGCAGGTGCTTTTATACAGAGACTTGATTACACACAGGTGGATTCTATTTATCACCATCAGTCATTTAGGACAACATTGGATCATTCAGAGATCCTCGCTGAACTTCTGGAGTGAGTTTGCTGCACTGAAAGTAAAGGGGCCGAATAATTTTGCACGCCCCACTTTTCATTTTTTTATTAGTTAAAAAAGTTTCAAAAATCCAATAGATTTCGTTCCACTTCACAATTGTGACCCACTTGTTGGTGATTCTTCACATAAAATAAAAAATTTATATCTTTATGTTTGAAGCCTGAAATGTGGCAAAAGGTTGAAAAGTTCAAGGGGGCCGAATACTTTCGCAAGGCACTGTATGAGCACAATTGGTTCCAAATTTCTGCTCATAAGTGAAAACTTGTGAAACCGACACTAAATTCCTACTAAAAGACGTAGACAGGAAGTCCCTGATTTATTCCCAGTGCTCGTAACTGAACATGAACTGGTTTAGTTGAGAACATCTCTCATGTATTTGGCACCATAAATTCCCAAACTATACTTTATTAAAGCACAGTATATGGTATGTTCCAAATTTCTGCTCATAAGTGAAAACTTGTGAAACCGACACTAAATTCCTACTAAAAGACGTAGACAGGAAGTCCCTGATTTATTCCCAGTGCTCGTAACTGAACATGAACTGGTTTAGTTGAGAACATCTCTCATGTATTTGGCACCATAAATTCCCAAACTATACTTTATTAAAGCACAGTATATGGTATGTTACAACAAGACTTAACCAACATTTCTTTTTATGCAAGCTCTTCTGTTTAAATGTATTTTGAAACATTTATTTGGAGAAATTAAATTTGCATGATCTCTATAGTACACAAAAACAATATAACGAACCAGAATAATCAAAATTTCTTACTAAACATAAACTTTTATTTTGTTATTAAAGATTGTGCAAACCAAAAAAATAACTGTAAAATTGAGATTGAGCACCAAGCTGTCTGGTGATATTGATGCTGTGCATTCACCTTGGACAAGATGACAGTCCATTGCAGGGCACTCACAGACACCAACACAGACACGCATACACTCACACTAGGGCCAGTATATCTGTGGACTGTGGGGAGGAGAACAAACCCACTGTACAAACTCCACGCCGACAGAACCCCAGGACCAGAATTGGACCCAGGACCCCGGTAGCGCGAGACAGCAATGCTAACCAAAGCATCACTGTGCCGCCCCTATATGCATGTATATGTGTCACAGGGGGTGGGTGTATCTGGAAATCTGGATCATTACCCTGGCACTCTGCCTGTTGGCCTTCCTTTCTTCATCTGGGAGAGGTGGCATGGGGTAGGGATACTTCCTACTAGACGCAATGGAGCCAGTGGATGAAGTAGGGGATTTGGCAGGAGACAGTGTCCTAGGAGAAATAAGAGAAACGCCTCACTGAGCAACACTTAGTGAACACTGCCACCAAGCACATTCTGGACACAGCACTGGTCTGCATCATGGACTCTGTATGAACCGAAAAGCCACAAACTGGAATTATACTACGATGCTGAAGCTCTGAAATGTTTTTTTTACAGGTCTATTGATCAAAAGCCGATTCACCAAAACATTCAATGCACTGAAGTCCTTCCCAAACAAACTTCCTCCTATTTTTTTCAAAATGTTACCGTCCACTTCATTTCAAGACCCAGGTCATTTAAATAATGCTTCAATACTGTGAGGAAAAAAACAGCATCAAGACTGGTCCCAAAAATATTGTTTGATAAATGCTGCACTGTAGTGTAAGTTCTATCAATCCTGTACTCTTAGGCTAAACTTTAAAGATCTTGTAATAAAATCAAATTGTGAAATATATACAGGACATCATGATTATAAATGCAGAATTACACATTAGCATGTTGATTATTGTCCAGCAAATCATTTTTTTGCTTTATACCCGTTACTCTAGAACAACGTAAACCAAATTTTGTCTGTTCTAAAAAAATGCTTACAGTAAATTTTAACATGTTCTGTACCTGCTTGTATTAACTCCTTGTAAGTGTGATCACTGCAGCAGCTGCTGTGATTTGATGACACCTCAACAATGACATAAAGGCTACCTGAAAATATTCCAGAGGAATCTTTTGCAACTTTATGTTTGTCGCAAGCAGTATGTACTAAAATACAAATGTGATGTTTCCTGCTTTGTTAAAAATACTTTTGCAAATTCCTTTGGAATTACATTATTTTAAAGGAAACCATAAACAGACCGGATGGAAATCAGAAATATGAAACACTATTGTAAACAAGGTACACGTATTATAAAAAATTACAGTACAACAAGGTATTTTGTAATCTTAGTATGTCATGTCAACCTAAACTTATCTTTTTTTTTTATCAACCTAATGCTTTGTTGATTTTTGTATTCAGGCACAATTAATGCATCGAGCTATCGGCTAAAGGGAATTGTTGGGTTGTAAGAGCTTCCACAGACATGAGAGAATTATACACACAAACACTGGTGTACGGATGTACAGGACAGGAGAATGATCAGACCAGGCTGGTGGACACATGCACTTGGCAATGTTTAGAGACCAGAACATGGAGAGAAGACTGCTACCTCTCTAGAGCAGCACAACGTGCAGGCATGGGAAATGACAGCATAAATGAAAGCAGTGCAAAGGACATTGGGCATGCTTGGAAAGAGCTTGGCTTGTAAAAACAGAAGGTATATCAGCGCATCAGAAGGCGAAATAATAATCAAGAACCTACAGATATACAAGGATAGTAGAAAGACAATTGTGATAATGCCTGAAAACAACTATTAGGTCATCTTAAAATCCCCTTTTCACTTTTTTACTACACTAAACTAGCAACTGGAAGCTACTGGGTTCGAATCAGCATGTTTACATTGAGAGGAGGTCAGTGTGACTGTGCAGCTGCTTTAGTTTTTAGCAACTATTTGATGTGAAGAGCTTATCTACCAGCTGTTTCTTTAAAGAAACCAGGAAATCTGCTTCACCAACTTGGCTGTGTGGCTTGGCCCTACTCTGACAGCCTTTGTGTAAAGATGCGCATCTTATTCCAAGTTGCAAATACTTTCACTTGTATTTGTATTGTATCCGTGCTTCAGTATTAATTCCATTGGGTTGGCCATGTCACATTCAATACATGATCTGTGAAAGACTAAAAAGTCTCAGTTCTCTTTGCCTGTCAATGTACTGCCAACGTACTGTAGGACATTCCTTTGAGAATGTCCTGTATATGTATCGCATTGCTCTTCTCTAAAATGATTCCAGAGCACCAACATATTTTTGCAAATGGTAGCACATATGGTAACCAAATCTGTACACAAAATTTGAACTGAGGTCTTGCTAATGCACTGTACAATTTTAACATAACGGCTCTTGATTTGAAGTTTGAAGTATAATAGTGTATCTCAACTTTGGATGCCTTAATTATGGCTTTACTACAGTGTCTAGAAGATGAATATGATAAATCTTTATAAATACCCAAGTCTTTCTGATAATTGACCTGTGCAAGATTAGAATTTCCCATTTCATACAGTATTTATAATTTATGTTGTTGCAATCTGCATGCAAAACCCTGGCTTTTTAAATAGAAAAAATATGGCTACTTAAACAGGTCTTCCAAGAATTATTTTTTGGCTTCAACAGTGTTTACTGATCATTCTATTTTGATATAAGCTGTGCACTAGGCTTGTTTATTAACTACACCAGAATATACAGTAGGTCTTTGATTTAGATTAGGAAGGGAAGTGGTCCAAATTCAGATTCCTGTGGTAGTCCTGTGGCTTTGTTGTTGTACACTTGAGCAAAGTGCTGCTCCGTCATTGTTCCATTGAAGTGGCCCAGCTATCTAAATGGGTACACGTGTAAGTTGTTTTGAATATAAGCATTAACCAAATACATTTTGATATGATATTAAGGTGATATCATATGGTTTTGTGATATTACGTCCATCTTGGTTTATAGCTAATTTATAATTCATTATACATATGTAAATAATATGTAAAGACCAGGGAACAGTGCTAATATAGACCAATTAAGTGAATCATCGATTGAAATTAAGTCATTAAAAGTCCAGCACAGTGTGAAAACCAGAAGTCATGGCTCTGAAATACTCCACAATGAGAGATACTAATTTTTTCTGCTATAAAAGTTTGCATACCTCTGCTAAACTTAAAATAAATCAGATTAGTTTATGGATATTAGCATCCGTATTGTTCTCTGCATATGTACAGCTCAGATTCATAGCTGATGATATGCATCAGCACACTGTATCCTAGCTGACTCGGGAGGTTCAGTCACTCATTGCTCAAATGAACTACTGTTTCATTTCTAAATCCAGGCTCCTGCACTAATAGTGTTTGTGCTGGAAAGGAAATGGACTGCATTGTATTCAGTAGGAAATGCTTTAACTTAATCTAACTTCTCAGATAACACAACTGTCTGTATTTTCCTTACAGTATGATCAATGCCAACTAATAGATGGATTTCTTAATTTTAGAAATATATCCTCTTCTGTATCTATTTGATTAAAGTAAAATAAAAATGAGGAGGGGAGCATTTCTTCTTGATTACAAGCATCATATGTATTGAGCACTTTGAGTTTGCTGAAAAGTGGACATACAGTATATAAAATATTTTTTGTAGGAATAAGAATACTAAAGGCTGATAAGAATATTCAATAATTGTGACAAATAACACACATCAGATATGTACAGTAGGTTGTTTGTTTGAACAGTAAGCATTTAAATTTAAATCTACCAATGGAATACAGAGTTAAATACAAGATTTAAGTAAAAAAGTTATTCACAAAGTTCTTCCCAAAAAACAGGGTTCAGTAAACATACTGTACACTTTTTTCTTCAGTTGAATTAAGATGTGAGTACTATAAAGACCTTTCAGATATTTTCAATTTTTCAAACAAAATCAATACATACCGTATGTTTAAAGTGTTTTTACTTACTTTAAAATACTTTGTAAATACTTAACATACTTAAACAAATTTGATTGACAAGTCTACAGTTTTAAAACAAACAAATTAAGCTGGCACTTAATTGTCATACTACACTAACCCTTAGTTTATTTTTTATTAGATCCCCGAAGAAAAAAAATCTAATAATTAAAAGGACCTACAGAAAATTTTAATTAGTCGAAAATCTTAATCCACGTATTACCGAACACCCCCAAAAAAATACCCAGCTGTAAGGGAGAGTTGTAGAAATATAAAAAATATGGAGGCCCGCAAAACCTACAATACCAACAGTGCCCTTCTAGATCAGAAGGACTTATTTTGCCCTCACCCCTGAAGTGATGACTTTGGAAACACACCTTAAAATGAATGGTTAATCCTGGCAGAAAACATACCCAGGCAGAACAAGCCTTCACCTCAGATGCCTGTGATACACGGCAGCAGTACGAGTGGGCAGCCCAGTAGCCCCTAGCAACAGCTGCTGTGTGCGCCATACTTTCCTCGCTCAACGCCATGCTCATTGAGTGGTTCCTGTTCCATACCTTCAGCAGCCTCTGTGTGGCCAGAGTATCCTTCCGTACTCACTCCCTGCTCTTTAATCTCAAGGGTTTTAATTAAACCTCCCAAATTTTATAATAGGAGTTGTCCTTTCATCCTTAGTTGTTTAAACCATTGTCTCTCTTCGGGGTTTTTTCCTTGCCTAATAGTCTGTGGCCAAAGGGCATCATGTATCCACCCACACTGCCTTAAGAACTGAACAGGGTGTGACATGAATACCTTGTTCAACCCCCACTCAACCCCACCTCCTTTTCGGAGATGCAGCTTTGTAAAATACGAGAAGGCATTTGTTGGATCAACAGAAAGTTGAAAAATAAGAGCAAGATACAGTTGTATTTTAGAAATACATCCTCGTCCTTATATACCTCTAAGTAGAAATGTCTAAATAGCAAATAGGAGTGCTTTTATTAGAATTTCACTGGAGCTTGTATATTAAAGATAACATAAAGAGCTTCTTTAGGCATTTCTATGCACACAAAACTAATGTTCCTTTTATTGTCTTAAATGTTCTTTCAAGTGTAATAAACAGGAGCACACACAACAGGAGCCCACTTGTCATAAAAAAATAAAGGCAGATGTCTTTCAAAGTTATGGGAATGAGAATTAATCTCACTCTTAATATCACATGCTGCTCCCATTTACCTTGATAGGTTGGTGTTAATTTTTATGTGGTCAAAAATTAATATAAAGCCAATGGTATTGTAAAGGGTAAGCATGCAAACATCTTTTAAAAGGCGGGTTTTGGCAGGAGGGGTGTCTTTGCGCTTTGGAAACAGATGAAGCCCTGGGTGTCTCTTCTTGTCATGATCAAAGGAGCCCAACACCTTGTATCAAAAAACAAGAAAGCAGGCCCAGCAGTATTAGTGGAGAGCTGGATCTTGTTTGACCAAAAAGAAAAAAAAGGTTATAAAAAAGGAGAAAGACTGGGAAATCATCTTTGGAAATACCTAATGTATGGTCCTTCAGTGTTTTTATTCACATCTTCTACCCACTTAGCTACATTATATTCTCTTTTGAACCATGGGCTTAAATACCTGCAGAAAGCAATGGTAAACACACAGAGACAGCAGAGGTAGAGAAAGAAGGAGACGAGATCTTACAACACAGCAGTGCACAGCAAAGACATTCTGTTTACCCCACCAAGATGCAAGTGTGCGTTTTAAACACATCGGGTTTGTGCTTCACTGAAGTAGAAATCTTTGTGTCGAAAAAACAAAGCTGAACCTATTATCTTCAGATGTCAGTGTGCAAATGATATTTGCCTACTAATACTACTATGTTTTTCAAAACCACGTAGACAATACAGTGGTACTAATTGTTTTATTTGTATGTTAAAGACTTTTTCCTGTAAGATAGAGGTATTTATTATTCTTAAATGTAAACTCCATGGGATCCATACATGTGGATATCCAGAAAGGAAATATATCCCACCTGATTATAGACACTGAATATTCTTAAGATACAGCCACTTTCGTGACTGAAATTACAGGTGGATATTCTCAACAAGAAAAAAATACTGTATGTATTTTCCTTAAATAAAAAAAAAACTGCAGCTGTAAGGTAGCTTGTAGTACAGATGACAAAGCCTGGATCTCATAGGATAAAGGCAACAACGATATAGGCAATTCGATCAACTCTGCATTTTGGTCTCAGGGTCATTTCGATAAGCAATTCAGTTTTTGTTCATTGGGCTCATGCGTAAAATAAAAAAGCAGCATTTAAAACAAGAACCACATTGATAAAAAATAAAAAAACAGTACAAACCAGATCGATACAGTCAATCAATCACATTAAACATGCACATTTTAATTTTTTTAAGTATAAATTACAAATGTTCTTCAGGATATACTGCATAATATATTTCTCATTATAGTGATAAATAGGTGAAGAAACATTTTGTCTTAAAAACATTTTTGTTGCCTTTCCACTTTTACATAATAACATTAACTAGTGTCACTAACATAGTGACATTAACTAAAGTATCAGAAAACTCATTAACAAAAACGGATTCAACTTTCTCACAGTTTTCTTATGATACAGGGCTAGACTGTTAAAGGGGAACTGCACTCCCAATTTCTCAGACTGGTTATTAAATCTCAGAAACAAAATAAATTCATTGACGTTATAGAAAAAAATTACAAATTTCAAATTGAGCATAAAATCGGGAACTTTGTCAAAGTAATGTAAGTCGCCATGTTGTCACAAACTCTTATTCGAGGTCCCACTAATTGCCCTTCCTGCTCACTAGTCACATTAATGACTAATGTAATACGATGTACGAGTGAATAAGTACAGGTTCACTGCAGAAATGTTCCAACGTGATCTCCATGCAGAGTTAACAGGTAAGTAGTATTTGTTGGCAAAACCGTCTCCAAATAGAGAACAGTATCTCTATTGGATTAAAAATGATCTTTTCACAAGCCTGCTTCTTTACCATATAATAATGCCACATCACATCACTGGATGTTTTGTTCCTCGTTCTGAATCACAGAACAGGGAACTGTGCATACCGTCTATTTTGTGACATTGTAGGTTTTACAAGTTACTGTGTACATTTTAGTTTTATTGTAGTTTGAAATGCAATGATTAATGATGCCGATTCTTTCTAACCCCAAAATATAAAAATAGCATTGCAGTTCCCCTTTAACATTATAACGATCACGTTAATTTCCCCAATTAGCCTGCACCACAGTCTGGAGCAGTGTGCGATATAAGCTCAGCCTCTGCTGGCAAAAAAAGATGCCGGAAAAACTGGAACTGCTGAGTCATAATTTACAACTACTACCATGAACGCAGAAATCCCTCTCCAGACAGCAAAAGAATGTAAAATGACTTACTCTGTTGAGTTTGAACGTGGTCGGAATTTTTTTCCTTTGAGTTTTTTCCGGTTACCTCCCAGGTTCCCTGAAAATATTGACGGAGCTTATTATTTTAGAACACTACGTTATGTGGTCAGGACCTCAGAGTGGAGGCAATACCTCTGAGCTCCCAGTTTACTTCAGTGTATTTTCCACAGTAGGTTTTAAGCTGGGAAACAGTGTCCTAAGGAAACATACCTAATGGTGGCTGGTCTGAGGGATGAGTACACAGAGCTGGAAGGAGTACACTACATATGTTTTTTATACAGGTTAGAAGAACACAAAAATGTTTGTTTCCCATCGTAAATGCTTTTACAAAGTGTGTGACTGCTGTCTTGGGTAGATCAAAGTGCCTGAATCATAGCCCAAAGAATCACCAAACCCACTGAAACAAAAAGCTAGACCAAACACAGAGACACCCATGTGCTGGTGCGTCGTTATTTGTACGACATTATTTAGCGGAGGTCTGAAATGCGCTTTGTGAAGTCTTAATTTCATGGAAAAAGAAAGAAGGTACCTTGCCATGAGTTACTTCTAGGGCGTCCATTTTCACAGATGTCAGAAATATGTTTAGCATCTGGTATTCGCTCACTCCATGAATGGGACAATCCATTTGATCTTGAAATAAGAAGTAAGACAACTGTTAACTGCTGATTCTCAATGTCTGCATCTTTACAATACAATTAAATTAATTTTAGCTTTGATTGTCTATGAACAGATCTATGGTATGTAACTTGAAATCCATGCTGTCTTCATATCAATATTAGAATTGAATACAGTACTAATCTCTCCCTTTATACAGTAGGTGTCAAACAACTCTTTCAGTTCTTTCAATTTACAGTATGATGTTTTGTCAAAAGTCACACTGTAGAGATCATCCTGTGAAGAAATCATACAAATACACAGAGCTTTTTTTATTCGTCTTCAGTTATTGATTCTAACTAGTTTAACATTTAAACAGTAAAACGTATGCACAGGACAAAACCTGCTCTAAATAAAGTCTGGTATACTGTAGATAAAATTAACCTCATTAGACTATTGACTTCATTAGGGGAGTCACTATAATTGAACACATAACTTTTTCACTAAGTACAGTATATGCAGGTTTTTGGCACCCTGGTGACATGCTAGTAATCAAAGATCCCACCATTACATCAAAAGGAATATTACTTACTTTTCTCAGAATTCCACAATATTCTTAAGTTTGTAATAGTGACATAAAGGAACACCCAAACATAAACACTTTTTACCCCAAACCCCCAAAATTCAAATACATCAGGACAGTCATCTACAGTATCAGAGTTTAATAGGCGAGCTGGGTTTGCTAATAGGAACAATTCTCTTGTCTACATACTGTACAATCATAGATTGCTTTCTTACTTTTAGTGCTTTGCAGAAATGTTTATTAGGCAATTAACAACATGAAGTACTAAAAAAGAAGTTAAAAATTCTCCTGAAGGTAAAATCTAAACAAGAAGAGACACAAAAGCAACTGAACAAGCAGTGAAGCAATATACTATGACAAGAAAGCATCTTTGCCACTTTTCTTCCTATTACTCCTTCTATGTCAGCATACACTACAAACGGAAATCACATAGCAGACGACAAGTACAACACTACATACTGCAGGTATTATAACACACCCAAGCCTCACTACCACAGACTCCATCACACAGGAACACAAACACTGAATGGATATGAATAAACGTCACATTGTTCTTACTTTTGATGATCTGGGTTCTGATTAATATATAATGTTTCAAAACTATTTTATAATTCAAAGCAATCACTTTAAAAACACTTGTCCCTGAAGATATTTATGTCTATAATGTAGTTATAGACAAAGCTATGATATAGTCAAAGCTATGAGCCATTGCTGCCAGGCAACAGAATTCCTCTAAATTAAGTGTCTTGGAGGACTTGCAACATAATTAATCTGGTTTAGAGATAAGGCTCTGCTTGGGGCACATGGCCTTTATGTGTACCTGTACATCAACAAATCGTAAAAGTCAACCTGAACTCTCAGATGAACCACCATTCAGCTTAAAAATATGTCACTTAGTTAAAAAACTGCCTTTATTATTGAACAAGAATCAGCAATGTCATGGATACGGTTTTGACAGAAAAATAAACATTTAACAGTGTAATTATTTCTGTCTTTTCATAACAATACTGCAGAAGTCTTTAAATATGTTCAATTTAAAATGGACAGGATAACATTAGCTCCATCAGACCAGTGAGTTGGTTATGAGAAGAGATAATGTGACTCCAAACCAAGGATCTCATGGATCATCTTGACAATAATATTGGCTTTAGCAAAACCACAAATGAAAAGACCGAGAATGCTTTATTAGAAAGAGAAGGAGCTGTGCTTCAGTAAGGATTATGATCAAGATTCCAAATCAACAGCTTAAAATCCTGCACCGGTTGTTCCTGTGGATCTCTTTCTAAAACCTTTGATTTGATCATGATGAAAAATCTTTTTAAAGACGAATGTGTGAGTGAAAAACTGAAACCAGACCATGGGTGTGAAAGAGTCACATATCTGAAGAGAGAAAAACACGGTGAATACAGTAACCTTTTTCTTTGCCTACAGCAGTGGTTTTAGTCAATTCAGTTCATACATTTATGAACACTTCTAAATTTGAGAAGCACTCTCTTTCTTAACACCAAAATGCAAGGAATTAACAAAGAAAAAGGCTGGCATTTACAAGTCACATGAGAACGAAAAGGAAGAAATGCTCAAACCTGATGCCAAACAATGAAATGTTCTGACTAATGGATGGGATGGATGGAGTGAAGGAACATATCTGAAAATGCGACAGATAAGCAGACCTCTTCTTAGAGCTAGTTGCAGAGTTTGTACTGACTCCAGGAGGCATGTCACTATAGAAGGAGTCGGCATCCCCTGGCTTTTTAACATAGTCTCCCGGTGGCATTTCTCTACAAACAAGCAAGAGGAAAGACATGACAGAAGAAGAGACCCGATCAGACAGGCAAGCCTGCGACGCACAATAAATAAAGACAAGGCAAGAGGTGCTTGCGCATTCCATTAGCCTCTTCGATGCAAGCAAGAAAACAGCAGCATTTCTTTAATACAAGCTGCACCGTGCTTGTAAAAAAGTCCAATTAAAGCAAATTGAGATATACTGTGACTTAACTCACATTGCAAAAACAAGGACTTACAAATTGTACAACCGAAGACAAATATTTAAGACAAGAGTACTGACACACCAGTAAATATGAAATTCTCTTATTCCTGTCCCAGTCAATAAAGGCATGTTTGTGTCCAGTATTCAGAGTTTGAATTTAAATGTTTAAATTAAATGTTTTGATTTAAATGGCCCTTTATATATGGGTTGTCTAACCTATAACTTAATTTTTATAAGTATAATAAGGTGTGGAATAACCTGCCAATAACGTCCCTCCAAATTGCCTCGAGACCATAAAAGAATGTAGAAAGATGAAATGCAGAATTGTTTTTTCTGCACGGCTGTTTATTTCAGCCTTTGCGAAAATGTATTCAACCTGTTATAGAAAACGTTTTTGCTTTTTCTTTTTCATTTTTAGAGTATGATACACCACATTTGCACTATGTATTCAAATCCAAAGACTCTTAGGGAATAACCGTATTCTTTTCTATAAAGCAATTTTACAGAAGATCCTGTACAACCCTGACTATTCACTGAATGACTAAACTGACTTGTAAAGATAAAAAAGAAACAAGCACGATTGTGATAATACTAATCTCTTTCAAAAGTGAAAAGGATCAGTAATGTTAGTTAGAAACTTTGATGTTTTAGGGGTTATACTATATTAGGAAGAGAAATGTGGGGGCAAAACAGTTACCCAGATGATAATTATTTCAGTTTAAAAATTGCCTGTCTTTTGCGATAGTCTTACACTACATTTAATGGACATGAATACCTTTCCCAGCTTTTTTTCCTGATTTAAGTCAGGAAAAAAAATCCCCTGGCCATTAGAAAGTATGTCCTTTTTAAAATAAAATTCATGCTTTGAAATACTGTATTTCACATTTGCCAGTACACATAGGAGACCCTGTCCTTAACATGAGGCAATACAGTACATTACAAGTCATTTGACCTCCTCCCAGCAAGCAAGAGAGCCAGTCCTGTAACAGAGGTATGGAGCTGTAGTGTAACATTTGTCCAATGTTTGACCTTAGAAGCCAGAATCATAGAGGGCTACCACTCACTTAAAATTAAATGTATATGAAATAATCTAGTAAAATCACTGATACAATTTCACATACTTACTTGACAAAAATGTATTAACACTGGGATTTACAGACAACAGTACTTATAAAAAAACAAACTTGTTGACTTCAAATGGTGCCTACCTTCGTTGGCGATAATTTCTTTCCATGTTGGAGAACAGAAAGAAATAAAAATCAGTTACCATTGTAAAGACTTTACAGAGGATATTCCTGTGTTAGTGAAATGACAAAGGAGAATTACAGTCACATTATCAATAAAGAATTACAGTTCACACATTATGAAATCTATGGCAACAGATTTAAGTATTTCACCATTATTTTGCGAAGAAATGAAATGACTTCAGTTGTTCTTATATGCATATGAAGCATTTCAAATAGGAAATGTGAAACCTTGACCAGGAAGAGTACTGCCATAAGTTATAAAAAAAACATTTATTTATTTTACTTCTGGGTAGTACATGACTGATACTGTATATATTTTACCTGACAGAAAATCACACCCAGTAAAAAAATGTATTAATTAATACTGTCTGTGTTTGTGTCTGTCAGATTGCTTCCATTCTCATTTGGGGAGTCTTATAAAAACAATATATACTGTATATACATTATCATTGTACAACATTAAATTGATGTAATTTATTTCTTGAGATCTGAAATACTGCTGTACGGCCATTTTGTAGGGAATAGGGATTGTTGCACTAAATATGTAAGGAAGCAGCAGATGCTGGAAATGGAGCCTCATCACCCCAGAGACCAGTTACCCTGCACAATGCACACAGGGAGGGCAGAGAGACGATTCCTCGCCCTCTATGGGAGAGACAGACCAGACAGAAATCTTCTTTGCCAAGAGCTGTTGACCCACAACACTGTAAAGTCTTAAAACAAATCTGTTCAGGGTGACATAAAAGTCTGTAGGTAAGTTTACTGGAGCTGACGGTTACAGCGTGAGATTGTTGGGGATAGCGGTTATATCTCTGACCTCTGGCCAAACAGGATCTGCCACTCAAAACTCCACGACTAAGAGCAAGCAAGGAAAAGTGAACTGAGAGGAGGCCAGGAAAAAACACCGGCTTTGTCATCCCTAAAATAGAGAAAGTCCTCTCCCAAACCAAATAACCATAGGTTTATGTTCACTAGTCCTTCTAGTCACACTACCTCAAGGAAGAATCCAGTTCTATACTGGGTTTAATAGTTCAAAATTGAATTTTAAAATGTCATAATTCCAGAATATTCAGTGGTCTAAAGAGATAGCTTGAAATTTTCCTTGCACGGCTAATCCACACAGTATTGTTTACTTACTTATAGCCCCATGCGGTAATTCCTAAAATCAGAGCCAGCACAAGAATGGTACCAGCAATGGCACCAATGATGATATTGGTGCTAATGACACCTGTTTGAAAAGGGACGGGAAAAAACATTAGAGGAATCTACACAGACGTCAATATGTCTTTGTTGAATGCATCCCATACTAAGTAAGGCTAATTGTCCCCAAGCTAGTGCACTGCATAGAAGGCTGCTACCTAAACCATTCCAGTGACCCATTGCACAAAGCAGCACAATGAGCTGATGCCCCAGTGATTCCCAGCTTCCTTTCAGCAAAACCCAAAACCGTATGGTGGCACTCAACAGCTCTTCTATCTTACAGCCTGATCTTGTCAGATCCTAGGAGCTAAGCAAGCCTGGGCTTGGTCAGTACTAGGATGGAGGGCTTTCAAGGAACAGCAGATTTCTGTAAGTGGTGTTGGTGTAACACTGTGCTTTAGCTCAGATGAGATGTCAGTGATTCTGACTGTACAGTCGCATGACACTGTTTGCAGGGTGTTAGCCCAGATGTTATGATCATAGCAAAATTCAATCCAGTCTCTCTAGATTTCAGCCTTACTTTTATTGATGAAGCAGACGAATCTCACTTAATCTACTCTGTAATGGGACTACGTAATGCATAATGCCTGCTATATATCACCCAGGTGGATGCTGAACTTCCCTGGTGGAAAAAGTAGCTCCCTTTCACATACTGTATATCTAAATCAAATACATTTACATCACTGCATTGTATTATTTTACTGTTATTATTTACATGGGTAAATAAATATCCATTTTTATTTTAAAATGGCATTGCATTGGAATCCATGAAAGAAAAGGTACCAAATAAATTCTACACTCTTTCACAGTAAAGAAATAATTGAAATATAATTAATTGTATTAACATCTCAGAGTACTGATACTTTTCTACCACATAACAGATTGTACAACTATAGGGAATAGCAGTTAACACAATATTTGCACATATCTAGACATAATTATTTTGTCATTGCAGAAATATATTTAAAAGATCAAATGAAATGTTACAGAAATTCAAATTATTCCATACAGATAAATGTGTGTAAGGTACATGTCCTTCACTCATGTGATTAAACGTCTCAACTCAGTGATTTATATACACTAAGAACAAAATGAAAAATGAATTTAAATTAAACAGTATATCCAGTAGGTGGGATGTGGGAAATGTAACAAAGTTATAGAATGAACATTATAAACCACTTCTGTTACAGAAAGACAGGGATTTAAGAAAGTGATTATGACAAAAAACACAGATGGTACAGACAATCACCACAGTAGGCTCACAACAGACAAGAACTGAAATCTAACCTCACTGTTACACCACTCAAGAAATCCAACAAAGACATGACCCTGTCAACAAAAAATGTATGAAAGCAGTTTCAACAGAAAACACAATGATAATAAAAATGGAATCTAAGTTTTATAAAAAAAGACCAGAAAGTGACACATAATTAACACGCTGACTTTAAATTAATGCGTAAACAAATAGTTCTTTTTATTGCTAATAAATGACTGTATGTTGATGCCCATTAATACGCTACATATGGTAGCAAACATTAAATCTCAAACATAATATAATTGGTTTATAATACTCCATTTAAGTTTTCCCACATTGGAAAGCAAATACCTTTGGACACATACAGTACACCTCTATTGACTAACCTTTCTTCAAAATGAGAGTCCTGTAATAGGCTTCACTGACAATGAAACTCAACAGCAGCCAAATTGCATTCAGCAGCTGACTTGGTTTTTAGACCACTTTTTAGTCCTCGTGCTTTAAGGATCAACTGTTAGATCCATCCATCCATTTCCTCACCACTTTATCCAATACAGGGTTGTGGGGGAGCGGAAGTCTATCCCAGCAGCCAACAGGTGCAAGGAGGGATACACCCTGGATGGGATGCCAGTCCATCGCAGGGCACACACGATCACAAACACAGACATGCACACACTCACACTAGGGCCAATAAACGTACTGTACCAGCATGTCTTTGGACTGTGGGAGGTGACCCATGTGAACACAGGGAGAACATGCAAACTCCACACAGACAGCAGCCCAGGTCCAGAGCTGAACCCAGGGCCCCAGCGCTGCCTTGCTAGCTCCTGCACCAGTGCCGTTCCTCAATTATGTTTAAAACAATCAACAAAACGACGTCTCAAGACTTTACAGCAATGGATTATCTGAAGACTGACCAATCCTACTCACAGTGAATTTTGTAAACAGTGACGAAAACAATTTGTAAAAAAACCAAACTTGTTTGAACACTTTCAAAAATAAATCACTGCCACCAAGGCTCATAATCCAGTGACTAATATGGTATTTGCTTGCAAAATCCAATTAATTCTGCGTTTTGTCCGCAGAGCTCAAATAATCACTCCATCACTATTCAGCAGTGCATTTGTTTTTTTTAATCCAGAAGTTAATTTAAGTCATCTAATTGGAGCATTATTAGAGATATGACCGTTACTATTTTGTGTTATGAATTTAAAAATGGAAATTTCTGCTTAATGTTTCTACCTCAACAGAAGGCAAATAGCCGAATATAATTTTTCTAAACCTTAAATCACAAAAGGTAAAATTGCAATGTGACTGTATCTTTACAAGTGATCTTAACAGAATAAACAGTTTGTGTCTGGAGGAGCCAAGACAGTAATCAAAGCTGATCTACATGTTTTCTTCTGTGGGTAAATGTCTACAACAGGTTAACCATTTCTCATGTGCAGCAGGAAGTCACTGCTCCTAGAAAACGCATGTGTCCCTGGATGTAAAAACACCCTTTTAGTTAAATAATGAAGAACAGATGAGGAGTGGGTGAGTAAAAAACAGGATTCAAAACTGATTTTTATTTTTTAGCACTATTTTAAAAAGGCAGGGAATTTGGCTCTTAAGCAAACAATTCAAGTTTATTTTGTGTGGCTTCAATTTCAAAAGCCTATCCCAAATCAAAATCTAGTTGCATCACCCGAAAATGATACTATCAAGTACTTACCGTTGACAGGGATTGTGGGTCCGGCAATTAAGGAGCTCAGAGGAAAAACAATGTCACAAGCCTCCCCTGTCCAGCCTAAGTAACACACACACTTCAACTCATTACTGCACACCTAGGATACAGGAGAGAAGGCAGCACAAAGTAAGACAGAGCCTTACAAAATAAGACTTTTCTATTATATAGCACTGAGCCTGAATTTTTTACTTTACATTTTTGGCCAAGATTCTTACAAATCAGTTCATTTAAGCTTAGTACTGAGAATCAGAAACAACTACATTCAAAGTCTTTTCAGCTAAAGCAGAACCTGTGTCATTTTTCAACATGGCGCAGTACATTGGGACTTGCTAACTTAGGAAATGTGAGCCAAGCAACAAAGAATTATGGCACCATCAACTAGCTCATCAAATCTCACAAACTAATGATTTTGCGTTTACGTCTCATGAGACAGGAAGTAAATGACGTAAGCCTGAATTTTCCCCAAATTTAAATATTTATTGAAATAATTTCATTATATATTTTAATATTTTATTGTATGGTCTATGACAATATTTCACAATTGTTTCTATTTAGCACTATTTCCCCAAGGGAAATAACTACTCCTGCATTGTAAGTCTCGAGATTCTTCTCTAAGGTTTATCATAAGGAGGTGGAAGACAGCACATGTGACTGCCACAGCATGGTATACAAACACCTGAACAATATGGATATGCTCCCCCACTACATATTCTCTTAGTTAACCTACTGTACTGTCTGAAATAGAAAATACAAAATAACTGGAAAACAACTGCAGAAAAATTTCTCCAGTTAAAAGTAATCTTTTATATACAAAGATATTTTTACAATATACTGTGAAACAGAATGACAGTAGAAACTAAAGAATGTTAAAAATCCCTTTGAAATGGTCTCAACCTATTTTTACTTCCACAATAGTAACTATCAATAAATTGCAACCTACTTATCCTTAAGCAAAAGGTTTAACAATTCACCCATCTGGTGCTTTTCACCAATTAAGCTGTGAAAAGAACTTTTAAGTTAATGCAGGAATCACGACTTCTCCCATTGACAAATGCAATTAAAAATGACAATTATCAGTTTACCAGTGATCAACACTGTACTTTTGGTTGAAAAATACTGATGAGCATGCACATAATGACACTGTCCTTTAATTATTAAGGTAAATTTCCATTTCAAAGTCTTTTATTGCAACGACAGATTAATAAATCCTTTGATTCAGAAGAGAGCAAGAATAAGTACTGAAATGTCTTTTTGAACTATTGTTGGATTATGGTTTACTGTCAAACTGGGTCACCAGTGATACAATTTAGGACAGATAATTACAACGCCCTTTAAATAAGTCATTCGGCTATTACATTTTGTTGCCATATTTCTTTGAAAATTAAGCCTTTGCCGTTTCCTTGCTTTTAAAGAGAAAAATAAATGCAGCACTAGTTCAAAGATCAAAACAATTTTGCTTAGTTCTGTGTACACAATAAGGAACAATTAAATCTAGGTCAAGTATAGCTGAACTCCACAGAAAAGTGTGACTGACCTAAGAAAAGTAAAGAAAGTCAGTTAGCTTCCGATGTGGCTTAGAAAGTGACCCATTTGTGTATTAACTGGACTATTGTGTGCACTGACCACAGTACAGTAAATAATCTAGAGAGATTTGTAAAAATGAAGCCAGGTCTAGGAGTGCTAGTGTCACTTTAAGGCACTAGATGGCAGTTTAGAGACACACGAGAGAGGAATATCAAAGCATTAGCAAGGTTTTTAGAGGAATAGAATACATCTGATTGTTATCACATTCCTCTATAAACAGTTTCCGTAACCGGGAGTGGTTGTCTACTCTTAAGACGAGAGAGAACGATAAAGTTTTTGAAAAACAAAAACAAATATAGAGTGCTAAAGGGCCTTGCGGCGAGACAAAAATAGCTAGGTTAGTGTCCGAGCTGACAAATTAGAGAATGACTGGTAAAACCCAGTGCCAGCCCTTAGATTAAGGCTAATGGGACAGTAGGTTAAAGATCTCCCTGTAGAGTTCTTGTGTAGATCCTTTGGAGCCAAGCTAAGTATTGGCAATGGTGTGGCAGAGCCCATAGTGGTTATTTAGGGAAGCACTATCACAAATTAAAAAAACACACTAGTTTTTCTATCCAAAGAAAAAAAAAATCTTCTTTTCTGAAACTAAGAAAAGGACGGAATTTAGTTTTTGAAAGAGTGGGGAAACTATGGTACAGTACCTGTAATAATGCCCCTAATGCAAGCTGTTGTTGTATAAGACCACCGCATAATACCAAAGTATCCCCAAGCCAAGCTAGACAATGCCCCACAGTAATAAAAACTTCTGGAGTCACAAAAAGGAGTCTAGTGTACTCGTTTACTCAGTGGGAATCGTTCAAGAATGACTTGACTTAGGACTGCATCTGTAAGCTATTGGGGTAGATCACTATTGACTTTGGTGAAGGGCTCAAGTCCTTTGGGTCACTCTGGGTAAACCATGTGCACAAAAGCAGTAAGTGCCTGGTGAGCTCAGTCAACCAGACTGGAACACACCAGCGAATGTTCCACATGGGGCACAGGAGCACAAGAGTGGCCCTTAATTCAATCTGTCAAGCAACGATCAGAGCAATGATGTTCCAATTCAGATTCCCCATGTCCTCCATAATTACAGTATATCCCTTTACGTGGAGTATACATCTCTATTTTGTTTATAACAGTTTCCTCAGTAGATTAAATTGTATTGCTTTTCTTTGGATTGACATTGAATGCCTAAGATCTGTAATTTAAAGAATTTCTCTGTTGCAAGTAACTATCAAAAAGCTTCTGAAAAACTGAATATGATCTACTGTATGCTTTGCATTCATTAATGCTGCTGCTTCGTAGAAGAATTAGTTAAGTAAGCTTTCCTTTTTCTAGGCACATGCATAAGAATGAAGGACCGTACGATGACCGTGTTTTGAGTTTATTCACCTTCCATGATGTGCGATTGTCTAGTTAAAGTGGTTACTGTGAGGAAGTGACCGGGCAGGGTCTTCTTCAAATAGCTTCCTGGAGCCTCACGGACGGATGGATCCAAAATCCTCTAGCAGGGCTACTTTTGCAATCATTCTGTCAGGGAGGCAGCCCCTGGATATCACAGAGCCACAGCACCCTTACAGCGCGACTTAAACGAGCAAACGGGGGTCGTGTGCAAACGTGACGAGGGCGTCTCGGCCCCCCACCAGGGTTCGATCACCTAACAAAACGTCTATTTCATGAAAAGTCGCTCCTGGGAACCGAGCGCCTTTAACAGGGCTGTGTGAATTTAACAGGCTGACAATTAATACCACGTGCGGAGCCACTCGCAGTCTCCAATCAATTTAAAGTAATCGCAACCGTCCCGTGCGGTGAGAAAGGGCTGCGGCCATGCGGCGTGCTTGCTGTACCTCCCAGCAATCAGTCAACTGCTGGGAACGTTAATTGGATATTAAACGTACCCCGTGCCCTGAGCAGATTTTCTTATCAGTGGTGCCGGGGCAAGTGCTGAAATTGAATTCCTGCACCGGGAGACACCTGTGGCTTAAGCAGAGCCTGTCGGTGCCACAGGCAGTCCCATCCTCCACGTAGCCCAGATCCGTATCTCCGTCAATTATCACATGGCCACCACTGCGGGGACACAGCACAGCAGAAACCAGCCCTCGTTTTCTCTCCTCTTCAGACACCACGTTAAAAACAGCATCCGGGTAGTATACATTGACATTTTTTCAGCCCCTTTCACTTCCACTCGTAATATAAAATAAAGCTGTAGTTCTGAAGAACTACCAACAAAACCTGATGATTAATTTACCACCCTGATATATTGTACATATTATGAAAATCAGGGTAAGCACTGCAAAATCCTAAAGCCAGTACACCAATATAAATCATCCCTTATTATTATTATTATTATTATTATTATTATTATTATTATTATAAACTCCATGGAATTCCATATCCATGTGACTATCTGGAAAAGAAATATATTTTCAAATTATTACGAAATTACTTATTGCATTTTGTGATTACAAATCATCAAGTGTATGAAATGGAACCATAATGAATATAACATTTTTTTGCAAATCACAGAGACCTGCATGTTTTTTTTTCAGCATTTGTGAAAGACCCGACAAAAGAATTGCAGTTTATGCAGAGTAAACATTGGGTCTAGACGTAAGAGTTAACAAGTGAAGGCCTCTGTGTCAGAACACATTTAAAATGGAACTGCCAAAAAGCAACTGGTTAAAAACATTGCAGAACAAATAGAAATCAAGCTGAAATCTGGTTTCCAGCTGCATTTTAGACATGCACATTCTCTGAGCTCTGAATGGAAATGGAAATCAAACTGAATCTCACACAAAAGCACCTGTAGGAGACAGCAGGACACAGAAAAGGAGGAGGGCAGACTTTGTGACACATTGCCTTTGCAATAAATTCATTACCTGCAGTCTAAGGCAGCACTTTGCTGAACCACTGTGTAGGAAGTCAAACCACCTTGCAGCTCTCCTAGTCTGGGTGCAGGAGAGATATTGGAGCACAGTAGATACCCGCAATGCACGTCTCTAGATCAAGCAAAAAAATACAATTAAAAATGATCAAGGTTTCTTCAAACAGCTTTTAATAGCAGTTTGGACATGGGTACAGAATGGAATTTGAAGATTTTTAGAAACTGAAGCATCTGTTTTTATAACAAGGTCAATCTGAGCCACATGTCATAACAGAGCACAAAAATGTCAGAATGCCTTACTGCTTGTTGCACTGAATCCAAGTGTCTTTATCCTTCCCACAGTTTCCCTTTTCAGTCCCCTCAATGTTGAGTTTCTCATAGCAAAACTTGTCTGCAGAAGTTGCTTCTGAAAAACAAATGCTAGCATGTACCTTAAAGTGACTACTTTTGTTTATATTTGAAAGGAAAATTCATTCTTCTTCCACTTACTCTCTCCCCAAATGTATTTGCATTGTCTGTCTTTCGTTTTACACCTTCCATTGAAGCAACGACCCTAAAAATGTAAGAAAGGTTCACTCAAATGTCAATAATATTAATGCAGTTACATTTTCACCAGCCCAGTTTGTGCTTTTTAAAGCTATAGAAGGAACCATGGGGAATGTGTCTCCCTGGACAAGAACAACTTCAGGGGCACTAACATGGCTTTCCAAGCACCCCTGAGTTTCAAAATCATCATACCTATCAGCACTCAGATACAAAAGGTTCCAGCGAAGAGATCCTTACAAACAAGCATTGATCTTGAATGTCAGTGTGGCATCACTAAAATCATCGTGAGACAAGACGACAGTGATGGATAGGGGTTATCAGTTGGCCATGCTTTTTTTCTGAAAGATCCACAGTTACTGTCCACGCCAGCACTATCTGTCAATCCTGGAAATGGTGGTAATTCCCCTCATTTCAGCAGTACGGCCAGTTGCAGCAGACTGCCTTAATGCAGGATGACGCAACCTTGCACTACAGAGACTGCGAGAGCACTGCTGTCACATGCATTAGACAACAGCGCCCTTAAGCCTGGACACCACAATTCCAGGGGTCTGGAGCTGTGTGCTATTTGGCTCTGGGGTTGCCTCAAGCCAGCTGTGCTAGCAGATCTCAGAATGCTCTGCAAATCTGACTGAAAATTAAATAACTTCACACAGCTGTGTACCAAGATCTCCCATACCGTACATGCAAGCCTCTATGAACACAGAACAGTGCTCTCTGGTGTATACAGTCACAGTCCACCGTGGGGAAAGGGTACTCATTTGTATGCATGACCCTGTGATGCGGTCTTCACGTTTAATTCTTGGATTAATCCAACTATGCGAAGGTATAGTACCTACCACAAAATGACTCCAATAAGCTGCACAAGTCACTCTATATTAATAAAGTTAATATATAAAAAAATACATTTACCTGGTCCTTTTCACAAGTATAGCCATCCATCTTATGAACATTTGGTGGACACTGGAAAAAAAGTACGCGTTTTTTTTTGTGTATAGACCGAACAGGTGAAACTGAAGCATTTGTTTTGATTGTTATAATTGTCTACATGGTAAAAAACTTTACATCTGCATTTCTTAACAGTTTATTTTTGAGATAGGGGAATGATGAATTAAATAAAAGCCAACAAAGAATAGAAGGCATGAGACTAGAAATATCTACAAAAAAAGGCAAAACGGTGCTGAGAAAAAGACCTTAGCAGCCCAGACACTTCTTCCCTTTGACGTACCTGACTTGAGTTGCCAGTGCAGTTCTCTGGAATGTCACAGTCATTCACAGCCTCTCGGCAGACAACACCCATGTACTCCAACTGAAAGGCAAGAATTTAAAGCAAACATCAAATTTACACACGAAGCAGTACAACAGACTTACATAAGATGTTGAAGTTCAATGACTGGAAAAGTTCAATGCAGCATTGATCACAATTTCAAACGATTTCCTTCCAAATAAAAGTTTGTAGGGAATAAAGTATAGCTTTTGCAAAGCATCCAAACTAAAAAGACCATAGCCTACTAGATGTGTCTTCTGAATAAAAGCAATATTCCTGTAGTAATAACGGACGGTTTCAGTAAAGCACCTAAAATTCGACCTCATCAATTGAGTTTATGAATTTTCCACTATATCGAAATGAAAAAGAACAAGAAATGACACTATGTAATTCAGTTCATGCAAGGTTCACATTTTTTCAAGAAGCGTTTGAACTACATAGAGAAGAATCCTTTATTAGTTTACTGTATGTTTATTATTGTAGTAATGAACAAAACGTTTTATTGTGAGTTGGCTTCAACCGAGGAAGGAAAACCCACGCCATTTGAGTTGAACTCATCTGGATTTCCATGACTATTTGATGGTAGCCAAAAAAGTATTATAATTAAAGACTTTGTTAACACTGCTGTTAGAGACCTAGAATTTAAGACTATTCCAAAAGCAGGTTTGAACAGTGGTAGTGTAAGAAGCTATGATCCTCTGACCCATAAGACCCTGATCAGAGAAAGAATTGATTCTTGGGGCACCAGTAAATAATGCATGAAACATGGCCCGACGGTTTTAAGAAAGAATTTGTCTGAAGTTGTTCAGGCTAAATCACTACAAGTATACATTTCAGAAATCAGACCTGACACTTACTTATAGAGTATCTGCATTACACAGCACACTCACCTTGAATTACTGGAGCATGAGTCGCTTGTTAATGTACTGATTAGCCAGAAATAAGCTTGGACCTGCTCATGCTTCTACATATCAATTACTTGTACAAATAGACGTCCAAGTAAATTGAGGGGTTTTAAAACTAAAGCATTTTTTTTCCGCAATGACCTTTTTCGGGCAAGCCAGATAAACCTGCCTTTCTGCAAAACAATTTGTCAGGAATAGAATCACATTCACAATGACCCCTTCTCATCTGAATCTTGACAATCCCTACTATAAAAAAGGTTTAATAAGAACATCTGGGTATACCTCTTTATTACGCAGCTTGTGAAATGTCTGTTACTGTCTACGGGTTTTTTGTGCTCATTTCAGGTTAGAAGTATTATAAAACTATCCTTCAACATGTTCCAGCAGAAACCTTAAGTTCTTATTAAGCAAGCATGGGGAAGAATGTAGAAGCAATGTGCTCCACTCGCAGCACATAATTCACCGCAGTTTTTCAGGAATCTGTGTGAGGTCTCCCCACCACTCTCTGTTGCAGGTCTATCTGATAACTGCTTTAGGTACAGTAGCTGGGGAAATGACAGTTTAATTATAAACAAGGACATCCCACAGACTACGTTACCTGATGTATATCTGTAGCCAAACACAAGCATTATTTTGTTTATTTAAATTAAAATGCTGTACCTTGGTACCTTGGAATGTGCACCACATTCTACAATATTAACAATAAGACATTACAGACCATCCTGTGGTCTAGCAATCTCAGGGTGGTAAATGCTAGTTTTGGGGGTCTCATTCAGTGTAAAGTTAATGAAAACCTCCCAAAGCGGCAGTGAGTGTGTCCTTATCCGCAAGTGCGCATTGTGCCTCTTGTCCTTCCCTTCCTGCCACGTTCGAAAGGCAAATTCTTCTGACTTGGGTGGCTGACTTTTACACAGGCAAGCAACCAAGTGTTTGATTATTCTAAATTATTTTCAATTTTAATTCCTTTTCATTGTCCTGTGTTTGGGAGAGGGAAGCTCGCAATACCTGGCAGTTCTTACAGCAGAGACCATCGCTGCAGTTGGAGCCTTGAGTGAGCGTACACTTTTTACAGCAGTTCTCACCTTCCTTCTTGCATTCCTGAAAGCAAAACCAAAATGCAATATTAGATTAATCCACAACACTTGATGAATAGAATATTTAGACTATAAGGCTTCTGTTTCTTATATTGTCCATTTTAAGTTAAACTCCTCCAGTACTTAACTAAACTGCGTAATCTAATATACTAGCAGTTTCACAGGTGTCACTTATTGAAAGCAGACTAGCAGACGTTAAGGGTCACTTGCAGTGGTGAATTCTGCATGTCAGTAGCATTATTGAAGACAGATTTTAACTTATTAAGATTAAGGTAATACAGTACATGGAAGTTCATGCTTGACGACTCATTCCAGACGATTCCAAAATCCACTAGTACATCTCTTTTCGAACAGTTTCAAACTGGGGTAAACTTCAGAGTTGTAAGATATCTACTGGAGAGCCCAGAGGATTTCAGAAATACACTCCTTACTCACAGCAGGCGTACCACAGTCACACTCCTCTCCAGGCTCAACGAATCCATTGCCACATTCCGGGGGGTCTAAAAGCTACGCGATAGGAAATAAACATGAAAGGAGTGGGCATGTTCCATCACAAGGACCTCCTTGTGCAAACTGGTCCATGTGGGACAGGTGAGATAGGACCGACATTTACACGGGAACTGTACATTTAAACACTGGAGATTTAGAAGCATACAGTGAAATCTTGCGTTTGTAGATATTTAAAAAAAGAAATAACCTATTGAAGTTCCAAATGATTGCTTTAAATGTTGTCCAAGAGAAAGTAGATACAAATGACATTTAAAGGGAATGTACAAGGATCAAGGTGCAATTATATCTGGGGAATAAATGTATTGCTCAAGCTAAATACTGTATATATCCCTTCTTTCTTCTCTTATTAAAGACAAATTCAAACCTCAGAATTGTGATCAAACACCCCCTCCTCCAAAAATAATTGCAATTTATAAACACAGTAATGAATGCAAATGGAACATATGATTTTCAGAAGTCTTTTGAGAAAGATGGCAAGTGTTCAAGGTAATACATGCATTTATCATGTATGCAATTGCCCATACATTAAATATAAATCATAGTAATGGCTTAACCATCAATAAAGAATTTCTTTAGTCATTGCAAATCTTGTTGTTTTTTTTAATTTCTGCTTTGTTTGATCGAAATATGACTAGAACAAAGTCTTTGAAAAGAAGTAATAGTATTCCGATTCTTTAAATGAAGTACATGAATTAAGTGCAAATGCAGTAAACTAACCATTACAATTTTTTTTACAGACACTGGGTGTTTTTGTATTGGCGAGCACGGTGCAGGAAAAGTACTGCACCTTACTTGAAACAGTGAAGCAGCTAAAACAATCAATGAGAGTACCACCCACTGGGCCGTTGCCAAAAATGCTTTCACACAGCACAGACATTTAGAATGTTTTAGAGGTTTAAAGCAGACATTACCTTTGTGGGTTTGTTGAACAGACAAGCACCTCCCCCATTGTTTAGGAAATTGTGGTACTCTTCAATGTTGCACTGTGAGAATCTTTTTGGAAGGTAATAGCTGTATTGAAACAACAAAAACGTGCAATTCTTAAAATGCTGTTAAACTAAACTGTTAAGCCTCAGGAACATACTGTACTAGACTACTACCAGGTATAATTCAAAATTCCTAAAAGAGGACAGGTTAGCACTCCACTTATCTGTTAGCTCTTACCTGAATGCACTGTGCACCTAAAGAACACAATCAATTGGGAGTTTTTCATTTCAAGGTGTGATAAGTTAAAAAAAGTGGAAATACATTTTAGCTTTTGCACCCAATAGTAAATGGACTAAAAGATACACTATTGATCTCTGTCAGGACCCAAGTGAAGTTGGCAGTGGTTACCACTTCCTGGATCCCAGTTTAATGTGAATGTTTCTTTTTTTCCCAGTCATGTTTCACTTGATGCTTTCAAAACTTTGGTTATCAGCTCTAAAACTGTATTTGACACGGCAAGCGTGCAAAATGGTTTTAGGAAGGGAAGAAAAAATGAAAGAGGTGCAAAGGCACACATGATTCTACATAAACTCCAAGCATTCCTAAGAACCTAAAGGTCTGAGAATCTCTATAAACATCTTAACAATTGGAGGTGTGTTTTGGAGTGTTAGAGTCCCAGCTCATCCAAGGTCTCTTTAATCGGCACATGCAGAGAACCTCTGCTGGCACGGGATCTTAAATGATCAAGCATGTACAGTACATTAAACTGCAAGGGAGCATCTCGTGCACACTGGTCCATGTGTCACAGGTGAGCTTAAAAGGCAGTGGGGTCAGACGCAGGAATAATGGAAAAGCGCGAGCACTGGAAAAGAAAAGTGAACCAAAAACACACCTACTGGGATTCTGAAAAGGCAGTCATCCCAGATGAAAGTCGCAGATGCAGAAGCAGCTCTGTTTTCTTGATGGATATTTCTAAGATCTTGACAATGCCCAGCTAGTGCTGAGGGCTTGATTTTAAAAGACACAAGCTCAAAGCTCCACTGTTCGCTACAGTAGCATGCACTGCTTTTAAAACCCTGCCCTCTGTATGCAGGTCCAAAGCACTGGCTGGTTACTTGTTCTTTTTTTTTTTTAAAGAAACATCTTTCCTGCTCTTTAGTCATATTATTGAATGTTGTATAAATGTTCTAATATCTGGTAAAAACATAAAGATGCTAATTCACAGTACTAGTTCTTAAACGGTTGAGACTTTATCATTTATTTTCAAGACATTAGTTCAGTGAGCTGGCTCATACTGAAAGCAACCTACAATGACTTATTAGGAGGCTTAATTGAATTTAAATGAATCCATACAATTGTACACTATTTTACTGGACTTTTAAAAGTGGAAACAGACATTAAGTAGCTGAAGAAAATCACAGGTCACCCCTGGAATTCCTAATACTAGACCCTTCACCCAGCTGAGTTACTGTACATGAATATCTTACTACCAAGCCAGATCTTACTTCCACTAGCGTCAGTCCAATACCGAATAAGTGAATTAGGGGCCCTAACAAGCAGATTTCTAAAGTATCTTACTACATTCATTATATATATATTTACTGGATGCGTGTTGTCTATTAAGATGATGAGTTTAAAAAAACAACCTTTAAATTAAATCAAAAACATTTCAATTAATGATTAGAGCACTGTGCTAGATGCAGTTAGAAATTTTAGGGATTCTATAAAGAATTACCAAATTAAGAGCACAAGTGTTGAAATACAGTACCTCTAAAATGAAACCTATCCTGGCAACATGAGATTAAAAAAAAAAGAGAAAGGTAAAATTAGCTGCTATTTACAATCTTAATCAAAGGAGTATTTAGTGCAGAGATGGCACTTTACTCACACAGTGTTCTCCAATTCTCTTGTGTTTTTAAAGGAAACAAACACGATTGCTTTCCTTACTGCCTGACCACTGGGTTTCAAGTAAGAAATCAAACTAATTCACAATAATAGCAGTACAAAATCTTCAGTATGATTACAAAACTTCATCTCACTTACAAGAAATAAGAACTTACAGCATTAGACGAAAAAGTTTAAATTCATCATTTTTCTCCCATCTAAAAAGAATGTTAGCTAATTTCAACTAAACCTAATTTAACATCTAACCTGATCATTGTATGTATTTATGCATTGTATGTGAGGTACTTGAATGAATATTTAAATTCAGATTTGAGCACTGTATAAAAAATTAAATTAACTTTTGACACACAAACGTAGCTTGGGTAAATGTGTCTTAAAGTAAAATTAAAATTCTTTCTACAGTACAGTACCTTTACACCGCATGATTCATCAGGGAAAATGGTGTATGGTACTTTGTATTGTATTTTGATTCAGTTACTGTGCGGCAGTACAGTAGTATTCTTTGTAGACAACACATATTTTCAACAATCCAAGGCACACTTTTGAAGTGTCTTGAAGTATGAAAATTTGGATGTCTGCATCAGCACGGCAAAATGTCTTGTTCTACATGACTGAACCTGATCTAAAACGCTTCTCCTTCTCCTCCCGGTGAATGACTTTCAGTCACCTGCTGGAGTGTGAAAACTGGAGGCTTTGTGCTACACACACCATAACTGGCCTGGGCTGACCTTGACAAGAACTCTTACTATGCAGATCTGCTCATCCTTAGGGAGAAATGAGAGGGCCCTTCCAAATCTTATTTTACCCATCTTTAAATTCTGGAATTACTTAAAAGCTATCAATTAAGAAGTCAATAAAACACAGATGTTCACTGAGTTATTTAGGAGTTTGATTTGATAGTATTTATACATATAACACTTTTCGTCCCATCCCAAAGTGTTTTATAAAGTATCTATAGGAGGGGTTCTACTTTATTCCCCATTGCTTCAGGACCTGCATAATTCCTTGTGAACAGATGTTTCCATCGATTTATCCGTTTCATACCAACAGATGTTACTGTTCCCTTTCCATAACTGGGAAAGATAAAACTTCCTATGCTACACCTTTTGTGTGTGCAGATGAATTGCATGTTGGCTTTCTCAATTTCTCACATTACGATTTTCCACAGTATTCTTGTCCTTGGAAACGGGTCAAGACTGTGGCACGTACCATAATTGTATTATTGACATTGAGCTAAGCCTAGTGATGTACTGACATATCAGTAAACGTTGCGCAAAAGTCAAGTTTCTGGAGTTTTATTGATTACATTATAAATTTGCATATCCACGGTTTCTGACATGTACCATAACTCCAGTTTCACTATACCTTACTACACCATGCCCTGATCTTACTAAAACAGCAAGGAAAAACCCATATACTGTATCTGTACTTCCCTCGCAGTAGGGTTATAATGAACACTTCTGTCACTTGAACCCTCAAGCTTGTCCAACCAACCTGCTATACAGTAGTTAAAATGTATATATCCTATACTGTATATTCGTAAGCTTTTTAATATAAACTTTATTAGACCTCTCTTGCCATTCTAAAACCACACTACAAAAAAATACCCAATGTAACGTAGTTCCTTAGATGAAGTACATTCTTTGTAGACTGTTGTTGCTTTCTCCCCCCTGTACAAACTAAGGATTGAATAAATACAAATTCACAGCAAAATAGAAGGAAAGGAAACGTTTTTCAAAAGTGATCTATATAGTTGGGTGTGTCATGCTCAGAAGTCTTTAACCTTGGTAAAAATATAGTATTCACAGCTGTAGATACAATGGAATGGGTAACAATCACTGCTTGTGAATATAGCAATTGATTACACTCCACTCCAGTCATCTGATATGGCTCTTCTAATGACATGAGTTTTGAAGATGAGACTACATCTATAATGGTATCAGTTATTTAGACAATCTAGGTAACAGAGTTGGGCTAATTGTCAAGACATCCAATTTTTTTCTGATGATCGGCATTGAAAATTAGTGTTTGGCATTATTCATTCTTGCATGTGACCTCAGCCATAATAAAACTCAAAAATACAGAACTAGCAAGAAGCCTGTATTTTCTCCTGAAAGAAAAGGCACAGCAGAGCACATGGCCTCCACCGATAGTGTTTGATGGAATGGCAGATGGACATGGAGCACCTAGTTCTATCAACACAACCTTTACAAGCAGCTGCTTAAACTACACAAGCAATTTTCAAAACCAAACTTCTGCTCACCTGCTGTCCCATTTGGGATTTCGGGGGAAATGCAAAAGTATTTAAAAAAAAAGATAAAGACACGTATCAAAATGTACTTGGACAAGCCAGCCACAGTGCAAAACCTGAAACTATTCTCACTCATAGCATGTGATGGAGGAAAATAAGCTCATAAAGAAGGGTTATATATATATAAATGTTTTAAAGTAGGCTACAAGATCAGTGGAGTAAATGAATTTCCCTAATTAGGAACAAAATCCAAATATTCAAGTCTCCGATTTTTAACTTCTCACGTTTTCATTGTAATCTTATACAAACTATTACATTAAACGGCTCCTTAGATATTGGTCATTAATTCTATCAACATTTAAATACAGTTTGACCTCTAGGAAATGTCGAGCCTTACGTAGAAAAGCCAGGAAAGCTACAGCTGGTAAGTGCTGACCTCTAGTGTTGAACACTCTTACTGCTCCCCCGGTGAAAAAGGCATGAGCCAGGTTTAATACAATCATCTAAAGATTAACATCCTCGTCCATTCTGCCAAGAAGAGGCAGTTCATGGAGACGCTTAACGTCGTCACTTAAATGTGGAATGAAATAATGCTGCAACTGTAGAGCTTGACTTCAATCGTACCACCGATCAAAAGATGAAGGGACATTTCCTAACAGAATAGCAGCATTTCCTACTTGACTGAAGCAGAAGCATTGCAGATGCTTTAAAGTGGCCTTACACAGACAAAGATGGAAATGCATTTTACCCGAAAGATCACTTGACACGAAGAAACAAGAAGCAGGGCTCTTTATTCACATGGGACTTTCAGGGCAACTTACCCGGCGTCTTCCATTACGCATCCGTACCACTTATCATCACACTTGCACTCCCCTGCGCAAACAAGAACAGCATAAGAGAAATACACACACACGCACAGAGGCAAAGCGCTTTCCATGTCTTTTTTATCATTCAAAACTTTGCAGTGAAGAGCAGAAGAGGCGGCACCTCACCGTTGATCATTTTTTTCTTGTCTGAGAAGATGCCGATGTTCTGTCCCAATGACTGCGCGAGTGTGATCGCCATCATGTCCGCTTTCCCGTACTGCAAGAAAGAGGAGAATCCCACCCCAAACAATTTTCGCACTACATAATTCCAGTCATGTGAATAAAGCTGTCTTTTATTTTACGTCAAATCTATGCTCAAGCCCTTTAGACGTATTAATTTCATAGAATGGGTGTGTAAAATCCACCCATTAACCAATTTTCAGTATATCCTAACGGGGGCCAGGTGGGACTTAGCCCAACCCAACAAGTACAGGACACTCACTAGGCGGGACTAGACACCAGTCTACTGCAGACAGAAATGTATGCATTCGCTTGAATGTTGCTGTGTGTTCAACTACCTCTTCTGGACCAGGGGTGCCCAACCTTTTTTAATGTAAGATCTACTTTTTCATTTGCCAGTCCAGCGCGATCTACTGTACCACTTTGAATTTGAAGCTCTGATATAGGAAAAACAGACTGTGGACACATCAGTACAATAACGATACCATCACTAAAACGACAGCAAATAAAAGCAAGTGACTCATGCTACAGTGAACAAGCAATGTTCCCCATTTGAGAAAAAATAATATCCCAACTTAATGTGAGCATTGACACTGAGAAGCTAACTTGAGAACACTTGTCATTTTTTTGGAACGTGTTGACACTGCTGATCGTGTCGATGACATTTTTATTTTGTCCCTGCAGCGCGACATTCAGCTCATTCGGCAGTTCAGTCAAGTGTGAGGAAAGCTAAATCCTGAAGCCACTGGTTATCCTTTAATTGGGCATATTCACCACGTTTAAATGACTCGATTAACTCTTTGATTTCAGGCAACAGCTGTCTGATCCTCGCCAAAAATGTTTGTTTTTGAAATCTCCAAACAGCAGGTCAGCTGCCTCAGCAAACGCTTTTTAATGACTTCTGGATCCCTGAATGACTTGTTGTGTTGAGCCAGGACGATTGCCGCTTTCCCTCTTGTGTTCGGCCTCGTGAAAACCGCCTATTGCTAGTTGAGATTTTCATTTTTCCCACTTTTCTTTTCCTTCTCACTTTTCGCGGGAAAGTCCACATCAGACGTTTTGTGTGCAGTTTTGAAATGTTGTTCTCTATTTCCCGTTTTCGTGCCGACTTTAGCATTGCAGATTTGAATGCGAAAGTACAAAAAAAAACCATAATCATGCTCCCATTCCTTGTGGTAACAGTTAAGTTTCCGGTCTCTTCGCTTCATCGTTTTCGCTCAAAGACTACAACTATCAAATAGGCGATCAAACTGTTGGCGAATTTGTCACGGCCAGTCTCTTTCGCTCCACTATGCACTGTAGCGAATGTGGGCTTCGTGAGGCAATAACCAAGAGACCGTTCTTGTGTAGCACACACACACAACACTCTTTATTTACGGAGATCCTATGGCCTTTTTTTCCAGCAGTGTCGACCAGCACTCAGGGAAGAGACTTTTACAACCCATTCGACAAGGGTTAAACACACACCAGGGCAGTGAAATGTATGACATTACATGCACATATCTGAATGAATTTTTAGGCTAGCGAAAAAAGTAAATAAGTCAAGTAGGCCATTTATTTTTTGCCAAACGTTCTTGCGATCAATCGACTGGTTGGGCACCCCTGCTCTAGGCCAATCCTGGTGCCCCACACACCTGCTGGTTTTCAGTCCAGCCCACCGTCAATCGATCACTGAAGACTTATTTGATCCAAGAAGTTGCTTCAGTTTAATTTCAACTGCATTTTGTTTCTAGTCACAAGTTTGGGATTTTATTTCATTTACAAAGTACAATTGTTAAAAAGCCCAAACATGTTTAAGTTAAATTATTACATAGTATTAAATTATTATTAAATATTTATTGGCATTTTAGGATATTTACAATTAAACCATCTACAGTTTTTAAGATCCTCCTACCTCATTGACTCCTCCACCTTTAGTTAAAGAGCAGACACCTCCCAGATAGGAGGCTCCGTCTTGACTGTTGTGGAAATGGCTCCCTCTAGTGGACGAAAGACACGTCAGGCCACAGGAAGGCTAAGCAGTTTCAGATACAGTACCTACAGTCCTCTCCAATAACTTCTCTGGTCTCCTGCACCGTTTTCCTAGCCACCTCCTAAACTTAGTTTCTCTTCTTCCTGGACTGTGAAAAGGCCAGGCGGGTTTCTCCTTGGGAACAACACTGCCTACATGGCGCCTGGGAGCCCTGCTGCTCAACATGCTGGTCTGTCTCATCACAATGCTGAGATCACCACAGGCCCAGAGCCAGAAATCACTTTAGAAAATCAACTGTAAAAGAAGGTTGTTAATGTCCATACATTTAAACCAAGTTATGATGGAATTTATAGCTATATATAGCTAACTGCAAAATTTACAGATCTGAGCGATAGAGCACAGCAGTTCAACAGCAATAGGTGTTCAACACTATTGCATGTTGAGAGTATATGGTTTGCATCTTTGCCCATCATAGCAAGACTGCCTTGAAAATACTGTTCAGGTTCTGATTTATGGCTTCTTATCGACAGGATAAGATTCAATTTGGATCCTGTCAAAAGGCAATGCGATATTTCAGAAGATGGTACGGTAGCCCTGTATTGTTACAGTATGTACCTCCTGTGCTACTTACGAGAACAGATGCACAGAGTCGCACTTTTCCTTGATGAAGTCCTTTCTGTACTTCATGAACTCCCGCAGCGTGATCAAGGGGTTGACGTCAATGTTGAACTTGTTGTCCGTTGCCCAGGTTTCCATTGCTACTAAAACAATCCTTGTGTTGAGCTGGTCTTTGAATAGCTAGCATGAAATCAAACGGAAGCCACAGTCAACAAAATATTACCCTTTGAAAGTAAATCAATTTGGCATAGTTACAGTAACTATTTTGCAGAAAGAAATGCAGAATCTTGTATAATCTTTAATTTGAAAATATTTACCCAAATTAAGTCACAATGTAACACCCATGTAGAGCGATTTATTTTGAATTTTATTTAATATAAAAGACAACATCTTTTGTATCTACATTATACCCATTTCACAATGGTCCACAAAAGCCTTCTAAAATGTGTGGCTGACTGACTATCTGACTAACAACTTTAACAACGTCCAAGCGTGTTCTATAACTGCCAGAAAAGATTTTTACTGTAGTAAGCAAAAGTAGTGATATGACAATGTATTGTATAATAAAAGGATGTTATTTTATACTTACTATATCGACCATATTCACCACTGATTTGGCGTAGTTATTGGTCTGACCAACAGACAGACGGTGTTTTTTATACTGCAAAAATGCAAAGAGTGGTTTATTTTAAAAGCAATATGGTGGTCTAGTAAAGAAGCATATGTTCATTTAGTGAGAAGTCTCATTATTTAACAATATTTTATTAACACGTTTCTAGTACTGTACATGAGAACTCTATACTGTAAATGTGTGGTACTGTTCACTGAAATACTACATTAGTTTCTCTATTATGCCAGGAGCAAGAGCAGTTCTTGTTTGAGCATCATCTTACCATC
This sequence comes from Lepisosteus oculatus, assembly GCF_040954835.1. NCBI lineage: Eukaryota > Metazoa > Chordata > Actinopteri > Semionotiformes > Lepisosteidae > Lepisosteus > Lepisosteus oculatus. Next base: position 6,538,283 of record NC_090705.1, on the reverse strand, counting down.
AGATGGTCGTTTATAATCATTAACTCTATATATTTTGTCTCGTCCTCCACCCGGCGCGAACTTCGAGAAACCTAAAAAAGAAAAATTGAAATGGAAATTAAAAATGAAAAAAAAAACATGCCAAGCAAATAAGTGCAAGAAAAAGTAGAACTTTAAACTGGAATGACTGATCATGACTGCCCGTTATTGTGGGCAATCACACTGACACATGTGGCGCTTCCTTACACAAAGGGTTGTGGGAGAATGGAACAAGCTACCCAGCCATGATGAGGTTGTTACCCTGGTTTCCTTTAAGACACTGCTGGAGCTACTAGCAACCGGTTAGATTAACTGCATATAGACATAAGACACAGACCAGCCCCTTTTAACTTTAAATATGAAGTCTTAAAGGCCATTCATCCATTTTCTAACTGCTTCTTCCAATTCTGGGTCACAGCCAATCCGGAGCCTATCCCACCAAGCAGTGAGCACAGAGCGGGATACACCCTGAATGGAACACCAGTTTATCACAGGACACACACAGACACACACACCTAGGGCCAAATAATCCACTCAGAGGAAACCCACACAAACACTGGACGATCACACAACTTCATGCAGATAGCTGCCTGGATTTGAACCCAGAGCCACAGACCTGTGAGGTCAATGCTAACCACTGCACCACTGTGCTGCACATAAAGTCTAAAAATCAGTATGCTAAGGAAGATATTGTTCATTTACCATTTGCTCAGCTCTTCTCAAGCTCAGCACACAGTTTTGCAAATATAAGTAGTTTTAGAGGGAGAATCAGCAACCAGGGTAATTAATACAACTAAGAACAAACAAGTAAAAATACTGTGAAACTTTTTAATTAGAAAGCTTCTCAAAGTAGGCAGCAAATCTAATTAAACACCAAAGATGCAGACACCAATGAACATAAAATACAAATGTCGTGAGAACAATTACTTATCAGTAGGCCTTGGGCTTTACTTTGTTATAACCAGAGGGATACCCACCTGCCTCTTCTTCCTCCGGTGAACTGTCCTGGTGGGAGAGGTTGGCTGGCTGTCATAATTTGGATCGTCTAAAGCAAAACGCAACAGCAAGAGCTACATTAGCACATATGCAGAGCAGAAAATGTTCAGCTTCTTCTCTCCTTTTTTTATTCTGGCATTCTGTTTTTATTCTTCTTGAATTGTTAAAAAGATTTGTAACGTGCTGAGAAGAAGATACAGGTATAGCTAACCTCCTGGCAGCTGAGGTTTATAATAGGAGGTGCTGGGACCCCATGTTTATGTACATTGCTTTGAAATTAAAATGATTTTGTGCTTTATTATAATATTCTTGAACATGTATTGTTCTTATTTGTTTGATGTTCAGAAAATTTTATAAAATGATAATGATAGAGGACTGGAGTTTCCGCCTATGAGCTCAAAGTAGGAGGAGGTTTCAGGTCTTATTTTGCTAATTATTTCCATCTGTGATTTGTCTTTATCCTGCTGTAAATATGGCAGCTTGTAGACCATTCTTCAACACCTCCTTGACTCCCCAGCAATCAGCTATTAGGCACAAAATCTTTAGAAGTTCAATAAGAGACACACTCCATCACAGTTAAGTGTTCCTCAGGTTTCCTCTAACCAACATAAACACATTAACACAAGTGTTGGATTTAATTCCTTTTGCCTGGCTTTGACAGAGTAGTCTTCATGGCACTCCTACATGTCTGAAATCTTTTTACCATTTTAGAATTCATATCAATCACAACTAAGCAGTGACGCCCTTATATTCTAATTAAATACTGAATTTCATTTCCTTATCTCATGTAAACGTACATACTAAATGCAGCTTTGCAGATATTAATGAGATTCAGGAAATAAGGATTTTAGCAGCAGACATACCTGAGGAGTAATAATCAACTGGTGCCTCCAGCCCCACCGATTTGTAAATCATATGCAAGTCATCCTAAAAATACAAAACAAACAAACAAAGATTTAAATTCACCAATACCTGCTCCACACTGAAATTTAGTTACAGAATGATCAAGGCCAAAAAAGACAGCAAAATGATCTGGAAACCAGAGTGCGATCATAGCAATAGGTTCTGTGAAAAAAGAAGCTTTGTAGAAATGTACACTTTTCTTTTAAAAGTGAAACACTGAGATTCCTGGTCAATACCATTGAAAGAAAAAGACTGTTTGGATTCTTTCATTCACTTTATAGCAGAATCTAGCCTCTAACCTGTCAGACAACCTTGACATCCGTGAGTGAATATGTATTTATTTTTCGGGACCCTGTTGCCTGCTACGCCCTACATTTTTACAAACGTTTTGTCCTGAATATTAACCCTGTGGTTATGCATCCTCTTCCCCTTTGTATACATCATTCCATCCTTCCACATTCAGATGGGACAAGAACATGGTGAGCCAGAGTCTAACCAGATTCTAGCCTGGCTGTCAGGTAGGACACACCATGTCTTTGGACTGTGTTAAGAATGTAGGCGACAACATGCAAACTCTACAGAGAAAGTAAACCAAGCCAGAATCAAACCTAGTAACAGTGAGGCAGACAAGCTAACCATCATGCCAATGTGCTTTCATATCTATATCGTAACATTATAAAAAAACAGGGTAATAGTCTGTTGATCACACTGTCATACAAATGGCAAAACGTATTGTTTTATTTAGTGAAGTCCCTGAGACAAGAGACAGCTTCTGGTCTGGCTCTGTTGAGGGTGTCTAGTGGATTGGACAGTCCTCGAGGTTGTGTTGCACAATTTGCCCCATCCCGCTGGAACACAGAAGGCTGCCCTGATCCTCCATCTATAGAGATCCTAACATGGTTCAGACTGAGCCACTCTTTTCTTGGAAGGTGAAAACCCAGAGGTTGTTGAGTGGGGCATGTGAGAAGGGGCTTGTTTGTTGAGTCCAGCAATCCCCATTCTTCACTCTTCCCAGTCTTCAGTCTTACTGAAGAGGGTTTTTCCAGATGGGCTTTCTTAAAGGCAGACATATCCTCATTGGATTAAATGTATCCTCATGCAGCAGCAGATACGGAGCGTTCTGGACCTTTTTGAGCATTTTTGTGGGTGACTGCGAGTCGGTGGGTGTGTGGAGGAGTGAAGTTTGCTAGGACAGGGAGCCTGGGGAGTGGGGTGCTGGCAGTCAGCTGGGTGTCTGCTCTGTGAGTATGTGATGATCTTGACTAGACAGGGGCACAGTATTCTGCTGGCGAGAAAGACAGTGCAAAGGCTCAGGTCCAGACTGTGGTGGTGGTGGTGGCAGCATCTCATAATCTTCCAGCAAGTTTGGAGATCAGATTGTTCCCTGTTTCGACCCGGGATGCTGTTGTCTTTAAGTAATCCCAGAATGAGAGAGACCTGGCTAGGGTCCCTCCAAGGTATGTTGAAAAAGGATGGTGCTGATGTTTCTGATTTTCCATCTGAGAGTTGGGTTTGTAGCTGTTGCATTGTGGAGGTGGAACAGTCTGGTTGGGTTTGGGTTTGGTTTGAGTGGCCGTGTGTTGCAGTACAGACCTGCTCCGAGTTGTCAAAACTGGGGTTTTGTTTTGCCAGACAGGTGTCATTAGCATATATCAACCGGGATTGGCTATTGCTAGCTCAGGATGTAGTTCTCTTCACAGCAGGTAGGGGTCACCGAGACCCAAGAAAGGGAATAAAATCTACAGATGAACATTATTAGGTGAATTATTATATTATTTCTATATATTAAAACATGAATGGAAAGGACGAGGAGAATGCATTCAGACGAGTTTTCTTATATTTCGTATTTTATTAATCATTTAATGTGGTGGACTTTAAGTAGGATTTGGAACAGGATAATTCACAGCTTCTATTTGACGGCTGCTATTATAGATATTGAAAACCTAATTGCGTTTGGTAATGACATACAATTGAGAATATCATTTAAGGCTTGCGTTGTGGCTGCTTTTTATCCTCGCCTGAATAAAACAAAGGTGGATTTTTTTAATTCAACGTCCAACGTACAGCACAGTAAATGATCATCACGACGGATATTTTTGTTTCGGAATAATAGTACAGTAGTGATTGTGCTTCAGCAAAATCTGTGTCGGTGAACTACATACCATTCCTTTTTAAAAAAAAAACACAAGCGAAAACGTACTGTAACTGAGCTCCGTTTAAAGCTCCATTTACAGAATGCCGCATTTCTTGAGACTAGTCCCGTTTTCATTAGAAACGCTTCTAGTCTATTTTTTTTCAGACAATGAATATAAAATTTTAACTCTGCCCCCACATGTATCGATATACTGTATAATTAACAATTGCAGGTTCTTGCGCGCACTTCAGCTGGTGTTTGTGTCTGTGCGCGGAGAGAAAGAGCCGAGAGGCAGGTTACTTTGTGCGGAGGCTGAACACTGAGCTACATTGTAACTCCGCACACAATGGGATCTGAGGCCGCGCCAAATGACGTGACTGTTTTCCCAGGCCACGCAGGGAGAGGAGATTTTGCGGAAGCTTGGGCTAACAGGAAACGCCGAGACTCTGGACCCGAAAGGTTGTGGTTACATTTTACTGGAAAATGCAGTTCCATGTGAGACACGGCTAGTAACAGCTCTCGTCAAGGTTGCCGATTAAAGGTGTGTAAATTTCTTTGGGCATTGTGAACTGCGTAGCTCTCTGGAGTGAGTCGTTGCGGAGTCTGAATTTCAGCGATTAAAAAAATGCAGATCAACAGGTATTGTATGGCAGTATATTTTAACAGGAGGAAGTTCGAGGGAAGAAGAACAAGCCCCGCATTATTGTACATTTGTGTTCTTCGCATTGTCTGATGTTAGCACATTTTGCCAAGGATTTACAAGGAGTCGAAGACGATTATAAGATTCATCACAGTTCTGGGGGCATTCGTTTCCTCAGTGATGCAGCCTATAGAGAAGATGTATACTATGTACACTCCGGTTTCCTCTCCATTAGGTGAACAGCCATGATGGTGTGGCTAATTGTGACGGTCGTAAAAGTGTGATTACATTCTCGTAATTCTCTTAAGGTACAAACTATTGAAACCACCGGATACTCCCTTTTTACAGTTTAAGACCCTTAAAGATGTCACGATGGTGATAATAAAGAATATTATTATTATATTATTAAGAATTTACAAAAAAAAGTCAACCGAAAAAAACGATAACGTAAAGAAAGACATTGCTTGGCTAAAAGTTGCAACATTTCATTAAAAAAACAACAATATGTATGGTTAATAATACACTATGCATATTTTGTTTCTTAATACTGTGCGTTTTGCACAGTAGTAGTATCAAATTAAAAGAGACTGCAGCTTTGAATTGTTTTTATTTCGCATTTCATTGATCTCTCCTTATTCCGCTTCCAGGGCTTCGGAGTGAAAATTTCCGCTAACATGACGTGCCGGGATATACACGCAACTACTGTTTTTGCATTCGTAATTGCCCTGTTTTCAGTGGGAGGGCTCGTGATAGCTACCCTCATTCCACAGTGGAGGGTGACCGCGCTAACCACCTTCAACAAAAACGCCAAGAACGTCACAGTCTACGATGGGCTCTGGGCGAAGTGTGTCCGCTTGGAGGGCAGTACGAACTGTTTAATATTTGACTCGGAATGGTACTCCAGAGTAGACCAGCTGGACCTCAGAGTTCTTCAGTTCGCCCTTCCCATCAGCATTTTCTTCTCCTCCCTTTCACTGTTCCTGGGCTTAACGGGAATGTGTAAGACGGCATGCTGCTCTGATGTCCCCGACGTCCCCCTCACCAAGTGCCTTGTCAACAGTGCAGGGTGCCATCTAGTGGCCGGTATATTTTACTTCTTGTCGGGGGGCATTGGTATGGCCCCTTCGGTCTGGTTCATATTTTACACTTCCAATCTAAACAAGAAGTTCGACCATATATTTTCCACCGACTTTGCAGCGTATGTGGCAATAGGCAGTTCAGGCGGTCTGCTTCTGGCAGCCTGTCTTTTGTTTCTGTGGTACTGTTTGTGCAAAACGCTGCCTTCTCCCTTTTGGCTGCCGCTGTATTCCCAGCCTGCTGCCGTTCATGCCTACCCTCCTCACTCACCCCCCTCCAACAGCTACTCTTCTCCAGTTTACCCTCCTCAAGCCTGTGTCCCTCAGAGCTATGGATCTCAAGTTTCTAACCCTCAGGCCTATGTCTCTCAAACGTCTGTTCCACAAGGAATGGGCCCTCATACTTATATGTCTCAAATCTCTGCTCCTGACGGTTATGGCTCTGAAGTTTGTGCCTCGCAAGCTTATGCCCCCCAGAGTTATACATCTCAGAGTTACGGGTCTCCGGACTATCGGTACTCCACCCGTTCCAGGTTGTCAACCATTGAAATCGATATCCCGCTACATGGGCAGGCTTATTGAAGGATCCCTACCGCTGTTGTCTTTCTGCTGATCCAGAACTTGCACGTTAACTATTTTCTGTGCCATATGGGAATAAAATGATTGAACTTCCTGCCAAGAGCAAGACAAAGCACCGCATGGATTCAGCCCAGCTGCACACACACTGAAGCAGTGGCCCCACGATTCCCACTCCAGCGTGAGCTGTCTCCTGTGCTGTATAATACATACAAGAAACATCTCCAAATCATAAAAGACTGTGAACGTGCATCGCAGAAAAAGGAGACCAGTTTCTTTAAAACTGAAATGTACAGGGTTTGTGTTGGAGAAACTTTCATTTCTGTGCCTTCTACATCTTGGAGGCTGTTTTGAGCAGTATTTGCCGATTTGAGTCTGCTGGAGTACTTCTTAGCAGTTTTTCAGATACAGTATTTTGTACACTGTAGTTGTATAGAGTTTAGTAGGCTGTTATTTCTTGGTGTCTGATGCCTGAAACCAGACTTTTGACATTGTACAATTATTTGCAAATGGATTTAAAAACCTAATTAAACATCCATAGAACCAGTAGGTAGAACATTCTAAGTTCATTTTTGTGTCTCTGTGAACTTTCGTTTTTATGCTACATGTTTAATAGAAGTAAATGAAAAACAAAATACCAGTGCAGATGCACATTATCTGTTACAAAGTCACTCTCAAGAGCAGCATCAGTGGAATGGTTTTGTACTCATGTTTTTGTACAGTGCTCTGAAATTAAAATGATTTTGTGCTTTGTTAAAATATTCTTAAACATGTATTGTTCTTATTTGTTTCATGTCCAGCAAAATGAATAAAATATCCCTAATGATAAAGCCCAGCGTCATAAAATACACACATGGAAGGTAAAACAAAAGCCTGTCTTGTGTTTTCTTACATCAGACATTAGTCACTGAATAATTATTCTGGCTTTGTGTTTGCAATTTAGATTTTCTTTTACCACACTGGCAACTAAGATGTGTGACATTGATGATATGATTATTAAGCTCTGAATTCGAGGTATTGCATTTTTGTCTTAAGAGAATGCAAAGTCAGGACTGAAACTCTTTCGTTGGCATTTATTCTTTAATTCGACTCCATTTTGAGGAGTAGTGTATTTTTAGATATTGAAGTGGCCATAAACTATACTATATAATACCTGTTCATTCTTTGTGGAATTTATTGATGTTGCCTCTGTGCTTCATTTATTATTCTTTTGATCAAATATGATTTTGTTACTGCTGTATTGTCAAATGGACCCCTGGAGTTTTACTTGAGTGTGCTGTGCAGTCTCGCAGGGAGGTAAGCATCCTACAGAAATGCACTGATAAGGCTGATAGACTCATCTGTTTTCTTTCCTTTTGGCAAAGCAGCATTTCTGGTTGGGAATATCACTGCTAAGACCCTTCAATGTTTTGCGATAGGCTCTAATTAATTAGAGAACCACAAATTCTGTGACAGAAGATACATAGAGAGATGGTAAACATGATGTTGTGCATATGAATTTGAATTGTATTACTTCTTTTCAGGACAGTGTACCATTCTGCATGATTTGCATTTTTATTAAAATTTGACTTTTGTTACAAAGTAAATGCTTTCTGTCTCAAACTATTAAAGTGAAATAAAGTTCCTAGTATAATACACATTTTTAAAAGTAGTGCAATTAACAAATTTGACTTTAAAAAATGGAAATTTGGTTGTAATTGGAGCTGTAATTAATTTGTTCATAATGGGAGTCCTGGTAAAGAATCATGAATAAACTTGACAGAATAGTTCTGAACTGAGTTGTGTTTTGAATGTTACAAAACACTTTACTTTCAAGAGCATTTGGGCAGCATCACTTATCTTGTACAGCTTTCCTGATGATTGGAGGAGGGATGTGAGAAATATCACAGTCAGTCACCCTATGCTTATGGAACAGGCTTTCTTGCTACGACCCTTAACAGGAATAAACGCAGGAAAGCACATTTTCTGATAATGGATTAACCTTTTCTGTCAAATCATTCATAAACTCATTCTGTCCTATTCCAGTTGATTCTTAGCTTGTTCAGTATAATTGTAATTAAGTTGGTGTTGGCAGTTCAAACCAGAACGGGTGTATCTATGGTATAAAAGCTCATTTGTGGGTCACTAACAACTTGCAAACAGAAGCATGAAAAGACTGGCTTTTACATTATGCACTCAAAGCTTTATAACAGCAAACTGCATGTAGCTATTTTTATCATTCGCACAGTGTTAAGTCAGAATTCATGATGGACAAGAAATTCATACAAAGCAGAACAAAAAACAATATGCTTCAAAGATTTTAAAGGGGAAGTCAGACACAGGAAGAAGTGATTGTCATTTCAAACAATGTACTTCCCACTCCCAAAGTCAGATGCTTTCTTCATGTTGACTTTCATGAAACCGCTGTGTTCTATCTACTAACTCACAGGCAAACATGGGAGGGTTTATGTGCTGCTGCTGATGCACTTGTTTAAAAATATAAGGTCTCAAGTAGAAGCATCATGTATTGCTAGGTTTGTAGCCTTAAGTGACTAAACACCTAGGTACCAGTACGTTAAGAAAATGCTCCATTTTAAATTATTATTATTATTATGGATGCAATTCTTACACAGTGGCTCTTTGAATCCTTTAATCTATTACCTCTTGGTAAATAATATGGTCTCCCTCAAGTGTAAGCAAATACTGTAGACGAAACATTAGATTAGATCTTGTTTATGATATTTCCAAGTCTTTGAAGTCGATAATTTCTAGACCTCCAGCATTGCTTTCTATACTGATGGATGTGCTTGACTTTTTTTTCATTTTTTAAAGCAGATACCAATATGAGGAAGGGAATATGGGTTTATTTTCATAAGAGATTATAAACCCCATTAAGGCCACACTTGGCAGTAGTTCAGATGGCTTGGGATGAAAGACCCCTCTGCAAAATGCGTGCAGTGGGATAGTATCATGGAAACACCGCAGGCTTATGAATATAAAACAGGAGAGGCGGGACAGTTTCACAGTAGCCTGACTGTTCTGCTATCTTCGAACTTTACAGCATACAGACTGAAATCCTACCTAAAACAGTGAATGCTTTAGTGATTATAAATTGCAAGCAGGTGGCACTGATAAATCCATAGAAGAAATATTTAGAACCGGGGTTAAACGTTTTAATTGTTTTTGTTATATGGGATAGAAAGAAATATCCATGATTAAATTACAAATAACACAATAATATGTTTAGAATTTCTTCCAAGCAGGAGTGTAGTCACTGCTTATCACAGCTAACTTGGTTTAAACGTAGTATCTCTTGCATTGAAGAGTCCACACTGCAGACTGTGCTACAGAACTATTTAATAGACTATAAAAATCTATTTGGCTATTATCGTGTGAGAGAGTTGTTGTTCATCTGGCTGTATCTGTAAAAAACGGTCAGGACACTCATAATGAAAAGATTATTCTAAGATATTCTCTGTCAAGGGGAAAGTGTGACTGTCCTAAAATAAGCACATGACCTTCTTTGAAATAAGCAAGACTAAAATCTTTTTTATTTCAATACTTGGTTCTTCCCATTAATATCCCATCCCTGAATTTCTGTGAGAGAAGGTCTTGCATTTATACAATTGGTACAGCCATGTAATGTTACATATTTCTTCCTAGTGCTTAAATTTAGTCATAAAAATGTCTACCATGAAGTTAACATTTCAACCCACACAAAAGATTATCAGACCCTTTCATTTACCAGGATTACCATATGACTCACAAGACTGCAGTTGAGTTTGGCTGTATTGACTTTCATTTTGTTACCAAGACTGTTACCCACCTGTCCTGAGCAGAGTCACTTTTTTTCCACTTTTATGTCTTTGGAAAATTCATTTTATTAGAATGCAATCTCTTACCATATTCACAAAAAAAACTGCTGATTCATCAGTAGACTGTAAATAAAATTTGAATAAAATATTTTCTCTCAGTCAGCCGAACTTTACTTTTTTTGTGTTAGAAAATACAACCAGAGGCATTTAACACTACACATTTAATGCTTACTGTTTTTTTTTTGTTCTTGGCTACACTCATGTTTCATGAAAGCAAAAATATAACTACTGTATTACAAATCCAAAAGGATGCACAATATCTCTTCCAGTCTTAGGCAGAAAGTAGCAATTTGTAATGTAAGTTACTGTATAGCTCACAACAAAAAATAGACAACTGAAAAGGTAACATACTGTATGCACACTGCAAAACGGACAGTTACTGAAGAAATTGTAAGATAGGCGTTTGTAGAAAACATTTAAACAGGAACTGTTGCAGTAACTGGAATTTTGAAAAGTCTGGTCTGTGCAGCAAAAACAAACCTAGAGAGCAACACAGATGAGGAGTTTCTCATTATAAAATATTTGCAATATTCTATAAAAGTTCCTTATATCCATTTTCTTTTACTACAATAATTGTTTTTTTTTATATAGCACTCTTTATTTTTTGCATATCTAGCATAACGTGGAAAATGGAAATGTGTGATGTTTCAACATCTATCCCTCCATCTGATGATATACTAGAATCACCATCCTACTTGGTAAAATAAAGTGATTAAAAATGCAACATAATTTGCCTGAAACAGAAATATTGTTAATATTACTTACAGTAACAATGAACAGGGCCTATATTATTATACTGAACGTCAACAGCGATAATCCAGTAGTTTGGTCAAACGTGTAGGTGAAAAAGGCGTGATTTGAATTCCTGTATTAGATTAACTTTATTAGCTTTATTAGGTTAACTCATCTGGCTGAGGTGTGTGATGAATGTAAGGACAAATGAAGGATAAGGCTGCTTCTAGGGCTAGGATGGTTTGGTAGGAGGGTCATGGAAGCAAGTTAGCAAGAACTGTGATATTTATACTGTATATAGGTGCACGTGGGCGAGGTCAGAGCTTGCCTTTGTTTTATACTTCATTATAGTATAATGAAGTATAAAATACTTAATCAAATCTCAAGTCACCAAAAAAGTACAGTACATAGATCATTCTTTAACCTTAAATTAGTCAGTTAAAATGCATTAATATAACATTAGTGGGTTTTGTCATTCACAATTGCTGAAATGGGCAATGTTAGCAGCCATGTTTTGAAAAGGCTCGGGGGTGCTGGCATTACACCTGATTTGTCAGCTACCTTAAGCTCAAAATGCACACTTGTGGTGCAGATATCCCAGGCTGAATCATGTGTACTGTTTGCATCCTGTCTGGACATTTCCTAAGCTGGAATTTAAAATACTGCAGTGAATCACCCGTTAGAAAGTCTACAGGCAGTAGCACATATTCATGCTTTCATAGCACCTCAGCACCTCAGCAACCAGACTCCTACTGCATTGAAACGGTCCTCTCCACCTTAAATGGTCTACCTAATCCCAGTCAACATTTTAATTAAGATATCAAAAATAAACTTTTTTAATTAACTGGTAAAGAATAATTATTTGAATATAAATTGCAAATGTGATGTATATATATATATTTTAGACTTTTCATAATACTAATAAGACGGAAGTATTGTGCTGCCTTGCTAATGTCTAATACTGTGTCTTTCTGAAATGTAGTGTCCTGATGTGAATTTATACTATTGTATGTCACTAGTACTTGGAAGTCCAATGTGTGATCAGTGTTTACAGGACCTCTTCTGAAACTAGCACAGTAAGACCCTTCAAGCGGGGAGCCAAGTCTTTTACATCTCTATCAACAATCTCAAAAGTCAGAGCACAGACCCAGTCTTCCAATGTTTAAAACCTTGATTCACCCTATAAATATAAGAGACACAGGGCGTGCCAGTATGGTTTATGTGAAGTACAAGTTACATTTTAATTAATTCAAAATACAGTAATCAGAGCACATATTGTTCTGTGAGGTTTTGTTGTTACACTACATGTAGAATTGTGCCTATTAAGTATCATCTGATATTTAAAAATAAACCTTTATCTTACCCATTTATAAAACAGATCATTTTACAAAACTTATGTCTGAGCAAATCTTAAATCCCATTTTTTAGGGTTTGAATTTGCGTTGAATAATTAAACCGTTCCATATCCAAACAAAGGATGGGAAGAATGGGAATTAACCAGAGGTAGCCTTCTGTCACTTTGGCCTTTTCAACTCAATCATCGGTAAGTTCTGACAGCCCAGATATTAACATACCATTCCTATGATTTGTGGTCACAATTCTACAGTAGCTGAACTAAATGAGTCTCACTGTGAAGTATTCTAAAATGAAATACATGTAGGTCACAAATTGATTTTTAAGACATGCAGTACACTCATTGCTTTTTTGTCTAGTAGCATATATACTGTACTAGAGGTTAATGTGATATTTTAAACAATATCCCCAAATGTACTTAAATACTCTATATCAAAATTGAGCCAAGGATACATTTCGGCTGTACACAGGTTAATGTTAATAAAGTCTCTGTCGTCTTTGTGTTTTGAAATAGTCCCTGGCTTAATCCAAGTTCTTACAAGATATCTTAATGGATTTAGCTTATAATACTGCACATTTAATAAAATAATATGACCCATGTGAACAGATGACTCTTTAAACCATTTTCTTTAATTAACATATGAAGTCTCAAGCCAGTGGTCCAAAAATTACTTTCTATCAGTGGTGTGAGAAAAAATGTCACAAAGTTTATATTTTGCAAGTGCAGAGTTCTGTGCGATAAAACAACAATTCTGTGTCTTGTTCTCAAGTTAATTAAAAAGGAGATTTAACCTTGGCCAATGACGTACTGTTCAGAGAGATCTTCAAGACAGGAGTGCAATGATCAGCTCTGGGGTATGGAATTGCTTTTCTATACACACATTATGCTCAGTTTCTGTGAGGAAAAAACTGAAAAACTGAGTTTTGAACATAAAAGTCCTTGGTTGTGTTCCTTTTGCAACACATGAACAATCTGATGAAACAAGGTATTATTCACAGTGAATAATGTTCCCTTGTCCGGCGCTAGGTTAACATCCAGGCAAACTTGAGGAAGGATCCACAAAGGTTTTGTTTGATTTTCAACAGATTTGATTCGGACCTTCCTTTAAAAAATAAAACTTCAGAAGTGTAACGCATGGACATGACCATCTGTTCAGTGGGATGACCTTCTGATTTCTAGTATGTGACCTGTCCAATGTGAGCCAGTCTTTTGTTTTTTTCTCTGGGCTGGTCTGCTGCCTATGGAAGCAGAATATCCCATTCCCTGGGCAGTTTCTGTCACGGATACAGGCTGCCTTCAATCATGTCGATAGCGACCAATCTTCATTACTCAGGCAGGGCATGGAGGTGTCATTCGTGGTTTCTGAGATAATTAAAATGCGGAGTAGTGGTTAGGGTTTGGACTCATAATAGGAAGGTTGTGTGGTGAAATCCCAGGTGAGACTTGGCTCCTGAGCCTTTGAGCAAGATACTTTACTCAAATTGCTTCAGGAGAATTCTCCAACTTTCTAAATTATTACAAAAGGATATTACTTTGTAATGTACAGTACAACTGCAATTACCTGATGTCTCTTTGAATGGTTATTTGTACACATCCTTAATCACGTTGCTTTGGCAATGTTAATCCAAACAGCAAACTAAGCAGCTGGTGATTCTGTAAAATCATATGACTTAAACTCTGTGTTTTCTTCTCCTATGGAGAACATAATAATACCCAAACAATCCACAAAGCTATTGTATCTGCTCACTATTTAAAATGTAAATATTTTGTCCCAAATAAGCTACAGGTGTAAAACATACTGTAGACTGCTGTTTTATTGTGCTTCGGTATATTTCTGTCTATAGCCAAGGTCATTTTTGATGAGTTCATGGCTTTTTATTAATATAGATGTACAAGACTCACAAATCTTCACCTAAAGGACCCCATTCCTCCTAATCCAGCCCTACCTACTGCATATCCACCAGAAAGCGCTATAGCACGTTCACAGTAACTTAATGTGCATACACGGAAGTAAACTGAACAAGTTAAAGCAAAGTTTGTCCGAATCTTACTGAGGCAGGCATACTTTGGTGCAAAAAATATTGAGCACATAAACAAAGCTCATTAGTTGCAGCTACAAGCAGCTGTTTTTCTATGCAGAATAAAAATGCAGTTTGATTTTTATGTCATTTTTATGTCTGGGTGGCCTTCTCTTGTTTGTACTGTATCTGTTCTTAAAGCTGACATCAGTAAGATGTTTAAAAATGAAATCTTGACCTCTCCTGCAAATCCTACAATACAGTTAATGCAGATACAGTACAGCTTTGCACTGATTTGTAAATAATGTATTTAACATCCAATAATGTGAGATTATTAAATATTACTTATGAACATATTAAAAATGTTCCAAAATAACCTTGGTTTGTGTGAAAAAGCTTAACATTGTCTATTTTTACCATGCTTTCATTTAAACATTTGTGTTCTCCTGAATTAAATATGAAATATTAGCTTACATTTTGGAATCTTTATAGGATTTTGAAGATCCTTCAGCCATTTCTTAGCAAGTCTAATAAGATACATCTCCTTTAATTTTTTAAATATTAAAATAAACACGCCCTTCATTTTATGGAAATGTCTGTACCCCCTTAAAATACAATTCTACATTGTTATAAGTGACGTGTGTGTTTACTGTTTTAAAATTAACACCAACATGAGGGAAATTCTTTTAAACGCTTTTGTAATGTAATACTTTTCATAGAAACTATCATGTAGATCTCTGTAACAGATGACTTTCAATCTTGTGAATTTTATTATACAGTAAGTAATTTGTAACTGTAATGAATTAGTGTTTAAAGCAACCCTTGCACTGCAGTTGCACCTCTTGAATCAGTAGTGGTTTCTGTACAATGACAGACAATTCCGGGTCAAAATCTCTTACTACCCATTTATGTACAACTTTTTTCACATCATAATGCTAAACATTGCTGTAACACACCCATTTACAATAAGTATTTGTTTACTGTCAAGCACCTCACCTTCATCTGCCTGAATTTTCATAGTTCTACAATGTTCTCTCCCCCATTCCCTGGTTTAATTATAATCTGCAGCATAGTCAGCTCCACATCCTTCACAGCAATTAAGAGGCACACGTGGTCCCAGTACAGAACCCTGTAGGACTTAAATCATGCTCTTCTGTCCTGTTTTTTTTTTTACAAAAAAAATGTTAAATTCATTCATTTAATATGAAAATAAAACTTTTGTGAGGTTAGAACACCTTATAGACACAATCTTTACAGATGACCCACTCTAGGCCAGTTTCCCTAATCATTTAAAATGTATACCAGACTCTATGACTTATCTTAAAACACTGCATTGTTCTCTCTCTCTCTCTCTCTCTCCCTGATATGAAAAAAAAAACTGTTTGAAGAAATATTTAATTGAAATGGAAACACAAAGGGACAATGTCTAAAGATATTAAGTGATGTTTGGATATTAATTCATTGTCCCCTTTTGTCATACTTCACATGAATCCTATAAAAATATGTTAGCATAGAAGATTCAAGATGACAACGTTTGAGATTGAACTGATGCTACCTGAATTTATGACAGTTCTTTTTAAATGAAGTCATTAGAATAATAAAAAAATGTGTTGTAATTACAGCATTCATTATATCTGAGACAAAGCCCCGCAGAATAGCAGAGCATCAGGACAAGACTGTTACTTACTACTGTCTCTTTATTATTCATCAAGTATCCACTCTGTAGAC
This sequence comes from Lepisosteus oculatus, assembly GCF_040954835.1. Lineage (NCBI taxonomy): Eukaryota > Metazoa > Chordata > Actinopteri > Semionotiformes > Lepisosteidae > Lepisosteus > Lepisosteus oculatus. The sequence goes on along the minus strand of NC_090705.1, from coordinate 6,522,254 downwards.
ACTCAGAAAGAAAGATGCTTTTGTGATCTTTTCCTTCACTCCTTACTATAATTAATCAGTCAAGGACATATTTCTGTAGATCTTTCTTGTAAGAGGACTGGCTCGAAGGACAGTATGTTGAGCAGCAAACACTTCCTGAAATATTTCAAGCTGCAACATTTACTAAACAGAATCCCAACAGATCCAAAAGACACAGAATCGAACTACAAGTAAAGGAAAACTTACAGCTGAGTCGTTGTTCTCTCCTGGCTCGATCATGTACGTGTGGTTTCCATCAAAGAACATCCCACTGTCAATTGCAAGAGATTGAGAAGATTATGTTATAGCTGCATAATTTGGAAATAAAAAATGATGTTCCTTTCTGGGCATGAATCTCCTTAATGACCATGTTACCTACTGAATTGTAAAGGAACATAAACCAAATATCTCTGTGGTGCTGAGACTTAAATGGAAGTTGTTTTGTAATCTTTAAGTATTATGCTCAAAGACAGAATTATGCAATACAATGTAAATGTATGAGTATAATTATATAGAACACGACATTTTATCATGGCACAGCTTAAAAAAATTTAGAAAATACTTTTTCTATATCACCCACATTTAACCTGTGGAAAAAAATAGGTTTTCCAACATCAGCGTCTGCTTCTGTGTAGAATCTTCAACAATCCACATACACTACGCGGGCTGGTTGTCAGTAATTTAATGTAAATATCTCTATATTACTGTATATTATTTATGTATCTTTGTAGCACATGTCCTAACTTTTAAGTCTTCAAATACAAATTAAATTGTATCTATGTATTAAATCACCCTGAATTGTTTGATGCTTATGGTTTATTTGCATTGATTGGACTCAAATGTATCAACCTGCTTAAAATGTAATCACAATTTAAAACCTCAGAGAAATGTCACAGTTTCTGCCAGACGCGGACAATCATTTTACAGTGATCCCAGAATGGCCTCAGTGAAGCATGGTAATCAGAAAATGTTTTCACTTTGCATAATGTGAACTGGAATACAACTGCAATTACTTTCAAATCATTTCTGCTTCAGCCTGTAAGGTTGAATCACTAAGATTACTGGAGATGCTCCGGAAGAATTGAGAAGGAGAATCTTGAAAAAATCATCTGCTTTAGCTGAAGACATTGAGATGTTCTGAAGAATATTAATGCAGCTTAACCTAAATGATGAATGCTGTCTAAAACATACATGTTTTTAATCACTTTCAATATGTATTTAATGTAATAATGGGAGAATTGAATGTTGTTAAGTTTTCTTTATGCGAAGTATGATGAACACAAATTTGTTTAAGATATTTTGTATTATATATATATATTGAAACTACTGTGATATTTTTACATAACGTCCCAAACAAAATCATATCAGTGCACCTGAGGAACAAGGTTACTTTGTTCAGAAGCATTTTCTAAAAGTCTAGCAAAGGAGTTGCACAGTCCTATTTCAAGTGCAGAGGGGAAAAAATAGCAGAACGTCTCCTGCTGTTCTGTTGGGAACTGTGTTTGACCTGACATTATTTTTTGCAATTGAGCTCAAACTAAAAATACTAATGTGACAAATCATTGCAGAGAAACCTCTCTAGAGGCAGAGCAGTCATAGGGGAGTAAGAAATAAAATAGGAGTGGGTGTTAAGCTCATTTGAACAGAAAGAAGCTGTTTCCATTGAGACTAATTCAATTGTCGCCGTGTGTAAACCCTAGGAATAGTCCAGTGACTGCATTGTCTGGTACCATACAGATTAATACAATTAACAGATGCTTAAAACGTGGAAAAAAGCTTCAGAGCCTCTCAGGGATCTGGAGTGATTACCCGGAGATAAAATAATAGGGATTGTCTTTCTGAGGGACAAAAACGAAGACGCCAAAGCTCTTTCTGGAGGAGTGGCGGTACAGAGTAGATACACTTCTGTCTACTCTCTAGGCCACAAAAGAAAACTGAAGCAGCAGCTGGATAGTGTGAAGTGGCTGGGCACCATAATCATCTGCTACTTGCACTGCTTTACTGAACAAAAGGGGGAGTTACGAAATGGACGTTCTTAACTGAGGTTCAGGGGAGTTGCCGACAGCCATGTCACTTTCATTCCTGCCCCCCCCCGTATGGAATGCATAGATATATCCCCATCTTACATATCCCCATCGACTCCTCCATGTATCCGCCACCAGTGCAGCTGTCCCTTGGTTCACTCTTCTCTCTGCTTGGGGGTCCCAGCCTCCTCATTCTCTAACCAGGCTCTGGCCCCCTGCCAAGCATCTTAAGCCTAATCTCACTGTACTGCAGCCCTCAATCAATAACCTTCACATGCATCTAATTCTCAGCTCTCATTCTTCTTCATGAATGTACAGTAGAAAAACATGCAGAAGTAGACAGAAGTTGCTGCATATACTAGATTTGAGATTATAAGTTGTTTTATACTTACTTGAAACTGTTTTTCCAGATTTTATGTGAAAATAAGATGATATTATCTGATACAGAAGGAGAAAGGTGCTCAGGCAGGAAACTTACTGCATGCCATGACAGGTGGATAGGGCCACAAAGGACTGTGGGATGTCGCGGATTTTGCCTTGGTAGTAGCAGTGCTCTCCACCCTACAACCACAAGGGAACAGGAAAGGTTAACCTGGCAGCTTCCAGCTTCCACTCACAACAATAATAGCAGAGGTCGCTGCCTGTAAAAGCACAACTGTAACGCATGAGTCAGTTACTTGTAAAGATCATTTTCTCTTTCATTTGTACGAGCAGTACCAGTGAACACTGAGAAGCACACTGGGCCATCAGACAGCAACCATTCTCACAATGGAGGAGACTGTTCTCCGGGTTGTAAATTCAGTTCACGGGAAGCTGAATTTAAGGAGCAACCACTTATCTCTGTATTTAGAACTTGTAAGAAAAAGCAATAATATTCACTTCAGCTTTACATTGCTTGACATTAGGTTTATCGATGGCTTGGGTGTAATCTTTACCGAGAGTTTGTTAATAATAAAGAATGAATGATAAGGAAGAAGAAGATGAGAAAGAGGAACCACACATATTGTCTCATCTGAAATGTGACAGAAACCACTGGCTGACTATCATGTTTGCAGAAGATGCCCTCAGTGCAGGACAGTGTACCCTGCTGATAGTCTTCCCATCCAATACTGACAGGACTAAACAGTCTCCGGCACTGACAGGCAGGGGATCTCAGCGTGCAGCAACACTGACCTTGTCCCCAGGATTAATCACAGAGCAGGGAGAAACACTGCAGGGAACTAACAAAGGGTGGAATACAAAAGGATGTATTGATAGTCGTATTGTAGTGGAAGTTTTCATTTATTTGTGTGCAACATGAGGTGCTCTCACACGCTGAAGGGAATCAGTCTCAGCTGACTCTCCCTGCCCAGGTGGAAAGTTTAAGCCAAAATGCAAATTCTCCCCTCTGACAGCTGCCAGATCTTTCATCTGTTAACTCCCCTCACATCCTCTGGCTTTAATAAACATGGCTTCTTCCTATAACTCCATGTGCTTTGCGATTTGGTTGAGTTCTGTGTTATTCTGCACTTTTATAGACATCTGGACGATCAATCTAACATGTGAACTGTTTATCTACACCTTTTGTTAGTGTGTGGAAGGTGTTCTAAACCACCTACGAACACAACAGTCCACAACAAGTAAATCTTTACACCTCTGAGAATAACCCACACTTTTATTTTAAAATACTTACAAGTTTGTAAAATGTATGATGTCTTTGTTCCTTTCTGGATACAAAAAAATACAAATTTTACCCCTGGACTAATTTCTGGACAAGGGTGTGCATCTTATCTTCCTTGTGCACTGTGCATAATGGTTTGTTAAATGACCTCTTCATTATCTGGTCTTTTTCGTTAGTTTGCTACACAGGGTTAACGTGTGGCCTGCTGTGGATGGGATCCTGTTACCACTATTGATTAGCTGACTTGCAGTCTCATCTTAATCTTTCTGTCCAGTAAGGAGGCATGTTGATCGATCGACAGGAAGCAAGAGCAACCATCAGCCCCTCTCACGTAACATTATTACTCCTAACCTGCTTAATGCTTTCATCTTGTGTGCTGAGCACATCAGTTCAGGGCCGCATATATCACTTAACATGGAAGTGCCCACACCCACTATTTACTGTTCCATTAAGCCCCCACTCAGTGGAGTGGAATGCCTGCTGGCTTTTAAGTTGGATGTAGCTTCTTGGATGCCCGACTGCATCTGCTCTTAACTGAAGATCAATTACTGTGCAGCCCTTACGGGTTTATTAAGTCAGCATCCCATCACTGAATTTCACTGCTTTTTTGGGGGAGGATTCTTATCAGCAATGTAGCTCACTGCTGCTCATGGCTCTGTGCCCCTCACTCAGACTTGCAGGCTGCAAGCAGAGATCAGGGGCTTCAGGTCAGGCTATGCTCGTGCCTATTCAGTCTCTAGCAGAAACCTGCCAGACTAGTGAACAAGACGTTTTTATTACAAACAGCTGGGAAGCCATTCCTGACAGAGAGGGATGAGGAGCTGGATGGTGCTGTGTAAGGAAACAGGGAAGACCTTTATCATAATAATCTATAAGCTCAATTCCAATGCTAAGCGCCTTTCTGGTTCGGATATATATATATATATCAGATCTATATATGCACTTTTCTTCAATATTAAAATTATTTTTTAAAATTTCTGTGTCAATCAGATGAATAATCCCACAGAATTTAAATTACTTATCCTTCTATTTGCGAGGTCCCCATGGCATTGAATATGACAGATTTTTGGGTTATTTTTACTTGAATCCTATTTGTGAGAGGCCTCATGTAGATCTCATGTACAAGCACTCATACTGTATTCAGCCAGTATCAAGAACATTGCCAATGTTTATTGCAAGCAGCTGTTTTTGATGGGCATTTTTCATTAACCATCTGTCATTTTTTTAAAAAGGCACTGCATACACTGTACTACGTATTCTGACTATTTTGGGCAGATTGAGATATGTGTCACCTTGGTGAACACAACACTGCCTAGAAATTGGGCTCTGTAATGTGTGAACCCGCGTAGCTGTAGCTTTGAAAGAAGAGCAGAGCAGAACTTCTTTAAGCAATGTGAAAAATGCAGAAAAGGATGTTACAGTACACTACAGTGTGCTGTAGCATAGCACCTGTACAACATGTGACTCATTTTAAAAGGAGGAAACATTCCTTGAAACTGCCAAAAAGAAGGTGTAGATGAGAGGAAGATTGATTCTCACTGGAAATAAGCATCAACAACAAATAAGGAAGCTTTGGCCTTATTATTAGCGTTGCAGTACTTCGAAGTTTATGTTGGGTCCAGTGGTTTGCTGGTGGTGGTATACCCAGACCACAACCCATTGATTTTACTTTCTCGTAAAGTATGTACAATCAGGATCAGCGACTCATGCCATGGTCCTTGATTGTACAAAATAATAATTTAGACATTAGGCACAAGAAAGGTTTTTTCTCTGTTTAACAAACAGTAGAAGTTTGTTGCTGTTTTGTTTTTCCCCTTCCTGTATTCAGGTACCCTCCCCTCCCCCCCATTGGTCCATCATTACACCAGTGCTGTAGTTGTGTGACGTCATCATCATCTCTACTCCCGGCCAATCAGAACCCAAGATCTACAGTTTAAATACCTGAAGACGTTTCGACTCCATTAGCTCCGGCTCAAATGAGAATGCTCATTGCTCGATCTTTTGCTTGTCTTTCTAGCTTCGGCTTTGTTTTTGCTTATTTAGTTTTTGTTTGTGCTTGTATTACCTTGCTAGTTGCTTCTTATTTCTTCTCATTATACCCCGTTCATGGCTTTGTTTTCCACCATTGTGCAATTTGCTCACTCTTGTTTGTGTTGAACTGTGAACTTGTTGTACACTCAGGGAAAAGGTCATGGGTAAGATGGTCAGATATATATTTCACTGGTAGGGTTGTTTTCTGTCTAGACACACTAGGGTAGGGGCATGTGCCATTCATGTATTTTGGTTATGGTTAGTTCAACGTAGGGAGGTGAGGGCGCATGAAGATGCCGAAGACCTATTGATTTTTAGTTAGGTTAGACCTCACTGTATTAGCTAGATCTGTTTGGTTTTGTTATTTTCTTTCCTTTGGCACCACTCAAAATACTTTTCCCTGTGTGTTATTGTGTCCTGTACACGTACAGTACCAGTCATTTATTCACTTTTTAAAACTAAATCACTTTTGGTGTCACACTTCCGAAGACCGTCACCAGACACCCAGCTGCATCCAAAACCATCCTAACCGTTACAGCTCTTTACCCCTGGACACCTAGGGTCTCAACAGCCACATCTGCAGTTTGTTACACTACATCCTGTATGCAATGATGCATCTGCTAATGGACGATTTGGGAAGATTTTCATTGTCAGCTCAATGTTTGAGAAGTGCTTCCACTTTCTGTCAATCACATTTGATAGCATTCAAATGTATAAACAACAGACCAGGTAATAGAAAAGGAGACTATATACAGTATTTTCAAATAAAATATGGCACACATACAGTATGTGCAGGGATTAAGCTGTGTTCAGAGAGGAGATACAATAAATGCTTTCTCAACTGAACTCTAGGCATGGTCTGCTGTGTTTTTCATACAAAATGTCACTGTACTGCTAAATACCCAGGAAAACAATTAATTTTGTAAATACCACAGTGTTTATTTTCATTGCAGTTTTTGCAAGTGAACACATTTACACATATGGAGAGCAGCAGAACAGCAGGAGCATCCCTGAGCCGGGCCACACACAGCTTTGTCAAGATGGTGAAATTTTCTACTATAAGAGCAGAAAATGAGCTCATTGCAGTACAGAAAACAAGAGATTCTTAGTTTTTGAGGATATCAGTGCTAAGGAGGAGGTACAAGGAGTGAGGACTTCCAGCTCTACTACCTTCATGATGAAAACAAACTCTAAAAAAGTAATGTACTATATTTATGTTTTATTTCCTCTGGTCTGAAGCCGAAGCTCATTGAAGCCAAATGTGAATATGAGGTACTTATGTAAAGTGGTGAAACGCTCATCAACCTTATTTCCATCCCAGACACACAACCAAGAGGAGTTGGGAATAAATATGTTTCTCCAAAACACTTTGATTTTTGTGCACTTTTCTAAAAAATCACAAGCAAATGAAACCATGCCACAATGATCAATTGTGATGAAGTGCCTTACAGCAGTAAAATATAATTGCTTCAAAACAGTGGAAACAAACTGATTTCTAGGCATAAATTGACCCCCCCCCCCGCCCCAAACAAACCTATTAAAATACCAGAAAGAGAGAGATACAGTAATACTGCTGTCTTTGCATTTCTTTTCTCAATGAAAACAGTTTTTTGAAGAATTGTGGACATGCTGCAGTGTCAGCACAGACTGCATCAGCAGACCAAGCAGTGGTCTGGGGAATTCTGGATGCTACTGTACATGGGGAGGCTATGCACAAGTACCTTCAAAGTGGTGTGTAAGCTAAGAGGCAGAATGAACTATTTATAAATTGCAGTGTGTTCTACTACACAGAACTGCACATCTCATTTCCTCTCAAACGACTCTAAGACAGCCCCTTGGAACTTTACCCAGAGAAATTCCACAGATTCCATATAAAATTCCGCATATCGGGAATATTTTTTTGAAGTAAAGGAAAAAATCCTGAATGTACAATTTAACTCTATAGATCCTCAAAGTCTGGGAAATGTAATTTGACTAAAGGAATGAGACCAAAAGAATGAAACACAGAGGAAGCGGGAGAAGGAAAGATGAACAGATAACAAGCGACAGATAACGACACTAACAAAATCCACCGAAATCAAAGCGGCCAAAACATTTACAAACTGTGTACTATAGTACCCAGAATGCAACTGATACACAGCTACTTCAACTACACTGTTGTTTGCTCAACAACAAATTTGCTGTGAATCTCAGTTGTTTCACTTTTTGAAAATGAATTTTAAATTGAAGCTTCCAGAATTTATCAGTGTGCAAACAGTGCCTTTCATATGCATTCATAACCTTGATGAAAAAGAAACAGTAAACTACAAACAACATAAAGATTTACCGAGCGTCAGAATTTTTAAGCAAAAATTGTCATAAGGAAAGAAGTACAGAAAACACAAGGGTCATATTCTCATTTATTAATTTATTACCTATTCCTGTTGCTAGTATTTTGTAAATACTCCTCTGGCAGGGAATACATTGACTAGTAACTTCAGAGTACAACTTGGCCTTCCTAAAGTTCCCCTTTAATTCAATTGCTGAAGCAGTTTTTCAGTTCTGTGACTGCTCTGCTGTGTAGTGGGGATACTGGCTAAAGCAATCACAATTTAGCTATTGTATGTCACCCATATAGGTACTACGCTATTGTGGGAGATAAAGGTAGGTTAATTTAATTAGTTGGTTTCACTAATGTTTTTATCCAGATTACACTTGCACCTGTTTAAACAGCTTGGTTTTTTTTTTAACTGGAACAATTGATGATCCAGTAATTGAAGAATAATTATTACTAAAGCCTGTTCATATTTTGTCTTTCAGTACTATTATAAAACATTGGTGACACTACAAGTGGACAAGCACTGCAGCTTTGGGTTGACAAATTCCTAGGACTGATAACAGCATAACATTTAATAATTTGACATATGGCAATACACAGGAAAACATTATCGAAAAATGATTCACATTAATATTTTTTACACATTTAAAGACTGTGCTCTCATGTCATAATGTATGCATGCCCACATCCTTTTTCAGTGCTTTGATTTGGAAATTATATTAAATTTATCTTCATTCTTACCTTGGAAATTACAGCCTTTCCTCCTTCTGAAATATGCCGTTCAACATAGTCTGAAGATAGAAGATCACTAAAAAGAGAGAACAACAATTGTAATTAATATGGTTTGAAATTTGTTCTATTGTATGATATCTAACAGGGCCTTAATCAATATTCTGTAGAGCTGTGCAAATCTAGAATGCTTTGTCATTCATAAGGTAGTTAGGATACAGTAGTCTCTGTACACAAAACTTGGGGAATTTGTAACTGGGGCCTTCCCTTCAAATTACTTCAAGCATTGTTTGATTCTGCCTTTACCATAATGAGCATTTGCAATACTAAAACAGAAAGGAAAAAAGAAACTGAAAAAAAATGTATTACATACTGTAAACTCTTTATTAAACATTCTGTACATTTTCTTTTTCTATCGTTGTAAAGATAATGGCATTTTGGGATATCTCATTTTACTCCATTAAGTGTATCATTTAAAATTAATTGAACTTATCTTTCCATTTAGCTTTTTCAGTCTGTTTAAACATGATCCCAGGTGGTTACTAGCATCTACTGTGCAAGATTCTGCAATGTTTCTAACCATTGTAAGATCATTTTCGTTAGGAAATATTCAAATGCGGGTAAGATGCAGTGCTTTTCTGCGAAAACTACAGTATGTTTTTTGGATATGGAATCTAAATGTCATTTTCATGTGCAGATGGCATTTTTCAAAATGTCAGATGCAGAACAACACTATGGATTGTTAACGCTGTGTTGAAATATACCACAAGAGCAATAGACTTTCCTTCTTACTGTTAGACATTTTTTAAATACTTTTTTCATATCAATCCCTTTTAATCAGTTTTAAAAGGAAGCTTGTAACATCAGATACATTCATTGTTCTTTAACATATGTGTTTGGTGATGTTGTCTGCAGAATCTTATAAGCCAGCAGCCATATCACCCTGCAGCTCACAGCTGGCAGCCCACTGAAGCTCAGCAGCCTGGCCAGTACCTGGGTGGGAGACCTCCTGGGAAAAACTGAGGTTGCTGCCCCAGTATAGTGATGGGGACACTCTACTGTAAAAAGGCGCCATCCTTTGGATGAGATGTAAAACTGAAGTCCTGACTATCTGTGTATATTAAAAATCCCAGGATGTTCCTTGAAGATAGTAGGGGTGTAACACTAGCTTCCTGGATAAATTTCCCATTGGCCTTTACCAATCATGGTCTCCTAGTAATCCCCATCTATGAACTGGCTTCATCACTCTGCTATCCTCCCCACTGACAGATGATGTGTGGTGAGTGTACTGATGCACTCTGGCTGCTGTGGTATAATGCATGTGCTGTCCGGGTGGGGCTGCACATTGGCGGTGGTGGAGGGGAGTCCCCATTACCTGTAAAGTGCTTTGGGAGTAGGAATATAGTGTCCAGAAAAGAACTATATAAGTGTAAGGAATTATTAATTATTATTATACTATAAAACTGAAGACAACCAACATGACTGAAGTCTAGCCAAATTTTGTCACCTATTAAGAGACAAACAGGGCTGTGCTCTGGGCGTTGCCATTCTTTAGATAAGAAGTTAAAGGCTTAAGAAACTAAGACCATAACGAGTTGGTCATTAAATATCCAATTGTACTGTTGGAAAGAGTAAGGGTGTGAAACTCTCAAGTGATGACCTATATTAATGGCACTTAAGTTCAAGTTCACGTTTATTTGTCATTCCAGCCATATAGAAGTATACAGTGGAACATGTGTAATCTTATGTTACTGTACCTGTAGGTAACATAGGTACTGTGTCTTGCAATAAGCACATTTTTAGAATGTATAATCTTGACATGTACTCTATGATGATATATAGTTTTTCTTATCAAAAACAGCATTTATGTGAAAATACATTGAAGGTAGCTTTGTAATCTGAACAAGTAATACAGTAGCTCAGGTATAAAATTGTGTATCAGGTGCAGGGTGTTTTAATGAAAGCTTGCCTTCAAGTCTAGCAGTAGCCCTACAATTAATTTAGGGATACAGGGAGGATACCATGAGAAAGTCACATTTTATCTGTGATGTCCACACGTAATACACAATTACGAACAGAAAGCAGAACTGATGTGGTGCTCTCCAGGGTCCTGAGAGACACAGAGAGGCACAGTAGGCATTGTATGTCTTTATTTCCATCTTCGCTCATTTTAGCACCAAGTTTCAAAAGCTTCCATTAAAGACCAACAGTGGTATTTTTTGTCTTTTACGTATTTGCATGTTGGTATGTTATACTTACTTTATGATGTAAAATTTCACATTACAGTTGCTTTCCCTGTTTGGATACACTTGAATTTTTTTTTTGTCTGCAATCTTATCATGTATTTTAATATGTTCATTGGATATGTTTCAGTGTCTTTGACACAACTTGTTAAGGAGAAATCCTCAGTCTTAACTATCTTAGAATTTACTCTAAATAGTAACATAGTATTAGCCATATAAACATAAATTACTTACACAAGCTCTCACAATTTATTTGAAATAAAGAAAAAATCCCAACTGCATTTCAAGATGTTGAAACTCATTATTTCTACCAAAGTTTTCTCCCAGGGACCGTGGTAAGGTTTGGATTGCATTACACACATAATGCAAATAAGAGGTACTGGTGACCTAAAACTAATTTTTCAACACCACAACAAAACATGAAAATGAATCGAATACACTTTGCTAATAACATTTAATGTATTCTTTAATCAGAAAAGCAATCCATGTGCAATCCATGTAACAAGAAAAAAAAGGATTTTGCTTCTGGCATTAAGAAGCACTGAGAAATACGTTTGAGATCATCAGAGAAGTACAAGAAAGTAGCTGCTATCAACAGAAGTGGAACCTCTCAGCAAAGAGAGCTACAGTACCTCTGAGTATTCTGACTCGTGTGGTTCTCTAATTATAAACTATATCAAAAGTGAAAACAAGATCTATATGTACTTCTAGATATAGAGCTACATGAAACTTTCCAATGCAAGTCATACATCAATTGGGCATTGTGTGTCAGGGCTGTTATAGAGCCTAAAAATAGGACTGTATCTTTTTTATGCTTCATGCTATGCCATGTGCTGTATGCCAGCCTTCTTTCTAGAGATCACAACCCCCACTGAACTTTCCAGCCCCTTATGTAGTACAATTCTCTCCGAGAAGGCCATTCTCCCTTAAAGGAACAACACCCATTTAAACAATAACATTAAATTCACAAGCATTATCAAAATACAGTAACATCCAGCTTCATCACTGGACATACAAATAAAACATTTATACAATTAAAGAAACAAAGTACACATCAGCTAAATCATATCTAGTACCTATGCCTTTCCAATATCCTTTCTGTCCAAGGTCAACAGCCATTTTGTTCCTGCTGATGTGGCAGTTTCAGTCATCCTTAAGACTTTAGAAGGTGACTGGCAGCCATCTTAAATACTCCAGACAATCTCTAGCACCACACAAAACTCAAAAATGAGGGAACACTGCAGCGATTTGGGCCAGGTTGGGGAAGGTAAGTACCAATTTTTTATTCACACGTAACCCACACACACTCAGACTTACAGGAAGGGAACAGAAAAAAATCGTGGTGTACATAGCTTTTAAATAAACATCCAGGAAGATGCAGCAGGTCTGTGCTACTTCCCCAACCCAAAGTACCCTGATCATCATGCCTTCCTGCTCAAGGAAGGACCTGTGGGGGGATGTCTGTGCTCCTAAAGGCTCCTAGCAGGGGGGAGAGGAAGGGTCAGAAGTCTACTGTGAAATGGTTCTAACTGACACAGAAGTGCAGGAGGAGCACAACCCAACCCCAGAGGCCTTGAGTTTGAACAGGACGTGCCTACTTAGGTTCAGCTGCTGGGACCAATTAACAGAGCTTGAGGGCTCAGAATTTGCATGCGCACCTGGAAGGTGAGCATGATGCACCGTGCAGCTGGAAAATGCTCCTTGCTGGGGCCTCATTCCTCCACAAGACTGCCAAACATACAAGGCCACCAAGGTGCCGAGCTGGGTAAAATGTGCTAAGAATGCACCAAATTGGCAGAGAACGAGGCTGCAATCCACAGTGACTGCAGAAAAGCCATTTAGAGAGTTCAGAATCAATAGAAAGAGGAGAGTGATGAGCTGGAATAAGCCAAGTAGGAGATGGCTACTCTCCCAGAGTCCTAAAGTGGTTGCCCAAAGCAGGGGCAGAAGTGAGGCACTGGGGGAGACCGGTGGAGAATCTGCAGTCCCAACTCAGCCAGGCCCTTGCTGAGACAGTTGGAATGGGAAAAACTTTCAACAAAAGCTCTGCTGACAACTTGCTGGGGGGAAAAAGGGGAAAACAGTGGGAGAATCTTCAAATGAAAGAAGAAACTGAACAATAAAAAATCTTTGATCTTTTGCTGGAATACGTGCTAGAATGAGCTCAAAATGGCAAAGCTCAAAACACAGAAGCTGAGCAAGGAGCTAGTTTTGGTCAGGCAGTGTCTGGGGGAGAAGGAGATATGGCAACCAGGAGTTGTGTGTCCTGGCCTGGACCTGCAGGGGAGGTGGAGGACAAACGACTGCTGTTGCCACCCCAGCCAAAAGAAGCTGAAAAGGTTGAGGCCATTGGAAGGTTAGACAGTCCCAACCTGCCCAGCAAAAGATGAAGGAAGTCATGAGGAGTCAGGAGCTTGTTCTTACAATCTCTGGAGAACAGGACAGAAAGGACCTCGACTCGGCATCTCCAGTCATGTCCCAGTAGCCCCAGAAATTCTGGGAAAGGCAGTTGAGTCCACAAACACCTCCGCAGAGCCAGAAGAGAGAGACATTGCCCAGTCATGGACAGCACTTGACCCAGAGACTAGAGGGAGGGCGATGGTGCCCCGATCTGTCTTATTGTTATGTTTTGGCTAAATAACATTTAATGTTGTTCAACTTTACCTGGTGCTTATAGGATTTCTGGGAAGACTACTGATTTCATCCTTATATGTACAGTAGTACAGGTACCCCAAGTAATCCTTCAGTTAATACTGTACAGTAGGTTAACAAGCAATATTGAACATTTCATATAATAATACTCCTGGATAATACTAATATCCAGTCCTCAAGCGAATGGATGTGAAATATTTTAATTTTCTGTTTTTTATTGTATTTGTACTAAAGTTTTCTTCATCATTTTCTGAGCGTTTTGATTGCTAGAAGGAGCATACTGTACTCTACTACACTCTACTATTCTAGTATCATAGATGTTGCCCATTCACAAGTGTACAACGATGAGCCACATATCACATGGGGCAGCCAGAGCATAACGGCATTAGAATGCAAATGGAATTCACTGTCACACCATCACTTGATACCCTTGCAGTGAAGAAGGGCTATAATAAACAAAAACAGATTCTGCAGAAATTGCAACCACAAAAATAACAGATTCATTCTCTGCTTTGCTTATTTTGTGTTCTAAAACATTCCTATCCATCTGTTTAACAAGACACAAATACATCATTGCAGTGCACACTGCATGGTAATTTCTGAGCCTCATTCTTCTCCCTTTTTAATGCATTTAAATTGACCACATAATGAGCTGCCTCAGCCATGACATTCAAGCTTCTTACAGACTGCTCCTCTATATACTGTACCTAATGCATATGAACATGCCTCTTAGCTAAATGTAAGTCTGACCTAATTTTCCTTCATTGTAAGCTGAATATCAATTTCCATGTGGTACTGTATGTGTCTCAAAATTGACCATTTATGCTGCACTCTGGTATAAACGTGTTCTTCAGTACACATGGTTTTGTGCTTATTAATGTAATTTCCCTTCCCCAAAAATACAATTACTCATTCATATGATTTCTACATACTGTACATGTGTATATTTCCCAAGAGTGTGAATACCACTTACACCAAACTACATTAAGTTGTACTTCTAATTGATATCTGGCATTGATTCAGAGTTTACCCATTCAAAATCTATTAAGATTTGAAATCTATTGTGTTTTTCTTTAATAATGCAGAGGATGTACCATAAGTCCACTTCCATATTTATTATTGAGCATTACAATCTTCATTTTCATTACATAAATCTTTTCTGTGCACCACTCCATAAATGCCATCTCAAAATCCATTTTGCTTGATATTCAAAAATATGTGAACCAAAACATATAGGCATTGGCAGAAAAACATACAGCACTCTCATTTTCACAGACCTGAAAATCTATCTCTTTAATGAGAACACAGTGGAATACAGTCTAGTGATCTCTCTGGCATCAGTGAACGCAAAGATGATCTTCAGTCTTGTGTTCTGCAACCCACTTCTAAACATATTGTGTTGTGTCACTTAGAAATTCTATTTTTGGAGATAACACACAGTTTAGATTTTGATGTCTGCATACACTACATCTTCCTAATGGAACACGCTTTTTTCAGAAGCTGTTCTGTGTTTAAAAAACAGTGTGTGCAGAAAAGCAGGCACAACACATTTTATTGCAAAGCAACCAAGACAAGGATATTTATCCCAAAACTACTGCAGCAAAACTATTGTGTGGACTGTGAACTGACTGATACAGTAACTGCTATTTTTCCCCTTTTCAGTATAATTGTATTTTTATTGTTTAGCTTTCTGTTTAGCTATTTTCATTAGAAAATGTTTGCTTTATAGAAAAGATTATACACACACTTAAACTGCAATTCTAATCCTTGGCATCACTGAGACAAAGGAAATTAACATATCTACAGCAAGAGAACTGATGGAGACCATTTTCTGTTAGTTTACCAGTAGAAAGAAGACTATTTATCCATAAAAGGAACAATAGGCCACATCTCTACGAATGGAGTTCCTTTACGGCTATCATAGAGTGCGAAAGGAAAGGGATTTCTCTTATCTCCCTATTTTTTCATTGATGATCATATTTTTTATTTTAAACATTAATAGAAAAACCTGACACAAAGGCCTATATTTGTTACAAACTGAAATCATTACTTATTTTATTTCCCTCAAAGGTCTGTAGTTACAAAAATAATTCACACAGTACACATCTTGTTAGTAACTGGCATACAGTATGTGAACAATGAAAAAGACTGGAGCCAGTTCAGTTCAGATTCTTGTGAAAGCAATGTGAATAGGGTACTAGATCATGAAAACAACCTGAGCCCTGAAACAAGCACATGAACTTCATTAATTATTTCTGAGACCCAGGGATGACCCAGCTGAGTGGAGCCGGTTCCCATATAACAATAAAACACCTCTTATTCTACTACTTGAATCAAATACAGAATATTTAACTTCAGATATCTGAGAAATTTAAAAATACAAAGGAAGGAATATGTGGTACAAACACAATTAATCAAATTTAATACAGGGAGTTTAATTAAATGTTTCCTCATTTTGAATTTTAGAATATTTATCAAAATGATATTAATCTTGTTATTATCTTGATATTACTGCAGTTCATTCTGGTGCTTTCACACTCTCCTTGTTAGGGTACCTTGTGGTGTTTTGAATTTACTAACATCTTCTACAGGAAAACCACTCAAGTTTATCTCTTCAGCACTATTTTAATATCCCCAAAAACAAACTCGAGAGAAAACTACAGTATCAGAATTCCCCGAAATACTTGGTACACCTTTACTGAACATAAGAATATACGAGAGGACACAGATAAGAAAAGGCCATTCATCTCATTTATTTGACTTTGGTTTGACTTTTAGTATCTGATTGATTAGAGGATCTCATTCAGATGTTTCTTGAAGGCTGCAAGCTATCAGCTCAACTGACAGGAAGCTTGTTCCAGACTCCCGCAACATTACAGAAGGAAGTATTTCACATTTTCTGTCTTAAATACAATTCCCTTAAGTTTCCAAATTGTGTTCTACGGTTTCTGCTTCACTGTTGAAGCTGAAGAATCCCATCAGTTTGACATTGTGAATACCACTGAGGATTTTAAAATTGTGACCAATTACCCTTGTAGTCTTTTTTGTTCAAGACCTAAGATATTCAGCTCTTTTAACCTAGTGGTGTGGATTCTTTCAATACCTAGCTGCTTTTCCTTGAACTGGTTCCACAGAAGAAACCAGTGTGCCTTTTACGCAACACAGTAACCAAACTTTCACGCAGGATAAGGTTTCCTGCGTCAATGTCTCCATCTGAAACAGTAATGTTTTCAAAGGATGCAACTGCCTTATTTGCACTTCCATCTACCTTCAGGTTTACATCCCCAGTTTCTCCCTTGTCATTGACAGAAAGGAATTGTCTATTCCTGCGATGGACTGGTGTCTGCATTGTGCCAGTTGCTCACAGGTATAGCCTTCGGCTCCCCTGCAACCCCGAATTGAAAGAAGCCGAAAGAAAATGAATATTGTCTATTTTTTGATGATGTAAGGCTGGTGCACACCGTTCACTAGCCTCAGTCTAGAACACTAGAGCTGCATCTTGTATCTGTTTCAAGATGGCGCTGTGCTAGTGGTAGCCTGTAACAGCAGCTCTGTGTCTTTTTGTTGTCTTTCGTTTCTTTCAATTAGTTAGTGTTGCACATCTCACTGACTGTACTGACTGTATAGTATGTTCTGGTTTTTTTTATTATTGTATTATTTTGTTACGTTGTGCTGTGTTAACTGTACTAAGCTGCTGTAGCACTGCAATTTCCCTCACGGTATCAATAAAGTATCTATCTATTTATCTATCTATCTTGTACACACCAGTCCTTAACTGCACAGGTATTATTTGTACCGAGAAGCCATTGGACATCGATTTTATGTTGCTGCCTCGTTGTATGTATTTTACTACGAATCCTCCAGTACAGTCATTTCCTGCACTGTACGTACTGTAGAGTATCTTAACTTAAAAGATTAATGAGGGCTGAACAATAACAATAAAGTGCTCATGTATTTTTTCCACAGCACCCATAGACTGGTAATGGCAACTGGAGTCATGTTCCTTAATGCACTGGGAATTGAAGCTGAATTTCAGAGAAAAAAATGGATATGATTTTGACAAGGGCAGAACATACATTTTCCCTAGTTTTGAAAAGGAGGAATATTTTTTTATTCCCGACATCACACAATTTTATACGTGAATTGTTTTTTTTTAATTTTAGATACAGTAATTGGGTCACCACAAAACAACCAGCAAGGCTTTTCTCTGGCGCTGTTGCTCCCTACTGTATGTCTTGTGAGAAGCTACCAGCCCTGTTATTCTTCCCCTGCAGTGCTGCTTACAATTCTGCTCACAGAGCTCTAAAGGGAAAGGCAGACAATTGGCACTCTGCTTCCTGCAACCATGTGATCTAGACAGCGTTACAGTAAGCACAGGCACTACATCAAATACAGCAGCCACTTTCAATCAGCTGTCCACCCAAAGGTTTACATCTGATCACACGGCATCACTCTGTTGCTACAGAATGTAAAGCCAGAATTTGAGCCACGGGGAACCATTCCAGAAATATGCATGCGTACAGCTGGAAATGATTCCATCTGATGAATCTACTAATATTAAGCAGATGAAACTATTTGTGGAATTTAATTCAATGGACCCATTGTGTACCATCACTGCAATGAAAAAACAATAAACCTTTAATAATGTAAAGCCTGCATTCCTCACTGCACATCTAAGAAATGATTATATCACTGTACTTCATATCTTATTTACAAATATATAGGGAGTATCCCAGTGATTCTCTTCTTTTTTTAAACCATCTTTCAGCATAGCACCTATTTAAACTGTAAGACTTTGTGTGATTTTCACACCTACAGTATACGATCCACTGGCTATTCTGAGTAAATGGCCATTAGGGAGAAAGTAAAGCTCTTTTATTGTCTGCTAGAAATAGATTCATTAAAGGAAATTGAACCATTCTGGTTTACAAAAGGATTATCTGTGACACTGGTAACAAGGTGATTGTAGTCATGGCCCTAGACTGTAATTTAGTCCAGACAGTAGGATCAGAAAACATGCACTTATTCAGCATTAGCCCCTGGAATGATTTATATCCATATGTTAAAATTACATATCCAACAAACTGGGAGAAGAAAACACTGTTCTGTCAATTGCTTTATCTAGTCTTTAAGCACAACTAATCTTGAGCTGAAAATGAGATTGCGAGCTGAAATGAGATGTATATATCAACGAGCTGATTGTCAACTCACTTCCATCCATCAGGCGGTCAAAACTGTAAAAATATCAGCTATTATAAGCTGTGTGTATTTAATCATTTTGAGATTTATCTTTCCCCTTATCAGAAATGTGTGACTCTGGAATATACATCTTTACTGCAAAGTATTCTTGGCACCAGAAAACGGCACGTTAAATATACAGTAGAGAGAGAATGCTAACTTCAGAGGCGATGGGAAGAGATGAATGATGAGCTGGAAGAAGACAGGTAGGAGATGGCTTCTCTCTCAGAGCTCCTGTAAGAGCAATTTCTCCTGACGTCATTTCCTCTCCTAAAACACTATACAGTACTTGATCCTCTTCTCTCCCTCACACACGTCTTTTTGCATCCCTCCTCCACCCCATATCCACCTCTGCAGCTGCCTCTTGGTCACTCCCCTCTCTGCCTGGGGGTCCCAGCCTCCTCGTCCTCCAGGAGGCCCGGAGGTCTGCCCTCAGCCAAGCGGGTTAAGCCAAAGGTTTACTAAACACTGCATAATCCTTTTAGTCCATTTAATTCTTGGGTGTTGTTATTCCTAGCGAAAAGACGAGGCCTTCATTTAAAACTGTGAAAACTAAACCCGATCCATCTCCTTGTGTCACAGAGAGAGCTACTGAATGTGGGACACTGGAGCAGCTGCTACCATACAGTAGGTGCTGTATGTCTTTTTCTTTCACTTTTTTTTGTGAACCAGTGTGTAGTAGTTTTATTTCTTAAAGAAAAAACAAAATAAGAATAAAACAAAGCAATACATCAGACACTCCTCCATCACCTCAGCCACTTGAGACTTTCATTTTTTCCAAAGGGCTTCGAAGCGAAAACTGGACAGCTATGATAGAAGCACCGTCAGCTGCGGCCTGCAAAGTCACCACCATCCACCATCCCTCACTCAATACCATGGACCTGAGCAGCATTTAACTTCCTGTACATGATATCAACACAGGATCCCAGGGGAGGGAGAGCATCTGTTGTGACAAAGGCTCAGCAGCCCAACCACTGTGTTTCTTCTTTCTAGTTTTCAGCTCAAAATGATGACTATTTTTGGTTCAAGCAGGTTGCAGTACTGTATTTCCATTATGCTCTTCAAATTGCTGCAGGAGGGGTGAACTGTAATGTAAAGAAACTCATTTGAATGTCTGCCTCTGTTCTAGGATGACAAAGATGTGTGGATTCTATCTGCACACACTGATACTACAGCGCTGCTGAATGTCAAAGACAGACTTCTAACCAAGTCCAGGTGTACATCAGTGGCGATTAGCACTGTCACAAGATCCTGAAGGATTTGTTGTGAACAGAGAGGCCCAGATTTTCCAGAGGCATAAAAGGCGAGGTACTTATCAAAAAGAAGCCTTCAATAACTGCAAACGTATGGTTTGTAGAAAACACGAAGAGTTTATATTTTTCATGAATGTAAACTCTAACCCGCCTCACTCTGCCACTGCTGTGATGTTCAGACCTTGAAAGATTGCACTTAGCTGGGGAGGGCTCCATTCAGCCCCATGCTTGGTTCTGATTGCAGTCAATGCCAAGCTCTGCTCAGTCCTGTGAAGATTTCAGAGGAAAACAATGAAGCAGCAGGCAGCGCAAAGAACACATTCATCTCATTAATCATCTCCAGTCAGATTGAAAAGCGCCTGTGTAGCCCATGGTCAAGTAAAAGGCTGAAAACCTGTACAGCAACTTTGACTCATTCCCTAGCTTGGCTGTAGTGCAGCATCATCTTAATTTGTGTGCCCTACCTTCTGTTTCACTCCAGAATTCTTTTATAAGTAGGCCTCACAAGGGTAAGCAAAGGGCATTATGATCAAGACTACTCATTAGTTCATCTATAAATCAGGCATTCCTTGCCATGGTAAATTATGCATGAAAAATCAAAATTTACATCCAGATACACACATTTTTCGTGAATGTGCAGCAGAAAACAAAGAAAACGCCTATCATCTCATATGTCTGCTCTGTCCATATTTCTGTCTCATATGCAACTAACAAGGATATAGCAATGAATAATATTGCAGAATCAGCATCCTTCAAGGTGTATCAGATTAAACACAAACTCATGCATTAAATGATAATATGAATATCTAGCAATTTACTAAAATGCGCCAATGTACAGGTAGTACAACGTCTCATTAAGATCGTGAATCCAAATTATGGTTGACAATCCTTTATTTAGACTCAGTTGTTTGCATTAAGTTCAAATTAGGTAGTTGTTTGTCCCTGACAGGACTCATTATTCACCCTGTGATATCAGGCAAAAATATAATGAATTTTGATTTGTCCATTTAGATTTCTCAATTCAAGGCAATCTCTAAAAATTATAATATCTGAAAAACATGTCTTCACCCGCACAAGGAAGGAACCCTCATTTTGGTTGAAATGATAAATGTACAATTGAAAGTACTATACATTCACACTCTTTGGTCTTGGTACTGTGGAAAACATTGAACTGAAATACAGTAGTATTAGTACAGTACTTGACAAAATGTCACTGCAGCAAAAGATATTACTTACTGAATACCCAACCTTCAATTATGTGTGACCGTATTGTGCCGAACACCAGAAACACCGGAAGAGATCTTACATGTATGTTTCCTGTATGAATCTCTTTGCCCCTTGACTTAGAAGCTATACAGATACACAGAGCATATCTCAATTGTGTTCATTAATTTATACAGCCACAGTATTTACTTGCTGCAAGGCATGGATTTACTACTGTGGCGTGTTTCATTCATAAGAGAATACAGCATATTAATTTAGTCCTTTATCCTCTCAGTTAAACCAGACTACCACTGGAGAACAGGACATCCGAATCACACTTTACTTTACCTTTAGAATTTGAAACATACAGTTTCATTTTCACATGCTGTTAAAACATGCATAGTTAAAAATTTATACATGCATTTTTAAGAGACCTGTAATGCTGACCTGTTTAAAAACAAGAAAAAGCAGAACAAAACTGATGTCAGTTGGTGTAGAGGAAACACTCCCACCCCTCATTTTCAGTCCTGAGTTCTGGCCAGGAAAAGGCTTTATAAGCCTCAATCAGGAGGACTCGCAAGGATAAGAACTTGGACACCAGAGATGGAGTCTACAGAGGGCAGCGAAGCAAGGCTCATACATTGTCTTCCCTTCTCCATTATTGGACACGAAAAAAAACAGGATAGGAAGGAGGAAGCATATGGGACTGCATTACCTGGGCTGGCACCTTTATATTTGCCAGGTGGCAGAGCTGCAATGTGGCATCCCCACATACCTGTGACACATAACCAATCATACTTTGGTTAAGAAATGCCCCAGCTAAAATCTTTTTAAAAAGTACATACTGTACAGAAGTGTATTACTGAATTTAAGAATGTACCAAAATAAATCTCTCACTACATACATTTCATTTTCTCCTTAAAGAACCAGCCTATTTCTGTCAGTTTCTCAGACCTGGGTGGTTTAGACCACAGTTTGAGATGCAGTTTTAATCAAATGAACAAAACTCTTTTCTGAACCTGAGAAAAAAATCTATTTTTTTCTCGCCTTTTCCATTTGGTGTAGGGCCAAGATTTAACAGCCAGCAATTCAGACCTCAACTGCAAAGCACGCCTATTGATCAATCTGAGAAACTAGTACTCACAGCATGAT
Source organism: Lepisosteus oculatus (assembly GCF_040954835.1). NCBI lineage: Eukaryota > Metazoa > Chordata > Actinopteri > Semionotiformes > Lepisosteidae > Lepisosteus > Lepisosteus oculatus. Next base: position 6,499,734 of record NC_090705.1, on the reverse strand, counting down.
ACCAACAAATCACGCCAGTTTATCCTCCATACCTCCTACTAAGACACAAGAAAGTCTTGGAATGAATTACACAAACAAAAAGGCAAGCTTCATTAGGTGTGAGTTTGGGTACCATAAAATACAGAAGAAAGATCTGGGGTAGTGAGTTAAATTGTCGCACCAGGAGCACAAACTTTGATGGTTTCAATGATAAACTGAGAGATTGCTCAGAGAAACCTCCAGTTTGCAAACAAGATGAGTCCAAGAATAGCAGTGATTTTTGTATTTTCTTGAATACAAAAATTTCCAAAATCCTTACTGATATCCGGTTAAATCAGTAACACTAGATCATCTTCATCTGATCCTCATTTTTACCATGTTGGAGTCATCATTCTGGCAGACAGGGTTGATTAATGGGCCCCACTCCTGGTCTAAGTTAGTAGGGTAGCCGAGCAGAACTTTCAAACTGCTTAGATCAAAAGTACGTTGGAAATATCTGTTAATATCTCCTCTGATCCCTCTGCATGTTCTGCATGGAAAATACCAAATGATGCCTTCAAACACACATTTTAGAATCCCTCAATGTAGACTTGACAAAATGAGGAATTCTTTAATCCCAGATTCAGGCAATTCAATCAATAAATGAGTATTGCTTCTGGGCAAGTGCAGTCAGTGTTTATGTGCAAAACTAAGTGGTAATGTGCAATTATACTTAAGGTGATTGTGATGGGAGTAAACCTACAGATGATCTGTGTGGATTCCTGTAGGAGTGATGTATAATGACTATATTTTGGTTTATGTCTTTGGTATATGTCTATAATATTATATTTATGTGCAATGCAATGCTTATTTGTACTGTTTATACATCTCTGCCATAGCTGCTTGGATGCAACACAAATTACTGAGAAATCAGACAATTATGTATTATTGTATCATAAGGAAAAGGAATAAACAAATAAAAAAATATCACCTCTGTCAATTTTTTTTTTGAATTTGCTTAGTGCTTCAGAAAAAATGATGACTCTCCACAAAGTGCCAGTGAGAAGACAGGTGGAATGTGAAACAAGACTTGGATTCTAGCCATGATGCTCTCCTGGCCGAAAGAAGAAGTGGGATTTGGAGAGAGGCGGATTATTTCAGGGACTTAAGGAATGAATGTAAAACATCCAGGAACATCATGAGTGTCACCAGCCTTGTGAAAAACCTACTGTCCTCTTAATCCAATGCCTTTCAAAGCAAACAAGTCAGCACAATGATTACAAACCTCCTTTGCCCACATACTGGAATATATTAGTGTGTTTACAGCTTGTGCGCTTTAGTCAGCAATACAAGGAGCATCATTTTTCATTGGGAACATAATAATCAATATTTCAGTCTGACAAAGCCACAATCCAGCTTACACTAAGCCTTCGTTGCAAATCATCCTGCATTATGATGGACTACTAAATCATTGCTGTAATAAAAAATATATTTCACTTCAGTAACAAAAGAAATCAATTCTAAATCATGAAAAGTATACATTTATATCTAACCCTAAATGTCTGGATTTCTCCAAAAGGTTCTGAAAACTGTCACTATATATCTATTTTTTGCACAACTGTCAGTTAATATTCTGCTATTTACAATCTTAAAAAAGGACAAAAATAAGAATAAGATTTTATTAGTTGAAATTCATAGATTTCTCCAGTTACTGATTTGTATAAAATAACAATATTATCTATTACATTTATATATCTATTACACAATTAGCTATTTTTATCCTTACATGTAGGAATCAGGGAAAGATAGCTTTTTCAGTCCATAAATATGCAGACAATGTGACTACTTTCAAAACTTTTCATCTTTTCTGCTTCCCAAAATAGCTGACACTTCATCTATTTAAAAACTGTTAAACTTGCTTTTGTAGTATATATTGCACACAATAAGTGTTTTCCTTAAATATTCCAGAGAGACATTTTAAGAGAATCAATATGACTTTGAAATGTAGCCTCCTGTTTGCAGTTCTCAGGAGAGGGTATTAGGATTTTTGAGGCTAGTCAAAGCTGATGTGTCTGTTCATAATTGGCATCCCACTTGTGTGAATTCACACAGACACACAAAACGTTTATTTTACTTCTTTGAGGCTTATTTAACTTATACCAGTATGTCCTTGCTCAAGCTGCTAAAAGTGATTCTCAATTATTTATCAGTATTTTACCTGAATGTTCTCACTTGCTTTAGAGTTGTTTAATTCATTCTTCTGCTTTAGTTCAGGGATTCTGATAAGTATCTTTCTAGATAGTGTTTCATATTGGAATTATTTCCTTTAGGGACTGAAAAAACAGGCTCTGACAGATGTTTTGAAAACCCGGCGATAAAAAAATAAATATGGAACATCTCCCAGTCTTAAAAGCTTTCTTTTTATTCAGATACACTAGCTGACATAGAGGCATAGACTGGTGGATAGAGGCAGCAAGTTACTCTAAACAAAGTATTGTAGTGTTGTCTCTGCTTATTCCCTGGCACTGATTTCAGCTGTCATGTCATGCCTTCAAAAAATTATATGAGGTACAATAAAGACAGGAAAATATGGAATATATTCAGTACACAATAGCACATTCAGGCTGATATATTTGGAAAATTGCTGTACTGTACATGAATTTACATCTTGCATTAACCCCAGATAGATGCCAACGGAGCTGGATTATAACAAATGCGTGCTTGATTACATTTCCATATACTCACTGGTTCAGTTCCACATCTAAGATGAATGTTGACCCAAAAGCGTCCACCTGGAAGCTTGCTTGTGCCACATGTGTTGACTGTAAATGCAGACAGAGTAAAAAATGAGTTGATATTTTTTTCCAAGTATTTGACATCTACTACTTCAACATTTGCTAAAAGTGGACGTTGCTCAATACAGTGCACATTTTGTACTATGACCAGTCTGACTACAAAAAATACAATTTCTCTAAATTCTATTCTCAATCTTAAGCACATAACATGTAATTCCATTTGTAATAGAATAACCACTTCTCAAGATGAATTATTAAGGTTTTCACATTAGAAAGCTGCAGCTTACTGTATACAGTACATCATTTCATGGCTTGTTTTTTTTATAAAGATGAGAAACAAGAACAACTACGCATTTGGCAGACTCTAAAATAGGTAACCCAGATACTTTTTTTCTAGCTACAAATTCCAAAAGTGCTCAGGTCTACACGTCAGTAGGCATCTTTCAATACATCACATTCTTACAATGAAATCTCTATCCTAGTAGTTCATTTCCATACCTCTGCTGTCTCACACAAGAACAATGTAGTGTTCTGCAGATGTACAGAATTAACAGCTTCTGGAGCTGGGTAATAAATGGAAGATTGAATGTTTGACAGTGATGATTATACTACTTGCCATACAAAACAGAACTATCTCATTATCTGATGCAAAAGGCTATTTACAGTAAGTCTGTGTACTGTTCAGTTAAAGGATTGTTGTTTTCTCTGGTAGATGTTTTAGCGCTTTAGGGTTCTGGGTTCAGTTCCGGACTAGAACACCCTCTGTGTGGATTTTGCATGATTTACCCATGTCCTCGTCTCCGGGAGCTCCAGTTTCCTCTCAATGTCCACAGATATTCTGGCTGGGTTAGTTGTTGTCCCTATATTGTCTTTTTGTGCCCTATGACAGACTGGCATCCTATCCAGAGTGTCTTCCCGCTTTGTGCCTTATGCTTCTGGGAAATATGCAGGTTGCTGTGTCCCTTACCAGGAATGAGCAGCTCATGGATAATGCACAGATGGATTGTTGGATCGTATAACAATTCCAAGTGCTTAAGGGCACACTTTGTGTTTCCAGGAGGCACGGTACAAACGCAGATGTGTTGGCTCTCATTAGATTAATATAAAATGCGATAGATACAAAAGCGTTAAAGCATAAAACTGAAATTTTAACTAAATGTAAAAATGAGATTATATATAAGATCTCCAAATTTCAAAACAATGTGCAGTCATCTTCCTTTTGTAGTCTACGCCTGGCAGAATTTCAAAGAAGACATCAAAGGAGGATTACTGTGATTCATATGCATATATGGAAGCTTTAATTTTTTGGAATTCTTTCTTTAATTGGTTCCAAATCAAGGTTTAATTAGCAGCACTGGAGACAGCCTAAATTGATCTAAATTAATGAAGTCATTTTACACCAGAAAGTGTGAAATATTGGTTTGAATTTTAGATTTACAGTGTTCCATTGTATTGTGTACAAATACTGAGAGTTCACCTTTAATACACTGAAAATAGAGTTAACTTTTCATCTTTAATGCAATAAATATCAACATTTCTTGCTGCAGTTATATACAGTATACATCTATAGAGCCTTATATACATTCTCAATATATTTGGTATTTGCTATACAATAACCTTATTATCACTGGTCTGAGTACATTTATATTTAGAACATAAAAATATTACCAACAAGAGATGACCATTTAGTCCATCTAATGTATTTTGATAGTATTAGCTATTTGTTTCTAGAATCTCTTTCAGACATTTATTGAAGAAGCCAAGAGTATCAATTTCAACAACATATCTGAGAGCTGGTACCAGAAATACAGCAATTTTAAAGTTATAAATTAAAACTATTTAATTTGAATGTATGTAATTCTAATTTGCTCATGAAAGACTCCATATTAACATAAAACTATGTCTGGCTATTTGATAGTATAAGAAAATTGAAAAAATTAAACAAAGTCCATCATACATGAAAATACATAAAAAAGGTTGTTTTTTTACTTATACTTATTTATATACTTATTGCCCTATTGGATTAGGTCTCAAGCATCCACAATGTCAATAATTTAGATTATACTGCAAGTTTCAGGGATCTAATTCCAGACTAAGTGAGCTCCTCTTTGAATCCTAAAAAATGTCAGCAAGACAAGAAGGGCATAAAAAGTCATCCTGCCTGTGACTGTTTGATTAACCTGGTTTGTGCGGAAGATCACTCTGCCTGCAAGCAGTCATTGTATGGTTGAAAGCTGAAGAAGAGCTGTCATTAAGCTTCTAGTCTTTCTATTAAAGCATCACATATTTACGGCTCATTTTTCACCAAATAAGCCTAAGCCATTACCAAGCAGTGAGCTATATAACTTCTTTCTTAGCTTAGGCCAATACGACACACCCCAGCCTTTTTCGTGGATAGATTGTACACATTCAGGAGTCTCTTGGACAAACTCCCTTGTTACACAACCATCCGTAAAACAATTCAATAATTCAAATGTTCCTGTAGATACAATCAGATAGTTTTCAATTTTTTAATTGACTGACAAATGCTAATTACTTTTTTACAAATCCCAAAGCACTGTGCCCAATACATTAAATAATTAAATTAATTAAAACTACCTTGAAGGAACAGTTGTTAATGGATCTGAAGCCATAGTGAGACCTCAAGCTGAAATATCGTTAAGCAGTGCCCATTAATACAGTAGATTTTTAAGCCTTAAGAGTATTCTATTTTATTCTGTAACACGAAGCATTGCATCCTGGTCAACAAGTTGTCCAGCTGCAGATTTTGCACTGATAACCTTCCAATTTCTTCTGTCTAGACTGAATCCTCTCAAACATCCATTATCCACAATTAGCTTGATCAACACTACGAGAATTCCAATAGTCTCCAGATCATGAAATCCAATTTCTTGCCACACATACAGTACACAGATGCCTACCATTTTAAAGGGAGGCCCACCATGTTCTTTGTTTTATTTTAGATTCTATTACGTAAATACAGAAAAGGGTGACCTAAGGAAAGGGTGCAACATTTGACCTAATGAAAAGCAAAAGATCACTTATACAGTACATTGCTAAGGCCAGCATCAGCTTTCCTTGTCTGCAGTTCTTCTGTCCTAGTGAGGGCATGTATAAAGGCACTGCTTGGACAAAGGTAAGAAAATCAACCATTAGGTGCACTACATATATCTTAGTACATACAATAGAGGTGAGACAATTAAAAGATTATGAAGCTCTACCTTTCTTTCCACCTTGGCACAGAAGGTAGATACCCCCCAAAAAACTGCAACAATTCATCCAAGTCACTGTTCTTCAAAAGGAAAATATTCACCTCCATGCAAACACTCATCAGTTCAGAGCAGGTAGCTGCTTAGGAAAAGATGCAGCTCTGTCTCTCACTGCCATTAGCTTAGAAAAAGAAAGCAAAAGACTTCACAGTTCTGAGGTGGCGATTCCACTGTACATACAGCACGTTAATCCTAATGAACACTTACAATTGCAAATGAATAAGTCATTTAAAAACACAGACACACACAAATCAGGCTATCATGCCGAAGTATACCTCTTTACCAAATCTTTACTTTCCAATGTATAAAAAAGGAAGAAATTAATTTTATCAACATGTTTGCATGTGTAACTGATCTGTTTGTATATCAAATCGAGGTGTTTTTAGCAACTGCAATCTCCTTGATATCAAGACAGCTGTTTTTCACCTCCACACAATTTAACTTAACTTTTATATCTATGGAAATATACAATATATACAAGTTTTTTAAGAGTCTTACGTATTTGCCATACAAATGATTAGGGGAAACAGAAGTACAGTATAAAGTTTCAACAATGTGTTTCAAGGCGCTGTTTTCTTTTATCAATGTCATAGTCCCAGACACTAATCAGCTGATTTTTATTTATTTTTTACTTGGTTTTAAAGCATTAAACGTAGTTAATGTTACACACAATTCCTTTTCGGAAATTCAAAAATGAAATGAATATTTCTGTGATGTCGCATTAAAAGGCAACCATAAATATTAACGATGTATTTTTTTTAAAAAAAACAATACAGTGGTCTTGCTACAGCGTCTCCTAAAGGCTACTGATTTTGTAATATTGTATTGCAATTTCTAGGACTGCATTGCTACCGGCTTTTATTTTACAACTTTTTACTCGGAGACAAGATCGTTTTCTATTTCATAACGGAACAATATGGATAAAAGGTTAAGCTGTACTGAAAACGTTTTCATTTTCACTCACAAGGAACACAGGAATGCAAAAGGTTTCTATTTCTAATTTCTATGGAAAACGTGAACTAAGTTATTTGTTGAAATTAATTATTTTGTTATGTAAAATTTTATTATACGCTGTATGCAAAGTGAATGTTTTTGGGGAAAAAAGGAACATGAACTTGATAGAAATATACATGGAAAATAAAAAATACAGAGCTGTGGATACAATTTTTTTCTGCTGTTGTATCTACTATTTGTTTACATTTAAAAGCTAAAATTAAATGATTACATCGCTTTATTCTATTGCAGATTGAGCACCCTTGCCGTACACATACAGTATTCAAAAACGGTAAAAAAAGCCCTTTTTCCGTGATATTCAATGCTGCTTACTCTTTCGTTATTTCTAGTATTACACTTGGTAAATATATTAATTCAGCCATCATGAAACCGCTATTTGGATAACGAGTGAGAAACATAAATCTGTTTTTGTTTTGGAAAAAACCCTTGTTGGTATGTAGGAGTGGGTTGTATTTATGTGAATTTTAAACTAACGCCACACAATAGCGTCACACCGGCGCTGCACGGTTTTTAATAACGGGAACTGAAGACATGACCAACGTTTGTATGGTAAAACGTTTCCAAGGGCAACAGGCAGCTGAAGTCCTCCGTTATCTAATTTCTCTCAATTCAAACACCACAGAGTTCTTGAGAATAAATGTACTGTACCTGTTTAATGTCTGAACTTGTTTTTATCCTGGTATTCAGTACGTGGTGAGTGGCTTGGCTGTCGTTGTTCATGCGGTAAATTAATCGGAGCGGTACGGTATTCTCCTTTACGAGGAACCTGCTATCATTCCGACCAGCCTTCCCATTTAATAAGGCATCTCCTTAATAAAAGAAGAAGAAGAAAAAAACAATTATCGTAATCTGCAACCTCGTAGGCACATCGGCACTGCACATACACATATTGTACAGAAACAATATAAAAAGATGTTAGAAGAAATAGAGTACTGTACATAACCTTCCCTATTTTTAGAAAAGGCAATGATTTAACAACAGAAGGCATTTCTTTCATAGGCATGCGAATTTTAAAGTTGTTTACAACGGAAATTCAGTTTCGACTATTTCCAACTGGACAAAAAAGGGCCACACTGTTATTTTCCCACCCTACACACCTATCACGCCAGTCAATTTGTTTTACAATTTTTACTGACCATAACATTTCCACCATATTTAACAACGTAAAAATAAATGCAGGTTACCTATTCGTCTGGTGGGATTGCTGGAATGGACAAGGTACATTGCTCCACAGATGAACAGAAAATAAATCCTACAGTGAGGAAACATCATAATACGACTTTCTTCAGACGATAATCCAAAAAAAGATTTCGGGGTTTTCCTTTGTTTTAAAGCAAAATCTGAGCAAAACACATCCGCGACCGCTCTCTGGTTGTCTGGTTAATAGCGCATTCCCTCTTGCTGGTTGCCATTAGGATGTTCATTGCAGCCTCTGCATTGGGATGCTGGTTAAAACGCCAAGTGCATTTGAACGCTTTTCAGCCTCAGCGAAACACAGAGCCACCTCCTTAAAAAACACCAATATCCAGCTCACTGCAGAAGCGCCTTATACATATACATGAAGCAGGATCACAGGGACCGAAAAGGATTGCCGGGAGCTGTAGTGTGTAACACCACAAAACAAATGACGATAAAAAAAAATCAGTTAGAAAATACAAAACCTCTTTTCATAAAGGTTGTTGCAGACCGCAACATAAAAAACGAGCATGAGAACCTAAATTTACTTCTTCTGAACACATTTTCTGAATTATTCGGATTGATCGCTACGTAATTAATGACTTACAGTTTGTAGTCTTCATTTTATACTGTGGTTTTAAAATTAATTCTACGTACTTATACGAGACGAAAACTTTTTTTTTTATTCAGAAACAAATTAAATACGAATGGCAAAATAGAAAGCGACAAGAGGGCATTCAGCCTGTCTAGCTGTTGGGTTGTGAGTTGGTGATTCGTGAACAATAATCTCTTCATAAAAATATAAATATAAATGTAAAGGGGTTTATGTGCTTTTAAGTTAATCGAGGAGAAACGAATAATTTCGAACCCGTTTATGTGAAATAAGTGTAACCCTAGTTGACTTAGCAGAATTAATTTGGTAATTAGAATCAAGTAGTTAATCCTTGGCATGTTAGTGCAGTGGTAAGCATACTGTTTTGCAGATATAGGGCCCTGCGTTCACTTCCTGGGGTGCTCTTTGTGTTTTTGCCGTGTTCACCTGGGTGTCCAGTTTCCTCCCACTGGACCCAAAGACTTACTTGTAAGCTCCTGAGACAAGTGTCCCCTGAGTGAGGACCCCCATCTAGGGTATGTCCTGCATTGTGCCTGTTGCTTACCGGGATAGACTCTGGCTGCCCTCCGACCCTGAATTGGATAAAGCAGTAAGAAGATGGATGAAAGGATGGATAAATAACTGGGGAATAAGTAAATAAGTGGTTGGGAAAGTCCTGTTCAAAATAATGGTCAGACCCTATGTGATTCAGGTCTTCATCATACAGTCATACAGGTTAGTAAATACATGTCTTACCACAATTAAAATAATTCTCAGGAGAAGAGTAGTTGATGCTCATTAGTCTGGATAGAGCTGATCACGATGAATCTACCCAAAAACAGTCATCCTGCCAGGATCTCCCCAAGAGCAACCTGGAAAATCACAAAGAACCCAAGAGTCACATCAAAGGATCCACAGACCTCTATTGCTGCAACGCTAGTGTACATTTCTCAACCATCAGGAAAAACAAGATGAAATTAAATGGGTTTCATCTGAGGGCAGACAGGAAGAAACAATTGCTCTCCAAAAAGAACATATCTGTTACACTCAAGTTCACCAAAGAGCACCTAGACAATACACAAGACCACTGGAAGAATATTCTCTGGACAAAAGTTAAAGTTTGAAATTTTGATATGTTTTGTGTGGTGAAAATCAAGTACTGGTTTCCTACAGTGGAAGCTCTCAATGATTATAAAACAAGATGGTTTATCTGCAAATCTGGAGGAGAAAAGTGGATCATGCAGCAAGACAATGACCCTAAACATGCAATCAGATCTACAACAGAATGGTAGAGGAAGAAATTTTGAACTGTGAATTAGTTAAGTCAAAGATGGACCTGAACCCCTCTGAAATGTTATGGCAGGATGTGAAACAAGCTGTTCATGTCAGGAAACCCTCAAATGTCATAGACGAACTTACTGATGAACTGTCACAAGAAAAGTGTAGTTGAAGTCATTGCCATCCAAGGAGGTGCCACCAGTTACTGAAAGTAAGATAAGATCAATTTATTGGCCATATACAATTTCTTGTATTAGGAATTTCTTTTTTCACATACCCCAGCTTGCTCTCCATGAGACACACAGACAGGGAGAGAAGTTTGGGGTCAGAGCGCAGGGTCAGCCATTTATACAGCACCCCTGGAGCAGCTGGGGTTAAGGGCCTTGCTCAGGGCCCAACAAAGCAGGATTCCTCTGCCAGTCACGGGATACAAACCGACAACCTTCCAGCCACAGGCGCAGATCCTTAGCCACAGAGCGGCCCGGCACTCACCAATGCTTTTAATCCCAGAAAGAACCCAGGAGTTTCAGTGGCGAAGTACATGGCCCAATAGGGACTGTCAGTTTATATGGAGTCACCGCACCACTCAGTAAGTCAGTAAGGGTTCACATACTTATTTACATAAAGATGTTTACTGTTGGACCATTTAATTTAAATAATCCAATTACATCTTACGTCTTTCTGTTATACATTGAATCGGTTAATCTTCAAGTTTTATTGAAGTTGAAAATTTATTACGTTCTAAATCTAAAATATCCAAGAATACTGACTAACCTAGGGCCATTTTAACCATGCTGCAGGAATGACTCGGAGAACCAGACGCAATCATGGGAATCACCATAATGGGAAGTAGCTAAGGCATTCAAGGCCCATCTCTCCACTAACTCGAAGGCCTCGGCAGCAGTAGTGAGGAACAGGAAGCATCCATGTTGGACGAAGACTCAAGAACTGGAACCAAAGACCCACCAAGAGTGAGTGCCTCTGTGAGTTTTCGTAAGGCATACGGTATCAAGGCTCTGCAAAATGATTGCAATGAATAGACTGTTTTTGTATCCAAGAAACTATTGCAGCACACCATGGAAAAAAGAGAAGAAAGCTTGAAAGAGACTGATGAATACAGTGATGTGCTGAAATTAGCCCTGTTACAAGGGTTGTAGTTATGGATGCTTTTTTAAATAACTAAAAAAAGAAGAAACAAGCTCATACCATTGGACTAAGAAAGAGAATTTCTCTCAGATGAACAGATTTAAGGCTAACAAACAAGCTTACTTTGCCACCAGTCCACTGTGACCTCTGCAGAAACTGCGGCAAGGGGCACAGCTGCAGCACTGTAATAAATAATTTTCAGTCGTGATTTAATAAACCACGGCAATCAGACTTGCAGCTATTCCAGAATTGTGCAACAACAAGCACATCATTGGATAAATTTGTAATTATGAGGATCCAAATAACAATTAAGGTACCGGCAAGTACTGCAATGCACTCTGGGAGGGCAGCATGTTGAGCAGGTCTTCTATACACAGCTCAACTTCTGACATTAGCTTTTTACTAAGAGTTAAATTTTTTTAAAAGCATGTACTGTGCTGCATACTGTGTGATGTGTGATGTGTTACAGTTTGTTCCTCAGGTTTTTTTCAGTGATTTCATATCGGCCAATCTTCTACACTGATTTTGCCCTTGGAAAACACAATACGCCCTGCAGCACGGGTCTGAACACCAGCATATCAGGAATCCCTTTTCCCCAGCAGACCAATTACTGGAGACCACCTCTAGTTTGTCTGTGGTTCTCTCGCCGCTAGTCCGTTTGGAGAGGGCGTGGGGGCTCCTCCAGCAGCCAGCCAGTCAGAATACAAGATAGACGTAGTCCCTTTAAAAGCTCATTGAAATTAGTATCTATGATGCAATCATGCAACATGAGATCAAAAACAGTCAAATAAAATGTGGCTGGTTCTGGCTGGTGAAGCTTAAAATGAATTAGATAGCATGCAAAAAGATAATAATTTAGAGCCATATCAACGGTTAAAAAAATGAAAGGCAAAAGCTGGGTCATAAAACAACATTTAAAGTATTGTAATCAATGCTTTTTCTTTCAGGGTGTTTGAGTCTTCATTACCAATTCTGTTTGTTCACTGATGCCCTGTTAGTGGGTCTTTGCCTCTCTCTAATGGCTGCATTGAAGTTGCAGCTCATCTCCTGGAGTGTAATTAATGATGTCATCGCTTGCAGTGACATTTTCCATTTTCCCTCATCTGCATCTGTTTGAAGTAGTAATGTAAAAGCAAAAAGCTATGTGGACAGTGCTGTGAGGTGTTTAAATAATTTATGTGGCAACATTAGTAAAAGCAAAGTCTCCACCTTACCACAAAAGACACCTGCCTACTAGTTACATTGCATTTCTTTAAACCAGTTTCACTGTATTTTTAAAGTGACAGGCAGTTTAGGTGTTTTATAGTGAAATAAGGTTAAATGATTACATTTAGAATCTAATATATGATCACAAATACAAATCAGAACAAAAAAGGAAGACAAGTAATCAGGGAAGTGGTCTATTTGAACACACTTTGTAAATAAAAATGCCTCAGACCAGGATGAGATGGTTCTTGGAGCCGAACAAAGTAACCCAGAGTAATCCAGCTGTACTATTAGCACATATACACATGGAAAAAAGACTAAGTTTCAAGGGGATATTGGAATCCTCCTAGAGTAGCTATCACAGAGCATTCTCCACACCTGTACAAATGGGAGCCAGTCACACCTTGAATAAATGTGAGTCAATCAAAAATCTGATTATAATGGATTGGTCTATGTGCCTCGTTTTTATAAGGAAAATAAATACCAAATTTGCTACCACTCAGGAATTATATACTACAGGCTTTCCAATTCTATCCTATAAAAGAGACGGAAGAGGAGAGAGGAGAGAAGAGAAAGAAGTGGCAGGGGAAAGTGACAAGGAGAGCAGTTATATATGGATGAGACAGACCCCCTCAAGATTTGAATGGTGAAGGGACAGGAAGATAGGGCAGCTTCTCATGCCAACCTGCAGACGCAAACGATTGAGTACCTGTTACATGAAGCAAACAGGCTTCCTTTCAGATCCTGAATTTCGAGCATTTGTTATCATCAAACACCAGGAGCACAAGTTGTTGCGAGGTAAAAGGGTGATCCAGTAAAAAAAATCTCAGAACGATGAGCGCTTGTGAAAGTTCGGTGTAGTGCCAACAAAGTCTTTGACGTGTTTTCCAAAAGGTTAAGCAAGTTTGTTAAAGAGACCAGTCGAATAGAAACAGTCCTGCTATTAGTGGCAGAAAACAAAAGACCCTGAAGACTGATTGATATAATTAACTGGTTTTGCTAATGCTTTCTCTATAGCACACCGAAAGACTGATGTACCAGGATCCTTTCACAACCTCATCCTAAAGACTCTTAACTGAAAGGCCTAGAGTGTTGATATTGGCTGTAAGTATTTATACTACTATGGTACAGTACATCCTAGCAGGGAAGTAACACTGACAGTACTTAACTTGGCCATAGCTTACATGAGTGTAATACTCTGTAAAATGGTAGTCTACTATTCTTTCACACTGGTCTTTTTTGTATATATTCAATTAAGCTGTTTCAACTGCTGAGCAGATTTATAACAAAATGCTCTGATTAATGGCAATCTGTGTATCACCAAAACTACCCATCTCATTTGTGTCATGTATGAAGTGTACATCATAATACAAGAAATGACAAACAAAAAGGTAAGGATAGATAAGCTATTGTCCTAGAGGCATGATATTTATATTTAACAAGCAATTAAACATACATTTAGATACACAAGGTTTTAATTTACAATACATATGTACACATCAGAAAGAAATTAAAAATAACATTAAGTACAATTTATATATACAAACACCTTTTCATTTAAAATAAATTGCTACTCCACACTTCAATGGACTTGGTAAAAGTATCAGTCTTTCCAAATACCACAAATAAATTCAAGATCAATAAGCAGAATGCACAGATGCGGACAACTTTGCCAATATTTTATGTAAACCCCAAAAATGCAATGTTAGTATTGTAAACATAGTAAAACTTTTAGGTGATGTTTATTATTCCACCCGAATCCTTTCTAACATGTCTCTTAAAAACAAAGCCATTACATATTTGTTGAAATTTCAATGGAATGTTTAATTACATTTCTGAGGCAAACCAAAGCTAGTTTGGCTTTAATATGCTCTTAAAGACATTTTAAAATGAACTACTGAGAAGTAATATTATAGTTTAGACCCAACAATTACTATAAGTGTGAATTGTGTACTTAAAATAAAAAACGAAAAACATAAAGAACTCCAAGTCGATTGATGAAATAGCAAAAATGGCTGAGCTGAATGGCCCAGCACCAGATGCGTCAGCCACTGCAATCTGGAAACCCTAGAAATTCCCAGTCCACGTTTTCACTCGATTGAAAATGCTGCCACAAATTGTGCAAAGGTGGACTCAACTCCACGTCATTTTGTTTACTGTGTTTTTGAAGAGTTTCTCTCTCACTCGCTCTTCTAGTTCTTCTGAATGGTTTTACTTTCCTCTGTAATTTCCCAACAGGTGAAGAGTGTGTTCTGCTTAGATAGTGATCTGTGTTATCTGCACCTTTGTCTGGAATAATCAAATTATTCAAATTGGAATTACAAAATAATTCAGATTCCACAGACTCTGGGACATCAAGCTGAGAAGAAGCAATCTTCTGACTTTTAGCTGGAATTCCAAGCAGGTTATCCTCCGTCTGGCTTTGCCCAAGAGTGCTTTCTCCAATAGTTCTTTTGCCAATCTTCTGCCCAACACCGTTCCCTAGATTCAGTTCAATGGTACAAACACTTATGCTGGCTTCAGAGATTTTAGCAGCACAAGGTGCAGATAGATTAATCAACATTTTTCTTTCATTCTGAAATCCACTGGTCAAACGCAGGTCTGGGCACACCGTAGTTTTGTTTTTGCCCTCTTTTTCAGAGGGACTGTGAGGTTTGTTGAGATTCTGTGGTGTCTCAAAAACACAATCATTTGGAACACTCCTTCCATTCTGTTTTCTCTGAAGGGTGCTCTTTTCACTCACCAAGAGTTTCTCTGCCCTGCAGACAGCGACAGTATTGTCTACACTGCAAGAAGCAGACAAACCTGCTGTATGGTTCCACAAAATTGATGCCTCCTCTATATTGCTACATTTGTCCACATCAATATGCATTTTTCGTCTTTGATCCAGTGTTTTGGCTGATGCAGAAGCATGGCTATAAGTAGCAGAACTGCACCTCTCCCTGGGAAGGAAGAACAATGCACACATGAAATTCTTCTATAAAACTGTAATGCCCATACAACACTACAATGAAAAACTGCATATAGAACCCATATAAAACTGCAATGCCCATACAAAAATGTTACTCCACATTTGGAATATTGCAAAAAATACACACTGAAATACTCGAGAGTACTTACCCTTTTTCGTTTTGGATTTCAACGAAATCACACACCAGCTCAGAGGTAACCTTATCAACAACAAAGTACTCATCACTTGTTGAAAATGCTTTATGACGTTCACTACTGAGATGCTGAAACGGATAAAGAAAAAAATTAATACCCTTCATAAAGGCTTACAAACATAATACTTATTTAAATAACGCCTCTTCAGTGGTAAAATACTCACAGCTTTAAGATTTTCGTATTTCACTACACAGCATTCACAGTATCCCCTCTTCTTCTTTTCTTTCAGGTCCAGTGCTCTAAGCTTGGCCTTTAACTGCTTCGTGCAGTTTGCCTCATCTGCTATATGTCTCTGGACTTTGTTGCTGGGTACAAATGAAGAAAACACTGTTTAGAACAACTACTTACATTTCTGCTGTAGGTAGATTTTTACCATCGGGCGTTAATTTTTTCCTTCATTTAACTGGTATATCATGTAGTAAAGATGTAAAACACCATATTAACTAGTGCAGCAAAAAATATTTTGATATTCCAATGCACATTTTAGTAAGTTATCTGGACACAAAAAGATAACATTTGTATGTTGCAATTAAGTCCTAATATACTGTATTAGCCTGCTGTGTGTACAAGCACTAATGTGGAAACTAAGCCTATGTGCATTTATACCAGAGCTTCTTTACCTTAAGACATGGTGGAATATGGAACAAGCTATCCAGCCACGTAATAGAAACAGTTTCTTGAATTATTTTAAGAAACTTCTGGGTGAGATCCTGGGATTAACTAGCTACTAATTACAATCTGTCTCTATGGGTTGAATTGCCTTCTCTCTTTTGTAACATCTCTTATATACTTATGATTTAATTAATTTATTGCTTTTATGCTGTTCTGCAGTGCTCCGTATTATACTGCTTCACTATTACCTACAAGTGTGCAAAAAAATGACTAAAGAAAGTAATGGATACACACCCATGTTCCCTTTGTTTCTTCACGTCTCTGTCTTTGTTGGTCTTCTCTGATTCAAAAGGACAACAAGGGGCAGGAAGGCAAAAGTTGAGCTCTGGCAGGTTTGGTAGTGACAGGTAGATTGGTTTGTAGTGTCTGAATACAAAGATATTTAATACAATACTTAATACAAAAATATTTGTTAAACAATACAAGTCACTCATGGTCATATAAGTCACACTGATCCCTAAATTAAAATGATAAACTTATTTACACTTGGAGACTTCTGTCCACGGTCAGTGTTGGATTTTGGAATGATGTACTAGGACACTGCTCTTTAAGCACTATGTAATTAATGAAGGCAGAAATAACATTAATTCTGCAGTTTATATACATACAGTGCAGTCCGTAAGTATTTGGACAGTGACACACTTTTTGTTGTTTTGTGTAATTGTCCAATCATGAAATGAGGGGGACTATGTATAAAAAGGGCTGTGATTCCTATATGGTTTTCCCAATATAGACGTAAATCCCCTCGAATTAAAGGTGACATTCTGCACCTTAACCTCATAGTCATTGTTTTATTCCAATGTGCTGGAGTACAGAGCCAAAACAGCAAAAATGGTGTCACTGTCCAAAAACTTATGGACTGCACTGTAGAAACATTTTTCTGATCATGTAAAAGAAATGAGTCAAAACGTACAGCCGACACAACTAAGCAGCAATCCTAAAGATGAATCCTAAGCAGCAACTAAGGATTTTATTAGGGAAAAAAATATTTAATTGACCAAGTAAAACTTCTAGATTTTAACTCTGCGATTCTCCATATATGTATTACAACAAAGTGGTGTTCAACCCTGTGATCACATTATCTAATCTATGCAATTAATTAACCACAAATAGTACCAAATGCAATGAAATAACCAAAAAATAAAACCAATATTATATTGTACTTATTCACAATAATCTCACGATCACATATATAGTACAGATTACCCGACTGTAAAGCAAAATAAATTTTGTCTCAATACTTCTAGAGGGCAGCACACACTCGAGTAAAAGCAATAATAATACTCTTGACACTTAATTTTTTATAACTACCACATATCAGCAATATTGAATTCAATTAATTTTTTATATAATTCCACTAATCCATGTATCTCTACCTTAATTTCTAACATTTGGTATGGCCTGCAATTTTAACATAACTAAGGAATATTCGAACACTGAAATCAAAGCAATTTTTTTCTTACCGGCTTTGATCTTCCACTTTTAGAAAAGGTTTTTTGAGATTCCCAACTGAAAGAAAAATATCACAAGCTGAACTAAAACAAAAGCATTACACTAACAAGAAAAATCAAAATATACATTATAAGAGACCATGTAAAATGAGAGCTGTCTTGCATTGAAAGGGAAAGCTGTACATTATACTACATGTACACCTAACACCCTGCAATTTACAAGTAAATTAGAATAGCCTTTTAATCCTTTAAATATCAAACTTTAACAGTCAAAGTAATCTAAAAATATTTAAGCAACAAATACATCAGAAATTGCCATCATGCTTTTGTTATTGTTTCTGCGATATTAAGCAGTCTAATCTATTTACCTTTAAGTAAATAATTTTCAGCTTATCCATATCGATCATTTTTAAGATGACATTTTAAAATTAGGAGATGATGTGTTCATTACTTATTTTTCTTTTAGATCAGTATTACAAAAGTAACTTAAACTGAAAAATGGGGGTTTAAGACTAAAACCTAGGTTAGTCAAGTTGCTAAAATTATCAAGAATCTGTAGTTCAGAAATGATACTGAATTTACCTTCATTTTTTTTAACGGAGGTTTTGGCATTTGTAGCGTTGCTGACCTTTTAAAAATGAGAGAAAAGGAATTAATGCTTAAACACATTCTCCTGCCTTCAATCCAGTTTATTAATTTTCATTTGAAGTTCTGTTCTTTTTTATTATTAAGTTTACTTAAGTAATCTACAATGAAACAATGACATTCACCAACCCCTTTAATCTACAATGTTATAAAAACCAAATGTTTCACAGGAAGAAGAGACACTTACTGTCTTTTTTGCCTTTGAAGTGTGTAAATTAGGTTGGTCAGTAGGTAGATCCTTCTTCTTTTTTTCAATATAAGACAATATATCTGATATTGCAGTCAAGGAGTAATAGTAGGCTCATATTAGCATTTATCTTTCCTACTACACATTTGAAAAACAGAAACCAAACCTCACAAAGCACTTAGTGATGGCCACTTAACACTGTAAGCATTTATTTAGATGTAATGGTGGCCAACTGAAACAAAACTAAAGATTAAAGATTACAGATTACATTTCAATCATTTATAATTTCCTAAATATTGTAGAAACTAAAGCAGATGATTAGTTAAATTAAGTACTTTAAAGCTCATATGAAATGAAACATAATAACATAATTGTTCAATAATGTATGTAATAAATCTTTTGAAACTAATTTCTTAATGGTGACCCACAAAGCTTTGTTGGCTGGATTGTGGCCCTCTAGGACATGCAACAAACACAAAAGTAGAATTGTACTTTTGAATATGCAATAAAAAAAACAACCAATATATAGCACTTTTAAAGGATACCATCAATATACAGTATCTTGACGCCCCAGTCCAAAGCATTTGACAAGATTCTGTTGGTCTGAATTAGTTCCTGGAAAAATGAAAACGGTTTAATTGCAAGAAAAATACTATTTGCTTGGAATTCTATTTTAAATTCTTCAAAGTTTATAAGAAAAACTAGTTAATAAGGAACATTCCCAAATAAGTCTTACATCCAAATAAAACATACTACTTAGTTACATTAAAAGAATGTTTTCATACTTTTTTTAGCACAAAACTTATATGGCACTGATCACCCTCATATGATATGTACCATGTAAAATATATAAAATGAAAATTATTTCAACATTTTCAGCAGCAAATGTTCTGAAATGTAGAAACACTCTCCCAGAACATATCAACATTCTATATAAAATCCTGCTTACAGTAGATGGAGACACTTGACAGAATATTTACCTGTTCCTTGACAACTTTTTCCACCAGTGATTTCCCTCTGCTTTTTATTGCCTGCACACAAAAAGGGCATTGTAACTATACAATCACAGAAATGCTAAGAGGAATGAAAAAAAATGTTAGGAAAAGTTCATAACAAACTCACGTCTGCAGCATCCTGCGAGCTTACTTTACAGCTTCCTCTTCGGCTGCTGAGGCAAGGCGAGCTGTTCCCAGTGGTATTGGGAGAGCCAGGGCTTGATAAAGGAGAATTTCTTCCAACTGATTTCACAAATTTTGCCTCTTTCTTATTGGAAACAAGATATCGAATGTCCTTGCTGAAGAACCTCTCAATGGTCTAAAATGAAATAAATCTGTTATACATGTAATGTAGACTTAATAAGAGCAGCATTACCACTTTAAAGCCCAATTTCATGTCTGCTTCCTTACTCAGTTTGTTATAACTGCTAGAGGGAATCAAGTCTTTCTAAGCAACCAGGATAGAGGAAAACTGAAGTGAGAGAACCATTAGGGAATTATGATAATGTGGCAAGAAATCCATTCAGACACATATCAGGTTCAAAGAAATGCCAGGCAAAAATAAATAGTTTTAGCCTCGAAAACAGAAATCTCACTCTTCATTCAAAACCCTCACAGATAACATAGATCCTACGGCCACTGGCAGAATCAACAGTGCGAATAGGAAAATACAAGTGGTAAGTAAGGGGAAGTACATTTAAAACCAGACTGTCACAACATTTTTATATATAAAGTGTTGTGACAGTCTGGAAAAATCTATCTTGTCAGACTTGGTTACTAAACCAAAACCTTTGCATCTTTCAAAAAACAACAAACAGCCTCCACATATGCAAACATGCTTGTGCCGTTATCATTTCTAATTAACTTCTTCAGTTTTCAAGACAAATACTTCCAAAGTTATAATAACTGTGGTCCTAAAGGTTTAGGTTTGTTCAGTCACAAAAGTAATAACTTTGAAAGTGGTAGAACAATAACAGCTTAGATCCATTGTTAAATCTGAATAATGCTTAATATTCCATATTTATACACACGTGGATACACAAAATACAAACAGTAAAATGCAAAAATATTCATATTTGTACTTAAAAATATCTTACCCCACCAAGCTTTTGAATGTCTTTCTCCAAGGCCTCAGTGGTCTTACTGAATGGCAGATCTAGATAAAATAGTTTTCCAGCCAGAGGTTTGGTTTTCAGTCCTGAAGACCCATTTGCTGTTTGCAGCACACTTTTTAATGTCACCTTGTTCTGCTCTGTTTTGTCAATCGATTTTGAGTCTGTTAAAGAATGGACACGATATCAGGGGTTTTTCAGGTTGCTCTTGCTCAAACAAAAACATAGGAGAGCAATTTTAAAGATTACACCCACATTTCCCAATAGTAGCAGAATAACAGCATGTCAGAGGGTAAGAAAAGTAGGTGAATGAAATGTAATGACCTGTTTAATACGCTTGCAAAGTTTCAAACATGCCAGATTGGGAAACGTTAGAAAATATTTTCCCATACATAAGAATACTTTTCACATTTCTCCATTTGCACTTTGAATTTGTGGGGATCATATATTTCATCATGCTTTAACAGACTTATAATACATTTTGGAGAATGTGTTTTTCTAATTTAATCAAATCCAACCTAGGACAGTAACAGATTCAAGTTACCATGCAGCTACATCCTTTCGAAAGAATAGCTCTGGGTGAGCATTAGGCTTCAATTTGACTCTACACTAAAAACAAATACTTAAACTTGTTACTCTATGTGTCATGTCTACTTATGTATATTTCTTCATATATTTTCTACAATAACTTGGCCAAAGTATTGATGCAATATCAAACAGTGTGTTTTGGTTAAGGCAAACAAGTTAAACAGAATACTTTCTGGTGATCTGCACAAAAATCTCAATATTCAATGACATTTTTCTCCATGGTATGTTTAAGAAACTAAAATACCTTGCAACTTGACATTAACATCCTGGGAGGTAACCCTATTTTTCATTTTCAGTATATATTACATTTGGGGGAGTAGGGACACCTTCTATAATGGCTTCTGTTGAAAGAAACATAGAAAAGACATCTAATAATGCACGCATTGTTTCAACACGAGTCGTGAGGATTTTATAAAGCAAATTATGATCCAGAAGTAAAGCAACATAGCTCATCGAAAAACATGAAAAACACCCTGCAAAAACATGTTGTTTAAAAAATTAATCAAACTACTGTGTTAATGTGCTTTTAAAAACTACACATATTTTAGAACAGTAGATCAGTTTAAAATTGCACATTGCATAAAATGCGTAGTCGTTACGAACGTACAGAAACACGTCTGCTTTTTTTAAAAAAAACTACCGACATTTAACTTGGAAGTAGACTGCTACTGTATGAGAGCAAACAACCGTGATAAGCCTGCTGAGAACGAACCGCATACTAACTCTTAATAGCCACGAATTATATCGAAATCAGATTCATAATGATTAATCTTGCCCACCCGAACAAAATACTTACCGTTATGAATGCTAAAGAATGAAACAATTCAAATTTTCCTTAACACAACTTTCTTCTTTCCCGCTTCGACTAGTTAGTATCCCAGAAACCTCTCTTTCAAACTATCTTCATTTTGGATTCCAGAGTTTCCGTCTCACTTTTTAAAATGCAATTTATGTTTTCTGTTCATTGCGATTACATAAGAGAACTTCTGACAAGTTAAATATAAAATAATTGTATTATTTTTAATTTTGTAAGAATTGTGATACGTAAAAAGTGTTATTTTTGTCGTTCATTTCTTCAAGGTTCGAAAAGTAAGGCATAATTTAAATGTCCGTGTTGTTGAATGTGCTGTGGCCAATGTGAGAATAGACTCATCGGCATAGGTCATGTGATCCAAGCATGTGTGCTGTGAGAACAGCATATGTAACACATAGGTCAGAGCCTTGGAGAGAATCCTGATGAGACATGTTGTATTGAAACCCTAACAGTTAGTTTACCTAAGTGTCTTTAATCTAATTTAATTAATGGTTTCGTTGCCTTTATGCTAACGATGAATAATTCAGATGTGGTACAGTGTCGATCTCGACATTTAACTGATGTGAAGAAAACAGCCAGGAAAAGAGCACAGCTGTACAGTTTGACAGTATCAGTTTTATTTTCTTGCCTTTGAAGAGTTAGCAAGGTAGGTTGTACGTATTGCACTCAGAAACATCAAATTTTTCCAGGGTGTTTTTCAAATAGTTTAAAAAACTTAATGGAGTTGAACTCGTTTAAGGGGAAAAACAATGCTTGTTTTATTCAATTAACAACAGTGGATTTAGAGAATGTCAAATATGCACATTCAGAACAGAGTGACATTGAATTTCACGTCTGAAGGAAAAAGCAGTACAGGTGTATGCCAGCTCGCAGTTTGTTTGTCTTTTGAGGATTGCCGTTGTATTCCTGATTAAGGACAAGATGAGTGGCCAGGGAACAGTGTCTGTGCTCAATGACATCACACCTGTCCAGCAAATGATAGCTTCCTCCTCAGGAGCGCTGCTTACTTCACTGTTTGGTAAGAAACTCTTTCATTATGTGCTAAGAGAAAATGAGTAATAGACTTCCTAATTATTGTTTTGTAGGAGTCTGGCATGAAAATGCTCGAACCAATGTGGGTTTATTACAGCTAAGCCAGAAAAAACAGACTGTGCCAAACATTAGCTTGGTTAATGTGGATAGCCAAAAAACATTAGAAACATTTTTGACATCAGAAAATACAGAATGTGATATATGTATTAAATCCTGTCTTACACATTAAGTACTTATTGTAAAACTTGACATCAACAGACAGCTGCCGAACTAAGTACAGCAAGCTGTAAAGCTTAGTTTGAATTCCTTCTGAGTCTTTCTAACTCTTATTTATTTCATTTTTCATTCTAGTTACACCCCTGGATGTGGTGAAAATTAGGCTTCAGGCACAAAGAAGTCCCTTTTGGAAAGGTAAATTTGTTAGCTTTTAAAAACAAAATTCATTATATTTTGAAAGGTAATTCTAATTCTATTTTGTTCCTTTCCTAGGAAAATGTTTTCTGTATTGCAATGGCCTTATGGACCACATTTGTGTGTGTGAAAATGGGAACTCCAAAGCCTGGTACAAGGCCCCTGGACATTTCACAGGCACTTTGGTAATCTGAATGTGTCTTGCTTCCCGTCGTGTTTGTGTAAGGTGTTACACTTATCGAGCGAAATCCCCATCGTCTTAATGAGAATTCACACTGTTGTGCTTAGCACTGCTTCTGTTTTCATTACCTGTAACTCCCTTAATGCTTTCTATACCTTTAGTCTTCTTCTAAATCAATAGGAGGTAGTCTCTTTTCTTAGTATCTGCACTTCAGTGTAAATTAACCAACTGATTCAGAACTGTCGAGAATGGTCTTAATTGAGCCAACTAATAATTAAATGATAGTAGTTCAAGTAGGTGGCTGCGTCAGCATGCGTAGGCTGCAAAGGAACAAGTAAAGGTTTATTCCATGCTGAAAAGAGAAGAAAAGAAACATAACGTTTCGGCTGTGGAGCCTTCTTCGGGTGCCGAAAAGGTTGTGTTTCTTTTCTTCTCTTTTCAGCATGGAATAAACCTTAATTGTTCCAATAATTGAATGGTTACAAGTAAATAAATGGCCAATGTTATAGCCTAAGCTAAGTTACGGAGAGCTAAGATGGAACAAAATCCAAAACATTTGGCTCAAAATGAAAGTGTTTCTTAAGGCTGTTCAGTGTTCTGTGTACTTTCTATTATAAAACTGTCATGTTTTGACGTGATTTTTTATTTTATTTTAGGATGCATTTATTAAAATCATTCAAAAAGAAGGAATAAAGTCATTATGGAGTGGGCTTCCTCCAACGCTGTAAGTTTGAAACAGTACAAGTGTATGCATACACAGATAGTTGGTGTATTTTGTATTTATAATGGCTAATAAAAAAAACTTGTGCTATACATTAGAATATCTCATACGTTAGTGTTACATTATACGGATTTGATACACCCTTAATGTACTGTATTGTGGAGTGAGACTATTCAGTACCTTACATATAGTCAGGAAAATTTAAAAAAACCTCAGGAAAATCTAAAGTTTGTTTTTAATGCCTCTCAGTATATATGTACATGTGCAAAATGCATCTAATGCTAGTTGACTTCTTCATGCAATTGTTTCGCAAAATAAAGATGGTGGAGTACTGAAATGTAAAATTAATTTAAAGGTCATTCTTGTCTTCTGCCATAAGACTGTACAACGCATACATTTTGCATCTGGGCAGAGGCAACATTGACATAACAATATATGCCAGGGACTTGTGCAATTTATATTTATATTTATATTGTGCAATTCAACTTTTGTATACTGTTCTGATTTGTTCTTTGTATGTTCTGGACTGTGAGTAACTCTTCTTAGTGCACTTCTCACTGACTGTGCTGATTGGATTGTATGTATTGTATTATTATTGTATCATTCGTTACACTGTGCTGTGTTGACTGTGTTAAGCTGTTGTTGCACTGCAATTTTTTGTCACGTGATCAGTGAAGTTTCTAATAAAAACCTGAGCATATTCCCATTCACACCAGAGGGCGCTGTATTGGCACACCATAACATCAATTTGCATTTATTAAGGCTTGTGTGTCTGGGCCAGTTAGTGCCCTCTGGTGTTTTTTTGTCATTGTCCAAATGCAATTTTTTTTTTCCAGAGTTATGGCTGTACCTGCTACTGTTATATATTTCACTTGCTATGACCAGCTCTGTGCTATTCTGAAGTACAGGATGGGCAGCGATTCTAATGAAGCACCACTGCTGGCAGGGGCTTTGGCTAGAGGTGAGGTGTTTCATTAAAAAGCAGCATCAGTACCTTTAGATCTTCTTTAAGGTGGTTAACAGGTGATTTAATCAAAGGGGTATAAAAGTATTAATGTTACCAATTAAAAATAAATGACTCTTTTAAAATAAATTGAATCTTTAACATAAGAAAACATTTTTTTCCTTCCATTTCTGTCCCCATACTGAATTTCTTCCCCCTTTCCTAAGATTAGAAGCAGATCGGCTTAAATTCTCTTTTGTGAAAGACACCAACAAAGCCGAAGACCAGATATTAATCTAAAAATAGAACTAGAGAATTGTGATTGTGTTGGCAAGAGATGTCTCTGACTACTAGGAGTATAAGACAGCATTCACTGAGCTTCCTTTTCCTCTCTTGGATTAATGAGTGCACTGTTAAAATGCTTTTTTTTACATATAGCAGACTAGGGACTCTTCCAGAGATGGGTGGCTTTATGATTAGGAGTGTTTAAATCTGATTGGATGTTTTTAACCCAGTTCTTGCTGATTTATAGTAAAATGGTGAGTTATTGAGCGAAATGTCTTTTTTTTTTGTTAGTGGGGTCTGTCACTGTGATCAGTCCGCTGGAGCTAATACGGACAAAGATGCAGTCCCAGAAGCTGTCGTATCGGGAGCTGAACACCTTTATCCGGACATCCGTGGCAGCTGATGGCTGGCTGTCTCTGTGGAGGGGCTTGGGCCCCACTCTACTCAGAGATGTGCCTTTCTCAGGTAGGTCAGCAAACAGGCTGTCTTATAACACCTCCAGGAGAATAAACACCTACAGTACAGCTGACTCCAGGAATCGGGGCCCCATAGCTGCTCTCCCATTTCTCATTTCATCGGGGATGTTAGTGGATGGTACATTGGTTCCACACATTGAATGGGTGTGAAAACATATGGGTGTGATTTCTTATACTTGTAACATTTTATTTTTCTGAGTTTTTGAGTTGTTTTAGTTGGTTCGTAAACTTCAATCATTTAATTTCAGAGGAGTTCTAGACAGAAAATGAAAGTCGATGGGATGGTCTGACGAAGATAAAAATGTTTGTTTGTTTTGTGTGCATGGGCCTGTTTTCCTATTAGTGTGGAGGCAAATCTCCACCAGCTTACCACTTTACAGATAAGCGAGGGGATACGAGGGGATAATGTAAAAGATGTTATCTTTATGGAAGCTGATATATTTTTAATCTAAAAGTGACTGAAATCTTTGGTTTGGGGCTGTTATTGCACGAATATGTTTATTTCCACAAGTCGTGGCTGTGAGTGCATTTAGCTGTGTTTTTACTGTCCACACAGCAATGTACTGGTATAACTATGAGCTTGGAAAGAAGTGGCTCTGTGAGAAGAATGATGCCAGAGAACCAACATTCATGATCACTTTCACCTCAGGAGCAGTGTCTGGGTCTGTAAGTAGACAGCTCATTGCTTTGAATTTCCTTAGTTTGATAAACCAGTCAGTCATATATTAGCTTATATTGGTGTCTGGGGTGTGAAAGATGTTTATGCAGAATCTCAGATGCGTAGCTCTAATAAGGAAAACCACTGCATGATTTTTTCCACCCCAAATTAATGTTGAACCAGTCTAATTCTTGAAGGACAACACTTCTCTGCAATAGAAATGACTTAACCACAATTTCATCTACTGGACAATGTTTTTTTTTTCAGCATGAGACAAGCAAATAAAATTATTTGATGTGAAAAGTTAAATTACATTTGTCAGAGCCAGTTTTTCCTGTTACCTGCATTGCATAAGTGGCTGTGTGCAGACAATATGTGATTCAATTTTTTTTTTTAACCTGGGTTATTTATTGGTGTAAAGGGCTGAAAGCACAATCCCTCCAAGCTGATTGGCGAAAGAGACAAATTGAGCTCTCATTACTCCGCAGCACTCTTGGATGTAACTCGTTGATGTGTGCAGTCTTGTGGTCGTGTCTATGAAACAAATCTCAAATTTTAGATAAATACTGGTTTGCAGTAACCAGAATGGCCAGTTACAATATAATAAAAGCCTTTAAAGTTTGTTTTTTTTCCTCGCTTCTCCAGATTGCTTCAATAATAACTTTACCGTTCGATGTGGTAAAGACACGGAGACAAATTGAACTTGGGGAGCTTGAAGCTTTGAACTGTAAGTATTAAGCGATAAACAGATTTGTTTCTGTATCGTTCCTTAATCTTGTTTTTCTCAGTGTAGTAAAACATAATGTATAATAATAATGATGTTTCTTTATTAGCCCTATACAATTTCTTGCATTAGGAATTCGTCTTTTCGCATACCCCAGCTTTTCTCCATGGAGACACAGACACACAGACAGGGAGAGAAGCTTGGGGTCAGAGCTCAGGGTCTGCCATTGTATGGCGCCCCTGGAGCAGTTAGGGTTAAGGGCCTTGCTCAGGGGCCCAATGGAGTAGGATTCCTCTGCCGGCCGCGGGATTTGAACTGGCAACCTTCCAGTAACAGGCGCAGATCCTTAGCCACAGAGCCACCGCTCCACCCAGTAGTGGCATGCTATTAAATGTGCAGAGGAATTTTTGATTCTGACAAAGTGATGAGTGACCTTTTCTCACAGACTGCATCTCTATGTTCTAGTATCTCCTCGGGCCTCGTCCTCCACCATGCACGTGATGAGAAGGATTGTGGCTGAAAATGGTGTTAGAGGATTATTCGCAGGTACCCCTGATTTAGTGTTCTGCGTTATTTCTCGGCTTTAATCTTTGTGTTAGATTTATGTCAACTGTAATGTCGTAAACATGTCTTCAGCTGGGCTCTTCTACAAAAAAAAAAGGTGCAGCCATTAAAATCATCACATTTAATCTCTTACACTTTCTCAAAGCATTGTAATAAAATAACAAGTAATAGGTTTACTCCCTGCTGAAAAGAGAAGAAGGAAACACGACGTTTCGGCCGTGGAGCCTTCTTCAGGTGTGGTTCAGTTGTGTTGACACCTGAAGAAGGCTCCACGGCTGAAACGTTGTTTTCTTTCTTCTCTTTTCAGCATGTAATAAACCTATTACTTGTTCCTTCACAGCCTATGCATGCAGATGCGGCTACCCACCTGAACTATTGTAATAAAATAGCTATTTAGATCTGTCTTTAGTTTCTCCCATCAGCAGATTTCATGCAACACCTCACAGCCACCACTAGATGGCAAACTATTACTGATGCCAAACAATCTGAAGGCCGAGCAAAAACAGAATATGTGCACAGTGATAATCCTAGCTGAACTTCTGAATTTGAACTTGAATTTATGAAGAAAACCCAGTTAATACTGTTGTATTATATGTTGTAAATAGTTAACTAATGTATGCATTCTGCTTTGTCTCTCAAATGATGCAGGATTCCTTCCCCGGTTGATCAAAGTGGCCCCAGCTTGTGCTATAATGATCAGCACTTATGAGTTTGGGAAGGCTTTCTTCCACAGGCGGAATCGAGAGAGACAGATGGTGGCACTTCAGAATGGGCCCTGAGCAAACAGCCTTACTCCAGTACTGTATATATGTGCCCATCACAGTTCCATAAAGTGCATATCTGGTTTTCAGATTCTGAATTGCATAATGAGACTGAGCATTTGCAGGTTTGGACAAAGATATTGCCTGTTCAAAACATTAACGTAATTATGCAGTTTTTTCAAAGTATGGATTGGTGTAAAGTAAAATAATTTCTGGGCTTTCAGGATGTCTTCAAGGCCCGCAAAATTCAATTTAGAAAGATCTAGATGTTAAATGTGTACACAGGCAATACATCTGGCTAAGTAAGATGAGGTATAAATATTTCATTCATAACCAAAACAAACTATATTGCATCAAATGTTGCTCACTGATCGAAAATATTGTAATATTCTGATTGCGTTTAATTATCATTGATCCTCCACAGAGCAAAACTAACCTCTAAAATAGTTTAAATTGCATTTTCAGTGTTAATTTAATCTTGTTTCCCAATAAAATATTTTTTTATTGACAACTGAAAGAAATATATTTCTATGTGGATGATTTATTTTCTAATTTAAATAACGCAGGATCAGGTGTTCACAAGCTTAAATATTTATATATTTTTTAAAACTGGAATATTATTCAGAAAGTAGACTGCAGATTAAGTTCCCTGCTATTTGTTTGGAATACTGTATGTCTACAGGATGTCTCATGTAGGTTCTCGAGTCATAGTTGAGGGAATCTGGTACTATAAAACAGCAGTAGTGATGAGTGTGCTGGACAAAATGTGAGTGCATCTGTTGCAGATTGGAGGAGCCAAATTTTCAGCATTCTGTACAAAACCCATAGAGAAGTAAAATCCACATTGAAATCCTGTTTGATTCAGAACCATACACACCTCTGGGAAAATTGGAGTAGAGTTTGTGCACTGGTATTCTTTCCTTTCCCTTAAGCAAAGCATAAAAAGCCTTGCTTTGTAAAAATGACAAAAGCAGTCCAGGACAGTGGGGTTGTATGTTTCCTGGCTCAGGCTCTATACTAGATTCCAAAATGGCAAGCATACCAAGCATAAAATGCCACACTGGGGATGAATGAAGTATTTGAATTGAATGGTAGGACTCTTCTGCTGGGGTTAGTCACTTACTCATTGGGTTCCATTACTATCCAAATGTGGCAAACTAGAGATCTAGAGTAGAGTCTGGCGTTTATACTTGTATTGGATGGGCAATACAGTACCTCATCTTGCACACCAAAATAGTGGACGTCTAAAACATAAGGCAAAGGGAAGCACAACTATCGCATATTAACCCCCACTCTTGATATGAATAAGCAGATGTTTCTCACAAATTTGGCCATCTGTGCAATGATAAGTCCTTGCAATTTAAGCACATTACAGCTATAAAAAGTCATCTCTTTACACAATGTATCTCACTTTGTTAATGCTGCCATGCATTCTGGCATAAGTGCTAGGTATCGGCTATTTCTTTCTCAGGTGCTGAATATGTCCCCCTTTCAAAGATTTTTAATTTTGTTTTATACTTTCAAAGAGGATCACCCTTTATAGCACTTTATTGCCCTTTTCAATAAAAGTTAAAACTGTCAATCCTTTATTTAGCTTGTACAAATGTGTGCCAAACGTTGTTTTAAAATTATAAAAAGCAGTGGATTTATATTGTCTTTCTTCATCATGTAGTGTTTTCACTTTTCATGTTGCATAACTCTGCCACACATTTTGAAAGGTGTACCAATGTGATCTGTGAACAAGATCACAATACAGACATTTCAAATAAAAATAATTTTAAGGAAAATGTGATTGTTGGTCCACCAATTAATACCTATGAGTAGTAATTCCACTTTCTAGATGAGAATAGTACTGTCTAGGGGTGGTTTGGTTAGCTTAAGGGCAATATAGGTGCCTTTTTCTCATCACTTATCAAAGAACCTGAGAAAATAGTTCAATTATTTCACTTAAGCTATCAGCAGACTTTGGTATACAGGAGCTGAACTGCAATGAATATCAGAGTTTTATATAGTCCACATGTACAACATCTAGATAGTTGTCGTGGCTGCTGTGATTAATGGAGCTTGTGTTATACATGACATTACATATGCAATGACAAAGTATGTACCATATGCACCAGTGCAGTTTTTTTAATTTGTAAGGACTGCTTTTGGTGTGCATTCTATTTACAACAGTAGTGTCTACAGCAGGGACTTGAACCCAGAACCCACAACCCACAAGGGCAACCCACAAGGGCATGAGTCCCCTACATGACACCACCACCAAAGTAGCCATATAATTTTGTACGTATGACGCTATTGACAAAGTCATTACATGCTTTGATGTAAGCAATAATAATGGTGGTGACTGTACTTACATATAATTGTAGCAGCTGGGCTTCGCTTCCACCCTGTGATGCTAATTGACGACAGTGTCTTGGCCTGAAGCCTGACCCGAGTCCAAATAACGCCGACCCAGAACTTGGGATCAGATTGAATAATGACAGCCCAGAGCTAAGCATCAGATAGAAAAAAAACTTTGTTTATTGTGCATACAGACAACACAGAATTTGACATCAAGGATGTTGGTGACAGAACGCAGAGCTCTGGGTATTGTGAGAGAGGCGTCCTGAGATGAGAGAGTAATCCACAACATGTCATACTGAGACTACAAACAATTCAATATACTGTACAGAGACCACAAGTTGCAAAAAGAAGGACAACCGATGTTTCCAATGAAAAAATTAGCATTATACAGAAACAAAAAAGAAATGTGATCTTAGACCAGATAACAAGTATGTACCCACACACACACAGGGTCAAGACCAATTAAATAAAATACTGTTTAAAATCAGGTTATAGACAACACACATTCTGTCACCATTGATAACCATCCTGTTTGAAAGGAATCAGGTATTTTTAGTGTCTCACGTGCTTGTTTGCTCACAGTGAAGATGACAAAAGCCAAGGCATCTATTACTTAATTCCAGTTAAGCCCAGTCCAAGAAGGAGGACTGCCTTGTCTCTGTGTAATATGAAATATTACACAAACGTTAAGGCTTCAGTCTGGGAGGGCATAGTAACCCCTTAGTCAGCAGTCTCTCCCTTTCACAGCTGCCAATAACATTAAAAGCAATTGACCCAAATGTCCAGAAAGCAAAAACCAAAACTAGTCATGCTTAATTGTTTATTGACCTAATCATTCTTAATAAATATATACCATATGTACAATTATTGTAAATGTACAGGTTTTTGCATGTTTTTTATTGACATTTTAGTCTTGTCTGCAAGTTACAATTGATTTTGTACATAAAAAGTCTGGAGAAAAGGTGCAAGGTGGTATTGACATTGAGTGTGGATTTATTCGTGGTTAAAGGTCTGATCTGGTTATTTTATCATGATTCAAGTTAAAAGAAAGTCAAAAATAAATGTCTTATTAACTGTAAAACATATGTATTTTTTTTTCTCATGAGAGGACAGGAGCCTAAAGGCAGAAGATTACAGCAGAAGGAATACAGGCATTCATCTGCTTCACCAAAGCTGTGCCTTTTTGAGCATTACTTGCTTCCAAGACTACATTCCCGGTGCTCACCTTACGTTATGCATCTGGAAAAGAAAAAATGAACGAGCACATGGCCCAGATACACAAAATGTTTTTGTTCATGGATATGTACTTTCTCAACTAGCACATGCTGTTATTACTGATCTCCCTAGTGGCTCAATACAGATACATGCCCGTGTCCTGGTTGTGTTCTAAGGTTATAGGTTTGATCCTAGGTCATGTCACTAAACAGCTGTGAAATGGATTCCCCAAGTGACAGCGCACAATTGACTGAGCACCAGTGAGGGCAGGATGGGTACTCATGGGTACTGGCAAGATGTCGCACAGATGGCGAGGGACAAGCCTCACCTCCAATTGGCACTGAACCTCCTGCCGGAGTCCAGCAGCTTGAAGGTGCTCAGGGCAGAGGAGTCTGCCTCCACTTCCTCATTCTCCCCCGTGTGCGGGCACGGAGTTCATAGCTGCGAGCCGAGATGGGGAAAAAAGACATGTTTGGCCACTCCAAAGTCAGGTTGACGTGACCAAAAATATTGGATGATTTTCATCTAAAAAGGTATATCATTAGTATTGTGGGGGTCTCTTAAAAGTAATCTATTCCAGAAACAAGTTAGTTTTGAAAGGGATTACTTTGTATTTGGGGGGAAATAATTTCAAAACATCATAAGTTAGTGATCTATATACTGTGTGTACAATTACTATGTAAAGGCATACAATTTTGCCTGATGCCTTATTAATTTAATTATTTAATCTTTTTAATCTAATAATTACACCAGTAACTTGGAAGAGTAATAAGTAACTTTTTCAGAGTACCCTTCCCCAACACTGATCATTGCAAAGCTGAATGCCATGTGCTTTTCACTTCATCTCCAGCACCTCACAACTGCACATGAAAAGCATCATGTATGTGTCGTACCATGAAACAGGAAAGAGAAGAAAGGAGATGGCTTCATTTACACTTCAGACAACAGCCCTTTTCTTATCCCAGGTTATTGATAGGTATTGTTTTGAACCAGCTTATGGTTTTTCAGCTGCCCAAAATGCTAACAAAATGTGTACATACTGTATAGTGTGTACAGTGGTTCACTGGACTGAAATCCATTCTGTGGTTAAATCTGAACAAACCTAAATCTAATCAAACCAAATGCAACTGTCTACACTTCAAAAGAGTTTCCTGATTTACGACTGTTGTTAACAGCTTTTAATGAGATTGACAGAGCAGCTGTCTAGAATCTTAATCGATTGTAGTTGAGTTTATCAGCCTTCTGCAGGCTTAAAATTAATTTGGTCTTTTCACCAAGGACACAGGGAACTAGATGTCAGCAATGGAAAATGTACTAATCTTACTGTATATGTAACCTACCAAGAAGGGATGGTACATTCATCAGTTCAATAACTTGCATTGCTTTAAAAATAATTGTACAACATACTATAAGGAACAACAGACAATTACTACTCCATATAAAAAAATGATTGTACAAATAAAATGAAATAGAATAAATAAAAACATACATTTTCTATGATTTTATAACCCTTTTATAAATGTTTCAAAGATCATATTAGAACAATACTTTTAAACCCCACAAGAAAAGAAGCTCAAAGAAAATGGAAATGTGAACATGCTGAACAAACTGAACTCTGCACCTGCAGCAAAAAAGGAAGAATGAAGGGGGAAAAAAAGTATTTCTAACCTGCTGTGTTCCTCCTTGGTGTACTGAACCCAGAAAATAAACACGTACTGTAAGTAGCTAATACAAAGCCAAACATCACCAGTTTACATCACATTGTAGCTCCTCTAACACCTGTTGTGATTTTCATAACACAAGATCTGGACAGTTTTGAGATCAACACCACAACATTAACATGTACTATAAAAATAATACAACAAGTAAGAATTAACCTAAAGCAGAAGCAACATTTTCCTAATTTCCATTTGGATGAATCCCATTTTCAGGCAGAATTGTAACAGCAACAACTGCGAAGCAGCACAAGCATCAAAGATCAGGAGATCTCATTTGACTCTTTTAAATCAACCCCTTTAACGCATACTTCAGGGACTTTTTTAAAGAATACAGTGCATCTCACGAACATTTTGCAACAGTAATCTAAAATAAATCAATGCTTGAAATCTCATTTTTAGCTCAACACAGTATTTCATGCAAAACTATTTCAGGATTTCATCAGTGTCTGAATAATAGAGGAATTTATTTCCCAGGGTGCATGAGAGCTTACAAGCAGCATCTTACAGAAATTCCCCCAAAAATGTTCTTGAGCTTTTTAAATAATAAAATCTTTTTTTTTTTGGAGTGTTGCAATATGGTGAAATAAAGTGCTTAATTTCTCAGACACTAATGCAACAGATAATTTTTATATGAAAGATATATTTTGGAAATGGGGATGTGATGATTATAGGAGGAATCTGTGACTCTTCTGATACTTCCCATAGGAAATAGGAATATTTAGCAGTAAATTTAGAAATTCCTAAACATCAAAGTTACAAAACGGGCTTGTTCCCCTTCTTTACATGTGTGTGAAAGGCCTCTCTCTTCAAGGGCAGGGACCTCTTTAAATTAAAAGCAGCCAATATTATTTGTAAACAAATACATTCAATTGATGCACCATGTGGCTCAAACATTTTTTGGCTGCTTTTCACCGCTGTGAAAGCTGAAGACGTAAAGGCACAGAAAGGACTATGTGATCACTACCACTGGCTGCACAGAACTGTAGCTGAACCTGCTAAGGGTTACATTCAGAAACTATCATGTTCCAGCTTTTGAGGGTCTTGCCAAGAAAGATAAAAAGAATACAATGTAATATTTCTTCCTTTGACATCAGATCAATGTATGAGAATTTTCCTTCTGCCTGCCTGCTTGTAGTCTGTACTTTAAAATTGTAAATCTCCTATGCCCTTTATAAATATTATAATATGGTAAAAAAAAAGCAAACGATCAATATCACTTTCCATGTTCCCATCTCCATGAATAAATGTAATACTATCAAGGGGAATTTCATAAAATATTTCACTGTGAATGCTTTTTTTGTCCTTTTTCCTAGGTATCAAACTTTTAAGCTGTGTTTTGTCTTATCCCATCAGCAGTACAGAAAGCCAGGTTCCAGGGAGTGATCCTTGCCTTTTATTCTGATGCCTCCCCTTGATATAGGTTCTATGCTTCGTGAAAGAAAACATCCTACAAAATCAAAAGCTGATAACCTTACAGCCGGGGAAATGCCAGTCAAAGGTGCAATAAAGGTGGCCAAGAACACAGCGATCTTGGTTTACAAAATGGTCTAGAAACAATACGTGAAGTCTCTCCATAGCTTTTCTTACTGTAGAGACCTTGGAAGGATGCAGCAATGCAATGGCACAGCGAGGAACATCTGGGTCTCTAACTGAAGAGGACGTACGCTCACAAGGGGGTGAAACCTGGGCTGGTCATCTCTGTGATGGGACTCGCAAGGCATTCACTTGACTTGAGGCTGGCGAGAGACTTGTAACTGGCCACAGATGTTAAAGACCCACATAACCCCAGTAAGGATGGGGTGTCTTCCTTACCTAAGAAAACAAAAGGACAGTCCCGGGATTACTTTCCTGCTCTTCTGGGAACATCTCAAATGAAACATTTTGACACAAGGAACAGAGTGGGAGAGCTGGCAAGTCGTGTGATGAAGGCCGATTCCACGGGATCCTTTCAGAATGAGATTAAAAAAAAAGACTTTGGATCACTGCGCTACAGTAAAGTCAACAGGCCAGTCCAGTGGCACTGTGTTTAGCACCACTCTCTCATGCTGGATCCTGGACTGGATTGCGGATTTGAGTGCCTTCTGGGCGGAGTTTGCAATGTTCCCCACCGAACAGGTTATCTCCAGGGGTTGTGTTTTTTCCCAAGTTCCAGAGACACCCTGGTCAGGCTGACTGATGCCTCTAAACTGCCAGTGGATGTTCTGTGATGGACTGCTATCCCGTCCACAGTGAAGTCCGGCCCTGCAACCAGGATAGGGTCTGGGCTGCTGCACCCCTTCCTGGCAATAAGCAGCTTTGTGATGAGGGACAGATGGCACCTGCTGTGGTCACCTCTTCCCCAGCTGGGGCTGGAGAGGCTGATCCTCGACCTGTAAGCTACTGTCCCTGCCCTGGAAGGGAAAGTGGGCACAAACCACCAGTATCTCAATCCCTCTTAACGAGCTCGCGGACAACGCATTTCATTGCCAACAACACCTCTGTTACACCAGTAACTTGGAAGAGTAATAAGTAACTTTTTCAGAGTACCCTTCCCCAACACTGATCATTGCAAAGCTGAATGCCATGTGCTTTTCACTTCATCTCCAGCACCTCACAACTGCACATGAAAAGTATCATGTATGTATCGTACCATGAAACAGGAAAGAGAAGAAAGGAGATGGCTTCATTAACACTTCAGACAACAGCCCTTTTCTTATCCCAGGTTATTGATAGGTATTGTTTTGAACCAGTTTATGGATTTTCAGCTGCCCAAAATGCTAACAAAATGTGTATGCTCTGCTGTTCGTGCATTGATGAATAAAGCTTGACTGATTGATTGAAACCAGTGAGGGACCCAGACTTTCCCTCGGGGCTCTGCCCCCTGCTGGGGAGCTTTGAAAGTCCAGTGAGGAGCTCTTGTGTCAGAACTTCTCTGTAGACACTGTAGAGTACACAGCTATGTCTGTAGTTCCTTAATGTGTTTGGGTCTAGCTCTCCTAGCTGAACGCTGCTATATTGAAATGTCTGCTCTACATCCAATTTGACCTATTTCTGGAGACAAAATGGGCCTCTAGAGTAGTGTCTCAATGTCTTACTTAACAGTCATGAAAACCAGAGATATGTTTTAGTCTTCGTTTGTCACTGCAACCTGCACCGCCCTCAGTACTATTCACACTGTACCTTCACTTTGCGAGTGGGACTCATCCTGCTTGCTATCCAGGTCCTGTATATGAGCAGGGTCCAGGGAGGTCTGGGACAGGCTGATTTCGGCTGAAAGCTGCTCCAGACTTCGGAAGCTCTTTCTGTCAGAACTGAAAGAAAGAGGCCGCGTGAAGATCATCTTCTTTTCAGAAATCTTTAAATCTTTAAATGTGGCTGGATTTCAAGCTGTTAACTGCTATAACTTCTGCAATCCAAACTGGAGTAAAGGAGTCTTTTTGTAAAATTTATAACAAGAGCAACTCAATGCATTCAGATTCATTACTTACGCTAATGTTATTAAAATAAAGATATCAACAACTTAAGTAAATATACTCAAGTTGTCTCAGTCATAAGTATGGGCACCTTCATCATCCCATAATCAATGTATTTGCTAGCATTTAATATTTGCAATACTCTAAAAATAAAGGTTAGTTAATAACTATTCCAAATCTGTAGATACAGCCAAGCAACAAGTATCACAACCCTTTAATACTATCCAAAATATTTGAAAAGTCAAGACCCTTTAAGGTAAGACTTCCCATTCAGACAAAACTTTCAATAGTCTCCAACCTACATTTACTATTTATTTAATATCTCTATGTGTTATTTCCTCCTTAAACACCTGAAAAGCAATGTTTTAAGGCCCTTTAGTGAGCCATTTTGCACTACTGAAAGCTTTCTGAGTGACAAACACAAAAGAAATGTGTTTTTCGGAGATGAGAACTCCAGGTGCCTGTTTTTCAGACAGCTGGGATGATCTGAGGATTTTTAATCAGAATATTAGAGGCTCTACTACAGTATATGAAGAATACATGAAGTTACAAATATACAATGAAGTTAAAAATATACATGAAATTGCACATCAAAATCAAACAATCTTGTGCATAAAAGGTTCAGTCAGAGCTATTGCCTCTGTCCTAATCTTCCATTTTAAATAATATTAAAGCAATATTATTGAGAAAAGGAGGCATGTGACTCATGTTTTTGTCAAGCCCAGGCATTCAAGCAATAATGGAACACTGCAGCACAAACCATTTTTAACATCTGAAGAAAAAAAATCACACATTTAAGAGGAAAATGGACAAAGTTCACCGTGGTTTTTCACAGTCCATGGAAAGCCAACTGAAAATTGCATCTCGGTTTAAAAGGCCGTCTAAAGAGCTTGGTAAATGCCGCTCTGCTCATTTTCATCATGCCACATGCATTGTGCTTCAAACATTTGAGTAAAGGTTGCATAGCAGGGGAGAGCGTTCCTCGTCCCTCATGAATGCAGTCAGATTTATTAAAACGAAAAATAATCTGACGCTGAACTGGCAAGCTACAATCCCGCTGCTGGGTGCTTTTCAATGCAGATTCACTTCGGGTTCTATTTATTAAAATGACAATGCCGTGAATGACCCTAGAAAACATGTGAAAATGGCATTTGTATAGTTTTCCCATAATCAGCTCTAGAAATTAATATCAACACTAAAACAAAAAGAGAAAAGGTCTCAAACACCGTTATTCACAATGTGACACATTTTAAAATACTGAGCTGTACAACAACAGAACTGTGGGGCACAACAGGTCCCAATTCATGAATAAAAATAAGAAGGGACTGGGATATTAACACCATCTTCACTCCTGATTAAAAGTCAGTACAACTTCTACTGCTTAGAAACAGGCAATTAAACTAGGACACATATAAAACCATGTTTCATCTCTTCTTAGAGAACTGTACAAAAAAAAACACATTATATGTATTCATTCTGTTGACACATTTGTTGGTTTTACAATCATTATAAGCTTTGATGATTACATTAATCATTCTGCAACAGACTGGTCACTATGGCTATGGTTAACTTGAACTTACATGCTTCTTGACTTTGGACAATAAGTGGTTCTTTCCATTTAATTAGAGAGTTAAAACACAACAAAAGAAGAAAATCAGCTGAATTCACCCTTTGTTTTCTTCTTTTGCTTTGCTACTATACCAAAAAAACAGATCAGATTTATCTAGCTTTCAAATAAACAGAAATCACACCATTAACATTAGAGGAAAATGCAGTGCTCCAAATTTTTATACTTCCACTACCCATATGGTTGTCAATTTGTACAAGGTGAATTTTCAAGAGCAATCTACAATAATCCATCACAGTGATTAAGAGAGGGCTGCTTTTCTGTTGTAAGCAATGGTGTTTCTTGTGTAAGTATCCACTATGGTTGTAAGTGCCGTAGCTGTATACAGTAGGTTTTCACAAGTAGCCCACTACAGCTGACCCACAGAATTCATACACAGAGTCCTGGAACACATACTCCTTCCACTGCCTGGTGTGCTTCCTGTACGCCAGAGTATCCAGGGCAACAGCTTTTGTATCCAGAGCACCCGGTGAAGGCCACTGATTAGTGAGGTGAGCAGTTAACTCCTGTCTTGATCTAAGGTCATGATTCTTTAAAACAGTCCTTTGAAAAGAAGACCGAGAAACAGGAGTTAATTCACAATGTGACTTCTGCAGTATCGTCCATCGCTTCTGCCAAATTAATATACACAATAGCCCAAATGTACCACACAAATACTATTTGATTCTATTGCATTTTCTAGAATATTCTGAACACCACCCTAGATTTTCACCCCACCAAACAATTTTTTCGACTTTAATTTAAAAGGAAACAACTGCTGCAGAGACAGAACACAAGCACCCGTGCCTAAAGAGTTCACAGACATGAATTTAAAGCATCTTAAAGCAACTTTTTTTCAAATTTTGCATATTACTTGGATTGAAGTAAGAACTACAGAAATGTAGTACAGTATATTACTGATGTACAGTATAATACATTTAAAATGGTGCTTAGCAAGTCTACATAGCAAAGGAAAGTATACCTGTTATGTTTTAATATTACATTTTTCAGAATTTAGCAAAATTAACAATTTTGGGGGCTGTTATATGGTCATGAACACGGTTAATAACCGGACAAACAAAATGGAGCATTTTGTTCTTTATTCAATCTAGCATTGAGCTAACCAAATTACAGTAGAACAAATATGAATTTAAAATCATATGACTGCCTGACAACTCCCTGGGGATCCTGGTCACAGGGTTGTCATTTGTCTGCCTTGTGCAAGTTTAGAGTTGAGTCAAGTTTATTGAATCTCAGACATCTGTCTGCTTGTTTTTTTGCAGAATTGTTTTTGACTTTTTTTTAAAAAAGAAACTCAGTTCCTAAACAAACAGTAGGCTGTGCTTTCCACATCCCACATTCCACAAATAATTACAGTCAAAAAAGTCAATTGTGTTCCCAAGTTACATCCCCAAAGATCCCAAACTCAATTTGCACTTCTCGGATACAATCTCAAGAGCATGAGATCTGAGGTCGAATCTTCAAGACTGCTTTTTCATGCCTGTAGACTTGTACATTGATTTCAGAAACACATCTGCAGACAAAAAGTATATATTGCTGTCCATAAAATATACTTCACTTGCACAGTCCCATTAAAAATGAGAAGTCAAGTTAAAGCATAAGGCAAGATGAAATTTAGTTTGCTAGTTATAATGAGTTTGTGGGCTTCAGTCAGATTCCATGGGATTTAAAACCCAGATCCGAAAAATCCAGTCTAATTCCAGGGCCCAGAACGTTTCAGATAAGATTAACTAAAGCTTAAAAAGCAGAGCAGAAAGATTAAAATTGCGGAATAGAACCAAGTTGGCTCTCTGAGAAACACCAGAGACTGCAGCATTAGCTAGTTCTGGGACAATAAACAGGTTTGGTCTGACCAGTTAATACCTCAGCTGTCCAGATCTTACTGAACAACTGAACAAAACAATATGAAGTGCTGCAAACACATACAGGACACATCGAGATCCCACGTTTACAGTACATGTTCAATTCACATTGTTATTTTATTGCATTAAACAAATTGAGCGCAGACTATAGTGCAGTGTTTCTATCAGTATAGTAGCACTATTACAGCAACCCATTTCACATCAGATCCAGATAACAACCTAAAACATCATGGAAGCAGCAAGTTTTAGGGGTTGCATTTGTCTGAACCTCATGTTCATGAAAACAATCATAAATGGAAAGCACTAGAAAAATAGAAAAATTGTTTAAA
This sequence comes from Lepisosteus oculatus, assembly GCF_040954835.1. NCBI lineage: Eukaryota > Metazoa > Chordata > Actinopteri > Semionotiformes > Lepisosteidae > Lepisosteus > Lepisosteus oculatus. The sequence goes on along the minus strand of NC_090705.1, from coordinate 6,458,366 downwards.
AAAGTTTAAATATCCCTTTTTCGTGGACATCTACAGTAAGGAACAACTTGGCTTGCGATGTTTACCAGGATCAAAATGATATGGAAGCTGACTGCATCTAAACAAAGCTCCTGGGATTACCCTCAGACATTCAGTCTTAGGTGACTGGTAGGTGACAGTATGAAATCAGGACAATATCAGTTATTTGGTGAACAAACTGTGCTGGTCAGTGCTGCTGCTTCACAGCTCTTGGGTTCTGAGTTCGATTGCAGACTGAGGTGCCTTCGGTAAAGAGTTTGCAGGTTCTTCCCGTTTTCATGTGGCTTTCCAACACCATGAACTGGTTGGGTTACATGGTGTTTCAGAATTGTCCCTGGTCCCTGTATGCTTGCAATGTGATGGAAAGGTGTTCCATCCAGGATGTAGCCCCAAACTTGTGCATCACGTGTCCATTATAGGCTCTGGGTTGCCACTACCCTGATTATGAATAAGCGGCTTCCTGAAAATAAATTGATGGACAGACATTCATCCAAGCACAGTCTGCTAACGGTTAATGATAACTGAAACTACCTGTAAATACAGGCATTTTAGGGTCAACAGTGCTGAGGTGTGAATAGAGCATACAGAGACAGACAGGCTCAGTGCCTACACGCAGATAGAAAATACAAAGTGAATTAAATTATTCTAAATGACAATGTTCAAAAGACATGCTTGTAATTTAAGAGGATCCTGTGCTTCCTCCATTTATTAGGAAAGGGAATGACAGAGGAGAGTGCTCAAGATTCATTATGTTTCAAACTCCTGTCTGGGCAGTAGCATGCGGAAAGATATCACATCTGCTTAGCATTTCACAGACAAAAGAGATCATTTAAAATACTTAACAATAGTGTGGTAGAGCTGTGAAGCCGGTGTTCTGACCAGAGTGAACACTTTTCAGAAGCCGCATTTTCTTTGGCCAAAGCAATTACCATTAAAAAACCTCAAGTACAAGCTCTCTGTCACTCTCACGGAAGACTATGGCTGGCTCTTGAAAAGAGCCTGGAGATGTCTGATTACACTGGGTGTCATCAAGCATGTGGCTCATACTGTAATTTACTGAGCAGCAGCACTGGATAAAAGGCTAAATGAAACTACCGCACTTTAATGGACTGTTCAAGTGCTGAACTGAACATTCAGTTTCTGAAACACAATGGGGGGAAAAATACAAGACGGGAGTTTCTGAGCTGGTAGCAAATGTTTATTCAGTATTTCCATTTTACACGCCTGGGCTCATATTTTACTGTACATTTCTCTCGGAGACAATATATCACTTCAAGGAAGGAGTTTTGTACATTTCTTTGCCAATTCCACTTTTGAATTGGAAAACGTGTCCATCATCGTGAAACCTGAATCATTTTTGCACCACACTGCAAGTCAGAAAAATCATTATGTTCTTTATGCTTTGTTCCCTATCTGGAGGCAAGACCAGTTCATTTCTGTAATAAGAGCTTCTTTCTCTCTTAAACCCTTAACATATGCAATATGCAGAAAACAAACTGGGCTGTATTACTTCTTTTAGAACAAAGGATCCTTAATGAGGGTGCCCTTCAGTTTCTTGCTGTGATTGAAATGTCAAGCTACAACTGCATTCTGCATCATCTGATAAAATGTCATTCCAATACACATTTTTAATGTACTGTATGACTGGATATGTAAGTATCCCATGTCAGTTTATCACATTCTAAAAGGTGTTACACACTATTCCAAGGAATGTTCTGAGAGGGGAACAAAATTGCTACAGAAAGAAACAAGAGGACACTTATTTATATAAAAATAAAGATCTGATGAACGTTGAGACATGGCAACACCCTTACACATTTTTCTAAATAAAATTTGGATGGTCAATGTCATATGCCACAATGTAATTAGGACCTGAAGAAATGCTCTCAATTATTGTAATTATAAAGATGATAATGCTGCAGAGTAATGCAGTACCAGATCTCACAGGCCATTGAAAATATTTTTCACATGCAAATCGCAACAAAAACAAATTAAAGGAAAAATCAGGAATGTCAGATTTAGCTAATTTCTTGATCTAAAGTTTTTAGGTTTTCATACGTGTTTAAGGTGTTTACCTTTTCTTAGTGTCTAAAGTTACATAAATAACTGTTCAGATTCTTAACTCCAAAGCAAATGTGTTAAATGCAGCAGTTAAGTTGCCAAACAGTGGGAAAAATATTTAAATGATTTGGATATTGCATTAGGAAGACAAGTGCACAAGACATTTAGGTTGGAAAAACCCTAAAAAGTTCATTTCTAGAACAATTAATTCGGTAATAGTAGGTTAACAATTTTACAATCCTTAAGAAGACCATGAATAACCTTTAGCAGAGATGTGTTTCACTAGCACAGGCTTAAACCCAAAGGCTGGTATACTCACAGCTGGTCTTGCAGCTCAAGAACAATGTACTCCAGTTGCTCCTTCTCCAGCTTGTGACTGATATCCGTCTCCTCCAGCCTCTGAAGGAGGATTTTGTTCTGGGAGACAGACTCAGACAGCTGGGCTTCTCGAAGGCGAACCAGCTCCTCCAGGTAACCCTGACAAACCAACAAGACTAGGACTTCACTGTGCTGTAGATCAACACATGGGCTATGACATTCAAGATAAAAGACTAGATATACCTTACATTCTAGGTCAGCAGTCCCTGAGCTATGTAATGCATGTGATTAGTCATGTGGTTTATGTTGTGGCGTGTACCTGTGGGAGTAAGACAATCCTACCAAAAGAGGGGAAACTAAAAAGATGAAGTGGACTTCATTACCTACATTATAATGCTACAGTAAGTGAACATAGCACAAGATCATAGATTGAATGATCTGGTCATCCTCTCACGAAATCTCATGCAGCCGCAGAGCAACGGATTCTCGTTATCGCAATGAAGCCTTCTGCAGGTGTGTGGGGAAATGAGGGTGAGAGCAGGAATCTGAGGATAAGGAGAAAACAACAACATGTGTATGAGAATAAGTCAAGAGGAGGAAGTGTGGACGAGAGAGATCAGTAGATGAATAAGAAGGTTTAGAAAGAAATCGAGGAAAGGTCGGTTGATGGGAAAATAGGAAAACGGCTAAGAAAGATCTCAGATTTAAGTGCTTAGAGAGGCGCCATATAAAATAGTTTATTATTATATTATGTTCTCTGATGTGATTCCTGGAAGGGAAAACCATTTTTTTGATGTTACGGAGCTGCAAGAAATGACTCATTTTGGACTAATAGACTGAATGCCTTCTAGGTGATGTGCAAATGGCCGGGGCAGATATGTACAGCATATATGGTCTGCTTGATATACATTTTCCAGTGACACAGCAGCCCCTGCTGCAACAAAAAGCACCTGGCATAGCTGGTAGCTGTGGAGAGTAAAAGAGAACTGTGGACAAGTTGCCTGAACAGTTTAGGCCACCCGAGGTATGAGATGTATCTGTAATAATTGTTGATACTATTTTTATAATTTAAATATAACACACTGGACACACTGGAGGGAAGGCCAAGTGTCACAGTGTCTTTCAAAGGTGAGCAACCCGGCTACCTGCACCAAAATTTAAGTAAATACAACATGAAAATAATCTGTTATCCTGCACTTCCGGCCCACCAATAAACTTCCAGCACCCTTAGAAAGATGGCTCTCCGTTCCTGGAGAACAGTTGGTGCCAAAGTTTTCCTTCTTTGTCCCTTCTCATTTCTCTCCTTTGTCCGCTTATGTATGTTCTTTCTGATGCCCCCTCTGAGGCTAAGAGGCTCTGAGGTAAGAGTTTAGGTGTCTGAATGGAATCATCTCATCCAGCTTATCATCCATTAAGCATCCTTCTTCTGCACACATCCTTCTTCTGTTTCTTTCTATCCTTGAAGGCAGGACTCTGCTCACACAGGGGCAAATATGTTATGGCCCCAACCAATGAGGATGAGGTGTGGCATGGAAGGGGCCACTCCTACACTGAGTGGAAAGGTTTTCTCCAGTCTTCACCTTCACCAAGGTTGCAGGCATTTCACATGGCCCCAGAATTTTCTCTTTTGTCCTTACAGGTTGGGACAGTAGTACGGTCTGAGAGTCCTTATTATTAGATCTCTTCCTTCCCTAAGACTACTCTCTAATAGACCAAGCACAGTGTGTTCTAACCACATTGTTCCGACAATGACACGTCAGCATGTCCTTTAGCTTCTCCTAGTTCCTTTCACTGGAAGCTTCCAGGTCCTTCTTTGAGCATGATCTTCTGAGCATCTACGACTAAGGACAGAGTTTAAAGATCTGCCCATTTGCTTACTTCCTATTTCTTTCTCTTTATGACCAGAAAAACATCTCTGCCCTGACACTCTACATACTCCCTCTGTCGTTTTCTTCCATAGTGGTTACCTGTGTTACAGAAAGAGAGAAGAACTTGGCACCTCCTATACTTATGAGAATTCTGGGTTGCTATAAAATCACTGTCACCAAATGGAACACAGTGTGGGGGAAGGTTGTGTGTCAGGGTGTCTTTTAAAAGCAGGGTGTACACAACACCATAATACAATACGACATAGATAAGATTACAGACAGAAGCCTAACATTTTCTCTACAGCACTGGCTACCTTTGTAGTTTTGTAGAGGTCTGACAGCTAAGCCCTTAACCACTTCACAAAAACAAATTAAAACAAACCAGAGGGCTTTTTCTACTATTGTTAAAGTCTACTCCAGGCTTGGGTCACAATCTACTTCAGTTTCACCTCTAAAGAAAGGAACGTGTCCAAAATTTGCATCTCAAAATGGTTTAAAAATATTTTTTTACTAAGGATCCTGGAGCTTGTAGTCCCCAAGTCACTCTGAAATCTATCTACTTAAGCTGCAGGTTGGAAATGTACCTGTCCAGTATGATTTCTCCCCTCACTCGGTCAAATATACCCAATAGGTATGTAAAATATCTTTACACTTAATAGCCTGTAAAGATGAATGTATACACTACAATGTTAAAGAATCCCAAAGCTAATGCTTAATGTATCAGCCTTGGTTTTCATCACATCCCAATCCCAAGCGTACAGTCAAATTCTGCATTAACTAACTCAAGAGTGCTTCTGATACCATATATTACACAGTATGTTTTAAAAACATCAGTGTAAACTGAATAGTAACAATATTTGAGTGGATTATTACAGAAAACTTGAATCCATATGGTATGGAAATAAACCCTCGACTAGCTCTCTAAATGCACAAAACGATATTATTTAGATAATTACATTGTTTTGTTTCCTAGAAAAAGAGTACACATCCATCTAGCTCTAAATTTTTTCTTACTGGTCATTCTTCCCAATGTAAGTAGTGGCTAATTGCTCAATAGCTTTTAGATGATGCAAAGATTTGGCTTAATGTCACTGATTGTTTCAAAGCCCACAGACATTCCTGTTGAAATAATCTTGCCCCTGTTGCTTTGCTTCTACAGATGAAGCTTTACAATGGAGCACTGTAAGGCTAATCAGCTTCTTTGTCTTCCTGCTATTTAGTAGTTTAAAGATTTGTTAGTAAATTAAGGAGACTTAAAAATTAGGACAAATTTAAGGAGCTATTACTGTATATTTTTAACAGTTTACAATTCTGCACAGATCGGCAATGCAGTTGTCTGCTTTCTAGCCTCAGGTCCTCAACATAACATTTCAACAGCCTGTGTGTTTTATTCCTGGCATTAATACTCTCTTTTATAATTTCCAACCAGCAGTTACAGTATCTCTGTTTTACTTTATGTATCTTAACTTTTTTCTCATTCCACTCACATTAACAGCTAGATGGGTTTGTGGTCCTCAAGGCATCATCTTTGAATTACATCCATAGTTCATCTCTCAGATTTGCTTTCCTGGACTTGTGGTTTATTGTGAATGGGGAAATATTGGCATGCAATGAAGGATGCAGGCTGCAGTCACTGTGGCTCTGCTGCATGCGTGGTATAGACCCATCATAGCACAGCCTAAAACCCACAAGCCTTACATATACTGCACGTAACATGCCAGATAAAGACAACAAAGCTCCAGCCTGGAGCAGGATGACTAGGCATACTGGAACAAATTTAATAAATCTGGGATAGATTTCTAAATCTTGGATCCAGGTGCAGACTCCTTCCATGTTTTCTTCTAAGGGAGCAAATTCATTGTAAAATATGGACATTTGGTTTTTGCACAGAATGTAAATGTCTGCTTATTTATTTGAAGGAGCTGCCAACCGAATAGTAAGGCTATGTGATGTATAAACACCTAAGAAAAATAGAGGATTTCCCCAGAAGGAAATCTTGCAGGAAGAAAACAGACAGGAGTGTAGTCTATTTGTAGTCTTGCAAAGTAAATGGGGACTACTTGATCCTTGCTCTTCTTTGCTCACTTCTTGGGAGTTTTTACTGTTAACAAACAAGAGTTGTGCAACAGTACTGCATGTCACTGAGACAGTGTTTTGTGTCTACTGCTACCTTTTGCTCCAAGGCCAGCCTGTACTTCTGCTCCACCCGTTTGCACTTGTTGTACCAGCTGCTCTGGTCCATGAAGAGGGCTGGCCCCATGTTCTCAGGGGTGCTGCTCTCACTGCCACTGCTTCCCAGAGTCCTCAGCTCCTCCTCATCGCTACTGATACTGTCAGAGCTGCGCAACAACAAGCACCCGTCAAGCAACAACATGGAAGTTTCAAAAAGAGTGAAAGACATTCCTCTCAGGTTGTTCAAGTGCTGCTGCATTATTCATCCATTCCAGGAACGTAAAGCTTCTCATCACAGACCCACTTTGCTATGAACAGCCACAGTTCTTGGTGTTCAGAAGCGCCTCCCATGTTTAGCCCAATTTCACATGCACTTAAATGTTGATGCCCTGTTTCCACCTCCCTTGCTGAATTAGAAATGCTGTATTCACATGGTTTAATTTTAGCTGTGGATTTTAACAACATTCAATTTGTCCAGTGTTTAAATAGTAGAATGTCATTAAGATGATTCAGATGAGGTTTTCTAATCTAAACATCTGTATGTACAGTTTACTTTGTCTTAGATAACATGAACATTTTTAAGACTGAATAAATAATCTTAACTTTTGGAAGAACATCTAAAGAATAAAAATACGGAATACTTTGAAGTGAACAATTTGTTACTCATTTTACATCAATATTTGAGAAAAAAGAAGGCAGACAAGCTATTATCTAACTGGACCAATAGAACCCAATTGAAATTACAAATTGTACCTAAAACATGAATGCCTGATCCTAAATATTATCAGGTTTTGAAATGGTATAGATTTATATTTGGAATTTTAAAACAGTGGGATGGTGTATGCTCTCTTCCTCAGCAGGCAAACAAAAACAAGTCTTGAGACAGGGAAGCTGTACCTCTGGGTGAACTTGAGGTAGGGAGTGTAGTCTATTATAGCAGGCCGGTTGTCATCAATGCCTTCCCCCTTCAGGCAGAAACTGAAAGGCAAACGTCAGAACACTCAGCACTTCCTTGTCCGTGTAACTGGGTCACTACTTTTGTCTAGCATCATGAAGGCTTGATTCATTAGAATATAAAACAGCAATACTTGACGAGCAATGGTCAAGGCGAGCCGGAGGCTGAAACGTGTAGTTAAACCAATAGCTTTTTCCACTCAATCATGAATCGCAAAAGCTAGACTATGCTCAGAGCAACACTCAATCTCCTCACTCGCCAAATATACAGGAAATCGTCTTCAATCAATACTATGGACTCAAAGCATATCACGTAACAGGAAATAGAGCTCTTGTTATAAAAATCTTGTAACTCTTCTTTTTGACCACCAAACAGTAAAATAGGTTAACAAATGTTAAGTGGTTAATGGAGATCAACATCAATTTTACTGTGGGTTGTTTTGATTACAGAACTAAAATATGTCATACTTTAATCTCATGCCATATTCTAATTTCCCAAATTCATAGCCAAATTTAAAATACGCTCTGCTGCCTTGTTTCATCAGCTACCCATTTGTTTTCTGTTCTGTCATGACCCATGGTTAAGATGATGATGATTAGGAAGGGAGAGAGCTTAGAGGTGAGGTAAGAAGAAAACCAGCATGAATTTGTCATACTGGTTATACCATAGCTTTTAAAGTGGTTATTACACCATGAAAGTGAGATGGTTACTCCAACAATGTGCAAGAATAGTTTAACTCCCAATAAGCCATATTCCATATCTCCATCTACATTAGCTCAGCAATTTTAACTGCTACCCAGCTAATATTTCTGTGAAATCTGCGAGGCAGCAGAAACTTTGAATTCTGTTGTGCTGACCTTTTTTGTCACTGAAAGCTTAAAGAAAATATTTATTATTCACCACCCACGGGTCAGCTTCACATGTGCCCAGGGCTTGAAAAACAGGTTGGGTTTGAAGCTGCCCTCCCAGGGTGACCACTGTGTTCCCTCAGTCAGTCAGACCTCAGTGTGTGTGTGTGTGTGTGTGGGGGGGTTCATTAAAGATTGAATCAGGCTGGGCAAGCAGACAGCTGAAAGGTCACCATGGCAAAACAGTCTGCAAAAGTGGTGCCACAGATGTCAGTGTGCACTCTACACACCAGTCACACAAAGCATGGTGCTCAATAAGGAGTTCATACAGTTTATCTTCATCAGCCAGGCTTTCTTCTCCACTGGCTGCAGTGATTTAGTGAAATAAGAACCAGATTTCACATTTTCACAGATAAGACGCTAGTTACCTAAAGTACTGCAAATGGAGAAACAACGTCATCTACTGTATCCCGCTAGGACTGACTGCAATGCTAGTACACCATCAATAATGCAGAAGACAGAAAAACAGAGTAACAAAATCTCTACATCTTATCATAAGAAATGAAAATATGCAATTCTACTTTCTGTTTCTTTACCATGTCTAATGAAAAACCAGTTGTTTTTATGTTAAACACATCTGGGAAGCAAAGGAGAAAAATAAAATGGAAATATTTGACTATTTGATACTGCACAATGTTTTTTCAATAACCTGGATTAATTCTTTGATTTGCACCTCAAAACACCTTTCTGTAAATTACTTAATATGCACCCCGTGAATCATCCATTAAAATACAAAGCAGAAATACTAAAAATGTTTTTCATGATGCAATAGGCTTTATAATTACCACTGCAGGCATCACAGAGACTGTCTTTAGAAAGACAAGCAGAACAGCGTTTCCAGGGGAATTCACTGCACACTCTTATGAGCTCATTGTTTCTGAAGCATCAATTGTTACACAGGCAGGCTTTGAGCAGAAACATTCTCAGAACAATTTGGGTGTAATAACATCCCATACCTGTTGAAATTGACCAAGTAAGAGTAATGAGCAATAAAAGCAGAAAAGGGCATCTATGTAACAAAAATGGACTTTAAAACTGTAATAAGCAAGAGTGAGGAATCAAAGAATACATAATACAAATAAAGAGCCTACATCTGACTTCTTCATGTACCACTGATCAGCACACATTCGAATAAGTTCCATGAGAAAATGTAACCAGAGATCTGTTCATTCTAAAGCTCTGCCATTTCAGTGCCTGCTTCCTTCACTTTGAAAAAAATAGTTTTTAAAGACCACTTCTAACCCCAACTGATGACAAACCCTTCAGAGACAGCCTTCATCTCCGATAAGAACCCGTAGCTATGCCTCTCTGGAAGAGATGTCCAGCTTCCAGACAGATTTTCCGCTGCAAGTTGTTAACAAGGAAAAATGTCAGAAAAGGGGCCTATTGTGATGACTACCTGAAATCAATGGCGTTGAGGCCGATCAGCATGTCGGCCAGCAGGTTTGCTTCCTCACCCAGTACAATTGCTCCATCTTCATAAAACCTCCTGCTCAAGACAAAACAGAATTTAGCTCATAGCAGCATTAAGTCAATAACAACTGATGGAGTCAAAAGTCAAACTTTTGCACATTTTGAGCAATTTCATTTTCAGGTTTATTTACTCAGGTATAATATGTATATTTAATTGTAGTACATTTTTAACACTTACTCACCTAGAATCTCAAAGCATTTCACGTACAGGAGGAGACCCAATTCACCACTGATGTGTAGCAACATACAGTACAGGCTGCCAGCCATTATTATGACCAGACCCAGCTTTGCTTGGCTTCTGAGGTTTGACAAGATCAGGCTAGAGAAGTGGCTGCTCTGCTGTCAATTTTAATTAACTTAAGAGAGCTCGCTAAACTGGAGGCTTTGGGTCAAAATCACAGCCACAGGTTAAAGCAAAGTCTTGCAGAATCAAGCTTTTTGTCTTTTCAAAGCAAGTAAGGCACTGGGCCAGACTATTGGATTCATTAACAAACAATAGGAGAGCTCTGACACAGCACTACAAAAAAATGAGCAAGGAACTGCAAAGTAAAAAAAAAGTTATTTGCCAAAAGAAAACGTCATGCCATGTCATTTGCCAAACCGCTCTATACCATACGGCATCGAGGGAAGCCGGAGCCTAACCAGCAAACAACGAGCGCAAGGCAGGGCACACCCTGGACAGGGCACCAGTCCATCACATCATACATGGGGACAATCTGGAGGCCACGGTAAAGGCCGAGGTGGGAAATTTGGATCGGACATCGGGATAACTCCTTACTCTTATAGAGAAATGCCCGGGGATCTTTAATGACCACTGAGAGTCAGGACCTCGGTTTAACGTCTCATCTGAAAGATGGCGCCCACTACAGTATAGTGTCCCAAAAGAAAACATTTCCACAATAAATCAATCGTTGTATTCAACACAACAGAATTGTCCGACCTGGTGGTTCTGAAGTCTCTCAGGGCTGCAGAAAGGTATTCTGAAAGGCGTTTTTCCATCAACGCTACCCTAATCCAAGCCCGGCCCTGAAGAAAATAGAAAACAACAGGTTTTCATAAATGTACATCTGATTCCTACAAAAAGGACAAAGTCCAAATTTCTGTGAAATTAATGACATACTACGATACACATTTTCAAAGATGGTACTGAAGCATTATATTTGCAAACAAATTAGCAGTGTTTGTACAACAACATGAAGTGCTGTTGTGCACTGAGGTCTAATAATCATGTGATGTACATGTATATGGTTTCTTTATGCAGCTGCTACTTTGCCTCCATTTTCTTCTAATATTGTTGTACGAATACATTACCTCCATGTCTCAAACTAAATGTATTTCAGGCAGCGAACGGATAAAGCTTTCATCCATTAGGAAAAAGCTCAATAGCTTACAGATAATGACAGAAGACATATGCTCTCTACATCACATACTATAGACTTCTTTCCAAAGTCATCTTTTAATATACAAAAATGCGATTTTCATTTGATATTCATGAAACTGTATCATGGCAATCAAAATAGTACTCATTTCAAATTAACGTCCTAATTACAACCATTTGCCGTCCACTCTCACAAAGTGATTCCTTGGTAATTAAATACATTTATTCATTTTCCCATAAGTATGACTGTGCCAGTCAGGAAAATAATTACCAACAACAACAAAACGCTCTGCAGAAAGAGAGTGGTTGCTCCTCCTCAAATAATATAAGTAGGGTGAATTTTACGTTGCGTTTATGTTTAAAATGATTTTAACTGCAAGCCCCATGTCACCTTGGCTCTTGAGGACCGGACATTCTCCATGCTCTCGATGCTGCTGAGGCAGTTGTGGGGCACCCTGCCGCAGGCCACGCGGATGTAGTCCCAGAAACCACGAGGGCTTTCGTAACCAAACCAGGTAATCTGTCCTGGAACGCGAGGAAGAAAAGGCATCAGTGGTCTGCAGTGCACAAGCCGTTCAATCGCCACATGTCCACTCCATTTTTTACAGCTGTAAATAACACTGAACAGGCTTACTGTAGGACCAAGACACTCTCTTAATTTCTCTTAATATTTATGAACAGAAGAATGTTAAGAAGAGAGGGGTTTGAGGTCATTCTGCCAGTTGTGAGTTGCAGGGTGATATGGCTGCTGGCCAATTTCATGTCAGTCATGTGTACAGTAAATGCATCTAAATTTTCACCAATTGGTTATGAGCCCACTTATTTTCCATATTTCCAACCATTTTGAAAACTCAGGCCTACCTAATAGAAGGTGATGTTCCATTAGATAATTTGTTTACTTTGATGAACCTGCTGAGCCATACAGGTGAACAGAATCACGCTCGCTAAGTACAAACAGGCATATACAGTATCACTCAATAGCATCTGCCCAAATTTAATATTCAGAACGATCCCCCAAACCTGATTCCTAGTTTGAGGAACATAGTGGTTAAGGACATCATTATCCCTGTTCTGTCAAGTATTGAAATAACTAAACAGAACATCCTGTTTTTGCTCAATGTTTATTTTCCCTGGAGTGTATAAATTCCAGAAGAGATACTGGGAACACTGCACATTTTGTGGACTTAGTATGAAAGGAAATTTTTTATTGTCCTTTTTTAAAAAACAATTTATATTACATTTGTAGAAATATTGTTTTGATTGTGACAAACATCCATCAATTTTCTTCGCTTCTCCAAGGACATGGAGCCTATCCTGGCAAAGGTACACCCTGGACTGAACACATGTCCATCACAGGGCTCACACAGACACCCACTCATTCACACCTAGGGCTAATTTTCCCAGAAGCCAATTAACCTACCAGTATGTCTTTGGACTGTGGGAGGAAACTCACACAAACATGGAGAGAACATACTGTACAAACGTCATGCAGATTGCACACCAGGTCTGGAACTGAACCCAGGGCCCCAGCGCTGTGAGGCAGCAATGCCCTTATGTATGAAGACAAAATATTTAATCCAGTCAACCCACATTAGGGTCCTGACACACCTGCTGTGATCAGTCTGGAGAGACTGTCCAGAAAATGAAAGTTATGTATTATTACACATACTATACAGAGAAATGTACAACGACCGAAGCAAAATAAGTTTACTTAGCCTCTTCCACTGTGAATTAACAGAACTTGAAATAACAAATGACTGTAGCTTTGTTAATTGCTTTTGTAGAGTTTTGAGAATAAAGTAGGAATCTCCTATACTGGTGAAGTGATGAAAAGAGTGTTTTTTCATCTGCTATTTCACTTTTAAGTTCACAGTTTGTTTTCAGAACAAAAGCATATTTACCCTTCCAAAAACATTTGTCTAAAAACTTTGGATAAACAATGAACATCAGCATCTTGTTGTTTATTTGTTAAATTAAGTGTAATGAAATAAAAAAAATAGTTTATTTGTATCTCATTTCTAACACACACTCAGAGAAGACTGGCTGTTTGTCACAAAGCAAAGCCAATGGCAAATTGTGCACCAGACCCTTCTTGAAAAACAGTTTAAAGTTAAAAACAAGTCAACATTATTTTCTTTGGAGACAAGAAATATCACAGCTTTTCCTCTACATCTGCTCAAATGCAATTAGCATGTCTGCCTGCAATAGACACCATGCCAGCTCTGACTGAAATCTAATCATTAACCATCATCAAACTGTCCTGCTTGTGAACCCCTTTGCATTAAAATTCAAACATCCAACCTCAGTTTTCTGCTCCTTAGAAAAAAGTGTAAATCACTGACTACAACAACATCTTACCCAAAAATTACACCTGGCTTTTAGTTTCTTCCACCAGGTAGAGACCAGTTTCCCCAAACAGTACAGTACATACAGTATTCATTAGTAACAGAGGAGTTTCTCTTCAACATATATGAAGAGTACAGATTACAATTAAGGTCACTTATTATAATATACCAAAAAGACCCATTTGGCTCATTCAGTTTATTTGGTTATCAGTTAATTGATCTGAATAACATTATATCTTATACTATAATAATTATTTTCAAAATACATAACCTCCCTTAACAGATTCTTTTACCATACATGAAGTATGTATATGTATAACCTGGTATAATGTTAATATGTGGTCATTGATAAGATATAAGTAATAGGTTTATTCCATGCTGAAAAAAAGAAGAGAGAAAACACAACGTTTCAGCCGTGGAGCCTTCTTCAGGTGTGAGATATTGATAAGATATTGTAAGACATAAATATTTGTAAGACAATATATTTATAAGATCCAACAGTAGCATCTGCAGTATTAACAAGCAGGCTTATCTGCCTTCCTTTTGGGATCATCAGAAGAAACAGCACGTTGCTGAGAAATTTAAATTATAGAAACGTGGTGTAAAGCAACAAATGATCAGAAATAATAAGGCCAATGGGGGCAAGAATGGCAATAAATTAATAAATGTGCGGAAGCCAGAACTGTTTCTACTGTAAATTTATTCTCGACTTTTAAGAACAAATCCAGGGAAATTCCATTTCTGCAAAAGATTAGGTTCTGCTTTCACAATGTAAGGGATCCTGCCAACATCTGGATCAATGTGAATGAAAATGGAATTATATACAGCCAGTTTTCCAAGCATTATACAGTATACACGTCTTTGGTACCGAATCATCTATTAAACAAAAAAAAAATGATTACTGGAATATAGATGGCTATTATTTCATTTTTTTCCATCTGTAATTTTCAGTGAATTTGAAGCTGTGATTGCATTTGTAATGTCAAATTCATCATTCGGATCCCTATTTTCTCAAGCATTTAGCTGATACCTGCATATGGGAAAAAATGACCAGGTCTAAGCTTGTTAAAACATACAAATGTCTACATGTGTAGCACAGTTTTTGTCTCTAGAAAATGCATTTGCCAACTTTTCTGACTCATAAGCTCCCATGAGCAATCCTATTGCACTCAGCCTTCCTCTGCTTCAATAGCACTGTGTAGGTGGTGTGAAATTCTTCCTACCAGTTGCTACCTCTGCATTGTGGAGACAGTATTCAACACATTCCTTGAAGGTCAACATGGTGTGCAGTGTGTGATTGCCATTTAAAAGGCACTTACAAAAAATACCCAACAACATTGAGGAATAAAACAAAGAACTGGCAAAACATATTACTGAACATTCATAAGAGAGAAGATAAGATCACTTTATTGGCCATATACAATTTCTTATATTAGGAATTTGTCTTCTCGCATACCCCAACTTGCTCTCCATGAGACACACAGACAGGGAGAGAAGCTTGAGGTCAGAGCGCAGGGTCAGTCATTGTACAGCGCCCCTGGACCAGTTGGGGTGAAGGGCCTTGCTCAGGGCCCCAATGGAGTAGGATTCCTCTACCGGCTGCGGGATACGAACTGGCAGCCTTCCAGCCACAGGCGCAGATTCTGAGCCACAGAGCCACTGCTCCGCCCAGCACTCAAGAAAGAACCCAGGAGTTTCAAGACGCTTGCGAATAGTGGTGAAATACACGGCCCAATAGGGACTTTCAGTTTATATGGATAGATATTGCTCAAGTTTCCTTCCTCTGTCCAAGGCCCTTGTGGTACAGGAGGTTAATTGGCTTGTGGGAAAATAGGCCCTGCTGTGAGTCCTCTTTGTCTCTCTGTTTCTCTGTCTTTAAATAGCAAATGACTGATGCTTTGTTTATTGCTTTTGTATACTGTAGCTTTGAGAGTAACATACTGTAGGTCTCTCTGTGCCCTGTAATTGGATGAAGTGCTTACAGAACACATGGATGGACAGGTATTTTCTTTCAGCAGCCTTTGTATTTCCAACCTGTCTATTAACATCTCACAAGCTACAATAAAGAGAATCTTAAAGAGAACATATAAAATAAGAAAGAAGGCTTATGACAAACATACTGAGCAATTACTAGCACAGAGCTACTTTGTAATCCTAAATCCAGGGATCTTGTCCTTCATCTTTGGTGACAGATTATTTCAGTAATGATAGCAACGCATGTGGTCAGATCCTTATAGTCTAGAAACCACTCAGTCAGCATTCACCTGAGCAGGATGCCAGCCCACTTACTTCTAGGCCGTCATCAAGAATCTCTACATCATCAGTCATCTCTACATCTAAATGGTAAAGCTAAGATTAACTTAGCTTTTTAAATTCACCCAAGATGAACTACAGCATGTTTGGAAAGCACAAAAATTAAATGCAGCAGACTGTAATCTCTGACATGCTTCCAGATTAACCACTCTGATCTAAACCTCCCATCTAATTAAGGTGTCCTTACCTTTCAGACGGTGGCTGAGAATTTGTTCCAGTATAGAGACAAAATTGACAAATTCAGATGAAGAGTCATCGATTGTATCAAAACAGGATCGGTCGATGAGAGTCTTTACGGAGAATCTGTAAAAAGAAGACAAGTCAAAAACACACTGGAAAGAAACAGCATATTCCAGAGGGGGCTATCGGAGTTTAACAGATAGCACTGCTACTTAGCTAATGATAATGATAATGTTTCTTTATTAGCCCTATACAATTTCTTGCATTAGGAATGCGTCTTTTCGCATACCCCAGCTTTTTCTCCAGGGAGACACAGACACAGAGACAGGGAGAGAAGCTTGGGGTCAGAGCGCAGGGTCTGCCATTGCACGGCGCCCCTGGAGCAGTTGGGGTTAAGGGCCTTGCTCAGGGGCCCAACGGAGTAGGATTCCTCTGGCCGCGGGACTTGAACCGGCAACCTTCCGGTCACAGACGCAGATCCTTAGCCACAGAGCCACCGCTCCGCCCGCTCGGCACAAGACAGAACTACAGAGAATTGTAAGCACTGACAGGAGTATGTATTGGTTACACTGTCTAGAGTCTTTCTCTAACTGCCTACCCATACATGGGAGTCCACCCTGTTAATTAATAATCCTGGGGTCAACGCAGAAGACATGTGGGGTGTCAGCCTAAGACAAACAGAAGAAAGCATCTTTATTTTAACACCCATTGTGCAATATTTGAAAAATTACAAACCACTCCATCTTTGTGGATTCTGGGTAGGGGTATAACTGCTACAATACTAAGTGTTTTTTCATAAAAAAAAGCATCAGTTTACCATGCTAGTAGTAGGCAGTAGCTGGTAGACATATGAAGGCTATAATCTCACATCGTTAACACGCTAAGGAGTTTTTTTTCCGGAACAATCTTAGAAATTATTATAAATGGCAGATATCGTACTGTTTAAGGAAATGTGAGAAGTGAGCTGATTTCTCATTAGATGTACAGAGGGCACTGTTTTCTATATGTACACAGAGCAGATTTGATCTAATATACAAGAAAAAAAAGGAGCCCGGAAACTGATGAGATCATTCTCACTAAACAAACCACTCGAATAAAAGCCTTTGCTTGATAAGCCTTGAAATTATAACAGGCTGGTTCTTGAAAAGAAAAAAAGTATGAGAAAGAGGGGTATGACAATGCCATCTTATTTTGATATTCAGATATTGTTCTTTCCATAAACTATAACATCTTTCTGAAAATCGGAATATGGAATTTTCAGATTTTGTTCCAGTGTCAAGGTGAAAGGAAAGGTGTCCTTATCTAAACCCAGGCCAGAGGCTCAGTTGAAACATTAAAGTGAGGTGGAGAAAGTGAGCAGCCCTGTCAGATATCTCTGTGGAAAGCAAAAGACCTAGACAGGTCGCTAACACAGAAGCAGTTGGATTGGTGTATAGTATTCAAATTACAATGAATGAGACTCACAGGCCAAACTGTTCCAAAACCACCCACAGATAACCCCACTCCAGGCAGCAGAATGACTTCTCAGCACCTGAAGTTAAAGGTAATGGCCAGATCCCTATTTAGTATGTTTTGAACCCTAAAGTTGAATAGTGTACTTATTATATTCATTATAATAGATGTTACAATTTGTTGTGAAATCCATTTCAAGGACTAGTAATTAAAGACAATGATCTTAATGGGAAAACTGAAGAGCTTTGAGATGATCCTCTTAACAAGGCACTCAAGTCGAAGTTTCACAATAAAACTCCCTCCACCCTGAGCTCCAGTATAAGCACAGAAGGCACTGCTTGACCTTGTACCACTTTCATCAATCCACAGTTCTTGAGCAAACCCAATTTTCCTTTATGACCAGCTATCAAGAACAAAGAGCAAGGCTTCTTGGCCTACACACACACCGTGAGTTCCTCTGTCAACAATGCTGTCTCTCCTCCGCAAGGTCTGTAGCAAGATCCAGACATCCATTTTTTAATCCAGTACAGAGGATTGGAGGGGAGTCCAAGCCTAACTTGGCAAGCAATGGACGTAAGATGGGATACACCCTGGACTAACAACACCAGCTCATCGAAGAGAGCACACTCACTCCAGGGCCATTTACTACGGAAGCCAAGTAAGCTACTGGCATGTCTTTGGCCTGTGGGAGGAAACCCCACACAAACAAACACAAGCCATGGTCACAATGGCTTTTGAAATTGTAACTAAACAATCACCAGAGACTGTAAATGTAAAACAAACTGTAAATCTGTACCACAGGGATTTGAAAATAGGGGTTTGCTTACAGGTACTGTATGGCACATGAAGATATATTTCGTAAAGGATGTTATTTCAAAATATTCTGACGTTACATTAATCACATTTATCTGTCATTTATTAAATCTGGGTCTATGAAGTTCAGCACAACCTTCACAGAGCGAATAAGCGAGGGTTTTTCACATCAAAAAATGAAATAAACTGCTCAGGAACAAGAATGCTGAAAGAAACAGTAAAATTCAAGATAAAAAATAACATTTCATAAAGAAACAGTAAGAGGCAAGGCGGGTTTGCACTCTCTGGGTCTGGACAAACAAAAAACGTGTGGATCGACAGATGGTCCTGGGGTCATAATTGGAACTGAAGAACAGATGGATTACATATAAAGTTCACGGAGATATTAAAAAAAAAAACTTGTGTCAGGTCACACAATCTGGAGAAGCTATAGATCTCTCGGCAAGGAGAAGTTGTCAAATCCATGAAAGTATGTACTGTAGGAACAGTATATCTGCATGTTTATAAAAGGGATAGTTCCGGTCCTGAAATCCGATTGGCTGAGACACTTGCGAAGCCGTGCTTTTTTCTCCGATATATACACACCCCGGAAGGAATTTTGACTTTTCACCGTGTGATAAAGAAGTATCAATGCGCTGACTTATAAATAACGGTCAATCAAGACTACCTCTCAGAGTAGATAAAAAAGCTTGGGTTCTCAGGTTTTTGATACATGTATCTTCTCCTGCTGTCTTTGTTGCACTCTTGAGGATCCTTGTGACTTTTTGAGCTCTTGTTGAATGATAGTGTCGTGTAGTTTAAATCATTCTCATTCTTAGAAATGATCAAACGCTCAGTTAAAAGCAAGGGAGATTATGTCTGTTATAGTGGACTATATATAATATACTGTAAAGGTAATGGGTTTATTCCATGCTGAAAAGAAAGGAAATAACGTTTCGGCTGTGGAGCCTTCTTCAGGTGTATAATATACTGTATATGCAGCATTATGACCCTGTAGCCTGATCATGGGACACTTGTAAGGAAAACCAGTTGGCAACTGTCAGTGGCGTTGGTGGACCAATAGGTGGTGCTCTGCCCTCTGGAACCGAAAAAAAAAATCCAATTTTGAATCTAGGCATTACAGAGATCATCCTTAAATGATCCTACTAAAGTAAACTCTTACAATCACCAACTCAAGATTTTTGTATTAAACAGTGTTATTCAAATGATGTAGGCCTGGAAACACACCTGCCCTTATGTAAGTGCAGCTCCATTAATTAAAATGAGGGGGGAAAATCAAGAATCTTTAAAGGGACATAGCTGTGATGTATATTGACGTTCTCATTTTCTTTCATTGAAAGAACTGTTCGATTAACATTTGCTACTGTTAGGATAAAGCATATTTTTTGCAAGCCTAGACTGGGTTTGGAATATTCAATCTGGTTCAATTGGTCCATCAGCAAAAAGCAGAAACTGTTTTGGTCTCTAGGAAACAAAACGAAAGATGCCAAAGCCAAGATCCATTAACGTAAGGAATGACTTGTATTTTGCTGAGCACAGTGAATGGCTTGCCATCTAGCAAAGGGGAGAGAGGATGCCATCAGGAGCCCTGGCAGGTAGAGCTGTGTGCAGTGCAAGTGACAGTAGAAGACTAGGCTGAAGACTACTGAAGCATAAGCCTCACAAGGAAGGTTCCACATTGTTTAAGCTTCCACCACTACCTTCTCTCTGATATACAGTAACACCGGTGTACAAATTCTAATTTTCATCACAAAATAACGCAGTTTACATTTCTGAAAGCAAATGGAATCTTGCCTTGGAGTAATTTCTATTTATATATAGTAATTAGCTTTAGGAAATTGTGAGTAGAAAGATCCTCACTGTAATCAAACAAAAATGAGAAAATACTATATTTCAGAAAACAGAATACACACGTTTGCAAATAAGCCACCAGAAACACTTATGAACTTGACTCTTATTTGAAAATGTTTTTTTTAAACTGAGAACAGGAGCCACTTCATTACCCAAAGGGTTTTGAGAGTTGGGAAACAGCCATGGTTTGAAGACAATACTTTGGCTCCTTCAAGAAACAGCTGGATGTGATCCCTTTATCCGTTACTTACTAACTACAAAATGGGCTAGATCAAATGGCTCCTCTGTTTTGTAAATCGTCTTATGAGACCCATTGTAACTTGTTTTTAGCCTTTTCCTCAGCTAGTGTACAGGAAAAAAAATCCAGACTAAAAATGCATTAAAACAACATCTACATTCCAAAAAACACATTTTCAGTTCAAGATTTCACAGTTCCACCTTGGACTGGAGTAAGTCTCTAATTAAATAGGGTAAAGTGTGTCATAATCTAGGGACGTTAGAACAAGAAGTACTGTAGCTTCTCTTTGCCTTTTGCGATTCCTCCTTGAAGTACAACACTAGCCAATATCAGCAGATCTTACCGGCTGACGGATAGTGACCATTTGGTTACATAATTAAATGCCAGACCATTAAGTGCTTTAAATATAAGTATAATATAATTTTAAAATGGATCCTTAAATGCAGTGATTCAACACAGCGATCAGAAAACAATTCATTGCCATAGTCTAATCCAGATGTAAAAAAAGCTATTATTTTCTCAACATCAGAAAATGAAAGAAATTACCTTATGTTTCAGAGATTACTGACATTTTAGTGTTTTGTTTGTATGATTAAAAGCATAGTTCAGAATGACAAACCACCCTTCATTTCTCCCATGTTTTCCACTCTTTCTGAGAATTACTGAGAACCTACAAATATACTGTACCATAACTTTCTCTTTATACTGATTTAATTGTAAGCGTGACATATACAGGTTCTAATAATCAGAAAGAAAGAAAGACATTTGAGTAGAACTTTACATCACCTGCCCTGCTGTGAAAGTCCATGCCTTATCCACCAATGTGGAACAAGTAAAGGTTTATTCCATGCTGAAAAGAGAAGAAAGGAAACACAATGTTTCAGCTGTGGAGCCTTCTTCAGGTGTGATGGATCCACAGGGGGCTCCACAGCTGAAATGTCATGTTTCTTTTCTTCTCTTTTCCATTGCAGCCTACGCATGCTGACGCAGCTACCTACAGTACTTGAACTGTATCTACCAATAATCCTACCAAGTGTAAGTATCTACTGTACACAGAAAACAACAAAGGGCCTAGAATGGAGCCCTGTGGGATACCACATGTTACATTATCCAGATGCAGATTTCTTATATTTTCTGATTCTCAATTCTATTATCAGTGAATTAAGAAAACAAAAACGCAGAAGATTGACCTTGTTGTCAAAAAACATTAAAAGATTATAATTCTTGATTTTCACAGTTGTTCTTTTTATACAATATATGTTTTTTTATATAGGAATATGTTATTTATATATTATATGAATATATCTTTCCAAGATATTTTAGTAAGAGTGATAGGAGCACTGCAATTTAAAAAAAGTAAAAATTGCAGAACTTAATCTAACAAATCCCAGAGGCCATTTCTTTTATCTGGAGTATGTCGAACCACAATGGCTACTGGAAAGTTAAGAAGTAACTACATTCTTTAAAGACTAGATTTAATAACAATGTAAAAAAAGAAAATAAAATGCTGCCATTCAATTACTCCATTATCAATGTTTCTATGAGTTCATCTTTCTCTTTTGTTAATTAACACCAGAACACAGATGGAAATCTTGAAAGTCTGTAGCGACAAAGTGAATGACAAAGGAAAGGCCTACAAAACATACATTTTATTCAAGAAAAGCATAAAGAAACAAAACACACTAAACCTTTAACGTGTTAGGGTACAAAAGAAGCAATAATAGTTCAGTGTGAGAAGACGATTAAGATTCTGCTCTGAGGATAGAGGATAGATTTAACATAAAGCATTAGATGTGCCTACAGCTGATGCTTCAAAGTTTTAGAATGTTCTGTTTTGGTCTGCAAAGAAATCATTTGCTTTAAGTAAACTTAAGCAAAATGAGAAATGCAAAAATGGGTAAAAATATATTTTAGGTACATTATTACTGCAGTCATGTTTTATTATAAGTTTCCATCTCAGAGTGGTAATTCGTCTTTTCATATCAGAGTGACAGACATTTCTGAGCAACACATTCCAACTGTGATACATAAAATTACAGCACCAGTGGTGAAGAGTCTATGAGCAGTGAGAGAAAAACTGATGGTTCTTATCAAAAGCCAATGCATACTGATCTAGCATTCTTCTAAAATATATCTCAGATGACCTGCTAGTGTAAATCATGTGTTTACTTCAGTATCTGTGTTGGAGAATTTGAATACAGAGAATGGTAAGGATTGTATTAGCTAAGTGCTTTCTGGACAGGGGGCATGGAATTTCACTAAACATACATTTAGTCCTTTCTGAGCACAGAATTACAGCCTGTTTTCTGTTGGGAAGGAATGCTTTGGAGAAGAAATCTCAAATATTACTGTGAAATGGTCAATGAAGGTTTCTCCAAAAAGGAAAAGAACTGTGAAAACTGCAGGTAATGACTTGTAAAGAGGTAATCCAAATAGCATGTGCCAGTAGTGCTATCAGAAGCCAGATGAGTGAAAGAAGAATTTTCTATATCAAACTAAATTGCTGGTTGCGTAGCAATGATATGGACTTAGGTGTCAGAGTAATATAGTAATATACTGGCAATTGCTTCTTTTATTCTAAATCCAAAAAATGGATCTGCTTGCCCATTATTTCGAGGGTTTTGTATGGATGTACAAAAAGCACTACACCAGCCCATTTTTTACTCTAACTAAAGTAAATATATTGGAAAACTACGCTATGTACAGTGGTATTCCTTTCTGGGAAAAGAAAAAAAATACCAAAAACAGTGCAAAAAACATTAAAACCTATGGCAAGGACAGACAGTGACATACGGTACATAAACATCTATCCCCAGCCTCTATCCCCAACAATATTAATCACAGTTTCGTTAAGTATAATAAATACTAATAACCTACATGTACAGTACTTGATATCTGTTCTTGTGACAACGATCTTTACACTCATTAGGGTTTTTGGTGAGCTGGTTAATAGTGCCATCTTCAGATCTCGCATCTTCATTCTGACAATGTCATGTGAAATGTCTGCTGGTGACCGATTTCATCAATATCAGTTGAGTATAATGCACTACCAGAAGACACCGACTGCTGTCAGTATTTTTTTTTTGCACTGCCACTTAATTATATTCCTTAAAAAAAAACATGTAACTTGAAAGACAATGATTTCTGACTCCCTGGGCTACGATATCCAGTGCAAGTTTTTGAAACGCAGAGATCATTCATGTATCACCGCTGGCAAAAAACAGAATGGCACAAATCCAGATTTTAAGGCTTCAACAGTCAACTTGTTTTTGTTTTTTCTCCATGCTCTGTAGCCTAATGGAAAAAATACATTTGCAGTAGTGTAGTGGTTCAGGTTCTGGACTCATAACTAAGATGCAAGTTCAAATCTTGGGCAGGATACTGCTTGTGCCCTTGGGCAAAGTAATTTGCACAAACTGCTTCAGTAATGTTGCCAGCTGTATATATGTTAGTGATTTTGGATAAAGCATTAGGCAAACAAAGATAAAAAAATATTTTCTTACTTTGGCCAATTGAACCAAACCACCAGCTCTTTGTCTGCTAATAATTTAGAGACTTAAGGATTCCAGGATGAGAGTACACTGAAACACCGAAGAAAAAGGAGTTTTGAGTTTGTACACAGTGGGTAACCTGTTAATAAATCTAAGCAAAATATTACCCATAGAAATTTCAGCCTTCCACCTTCGCCGGTATTAATGAATAACAGAACAGTACAAATCTGGAAAATCTTTTCTGATCATGTAAACCCAGTGTTCCAATACTATCTATACTGATATACAATGAAAGCAAACATCACATTAGTAGCTAAGCTTATACATAATTTTATTTACATTTTAAATTGTAAGCAGATGGATTTTTTAATTGCTCAAGTAATATTACTCCTCTGGATAACAATATAAAACACTGTATGAGAAGCAATTCAAAAGCCATGGTGTTAATTAATTCAAGCACAGCAGAAGATCCAACTATTTACTGCTTCAGTGATGAAGATTGCTTACTATGAAGACAGCCAGTTTGCGAGAGACATTACCCCGAGAATGGGATGTTCTGCTTCAAACTAGTTCAAAGAAACCAGGACAGTGAGGGACAGGGCTTAAATTCTGAAGCACCTTATACAAAAATATACCAAACTCCAGATGGTCCAGTCTTATACAGTATGCACAGAACGTGTACAATTTAATTAATGTTCTAAATCAATATCAGGTGTAAACTGATCTGTTCTCATTAGTCTCACAAATGTTTAATTCTGTCTTTTTTTAACATAAAAAATATTAGAGCATCCTTTGTTGTTGTCTTTATACAGGTTTTAAAACTAATAAGCCTACTTATTTTTTTACTTTGCTTTATCGTACAATACATATTGTAGCAGGTAGCATCTGTTTCTTCATCTTTGCAAAGCAAGAGATCGGTTGAACGGGTCAGTTATGAGCTTGCATCGCACAGAATGCGCGGCTATTGCACAATCCTTTTCTTCAGTTACAATGGTTCTTCCATCTGAAACATGACAGACAGTCTTGCTTTCCTTTTTTGAGAGAACACTGCCACATTCAAAGCTTCCACCACTAGTCTTTCAATCCCTGTGATGTTCAAATGGCCGTGCATAAAGGATCTGGGATTTATAACTGCACTGAAAACTAAGAAGTATGAATTTAGGATGAACTGTGGTATTTGTTATAGATGACAGCGCTCACTCAAGGGAATCTTCAAATTCTTGACCCTCTCGTTCTTCTTAGTGCCCAGAGAAGGGGATAGATAGATAAGGCTTTATTGATCCCGAAGGGAAATTGAGGCATTTACAGCAGCCCAGCCCAAGACAAGCAAGACAGACATCAGAATAGACTAAAATTAAAATAAGTACAGCAATACAAAATAAAATAGGTAGGTGTGTGCAAAATATGCTAATAGTCACTGTAAAACAATAAAATATGTGCAAAATGCGCATAGGTATATAAAGATTGAAAGTACCACAGTATAAACAGTATATTAATGCAGTGTCCAAAAAGTACAAGAGTGCAACATGCTGTCCATAGATGAGCAGGTGAAGGGCTAGCAGTCCTGGCCTAGGGCAGTGTTATACACCCTGACAGCCACCAGGAGGAAGGACCTGCGGAAACGTTCCCTTGAACACCATAGCTGGAGCAGTCTGTTACTAAAAGTGCTCCGCTGTCTAATAACAGTCCCATAAAGCAGATGAGAGGCGTTGTTCAGGATGGCTGTGAGCTTGGTCAGCATTCTCCTTTCCGCCACCACCTCCAAGGGGTCAAGGCTCAGCCCCAACACAGAGCCAGCCTTCTTGATGAGTTTATTGAGTCTATTTACATCTCTTGCCATGATGCTGCTGCCCCAGCACACAACAGCGTACAAGATGGCCACTGCCACCACTGATTCATAAAACATGTGTAGCAGTGTTCCACACACACCAAAGGACCAGAGCCTCCTAAGAAAACAATCAAGACACCTGAAGGGTTGAGTACATAACATAGTAAGCACTTTTTGTCTAGAGCATGTTAAACAATAAAAAAGTGTTTATTTTAATGCACATGCTATCAAATAATTAGAAACCTCATTTTATATAATGCCTTCAGAAAAGCTTTTTTTTAAGAAAGCAGTTTCAAAAGATGAGATTGTGCCTATATGCTGTACATAAACCGCAGAGAGTGAAGACTACTTTAATATTAGAGTAGTATAGGGAAAAATATACTTCATTCAGTCTGTGCTCATATAATTATGCAAGTCTTAAAAGATGCTCTTCACAGCTTCCATGGTAACAGGTTACTTTTTAAATAATTTATGTGAGTGGCATTTTCTGCTAAACAAAGGTCAGCAACATTTGAATGCTTGTAATACTTGTAGAGACAAGTAATTCCTACTACAAATGACAGTGTAAAGTCAGAGAGAAGACCTGCCTCTCATTGAAAATAAACTCTTAACCAGTGCAGGAGCTGTTTTCAGTCTCATTGTATGCTGTGAATATTGAAACTCTATCACTACAAGCTACTGTACGTGGAAGATTGGCAAACTCAGACCTGAATTTATTCTCCTGTGCGTGTAAGATTTATCACAACATCTGCATTTCTTCAGAAATTGCTCTTTCAGTAATAAGATGCTCAGGGCACAAATTAAATACAAATTCAGTCACAATGTGTTGGTATAAAGAAACTAACACATTCAAGAAAATGTTTACATCTTTTCTCATCAGCAATTTTGCAGTGGAAGAATATTCCTTTTTCTACAGCTCTTCAGCTGTTCTGCTTGATTGAAAACCATTTGCATCTGCCTCATAATGGTTTTCTGAACATACAGTGCTTCTCTGTAAGAATAATAAATGGGAAAAAAGCCTATATACTGACCTACAGTCACCCACACACCAATTTGAATGTTTATCTTACAAATAAGAATGCTATTTCAAATTACACTACCTCTACACTATCGGCATTAATGAATAATGTCTCTCACCAATATTAAAAACATCAAAGAAATATTTCACTGAACATGTTACTTTCAGAAGTATGTTAACAGTATTTTGTCACATCTTCATTTTATGCAGAGGGCCCATGAGGAACAAGGCCATCAATCTGGGAGCAACCTCATCTCATTGAACATTCAGGGCATACTCAGTAATAATATTAAAATTATTTGATACTCATTGTTTTTCAGCATATTCTCACCTTATTCCTTTTGTCATTTTAATTATCTGTTTATTGTGTTACACTGCGCAGCTGAACCTAAATCTACATTAAAGTATTTAATGCCTGTAATTCAGAAATACAAACCTAGTCTTTTGGCTGAAAAAACAAATATTTTAAAAGAACACGTACAGATTTGATCAAACCAAATGTGTTGCGGTGAAGATGCAGCTAATGTATGAATCCTCTTTCCTATTAAAGTTAATGAGGTTTTGGTCTGGTGTTATCATAAGTGAATGTGTTATATCTTTTTGATTTCACTGAAGACCGGGACTTTTTAAAGGCACATGACATTAACAGGATTACAGTGCGATCAAAGGCTTTTAAGACTTACAGCACAGCATGGGAGTCTATTTATCTGGATCTTGGTGAAGGTTAATAGGCAAGGTATTAAACGGTGTAAGACCTTGTATTAACATTATGTTGTCCTGTAACATATTTAGGTTTGAGGTGTATGGCTCATATTGTTCATACTCTTTTGACAGTATACTTACAAAATCGAAGCAAACTCCTGCTTCCGTGTCCAACAGCTAAAGGAAGACTTTTTAAATAGTCACTGCATCATCATCATTACCCATATCATTATCTCATTGAGTCAACAACATGGAAATAAAAGAATGCACAGTTCTGGTACACTGCTGCAACTTTTTTGTGGTTTTGCTCAGTGATCTGAAGTTACAAATCAGAATCCATAAATAAAAAAATATGTATTTAGTCAAAAACATCCAAGGTCTGACATTGTCTTTGATTAAAATCTTGTAATTATTATTTTTTCTTTTTAACCTCCCCATCTGAAGTGTCTGAAAAGTTTCCATGCCTTTACAACTTATAAACTGCATTAGCACTACATTCGACATATACAGTATCTAACCTTGTATCATGTTTTATATACAGTATCATATCTAGGCATACAAAAATAGTGACATTTACATTTCTTGTTTATGGAAGTTCTTGCAGTGAAATTGTTTTAGAAACATTTTCATTGTGGGAATGTAAAACTCAGGCATTCCTAATTAAAACTAAACACCAATTCTTGGGAAGCAAAAGCTCCTTAAAGTACAAAAAAAATATTTGAACCAGATTAGTGAAGATTAATAAATTATTTTTGCCAACAAAAAGTGAAAAGGAAACTTTCTTTGGGTAATTTAACACTGGAAATTCATCACAGCTGGATGAAAACAATTTTTCATTATGAAATTTCAGCGTAAGCAAATGTGTATATCAATCAGCTTTAAATTATTCAAAGTCTATAACCCATTTTGGCTACTGCTCAAAATGCAATTTGAAAATATAACACAATCAAAAGCCTTGAAAATTATAGTCAGTTTAACAATTATAACAAGATTGTTAGCCTCTCCAAAATATGGGACAAGCCTAGAACCGTTCTGCTACAGTCGTGTAAGTATCTACAGACATTTCTGCCTTTTGTGGTGAGAAAGTATTAGCCAATGACTGGATCTGGAAACTCAAGAAACCACTCTCTGTTTGTACTCATACAGGTTTTTTTAATTCAAGCGGCTCAAGATGAAGACTTAATAAAGTATGGACAGCACAATAGTGTTATATCATCAGAAACATGCAGCCCCTATCTCTGAAAGCCATTTTTTACGTAATTTAATTTTAATAAACTAATTAAAGCCACAGAGCATCAGTACCTCAGCAAAATGGAGAAAATCAAAGCCCTCACTGGTTTTATTCCAATAGCGTAAACCTATCTCGTTTTTCTCATGTAGGCCAAAAAGCTCTGTTTCCAGTTAGAATTCAGTCTTCCTCTGAGAGCCCCTGCTGCCTTTTGTTTAACTTAACTTAACCTAAACAGTCTTCCTCCATTTCTGCTTCAGCAGCCAACTTTGCCTCCTTCTGACATTCCAAAGCTCTTCCCTGCTACTCCCTGTCTATATCTCAGTGGCCAGATTCCTTCTCCAACGATCCTCTTGCTCCATGTCCCTTTGCCTTCCCTCTCTTCTTTCAGCCCTTTGCTTGGCTCAAGACGTTCGCTCCTCGTTCCTCCATCGCAAATATCCTACGCTAAAGCTAGACCCCTTCTCTAGCCATTCCAAATAACTGTTCATACTTAACTCCCTTTCATTCCTCCTATCCTCCTTAACTCTGGGGACCTTACTAGTTATTCCTCCTAGGACTTTCAAAAAGGCTTCCATAATTGCCACATTTAAAAACCTTCATTTGATTACACTACCTCCTGTCTCTACTTCCTTTCCTTTCTAAAGCTCTTGAAATACAGTAGATGTCAGATTTGCTTTCACTTTTCACTAAACACTCATGAACAACCTAATACATTCACTCTCTTACATTCCACGGAAGCTGTCATACTCTGTTGACAATAATCTGCTTAATGCCCGTGCTGTTTCAAGCTCCTTTACTTTAACTGTTCTTCACTTTTCAGAGGTTTTCAACACCACTGATGAACGTCTATGCTTCTCTGCTCTCAGACCTTGGCTTTTCTAGTACTGCCTTTGCCTGGATCTCTTCCTTCTGTATGTATCACATCATGACTTTGAGGTTTTTGAGGCTTCTCTGTCTCTTCTCTACCTCTCTTCATTCACCACAGGTTTTCTCAGGGAACACTATTTGTACCTCTTCTTTTCCATTTCTACATCTCTCTCCTCGTGGCCACTCCTTCCTCTTCTATACCAATGATGTAAAAATCTTCCTTTCTGTCCCCTCATTATTATTTTACTCTGAATATTTCTTCATAGCTTTTCCTGATGCTACACATCCCACTTAAAGATTACCCATGTTGAGCCTTTTGTAAGGCAGTTTCATTAACTAGCATAGTCAAAACAGAAGCATGTTAGTGAAACAAGAGCAGTAAATGGAAAACACCAAGGACATGAAACATTCCCTTTGAAACCAGCGGATATAATTATATGCACAACACTATGATATACGTTATATAACTACGACAGATTTTTTTTCTTCAACAAACAGCTGACAATAACACTAACATAGACCAAACTAAATTGCTTCTCTTCTCTATAAAGAGCTTCAGCATTTGGGGAGGAAAATAAACATACAGTGAGAAAAGGAAAGATAAATAGAGCTTCAGCATTTCAGAATTACTGTGTTGAGATACTGATCTTGCTACAGTACGTATGTGAATGCACCTTGCTACTTCAGCAATTAATGTACATGCCAGGCTGCTAGAACTAAACTGTTTTTGATATCTTCTGTACTGTGTGCAATTCAGTATACTATTGTAATACAACTTGTATTGTTGTATTATTGTATCATTTCGTTACACTGTGCTGTGTTTACTGTGCCAGGCTGCTGTTGCACTGCAATTTCCCTCACGGGATTAATAAAGTATCGATCGATCTATCTA
The DNA here is from genome assembly GCF_040954835.1 of Lepisosteus oculatus. Taxonomy (NCBI): domain Eukaryota; kingdom Metazoa; phylum Chordata; class Actinopteri; order Semionotiformes; family Lepisosteidae; genus Lepisosteus; species Lepisosteus oculatus. Next base: position 6,427,994 of record NC_090705.1, on the reverse strand, counting down.
TCTTTTACTCTCCACCAGAAAAACATGAAAATGAATCCTGCTAAATTCTTGGACTCTCAAAGAATCCTGTAAATGTGGCTTTGTTTTTAATCAATGTTTAGGGGATAAAAATGAATGTCTCGACAATCTAAAAGGCATGGCTTTGAAATGTGTAATGAATATTGATACAATTTCTACTACAACTACTACTAATATTTTAAAACTATAAAATCACTGACCCTTATTCCAATACTGTTGATATATGTAATGATATATGATATATCTATCGTGACTGATATTTGTATATAAAGTCTGCCGGTATTACAAAATGAAAATAAAATTAAAAGTAAACACAAGGGAAACCGAGTTATTTGGGACAATTTATTATATTGGAGGTGGCCAAGGCTGGCCTTGAGCTTGATTCTAGACTCAGATGTCCCCTGTGTGGGTTTTTCAGGTTCTGCTCATGTTTGTGTGAGATCTCTTCAGGTGCTCCAGAAACCTCACAATGGGATTTCCCAGTTTTTCTCCTCAAGAATTGTTTTAAATTTTATTTTAAATTTAGGAATGAAGCTGCATGTTGGTAATACAGTATTGCCTATCCTACAGTTTTTGTGAAATCATAAAAAATGTAAGGAAAACAGGCATTCAGCATTTCATAAATAATTTAAAGAAACATTTAATTTCACTCTTCAGCGGTCTGCAGATTTGACCTTTTCAATTTCTCCATTAAATGTAAAAACAGATATACTATTTCCTATATACCATGAAACAAATATACCAAAAGTACATGTTACTTTCTGGAAGTCCCAGGCTGTAAATACGTTTACAAGCATTTAAATTCCTCGGTATTTCTTTGGCTTCCGATTAAGATGTAAGAAAACCAAAACCATTATCTCCACCACAAAGGAATCAATACAGTGGTCTGGCTTGTTTTTGCTTGTTTCTGTAACTGATTGATTGTGATGACTTACTATAATTTGTAATAATTTGAATGCCACTGTGGCAGGTGCCAAGATACTTAAATATAAACTGACTGCACAATTCACTACAACTGTGCAAAACAAACTGAATGATCTTATTGGATTACAGTACAATTAGCACACAATCGACTTCATTTTGACAGTATTTAACACGTGCATTTAAGACAAACAACATACCGCTCTTAGACTTCAGTATGTGTGATATGATGGAATCATCAATTGACACCAAAACTAAAAAGGAGAACTGTAAATTCTGCCTTGACATTTATGATATATTCTTTAATAACTGCGTTGTATGTCACGCGTTGTGACCTTACGGTGCACTTAAACTGAGTTCAGGGCGTTTTTAAGGTGATACACACGTACAGTACTGTACTGTACTGTATGCGCTAACTGTATCCATTGTTAAAGAATATGCTGACTTGAATATTGTTACGTGACAAACACTGGGCAGCCCACAAACAATACAGTATATTATGTTTCTGTATACACTCCTATACTACTGGCCCTATACTGACTGCATAAACAACACTTCCAACAGCCCTTATAGTTAAGCCAACTGCAAAGCATTATGTTGTACCTGCAGACTGTAATGAGATTCTTCCTTTCCACTGCTCCATTCCTAGATGCGCCCTTCTTCCGAGATAAATTGAGTCCCAGGCTCAAAGATGCCATCTCTAGTTTGCGCCGGCGTCTTCTTCAAACGCAGAATTCAGGAAACATGCGACTGTTCAGTTCAGACAGATACACTGCCAGTCTGTCCGTTCCCATGCACCACAGCTCTGCCTCAGCCTGTTCCACCGCCGCAGATCTGTTGCTATAACAAACATGAAATGCACAAGGCTCGCTTGCGAGAGGAGACCTGGTCATGAGATCGGCTTTGCGAAACAGCAAATAACAAAAGGGGAAGGGTTTCGTTCTCAAGATTGTCTCTGGTTAACTAGTAATCACATGCATCACTTGTGTAATATCAGTAAATGCTCGAAACAGAACAAAATACAGGAGGAAAATGTGTATGTTGCCAACGGGTGAAATAGATACGTAGTATGCCCTAATTCTACATCGCTCTTTAAAGGTGCATGGTCTGTGCAGTTACAAACATATCGATGCTACCCTCACTCTTCCAAAGCCGCTTTCCTAACCCAACTCACACACACACACATACTGCAGTCACAACTGGCCAGGTTTGTAATCCTTCAATCAAGTTTCCTCTGAAGAGCATCACAAGACCGGAAGTGTAATTGACTATTCTGATAATACTATAGCCGATGTAAGCAGATAATGCAGTCATGTAAATGAAGTTTTTCCCTCCCCGAAAACAAAACGACTCCAAATTTACACATTAGTGCAGCCTTTGGTGTCCATTAATATGTCCACAATGAAACAAAATTAAAAAAAAACGACGTGGTTGCACATTTTGCTTATTTCTGAAAGGTTCTGACATTGTTTGACATTGTTGTAAAATTATAAAGTATTTTAAAGGCTTCTTTGCGCCTTACGTTTGCATTTACTGAAATCTGTGCGTCATAGGTCTTGCATTTCAATTGCTCTAATTTTAGGTTCCTACGGGTATTTCCGAAAGGATGTGCACAGTCAATTAAAAAGAGATCAAATGAATGTATACATGGATGACAAATAAAAGTGAAACATATCTGGAACAACTCCATTCGTAATTATTATTGTTTAGGTGGGTAGCTGCGTCAGCATGCGTAGGCTGCAAAGGAACAAGTAATAGGTTTATTCCATGCTGAAAAAAAGAAGAAAGAGAACACAACGTTTCGGCCGTGGAGCCTTCTTCAGGTGTGAGAGAGACAGGGCAGTAGGCAAAGGTAAAGTAGCGGGAGAACAAAGGTTGAGAGGGAGGAGGAGTGAGAGGCGGGAGCAGGGGACAGAAAGAGAGGCCAATCAAGAGGTGTGAAGTCAGAATGGGTGCAGAGAGGTGTGAAATGAAACTTCCAATGAATGGAGAAAATTTAAAAGAACAGTAATCTGACGTTAAGGGAAGGGAGAATGTGTGATCCTAGCTGCAGAATAATTTTAGTTTCGGTGGTCTTTCTGATGTATGAGTTCGGAAAACCGTCTTTGAGAACACAGATGGAGAGATTAGAGTGGTCGTGGCCGTCAGAGGTGAAATGACAAACAATGGGCTTGGAGAGATCTTTAATCTTCACAGCCCTGACGTGTTCTCTGAAGCGGTCTCCGAGTCTCCTTCCTGTTTCCCCAATGTAGATGGCTGGGCATTTACTGCAAGAGATACAGTAAATAAGGTTGCTGGAGGTACAAGATGCCCTCTGGGTGATCCGGAATTGTCCTGAGGGGCCTTGAATGAGTGTGGTGGTGGCTGTGTACTTGCACGCTCTAAAATAGCCTGAGTTTAACTGTGTGAGTCTTCTCAAAAGTACTGTGTGAGCCAATTTTGGGCTATTTTGTACATCCCGGACATTTTCCTTTCCTGCCTTGCCTTGTAGCCAGGTCTCTTTGAAATACAAATAGCAGCTCTGAATGCCTAATGCCTTTATTGCAGAAGACAGCAGGTTTTGTAGTGAAAGGGTAAATGCAAAACCTGTCAGGGACTGTACCTTTTAAAACTGTAGCTTGGAATTGTCTTTAAAAATTGTCCCGTGTATATTGTACATGCTGCTTTCAAAGTAAGCAATGTTAACTGGGATACATGCTTATAATTCTACCACGGAGCAACGAGAAAGCATCAGGCAGTTTTTCTGGTCTAATACTGCCATCTAGGGGGTGAGACAACAATTACACCAGTATTTACTTCCTCCTGGTGATGGTTCTCTTGCCACTGAATATTTGACAGGCATGGCCTGAAAATGTCCCTTTAACGATGGAACTAGATGCTTCCAAAGCACACAGTCATAACAGAGATTATTACCATTTTTCCTTGCTTAGCATGTTGTTTTATTGCCCTACTTTTGCAGGTGCGTAGATGTATAGCTATGCACATTGGTAAAGTGTTACATTTTGTTCACCTTGTTAGTGCAACACTTATGGTTTCTCATACTGAAAGCATTGGTACTCATACTGAAAGCATAAAGTTTTGTTCTGAAAAAAACATTAGTCAAGTATTCCTAAAATCTCTGTTTCTGCAAATTGTATTATCTTTAACCTGTATTCTCCTCTATTAATACAGCACAGTGGTGCAGTGGTTAATAATAATAATAATTACTTACACTTTTATAGTGTTTTTCTGGACACTCCACTCAAAGCGCTTTACAGGTAATAGGGACTCCCCTCCACCACCACCAATGTGCAGCCCCACCTGGTCAGCATTGATGCTAAAGCGTTTGGTAAGTGCTCTTCTCTTCTGAGGAGTGAGGGTTACAGAAATAACGTATTTAAAACAGGAGCCACCCGTTGGGGTAGTATCCTAATGCAGCTGCATGGTAGGCCCAGTGGGAACTTCGGTGAAAAGAGCTTGGCATAAAGAATGGCAAGCTGGGAGTTAGGCCATCATCAACAATCCAATGGGAAAGCCACTGCTTTCAGTTGTATGATTTAACTGGAAATCCCCAGCAGCTTAAAATGGCTGGCAATCATTGGGACCTAACGGTGTTTTCATATTCATACTTAAGCACATGAGGGCTGTTATTCACTAACATTTAAGGAGACTGTTTCATCTGCCGCTAAGCACAGGCTCTGTACCTACAGACAGGAGATTCACAACAGTAATACCAATTCATAAAAAAACAGGACAACGATGAATCAGGAAACTATAGACCAACCATTCTTCAATTTTTACAGATTTGTGCGTCCTATTGTAGAACATTTCGTTTGGCTTTGGTCACCACAAAGCTAAGGTATGCGTATATGTGATCTGACAACTGGAATCAATTTCCTGTCGTTAAACTCTGTTTATTTTTACATTATTTTACAGCACAAAAATTATATTATAGTCTTGGAAAATATGAAAAAAAACAGGAATGATACCTGGTGAATCACCATATACTAAAAGTTAAAGGAATTACAGTTATCAACAGCTACAGTATATACTGTATGTCTTGAAGCACTCTGTAGCAAACTGTTATAAAGAGTACTACGATTAATTGATTGATTTGGTAAGTTGGTTGGTTGGTAAGAAACCAACAAAAACAAAAGAATTAAAATAGTTTTAGTTAGTTTAGTTAAGGTTATAAAGTGAACAATGTGTTTGAAACCGATGTGAACTTTTCAAGTGATGTTGAAAATAATGTGATTAAATGATATGTTTTATAATCTAATCAACAATACATGTTTTATACTACCTGCCTTTCAAAGAAAATAATATACAGTATATATATATCTTTTTTTAACTGCCTCCAGTGAGGTTTAAGTGTAAAAAACAGGAACTGACCTATTGTCTATTTGGAAAAAAACTACTACGTAATAAGTAACTAGAGCTAGCCGATAAATGATCAGATATGTGTGGGTGTGTGCTCTAGAAAAGTGTGTAAAAGAATTCAAGAAGCAAGTCTTACCTGGAACAACTGTTCAGCTAGTTTTCCTGGTAAGGAAAGCAGTTGTCTTTTACACAACCCTCCACATACTTAATATAATTTTGTAAGTTACACATGTATATTCAATTCTGTATGTTTTGAAAGAAATTTATCAATTTCAGGAAATGATCCCCACTAAACTTAATTTCTTGGTCAAGTGACCTATTTCATCATTATTCTCTTGACTTTGAGCTAATATGAGTGAATTTCAGTTAAAATAATAATGAGGTGTAAGATATATAATTTGATGATTGAATTGACTGTATATGTCAAATCTAATTATATACTGATTTAGTGACTGTATATTAATATACAGTCACTGTATATTAATTATTGAAAAGAAGTACATCTATATTTTAATTACTCATATATGTCTTATTCTGTTTATGAACTGCTGTATTTGTGACATATAATTGTGTAAATAATTTTGGGTGTTATCTCAACACTTAATATATTTGGGACCATACATTTTGCAACTTGATTTAATTATATTTCCTTCAGCTGGATTTTCTTGAAGGTGTTAAGCACTCTTGAAAAGTAATTTATCAAATAAATTGTAAAAACACATTATTCTCTTCACTGAAGATTTAGCAAATCTATATTTATTACCTGTGAGATCTAACAGGATGAGATGACCTCACCTTATGTAATCCTTCAAACACGTGCTTATTTTATTGCCACTGTGTTGTGCAACAGAGCAACTGAATTCCACACTGGCGTGTAATATAGTGCAGTGGTGAAAACATTATGCATCACTATAATAAATGACATGAAATTTAATTTTTCTTAGTATAACTTAGTATAACAAAAGATACTAAAACTTGATAGAACAGAAGTAAAACACAGTAGCACTTAATGTCTAGATATTTGAACTTCATGATGAAACCATGTACAAGAGGCATTGTCATAATGTTATATTATGTGCCTTCACTAAAAAAAGGGTGGGTTTTTTTTCGACATGATAAGCTAAACACACAGTAAGAACATGGACATGACTCATCAGCTTTCCATGTTTCTTGAACTTAACCCCACTGAACACAAGACGATGAGTACACCATGAGTATAGTGAAAAGCAGGGAAACTGAATTTTCAATCCATTTCAGTTTAATAATATTCATCTTCAACATCTGGAAAGTGATTTCCTACGAATGTTTGAGAGTTTTTGCCTAAAAACAAAAGAAAGGATGCAGAAGATGAACGCAGTTAATCTTGCTTGTTTGTTATAGCTTAATATCCAAGTCAAAATACAATTTCTTCCAGCTATTTCTTAAATGGTCCTAGAATTTGGACTGGAAATTTCCACCTGACTGGAAATCCAAACATCTTTTTGTAAAGATGACATATTCATATTTTCTGTCCTAAATGAATCTCCTTGAAGTTACGGATTAATCTGTTTCATTAGTAGTGTGAAATAGACTCCTGAGTTAACCTTTTCTATACTTCCATGGATCTTATATACTTCAGTCAACTCTTGTCTCACTCTTTTTGGCTCTAGACAGAAGAGATGCAGCTCTTTCAATCTGTCATTATATGACAGTCCAAGAATCATTTTTGTTACCCTGCGCAGAACATTTTCTAAGGCTCTATTATCTTTCTGTTGTATGGTGACCAAACCTGACCAAACCTGAACGCAGTGAGGTCCTACTGGTGCACCAGAAAGCTTAAAATGGCATCCTTGGATTTAAATCTCACAATGTTTGCTCTACACCCAAGCATTCTGTTTACATTTTTATTTTACTTCTCTATCTTGTCTTGATGAGAACTTGAAGAATCCATGTAAAAACACAAAAAAATCTTCCCGTGTGTAGCTTTCTTTATCTCGGAATCATCCATATGATAGGTATACAGTGCCAGTGTGTATCACTTTGTGCTAATTGATATCGAATTTCATTTGTCGTGTGTCTGTTCACTACATGTCTTTTTCTGAGTCTTTTTTAAATTCTGCCGGCCACTCCCCCTGTTTTAGTAACTAGTTTGCTACCTACTGTACATCTGAATGCAAATTGGTGGGGTAGATCAGGAAACACCGTGGGTCTGAGACAGATCCCTGCAGCACACCAGTGCTTACATCTTACATCTGTCTTACTCGGCTGTCATCTTAAGCAGCCCAGCTTCTAAATCAGTGGTTCCCAGTCCTGGTCCAGGTGCCCCACACACCTGCTGGTTTTTAGTCCAGCCCACCATCATTCGATCATTGAAGCCTCTGCTGATCTAAGACATTGCTTCGCTTTAATATTTGCATTTTGTTTCCGGTCACAAGTTTGGGACTTTATTTCACTTACAACATGCAATGGTTAAAGCTCCAACATGTTTAAGAGCTGGGAGCAGTGCTAATTAACCTTATTATCAAGTCAATGGAGGGTTTGATTGCGGAACTGAGGGCTCTGCTGGAACAAAAGCCAACGGCTGTCTGGGTCACCAGGATTGGGAACCACTGATTTGGAAGTTCAATTCAATTCAATTCAATTTATTTTTATATAGCGCCTTTCACAACAAGGTTGCCCCAAGGTGCTTAACAATGCAAGTAACCATGCAGTTTATGAATACAGAACAGAAAAGACCAGAAGACAACGGAGGAGAGGAACCAAAAACTCCTTAGTAAGGAGAAAAAAAAACTCTAGGGGTCCGAGATCAAATGGCTGCCCAACCCCTTTGGGCATGCTAACATTATATCATTTAAAAAAAAGGAAATAAATGAATGAGGGTATTAATCTATCCATCCATCATATCAGTACTCCATGCAGATCTCTGTAGACCACTAAATTGCTCCTAAACGATAGCTATATCCATGATGTCCCTCTTGGATCCATGTCAGTGATGCAGCATCCAACTCAGATGGTGCCCAGCCCGGACATCTTCCAGACATGTGGGGAGGAGAACAGGATATGACAACTGAGTCCTGTTCATTAACCATTTCTCAATTCAAATGTATACGTTACCTTGGATTCCTATGACTTTTAATTTGAGAACAAACCTTTAATGCGAGGGTTCATAACTTTCTAAATATCTAATTTTGTATGCTTTAAGTTTTATCTACTATACTGTACTTCTTGCTAGTTCAAAGCTTGTCACTTTAATTCAATATTTCTTGAATTTCATTGTGTTTTAAGTATTTTTTTTTTATTTACCTCTACAATTTCCAAAGATTTACATGTATCAAGATGAGATTGTTATGCATATAGCTCTCATTATAAAATAGAGTTGAAGTATCCTAAGATCAATAAATAGAATCACTTTTTCCTCAGTTATGGGTGGAAAATACACGTCTATAGTGCTTACAGATTGATTTTCTATTAGTTGTTATTCGGCAAATCCAGTAATCCCCAGCCCATTTACAGCACAAGATAAAAATAGCTTCCATTAAGATATCGCCCTATTGAAACAAGTACCGCATCATATCTGGACACAGGACGAGAGCGTCTAGCGTTTAGTGTTACAGCAGAATGGGTATATCCGAACCCAACCCAACCCAACCCAAGATCTGGCCTGATAACTCACAGTAGGTTTGGACCTAAAGCAAATGCAAACATGTCAAAAACATCTACTGAGAAGCTATGAAATGAAATAGCTGGCTCAACAGTTTAATTAATCCACCGAGCTGGGTTATTAAAAAGCTGAGATGCAATACGGTTGAAGCAGGCTACAGATGATGTAATACATGACGTGCTGTTTTGTCACGGTCGTAAAACTTCAATACAGTATATAAGGGTGATTCAGAGTTTGCTTTGAGCAGTTACTGACGCCTCAGCCGGTGCTTGCACTGTTCATCATTTTGTAATATTAAGCTACAGCGCTCACGAGGTCAAATTCACCAGGGACAAAGGTAATGTAAGTTTTTAAAACGTATTTTCTATTCCTATTTCTATCTTATTTTAGTGAATATAAATATAGTGCACTTAAAGCTTTCTTTCTGTAGATATCTTAGTACTTTATTTACAATTTGATTTGAATACCCCGTCATCTGAGGGAGCCATCACTCGACAGGACAGGATAATATGATAAAATGTTTACGTTTCCTGAATGTAACATAGTTTGTTTCGATATTTTACACATGATGTATTTTCAGGAAAGATATTCACGTGTTTTTAATTCACAAATGTTTAATGAAGGAAATGGCTCAGAAGAACTGGCAGCTGTACAACGAGGAATATTGCTTAAAATATAGCACAAGCATAATCAAGTTCAAGAGAAAGAATGCCTTCTGTTCCTCATATTATATCACCATTGTAACTTTGACAAGAAATGTTTAACCAGATAATGTCAAGTGAGACCGAATTCACCACCCAGCAATGAATACATTTTTTACTGTACCTCCATAATAAGGCATTAATAACACGTACGGTAAGAGACAGAATTGAGTTCTAAACTAAAACGTTCAGAAAACAACACGAACATTTGTTGTGAAGCTTCAATCGGTAACTCATTCAAACTCGAGTGTACAGTAGGTCGGCTTCTTTTTATTTTTGTCAAACTTGAAAAATGACGGCAACACTATTTGAATAACTGTACTTGTATAATGTCGTTTATTTCCTTTATTCGTGCGTGTCTATTACTTGTATTTTTGTTACATTTATTAAGTTACATTTATTAAAAAATTACATTTTTTAAAGATTTAAAATATTTGACAAGTACAGTACACAGATCCCTAAGTATATTAAAAGATGTCCGTATAGTCCGAAACAGTGTTTTGGCAAAGAAATTGAGAATGCCTAAGAAGAGACACTAAGGACAAAGTATGAGTATTGTAATCAAATCCTTTGCAGAAAGAAAAAAAGAGACTTTCTGTCTTTATTCCTGATTAAATTTCAGAGGGCAGTTCCACCTATATTAGGAAGCACTGTTTACTTATTTGTCTATGCACTGTATATATTATGATATTAAATATTATTCTGTATTTATTATCAAAGTTTATTATGAACTTTGAAGTAATTTTGATGTATTGCCTACCTCCTTGTTTTATGCTTACAGGATAGGCTTATTTCAGGTGGTTGTGAACACTTTCTGATACTGGATGGATGAACTACAGTACTCATAGATAAAATGTATTTCATGTCTGCTACATGAGTGTTTTCTAATCTGTGGATGATGACATAAAAAACACGTACCATATAGATTACAATGCACGCATGTGCTACAATTACATTACTGCAATGCACGTTAAAGCACCCTCCAAACTAACCAGCTTTCAATTCACAGCTAAAATGTCTGGTGACACTAAAGGAACAATGAACAACTTGGCCACTGAAATTTCAGAAAATGACAAAAATGGAGATATCAGGTAAATGCCTCCTGTATTAGTTTTATACTTTTACCATTCAAGTGTTTAAATGCTACAGTATTACAAGTTATAGGTTTTTTTATTTGCACTATGTATGTATAGTAATAACATGTTCAGGTGGGTAGCTGCGTCAGCATGCGTAGGCTGTAAAGGAACAAGTACTGTAATAGGTTTATTCCTGAAGGGACCTGAAGAAGGCTCCAGGGCCGAAACGTTGTGTTTCTTTCTTCTTTTTTTCAGCATGGAATAAACCTATTACGTGTTCCCTAGTAATAACATGTAGTATTAAGAGAAAAAAACAACACTATGATTAAAATATTTGATCTGTCTTGTCTGCCTCTTAGAATTGAAGAGGTTGTATTTGCTGATAGAATTGATTGATTTACCATTTGACTTACTGTTAATTTGCTGATTTATTCATTATTTGTAGTAAAAGTAAAGAAGAACAAAAAGCCCCCAAGATAGAGATGGTCAGTCCATTAACTCTGGTAAGCATTTTTTATTTTTGTCATTAATACTGTATGTAAAAATATTTTTGTGGATTATTTGGTTGTTTTATCAAATGATTCCATTCCTCTATGTAAGAGCTTGAGGAAGAAAGGAAATGGACTGGTTTAGGGGTGTTTTGATGTGAAGATGTGTGTGTGGGGAAGTTCTCTTATCGTAGGGGTGGACATTTTGAATCAGTTTTGCTCCATTACAGAACAATGTAAAGTAAAAAGTCCCTTCTGTAGTGACTATAAGATTTTGCATTTTGTAATTTTGCATTACATTATTCCTTGGAGTAGGTAATTCTGGAACAGGAAAGAAACACATTTATCAAGCTTTAAATGCTAGTTAAGCAAAATCTTGTATATATTGAATACAAACTAAAAATGCAGCTGGGCTCTGAATTGCAGCAAAACATAACTGCATTTCCCTTTTTATAATATTTCATTCCAAATCACAGCTATCTAATTACATCTTTATTTTAAACACTGTCCCTGAAAAATGAATTATTCTCTCCATATTGTGCCCTTGGAAACACAGAATTTCTTCTGCATGCACTGCGTTCAGGAGCCCATGTAAACTAGCAGGGAAGGAGAACACACAACGCATTGTAGAATTACTCAGGGATTTGCTTAGGGTTGTTTAGCGCTCGTGAAGAACATGCCTAACCCTGTGACGTTCTCTCTCTCTGTCTGGTAGTTCCGTTTTGCTGACGGGACGGATGTTTTGCTCATGTTAATGGGCACGCTCATGGCGATGACCAATGGATCTGTGCTCCCTGCCATGTGTGTTATCTTTGGAGATATGACTGACAGCTTTGTGTCCGATTCCATGGCAAATGTTCCAAGTAAGCGGGAAGGACAACTGTGTCTGCTATTTAGCTGCATTGTATAAACAATGTTCAGATCTTGTGTTGTGTGTACAAACTTCTTTTTGTGCTAAACTAGGAAGAAGGAATTGATCAGTCATGGACAAAACAAAAACCTTGTATATGAAATATTACAGTATCTGTGGGTCACCTAATATTGATCTGTCTTGTGAATTTACTCACAAGCTGAAGGGAACACAAAGTAGAGCCATTTACAGATTTTGAAAATTAAAGGTATTTGAAGACCTCATGCCCCTGTCTCTATAAGATATCTGTCATTAATCCATCTCTCCCAGCAGCCCTCATTTTGCATCTCTGCACTCCCATCGTGGCTCTGTCAGCAACCTAATTGGCTCGCTCCATTAATTCCTGGGCAAAACGACTCTTGTCCAACAGCCAATCAGATTATAGCCAAACAGTGATCCAATCCCTGTGCATAACCAGCAAGCTTGCACTTTTGAGCTCTCCACATGAAATGGTGTCTTTTATAAAACTGTTACATGTTAAAGCAAATAGTCAACTAATTCTGAAACTTCAGAGAAGGAAACAGGTTGATTTAGGGGCAGAAATATCAAATGTCACAATGTATATTAAGAGGCTAAGATAACAAACGCTTATTTTCACAAAATCCTATTGAAAGATAGAAAAATGTTGACGAATTTCCTTATACTGCTGCTGTTGAAGTTGCCTTTTGTGTTCTAAAAACTGCTAGAAGCTAATTTCTAAGTTGATATTCCTTGCTAATTTGTATGCTATCTCATAATTTGTCTGAGAGTGAACTCATGAAGCCTAACTGAAATATTTGTTTATTTTTAACCTTTCAAACATTGTTTCTTAAACCTAGACAGTAACTTCACTCCAGCAACTAATGAAACTTTGGGAGAGCAGTTGACAAGGTACAGATATTTTCTGAAAATTATAAATGTTAGACAATGTATTTGATAAGTATATCAAATTATTTTGTATATTTCATGATTGAGAATCAAGCCGGTCTCTCTTTTCCTGGATTTTATGTGAAAGCTTAGTTTTCAAAAGCCATTTTTTTATTTACAAATAAGGACTAAGAAATGGTCAAGAAAATGAAATCAATTTTTCATACTATATCAATAGCAGGACACAACAGCAAATAACATGGGTAAAAGTTAAAATCCATCGTTGTGATAAATTCAGGTTGCTGCTTGCTTTTCTGTAAAATGTGGATTCGAAAGACATCTTTCCCCTGCTGACAACAGCTGAAACTAATTGAGAGAAGTTAAGACTGTACCTGGAAAGTTAGAAATCAATAAAAAATTACAGATTTAGAGTAAAGCGAGCTAAACAAGATTCTCTTCAGCCTCATTGTCAATCTCGATGTCAGTCAACTACCATGCAGAAAGCTCCTGGTAGCTAACAGAAGCCCTAAATCTGAAATAAATCCCTTCTGTCCCATATTAAGATCTTTTGTTTAACAGGAATGGATCAAATAATTGTAAAATTGATTTTGTGTTTCTTATTACTTGAATTGTGAATTGTGAGCCCATTTTAGCAATGATGCTCGTCTCCTTTTCAGGTACGCAATATACTATTCGGCTCTGGGGGCAGGAGTCCTCCTTGCTGCCTATTTACAGATTGCGTGCTGGACCATCGCTGCAGGACGGCAAGTGAAAAGACTGAGGAAGAGGTTTTTCCATGCGATTGTGCGGCAGGAAATTGGCTGGTTTGACATGAATGAGACTGGCCAGCTGAACACTCGCCTGACTGAGTAAGTGCCTGCCTTGTGATGTTTTTTCTGCACTGGTTAACTGTGTCATTTCACTTCCTGTGGAACATCTAATGAAAGAAACGCGTAACCTCTGAGACTGAGGAAGCGGTGATATTATCATCTAGATAATTCATTCCCATCTGCATATATTTATGTACAAATAATCCGGTGAGTGGGTTGTATGTATGACATAGTAATAAAAATACACTTATCAAGAAACTCTATGCTCTGTACAACACCACACAATACACATAACAGAAGTTTAAAAATAAAGAGAAAATAATTACAGCAAATTGACCTATTAAAACCAAGAGTAAAGCTACGTTATACATCCAAAGCCTAGGTAAACAGATTTTAAAGCATTTTTGAAGCATTGAAGCTTTTTAAGCATTATTCAAAAATATTGACACGGCCTGTTTTAAATGAAAACAATGTCTCTTTGATCTATTGAAACTATTGAAATAATAAAATTTCAGGAAAGACCACAAAACACCAAAGGTCCTGTTGACCTACCACTTAAAAAAATACCAGTTCCAAACTGCATAAAGATGTAAATGTTATTACTCTGCCTGATTTGTTTATATCCCTATTATCCCATATTTCTTCACAGCGATATTTACAAGGTAAATGAAGGAATTGGCGATAAAGTGGCCTTGCTAATTCAGTCAGTCACCACCTTCATAGCAGGGTTCATAGTTGGCTTCATAACAGGCTGGAAGTTGACTTTGGTAATACTGGCAGTCAGTCCACTCCTGGGAATCTCAGCTGCTCTGTTCTCCAAGGTGAGCCATTCAAACGTGTCATTTACCGAACAGCAGAAACAAACATACTTTATTGACTCATTACTACACTGTAGAGGCAGTGGCACATCCTGACTGTGGAGGGGGTTGAGTTGGCCCTATAGCTTCTGGTGGGGTGTTTTCCTTACCTCAAAGCTGTTTGTATGGCTTTTCATCCCCAAGGGTCCCAAAGCGCTTTACATATAGGAGTATCCTACATCATCCACTACTGAGCCTGGGAGACTCCCTACCCAGGTCACGTGTGGGGGTCATCATACACTACAGATCAGGTGGAGATGTGAAAATCCCAATACATTGCATGCATGTGAACACTGCATCCATCAGTCCGTCGTGGTCTGCTTGTGGTTGTGTTTTTCCCTCCTGCAGGACAGTGACATGTCAGCAAGATCTAGGTGGATGTGTTGGTCAGTGAGGTCATTGTATTGAGGGACGAAAACTGCCAAGTCGCAGAGATTCCTCAACCTTCCTCTCATAAATTCAGATCCATTTCATCTGCTTATGCAGAGCATGGCATGACATTTCATGTAAAAGTCAATATGGACTTGTTGTTCTGTGAATGCATAATTTCCCCATATTTTGGTCAAACTGTGTAAAAAGGTGTTGATGTCTAGCAGTGCAACTGTAACGCGTGCTCTGCTGTCCTGACAATACAAACTGGGTTTAGGCTTTGATTAGCATTTAAATATAAGATAGCAGTAAAGTACTGGACTTTTTGTGCCAAAAATCTTTAGTACACTTTTGTTTGAACAACTGTAATGCATGATTCATCTGCTCATGGCAGGACTGGAACTGTAAGAAACCAAGCAGACATTGATAACAAGGAGGGAGAAGACTTTTGTGCTCTTTACACCATTTTAATTTTCCTAAATAATTAGTTAATTAGTACATTAAATTAGCTCATTAAAATCTTAAAAATCAAAGAAGGGAAATAAATGTAAAGCCTAGAGAGAAATTATTATACAGTAAGTAAAACTGAGTAATCTGAGTTCAGTGATGGGGTTTCTTTCAGCATCATGACCAAGGTTTGCAGACAAGCAGGGAATCCGAGTTACTGGAAATTACTGTTTCTGCAGGTCATGACTTCATTTACTTCCAAAGAGCAAACAGCCTACGCCAAAGCAGGAGCAGTGGCAGAGGAGGTGCTGTCAGCCATCAGGACTGTAATAGCCTTTGGTGGACAAAAGAAGGAGATAAACAGGTACGGGTTACTGAAATAACCTCTGTATTGCACTTCTGATGCTTTGTTACAATGGGGAGTAAATTGCACTGTTTGGAAGAACAGTCATGTAATTACTCTTATATATTAGGAAGTCGTATCTCCCTTGTTAGGTTCAGTGCTCAGCTTGTTTTTTCTTTCACCTTGCTTGAAGTCCTTATCCATTATTATCAATGTAAATGTAGCTTCCTTGAAGAAGACTGTATTAAATTGACCTATTTGGTTCTCCAATATTAAACCTTGTAAGGGGCACCAATGTTGAAATGTTTCAGTTTTCCATTTAGAAATAAGCCGGTTATCCCATGGGTTTCTGATTGATCCCATCCCTCATCCACATCAGATTAGCTTTTAACTTGAAAGCCTCAAGCCTCCTATCCTGTGTGCAGGTATCACAAAAATTTAATCGATGCTAAGAATGTTGGGATCAAGAAAGCGATCACTTCCAATATTGCAATGGGCTTCACTTTCCTGATGATCTATCTGTCATACGCCCTGGCATTCTGGTACGGAAGCACTCTGATTCTAGCTGATGAGTACACCATTGGAAAAGTCCTTACGGTGAGTGGGTTGCTTTACTTGAGAACTGTTTTGTAGTAATATTTCAGTATCTCTGGGTAGCAGCACTGGTTATAGAAGAGCTCAAGAGAAAGTGTGGCTTTTCTCAGGCCTGGATCATGTATTTTATTAAGATGTGAATGAGACTAACAAAAAGACCAGTTCAGATTGTATTTATTGTGCTTTTTATTATTGATCCTTTTCCTCTCAGCTTTTGGCACTATCAAGATTCCCAGTAAAAAGAATGTTAATTGTAGTTTCAGTGTTGTCATGGTATAAATGGCAAATTATAAATAAATGAGTCTTTTTACTGTGAGAGAATATCCTGTTTTTTAGGTGAAAACAAGATAATCATGACTACATTAAAACAGTTCATTAGTGTGGTTAGCTAGCTCCCCAACTCTCCTAAAAAGAGTGTATTTTTTTATTATTCTTATTCTACAAGGTGATTCCAGGTAATTTTTACCCATTTTTCCAACTAGAAACAAAAGACTAGGAATTGTCTGATTTGTGTTATGTTGCAAAGAATGCTTGTGAGGGTCCTGCTTTGATGTGAAGGGACATACATGGAGTGAGGAAGTTCAAACCCTTTGATCGCACAAGATTCTATCTAAAAACATACAGCTGCTATGATGCTTCAAGACAAGAGCTGCATCTAGCCAATGTGGGAAGGTCAGCTCTGTCAAGTTCATGAAACACTGTCGGGGAAAATAGCCCGAAGGACACTTGGCAGTGGGAGACTCTTTTGATATTTCGGTTATTGTTCTGCCAGTGAAAACAAATATTTTCAGTAGTTCGGTCAAAGGCAGTGAGGAGTTGTGATTTGAATACTGAGCTTTACTGGGGCAGCTCTCTTGGCTGAGAAAAAAGCAACATCCTGTCTGTAAGGAAGGGACTGTCAGAACCCCCCACCTTTAATACAGTGTTGAGCCAGGGGGTGAAGATGGGGTGAAGTGAGGCTGCAAGTGAGCAGCAAAGCAACAGGAGTGAGAATTAAACATAAACTGGAGGAAAAGGGTGGGGAAAAGGGCTTGACCTCCTCCCATACCTTGATTTTAAACTCCATATTCTATGTACTTTTACCGCAGTCATTTTCCTGTTTTGAGTTCAAATTTCACATCAGGAAGAGAAATTGAGTATCCATATTTTTTTTCTTCAGGTTTTCTTTTCTGTAATCATCGGTGCCTTTGCATTAGGCCAGACGTCACCAAATATCCAAGCATTTGCGAGTGCCCGTGGAGCAGCTCACAAGGTCTTCAGCATCATCGACCACGTGCGTCCCATCCCTTTGCACTTTCGTTTGTTCTAAGCATACTGCACTTCAGAGCTGGGAAACAACCACTCTTATTTATTATGGATCATTTATTCGACTGATGCTTTTGTGCAAAGTGACGTACATTTGCATGAAATTTAAATGAACCAATCTGAGTGAAGGAGCCTTTGGGTTTTATTGTTCTGGTAAAATGCCAGCTGTATAAAAATAGATATTTACTGGGAAGTACCAATAAAGTGGGTGGCATAGTGTAATGGGTAGCCTCTCGACTCATAACTGCAAGGGTAAGGGTTCCAGGCCCTGCTGCAGACACAATTTTTGTACATTGAGTGATGTACCCCAGTTTCTTCAGTCCACCCAGCTGTAGAAATGGGGAACAGCAGGGGTTAAGATAGGATAAGATTGCTTTATTGGCCATATACAATTTCTTGTACCAGGAATTTGTCTTTTCAAATATCTCAACCTGCTCTCCATGAGACACACAGACAGGGAGAGAAGCTTGGGGTCAGAGCGCAGGGTCGGCTATTTATAGGGCACCCCTGGAGCAGTTGGGGTTAAGGGCCTTGCTCAAGGGCCCAACGGAGCAGGATTGCTCTGCCGGCCACAGGATACGGACCAGCAACCTTCCAGCCACAGGCGCAGATCGTTAGACACAGAGCCACAGCACCTCCCTATCCCCACGGTTAGGGCTTGGAATAGACTAGCAACCTATCCAGGAAATCAAAACCACGATGATATCTGTCTCTATAAGTTATTGTGTGTACTGGCCTGGACATTCCCATTTTAACATTTTTAATCCTTATAGATTTATTTTTTAATCGACAGGATTAGATTTGTGATTTTCAAAGATTGTAGTGATTCTCAGTATATTCGTTTCTTTAAAGTGCTGACTGAAATTGAACATCATCCTAAAAATTCCTAGCAGACTTCCTTTTCGTGTATATGGAGAGGGAGCCCCTCCAGTGGTGCATTTTGTCTTTTGGAGACTGAAGTACTCAGGAAAGCCCACAAACAAAAGGTCTTTTAAAGACTAAAGCAAACTAAATAAGCTAAAACTAAACATAACTTCAAGGAACACAAACCCAACACCAGAACTTTCCTTAAAGAAAATAATCCACTAGATGAGAGATTTTCCGGTCATTGTTAAAAAAAAGGGAATTATTTTGCTTGTATTTGAGATCAGGGTTTATATGAACTCGTTTAAGCCTAAAGTCACATCACCGTACATTCTTATACAATGTGTTTTTTTAATTAGTCTTTTGTCAAATAACCAAAAATACAATAATAGTAATTGTCTTCCCAAATAACAAACATGTTTCAAGCATTTTTATATCAAACTCCCATTAACCTCAAAGTGTTTGTGTACTTCCTGCTTTTGTCATTTCAGCAATGTAAGAAACCGTAGCCATAATGAGGAAAGTGTGAAAATCAAGCAGGTTTCTCCTTTGTTACGATAAAATCTGCTACTATTTTTTCTAAAAGTGTGAAAATCACTGGAAATTGAATTTATTGTTGAGTCTTACTATCCCCCAGGTAATTTTGCTGGAATCTTTTATTAAATAAGCAAATCATGCTTCAGAATTACTAAAGTGTTTTCATCTATGTTCCCAGGACCCAAAAATCGATAGCTTTTCAGGTGAAGGCTACAAACCAGATACAATCAAGGGGAATATTGAATTCCACAACATACATTTCAGCTATCCCTCACGTCCACGTGTTAAAGTAAGTGTTACTTCCTTCCGTCCACCTATTGTACGTACATGTCCAATAATCAAGACATAGCTCGGACTGCCTCTTGCTGGAATTATGAAGGTAATATTACAAAGTTCTACACAGAAAATAGAGGAAAATGTCACTGCTGGGAAAGGGTTTAGAATTATTTTTCTGTGAGGGTGTGAGATCATTCATTCTGCTTATATCACAGAGGGCTGCCTTGCACAAACAGCAGGGAGATCTCCTGCAAATACAGGCACAAGGCCGCCTCCTCTGTGCTCTCGCATCTGTCGGCTGCAGCCTGACCTGCGCTGTTCGGCTCTTTTGCAGGTATTGAAAGGCATGAACCTGCGAGTGGGCAGCGGGCAGACTATAGCTCTTGTTGGCAGCAGTGGCTGTGGCAAGAGCACCACTGTGCAGCTCCTGCAGAGGTTCTACGACCCTGAAGAGGGAGTGGTAAGTGCATCAAGCGGGCTCCGCAGGGCAAGACCCTGTGGCTAACAGAGAAGACAATCACACCTCGATCATGGTCCCAAACTCCATTCTCTTACACAGGTCACAAAGGCCAAAGCTGTCTACATTTAAACCTGCTGCAGTTTACATCTGCAAGGCATGATACATGTAATGATGGATCTTACACAAAGTCAAACAAAGGAAACGAATGTACAGTACTAATGTACAGAACATGCCTGGACAATCCATGGTATTTGATATCTTGAAACAGTGGTCTTTCGAGATGGAGTTTCTTGGTGAATCCTTGGTATTCATCATAGCATTTTAATTGATAAACACAAAGTTAAATGTTTAATATGGAAAATACAAAGTTTAATTCCTAACATGCTTGTGCATTGTTCACTCCGAGAAAGTGTCGAAGCTCTGTTAATTAAAACTGAGTTGCATGTATGTTTTGCCAGTCACAGTCTTTTCCAATTGACATCTAAATCCTATACGAACAGAAGTGTTGGCAATACAAGGGTAATCATTGTGTGGAAGTGAGAGGTGCAGAACACCTGTAGAATGAGGCACAGCTGGTCTGACTGAGTAATTATGCCAGCAGCCATATCACCCTGCAACTCACAACTGGCAACCCACTGAAGCTAAGCAGGTGTGAGCCTGGTCAGTACCTGGATGGGAGACCTCCTGGGAAAAACTAAGGTTGCTGCTGGAAGAGGTGTTAGTGGGGCCAGTGGGGGGCGCTCACCCTGCAGTCCATGTGGGTCCTAATGCCCCAGTATAGTGACGGGGACACTATACTGTAAACAGGCGCCGTCCTTCGGATGAGACGTAAAACCGAGGTCCTGACTCTCTGTGGTCATTAAAAATCCCAGGGCGCTTCTCGAAAAGAGTAGGGGTGTAACCCCGGTGTCCTGGCCAAATTTCCAATTGGCCCTTACTAATCATGGCCTCCTAATAATCCCCCTCTATGGATTGGCTACATTACTCTGCTCTCCTCCCCACTGATAGCTGATGTGTGGTGAGCGTTCTGGCGCACTATGGCTGCCGTCGCATCATCCAGGTGGATGCTGCACATTGGTGGTGGTGGAGGGGAGTCCCCATTACCTGTAAAGCGCTTTGAGTGGAGTGTCCAGAAAAGCGCTATATAAGTGTAAGCAATTATTATTATTATTATTATAATTAGCATACAGATGTAGTGGAATTAGCACTCTCCCAGACCCATCTCTCACTACCTCGCAGTTTGTTTTTTAACCAGTAGTTAAAAACAAGTTTGACAGTTTGAGTGGAAGATCTATGCTGCAGCTCTGCTGGTGTTAGAGTGAGGAAACATGCTCTTGCACAGCACCCAAGAAACTGAAGGTCCACTGACAAGGCTCACTTCAGTTGATTTTTTTATGTGAGGATCCTGTCATATACTATAATACAGCACATTGCAGCATTCTACAGATACTTTCCAGCTGTTAAACTGAAATAAGAAGGAGAAGCAGAGATAACCACAGGTCATAATAAAGTGTTCAAACTCCAGAAAGACCAGACGAGTTAGCTCACTCTCTCTACCATTTCTTCTAACCACAAATCGGCACACTCAATGTTATGCTTTGTAAACAGGTAACGATTGATGGACAAGACATCCGATCCCTGAATGTCCGAAGCCTCAGGGAATTTATCGGAGTTGTGAGTCAAGAGCCAGTTCTTTTTGCGACCACCATCGCGGAAAACATTCGATACGGAAGAGAGGACGTGACCCAGGAGGAGATCCAAACTGCTGCCAAGGAAGCTAATGCTTACAATTTCATCATGGACCTCCCAAATGTAAGTGTGTTTACACACTGAGAAAAAAGGAGTCTCTAAGAATAAAGACTCATTCTGGAATGGTATCTAACTGTATTTGCTTTTCCTTCAGACTGAGGTTTTGAAAACTCTGAAAACTCAAAGCTTACAGCATATCATATATCATAAAGCACAAAAAACTAATAATTTTCAAATTGTTTCCTAAATTAAACAAAAGATAGTGTCACTCACCTTAGTTTTCATTAAAACATTATCATACTCATTGCTAGCTTTAATCAATTCCAAACAAGAAGAACTATGATAACTATGAAAAGAACTATGATAAGAGTTAAGGTGAATTTTACCAAACAAATCCTCCTTTGAACCCCTTTGTGTCCAGCAGTATGTGACCATGCCTGCATAAATAAAAAAAATACCTCTTTCTCTGTGCAGAAATTTGAAACCCTGGTTGGTGACAGAGGCACTCAGCTCAGTGGAGGACAGAAGCAGAGAATTGCTATTGCCCGCGCTCTGGTCCGCAATCCGAAGATTCTCCTTTTGGATGAAGCCACATCAGCCCTGGATGCAGAGAGTGAGACAATCGTACAGGCAGCTTTGGATAAGGTAATCAGGCCACGCAGAGAGATTCTTCACATGCAGAGAACGCATATGATAATGCTGGTTTATGTGTGATCAACAAGCTTGTGAAAGCCTTCTGAACAATTATGGTTGAACATCATGATCAGCAGAGGCTAATTAACTGTGATTAATGTGGCAGCAGTTCTGTTCATTTCTTAGCTAAGCCTGGAGTCAGGTTTAGAAGTCTGCTTCTTAAAATAAAATATTCTAAACATTAACCACCGGACTTCAGAAAAAGAAGTTGTGATTAAGACTTTTTTTCTCTATTACATATTGCAGTATTCTGTGAAACAAAATGATCAGGCACATGTGCCCGACTAGGGGTCATTTCCTTTAACCAATGGCTGAACCCCTTCAGAAGAACAAAGAAAGTCCACTGAGATTCTACATTATCTCCTCACTGTATTGCTGGGATGGCAGCACGTCTGGACCTCATGACAATGCAAACGCTCTTTCCTCTCGTTTCTTGCAGGTGAGACTGGGACGGACAACGATAATAGTGGCCCATCGGCTGTCAACAATTCGCAATGCAGATATCATTGCCGGCTTTGAGAATGGAGTGATCGTAGAGCAGGGCTCACACAAGGAGCTGATGGACAGAAAAGGGGTGTACCACTCACTTGTCACTATGCAAGTAAGTACAGACATGGTTAGAGAACGTGTCAAAAATGAATGTGTGTGAGAGATATATTGTACTGTGATATATGTTATCACAGCAGATGCATGTTAGTCACTACTTACAACTGCTTGACTTTGAATAAATAAAACACAGAGGCTACATTGTTTTTCCTTCAGAAGGATGTTTTTATATGTAAACGTTATAAATAAACAACAGGGGACATGGCCAGTGAAAACTCCAAGTTTACATCATATCATATATTATAAAGCATAAAAAATAATCATTAAGGCTTTAACATTCTCATTGCTAGTTTAAATAAAATCCAAACAAGAACAATGATAATAGTTTAGGCTAATAAAAATGCTCTTTTTTAATTAAAAAAAAACTTTTGTAAAGGTTAATAACTGCTGGGAAACCCTGGTAGTAAATGCTAAAGGAATGCTTCCTTTGATAGCAGCCTTATGAGTCTTATAGAAGCAAGCATTCACCTTGATTCTGCAATCTTAGGTCACTGCTCACTGATAATGGACTAGTCAGCCTCTTTACAGGTGGCAAAAACCCAGATTCAGAGTTGAAAGGCTTTTTCTACTGTCTGAACTTTCAAGGCCACAAAGGGCTGATTAACTCATTTACTAATATAGCTTTAAGATATGCCAGCATGAAGGAGTCTTTGCATAAAAAATGTGCTCTAACTTCTCTTTATTTTAAACTTTTGAACTTAAAAGTGTTTGATTGGCCCCTGGCGCTTTTGGCTCTGTCACAATTAAACTGAACTCTCTGATTTTCCTTTTAGTCATTCAAGAGCAATGAAGAGGGAGAAGATGCAGCAGAGGAGGAGATAGTTAAAGAGAAGAGTCCATCGTTAGTGTCACTAACAGAAACATCCCTGTTCAGAACAAAATCAGCCAAGATGACCTCCAAAGAAACTGGAGAGGAACAGGAGAGCAAAGATTCTGTAAGACAATCTGCCAAACTTCACCTGTAGATTTAATCTTAAATCATAATATCTCAGGTGTGATCTTCTCTGTACTTCTTAATGGAGTTATTGCTGGTGTTAGAACCACTTCTTTTAATAACTGGAGCGATACATATTTAAAAAATGTGAAATTCTAAATTTAAATGCAATGACAAAAGACAATGCCTGAAATTGAAATTGGCACATTGGGTCAGAACAATTAGTGGGCAGTGCTATTTTGAATGATGAAAATCTAGGTCTGTGCACACAGTCTTATTTTTTATTTTAAAGAAAAACATGGCATCAAACTGAGCATTTCTGTAAATATGCAATTGATTTAAAAAATCTATGGAATGGGTTGTTTTTTTAGTTCATTTCTATTTGCACTTTTTAAAACTTTTTTTAAGATGTTTGGTGCCTGTAGGATTTATTATCATTACATTATGTTGTTTTGTCTTTCCTAGGATGATACTGTCCCAGATGTGTCCTTTTTAAATGTCCTCAGACTCAACTTGCCAGAGTGGCCCTACATTGTTGTAGGTATCCTCTGTGCTATTGTCAATGGAGGGCTTCAGCCAGCTTTTGCTGTTATTTTTTCCAAAATCATTGCGGTAAGTTCAAGTCATATTCGTTAAGTAATATATAAGGTAACTGATGTTCAAGAGCTGCTCAGCCATTCTTTCCAAATTCAAGTGTTTCTGACAATAGTGCAGATACTGTTTCATTAGCACACTTTAAAAACACCATAAAAGCACTTACCAACCAGATCAGTGGCACTATCTAATCAAACTGAATGAATAAACATGATAAAGATTTATTTCTATCAAGAAAAATGATGTAATCTTCTTTTAAACAAAAATG
The DNA here is from genome assembly GCF_040954835.1 of Lepisosteus oculatus. Taxonomy (NCBI): domain Eukaryota; kingdom Metazoa; phylum Chordata; class Actinopteri; order Semionotiformes; family Lepisosteidae; genus Lepisosteus; species Lepisosteus oculatus. The sequence goes on along the minus strand of NC_090705.1, from coordinate 6,403,309 downwards.
TCATCTTCTTTTAGGTGTTTGCTGAAGTTAACGAGGAGGTCATCAGAGAGAGATCCACGCTGTTCTGCTTGATGTTTGTTGTAATAGGAGTGGTATCGTTTTTCACCTTGTTTTTTCAGGTAAGTTCTCAATGTTTTCGTAAAGATGTATTCTGTACTACAACAAATAGGGAGCAGCTGATTAGACAGTTTTCTCTGTCAAGCATTATCTCTATTTTGATTTATACTGACTTCATATTCAGCATTGAATGGCACAAAGCATGAACTGCAGAGACCTCATTAATCAATTTAATACTGTATACAATCTGAATATCTGAATATAAAGTTCTTTTGGAAATTCCATGTTTAGGATTTGGGAAGAGAAACTGGTGAGGACTTCATTATTCAGGGACTCTGTAAATTATTGTGGGATGAAGGTGCCTGAAGAGATTCTTCAAAAGACCTTAGTACTTACTGTACACATGACACTGGGAAATAATTGAAAATCTGTGACACTGTGTATCAGGGTCACTCTTTGTAATAACAAAACAACAACTAAGTCAGATATGTTCAGTCAGGTTCTTTGTATCTTTTAACATTTTATGGTTACTGTTATTTTTAAATTGTGTAGAAAAGACGTGATTTTATGCGGCAACGATGTTTCAACTCACGAGATTCAGTCAATAATTTATGGAAGAAACCCAATATTTGAAATGTATTTGAGCCTAAACAACTATATAAAAGTTAGAACTTTAACTTTCCTCATTTGGAACTACGTAGCAAAAAAAGAAGCTAGCAAAAATAGCATGAATAGTTGGAGTAGAATCTGGTTATCAGCATTACAGATACGACTCTATTGCGGCACAATGCATGAAAAAGACACCTTGCCCCTTAAAAATAATTAAATTGCTAATCTAAGCTTTAGGTGTATTCTATACTGTTTTTTCTGAGTCTTGTTATAGTTGCTGAAAAGTGTCTTCTTCTTCCCAAGGGATACAGTTTTGGAAAAGCTGGAGAAATTCTCACCATGAGGCTGCGATTAATGGCTTTTAAAGCAATGCTGCGACAGGTATAATTTGATTTAAATTATTGGTTGTTTTTCCTTCCTTTAGTAGTTAAAAAAATTGTAAATGTTTTTTTTTCATGAAAAGGGTAATTCCCTGGATATGAATATATTTATTCTTATTACTTTTTGACTATTTGACTTTTTGTTTATTAGTTAGTAGCTAATTAATCTGAGGACCTCATCCAGCTGTTTCTTGAAAAAAAACAGGGTATTGGTTTCGGCAGTATGACTGGGCAGCTTGTTCCATACACATCACAACTTCTTAGGCAAAGAAGTGCCTCCTGTTTTCAGTTTTAAGTGCACTTCCATCAAGCTGGAAGTATAACTTTGGATTAAGAGCTTCTCAAATATTCTTTTAGTGCCTTTTTGTACATGTTACAGTGACAAAGACCACTGATGACTTAAGAATATTTACAGTAGTCATTCGGTAAAGTCTACATAATTCTATGTACCTGTTTCTGTTGGCTGTAAACCCCCGTCTTCTTCAGAGATATAAATTAACCAGAAACATTACATTATGCTGACTGCTTTCTACTAATTTGTAATGAATTGCCCAGCACATACTTTTGCAACTCTTAAACTGAGTGCCTCTTGATAATAAAATGTACTGTAGTCCTTTGAAGTGCATTGATTCATCATCTAGTCATTTTATTACCTTATAGGTACAGTAAGTGCAAATACAGTAGAGAGGTACTGTACAGTAGTACCTCTCCACTCAATTTATTTTTGGAGGGGATACTAGCAAAAGGTGTTTGAAAAGTGAAATTTTCATTGAAACACAATAAACATGTTGGTTATTTCACAGAAGGAAATATAAAGGCAACTGTACAAATGTTGGTTTGAAATAAAAAGTCTCAAATTATCCTTAGTTCTTGTATTAGGCATGTTTAGATAAGAAGTGGTTCTTTTATTTGATTTCAACCTAAAAGACTGAACTATAAATGTGTCCTTACCACAGGATGCACATTATGTGTATTTTTTGGAACCAGCTCTATGATTGCGTAAATACCACTCATTACATACTCATGATAATCCTAAGAATAAATATAATATGTATAATATATATTCATATTCAATATTAGATATTCCAGCAGTCTAATATTGTAATTTAGATATTTCAATATTCTTTCCTAATATTAACAAAGCTTTGGAAAAGATCAAATAATAGAAATAAGCATTAAAGTAGCAAATAACCATGAATGCAGGTTCTATTGTCTTCATACAAATTCAACTGAGTGCGCTCTGACCCACAGAGCATGAGAATCTGTCAGATCTAAGCAGATACTCAAGGTTTTCTGTGACCAAAAGAGAATTTTAAAATCAGTCGGAAAGTTAACAGGCAACCAGAGTAACAAAGCCATAAGTGGAGTTATATGACCCTCGGAATTTGATTTAATCAAGATCGAAGCCGTTGGAAGTTTGTTTTCTGAAATCTGTGCAATCCTTATGTGTTTAAAGATAAAAACGTGGCTAAGGTTTTGTATTCATTATTTTTCTTTCTCCAGGACCTGGGCTGGTTTGATGACTCGAAGAACAGCGTAGGAGCTCTGACCACTAGGCTTGCCACTGATGCTGCTCAAGTGCAGGGTGTAAGTAATATTGAAGTTGTATTGTAGCCTGTACGCTGCCAAGACCATACCATGACATCATCAGTGACGCAATCGATGATGTGACTCATGTGGTTCTTTGTCTCTCGGGATGATGGCTGCAGACAGGATGAATCAAGGTTGCGTGTATAGCCTGCCATCAAGACAAAGTGAAAGGCCAAGAGAAAATGACTGTCATGTAATTCACATTTATGATCGTGCTAACTGCACAAGATTTGTTAGCTAACATATGAACAATTGTTCTTGAGAAATTGTTATTATTCATGTATATGTAATATTTATTGTTCATGTGTACTATAGAGATCATGCATGCAATTTTTTGGCACAACTGATAAATTCTTCTTATTGTGGCATATACTTAGCAATTCCTGGTGCCAGACTATTAACGTACACCAGGAAAGTACCTGAACTCAACTGGTCTTTTTCCAGATACTGTACAAGGACTTGAAAGAATCTGAGACTTTTGCTACATGTTTGTAAATGGGAATTAAGTGACGCTCTTATGATTTTTTGCCTCAGAGCAGAAAGCTTTAGAGCTAATCATAATCGTATAGTAAGGGATGAATGTATTGTGCTTCGGGTTTTCCATTTCATTTAAAAGTTGTGGCAGTAAGATGATTTTGTCATGACAGGCGACGGGAGTGCGAATGGCCACCCTTGCCCAGAACGTTGCCAATCTGGGCACTTCTGTCATCATTGCGTTTGTGTACGGCTGGCAGCTCACACTGCTGATCCTGGCGATTGTGCCGCTGATGGTGATAGCCGGAACTATAGAAATAAAGATGCTGGCTGGGCATGCTGCAAAGGACAAGAAGGAACTGGAGGCTGCTGGGAAGGTGAGCCTTACAGTACTTAACAGACTCGGCTTAATACAGGGGTTTTAGAATTGTACTCAGAGGTCAACTGTTCTATAGTAATTCCTCTTATTTGTGTATAGTAAGTCCTCTTACTGTATAGCAGGATAATACATTTGTGCTTTAATATATTGTCCTGCTGCCTTGGTAATCTTCAGAGATAGTCCACGCGTGATCATCTTTAAAGTATATAATACTATACAAGGGTGCCATGGTGCCGCAGTGGGTAGCATTGCTGCCTGGCAGTGCCGGGGCCCTGGAGTTCAGTTCTGGACCTGGGGTGTTATCTGTGTGGAGTTTGTATGTTCTCCTGATGGGATTCCTCTGGGAGCTCTGGTTTCCTCCTACAATCCAAAAACATACTGGCAGGTCAATTGGCTTCTGGAAACATTGGCCCTGGTGTGACTGTGTGCCCTGCGAAGGACTGGCCTCCCTCTCAGGGTGTACCCTTGCTTGCTGGGATAGGCTCCATTTCCCCCGCGCCCCTAGAGTTAGAAAATGGATGGATGGATTTGTGTTTCATTGTTGTCTCTGACAGATTGCCACAGAAGCTATAGAAAACATCCGAACAGTGGTTTCACTAACAAGAGAAAGGAAGTTTGAGGCTCTCTACCAGGAAAACCTGATGGTGCCATACAGGTACTGTACATATATAGTTCTAACAAAAGACTTTAGAGCTACTGTTTGTAATTACGTTTATGACATAATATCATACATCAAAACACTATTATAAGTCAAAACACCTAATATGATCTGTTTACTAAAATACTTTTTATTTTATTTTTAGGAATGCTAAAAAGAAGGCTCACATCTATGGACTAACCTACGCATTTTCTCAAGCTGTTATTTACTTTGCGTATGCTGGCTGCTTCCGGTTTGGAGCTTTCTTAATAGAAAATGAAAACATGACTTTTGAAAACGTTTTCCTGTAAGTATTAACAGTAATACTGGTTAGATACACATTTCCTGCTCATTTCTGTAGGTTCAGCTATGAGCATTTATATATAATCATATATAAAATTATAGTATTATAATATATATATATGAATGTCACCATCTTACGTAACAGAAGGCAGGAAATATTGAAATTAAAAGAATAATTCTGTTTTAAGTTCAAGTATATTGTTCAAGGACACGGGTTCAAGGTAGTAAATTTGAAAACATTTGGATGTAGAAAGCATGCAAGGTGATAAATGTGTTTCTAGAGAAGGACATATTTTGAGGATCTCTGGATTTTTGGTAGCAAGTCAACATAGTGTGATGAGAATAGGTCTAATAAAACATCTTGCTCAGTACAATAATGGTTAATAATTAAAATCTCTTTTGTCGACATCAGCTATCTTAGTAAAACTATACTATGGCTGTGGCTTCACTGTCATTGGAGTTTGTAGTCTTTGTAGATAGAAATGTCGGAGCAAAGGTTCAGAATCTCACCATGTAAAAAGTTAATCATTAGACCAAGAGAGACCATGCAGACCATAACTACAGAGAGAACAAATATACTTAGGATAAAAGCAATATGCTGACTGTCATGAGCAGTATCACAGTGAGACGTAAAAGGTCTTGTCGAAATGCACAGTAAAAAAAATTTCAGCTGTAAGTCAAATGTTTATCTTCAAAGATGACATGTGTCAGGTTTTGACTCAAGTGCTATAAATTCTCTTCGAGCAACTTCAAAATGTTTCTTCTGATATACCCCTTAACTCAAGTTGCATTTTTACTCTAAAAGTGGAGAACGTACTGTACAGTACGTTTGTCATCAAAGACAGGAAAAACACTGTTTGTTGTTCCCATTGCTGTCAAAGCCCCTACAGCATTGCCACTGTGAATCAAAACTCTGGGGTGACAGCACACAGAGGCCAGGGCTGTGAAGTCATGGCAAGATCAGGCCAACAGAAATTTCTGTTCTGCGTTCCACTGAGTAGAGGATGTCATTTTGTACCGTAGCAAGTCGACAGTGAGAGCAGAGTCTGTAGATGATTGAGTGTTGCATTGCCGATTTAGAAACCCAACACTGCCAGTCAACACGGTGTTTGCCTTTTCAGTGTCGTTTCGGCTGTTTTGTACGGGGCGCTGGCGTTGGGGGAAGCCAACTCATTTGCCCCCAACTACGCCAAGGCCAAGACATCAGCCGCTCATCTCTTCCAGCTGCTGAACCTAGTTCCCGTCATCGACAACGACTGTGAGGACGGAGAGAAGCTGGTAGGCCGAGTTCATGTGGAAGACACAGAGTGCGGGGCAGTGCTGGGGATGTTGATGCCTAGCTCAGACCTTGCACTGCTCATATAAATAAACAGAGGCATGGATGGGCACTATTTGTCAGCTGCTTTTAAAATGAGCTAATTGAATTGAACCTCTTCTGAAGTGCAATCGACAGGCAGCTTGTATTTCACAGCTCTTCCCTGATGCAGCATTACACTGACATGGCCCCATTCCTCATTCTTCTATTGATCCTGGGAAAAGAGCGGAGCTGATGTGACAACTGGCCTTGCTTTTTAAATAGGGGGCAGGGCTCCAGTCCTGAAATAGCAAATCCCTTCAGGAAAGCACGCTTTTTAAGAGGTGCCTTTATTGTGCTTAGAATAATGACACCTTCAATTGCAATTGCTCACAATTGTCCTGAGAAATGAAAAGAGGTGCAGAATGCCGTCATGCTGAACTTTGCATGATGATGATGATAATAATTCCTTATGCTTATTTATATAGCGCTTTTCTGGACACTCCACTCAAAGCGCTTTACAGGTAATGGGGACTCTCCTCCATCACCACCAGTGTGCAGCCCCACCTGGATGATGGGACGGCAGCCATAGTGCATCAGTACGCTTCCCACACACCAGCTCTCAGTGGGGAGGAGAACAGAGTGATGAAGCCAGTTCAGAGATGGCGATTATTAGGAGGCCACGATTGGTAATGGCCAATGGGAAATTTGGCCAGGATGCTGGGGTAACCCCCTACTCTTTTCGAATGCCCTGGGACTTTTAATGACCATGAAGAATCAGGACCTCGGTCTTATGTCTCATCTGAAGGACGGCACCTTTTTTACAGCCTAGTATACCCGTCACTATAGTGGGGCATTAGGACCCACACAGACCGCAGGGTGAGCGCCTCCTACTGGCCCCACTAACACCTCTCCAAGTAGCAACCTTAGTTTTTCCCAGGAGGTCTCCCCTCCAGGTACTGCGTGTCCTGCCGTGAGTTGCAGGGTGACGTAGCTGCCGGCAGTTATCTTTCGAACACGTCTGAACGCAGACCCCTCTTTTGGCCCCCCCAGGGCGGATTCGATGGGAGCGTGGCGTTCGAAGAGGTGCACTTCAACTACCCGTCCCGGCCCGCGGTGCAGGTCCTTCGGGGCCTCAGCCTGCAGGTGAAGAAGGGGCAGACCCTGGCGCTGGTGGGCAGCAGTGGCTGTGGCAAGAGCACCACCATTCAGCTGCTGGAGCGCTTCTACGACCCTCTGCGGGGCAAAGTGGTGAGAGCGGGAGGGGTTGGGCCGTCGCCGAGACCCCACACACACCCCCCACGCTCAGAACGCGAGCTGCTCTGCTCACTCCCCTGTGTGACTGCGCCGCTGAAATCTGTCCTCCCCTCCTGGGCCTTTCCACAGTCGGGAGGGCCGATTTTAAATGAACAACTGTAACTTTTTTAATCCCTCTCCATAAAGGAAGACAAAACAGACCGAATTCCTTAATGTAGTATACAGTACCGATACTTTACGGAAGGATGGTCTCAGCTGACAAAATTAATATGAAACGCTATCCTTACCCTTCTGCAAATGACTGAATATCACAGCCATTGCACTAGAAGGCCCCATAGACAAACCTGGATTCTTAGACTCAAGATTAATTAATATTAAGATCTACTAAGTAAAATGTTCACCATTTATCCCAGTACAACAGTAAGATATTGAGGACAAACCTCAATAATATTTTTTAAGGGCAAAAAAGGAAACAATACTTGTCTTATGCAAATTAAACATTTAATTATCAAATTGTGCATGTTAATTTTCCTCAAATTTAGTTTTTTGGTAATGTGTCCCTGATGTGAACTGACTTTTGTGTTCTGTATAAATCCAGAATAACCCGTGTTTTCACTCTTGGCATCTTTCCTAGATATCTGTTTAAAGTTCTCCAGCAAGCTGGTTAATGTTAAACAGAGTATCATCTTAGATCTGCATGGCAGAGTTCATCACACAATAAAAGTAGTGTGAACAAAGGTTCTCATTCAATAAATATTGCAAGCTGTATTGTGCAGAATGTCATTCTTATAGGTGAAGGGTTTACTGCACTCTTGAAGCTCAATACTGTAATGCACTGGAGAGGTGGTCATATGGGAAATGAGATGACTGATCATTTTTCAAAACACTTATACTGTATACATTTCTGGAAAATACTGCCTAGACAGACGGTTGATCCAGGCAAAACTCACACAGTACATTTTCCGTAAGAAAAGCCCAGACATACAGTTGAAGCTCACAATGAAAATCATCCAGTGGTGTAAGAATAATATTTCAGGATTGATCTGAATTAATCAACCTTAATTGCTCTTAAGGGAGTTTGTCTTGCACATCAAGAGCTCTAAAAACATACAACATACATGACAATAATACATGACGATAAAACAGCAGTTCAATACCATGATACAAAACAACATTTAACAAAAGTGCTCCATCAGAACAGTTAGCTACTGCCCAATTAAATGATCAAGGTGGCCTCCTATTATTGCATTCTACCTGGCAAAGGGAGAGTAATGTCCAAATCTAACCTAGAAGTCAAATCCTTCCTTCTTGGTCTCTGTTTTAGATACTGGACAAACATGACGTGAAAGATCTCAGCATCCACTGGCTGAGGGCTCAGATGGGCATCGTCTCCCAGGAGCCCGTGCTGTTTGACTGCAGCATTGCCGAAAACATCGCCTACGGGGACAACAGCAGGGAGGTGAAAATGGAGGAGATTGTACAAGCAGCGAAAGCAGCCAACATTCACAGCTTCATTGAAGGCCTGCCTGATGTAAGTGTACTGACTAGCTCTTGGAAACCCTCAGCATTCGGGTGCAGATCACTGTATACCACCTCAATTACCCCTTGTCAGCATTTGAGATTTACCAGACTAAATCTTAAAACCACGTCTGTTATGTATTCTGGGACCATACCTTTCGAACCTTAAAATGCAGTATGGAATTCGGTTCTTTGTGGAATTTGTTTTTGAGGAAGAGAATGTCGGTTGCCTTAATTCCTCAAACAGATCAGCGAAGATGGCACTTTTTGTTTTTTAGAAATACAACACCTCAGCTGGTGACAAAGGGGCACAGCTCTCCGGAGGACAGAAACAGCGCGTAGCAATTGCCAGAGCTATGGTCCGAAACCCTAAAATCCTGCTTTTAGATGAAGCTACATCAGCATTGGACACCGAGAGTGAGAAGGTACACATTCTAGCTTTTTAAGTGTTTTTCAGTTTAAAATATTTTGTTAGGTTGGATAGAATAATCAGAATATCATCTGTATTGATTCTGCAATGCTCAAAAAATTAACTATATGGTGATACAGCTGTCAATGTTTTAAGCTTTTTATAATTTATAATTTTAATTATGTTAACCATGTGTTCGTGCAATCCAAAAATTGACCATCACTCCTTGATGACTTAAATAAGAGAGTGAAGGCAATTCAAGATTAATGACGTCTACTAATGGCCTCCTAATAATACTGCATTGGCTCCTGCTGTTCTTCCCCAACAGATTGTGCAGGAGGCTCTTGACAAAGCCAGGGAAGGAAGGACCTGCATTGTCGTAGCTCACCGGCTCTCCACCATCCAGAACGCAGACAGAATCGCTGTGTTACAGAACGGCCAGGTAGTGGAGCAGGGGACACACCAGCAACTCCTGGCCAAGAAGGGTGTCTACTACTCACTGGTCACAGCGCAGATAGGACACACCTAGGAATGACCAACATGCGATAATAGGATATTGGCTCCTGCCATGGCAGTACAACCATGCATTTAAAGGGACTGAGATGTTGAGACGATGAAGAAGAAGATAGTAGAAGAGGGACACATGAGTTGAGTATTTACTCGAACACCAGGCCATGCTAGGGTTCAGCTGTTCTCAGCCCAGTCTGGGGGAAGAAAGATTGATGCTCGTCAGGCACAAGGTGAACCTCAGGGAAGGAAACCTGTGCACATGGATTTAGGTCCATTCACAGATACACTGTAAAGTGCAACTATCTTATCTTATTCATGAACTATACTCAACAAAGTCTGTAGCGTCTCTGAACTTTCTGCCTCAGAGAGGAAGAGAAAATGTCACCCACACTTCTCCGACCTCATCTGCGGCCTTCCCGCTCAATGTTTAATCCTGTTCAGTACCTGGTTTCTGCCTGGGGCCCCGCAAGATGTTATCCATTGAGACTAATTAGACAACTACTGTAAATACATTATTTCATATCTAGTCTTTCCATATGAACAATACTTATGGCCTAGGGTCCTAATCACAACTCTGAAATCAGAATACATTGGAATATTCAGTGTGCAAGTTTCATTTCATGGTTTTCGGTTCTTATATGTTCACATAACCTTAATGACATGATTATTAAGTTAAGTGTTTTACACCAGTCAAGTTCGACCTCTCTTAGTTAACCCAACATTTGCTGTTTAAAAAATGCAGTATATAGTGTGGGAGAATAGTAATATTATTGCTGTGTTTTTTCTACATAGTAAACCATAAACTGGCCAAAGTTGCCTTAAATCTAAATGTGGAAGATATTATATATATAATTATAATTCAAATGCAATTTGTAATGCAACTGGAAATAATTATACAAATCTCAGCATTTTTTACATGATTTTTGTACCATTTGGTGCTAGACTGACGTACAGGACATGTTTGCTTTTATTCTAAGAATGTTTAAGTATTCCTCTTCTTCTATGATGTACTTTCAATTCTAAATAAACAATTTAAAATAAGTTGAATTTAAAATACAGTACCACCACACCAGTTAGACTAATTAAAATGGAAATGCAGTTTGGTTCGCTGGAACAATAGAGTGCCGACTCAATACAAATCTGAGTCAAAACATGCCTGATCTCAGAGTGAGAAGTTTTTTTTTTAGGCAAAATGAATATAAAGCTTATAAATGAGAGGCTTCTCAGCCATTTTTGTTTATTGGGATGTTTGAAGATTATCAATCTACAGTATTGATCTCAGCTAGATGTTTCTTGAAGGATGATGCATTCGCCCCTTGTTTTTATTGGTGCTTTAATTTCGTAAGCCTCAAGCCTTGTCATGCATCACACCGCCTCACAGTATTGGGTATGGAATGATGGTACAGCATAATCTAGGTACAGTATTTTTAATACATTTAGAATCGCCAATTACTTTTTGTTACACCCACCAAATTTAGAATCGCCAGTTTGTTTTTCACATCTAAAAGTTGTGGTCGAAGCTACTGACAATACAACCACACACGGGAGAACGAGGAAGTGCAGGTGAATTCCTCCAACCTGCCCTCGTCATAGGCACCACTGCGGTGGAAGATTGGCGCAGAACCATGGAGACATGTCCTCTAACAACAGCACCACTGGAGTGAAGCACAAAAGTCCGGAAGGTGGCAGACAAGGGAGAGCCCAGGCTGACTACTCCCATAAAGCTCTTGGGGGTTCCCCATCAGAGTCGGCTAGCGCCATGACTCCGTCAAGGATATCAGAAGCCAAGATTGTCCTTCAACGTGGATCACACCTTCCCCCTTCTCTCAATTATGGACTAATGTCTTTTTAAACCCTCTCATTTACGGACCTGTTTTTCACATCTCTTTCACAGATCTTCAGACCCTTTCTCACCTGCTCTGTCCTGTGTCCTCCTGTGCTTCATATGCCTGCCACTTTCCTCTCTCTCCCTCACATCTGAAGAAGGGCACAACAGTCAAAATGTAATGTTCCTTCTGTCTGCTTTTCGTGGAATTAACCTTTACATTCCACAGATGCAATATACTACACAGTATAGTTTGCAAATAACGAAATATAGTTCGGACTTGCCCTCTTCTCTTTTTGTTTTCCTCTGTGAGCTGCCCTCTACTGGTAATTTCTGCTCTTCTTTGCATGTTCTGTAAAATTAATTTACTCCTGAAACCATAAACAATACATTGATCTTAAACAACTTAAAACCTCAGGATAACTGATCGGACTTAGTATTTCTACATTCACAGTTTGCATTTCCTGAAATGCTTGATAACCTAACTTTTAAACAAACACTTAATAAGACAAAGGCAAGTTAATCAATTGTTTTATTAATAAGTGCTAAAGAAACCCCAAAATGATCCCATGAATCCCATTTCTGATGCTGTTGGAAAGTACGATGGTGGTGTAATTGTTACATACTGTATATGCCAGCTTAATAGTTACACATTTCATCATCCCAACTATTATTTTGACAGTCTTTAACGTGGAACATAATCTTATCATCACACATTAACATCACCGCACAGATCCAGACTGGTTGTTAATTAACATGGACATAGATTCAATGTACCTCAACATATTTTCAAGTGTACTGTTGAAATCTGTTGCATGCATAAAGAGTTTCTTTGGAATCCACGGGAAAAAAGCCCTTTTATATCATTTTCAAATATGTGAATAAATACAACTCTTTAACATCGAAAGCAGTTGAAAGTACAGTAATTCCATACTAACAAAGCAAAAAGTGCACTGATTATTTTGCTTTGTAGAAGTTTAGGATAATATTTTTGTTACATTTTAAATGGTCATTTTATAAAGAGGAATACCATTACCTTACAACTTATAAGTTTATATGGACCAACTTATAAGGACCAACTTGAACTGGAATATGACTTTTTTTTGCTTATGATTTTTAATTACTTGTTAGTTTTGGGATTTCATTGGTTTCTCAAAAACCCACCATGGGCCAAGAAGCACTCTACAAACAAAAACATTTGGGAGAGCTTTTAAAAGTGTTTTTTAGTGTTTCAAGCTTATTAAACACTAGGGATAAGACAACAAGCTTCTAGCCTTCATGTAATTAGCTTTCTGAGAAGCAAACAAGCAGTTGCAGTCCTGCTATTTTTATAACTTGACTGAATGCAGTTATGAAGATTACTAAAGTCACTCTGGAGATCTTCAAATGCACCACCAGCAGCATCAGTAAAAGCATATCACTTAAGTTAAGATTAGAACTGAGGTGAACTGAAAGATTTCATTAATATTTAAATATGCAGAGATGTAAGGCTCTACCGGGAGCATTACCGGGAAATACAGTTTCTGGCTTCTCTAAAAAATACAAAATACATGAAACCGAGGATTTTTTAAAAGGCCGTTAAAAACTAAAAAAGCTTTAATTTGTATGTCATTAATTTCCTATTGAGACTGCCTCCGATCTTAACTGTAGAAACCCCAAGTCCCAGTACCAGTGGACTCAAACTACGAACATAATCAATCAAAATATAAAGATGTTTTTCTCTGAAAAAAGCACATAGAAATGCAGCTTCTGCAATCAAGTAGCAACATTCTGAAGTTAATCTGCTAAAGTTGAGGTCACTCCAGATTGCAAAAATACAGAAAAAAAAGTTAGCATTGTTAATAGGAAATTAACAAAAAAGGAATATAAAATTGCTTGCATTGTTACTGCACAATAATTGTTTGCATTGTTCTGTGCACAATTAAAAAAACACTGCATTGTTACTGCAAAAGTCTGCGTTGAGCTGGATTTGAATTGCCTTTGTGTTTTTTTGTTTAAAAAAATATTTTCTCTGTCTATAGCTGGGAGAGAGTCATTAGCTGCAGCATCTCCTGGAAAGAGGTGGTGAGGTTCTGGTACAGCTTCTCAGCGTCAGTCTCTGGGCAGGATTTCCAGGCTGTGCAAGACACTACAATCCTGAGGGTAGAGAGAAACAGCAGGCTGAACAGCAGACACAGCCTGGGCATGAACAGTGAACAGTTCCATTTCCACTAAACTGCAGCGTGACTCGCATACTTCAATATGCTTATGCTGCACATACTTCAATATTCAATATGCATTAGAAACAGACATGCTGCAGATGAGGTCGCGCAGACTTCAATGGTCACCAAGTCAGTCAGAGTTACCTCTCTAAAAGTCCCTAGCACAAACGCTCAGTGATTCTACAGTATACACTCTGTAGAGACTTATACTCTAGGCCAGAGGTTCTCAAATTTTTTGGACCAAGTACCACCCCTGATCAAACCAAAGCATCCAAGTACTACCTACAAGTCATCGTCTCACAGGGACCCCAGAAAATCTCAATGACCAACATGAGCGCACGCACACGCACACACATATAATAAAAATATCCCTGAGCACTTAATTTGGATCGCACCGTCTTGTAGCCGTTTTCTGATGCTTGCCAACACTAGCAGTGCTGTCTGTGTCAGGTTCAGCAGAAGAGCTAGTGTCGGCGGCTGCTAGGGTTACCACACGTCTGGATTTTCCCGGCCATGTCCTCTATTTTGATCCTTATATCTCTGTCCAGGGGGGAATTTTCAAATATCCAGAAATGCCCGGGATTTTGATTCCATTATTTCAGTTAGTCAGTTTTAGTCCTGTACGTGTATGATTATGTCATGAGAGATCGAAATCAGGCGCCAATATCAGTGTCTTTACTCCGTCTGTGCAGTGCAGAAGCATTCCCTCGAAAGGCTCCCTAATTTGTTTCTCGTTTTCCTTCAAACACAATGCCAAAGCGAAAGTGGAAATTCACAGCAGAACTAAAAAACTCATGTCCGTGTTTTTGAAGTGGCAGAGAAGACTGGGAAGTTGACTAGACAAACAAAAAAAGGCAATTCTAGGAGAGAGTCTGTCAACCAAATTAACAGATTCTTTTGTAAAATCTGGCAGCAAAACAGAGGATACTGTTATTGCACAAGAGGGGACGTATGCATTTCTCACAGCTGAACATAATCAAAGTTACTTTACCAATGAACATAAAATGTGGGATATTTTGAAAACCCTCTCCATCCCGACCCCCTTCCCAGATAAGGCAATAGGAAAGTTTTTCAGGGTGTCCTCTTTTTTTGGTGTTAAAAAATGGTAACCCTAATGGCCGATGTATAATCCTCCTCGTTCTCAACAGGTGTGCGTGATCAACTGAGGTGGCGTCATTACTCTTGGCATCTACTCCTTTCAGCCATGACATACTGTAATACTTGATTTGTGCGAGGTATTCATTTTCAATCTCTTGTTCTGTTGGCGAATGTGGCGCTAAGCTGCGTCTCTGAAAGCTCGAGAGGAGTCTGAACACTCAAGTACGTAGGCTGCGTATTTGATACAAACTAATTGTATTAAAATAGAAAATACGAAAGCCCATCTCAGGCTTTCTGAAACCGATTAAGTAAATTACAGATGAAAAATTTACATTATTTGTAATTATTAAATTATTAATTCCCAATTTTTCAGTGTCAATTTCCAGGGTCATCTGGTGCACCACCTGGGGGCACTGTGGTCCGCGTACCACAGTTTGAGAACCACTGCTCTAGGCACTAAGCACTAGACACTATATAAACACTCAAACCATCAGTATTTTTTAATAAGTGGGAAGAAGTGAATATGATGAAATCCTTCAAAACACTATCATTGAGAGAACAACAATGTCCTTGATCTTATTTACCACCTAATCATTAGCTAATCAATGTATACAAAACTCACAAGCTCAGTCTAAGACTGCAGTTCATGAGTTTTCTCCTCAAGTTCACTGGCCACAGTGACAGAAAAGTGAGACATAGCACTATGAGCCAACCTATTCACAGCTGATCTCCAAGTCAAAGTATCTCAATAAGGACCATCTTAACAGTTCTGCAAACTGCAGAGATACAGTATCCTCGACTGATGCACTGCCTCCAACAGTGGAGTGACTTAAGAATCAGGCATTGTCTTACCTATCGTCTCTGATGCGGTAGAAGAAGCCATAACCATGATGAACCATCGGTACTACAGCCCCAAGCACAGTAGTATAGCCCACAAGACTGGTTGATAGAACAAAATTCCCTCCTCCACCACTAAGACGATATTTGAAATAAATTAGTCATGCTATACTTAAGGCAATACTTTAAAAGAACAAAATGTGTGCTTGTACATTTAACTGAATGTCAATGAAAGCATTTGTGTTAATTTTTCAACATGACTTCTATGAGAAGATGATGTTCTCCATTGTGTTTGTAATATTTTTTCTATTTTAAGCCATAAAAATATACAAATTGAATTGAATCAGGAAGAACTTTGCTACACAATTATAAGCACCAAAGCACTACAATTATCATGGCAGGGGCTTTGGAAAATAAACAAGGTACATCTCAAAAAGCCATAATTATTTTTATTTTATGTAGAACATTTGAAAATAGTAAATTAGTGTTTTGTCAGCTTTTGTCAGTAGCCTGAAAAACAATTAGGCTTTAAAACAAACAAGAACCGAATGGGTGAATGCTTTTCAGAAAAGACATTTTACCTTTTAGAATAGGCTGGATCTTGGTAGAGTTCAGGAACAGGGAGGCCTTCTCCTTTTGCAATTAGATACAATCCCAGCAAGTGTCGATCAAAACCTACCAGCCCAATGAAGAAAAGAAAGATTTATTTTGTTCTTTTACAATAATCCAAGAGTGTATAATACATGAAAGTACATTAAATTGTCAGACACTAAGTGAGTTTATTATTTAACACATTCCAGATGTACTTATTTTTAGGTGTAGAATTCACCAGAAAAGCACACACCTTTCCCATTCTGAGCTTCATTCATCAGCTTGTTGTGCTTTGCAACTGCGATTAACAAACACTTTCGTTTTGTCTCTGTCTGAAAGGGACAAACAAAATCAAATCAGCAGATCACACAAATATAAGTAGGCAACATACACAGCAATACAACTTGGCATCAATCAAAACTTTTCACTTCCCATCCAACAGAACAGTGTTTGTGAAACACTGGAGCATATATTGTATGTGACTGCCAAATGTCAGTATCAGAGCTGATCAAAAGTTCATATAGGCTTTTAAGGCGGTTTGTCTGAAAGCTGCTGTTGAGGAAAAGGTACGTAATATTAAAAAATCAAATGCATAATAATAATGATGAGAAATAAGGATGGGGGAAAAAACTTTCACGTTCTTAAAAATGTATAAAGAAAACAAAGGCATTGCCATTTTTCATCTGCCAATAAAAAAGGACTGATTATTAGACAATACTGACAACCAGGAAAGGGCCCCTCAGAAGCTGTTAAAACCCTTCTTACTCTGCAGTAACTCTCAGGAAGAGTTATATTCTGAATTTGAGAACCGGTGTAGGGTGTTAAGTAATATTCAGTTTACATTTACATACTAGTATTTCTGGAATTAATCATCTTTGAAATATAAAGCGTTGTGCCTAAATGGTACATTTGCTGTACCAAGCAAAACAAGCCAGCATTCCTGCCATGACGCGTTTTATTTGCCGAATCGAACAGCAGTGGTCAGAGGAGGTGAGTTACAGACCAGCCTCCAATGAACTGTCCATTAAAAGTTCGAGAAATGCACAATGCCCATTGCTTCTCATGGCAGCCGTACATTAACAGAGGGATCCAGCATGGCCTTGCACCACTCCAGAGCCTCCAGAGTGCCGGGCCGCATGGTCTCCGTGCGTCCGTGATAGAAGCGCCTGGTGGTGGCGGTCTCATAGCAGCTTCCTGGCCTGACACAGACAGAAGTGTGACATTACTAAACAGTGGATCTGTTCGGTAAGAGCAAACCACCGATAAGAGACAGTGCCGATATTCACAAATGACTTAAAACTCTTGCAACATACAACAGACTAGAATTTGTAACTGTAAAGCGCAGGCGCTTATAGACTCGCAAGACACGGGAAGGATGTGCCCACCTGATCCGCAGAAAAGAGACTTACTTTCTATGAAGACGGTAATACGCCAGCTGAAGGGCAAGCTGGACAAATGTGTCTGGGTGAAGCTTCTTTCTCTTGATGGCAGCTTTGCCAAAGGATGTGAATGCATAGGAGACTACCTGCAAATCCCGAGCCTAAATGACGAAAGGAGACAAATATAAATGTTACACCTTATAATATGTCCGCTTGCTTCACACAGTATATTACTTTAAATGTCTGTTGAGCTCTGTGTACTGCATAATAGTAAGGATGAAGATCAATACAATTGAGAGAAAATGGGAGTCAATAGGTTTCTTTTCAATCCATTACTGAAACCTAAAAAAAAAAGTATTTCCTGCTCTATTAAGAAACTACATTTTGAGGAATAAAATTCGTGCAAGAGGTGTGACCAAAATGTTTGCATGCGTTTGAATGAAAACGAGCCTGGAGTAAAAAAAAAACGCGTCAACACGGTCTACTACCCACCACATGCACCTCAGCTCACGCCGTCCCCAGTAAAGACAAACTCACGCTTTCACGATACCGCTGCTTGGCTAGCGCAATGTCGGCCTGCGCCTTCTGATCCACGGTGAAGACCAGCTCCTCTGGCGGGGGGATTTCTCTTGCGGCCACGGAACCCTGGAGCGCAATATTGACGGATGAGAACGGGGCAGGCTCTCCCTCTTGTATGAGCACCGAGACGTGAATGGTACTCACCTTCCACCTGCCCTCGCTGGCTTTCAGTTTCTGGTCGACGTAGTAGCACATGGACACCAAGACCATGGCATCATACGGCGCGTGCTGAAACCACGAGACCGCAGAGAAGACACAGAGATGTCACCCACATGCTCTTACAGTACAGCATTTGCCCCAGGAAAGAACTCGAGTATGCGGCACAATTGCTTTGCATTGTAAGATGCAATATATTGCATGTTGCGAGCGGCACATGGTTTGTATCACCTCGCGGTGGATGCCGGTCGCTTTAAAGAAACTGGTGTCCTAATAAAAACTGGCCAAATAAAATAATTATATAACCGTGTCCATGAAAATAACATTTCACTGGCTTGTTGTACACTAGAGATCGAATATATAGTGTACAATAAACAATGGAATCTACTTACAATCAAATATTATCTAGACACCAGTACATTGACCTAAAGGAGTGTCTTCTTTATGAATTTGTGTTATGTAGTGATATATATCACACAACGGGGAAATTAAACTGCTCAGTCATGCACATAGTTCTCAGAGTACTGTACCAACAGAACACAGGGTCCAGACTAAAATTTAAAAAAATATGTAGAATCTCCTTCACACAGAGCCCATATTCTGTTGACTCTAATCAATATTAACACAGCAGAACTTCAGGGTCAGGTTTTTATGCTAAACTGATTAATTTAAAAGACTGCCACATGCAAGACATATTGAATAAAAGGCATTTGGAAATAGTAAATAAAGGACATTTTTACAAGACTTCTCAGAATAATAATATATCTAAGCAAGGGACGACATGTCTAACAGAGCGACACTATTAACCTTGTACATAAAATCTTAGATGATCATCAACTTGGAACCCCTGTATACGGGTTAGCAAGCACTTCATTCACACCTAGAAGCATTCAATTCCAGACCCATGAAAAGATTGTTTGAAGGTAAGGATCTTCTTGTTGATGTTTTAGACACTTTACTAGCTAACTGTCTGTTTTTAATCCTATAATACTGGATTGAGTTTCATACTGTACCATTGTTGTACTGTATTATTGTCATATGTGTTATATGTTGTGAAC
This sequence comes from Lepisosteus oculatus, assembly GCF_040954835.1. Taxonomy (NCBI): domain Eukaryota; kingdom Metazoa; phylum Chordata; class Actinopteri; order Semionotiformes; family Lepisosteidae; genus Lepisosteus; species Lepisosteus oculatus. Next base: position 6,384,168 of record NC_090705.1, on the reverse strand, counting down.
TCTTGATATGCAAGACAAAATTCCCTTAGGGGCAATAAAGACTAATTCAATTCAATACTTACATCACAATTTGAACCAAAAGTGCCATCAGCAAAGCAAATTATGTTGTAGGATTTATCACCCCAGCGTGCAGTTGGGTCTCCAGTCAGAGCTTGTAAAATCATCTGGATCAGGAACAGCAGGCAAAAAAGGCAAAACACTCTTGAATGTTATGGTCATTTTGCACCAGACACATCTTGTACCCCAGGCTATACCCAACTGTATCATGGCAGGAATTCACTATATCAGGCAGATCACAATTATTTAACATTTCTAAACCAATGATTAAATATTGAATACAAATCCTGAAACAAACTGGAATAAATGAAGGTTCCAGAAATGTACAAAAAACAGGGTCAGTCAAAGATGGATGTTGATATATTTGTTAAAATAAACTGCTCATCTAAGAAGTGAGAGGACACTTGTGTTAACCTTGAAGCAAGTCAGACACTCCTGGATGATGCTTTGGCTCATTGTCAGACTGCCTGGAAAACGGTTGTGACGGGTACATCTGCAAAGTTGGGAATAAGCTGTAAGAGCTACTGGGCCACTGATTAAAGGAACCCTATTTTCCTATAAGAGTTCTTTTGGAAATGGATAACAGAGTGAGAAATTATAAGAAATTACAAACAGCATACTAACTGTGCATATTTACCTCAGTGTAGTTTTCAGGTGTGGAAAATGGCCTTGCGTCATCCAGAGAGACGATGAACAAGCTGCTCTGAATAGCCTCTAGTATAGCCCCGTTGTTCGGGTCCAGTTCAATGAGATGCTCTCGAGCCTAAAGGAATACATGCCTTATTGATAAGATAAGCAATTCCAAGGCGGATTATTAATGGTTTTCAATGAGGTCTGGTCGGCATCTTCATTTCATTTGAGTTCTTTAATACCCACTTGACCTAATTATTTAGTAAATGGGATTAATTCTGGTCCTAAATATTTTGCAAAGCCCCAGCAGACCCACCACCACATTAGACTGGCCAACTTTGGTACAATGGTTTTATTATGATTTAATTTCTTACCTAGGTTCTAAGGAAGTTCTCTTTCATGGGCTTTTTATTTTCCATGCTAGATAAACATTAGATAAAAAATGGCTTCTGAAGAAAATCAGAGTTCACAAATGCTTAAATATGTACATATCCCACACAGGATCTAAATCACACCCCACAGAATTTGGTGAGTTTTTAGCATTTCTGCTGCTTATCATTAATTAGATATACAGTCTTTACCCAATAGAGAATCATCATTAAAACAGGATATGACACCATCACACAATAGATAGTGCAAGCAGAGAATGCAATACTGAAATCCCATGTTTTCATTTCAGTCGTTTATGTAAGTAGGAAACAGTGTCTTCAGTTCTGTAATCAGCAATCAGTTGCTGTAAAAGTCTGTAAAAATACACTGCTTTTCATAAAGACAACAAAGTGCAAGTAATAATTGTGCATTAAAATTGTAGCAGAATGGGAAACAAGAATTAAAAGATGCCTTTTTTAATGAATATGCCTGAAACAAGCCTGCCCACCTTAGCCCAGCATGTTCTTTCTTCTGTGGTTAGTGCTGAGACACCTGCACCATCGGGTTGGCTGGTGCATCTCTCCCGGATGGACGTGATCTGCCTGACAGCATGAGCACAGAAGGCTGGTGTATTCATTCAGATCTCAGACAAAGTTCTGCAACACTTGTCTATAAACACTCAAGTACTTAATCTCAGCTGACAGAGCTATTTTCATTATTATTACCTCTGACTGAAAAGAATCAAAGAGGATTTATATTCAATAACATCTACTGCTTTGGGTAATTTTCTTACATTAAAGAAAGTCCTGTTTTTAACAATGTGCTTCACTAAAAGAAACAACAATTTAATTTCACTCCACTTGTGATCGTTTTTGTTTTTTTATTACAACTGGAAGGGCATAGCTATTGTTTTTTTTAGGACGGTCAACAGCCATCACTGCCACCTAGCGCCAACACTGAGTATTAGTTCATAATTCCATAATAATAATTCCTCACAATTATATAGAGCCTCTTATTTCAAACGACCTCAAAGTCACATATAGGAAGGAGCACACGTCATCCATCACTGAATTGTCACACCGCCCCGGAGAAACACAGCAGCCCCACCACACAGCAGTTCAGGTGGAGAAGTCAGACACTGCTTCACCAACAGAAACAGGTTTGGGAAACTGGAAATATTCTGTCAGTGCACCAAAAATGAATTTTATTATTTCTAATTAGTTGAATAACAGACTGTGTCTCTCATGGGTTTAATTGTGTTCCAAAACCAGTGATCTTCATTTAACGTTTTAATAGGTACAGTCTGCTATTAAAGTCGATTAATGTTAATTGACTTTTGTCTAAGGCATATCAACTCAACACAATTCCAACAAAAACTTGTTAATCAGCAAAGAAGAATTACAGAACACTTTTTCATAACGTACATATGAAATTGAGTTATAAAAAGAACACCAATTTTATGCTTTATAATAAGGTTACTTTTCAACACACTAACTTGAGGCTTGACAGTTAATTAATTGAAAACATGCCAACAAATAGATGACTTCTCTTTCATAAAGTAACATAACTGCCCGACTCTAAACAAGCTGGGTTACCATGGTAGAAAGTACCTGAGAATTTCAGGAGGGCTTAAGATGCAACCTTCAAACACAGCTTCAAAAGTGAACACGCGTCCACGACACATCACCACAAGATGAGAAGGGCAGGTTCCTTCACTTTCTGTGGGATGGAGGAAGCAAACCCCAATTTTTAGACATGTAAGGCAGGGTTTGTAACTTCTGGTAAACACAGTCCTGGTGGCTCCTCTCACCTGTCTTGAAGTAGTTCTGAATAGTATCTTTAGTGATTCCAGGCACTTTGCATGTGCAATACAACATGCGGAACTGGTTCATGTCAAGAGGCAAGCGTCCTGCCTTGTGAACGGCTAGCCTTTCCCTGAAATGGAAGACATTGAAAACACAAACTAGGTGCTTTGATTTTGACAGTGCTCGCCGCAAAAACACGTAACATTAGTTCTGACCCGACGTCTTCTTGGGGGGTTTACAAGTAATTCTTAGACAAAGAAGCAGATAAAGCTGATCAGCCTGCCTCACAAAATTGCAAGCTACACTTGAACAATAAACCGTGAAGGCAAGACGGTTTATAGAAAATAAGCCATTTAAAAATGTCATTGCTTTAGAGACCGTGTACGACTCAACCAGGAAAGCTATTTGACTGGAGCACAGGTTGAGCTCTCCACCTCAGAGATGAATGCTAGCCTGAGTCAAGTCACTAGTTGGTTTCAGTCAGTCAAGGCTCTTTTGGCTGCTTGGGCAACTACAGACCTAAAGTGACATCAGTGACACACTACTCCTTCTGCCCAGCTTGTAGTGTCTCAAATGATGAATGGCTCTGCAGGTGGACATGTCTGCGTGTCTCATTCTCTTCCAAGCATGTATGAGAGTCATTGCCAGAAAACTAGAATAAAGCAGATGGCAGCTCCATACCTGGCAAGTATATAATAATTGTCAATGCTCAGATTTTATCAACAATTGTCAATGCTTTAAATATCAAAACTTGTTTAACTCCATACTGCTAAAGTTTGATTGTTTTGCCCATCACACATACTGACAGATCATCTAAGAAACGTTTGCAAAAGTGAGAAAAACTCCACGCACGTCCTTATCAGGTCCCAGTACTGCAGGGTGTGCCACACTACCATGCTTGTTCTTTCCAGTTGGGTGCCGTCTTTGGCCGGCCAGCAATGCTCCAGGTAGGGAGCAGGACCGCCAAAATTCACATTCAGTTGTGAGGGGATACGGACTTCCAGATAAGCACTGTCCAGCCACCACTCCTCCAGCTGTGAGAAATGAACATGACAAATGGGAAATCTCTCAGTGAATGTGAGATTCTTTCCTTTATGAAAAGCATGCTGCTCTCAAACGTCTACATCATAAATCACTTTGCAAGCTAAGTACCAATATCTGTAACTTACAGAGGTCACCCTGGATAAAGGGGACTGCCCAGCAATAGACAGATCTTCAATATATTTCATAACATTTTGTATTCATTTTCTCATTTTTATTTTATGGTACTCCGATTAATGTGCGCACACAACCTTGCAGCAGAAGCTTAAAGAACACTATATTTAGTAAAAAGTAACTGGTACGCTTAAAAACTAACATTTTTTTTAAATGACAAGACTTTCACAGTGAAAAGGATGTACATTTCAGGATAAAAAAGTGAAACAAGTGATTGTTTTACTTGACATCAATGTGATGTGTTCAGCAAAAGGTTGAAATCAATAATATTCAGTGTTTGACATTCATGCGACATCCCAGTTATATGTGTGAAATGGAAAAAAGGATAAAAAAAGAAAACAAATCTGACTTTTAGGAATCATGTAATTATGTAAATACACTAACCCCCCACAGACCTTACCCAGTTCTTTAGATTCCTTGCTCTCCTTAGTAATTTCTGATGCAATTCTTTACCAAGGCCTTCAGCAAACACTTGAACTATGGCCGATGTCCTCCTGAATTCCTCTTCATTTGTAAAAGGCTTCACTATAAATAAAAGCAGAAGGCAAACCTGATAATCTTTTCACAGGTATCTACAGAGAGTTAAAACCGATGACTGGAGAACAGCAATACGCTACTACAATTCAGCTACCCACGTTATTAATAAGAAGTACCCAGACACTATGCAATGCAAAGAAAGCTGAGCTGTGTATCGTGGCCTGACAGCAAACTGCTATGGAAATCATTGCTGTAAATGAGCAAGCAGCAGGTTAAAGAGCTGAATGGAGACTTTTAATTGGGTGAGACGGAGTCTCTGTAAACTTTTAACAGAGACTGTTGCAGCTGTGAGAAAGGTGGGCAGAATATGCATCATGTCCATCAGCAGTGGACAGGGCAGGAAGAAATATACTGTAAGAACATCACAGGTCTCCTTTCCTGCTATTTGAAATATATAATAATAATAATAATAATAATAATAATAATAATAATAATAATTGCTTACACTTATATAGCGCTTTTCTGGACACTCCACTCAAAGCACTTTACAGGTAATGGGGACTCCCCTCCACCACCAATGTGCAGCATCCACCTGGATATGCTACCATAACTGACAGGAGCCTGGGTGCTTTCTGTCCATAAAGAGTATGTTGCTTGTGCAAGTGTAAGCAGGATGGAGAGAACATCACCTGCCAGCACTGAACTACTCAGACCATCAGCTTCGTGAAAGAACGACAAAATGAACTAGAACTAGCCTTTTACAACTATATAAAGACACAAAATGTAGTGCAAAAGTGTTTTAAATTCAGGACAAGGTCATATTGCATATTACAGCAGAATATCCGAATTCCTACCTGCATCCAGGTACTTCTGTAAAGATTCTTCCAGTGCAGGAACTGGCAGGGGTGGCAGGGAGCTCTGGTACTGAAACGTCCGTGCAGCTGCGGACTCAAACACTTGATTATCCATATTCTCCCTGGGAGCCACTACCAGGAAAACGAATCAGAAACAAACATGGACTGTGAAAAGGGAGCGAATATAACAATCCTGGCAACCAGCCGAAATGATTCATTATTAAAGCAAGTCTCCACATCACGTTTAGTAACAATATGTATGAGGTCACTATGTTTGATAAGAATGTGAACAATAACCACATGATTGAAAAGCTTAACCCATTTTGGAGATAAGATGTCCTGAAAGCTAGCACACTTTGAACATCTGCAAAGATATTGTACAGTACATTGGTGTTGAAACAAAAGTCTGATTGAAGTTTAACCAATTGTATTTCCTAGTTATAAACACTAACACTCCACGTAGCAAGACAAGAATTAACATCACAGTAGTTAACTGCTTCAGTAAGTCCCTGAAACAGAGTTTACACTGCAAGTTACAGTTGCCTAACGGTCTCTGCAATTTACTCGCATTCAGTCTTGCAGCTCACCGATGCACATGACGGCGCATATATTTTCACCAAATCTTTAACAGAGATGAAACACGGGAATATATCCAAATATTTTGCACTTTTCTAGTATAACAACAGGAGCATCGGTGGAAGCCTTACAGTCGCACGATGCTGTTGCTGCGGTACGACTGTGGCCCTTCGCTAAGTCGGGGGCGGCGCCGGCCTTGAACTTGGGCAGGGAGGCTGGCCTGTGTTTGGCTTGGGGAGGGGCAGCGAATTAACGGCAGAGTCGTCTACCATATTTGGCACAGCACCTTGCTGTGATCAGGGCGAAGCCAATAACACTTCGTGCGTGCAACTGATTTCATACAAGAGCCCTTTTCTTGCGTGACTGATTTCATGTCAAGCAAACAAAAAAAAGCTCTCTCTGCGTGACAATCCCAGCCCAAGGCAGAAAACGACCACAGAGCCGATTAGTTAAGAAAATCGCTCAAATATTTATCATTTTTAATTTGAATTTACTAACTCGACATGCAGATTTTTTTCCACACTGGAAAGCAAACCATCCCCCCCCCCAAAAAAGCAGTTTTATTTCGGAAAACCGTATCTCAGTGATACACCTGCCAAACAATCAATCTGTTTGCAGTTGAAAGAGCAGACAGAAGACCCTCCTGCAAAACACGTTTTTCATTACAATCACTGTAGCAAAATGTCCCGAGACTGGGCAAGCTTACGTTTAACCAACCAAAACGACTATGTCCTCAACGTCTGGGAGTACAGAAAGATCTCATATTATTGAACTTTCCAGTCTAACTCTTGACTACTCGAATTTTATCGAAAGAATAAGAGAATGGACATCTCTTGTTTTCTTTCCCCTTTAACTCACCGTTTCAACGCAATCCGCGAAAGGAAACAAGCTGTCCAGCACGCACTGCACACCGTCCCTCCTCGGCCAAGGTGTGTTTTTGACAAACACGCAGACGGCTCACCTCAATGCCCACTCCTGCAGAAAACATCACCTTTCCCCCAGTAACCCGAGCCGCCGGAAGAGGAGGACCTTTCCCCGCTGAACCGGAAGCGGCTGAGTGCGGGAGTGCGAGCTCGAGCTCGAGACGGGTGACTCGAGACAGGTACGCTGGAAACCGCTGCAGACCTGGTTAAAATGAGCTCTGCTGTTCGGTAGACTGATTGCTCTGAGGAACCGGTAGTATTGAATGGTGGATCTTATCCACGCCTTTTCACTATACGCGTGTGCAAGAGTTGCAATACATAGACCTGATATCGCTGTAAAATGTGATTAGTGTGAAAATTATTGTGGGTGTCGTACGAATAGTGTCAATAACCGTGGTTTTGCTATGCATGATTTTTCCTTCTCGGTTTCATTCGGTTCTGTCGGTTAACCGATTCAATTTTTAATTGAGAATAACTGTAGCGAACAGAAATTGCTCCGAACTTTTGCTATAATAGTTTAGGCGAGCAGCTGCGTCAGCATGCGTAGGCTGCAAAGGAATAAGTAATAGGTTCCATGCTGAAAAGACAAGAAATAAAACACAACGTTTCGGCTGTGGACCCTTCTTCGGGTGTGAGGTGTAACCCGAAGAAGGCTCCACAGTCGAATCGTGTTGTCTGTCTTCTTTTTTCGGCATGGAATAAACCTGTTACTTGTTCCTTTATATAAAGTATATGATTACCGCACACTACATAAATCCCCATTGAAACGAATGTTTGCAAATCTAATTTAAGCGATGGAAAGAATAAACCGATAAATATCCATCTGATGCAAAATCTAGGTAATTTCTAACTTCAAGGCTGAAATGCAAGTTTCATAGGTAGAGATCAGTAATTGTGCTTGAGGAACTGATTAAGCAAAACACTCACTGACTGATGTGAAGTGAATAGCACCCTGCCTTGTTTTAGAGTTAAATTTTAGTGATGTAGTACCTCAAACTGGGAAACCTACGGTAACTCAAAGGGGATGTCAACTGATTAAATATAAAACATGAAGAGTCCCAATTGTTGGTCACAGAGAAAGCATGGGTTAAAGAATTATGAAAATGGGACACTGAGGAAACAATTCTAAAGAAGTAAACAAGGCACACAACTTTCTTTGTTCTAATTGTTCTTAATGCTAATATTTATTATTAGTTTACTGCCATCCAAGCAATGTTCACAACTGACTCTGACCCCCATTCAGTGTGTTTAAATAAAACTTTGTTGTTTCATACCTTATCGTGTGTGATATACTAGGTGGCCTGGTATGTACAGTATGTTGTCTTTCCTTCCAGAGTACTTTCTCATGCTAACACAACGTTTAACTGCAGCTGAGTCCAAATGATGTCCTTGCAGAGTTTATTGGCAGGGTTTTAGTCTTTAGTTAACCCTGTGTCATGCTTTTCCTTCAGAACGGAATCATGGAAAAGGTCTGTAAAGCCCTGTTTAGCACAATTTAATTAAACAATTAGGATTGAGGAAGGTGCCCACTAAGATCTGCAGTATTTCCAAAGTTTATACCAGCACATTGGAGTAAGCTTTCAAGGAAATTAATTGGAAGCACAAAGGACTGAAGATTAATAAAGCTCATTTAAGTCATCTGATTTGGCATCAGCATAATTAAGTTTGCACTGAACACTAACGAAACCCCATGTGATATTAATCGTGTGTTTTCCCCAAAGCTGAAATAATAATTAAGCTGGATGAAGGGAAGGATTATATAGTATATATTTGATGCAAGTAATAGTATCAGCTGAAGCTGTAATAGTATTACCTGATATAAAGAGAGAGCCAGACTGGTTTGGGAATTATAAATGTACCAGAGAACACACTTTAGTGCCTCAAAGGAAAGGTCTGACAGTTTTGTCTCGCTTGTACTAGCCTATGGATGTGAAACTTGAGCCGTGGGTGCAGTAGTGCTGTGCTGACTGCAGGCATGACAAAGAAGTCTGGAGTTCTGTGTGCTCAGGACAACAGAAAGAGACAGCAGCGGAACTGAATGGGTTATGTCAGAAACAAGTTTGTGACATCGTTACAAGAGACTTAAAAGAAATGGATCTAGCAGTGCGCAGTAAGCATTGAAGAACTGACCATCACTGGAAGAACAAAATATCCAGAAAGAAGATCAAATGGAAGGCTGTGTGATGAAGTAAAGGAAACGGGACTTGTGGTGCTCTGTGAATAGACGAAGGGTGTCAGCCGCACACATCTCTATATACAGTATATTATATAAATGAATATGAATGAGCTTTTATTGTCCCACAATATTGGAAAGCAATAGAATAGACCTTTTATTCTACCTTGCATATTTTTAAAATCAAAATAAGCAGACACGTGACATTAGACGTCTATTTAGAAAATTTCCGCTTTGCAGCGCTGGGAAACAGTAGGAGCTAATTAATATTCGTTCTCGTGAGGCACAGTGCTTGCTTGCTCTGAATACCACACAACCCCGAGGGTATGTCTTACACTGAGCAACCTTGCCCATATACTGTAAATATTTCTTCTGTAAGTGAAAATATAGTATGCTTCCAATTGAAATGCAAGCATCTCAAATACGTTACATGCAGTGTAAGACAAGAACTCTTGTTTTTTAGGATGAAGAAAAGTATAAACTGCTTCTGTAAGCGTCCGGACGCTCTGGTGCGACTGGTTTGTTTCCCCTGGGCAGGAGGAGGTTCTATTCATTATGCTCGCTGGGGGAGCCTTCTCAACAGTTCAGTAGAAGGTGAGGTTAGTCTTTCCCAGCTTTTTCAGCACAAAATTTCCCGCAAGCCCTTTCTACATCGCACCGTTCCAAGCTCTTGTGTGGCCAGTAGGATGTAGAATCACAAAATCTAGATGCTGCTGTCACATTTCTTTTGATTATTTTATAATTGCCTTTTTTAGAGGTCTTTTAGGCTAGTTAATGAGAAACATGCTTGAAAACACTTCTCTGATAAAACCGTGCTACAGCAATAATTGTCATTTTCCAGAAGATGGCAGTAATTGAAGAATTAGAAATTTGTGCAGAATTTGAGTTCAGTGTTTACTGTGCCGTCAGATCTATCCTTTTCATTTTTATTAGTTTCCTCCTTCGGTTATTTATCTGAACAATTTTGAGAATGGCAGAAATCATAATTGTGCTGTGATTAAAATGAAAAGGTAAGAGCTATATTTGCAGATACATTATTTTAAACAGGGCCCAAAATGTAATCTCTAGTTTGTTTTATGGGACCACATGTTCTCCAGTTAGAACCATGCAAACCACAAGACGAAACGTGAGGAGTGTGGAACATCTAAAGATTAAAATAAGACAGGCTCAACCAGGTGTAACAAAAAGATCTGTATTGGATTGTTTTGTCCTCTCTGTGTAGGCCCGTAATCATACTCAGGGGTGATGAAAAGGAAGTTATTCTGTAGTTAAAGTTTGTGTTGGGATGGTTAGTCCTAACTCATTTCATAAAAATAGATGCAAGTCAAGGCTGAAGAAAATATAGGTCTGTGTAATTATTTCATCACTGCAACATGAAAAGAATTCCCATATTAGGTTCACAATTTGTCACGTAGCTGGACAGTTTATTTATTCTTGATAATGGTACGGGTATAGCCCAGTCAATGAAAGGGCTTTGTGTTGCAAGTGAATGATTAATATTCAAACTTTTCAACCAGTATGCAGTAGGCTGTTTCACGCAGGGTGTAATTTAACTTTCTTTAGGGCTCACCCTCGGGATGTTCTTCTTCCTGTGTCAGTTTCCTCCTCTCAGTGCTGGTGGTTGAGGAAATAGTTGATACACTCTTTCTCTGTCCTACGCATTAAGCATCTGTTGTGCCGACGGTGAAACAACAGCATCAAATCTATGTGAATTGAATTGATAAAAAAAACCGACACCACTTCTTACATCAACATTAAAAAGCAGCGTGTTTCCTTCATGGACTTTGGAAATGCTTTTTTTTTTGTCTCTTTCTGGAACACAGTTGTTGCTTAATTAGCATCGGATATTTCTGGCATTGATTTTGCCGTTTCTCCCTTGGAAAGAACATTGGAATTCCAGACCAGTTTTAAATACAGGAAACTGGTTTTGATGTGAGTTTTTTGCCATGCCAAGCTCTTCAGAAAACTGGGCCCCAGTCTGGCACGGATTCAGGGTATTAGCCTTTGAAAGGACCCGTTTCGCAAGCCTGAATGCTCCAACTTACATTCTCCTTCAAGTCACATCTAATTCTGCTGTGGCTGTGGTAGCAGTGCTTCATTGAGCTTTTTCTTACAGGAGCAGACAATAGCAGCCTGTGTCTAATTTCATTCCCCCAGCAGTGACCCATTGTTGTTTTCAGCACTGCAGGGCAGTGGACTTGCCTGGGAGGAGTAGTGTACATTTAAAGGTGCAGTTTCCCATGCTTCTCTAAATGTTTTTTGAGCTCTTTTCTTAGTGTAAATATGTTATTCAATATTATTTTTAGAAACTAATGCTTGATGAAGTCCAATTGACCTTTTTTTTTTTGTCTTTTTAGCAGTTAGCTAATGCGTTCAGGCTGATGTTGGAGTCTGACATATTTGGTGTGCTATATTGAATATTCTCTGAAAAAAACATTCTTGCAAGTAGGGAAATGTAGTGTCCTGTCCCTCACTTCTATACATAGTTTATCAGAGAAATGTGATCGGAAGTCCGTTTTTTACCTTCTTTTTGTCCAGTTTACTCTGTGAAACTCCCTGGAAGAGAAGGCAGAGCAAAGGAGCCTTTCTTAATGGACATGCAGCAGGTTGTGGATGAAGTGGTTAGTGCGCTGTTGCCAGAACTCAGAGAGAAGCCCTTTGCACTGTTTGGTCACAGGTATGGAAATAGCCCCGTACAGCAGCCATGAGTACTCCGAAAAGAGGGCCGTGGAGTGGAGAGACGTTCAGTGTGACCTACTGTGTGTTGCGTTGGCACCATATAAAACGCCTAAAGCGCGATGGCAAAGCAAAATGTGTTTTGATTTTTTTAAAATTATGTTATAAACTGGTTTTAAAACCTCACAACCAGGTTGAATGATCTTCACAGCAGTGTGCCGAGCATGATTTGTATAACATTGATGTTGGAAGTCAGCCACATGTGTGCAATGGTTTGCAGTGTAACAAAGCAAAACAATGCAACGATTCCCATATCACCCATTAGAAATGGAACAGGTAAGCGCTTGCAATTGACTTCAAAATGTTTCCCTCTCAGCTTTGGGGCTATGGCCAGTTTTGCTACAGCAGATCATCTGAAGCGAGTTCATGGTCTAGAGCCAGTGCATCTCTTTGTATCTGGTGCTTCAGCTCCACATGTAAGTATATGTCATATTTATACTTGGTTTTGGAATTGTTTCTGAAAGAGCCCATATACTGTAAATATGTGCAGTTGGGTTGGTTTATTGATGAAGTGTGGTATACACATACTGTATATCAGCACGTGAGAAGAGAATCATTGATATCCTCAATGAATTTTACTGCCGTTCTGACAGTGCTCCATCAGGCTTGTGCAGTCTGCCAGCAGTGGCTAGTTCACTGACCCCTCCCTTTGTGACAGAACAGCAGGAAAGTAGCAGACTCTGATCTTGTATCCTCTGCAATTTTAAAATGGTGTGCAGATGAACTTGCATCTTTTTTACTGATATTTGTAACTGGTCTCTTAAGCAATGTAAAGTACCAGCTTGTTTTAAGTCTGCCATCATAATTCCTGTGCCTAAGAGATCCAATATCACCTGCCTGAATGATTACAGACCTGTTGCCTTAACTTCTGTAATAATGAAAATTTGTGAGCGCCTGATATGTAAATACTTGTCTAAAGTGGTTAGTTTAGATCCCTACTAGTTTGCATACAAATAGGTCCGTAGAAGATACTGTCCCTAAGTCTTGCAGCCCTTAGAAGCCCCTCCTACTTATGAATGGGTCCTCTTTGTGGATTATAGTTCAGCCTAAAGGGGATGTTCTACAAAGCTGTGATAGAAAGTGTGCTTACCTTTTCAATAACTGTGTGGTATGGCAACTCCACAGCTGAGCAGAGGAGTGAACTGGAGAGAATTGTGTGCTCAGCGTAAAAAAACATGGGCTGTGAGGTGATCTGCATCTCTGTCTATGAGACCCGCATTCAGCACAAAGGATTGAAAGTACCCCGAGACTCTGCACACCCTGCTCATTCCCTTTTTATACCCCTTCCCTCAGGAAAAAGACTTAGAACCATTAAGACCAAAACCTCTTGTTTCCTTAATAGTACTTACTGTAAGACTGTCCGGATACTGAACAGCTTTCCAATTACACATTAGTACTTTATGATGACTATTGACAATGTAAATGGACTATAAACCCCTTTCATCCATCAGTTATTTCATTTTATTTTAATATTGTATGAGATTCTTTCTTGTTACCTTATGATTTTATGTTATGTTGTGTTTATTGTTAAATGTTTTTTAATGTCTTATTGTTTTACTGACAACTGACAGCACACTGAGGCAAATTCCTATAAACTAAATTGGTATGGCAATAAATATTGAATCTTGAATAAGCCCAAGAAACCTGACAGGTACAAAAAGAGGCAATTAACTTTATATTGTATAATTTAATGAATGGATTAATTTAGAAAGTAGCACAAATAATAGAAGTTATGTATGTAAGCTGGGTCCTTAAGCTTTCAATTCAGCATATTGATTAATCATCATCCCTGAACAGCAAAGACGAGGACTGTGCCCACTTCTGAGACATCCTGTGCCTGAGTCATCCATCATTCTTCACACAGTGACCCTTGCTGTGCCTGCTACTGCACAGTTAACACCAAATGGAGGGGTAATCAAGCTCTCCCTGAAAAACACTACAAGCTCAGTGGTGCCTGGCCAGTCTCAGAACTCATTATTACTCCTGACTGCAGCAAACCAAGGCTTTAAGCAAACGTGAAAGTTCTAATCCCAGCTGAGCCATTTGCTGTTATTGCTATGTGGCTGGCACTTGTATCCTTTTCATTCTGTGTTTTGAAGTGTCTAAAGTGTGTACTCATTTATACAGCTGGCTATTAGTGAACTACAGTACCTTGCACAAAGGTATAGTACCACATCTAAGACTTGAACCTACATCATTCAAGTTCTGTTTACAGACTTCAGCCTGTATTGTTTGCAGGCTGACCTTTTGTTTCCCAGGACCAATTTAAAATAAGTTGCGAAACTGAAGTACTTTGAAAAATACTTTTGAATAATAAATCCCTCCTGAACTGTTCCTGTTGGAACAGTTCATAAGACCAGGAGATCAGCAATATCCACCACTAGTCCCATTTTATTAATTTTAAATTAGACCATCAGTATCACAGGAAATATGTTGTTGTTCAAATGTTAGGTAGCTCAAATCATTCAGCTAAGAAAGAATTGGGGTAAAGGTAAGTAATAATATTGAGTAATAACTATCATTTTTTCATAAGACCTCTGGAGAATTGCTTTAAGCATTGAGACCACATTTTCAAACAGTCCAGCAGGTCCCTTAGAGATGACTGAAGATTCGGCTTCTTGCTTTTGAAGCCCAAGTGGTTCATTTTAAGATGTTTTCTAAGATTGTTTAAGTCATAAGCAACCTAAAACCTGTGGAAATGTTCTATCTATTCAATTAAGCATCAAACAGAAGAAACTTTAATTAGAAGTGCGTTTGACCTGTTCTTCGGTTCTTTTGTAAAGTCATATTTATAGTGCCCTGTAAAAATATTCACAGTTTTACACAGTATTCACATTTTGTGGCTTTAAAGCTTGCAGTGATGGCACTTTGAAGTAGCGAATAATATTTATTATGCACAAAAAGAAGTAAGTAGATAAAGCAGGAGTAAACAGAACATTTAAAGGAAAAAATTGAAAAATCCTGATCATATACTGTTAAATTCTATACCTTTCCTGTGACAAACCTCAACTTAGGTGTACACAATTACCTTAACAAGGCCCACAATTAATTGAGTGGTCTCAGTCTATGTGCTATAACTATTTCCCATGTTTTTATGCCTTTCTCTGTAAGAACCCACAGTGAATTTTAACCAATGATTAAATGATGATGACTGAGGAGCTTTCAAAACAGCTCACAGATAAAGTTGTATAAGGCACAGGTGAGGAGTAGGGTATGAAAACATGTCAAATATCCTTTAATGTCTGCTTGAGCTTGGTGAAGTATTTCATTACTACACTGCCTACATCAGGCCCTCCAAACTGAGCATCTGGATAAGGAGGAAACTGACAGGAATGCAACCATTAAGTCTGCAGCAGCAGTTATACAGTACAGTGGCTAAGGTTGGAAAAAACGTCCATTTGGCCAACAATATCCCAGTCGCTTGTGTAGAACTGACCAACTTTTTAAAGTTGTGAAGGTGTTAAAAACCTTAGTACTTCGCTGTGCTTTGCGTTGCAAAATCCCTCCCAAACCTAACAGTTCAAAAATAATTTCTTGAAAATATTATGCCACTAAATTATTTCAGACGATAGAGAAGGGTTTTGTTACTGCACTTCAACAAAAGCAGCAGGGAGTGAAGCTTATGGGTTGATTTTCTCTAGCGTGAAGATGATCAGGCTACAGTCAACATCGCAGTACAAAGTCTAGCCTTGACAGGGGTGTTCACTGTGTGAGAGTAGAGGAGCTGAGGTTTTAGAACAAATGCATTTTACAAGAAATTGTAAGTTGAAATGTGCAAATCTCTTAAAGCAACACTTTCTTTAGTCAGAGGCCCGTCTGTGTGCTACGAAGAGGAGTGATCTTACGGATGAAGAGTTTCTCAACTGGTTAACTTCTATTGGAGGAACGCCCCCAGAAATTCTAACCAACCAAGAAGTTCTGAAGCTCTTTCTACCTGTCCTTAAAGCAGATCTCAGTGTTGTCGAGAACTATAGGTAATTTTCAATATAAACAGGCTGTGCAAAGGGAAGGCATTTCTTTATCTTTTCAAGGCAATTGCAGAGAGGGGAGAGGAACTAGAAAATCTCACTTTATCTTCAAATACCATTCAGTAATAAGTGGGGGTCTGGATTTAATTATCTGTTTGATTGTTACACTTTATCTGAGTTATAGGGAAAGAGGTTTTCAAACAGCCTTTTCATTTCTGCTCCTCCACTTTCCCTTTACAACTTCCTGACAGTTTTGTGTTTTTTCTTTTGTGTGTGTGTTGGAGGGAGGTTTTTGTTTTAAAGTGGCAGCTTGCATATAACTTAGGTGTTCTTAAATTTTCTGTTTAGCTTTGTGTGGTATTAAACATACAGAATGATTATATAAAGACAATGACTGCAATAGACTTGTATGCAGTTGACTCCAAATGCATTCATATCCTGGTTACAGTGAAAGAGAAACTTGCAATAATAAATGAAAACATGACATTTTCTAAATTCAGTATTAGATCTCTCAGCAACAATACAATCCAAAAATTATATTTTTCTAAATATAGTGCCTTGCAAACATATTCACCCCCTTTCAAAGATGTCCCATTTTGTTAAAATACCAATTATGTACAGTGTATTTTTTTTTCAAATGAACACTTGTATTTGGAACTTGACTTCTCAAACTGTGGACTGTTATGGGTTAAAGAAGTTAAATGTTGACAAAAACTGCAAAGAAAAAATAAAAACTAAACTGTTAATTGCATTAATATTCACTCCCCTTTGTCAATACTTGGTGGATGCATCTTTGACGACAATTATAACTAACTTTATAATTTGTAATAGTCTAGATCTAGATAAGTCTAGATCATTAGGATGGAGCAGTTTTTGCCCATTTTCTGCATACTTCCTCAATTTATCTAGTTGGCTAGGGATCGTTGATGAGGTTTTGTCTTGCCACAGATACTTCCTAGTGTATTCATGTTAGGACTTTGACAGGGTCACTTAAAGACTTTCTTCTCTGGGTCATCGTCCCAATGGAATCTTTCCCCTAAGATTTGGGGAGGCAAAAAACATTTGTAGCTATTACAGACTGGTTTGATCGATTCTATCAAGAAAACAAAAATTTAATAAAACGCTGAGCCTGTTGTGTGGATCATTTTGCCAAATTTTGAAATTGAGTTGCTTTCAGCTTCAGTAGTTCCTAGAATATCATAAACCTGTATAAACTCGATCATTTTAAAAGCCATCTAATGAGAAAAATATGTTTATGGGATAAACTGTTTCACAGATACCTCAAGCCTGAAAGAAGTATTCTCTCTTGCCCTGTTACGTGTTTTGATGGGACTCAGGATATTCCACATGACCTCCAAGGTAAGAAACACATTTTTTTTTGTTCTGGTATGCCTGCCAGAGTAAGCTCTGCTCAGAGATGAGCAAATGTGACTGTTGGGTGCTTCATTGGTTTTGCACTTTGGAATCTTGGCATCCAAAAGTCTTAGGGTGAACAGCAAGAGAAAATCTGGCACACACAGTCTAGCTTTATAATCTGGCCTGTGTAAAGATGTCAGTCTCTTAGGCTGTATCCCAGTGGGGTCAGTATCAAGCTTGTGTAGCTCCTAGGAAACCACTTAACACAGTTAATGTAGGTCTAATTTTGTCTTACTGCACTTGCAAAAATGGATCTCTAAAACAAGGCAGGGTGCTGTTCACTTCACATCACAGTCAGTGAGTGTTTTGCTTAATCAGTTCGTCAAGCACAGTTACTGATCGCTACCTGTGAAACTTGCATTTCAGCCCTGAAGTTAGAAATCCACTAGATTTTGCATCAGGTGGATATTTATGGGTTTATTCTTTCCATCGCTTAAATGAGATTTGCAAACATTCTTTTCAATGGGGATTGATATAGTGTGTAATCATATAGTTTATATAGAGGAGCAAGTAATAGGTTTATTCCATGCTGAAAAGAGAAGAAAGAAAACCCAACATTTCGGCTGTGGAGCCTTCTTCAGGTGTAAGGTACAACCCAAGGAAGGCTCCACGGCCGAAACGTTGTGTTTTCTTTCTTCTCTTTTCAGCATGGAATAAACCTATTACTCGTTCTGATTCACTGCATTGCTGTGATGGCAGTAGTGCTAGGGATGTTAAAGAGGTGTTAGCACAATAAGTACTAAGACATAATGGTCTAAAGTTCCATTTTTATGCACAGAAAGCTGGTTCTTGGCAGGAAATGGGATTTATCCTTCTCTTGAACTTAAGTGCTCACATTAAGAGGCCCAGGGGGCAACAAACCATTTCACTAAAATGGCTTTAAGCGAAGATGTAAATACTGCCAATTAGTGTTTAAATGGGAGGTAAACATTTAGAAAATGAACACTTAAAATAAAGAGTGAGGCCTATTAAACTAGATCCCTGCATGCCTGGATGTTTTTATGACTTTTGTAATTCCCACAATAAACAGATTTGGTCTTATTAATGACGTTTCTACATTTCATCTGCTAATTAGAAATCACAAACTTGAATTAGCATTTGACTGTAGCAAGGCCTTTTAATAGCATTTTTTCTTGGTTTTCAAGACTAAGATTTTTTCAATGGCTGATTCTCTTTAACTGGTTGATTACTATTTAAAAGTTTTCTTATTAATTATGCAAAATTCTGAATTTTAGTGATTATGGTAAATTGCTGAAATCACTAAAGTTTATGAAAAGATGTTTTGACTTAAAAATGAGAAATAACTAATTGTTAACAGGAAAAAATATTTTTTTGCCTTTTTTTACAGCTTGGAAAGATATATCAAGTGGAGAATTCACAATAAAAATGCTCCCAGGATCTCATTTTTACTTAAAGGATCCAACCAATGAAAAGATTCTATTGGATTACATCACAAGATATCTAGAGACTGCTGAAATGGACTATATGAAATGATGCAATGTTCTGCCATAAAATAATGATCTACAGCATCTGCCAAATTCAGATGAACATCCTACAGACATTAGAAAGAAATGTAGTTCATTTATATTCCAATCAACTAGTGTTCAAAAACAACATGTATTATTTGATCTCAATGTTAAGAGTATGACAATTCTTAATATACTGTATATATTTGATTTAATGTCTGATACGGGTTATTTCAGTTCTCAAAGAAAGTATCCAGTTTTGATTCAGTTTCATCTAGGAGCAGTTCTGAGAAGAAGTGATTGTTTTCAGCACTGTGAATCGTGCCGCAATGAAAACACTGGAAGTCCTCTGGGCAAGCCTGCCCTTTGACGGGATGATAGCTTTGGTTTAGTTTTTAAATTGTCATTTAAATAGCTAATTTGTGTCATCTTAATTTAATTATCAGACAAAGACCTTGTACATTTTAAATCAATAAAAAGTTTATTAAGATTCAGTTGAATAAGAGGTTAAATATACAAAACAAATTGCTACATAAATGAATTGAACATAAACTAAAAATACTAAATATCCTCTACTGAAAATACCCTCTATGCTGTCTGCATTCTCAGGTGAGTGGAAGGACGTCTTGGGTCCCTAAATAAAAAGGTAGTGATTGACTTCGGCTGGAGTGGTATTCTTCACATCCCATATTTGTTGATTACCTCCTTTGCAAGAGCATTGTAAGCAGTCATGGCATCGTCTTTTGACATTCCTGTTGGGGAAGGAGTGAAACAAAGCTTTAAACGGGCTCTGTTGGGATCCGATCCTGGCTAAGCACAGAGCAGAGCTCCACCACGCCATGAGACTGCGTCCTTTGCAGGAGGAGAGATCCTCACGGTCTCGAGTCACTTCTGTAACTCCCAACCCTGTTTTAATATTTTGGAGTTGGAAAGAACTGGCACTGATAAGAGCATTTCAAACCACAGTGAAAATAAAAAGTACACAGTAATGTGTAAAACCCCCAATTACATCACAAACTAGACAAACTTTCCAGGGATGCTTAGTACCATAGTCCGCAACCAGCTTCATGTGTGCTTCTTTTCCCATCAACCACATTAATTACAGTCTAGACAGACTAGAACACTTTTTAAAAACAAAAGCAGCCTGCATAAACCACTTTCCTGTGTTCATAGAAAGAGTACTGCACTATTACTTGTAACATAGCACTGGAGAAATGTGTTATATTGAAGGATCAATCTAGGTTAATTTATATTTTATTACTCTACCTTTTCTGGAATTCCAAGCTTCCCATTTGGCATCTGCTTTCGGGTTGAACAACCCAGGTTTATCTGAGAAGGAAATGGGATAAAATAGAACTCACTCACACGCAACTCCACTGCAAAAGTCCTTCCAAAGAAAGATGGCATAAAGGAGACCAGGCTTGTACCTATATGATTATCACCGACAGTAGCTTGTTTGTAAAGTCCGTACAGCTCAAGGAGCTCTTTATCCTCTGGCCTGGACTTCACCTTCTTCACATCCTCTGCCATCTTCTCGAAATCAGCCTGATTGAAAACAAGATAGTTAGAATGAAGGAGGTCAGGGCACTGCACAAAACGAACCATCTCAAACTCGATCCCATCGACGTGTGGATTCCATACTTGTAAAGCACCCGCCAAACATTTTAGTGTGAGGAACCGGACCACAGCGAGGTTTAGAAGACGACGCATACGCATATTTCAGAGAACAGACTGATGATTCCCCGTTTGTTCTGTTTTCCACAATATCCTGCGGCTTCACTCTTCGGTAATAAATACCAGATTCGATTTAAACTGCATGCCTAATGAGTGTCAATGTTAAAAGGTGAATTAGTGGATTATAAACAAACCTAACAAAAGAAAAACGAGGATATCAATTTACACTGAAAGTAGTCTTAGATTCCATTATCAACGTGTCTTGATTAAAATGGCCACTTTTTACTGGCATTACAGAACACATTGTAAGTGTGAAACGATATATGTCTATTAGATATTTAAAATAATGCATCATGCTTGCCCGATGCCTACACACAACAGTTGATTCCTTAATATGTTTTCCGGTCCATGCTACTGTCCCTGTCCTAAGGGTTGAGGTGAGAAAGTATACAAATAGTACTCTGCAGTCATGATTTCATTCATTGTACTAACTTCGCATTCTGTGCTATTTAATCTTTGCTGTCTGCCCCGTCTTTGTTTTTTCCAGCATGGAATAAACCTATGACTTGTTCCTTTGCAGACTACGGACGCCGACGCCGCTACCCACCCTAATTTAGCATTATTCTTAGAAATATCTAAGGTATTTCAACGAGCTTGCTCTCCGTTACATTAAAGTTGCAGTTGACATAAAAATACAACTAGTGTACTTGGCATACAGTAGGTCTAGTTCGAACTTCGAAAATCTGCATGAAAAATATAATATTGGTGATTTTTTTTCAATTAGTTTATATTAGGTAACTAGAAAAATATTTCAATTGATAGAGTTTTATTTACATGTAGTGTTTTTTAATCATCGTGAGTCTTCTATTATTATTTTTGTAACAAATTAATTTCCCTGTGTAACTGTAGTAAAAGTGGTGTGGAAGTGGTTTAAAGTAATGTAGCTGTCGGATTTCTTTCCAACTACCAGCACTACACTGCAAAAAGATTTCCAGAACACAAAGACGCATTGTTAGAAATCGCTAATGCCTGGAATTTATAATAACAACGGCTGTCTTACGGTTACCGTCCTTTCCCTACTTAAATCTGGGAAGTAGTGGGAAGAGACAGTCTAAAGGTCGTTTATAACCTAACTGTGGTGTGAACGCTATTTATTTTAAAGGAAATGCTTCTATTAATTTTACCAAGATTGTGATTAGGTAAGTGATTATGACATTGCTGAACCCCTACAATCTACACACACAATACAAGTCTTCCGCGTTAACTAATTCTAAAAGTGAAATTAGATACTCTAAATCTACTTTCAGAAATTTAAGAGACTTATTTCAATTACTCTAATGATGTTTTTTTTACCCAGGCGAATTCACTTTCTGGTGCCGCCTTAATTTGACATTCATAAAATAACCCTTCACCATAAGTGTTATACATACTGTATTGACACTGTACAATTACAAATTAAATGAGTGGATGGTTTAACCAAGTTAAAAGGAAATATTTGCTCCTCAAAGATTGACTCTATAGTTTACATGAACAAGTGCCTATTCGCGTACATGACGTTGGCGCTTTCAATCTGGAAGAAAAAACTAAATATATAGAAAAATTGTAATAAAAGTACTAACTATGCAAAGCGGCATCTTGCAGTGAAATTCCTGCGGCGGAGGCGAACTACTCAAGCAAATCAGCGAAAGATTTTAAATTCCTTTGAAATAGGTGGAAAAACAACACTAAAACCGACATCCCATCACAAATCGTTACCAACAACAACAGTTGCCAACGAACGGAGGCTGTACATCAACAACAGTTTTGCAAAAACATTAGCCTCCCTAAATATGATATCGCGAATTATCGTCAATATCAGAACGTGCTATACAGACATGGATAAAAAGAGCAAAGGACGGTACCTTTGTTCGTATTATGTATCACTATTTACCTGGAGAGACATGGTTGCGGACCGCAGCTCGTCTTTGATTAATTGCTTGAAGGATCCTGCAATCTCCTTTAATTATGCGCTTATATATTCCGCAGCCAGAGAGGCCCTTCTCCGCAGCTGGGCAGGTAGCAGTGTCTGATTGGCTGTCGCTGTACACCGCATCCGAAATGACATCACCTCGCTGAATAAGCCTCTTTTCTCCAGGGTGATCTTTATTTTCAACCGCGCTCGCCTCCGTCTTGCCTCCCGGTGAATTAAAATTCGCCTGTCGGTCATTGAATGCAAACAGCTTCATGGAAAACTGTCACTATACTGTAGCTAACACATGCTCCTGTACATGTAAACGAATAAACAGGGATGGCTTCGTCTTTTTTATCGCTATAAAATAATCCCAATATGAAAAAAAGCCTTAATACCTACGCCACTACACATTCACGCGTTACAGTTAGCATAAAATATGCTGAGAATAAACACTGCCCCATAAATAACAATTATGCCACTTGAATTGGATGTATTCACGCCCGAAGAAGGCTCCACAGCCGAAACGTTGTTTCTTTTCAGCATGGAATAAGCCTTTACTTGTTCCTTCACAATACACTATTAGTACTGTTGAAACTATGGTTTAGTGGTTTCCGTTTTTTTTTTAAATATCCCTGTAGTAAAGACTTTCGTTACCTCCGCGATAAAGAATTAGGCAATACAGTGAGTATTTCGAACCCACACCACTTTTACTACAGTTACACAGGGAAATTATTTTTTTTCCAATAATAATAATAACGAATAATAGAAGACTCACAAAAATTAAAAATACATACTAAATTTAAATGAAACTCAACCTATACAGGTATGTTTCCCGTTACCCAATATAAATTAATTGGGGGGAAAAAATAAATTATTGGCGTGGGGGTCGCGGTGGGACTGACAGGGCGTCTACTGTAGTTGATCGCCGGTTACTGAAATGTCCCCAGCGTGCCTGTACCTTTTTGACCCCATCGGCTGTAAAACGTCCCGCACAGTTGTTTGGGAACAGGGGCACTGCTGCAGGTGCGGCGTGGACATACTGCGCGGTCTCCAGCAGGTCTGGCTTTCTCGGCACCGCAGAGCACGTTTCGTGTAAGAACCAGGCGAGATAGCTGTAGCTCTCCGCTGTGACTGCGTTAACACACAATAATTAGATACTGTTAATTTGAAGTGAGTTTCCCCACCTCTGATTTGATTTCAAAACAAAGTCCGCGGTTAAAAAAAAATGCATATATGGCTTTTTAGGACACCCTTTCATTTTGCGGGCATACAAACGGTAGAGCACAGGAGAACAATAAAGTTATTCAATCCAAAACAATATGGCTGCGCCCTTGATGTAGGCGTGTATGTGTTCGCGGCTGTAATTTTTATTCGCGTAGGAGCGTGTAAGTAAACGGTTTTCATTTTCTAAGTGTTTATCTTTACCAATATGTTTGATAACATCAGCGTTAGGGGGTTACATTTATTTATTTCAAATCAGTAAGAAAACTATCAGACCAGAAACGGCTCTGCATCACGGTGTTGGCAAAGATCAGGTTCACCTTAAAATTCCGCGAGGTTCATTGAGAGTCACTATTTCCTTCACGATATCGTGTCTTTATTTTTTATGAGAAATGCGTAAAGTAAAGGAAAAATTCCCTACGTATCTTCGTTAGTAAGTTACGTTTGGGGATAGATATCTGTAAGTAGTCGTGTAATTTACATTTTTAAACTGAAGTGGTTGTAACTAGTAACTTACATATGTGTCCTTTACGACTGTTAAGAAGTGGAGAGCTGTGAACAAGTTTTGAATCGTGTAAAACCTGCGCTCAATAATACTGCAGTTCACGCCTGTCACGTGTTTTAAATCCGATAATGTTTTTTTTAGAAAAAGTACACTGCTCTAGCTTGCGATTTTGAGCAAATGCTGTGGCCAGTCCTCTCATCGCAAACAGCAGTACAAGGAAAAGAAATGATGATACTTGATTCTTTTCTATAACAGTTTAAAAGAGAGGGAGATACGGGCATCAGTCAGCTGCTCTTACACTGTTCTGTTTCCTTTGATTTGTTTTAGCATTTCCTGACGTCAACAATGTCGACAGCAGGCAAAGGAATACGTAAGAAAAAACCCGTCCCTGCTAAAACCTCTCTCAATAACCCTTACACCTTGCAATGGAGCCCGCTGGGGGGAGAAGACATGCATTTTGTTCTACAAGTCCTGCAGGAGAAGTTCAAGAAGCTTGGGCTGCAGAAGAAAGAGGAGGCTAGGAAGATACGGAAGTGGCGCAAAAAAAAGCCAAAGCCCAGTACCGAAAAGCCCGTCACCGAGCCTCCCCCGAAAGCAGAGGGAGAGATTGCCGGTCCTCCAGATTTTAAGCAGCAAGGATGGACTGATCCTGCTCTTAGACAACAGCTTGCAATAGGCATCAATGAAGTAACCAGGGCCTTGGAGAGGAATGAGCTTTGCTTGGTGCTGGTTTGCAAGTCTGCCAAGCCCAACCACATGACCAATCACCTGATTCCACTCAGCGAGACCAGGGCAGTGCCAGCTTGTCAGGTGCCCCGTCTCAGCGAGAACATAGCCTCCCTTCTAGGCCTGAAGTGCATCCTTGCCCTGGGCTTCAAGAGGGACTCGGAGACCTTTGGCGACGAAGTCAGAGCCATAACTCCAAAAGTACCTCCGTTCCAGGCGTCGTGGATTCCAGCTCGAGCCGAGACGAAGGCTGCCGCGGAGCAGGCCCCCTCAGGGGAGCGCGCGGAGAGCGAACCCGCCACCAGCCGGAAACGGAAGGTCGATGTGTGCAGCCCAGAGGTGGAGGAGCAGCTTGGGACCACTACGCTGGCATCCCTACAACCTCTTAAAATAAGAAAAGTGATTCCCAATCCTAATAAGACTCGCAAACCGAAGCGGAAAACCAGTCAGAAGCTAAAGGGCTAGAAGTGAGCTTTTGGGGCATTATTGTCCAAATTCAGGCTGAATGCCAATGTCTGCCATGTTTGGAACAAGTGTAAAAGCTGGTGATTTCCGAGTTAAGAATGAAACAGAGGAGACCCTGATTGAGGAAACTACTTTGGTGGCTGCAAACGGGAGCAAAAAGATTTCAGTGTTGTTTACAAGACTTCAAATTTTAGACTTATCTCAAATAATATTTTACTGCTTTCTGTTGGCCATGGGGTAAACATAGTGGGCAGCTCTGGTCCTTGGGTATCTTGCGAGATGTTTAGATAGGGAATGCACCATCCGACAAAAGCTGCAGTGTAGGTTGTGTATGTTACTCCCTTACATGTACATAACTCTACATTTGACACTTCTTCTCTGCATGCAGGGCAGCCTTTTACAGCAGTTTAGTTTGAAATGTATTTGCCAGCAACCAAGTTTTGAAACATTTGTTTCAACTACACCTTCAGGTTTGGTTCAGTTTTAATTTTTCAGCCAAGAAGAAATGCTGTTTTTTATCATACTTTCCTTATAAAATGGTTAAGGTCACCTACATTTCAGATGGCATCTATATGCATATTAGATATGCTAACCATTACTGTATAAAACATAAAAAAAAACATTTTCCCACAAGTGAATAGCAAATATTCATAAAGAGAATGTGCTGTATCACTTACAGTGTTGAAATGTTTTATTATTTTTGTCCATTGGTACGATATATACTCACCACAGAAAAAAGACCTTTAAGGTTTGGATGAATTTATTCAATCAAATATCCATGCTGGTAAACCTTAACATGTATTTCAAACAATAAGTTATCTGGATGATAGTCATGTTAAACGGTGCTGGTTCGTGCCCTTTAGTTCTTTCACAAATTGTTACTGGCTTTAATAAAATAAGTTTTCCGTAAAATAACCTGCTGCTTCTCATTTAAAACATTGAAGCACTTTGGGTTTTCTGCTCCACTGGGCGCAATCAAATTAATCCCAAAGACTTCCAAATAGATTTCAAAATATTTGTACAGATTCAAGCAAATTTGAATGTTAGGATTCATAAAGCAAACAAAAGCAATAAACACTTTTCTCCCCCCTACCACCCCAGATCAAACAAACAGGAACACAGATGTCCACATTTTTAAAGGCTGCCATGGTGTAAGATGTTATCAGTACAGAATATATTCATTTAAAATCCTGAAGGAAGCCCTGCTCATACAACAGAGCAGCTTTCCTGGTCTCAGAAGTCGTTTTATGGCATAGAACTTTGAGACAGCCTGAGACACAGCACATTTTCACAAAACCACTTCAATCACGTTTAAAGCAGATCTTCAAGTAAAAAGCAATCTGAATCAGAATTAAAGGGACATCAAAGGCTGCTGCAGCAAGCTAGAATACTCATTCATTCAGATGAGGGGCATTCTCGTATTTTGATTTGTAAAAAAAAACAAGATCAATAAAAAATTACTACTGAAGACCTTTTTCCAAGGACAGGTAATTGTAGGAACTGAAAATACCTATAACAGGTACTTCAAAGAAAACGAAAACAGGGAGGAATAGGTAGATTTGTGATAGGACACTGCATTACGTGCTTTTCAATATAATGAGGACATAGCATTATGCTTGTTGAACAATAATTACTTATTTCTTTTAAATACGAAAAACATTTTAATTAATAAAAATCAAATGTGAAAATTACCCTCTGTGATGGGTCTGTCAGCAAATGGGTATTACCATACTAGATACTGTATATTGGAAATAAAATGCAATTTCTAAATATCACAACTTTTGTATACTACAGTGCTTAAAATGTGTCTGCTCCATGCAAACACAAAGTAGTACAGTCCCAGGTTACCATAAATATTTATCATTTAAAATGGGGTAGAAATGTTAAGAACTGTCTTCAGTTGTTCTCAAATTACCTACTACTCCACTCAAAAACAGAAAATTCACAAGCTTTGAAAAAAGCATCTGAAAGTTAAAGGATTCTTGGCTCATAAGGATCTAGAACACAGGCAATACATTCTTATGCAACTGTACAAAATCCCACTCTTCTCATATTTACTCCTCATTTAAACTCCAAAGTCCATGACATTAAAGGTAGTAAGGAAAAAACTTTGGATATCAGTTTTCAATAAAACCCACAAAACATCAACAAATATCAAGCTGGCATTAAACTAGGAATCAGTAACAATTTCTCCTTCAAACATAGACCATTGCACCTCTGTCGTACAAAAAGAATGACAAAACAGCTTTGTTTTTCTTAAAAAAAAACCTCCTGACACTGATAAGGAGTATGCAAGTGTGCGTGTATGTCTGTCTATGTGATTTTAAGACAATGAAAGAAACTCCCATTTCTTTACCGGATGGACAAAATATATTTATGAAATTCAGTCTCAAGCAGTCTGTATGGTTTCACATTCAGGATGTAAATGGTTGAAAGACATCACTTCTACGTGATCTGAAACAACGTTCTCATGTTAAATAAGCGAGACCTAGGAGAACAATTTGAAGTGATGGTTTCCATTCACTTGATTGTTTCAGGTTTGCGAGCTTCTTCCTCGAAGCAAATCCACGTTCAGAGATCAGATGTTAAAGTATATCTCCGGTTCACGCTGTTGTTGAGTAGCAACTCTAAACAAACAGGTTACTGTAGTACAAGACCGACCTGGAAGAGAAAAGCCATCTTTCACTATGATGGAATCTACAACAGTTCCAAAATTATAAACATTACATATGTTTATATTTCACATTAGATCATTTCAGAAAAGTCCTACTTTAAATTTCACCCCTTTCATTATATGGAAGATGTCTGTCAATACAGGTATGGGAATTTACAGTGTGCCCTCCAGTCTGAACTGAAAAGCATTTGAGAACAATTGTACTTCTATGTATTCCAGGGCATGAGGTGTTTAACACTGATAATATCAGGTATGAGGTGATCATGCCTGGTATTAATAGTCGCCTATACTGGTGCCAACTCTTTAAATTCTGACATTTACCAAGTGGTTGATTAAAATATGCTATGTCTCTTAAAAACAGATAACTCAATCTATCTTTATTCATTAAAAGATAAATGAAACCAGGCTTTGAGGTTTGCAAAGCTTTAAATATGAAATTGTTTGTCAAAACAAACAAAGCCTCATTCCAGAACTTGCTTTGTAACAAATTCTGATAAGCCTGTATTTTATTCTATCTTGACAGTAAAGTGCATTAAACCTGATATTTCAGTTGGAACTCAATCTTATTATGAAGTTTTATCTGTAGCAGCTTACAGTTAAGACAGCTGGCCATCCTCTTTGTCTTACCTGAGTGAAGTACCTCACTCAAGGAAACAATAGCAGGGCCTTACTCAAGATTTTGACCCACAACCTCCCAGTGAAAAGACCAGAACCCAATCCACTCAATTCTGGACATTAGCTTTTTAAGTCCTACACACTGTAAATTTAGTCTTTATTCCTAATGCACTGCAACTGGACAACTGCTACAAAATGTCATCCATTTTGCACTAATCACTACCTGCATAGAGGAACGGCTCTGCAGCCTTACTTACCTTTTCTGGGTCCATTGGAGGACACTTCCAGTTGTACAAATAATACTGCAAATTGCCATCCCCTATACCAAATTTCAGCTTTTCGAGGAATGTCTTGTTCTCCATTAAATCCAGTGCATTGAACACATCAAACCCTTTCTGTCGAAATAAAGAGAAAATCAGAGAATATCATATAGTATTAGGATACCAGTGGCATTACTGCATGAGTTTAACTGTTTGGCACTGGGCTCTATATAAGGGTGGTTGTGTTAGCCTCCACACCACTCTTAAAGACACATGGAAACATCTGGTGAGAGAATCAAACTGTGGCGTACCAGTTTAGCAAGGATGAGAGCATCGTTGATCAGGTCCATGAGAGGTGTTCCTGTGTGCACATTGTAGAAGGAGTAAGCTGCCTTTAGGCTCTTGTGAATAGGATGATGCATAACTGTAGAGGGAAGGGTATAGAAGCTGGTGAAGTCCGTTAATACACCTCCAGGGCCCTGTGAACAAGAGAAAGGGGCAGCTTCAGCCTTCTGAATAGATTCACATTGTGGAAGCACAGTCCTCTGTGCTACAGAGGATACATAAAAAAGATTCACACCGATAGCACCGCATGCATCTGTGGTACTGTAAGTCTTGAACTTTCCACACCTGAAACAGAATTCAACCGCATCTTAAGGAAGCAATCTCAGAAAAGTTGTACCCAGAATCAAAGCATATGTCAGAAGTTTTTAAGGGGTCTCGAGTGGCTCAACCGACAGAAATGCTCGCCTGAGCGCAGGCTGAGCTGTATGATCCAGAAATGCGGGTTCGAGCCTTGGTCATATCACTGGCTAGCTGTGGCTGTGATTCTTCTGGCTGAGTGCTGCCCAGGATAAGGTGCGATTTATTGGCGTGGGCTGTCTGTTCTCAGTTCCTGTAGTCTCCCAGACACCTGCTGGCTTGTGATGCTGTCAGTGGGGGGACACCTCTCCTCCAATCATCTACGAACAGGGCCATTGACATATTAAAAGATGAGCTGCTCAAAGGTGGACTTGATCGAGAAATCTGGCCACACTTTCGAATTCCTCCATGAGATGCAAGAAACACAAAACTAGCTATTCCAAACCAGGTGGGAATATGACAAAGAATTGGCCACTTATTTTGTGAAAATAAGTCTTTGAGTATTAGATACATGAAGGCACTATGTGGATTGGAGAAAAAATACCTGGAACAGCAAGATGCCTCAATATAACTCTGTAGTGGCCATTAGATAAGTCAAAATGACCCCCCTGTTTTAAAAGCTGTGCAATAAAGATATAATATTTTTTTTGTGTTTAAAAAGTTGTAGAAGTATTTATTTAAAGGACCATTTCGAAATGAATACACTGCAACAATATCTTTAGAAATGCAGCTCTATGTGTTGGGCAGCAATTAGACAATAGTTACAGAGCCTACTGCAGCAGAATTTGCACTAAATTCTTACCTCCACTACGTAAGTATCTATAATGTTCTCTTGTGGTAAGAACCAGTGCAATACCTCTTCTTCATCCATAACTGGCCCTAAATGAAACTGCTGCAGGTAGTTTTCAAGCAGCTGTTGGACTTGTTTAACATCTTTCTTCTCCATCGCTCGTAAACCAGCAGTTTTGGTAGCCTGGAAGCGAGAAAAACCTTAACTGGGAAGTTTAGCTAAGTGAAATTCAGTGTTTAACAAGTACAATAATTAGAGTATCAAAAAAGCATAAAACACTGCGTGGTGTCCTTCAGTTCATTAAAAATGTAAGATGTTATTACAATTTAAAGTAAGCAATGTCACAAAACAAAAAATTAAAACTGTAAACTAAAAATTAAGTGATTTTTTTTCTGTAAATCCTATATATGCATGTCATTAAGAGGGAACACTTTAAGAAAAGTATAGTCTTCATATAGTTTAATATTAAGTCTGGTGAAAAATCAATAAAGCAAGATTGGAAACAATAAGACTGACTTCTCAAGAGAATGATGTGATTGCGGTGATGCATGGTTAAGAGGGAACTTCAATACACTTCCTAAAGTAGACTCTAAGTGTGCTTAACGTTTACGTTTTTATGTTGTCTATTTTTCTTGTTCAATTAAAAATATAAACAACATAAATAAATGTGATGGAAAAACAACACGGAGCAGGGAGTGAAAAGGAAAAAAAACATACGTCTGGTAACCTGTAGAGCTTCATGGTTCTCTGCAATGTCATATTTCTGCTCAAATGGGAGAACTTGACTTCTACTAGTTTCCTTGGGTTTAGAGATCGATGCCAATACCTGTGCACAGAACAGACAGCTTTAAGCAGAAAAAGAGATACGAGGTTTGAAATCTTTTTGGAAAGCTCCTTATTTCTCCAGTAAGATGAATAACTTAAAACCACCTATGGTTACGGGCTTTACAAAAAGGCCATCATTCAGACGAACAAAAAGAGTGCAATGTGAACCATTAGTATATCATTTTATCAACCTGTCTATTATCCCTCCCACACACAATTCCTCCGTAGAACATTCAGTTCGACGACTAGTGTCTGAACTGTAAAGCGTCTCCTTGGTAACGGTGACCGACCGAGAACAAGTCGCGGTCTATGATTACAGGTTCGAGCCTAGGTCACGCCACTAGCCGACTGTGACTGGGATTAGCCAGCCGGGGCTCTCTCAGCGAAACAGCGACCCCTGTAGCCTCCTGGAGGTTCCTGCATGTATTAGGAGAGGAGCGGCTCGATTGTGGGCAGGGTGGAGTGGATCTTTCTACACTTCCCACAATTCCTCATTCTCACCGGTCTGAGGTCAAAACATAATAAAACACAGCTGGCTACTGGGTGGACTGAACACAAATAACTGGCGATTCAAAATGTAAGAAAGGGCTTCGCCCACTAGACACAACACTGGTGCATTCTTCCTTAGACCGTAAAAAAATTTAGTTAAATCCGGCTTGTCAATACAATATGCCTATCTCATGCTCAGTCCTGGTTTGAAAAGCTTGATTCCTTCAGGAGAGAAATAGGTGGAAACCCAGTGTCATCGCTTAATATGAAGTGACAAAGGCTCCCCCACACGGGAAAATTCCTACAAGGCCCGTTGGTGACAGTGCCTCACCTGCAGGTGGAGACTGGCTTAGGAAGCACGACTCCTGCGGTGTACACCGCTTGGAATATCCCCTCCAGGTTCACTCTCCGAGTAATCTCCCGGATCAGCACGGGGGCCACGCGCTTCGATCGCAGCTTCTTGTGAACACACAGGAAATTGATCTCCACCATCTTCTTCACACTGGGGGGGGGAGAAAAGGCACAGTTCCTACAGTTCTGACATGTCCACTCCAGTTACCCGTCTTATCGATCAGCCTCAGAGCTTCCATGCAGTGCAGCCAAAAAAAGTGCTCTATTTTTAATTTTTCTCATAAAAATGACCCACGATTTCTCTAAGTAGATGACTTTCATTTAAAGGTCCTTGAGGCTAACTGTGACCCATTATTCTGTTCTGATCTTAGACTACACGCTGTAATTGAGAGCTCAGGTAATAAAGCTAAAACAAAAACACAGCGAAGTTGCCATGGATACACAAAGCAACAGCACCAAGATTAAACAAATGTATAATTCCTAACTGCTGCAGTATCATTCCAGAAGTACTGCAATGTCGCTCAGCTGTCTTAAGGCAATTACAGCAGAATGCTGTCAGAATAGGTTCACTCACGTGTCATAGATGCGAATATTAGCAGGAATGGCACTGATAAAACCCACTAATTTCTTGTTTGAAGAGACTCGCACACCACAATGCCACTGCGGTAACCAGCCAGGAGGACGCAGCGCCCTGCAGAGAAAGACAAACCGCAAACGCTGTCACAGAAGGAAAGACCAAAACAAAAAAATCTCAAACAAAAAAAGTGAATGCCACCAGTTTTAGTTCCAACATATGAGAACGCGCTACCAACATATTACAATATATTCACAGATAGTTATTTAAGTGCTTAAGAAGCATTTTGCAATGACCAGCTTCTCAACTAGTACAAGCCTGCAGCCTGACTGAATAAACAACACACTGAATAGATGGAAAGCACCCTTTTAGTTTAATAATGTCCCTGAGCTCTCCGAATTAAAAAAAAATAATTAATTAGTTGAAAAGTGTCTTATATCAATCTATATATCATATATTTGTACATTATATAGAGTGTTGTGGTAAAGTATTAGGACAGTGTGGTGGTGAAGATGACAGGTTTAGGCTCAGTGTTGTAAAAACATTATATACATAATTTTGTATTTTACAGGGTACTTTTAACTTCCCTACAAGACAGGTATTCAACATTCTTTTTAAAAGTTAATTGCAAACAAGTATTTTACAAAATGAGGTAAAGACCTTAAGCAGTTTTAGTTTTACTGGCTTTGTAGGGCACCAGTCTAAGCACCAATGAGTCACTCGGAACACACCTATCACGGTACCTGACATCACCTTCTTCAACTATTTCAAATAAAAAGACAGATCTGAACAACTAGTATGTCATTGTTCAGACCACTTAAATACCCCCCATCTGTATTCACAGGATAAGGATGTCTGCAAGTACAGACTGCAGCTCAGCATTTTACACCACACAAATGGATTAAAAGTCAATAGCTTTAAAAGGGCAGATCAATAGCATAAGCTCTTAATCTGGGCCAACCAGATTAAATTTTAATTACTTGACTCTATCCTTGTACGTGTCATACGTTAGTCAAAATGACAATGCTTGGGGAAACAAACTGCAGCGATTATGTTGTATTGAACCTGATAAGAAATTCACGTCATTGACTTCTTAGATTTTTACACGATGAATTCAATATCCTATCCACTAACTTTTTTCTTATTAAAATTTCATCCCCAGTTTTCCGTGAGTGAAGAATCTTGATCAATACAAGGCATTTCACGAAAGCATGTCACAGAACCTACTGCAGAAATAAGATGCCTGAATGAGCTAGCAGTTATGTAATCTACTAAACCCGTGTCTAAATTAGTGTTACTCATGAAATCAGTGTATTAACTACAATGGCAACGTTACAATACCCATTTAGTTCCAGAAAGGATTGTGATAACACATCACACCAGAAATCCATAAAACTTAGTATTTTCAAGGGCTCCACTAAAAGTCATGTTCTTAAAATCGAACGTGATGCCTTTTCTGTACTGTTCAGAAATCATTTAATCTCAAACCACACTTTACCCTGGTGTAACATTCAAATTTCACCATGTCAGACCAGCACAATACAAGCTGGGGTTGAAAATCTTGTGATTCAATACGTACCATTTTAGAAAATTGGGTGAGTAATCGAATCTGAACATGTTGTCATCATCTTCTACATAATTTTCATTTAGCAGCGTATACAATTCCTTCAGCTGTGAACGTGACAGTAAAATACACATTTAAGGCACATCATTATCTCACAGAGTGTTGTGGTAAAGATGACAGGTGTAGGCTCAGTATTGTAAAAAAACAATCAATAAAACATGAACGGTCTGCTGAGAGCAGTGGTGCTGACAGTGTTATTGAACACTCTGTCAGTGTCGCGAAGGACAAGACCAGGGCTTGTGAAACCACCAGGCTGGCTAAGCTTCATTACATATTTAATGACCCCCAACACAGAGAGACTCTCCTCTGAGCTGATGTTTCTATCTGGCTCGTCTGTTCAGGAGCTCTTTACAAACCCATTTGCTCGGGTAAAAATCAGCTGTTTGTAGAGGACACTAAAAAAATGTAAAGAATCTGATTAAAATTAATCAATTTTCTGATGGCTTTTTACCCATTCAGGGTCAAGGGGAAGCTGGGGTCTATCCCAGCAAATATTAAATCAGAAATTTAAATGAATACAAATATCATTAGCCATGATCCTAAAGATTTTTTCTAAAACCCCTATCCCCCTAGTTTCTGAAACCCTAGTAAGTAATAAATCATAACACTGTTGCTTTAAACAATTTACAGATTAAACAGCCAGCAACAGGGTGTGGAATCTGATTCTTACCTGCAGAAAACTGCCAGCTGTGACACTAACAAACACCTAGAAGGCTTCTCTGTCCTGCCAAACTGCAGCACTCACCACTTCAGCATTGCTGAGGTCCAAGGTGTCCCACATAAAGCCCTGTGGCAGAGAGTATGGCTCCTGGCGAATGTTTTCCTTGTCTGGCTCAATGGGGCCGTGGGTTGTGACAACTTCATCTGAAAAATAAAATGGCTGTTAAGCACAAAAAGAGTCTTTCTTTTTTCATTTTTACAGAAGCTCAAGTTATGCAGCCTTTAGAACAAGGCAAAAATGGAAGCACAGAAGAAGACTGTGGTCTGGTACTGTACATCACACCCCATCCTACGTGCAACAGATTGCAAGCCTGGGCGTTAAGCAGAACATATATGAAGTCCTGGATCACACCTGCAAGTCTCCTGCAGTGTAGTAAGCTGAGGTGACATCGTGTTCTGGGTCATATTCCGCAGCAAAGATTCTAGTTACCCCAGTGCAGGAACAGGTAACAATAAGCATGCATGCAGTTAAGCCTTCAATACATATTGCACATAGAAAAGTGAAAAAAGTAAAAATAAGCATACTTATTATGCAATTTTAGCATTTATCTCTTTTACTTCCCTGAGAATATGCTCATTTAAGATGTTTGTGAACAATCAACATCATTGGTCCTGGATTAATGATGTATAATGAACAAAAACTTAAATAGAGGCAGTATCTTATTGGGAGGGAGCATGCAGTGTTTTTGTGTTCTTTCCTCTCATAGCTCACTGTGTTTGTTCTTAGTCACTTAGACAGTTTGTCCGTTGGCTTTGCCACTATCTTAAACACTATCTCAAAAAAATGATACTACTCCAAACAAGATGGAAGAAGTCCATCAGTGGCTTGAAGGTTGCAGTATACAACAACTCACTAACTTATTAAGATCAAGAGATGTGCTAGAGGGCTTGCTTTTGCAAATGAAGTGTTGCTAGCTGTCACATGTACAGAAAATTAAAAAAACAGAACAACTTTTAACGGTTGGCACACTGGTGCAGTGGTTAGCATTGCAGCCTTGCAGTGCTGGGGTCCAGTGTTCAATTCTGGGCCTGGGGCTGTATTTTCATGGGGTTTTTATGTTCTCCCTGTGTTCATGTGGGTTTTCTCCGGGTACTCTGGTTTCCTCACACAGCCCAACGACATACAGGTCCTGGACTGCCTTTGGTCTGTTTTGTACTGGTACTGTACTGTTTTGTACTGGTACTGGTTTTGTCCTGTCTTGTGGGAAAATCGGCCCTGGCGTGAGTGTGTGCGCATCTCTGTCTACGTCTCGTCCCTGGTGACCCATCCGGTGGAGTACTATACACCAGCTCCCCCTTGTGACCCTTACTTAGAAAGTGGATGGATGGAAGAGCTTTTAAAGGAAGCATTTTCCAGTTTTCTTTATTATTTATTTAGATGTATTTAAAATTACCCCAGCTGCTCTCTAGGTAAAACGTACTTAGCTTCGGGACGGGCTGAGTGTCCCAGAACTGGTACTTGTGCTTGGTGGCCTCGTCGATGCTCTTGGCTGGCCCCTGGCAGGCCGACAGCAGCTCCATGGCTCTCTGAATGTCCTGTAGTTTTTGCATTGGGATAGCAGGGTTCTGACGCAGAGAAAAACAAGAGCTGCCATTTTAATTCACTTGGCACGTGCTTCATTACCAACCTAAAAAATGTAGCCGATGGGTTATACAAAAACAAGAACAATGCCCTACCATCCCTTATATTTACCAGTGAGGAGGGAAGGTTTTAAAATAATGACACAAGCATCAAAGCCTGGAGGTCTAGAGTTCAGCTCTCCATAATCAACATATCAGCGCAAGATGTTTTCCTATAAAAGCCATGTTCTTCCTTTCTACAGAATATTAAATACATAACTTTACAGTATGAACAGTCTATTTTACTGTGGATAAGAAGACACCATGCTTGTGAAGCCCACTTTCAACTCTATGAAGTTTCTTTCTGCATATAGGAACAATACACACTGTATATACTAGTTTTCCCTGCAAATAAGAAAAAAACTAAGGCAAAATTAAACAAATGCTACCTAGAAATGGCCTCTGCCTCATCAGAACTTCTAGTTAACCTTACTCCAGTAA
This sequence comes from Lepisosteus oculatus, assembly GCF_040954835.1. NCBI lineage: Eukaryota > Metazoa > Chordata > Actinopteri > Semionotiformes > Lepisosteidae > Lepisosteus > Lepisosteus oculatus. Next base: position 6,347,336 of record NC_090705.1, on the reverse strand, counting down.
GTTTAAATAGTTTTTGCCTTCTACTTTATCTCTTGTTCCACACCCAGCTCTTTGATCTTTTTTTTCCATTCAGTTTTTTCCCCATTTAGGTCAATAATTACACAGCTGAACACCATCAACAAACCCCGGTTCTCAAAAACAGTGTCCTCACAACTCCTTATGGGGATTCTTGCAAAGAGCTAATTTCACTTATCAGAGCAATTACCTATTAAGCCCACCCCCCCCAAAAAAAACAAAACAAAACAAGAACACGCACTAGGACACTTGGAAAAAAAATCTTGAACATTCAGGGCCTTTAAGCTGTCTGACTTGCCCTTGCTCTGACACTCAGAAAGATGGCCTATACAAACACCTTTATTTCCTGAGAGTCAGAGGCAGAGTCTGACTTAGTTCCTCCAGAACTGGGCTTTTCCTTCTTCCTCTTCTGCTTCTTCTTCTTCTTTTTTGCCCCCAGGTCTCCCCCTGGACTCCTGGTACAAAGACAAGTTTAGGTGAGCATAACTCCTTCTCTTCCAGAAAAAAAGAACCCCAAGCGCGTCGAAAGCATTTCACCCGAAATCCAGCCGTTTTCAAGTGCCACTCTGATGACATGCAGGACCAGAGGACTAAAAAAAAATTAAGAGGACGCTCAGAACAGTAACATAAGTGTGTTTACTGCTTATGTTAAAAAAAGGTTCCCAAAACGCTGTTTAGAGAAGAAAAACTGGAGTAAGAATTTCTTCAGACAGAGCAACTGTGGAGACACTGTTCTGGAAATCGTGGACTGCTTGTATCGTCCACCAAATTAAGTTCACTTGAAATAAAAAGGAGATAAACACAAGTAAACATTCTCAAGGTCAGGAGATATTTGTGAACTGGTTGTCAGGGATGTTATAACTAGCCAAGTAGTTCTTTTGACCTTAAAAGACTTGCAAGAATATTTTCTGGTGTGACTCGGTGAAGAGATTATAGGTGTCATCATGCAGTACATCTAGGCTCTAAACCAGATATAAGTTCAGTTCAGTTTATTGTCATATGCACAAGTGCAATGAAATGCTTATTTGGATGTATGCTCCAATACAAAGACAATTAAGGAAACACCAAACACATAAACACAGAACAGCAGCAGCAACAGCAAGATAAATAACATACAACTTAAAAAAAAACATCAGTGTGAGCCAGTGGTAGGGGTCGAGTTCGGTAATCTGACAGATATAAACAAGTATTTAAAATGTTTTTTCTTCAGAGAAATAACCAAAAGGGTTTTTTTTTCCGTCTTTAGATTTTCAGTTCACATGTGGCTTTATAAATTTACATTTCTCAATCTTGTCTACTGCAATGACAGTTAAAATGTATCTACAGTATATTCATTACAGTGCTTGTGTAATTGCCCAATGTGAGAGAAAATCATGGAAGAATTTACTAGAAGTTTTTTCTTCTGGTATTATTTTAATAGGATCTCACTTCTAAAGAACAGCTGCCCAACAAAAAGAGTCAGGTTTTTTGGGGGGAAATGTAAAAAATAAACTCTGGAGAATAAATGAAAACAGGGAACGTACAGAATAATCACAGCAGCAGGACGAAAAAACTTAACCGTGTTGCAGACTGGTGTTTAAAATCGCACTAAGACTGAAATCAGAAATACTGAAAAAACGCTTTAAAAACAACAATCTGTCAAATTTTACTTCAACTAGATTACTTTTTTCTTTATCCTTCACTAATTATTCTCTCATTAATCCTGCAATACAGTTCATCTTACAAGTGGTCAATCATCAACTATTGGTTTCAAGCACATGTACATCCCCTTTCCCAGTGCATGTCTTCTTTTAATACATCAGATACTGCCACAAACCCAAAATATTGTGTTGCCCACTGCTTCAGTCTTCCACCTGATTATTCTTAACAATTAAACTACGGAAGCTGGTGTTATTTTCTTGATAAGCACAAGAAACATCTAGTTGACTGCATTGCTTAAATGATATTTTCTTACAAACGGACCGCTGCTTTCTTTTCTCTAATTTCATTTCTCAGTTATTGCACCCACACTTGAACACCATGTCCTTCATGTGGATCCTAAACAGTACCTGAAGCGATCGCGGTCATGTTCTTTCTGACCTTGAAAGAGTAACAGTTTAAACTTTTTTTTAGCATTTCTGAATTGGACTGTACGTTCCGATGTGGTTATATCAGCATAGTCCTCATTTCTCTTGTTACTTGCAAGCTTCAGTGGTTACAAGAACCGTCTTAAAAAGTCTCTTAAACCTTAGTCTTTCTGCCTTATGTTAACGGAACCCATTAAAACCATTCCCACAAGTTGTGCGTTTTTCCTGACCCGTTGTCAGCATGCGTCCCAAATATCTGCTTATACTCTATCTGGAAAAACAGAGGTGTTTAGAAGCATAAAAAGTGTGAAACACCTATAATTTGCAACATGCGAATGCAATAGAAACACATTACAGAATCGTGAGAGACGTGCTACCACCCCAATTAATTCTGTAGACACAAATTGGATGGATTGCGAGAACAGAACAGATTGCATACAACAAACCCACTTCTAGAACTGACTAGAAAATCAACATTTTTAGTCACAAATACATCATATATAGCTGTTATAGGAGTGAAGCTACGGTCTGCCTGACAACAGGCTGTACCGCTGTCCTGTCATTTCCTTTGGCGTCAGCACTGAATGAACGAGACAGAACGCACAGTCCACAACTCCCACATCGTGATGCTTACCCTGCTGAAAAACAACTTTACAAACGCAGAATATAGGTAACCAAGATCCGCGATCATCTGCAGCCTTACAATGTCAGGTGAACCTGGGAGCAGAACAGATCCACTGACAAAACACACGACAGTCTCCTAGGTTTTGAATTGCGATCTTTAAACGGTTAATTCCCATGAGCAGAAAACAATATAAATGAAAAATGTACACTCAAACCCCCCGTTTCCTCATTTCAAAGTGTCCTGAAAATTATAAATGCAAACCGAATCATTCCCTTTCAGAATTACGATGGGCCTTTGGAGAATTGCTGTGTGTGCTGCTGGGCTTTATTTTCCTACACCCCCTGGCTGTGCCAGTTCTGTTAAAGGTGCGCGGAGCTCCGCTTTGTTGTTAAAAAGATTGCTTTCCTGCAACCTCACCCTTGCATGTGCTCATTTTCCTCCTCGTTATCGCCGTCAATGCCGCAAGTATCCTGATCGTCGAGCTCCAGACTCTGCTGGCTGGCTGCAGATTCGCTGTCCTCCGCCATCATGGATAGAAATGCTGAAAAAAATCTGTAATAAGGCAGACAGAGAGGAATTAAAAAAAACACACACACACAAAGAGAATAAGGACCGAAACAGCTCCCTCTACCTGGCGTCCTCCTCGGCGCTGAGAAGCAGCCGTGAGCGCAAGTGGCGAGGAGGAGCGACAGGACGCGACCGGTTACCCTCCCAGCTGTGCGAAAGGATCTCTTTCAAATCGAAGGAGCTCGGTGGCGTTTTGACTAAAACCCACAGTAGCTGTTGGCAATAAGAAAAGCAAGTAGTTTGGATTCTCCACGAAGGGTGTGGAAAGGCAGGCAGGCAACCCTTCAACTCCCGCCTTTGAAGCTTAGTCGTGTTCTCCGTTAAATTCACTGTATTGGTGCATGGTGTATTATGAAAGGCATAAAATAACAATAGTGGTAAAATATTTGATAGTACGACTACAACCGCAGGAGGCATTATATGAAAAACAGGCTAGTGATACAGCAGCTCTGTGTTGAAAATTCTTCGGAGTATTACTAGAAACCTTTTTTGTTTTAGGTGGACCCCACTATATTCTGAGAGTAATTAATGAAATGAAGCATTCTGCTGTCATTTGACAAACCTTAGCTCGTAATACTATTTGTTAACTACTGGCACGGTGTAATGTCTTAAATACTCAAGTATTGTTTAACTACCCTTAGATTTCTTGAACATTCCTTCTTCCTAAAATTTGGTTTTTACAGTAAAGTAAGGCAAAGGCATCTCCTGTTCCAAGCTTGTTTTCATACTTTAAGAAAGCATTTCTACCTCAGCTTTAGTTTAGACTGTGTTGATGACCCCTGTCAGGTTTAGGGGAATAGTTAGGATACATTCATCGCTACAGAGCACTGATGACAGAGTCACTACATGTCTCTTGAATGTCAGTGAAGGGAACTGAAAACGCTGCGAAGGTGGTAACGAAGCTGAACTGGTACTGAAACATTACCTTCCGTTTCAAATCCACACAAATGAGGACTCTCAGGAGGCACAGAGACGTGCAAAAGGTTGTTGACATCCTAAAGCCGTAAGTAGTACATCCCTGCTGTCTGGAGAATAAAGGTGCGCATGAGACCATGTGCACTGCAGCCTGCAATAGGCTTATATGAACAGAAACCATGTATGATGTTTGTCCCACAGAGACCCATTCAGGAACAAAAAGACAAGTCTATGTTAAACAAGGACTGTGTCCTGTAGCTTTCGGTGTAATACTGTACTTTAAGACAACCTTTTTTTTGCAGTGCTACACATAAAAATCTGTTTGGCTGTGGGAATACAGAAAGGCCTGTGAGACTCATGTGGGTTAGAATGCTGGCAATAGTGTTTCTTTTAAGGGTTTCGGGGAATCAGGCGCCACTGCGTAAGTTCACTTCTGCACAAACAATTATTGTGGAAAGTGACTTTAGGCTTGGGAGGTACAGTCATAAAAACTAAAGTCACGCACAAACGACTGAAATCTCTCAAAGTTTATACTATGATAAAGAAACTACATCTAAGTTATCAAGTGCTTAGCCAGTGCCACAACTATTGTTTTGTTAGTTTTTTAAAGCAACATATAATGTTCATGTGTGACATACAGTGCCGTGAAAAAGTATTTTTCCTGATTTCCTCTATTATTGCGAATTTTTGACACTGAATGTTTTCAGGTCGAAGTAGTTCAAGTAGGTAGCTTCGTCAGCATGCGTAGGCTGCAAAGGATCAAGTAAAGGTTTATTCCATGATGAAAAGAGAAGAAAAGAAACACGTTTTGGCTGTGGAGCCTTCTTCAGGTGTGTTCAGGTTTTCAGGTCTTCAACCACAATCTAATATTAGATAAAGGGAAACTAAGTGAATAATAACACATTTTTTTACTTATTTCATTTATTTAATGAAGAAAGTTATCCAACACCAACTGGCACTATGTGATAAAGTAATTGCCCCCAATTAAAATATACCCAATTAAAGTAATAATTATAGTCAGCTGATTGAACACAGCCAGGATTGATTACAGACAGCCTTGATATATATAAACCTCACTTACTGTATTTTGACTCTTACCATCAGAGTCAAAGATTCAAGAAGCACATTATTCCATGATCAAAGGAAATTCCTGGAGAGATCAGAAAAAATGTTGTTGATATCTATCAGTCTGGAAAGGATTACAAAGCCATTTCTAGGGCTCTGGGACTCCACCGAACCACAGTGAGAGCCATCATTTCCAAATGGAGAACACTAGGAACAGTTGTGAAACTTCCCAGGAGCGGCCGGCCTGCCTGCCAAAAGTTCTCCAAGGACATAGCGTAAAATCATCCAGGAAGTCACAAAGGATCCTAAATAAACATCCAGAGAACTGCAGGCTTCTCTTGCCTCAGCTAAGGTCAGTGTTCATGACTCCACAATCAGAAAGAGACTGGACAAAAATGGGCTTCATGGGAGAGTAGCAAGGTGGAAACCACTGCTAACCCAGAAGAACATAATGTTCTTAAATGAACATAAATGTTCTTCTCTCATTTGCCAAGAAGCAGCTGGATGACCTCCAAGCCTTCTGGGAGAATGTTCTATGGACAGTATGGGTCCCATTATGACTGGCGTTCTGCAGTAAGAACATCATACCAACAGTCAAACATGGTGGTGGTAGTGTGATGGTGTGGGGGTGCTTTACTGCCACAGGACCTGGACAACTTGCCATAATTGAAGGAACCATGAACTCTGCTCTGTAGCAGAAAACTGTTTAGGAGAATATCCGGTCATTCTGTGTATGAGCTGAAGCTGAAGCGTAGTTGGGTCATGCAGCAAGACAATGATCCCAAACACAAAAGCGGCCAAGTCAAAGTCCAGACCCAAGCCCAACAGAGATGCTGTAGCAGGACCTGAAATGAGCAGTTCATGCTCAAAGACCTACCAATGTTTCTGAATTAAAGCAGTTCTGCGAGGAAGAGTGGCCTAAAATTCCTTTTGAATTATTTAGGAAGGGTTTGGTTGCAGTCATTGCAGCTAGAGGTGACGCAACCAGTTAAGTGTAAGGGGGCAATTACTTTTACACATATTAAATAAATGAAATGATAATAAAAAAGTGTTATTTGTTCACTCAGGCTCCCTTTATCTAATATTAGATTTCGTCTAAAGATCTGAAAACATTCATTGTGACAAATATGCAATAATAGAGGAAATCAGGAAGGGGGCAAATACTTTTTCACAGCACTGTACAGCTGAAAAAAAACAGGAGTAAATGACTTAGAAACTCATCTGCAAAACATTGAAATATACAACAGACACTATTAATATTCTTAAAATATTAGGCAGCATCAAAAGCATTACACATAAATGGGTAATACAGACATATACAGTACATATAAAATAGAAGTTGCTGGTACGAAAAAATATACCGAATTAGCAAGTAAATAGGTACAATGAATGAAATCGTAGAAAGTGAGAGGAACACATTTAATCACACATGTAGTCAGTGCAATAGCAGGTTTCAGGCAGCCTAACTTTTAGAGGACTGTACAACTAACTATTTTGCATATTCAGTGTGAAAATATTTATTCAGATGGCCTGTTGAGTTGTACACTTTACCTCTGCATGACAGATGACCCCAATTACACAGCATTAATGTTGGAAACTGGGACCTTCTGTGTGAGCAACTACTACTCTGCTGAAAACCAATCTGAAAAAAGAAATTCAATAGAATTTGATATCAGGTTACATTCAAGAGAAGGAACAGCCTGACAAACGTCCTTGGTGCTTTAAATTTGACACGATCCTGGTAATCACCTGTGGAGTAAAGATGGGATCCCATTTTGTTGTTGCGATTCCCTTCCTGACATGTATGGCTTAATTCCAAGAATAATTTATAAGATTTATTAAGAACATAAGAAATATAACAAATGAGAGGGCGAGGCTTTTAGGCCCAACTACCCCATTTGGTAGTTAGCAGATAATTGTTCCATCACATCCATCTGTTTCTTGAAAAAAGAGTATCAATTTCAATAACCTGGCTAGTTAGATTGTTCCACACTCCCACTACCCTTTGGGTAAAAAACTGCCCCCTGTCCTCAGATTTAAATGCACTTCCACGTAGTTTCCATTTGTGTCCACTGATTTGAGTTTCAGTTTTCCTTTTTGTGGTTTTAGCTCTTATGTTTTGAACACCAACACTTTGGTCTGTTTACACAGTGGAAGGAAATCAAAGTCCTTTTTAGGTTACCTGCTCTTTCTGAACAGCCATGTGCCAACATCCAAAGCTTAATTTATCCCCCCTTCTTCTTCTCCCCTTCTAAACAGGAGTGTTTATTTAATACTAAATTTTTATTTGCTCAAAACACAGTATATTCATTAAAATAAAGCAGGAAAAACACTTTTTAATTTAATCGTACATCTTTATGGGGTTTGATAGCAAAGCCTCAGTCTTAGCATATTGATTTGGTGCTGTATGAGAACACAGCCTGTTTATGTAAACAGTTCTTATACAGACTTAAAAAGAGAAGATCTACAAAGTTTCCTTTCTCTAACATATAAGTGAGAAAACATGGCAGAAATCTTTTTTTTAGGACTCGCATTCAAGAGAACTGCTGAAGAGAAAAACTTTTATCACAGTACAGTCGAGATAATGAAAAGTGTTGAAAAATGCACAGTGCTTGGTGCAATTCATCCACCTTCTTTATTCTGAATAATAAGCCTCAGTTACACAAGCATCTAGTATAGACGTTTAGAATATACTCATTCTGGCATTATTCAATTTGTAAAGAAAAACATTGTGGTGCCTTTCACACTTTAGAATTTGTTGGAGGAAGGGGGGTTTTCTCCTATACAGAACTGTACACAGTCTTTAGGACCACTACCCTCACAAACCCATACACGCACTCACACATAAAACTTGGCTATTTAATTCAAACATGTTCTAGTCTACCTACAGCCAAACAGAATCCACATTACTACTGAGAAAATGGCAGAAGCCTACAGAAGAATATCAGAAATTAACAGCTCAGTTGCCAGTTTACTGCATGCAATGATGGAGGACAGGCTAGTCTGCGGAAATACTTAAAGAAGGAAAACAGATTCCAAATTGCAAAGGTTCCTGGAATTTGTATTTGTACACTAACTCTGAAAAGGCACTTGGAAAACATGGAAGTAGATTCTGGAGGACCGATGGACACAGAATACAGTTTGGTTTCAGATAAAGGCTTTTGTTTTTAAATCATTCTGCATTTGGCCAGAAAAGAAAGACATAAAAGTATCTTAATAAAATACTTCTAAAATGCTTACAACTAAAATTATGAAGAACTTGTCAAAATTACAAAAAGGCATCTTAAGCAACAAGTTACTACTGTAAAAAAAGCGATGCATAGCCATTCTTTAAAGGAACATTTACATTTGTAGAGTTTCAGTACTAAAACCCCTTAAAATTTAGCTTTAACCGTTTAGACCAGTTCTGTAACGTCCAGCTGCTGCCACCAGAGGGCAGATAAACGTCAAAACCAGCAATCTCGTATTATTCAATCTGGCTGATGCTTACACAAATATAAAGCTATTTGTCCTTTAATCTTTCAGCAGTCATTCTGAAAGCCTACAGTATTCTTCTGTTTAGAATTCAGGTTTCTTTAAAGGCATAACAATTGTGCATAAAATGTTCAGCGCTTTTAACTTCGAAAGCTTGTATTTCTCACAAGAGCTCCTTCTCGGCCATGTTTGGCTCTGATCCAATTCTCTCTCCAACAGTCAGGAGTCGGTAAATCCTCATTTGAGATTAAAGGCCAGAAGCGGTCTTTCCTCACGTTTTTGCCAAGGGCTCTTTTTGTTCTCGTCCTGGTCGTCCCCGCCGTCATCAGGGCAGGGACTTCTGTCCTCCTGGGGGCTGGTGGGCAGCTCCAGCTGTGGCTGTGCCTGCTCAGTCCTGTTGACCGTATCCAGCTGCTGGCTGGGTGACGCCGCCTCATCCGATTCCGGTCCTGGAGTCTCGTCCAGCAGGGGCCCTAGCGCATTGTCCTCGGGACTGCACGCGCCTGTCCCGTTCTCGATTTCATCCACGTACACCAGCTGGGTGTAGGCCATGGCAGCGGGCGCTCTGCCTTCTCTTTCCTTTGCTCCTTCTCGCATCCTTTTCGCAAATTTTGGTTCGTTCATATCAACACCTGAGTCCAGGCTTGCGTCGTTACTCCCGTTTCTCCCGGCGCGCTGCAGATCTATGTACGAGTGTCTGATGTGAGCGTTGGAGCGCCCATCCAAGGAGACAAACCACGCTCTGGGATGAGGGAGTGGTTTTCCTCCTCGCAGCTCTATGAGGGTCTTTTCCGCCAGGAGCTGGTCTTCCCCATTCATCTGGACAAGGCCTGCCTCGCTGAGGGACGCAGGGATGGATATGGATTCTGGCACTGTGGCGGACTGGAGGGTCCATTCTGTATCCTGCGTGTCCTGAAGGTGGCGCTGTGACACGTCCTGAGTCGAGAGCTGCATGGTTGCAGAGGACTGGTGGCTCAAGGGCTGATGGGAGGCAGAAAGGTCAGCTTGGATTTTTTCCAGATCGCTCTGCTGTTCCGTCTGGAGGAGCAGGGGCTGACCAGCGTAGGGATGTTCTCCGGGGAGCTTCATGTAATGAGCAGGAATGACCAAGGTGGGAAGCACCTTTCTGTACACACTGTCGTTTACCTGGTCCACAGAGCTACAGCAGATGAGCTGCCCAGGACGGGGAAAAGAAGTCGGCCTTTCCAAGTGGTCTACAGACCTGGACATCAAGAAGTCTGTTGGCCTCCTGTCAATTATTTGTTCCTTGTCAGGGGTACAAGGCGTTGGGTACGCAGTCTCCTGGATACTGCTTTTGCTGTCTGCTGATAAATGGCTTACAGATGCCTGGACACGTTGGTCCCTTTTTTCAAGCTGTGGTTGAGAAGACACGGAGTTGTAGCTCCTGTGATAGTCCTCCCGAGCGGGGGACTCGTATCCTTCTGAGGGATCACTGGAATGGACCAATTTTAAAGGAAAGGTCTCCACAGACTTGTGATATTCCTTCATCAAGGTTCCACGAGCCGTCAAGTTGTTGAGAGATGCCCTGCTTTTATCCCTGCCTTCATGCTGGGACAATAATTCCTCTCTGGAACTGAAATCCCTTGATGTATCAAAGGAAGGCTTCAGCATGGGCGTGTGTATGTCTGCTTCCCCACTTGAAGAGACCATTTCCATGTGCACCTCGCTGATCAGGTTGAGGTGAGACATAGATGTAGCCTGATCTTTCTTTGAGCTCTCCAGAGCTGAAGAGAGCTGTAGTTTCCTGTGATGCTGTTGTGGTTTTATGCATTTCCTCCTATGAGAATACAAATGCAGACAACAGTTAAATATATATGTTTAATATAATATTTTGTTATTTTGCACTATTTTTGTATATTCACACTTAAACAGGTAGTACAATTTACATTAAATCCCACAACTGTTACAAGACTGCCTCTTCCTAAATTTTATTTTGCCACTCTTTGTACTCAGGCTTGTCCAAAAACATCATGCTAAGTATCCCAGCTTAAACCTTGTAAAATGAATTAAGTATTATTTTGTCATAAAGAATTATTTATCAAGTAAGACCCACATAAGAAATTGTCAGACAAAACAGTCTCAATTGAAGGGCATCACCGCAAGACAATTAAAAAAATGTAGTTTTGTTAATCTTGTGGAACGAACAAGAGGAAATCTTTAATTTTGAAATCAACTTTCTTCTAGAAACAGGTCTGAACAGCCAACATGGCACAACCACCAGGTCATAAAAATGGCTCTTTTATAGTAAACAACATCAATGCTGATTAAGTATCATCTTTCTAGACTGCGAGGCACAATGACACCGTGGTTAACATTGCTGTGTTTCAGCGCCAGGGTCCTGGGTTCTAACCTAAACCTGGGTTGTTGTCTGCTTGGAGCTTGTCTCTGCCCCCAGTGTACAGGAGAAACTCTTGGTACTTTATTTTCGTCCCACCGTTTTAAGACTTAGTGGTAAGTTAATTACCAGAAGCCAGAATTGGCTTCTAGGAAAATTGGCACTGGTGTGAGTTTGTGTGTGTCTGTGTCTGGCCTTTGATGGACTGGAGTTCCATCCAGGGTGTATCCCACCTTCCGTCTGTTGCTTGCTGGGATAGGCTCTCTGGCTCCCCTCCAACTTTGAATTGGATGAAGTGCTTAGAAAATGAATGAATGGATCCTTCAATACCATCTTTATAGACATATCTTAGCGTTTGTTTGAAGGAACAACAACTCTACTTTGAAAAAGATCTATGTATCTTAAAACTGTAAATCTTCAGATTTACAATGTCCCAATAAGCCTGTATGTGTATGGTGTTTATATATATATATTGCTGAATGCACACAACTGAGGAATTTTGTTTTTCTTGGTGCAGAAATCTTGAGAATCAGCGCCTTGCAATGAGAGAATCACATCGGGCTGCAGTGTGTGGGCAGCTGGAGGACTGGACTCACCCACCTGCAGTAATAGAGCAGCAGGCAGAGCAAGAAGAGCAGTATAACAGCCATGCCTCCCAGAATGGCCAGCAGAAAGACTGTGTGATACGTGCTGATGTCCTTCGCCACCACAGGACCTGCAACATCAACAGCCACAGCTCAGCCTCTGAGTTTCGCCAGCACCCACAGATCCATCTTCACAGAAACGTAAAGGTACGTGCGGATGGTTTTAAACAGCCGGCCCTCTCGTCTCACTTTGCATTGACTTAATTCTCAAGCATATCACACACAGTCTGATACTGCTAACCTTGCGAGGAGAGAGAATGCAATTACTGATTTTGGAAAGGCTTCAGAGATCTCCTCAGTAATACGGCTGCATAATGCTTGAAAAGAACAGAAGAGAACTCAGCATGATTATCTGCAGCACAGGGGATTGCTGCCAAAGTGCCGGCCTTTGCTTCCATGTCCATAAGGAATCTCAGGTAAAATCTGGCATTTCTAGACATCAGTACGGAGAAAAAAACTGGACTGAAGAAGAAAACAATGAATTGCCAAGTTTGAGTCTGTGTTCTTGTTTACAGTATGTGTGACATTTCTTGGGAAATGTCCCAGAATGTTTTGATTCTGTAAAATAAGTACGAAATCTAGTATCAAAAGAACATGTCAACCAATATTTCAGAAAATATACAGATTATTTTTCTACAATGATGAACAGACTGCTCCAGCTATGGTGTTCAAGGGAACGTTTCCGCAGGTCCTTCCTCCTGGCGGCTGTCAGGGTGTATAACACTGCCCTAGGCCAGGACTGCTAGCCCTTCACCTGCTCATCTATGGACAGCATGTTGCACTCTTGTACTTTTTGGACACTGCATTAATATACTGTTTATACTGTGGTACTTTCAATCTGTATATACCTATGTGCATTTTGCACATATTTTATTGTTTTACAGTGACTATCAGTATATTTTGCGCACAACTATTTTGCTAACTCTATTTTATTTTGTATTCTATATACTTATTTAATTACCCTAATGCTGTAGTTACTTTAATTTTATCCTATTCTGATGTCTGTCTTGCTTTTCTTGGGCTGGGCTGCTGTAACGCCTAAATTTTCCTTCAATATTAATAAAGTCTTATCTTAAAATATATACTGTTTGTATCCCAAATGCTTTGGAAGCTTGGATTGGAAAAAAAAATTACTGCCTGTTACTTTAAAGCTGTAAACGATTAGAACTGAAAGCTCGAGGCAGATTTGCATCTCTGAAGCAATAAGCAGAAATTCCAGTCAGGCAACAGGAGGCCACCAGCATTTTCTTACCTGCACTTAAGGGAGACATGGCCGCTACCCAGTAACCCAGCTGAGGAGCAATATACTTAAGGATGAGCTGGTCCTCTTCCTTCAGCACAAACCCCAGGCTGCTTTTTCGCCAAGCTCCTGCAACAGTAAATCCTGCTTTAGAGACAGTTTCCATCATCAGCTGCAGCATCAGGACAGATAAAAGCCCAGTCTACACCTCTGCAATTTCATCTCACTGAGCACAAATTTCTCTACATCACTCATGCTTTAGGCAAAGAAATCACTTCAGTCATCATCACTATGATACATTAAAACTGTTGCCAACCTGACCTAAACGGGCCACTAACATATTCACGAGGGAAATGCAGGTATAGACAGAATAGAAAAGATAACTCGCCACAAAGACTCAGACTCAGAATATCAGGATCAGGAATGATGGCTTGTTACTTGTCAGAATGCTAATACAACTGAAACCTAACTTCAGTTTTCCCAGAAAACATGTTTTAATATGAGGAATTTGGAAAGTTTGGTAAGACTCCTTTATGTGCTATTTTAATGTTTAAATACAAACACTTTTGTCATCTTCTTCTCTTGTGACTGGGCAGGAAGATGGGAAACCTGCATGTACATGTGTACGTTTGAAATTTAAAATCTTCCAGATAGTAATTGTGCTTACAATGTACTGTAACTACCAATTGTCACCATATTCTGTACAGTCTGTGTGATGTGCATTACTATTTCCTACCACTTAGGGGCAGCATTTACAATCAGCAGGACAGCAGGGAGCTCAATGGCCTTTAAAAACAGTATTCTGCTGAAAGGACTGCATCATCTTCTCTTTGTAAGCAGAAAATAATGAAGGCTAAAACACTTAGGTTTGAAATCTTACTGAGACCCAGAAATGCACATGAACAAGCCAAAGTAATCTCTTGAGAAAGTTTTTTTTTTTTCCCCTCCTTCATGTTAAATTACATTTTAACTTGCTTATGTTAAAACAGGCAAGCGTCCAGGGAGATGATCAACTACTGCTCATTCAGGCCCTCTCTGGAACTGACAAGGAGATGATGAACTAAACATCCAAAGGCAGGCTAAGCCGCTGTCCTCAGAGCCACTCAACAAGCTCCACGAAACTCCGCAACTTTAAACTGAGCCTCACTGAGTGAGTCAGAGCGGCCTGCCATCTGCTCCACACACAGTGGAATCTTTTTTTCGATTTGGCCTTGAGAAAGCAACCTTGCCTAAGCGAAAACAAAGTAAGACCTAAACAAAGGGGCTGGTTTATTCTCTCTTGTTTCCTCAGCTCAAGATGGGAGAGCTGGCACGAAAGGGTGGCTTTAGTGACTCAGCAACATTTTTACAGCTGCTTTCACCCCGAACAGAATTAACCGGATTTGCATACAACTGATCCCATCAAATGTATAACTCGATCACGCTAAGGTCCAGCTTTATACCAGGACACTCTCAGATGGATGCCGCCGAGACTAAATGCATAAGTCCGTCAGGAAATGACACTGTAAAGGGCTAATGGCGATGATTTTTCAAAAAACCTGTCAAACCTCAAAATAATCAAAAGGCGCTCAATAGTAACACCATTAGCTTCTGCTTAATTACGGAGCATACAAGGTTAGGAGGAGAAAGGAATCTAGGCAACTCAGGTGGAACTTCCCTCCCTCTTTGGAATTTGCCCTGAGACTGAGCTCCAGAAAGATACAAATACCATCAGCTCAGCAGCAAAAGCCCACAAGGAGACTTCAAGGACTGTCGGCTGAACCGTCAGCCCCCTGCCACCAACAGACCTTTCCTGCGGTAAACCAGAACAACTCAACCTGGCAAGAACTGTTTGTGAACCTGGGACCCTGTTTCCCCTCTTTCACAACTCTTAACTACTACTCATGTGGCTGTTAGGGAGACAAGTCTCTTACAATAAAGATCTTTGGAAATGATTACTTATATTATTAAGCCTCCACTCCATCAGTTCAGCAGCAGTTTTTTTTTTGTAAAAACATCTGATTCGTTTTAATTTTCGTCAACATCAAGTGCATACAACCCCCCCAGCCAACTCCAAACCTGGGTTTTCAAAGGCCTCCAGAAGTAGAATCACATTGCTCTGGTACAGGTACAATGTCAGAAAAACCTGACCATGTCACAAGCAGCATTCTGTACCTTGAACAAACTGTAATTGCTTAATGTTAAACAGCCTTGGATAAACGCATCTGCTAAATAAATCTCTAAATAAAATGTGTACAAGATACTTTAAATCTCTCATAACATCAGAATGTTAAATTTTTGAAAATTGTCCATGTGTATTTTTGTCCAGTATAGTTTCTGACATGAATTAACTGCTCTAGAGGTAGCCCATGCTTGCAGAGACAAAGAACAGTGTAAATACTATACCAACCAATACCAGACAAACTGGTTTTAATCTTTTGAAATTATTTTGCCAACAAACAATACGGAATCAAACAACACCCACCAGGACCTTATTGCTCCTATCCAGTCAGAACAGTAGCCAATCCACCACATTGATGGTGATCGTGCTGTGAATAATTATTGGTTTAAAATATTCAACAAATGCTGGAGAAATTTCAAAATCTTCATTGCCGAATCGAATTACAGTTCTGTTTTTGTGGGTTGCCAGGAAACAAACTCAATAAATATAAATGTCCTGAGATCATTCTTTTATGCTCCCACTCAGCTGCAGTTGTTTGGGTCTTGTGGAATCATGTGCTTTTAGAACAGTTGCCCTTGGTAGTCAAATTTTTTTCCCTATTTATAACCCTAGGGGCATAACCGCCATACTGAACAAGCACATATGCAACACTTTCCATCCTGAAGAATATCACAAAGCTGGAGAAGGTTGTCAAAGCAGGACTCTACCACAAACACGGCTTTGTGTGAATGCCAACCAGGTGAAATTTATGAAAATCAATCACTTCACTTAGAGCTAAGCTCTGCCATTTTTCATTGGTGTGCCCACGCAAAACTAAAACCCACCAGCAGCGAGTGTGTTATGAAAGCAGTGGTATAGCTGTCTGTGTTAATGCACGGGATGGCGAATTAGAATATTAGAATTCAACAGAGGAGCTTGAATGCACACAGAACAAAGCGATTACATAATTGAGGAGAATTATGAGCGCCGTTTTCATGTTCAGAATATGTCTTATTATGCTAACATAATTATACCTGTCAGATGCAACAATGTAGTGAGCAGAGATGCTTTTCCAGCAAAGGATTAATATGTTACACAGAGCTAGAAAGAAACAGCCAAGCTGTAGGTTCACTCTTATTAGACAGGCACCTGTTGAGGTGGATTTCAAAGACGAAAATGTCTGTGCCAAATAATTCTCAAAGGAAGCCTGGTGTTTATACAACTCTATGCGGGGGTTTGGCTAGCCTCTGGCAGATTTTGAGTTCTGTTTTTAATAAATTAAATGGTGCCAATAATATCTGAGAGCAGCATTGTCCAATTTGTAGAAATCAAAGACAGGGAGTGGGCCTTTCTAAGTCTTTAATTTACCACCTCAGAGTGATTCTATGCGGAGAAGATGCAAACCAAAGAAGAGACTAGCTGAACAAGGAAAAAATGAAAACGAGGGGGAAAAAAAGGCTGTACAAGACATCCTTCCTTTGCTCAAAAGATCTATGAGATGGCTTTTCCATAAAGGTCATGGAATGATGTGAAGTTCAACCTTCAAAAAGAAAAAAAAAATCTGAAAATAGCCAGAATAGTTTACAAATCCTAGAAAACACTAATGTTTTGATTAGTCACCGATTTGCGCACTGCAGTTGGAAAAACAGAACCATTATGCAAACAATAAAACAATAGATAATAATCACATGAGCTGTGTTTACAGTATGATGAATTAATCTCTTCAAGGGTGGCAGCAGTAGACAACCTATTGTTGTTGGTAATGCAGTAGGCTGTAGCTACAGTGCATAGAACATTAAGAGAGGCCCTTCTGTCTGTCTAGCCCTTTTAGTAAGAGACTACCTTCAGAAATATTTGCAAGGGTTTACCACTAAAGCCCAAGACTCCCGAATCCATCAATTCTGATGTCCCATTGTCCCACCAGTTTCTCACAGCCAATACCTCTGATGTACAAGCTGGAACAGTGTCCATTTGTGCTTAAAATGCTTGTGCTTTACAGCTCGGGAACTCACTTGTATTTTTTAACATTTAGCATCAGTGCCCTGGAGTTTTCAGTAATCTTTCCCTTTCACATCAGCAGTTAACATCTAGTGCAGTGTGCAACGAAGGAGGTTCTACTAACATGTTCACCAGAGAATTTGAATCCCCCATCTTTTTAACGTCAAATGAGTCACCAAGCCAGCTGGTGAGTGCAAAGAACAAACAAAAATCTTGTTTGGTGACAAGTAATTTCATATTCCATTAATTGACATCACATCCACTTGCAAACTCCACTCCAAAAAACCATGGTTTCATTCAACAGCCTGGTGCACAGACTGAAAAGTTGCACCCTTGGAAAATTATACTGAGCTTGCATTTATTTGATAAATTATTATATTGTTCCACTACTTTTCTTTTGTCAATTCCTTTGTTACATTTAATGTCGTCCGTTTCCTATAATCAAACTCTTAAAGAATGATTCAGATTCATCAGCATCAGCTGAAATTTTTATTTAAATGAGGCATGTCCAAGAACACAGGTGAGTTCGCTGATTAAATATCTAAATTTTAAAAAATACCTATCTCCAATCTGCTCGTGTTTGTAGTTTTAAAAACATTAGTTATTCCTTTTTTGTATGAAGAATAAAACAAAAAAGAGTTCTTGTTGCTTTTGACAGGAAAATAAATTGAGTTATGTTCTCGTCTAGTGATACTAACAGTTAACATTGTTAAATTACGCTTGTCATCAGACTATGCCCAATGTTTTTGATTTGTGGTTTCTAGAGTGACTTAAACTTTTAAAATGTCCCATTTATGCATTTATTATAGTGTTAGACTAACTTCTAACCCAGCATTGGATACAAGGATACTGTATCCTTGTTGATTTTCCTCTGTTTTCCATCATTTTCAAACTTTTACATACAATGTTTGGCAATTACAAAACAAAAAGTTTTATTTTCAGATTCTACTTTTTCTCATTCAGGCATGAGATATATTTTTGCATTTGTTATCCTTTTGTTTGCCCACCTTTGTTGCAATATTTTCCTCAATCCATGTACAGTATTTCTCATCCTTAGAACTAACCAAGCTCTGTTTTTTGGACTTGATTTTTTTCAGAACAATTACTTGTGTTTTAAACACTGGCATTTTAACACAACTCCACAAATCCATTTTCAAATTGCTTTTGCCAATTCAGGTCACACAGATCCTATCCCAGCAAGCAACAGGCCCAAAGCCTCTGAATGGGATGCCAGTCCATCGCCGGGCAGACACACTCACACAATGATCAATTTTTCCAGGTGCCAATTGACCTACCAGTGTTTTTGGACTCCGGGAGGAAAATGGAGCATTTGGAGGAATAACACTACTCCAAAATATTCTTATTTAAGTGAGAGTTTAAAAGATATTTTTAAAGACAATACTCATGAATTGAACCATCACTTGTTACTAAATTGTCCAGTAGGAGATTTTCTACTGCTTTCGCTTTGAATGCGTAGAAAGACGTAGCAAATGAATCTCTATTAAAACTGCAAAAGTTCAAAAGCTGCAAAAAGTCAAAATATAATGTTGAAAAGAGTATGATGAAACATTTAACTGCTTTAAAATTTATATTTTAGCTGAATTCCCAATATATAAAACAAAGAAGTTTTAAGTACATTGAACGTTCAAGTACTTAATTTAATTAAGGGTTAAATTAAATGAGAGCCAAGCTTCTTTGAGACAATTAAGGTCAATAATGAGGATACTCCTTACTGCTGCACAAGTGAAGAAACATTTTGAGAAGTCTTGAGAACTTATATTCACATAGTGCTGAAACTTGCTCAGACCTGAACAAAAGCATAGAATTCTTGAAACCTCAGCAATTACCCAACTGACTGCTCATTTAGATGCTTCTGAACCTCGCAGAACTTGAAAGCTGCTCTGTCCGGGGCAAATATGAAAATCTCTTGGTCCCAACGACATTCTACTGCTGGCAGTATGCAATCTGGTTGACCCTTTAATATTAGATTCTAAACATTTTTCCATTCACAGACAACAAAAATCTGCTTTAATTTATTTTCCTGTTAAAAAAAGGTAAAGATCCACTGGATCTAGTTTTGAAATAACATTTTTTACAAATGTTATTTCGAGTCAAAATAAGACATACATGGGATAGTACATTCTGATTAGATGGGCTTTTTGTGATTGGTTTTCTTCTAATGAAGCTACCTTTTCTATTGATTAGTCCGAGACCCTTGTCAGTCTTGTGCTTTTCTTCTTTAGATGCAGAAAAGACATCCGATTGTTTAAACTGTTTGGATAAAGTAACCCATAAATGAATGTGGTTTGCACACTTTACCATACCCCCAAATCTTGTATTTAAACTGGGACTGCTAAAGTTTAATCTTAGCAGGGGATCTCAAAAAGGATAAAGAAAACTTTTACCATTGGCTTTCATTAGAACCACATTAAATAATCTTAATTCAGATCCACAAACTCTCAACACAATCTGGATGAAGTTTTTAAACTGACAACATTTACTTATATAGCCCACTTCCATTAATTTCTCTTTCTTGGTCAATTAGGTTTTGTTTTGACTGAAATGTGAATGCCAAAGTTATTCGGGAATTTATATAGTTCTATAAAAAATACCAGGACACAACAAATGTGCCAGTGTGCAAAAATAAAAAAAATTGTGCCAGTACAGCGTAAAGGTCAGTAATGTCAGGAAAAGGATTCCCATTCAGCTACATTCTACAGGGCTTTGCTTACTGAGGAATTACAATTTCTCCCCACTTCCCACTAGGGGCGGAGCAGGGGCACTATGGCTAAGGATCTGCGCGTGTGGCGTGAAGGCTCCGGTTCAAAAACCGTTTGGCCAATTAACTGCAAACTTCACAGGCACCAACAGAATGCATACTGTATATGTGCAAATGAGTTCTTTGCATAAACTAGGATGGCCACTTGACTACGATTTCTTTTTCTTCATTATGGATAAATGGCCCATAACACGAACTTGTGATTTTAGATAGATAAGACTTTATTAATCCCGTAGGGAAATTGATGTGTTACAGCAGTCCAGCCCAAGACCAGCAAAAACAGACATCAGAATAGTTATAAAACAAAAGACAACAAAATAAATAAAAAATAAATACATAGGTGTGTGCAAAATGTGATGATCATAGTCACTGTAAAAACAATAAAAGATGTGCAAAATGTGCACAGGTTTATACAGTACAACGGAGCAAACATGCTGTCCACAGACGAGCAAATGAAGGGCTAGCAGTCCTAGCCTAGGGCAGCGTTATACACCCTGACAGCCGCCGGGAGGAAAGACCAGTTTTGGCCAGTTAACTCCACACTTGGGAAGTATCAGTTAACTGAGCATATCATTATAATCTGACAAACACCGCCGTTTTATTTTGAAAACTGTTTTTGAAAGGGCTTTTGAAAACTCTGCCTCGTGGCAAGTTCCATGAACAAGCAAAGCAGCTTCTGAATTTCACCTCACATGATGCTGTCAATTTTTCAGCTCACGGCGACTCATTAACTGCTTGGCGAGAAGCAGCCTCTTACACAAACTGCTCCTGTACAAATACTGTTTGACCGGTTTGACTTAATTTGGTAGCTGTCATTCTAGTGACAAATACAATTAACACTTGACATGTAATGCAATTAATAACGGTGAAATGGGGTTCCTAAGTGAGCCACATTGGCCTCTTGACCACCATTTTTTCAAACTGCTATTATATTGGGACCTTGACTTGGTGGGTTTAACTGTAGTACCCCTGCAACAGAAATGCACAATTCAGCAATGCTTTATATATGCACACAGGTGATCTAGGTCCTCTTCTTCTAAAACATATCTGGCAGATTCAGTCCAAACGTTGTAGATGTAATTGTACTGACAGTACAACCACAATATTGCCACCAGACCTTCATTTTGTCCTCAGAATTTAAACAATCACCGTCTCAGGAAACACTACACCACTGAGCTGGAAACTGGCAGTTCTAATCACAAGAAAACCTGCTTAAGACTTGACCAGACTTAACCAAACAAGTTGAAGTGACAATTTTAATTCCTACAAAAAAGTCATCTTCCGCTTAGCAAAACGTACCACATCTTGTTAATTACTCTTCTTCAAAAACTGTTTTTCCTTTTTCCCATTCAAAACTGCAGTTTTATACTTTTAAATACTGTTTAAAAGTAGTCTAAAATAATCTTTTCAGCTTTGGGTCTTGGTTAGATCCTGATGCATTAGTTTCTTGGTGCTCAGTCAAGGAATTGTTAAACCAATTGGTTTTTCTGCCTTACAGTACAATTATTTCTAATATCATACGAAGAATGGACTTTATTTCAGCAAAAGCACTGGACATTTGGGAAAAAAATTCAACTGCTATATATATTTAACATCCTTGCATAATAACTTATTTATGGTTTAGGGAATTGGGCAGTTGACACTGTAGTACCAAGGGAGCTACCTTTCGGGGGGGAAAAAAAATCCCAAATCTTTAGAACAACACTTTATGCATTTTAAACCTGCACATAGAATCACTCCAAAACCATGCAGTGGGTTTCACATGGGGACTGCTTCAGACACTCCCTCTGACAGATGTACTCAGTATGTCAAGGGCACCTCTACAAGTATGTTTTGGGAACGCCCAATAATAGAGAGCTTCAAGCTTTATGCAGCTGGTATAGTGTCGGATCTGATGTAACCATTCCAATGACTGGTCAGACTGGTCCTCCTCAGTAATGATCCCCAGACACTGGTCACCTTTTGTGTAGAACATCTTTTGCTGACTGGTGTCCTAGTAGATAATTTATTTTGCGGGGTGGGGTGAGGTCTCAGAACCCTTTATATTTCAGACAGCTGCACTCATTTACAGATGTTACATTTTTAACTACTGTAATAACTACTGTATTACACTTAAAAGTTTTTTTTTATGGCAGAGCTTTTCTTATATCCCTGTTTACTACTCAGTCAAAGACCACACGACATTATAGAAGCACTCTGTTCTTTAGATTGTTTGCAGGAAACTCAGATCTTGGACCTTAACTCAGATCCAAAATCTCTCTCAAACTGGAGAAAGGTCTTTTTTGACAATTTATTAATATACTTAATAAATTTCTCTAATTGAAATTGAGTCCCCTTTTTTAAACTTTCCTCTTTATGTTTTGATTCTTGTAAATATTAAAGTATAATAGGGTAATAAAAGAATTGTAAAAAAATGTAGTTTAGCTTCTTTTATGGTTACTGTATAGCAGTTTTTTTTTAAATACATTCAAAAACAATTGTACATATGCTTTATTCTTTTAAAATCAAATGCTTGGGGAAAAAAAGTAAATGAAAAAAAACAACAAATACAGCATTCATGCATCTGTCCAAGCCAAGAAATCCCAGGATATTTTAAAATATGCTTCCTCGGTTTTTGGAGGTGAATACGTTACAGTGTGCCAAATAAGAAAGTTTTTATAATCTGTTTTGTGTTCCAATATAGTTAACTAATCAGTGCAAAACCACATCATATTATAGAAATGCTCTGTTCTTTAGATCGCAATGTGTAAAACCTGCCACAGGAAGATATGTTCATTTATCAGATCCAGCTACATTACTGAAGCCATCATCAGTAAAAACAATCAGTATTTAGATTCAGAGGTTCAATAATACAAAATCAGAGAAAAGTAAAGGGGAGGATTAATTTCAGATCAGAGAGAGAGAGGTTATGGCTGAAAACAATAAACTAACAATGGTAATAAATGAGAAGCCATCCAACCAATCTAGCTTGATTAGGAACAGGAGTTCCAAAGGGGATGCCCACAATTGACACAATTTCCATTTTTTCCATTTATGTTTTGCCCATTTAATTTAACTGCTCCTTATTTACTTAAACTCAAAATTCATAGGAAAGTTTTAACAGATGTTTGAGGTCATTTTAATGTACAGAGCACCTTTTTCAGTCCCATTTTCCCCAAATTCAACGCGCACCCAGAAACAGGATCCACAAATAAATGCCATAAATTGATTTCAAACCGTTTGGCATTGGGCCAAGGGTGGATGGACACCTTCCGAACCTTTCTGATGAAATTCTTCATGACTGTGCAGCTGGATTTCAGAATTGTAGGCCTCGTCATAGTGGGAGTCGTATAGTTTCAAAGCAAAGCTCTTGGATTCCCAAATGAAAGCCGAGTCTGGCGGCAGTATTCTGGAATGCTGTCGGAATGAGGCCTTAATGAAGTTCCTCCCCGGGCTACTCAGTGAACCCGATGCTTCGGCTCATGGTCCTCGGTGGAGCCAATTGCTTCTTATCAGCAGCCGGACAACAGGAGAAATTGAGACTGCTCTGTTTCTGGAAATTAAGGAAAACTGGCAACTATTTGGTATACATTGATCTAATGGTCTTCTAATTAAACACAGCACCCTGGGGAAAGGCAGCCCAGAAGAAGAAAAATAATATAATTGCATAAAAGAAAAAAAGCACAACCTGGAAGTACCGATATCTACACCAAAGAAGGAATGACTTTACAGACAGGTTCTGTTGCCAAGAAAAACAAAAGAAAGGAGGCCATTTGTCCCACCCTGCCTGTCTGGTAGTTAGCAGGCTCTCAGTCTCAGTCAGAAGAGCCCATCCTTGTATTACTAGAAGAAAGTCAGAGCACTGGCTACAACAACATGACTGTGTAGCTTGGTCCTGACTCCCTTCACATATTTACATAAAGGCACTTTATGTAGGAGTACTACCTGTATTGATTTCCCTAGAAGTGCATATACAACTAGTGTCATCATTATTATTGTTGTTGTTTAATAATACCCTGGTTTTCACTCATCTTTAGGATGTATCATTACATAAGAATCTTTTCTGAGTTGAACTTGATTTTTTTCTCAGAAGGAGTGCAAAAATAACAGCAATATAACACCCTAAAGTATCACCCAGTCACTATCTGGAATAACAAAAGTACATTATTTCTTTCTAATCTAAGATTATTCTCTCTTATCCCAAAACTAATATTTACACAGAACTCCAAGGGCGTACTGTAAAAAATTCTACTGACATTTCTGTCAGGATACAAGGAACATATTTTTATATCATTTCCTCTGTCCCAAACTGCCCTTACGTTACTCAGTTTCGAGACTGTAACTATATCAGCCTGTTGGGCACATTAAAATTGCAGCCTCCAGTCTCAAGATAAGCTGCCCTGGAACATGGAGCATGCTTTCAGAGTGAACTCTAAATCTCCGAGACAGCACACTTACATTTTCAATTACAGCTGGGGAATCACTAACCTCAGGCTTCTGTCAAGGTTACACAATGTGGATTTCACACCAACACGTGACCTCACCCCCACCACTAAAAAAACCAAAACATCTAGCAAGGAGGACTGTAATGCATCCAGTCCTAGCTGAAATTCTCCATGCACATTCAAATAACTGGCCCAATGCTAACATTTCTTATACGCAGGACATTTAAAAATCAATATAGTGATAATTTTTTTTCCTGCTGCTGTTGCTTTTTATAGGAAATATGTTTTGATAGCCTTCCTGTAGCCAGTTCAGATGTTTTATAGGCACTATTACTGCTGACGAGATGCTGTGTGTGCAGCCAGTAAAACATCAGACAGTTTCAAAAACACTTGATCATAGTTTTGTTTTCATGACTAAATAAATTCGCCCAGAAGCAGTCCTTCAGCGAGCTAGGTATTCCTCTAGGCATTCTTTGATGTCATCAAGTGGTCTCCCCAATAAGCATTCAAATGAGCCTTTATCATTCAAATCCGCTGAAATGCACTGCCTAAGCAGAATTTCCTATGCTTACTTTCCCCACGGGGACAAAGCTATATGTACATACTGTGTGACACAAACCATTTCCCTATTCAAATGAGAATTTCAAGGGCGGATTTTAGTGACCGGTTTAGCCGTTGGGACTCACTGATGTTTGCATGAGAGCTATTAAACAGCACGTGTATATCGGAACAGGACGTTTTATTCTCCTGCGCATTTACCGTGCACAGCGGAGCGAAGGTGTTCACCCCAGTAATGTTAACCCAGGTGATATCCTATATTAGACGCATGTTAGAGGTTACAAGCATAATGATTGTAAATGTTTCAGACGAAATGTACAAGACCTTAAACTTCGTTTTTACCACCACACATTACGGAATTTCAAAATCTACAGCACAACTAAAAGAATAATCTTGCGCCACAATCTACAACAAACGTAAACCATAATGTATTTAAATAGTTGGATAAAAGTCACAGTAACAACTTTAAGAAAACTGTGGATTTTGACTTGAAAATGCAAGTTGTTTCCGAATAATTCAACCACTTGTTTATGTTTCCGTTACCTAATATTATATTGAGATACTGCTGACGTCCCTATTTTTTCGGCAATATGATTTAAATTACAGTATATGGAACCGCATTGCTGCCATCAAGGAAAGAAAATATCCCGTATTACGAGATAGTAATTCTCGCGTACTTAATGTGATCACGCAGTAGCACGATTGTCATAAAATAACCTTTATCATCATTATCTGACTTCCAGTGTTAAGCAGTGGAATCCAATCCAGGCCACTCTTGTGCTTGTTTGAGGATACGTGTGAGTCTCCTCATGGTTAAAACTGTGTGCACATGAGGTATAAACTGTAACATTTCATTATGAATAAACTCCAGGGGAAAGCAAGTCCGTGTGCATTTTGCAGCGTTGCACATTGTCAGGAAAACTAAACCCACTGGTCCAGCAAAGCTACCCGTAGCTTCTAGGTGCTGTCACTGCACAGTGTAACTGGTTGTTCATACACTAAAATGATCAATGTTATCTCTTATTTAATAGATATTCTACCTAATTATGAGATACGGGAGAATTGATTTTTTCCCTTGAGGGCAGCAATGCGCTTCCATAATATTATTCTAAAGGCTAGTTTTTAGTTTTTGTTACTTGTCGCACCAGGAGTCCTCCGTAGTGAATTACAGATTACAATGAAGCTAGGATAATATCTGTTCTCAGTTCGTAGTTTTTTCAATCGACAGCCGCATTAGTGTGCAAAGATAAACAGAAGAGGTTTACTCCAAGTAGAAAGCTAAAAACAATGTTCCTACTGTAAAGCCCTTTTCATGTGTGTAATTAAACTGACGATGTTCTTAAGAAGTCTTTTCTTTTTACAAGATGGAGTTACCCTCTACTGGTTCCTTGACTTGTGTTATGCTTAACTAATACAAAACAACATTGGGCCTGATATACAGTACACATGAATCTGCCAGTCTGAAGATAAATAGTTTAAGGCAGTCTTGGACACTGAAGGGGTCTTTTCTTCCAAAGCACACATTGTATTCATAAACATATTTGAGCCATGGTCACAAGGAGTAATTTGATTATAAAATTCAATTACTCATTTACATAGAATACTTATTCTTTTCAAAAGTCAGGTGGTACTAAATCTATTTTTGCAGAAGAAATCTCCACATCTTAGAGTATATTTTCCTGTGGATGCCTTTAACAGTTTCTTCTAATGTTCCAGAACAGTAGCTGTTTTAACACTATCATTTCATAATTTAACAGGGAATAAGTAAAACAACCTTTGCCAAACACACATTAAATATCCCATCTTGTACATTTAATGAACGGGATCTAACAGACAGCATTCAAACACCTTTAACAGGCAACAAATGCTATACTTAAGTTTTCTATTAGGGATCATAATGCTGCACACAAGGATTAAAGATGATTTACTTAGTCCTTTTGGGTCTCCACAGGAAACAAGGGAATGCATGAATTATTAACACTGAGAAATTCAACTACACTAAAGAAAACTCTCATTCTATGCTCAGAACTGTATTAAAAAAGAAAAACATCCTGAAGCCATGCCTCCCTGGAAATCCCAAACTAGATTATAGTATTAATTGAGAAGCACTGTTGCAGTCTTCTGCTTCACGTGTCTCAGAAATGTAAGAAAACCTGTACTTGAAATGTAAAAGAAAAACATGAATTTACAAGACAAAAGAGGAACGATTCTTATCATTTAAAATTTTCTTAGACTGGCTATAGGAGGCGTTCTAGTGTTATTTAACATATCGGACGGAGAGTATAACTTCAACCTTAAATTAAAACCCACCTAGAGTAACACAAATGGTAGAGAGGTGTACCACGCTGTCCACCAGATTGCAGTTTACACTGTTGGAATCCATGGTCACATCTGGCTTAATGCTTATTCTCCTGTGCATTCTGCATAACTCCCTGTTCGATACTAATTAGCTATTTCAGCGGTCAGCCCAGCTGAAAGCTGACTGGAGCTCAACTAAGAGCACTGAAGAGCACACCAAGCTGAGTCCTCACATTCGGCAGTGAATCTTTACACAAGCATCTATCTCTGCCAGATGCACAAGAACGCCAAGTCAACCTGGGAACAGAAACAGCCACTAAAAATGCTTTAAAAAGCCGCAGCAAGATAAGGGAGAAGCCAAGGAGAAAGAGATAATGATCTGCACTTGAATGTGGTTGTTCTGGGCATTGAAAGGGGACAATTCTCCTAAGCAATCTTCAAACTTTGCATGATGGGGATTAATTAAAGCCTCGGTCTCCATGTTTTATTCCCTCTACCTAATAAGGACCCCCTGCTCCCAGAAACCACTGTGAGCTCACACCCAGCAGCTGTCTGTCAGCTACAGACTCTGCTGCAGGTCCCAGCAAGGGACTTCCCCGTTTCCATGGGAGAAGACGCCCCCACAACGAAGGAAAAACTTCATCAAATCGGTAAGAGAACCAGCATTCAGATGTTCCCAGCCATGGTCTGGGTAGAAAGCACTGCCATACTAATATTTATTACTGTTCCTACACCTGTAATTTATCAATGTCACAGAGCAATAACAACAGAAAATATAAGTCTGTCTCTCCTGTTACAAAAAGATAAGAAGAAACACTGGTATCTTTCTGGGCTTCTATAACTACCTCCCCGGAATATCCTCTGTAAGGAAGATTCAAGCTGTTGATAAAAAGCAATGCAGATAATCCAGATAATGTTAACAATACAAACATAAATATTTCTGTTAAGCACATCAAATTGGGGGGCATTTAGGTAAATTATTACGAATATGAAAAAGTAGGGGGGCAGGGGGGTGTGGTCATTAGTGTGAATGTGTCTCAGCTCTTGGATCCTGGGTTTGAGTCGAGACCAGGGCACCTTCTGTGGAGAGCCTGCATGATCTGTGGGAGCAATGGTTTTTGCCTGGTGCTCCGATTTCCTCCCAAAGACTTGCTGGCTATGTTGTCTAATTCTAAATAAAAAAGTAAAGGTTACTTACAAGCTGAAAAGCAGAAAAAAGAAACGTAGCATTTCGGGTGAAGAGTTGAGGTGTGAGAAAAGGAGAAAAAAAGTGTTTCTTCTTCCTGCTTTTCAGTTCCTTTATGTTACTTTTTAAGCCAAAGCTGGCTGATGCAGCTCTCCACTGGACATACCAGCTGTGTTTTACAATTTCATGTGTACAATATGTCTTGTTTAAAATGTCGCACAGTTCAGTGGGTAGTCAAGTTTATCTCAGCCCCGTCTTTAGTTTTTCATTGCAGGAAATTACTGTAGAACAAAAGATCCTTCCTCTCATTTTTCTTTAAAGTAAACAGAGCTCTACTACGGGATGTGCAGAACATTCATTCTGGAAGAGAAGAACATTGTGCTACAATGAAGCCACTCTCATCCCCTCTGGGAACAGATGTTGGCATGCCGCGGAGGGGACAATATCGCTGTTCATCAACTAACAATACTGGCACCAAGGACAGAAGTCATTTAGGCTCTGTGATTCTTTTATATTGTGTGACAGTGCTAATTTATTTGGACTAGAGTTGTAAAAGATGATGTGACCGCAACGTGACAGAGTCACAGGTTAACATACAGGCAAATAAAACCCTTTGAAAAATACAAACACTATGATCAGAATTACTAATATACTACCATGTAAAAACATCCCAGATGAGAGCGCATCTTTGCCCGTGATAACTGACACTAAGTGTCTTTGTATGTTTGACGGACAGGCCCCCTGTCCAGTGAGAATTTCCACTTGGCTTCATTAAGTTCCATTTCACCCCAAGCCTCCTTAGGATAAGGGGATCATGGACAATGGATTATTACTGCCAGCTTTTCATATTCTTGAGAAAAAAATAGAGCAGTTTAATTTTTTTCTTGACTAAGACAAAACAGTCCCAAAGTGATGCAAGTCAAGAGCCCTGTCAATATTTCAGTTATGGCATTTTCAAAGTTGCTAATCAACCTCAAGTCCTGGCCTGCTGTTCATTTCAATCAAGACAGAACTGTGACACAGCAAACACCAAATACACTAAAGAACGCGCAATATTTGTACATCTTAAACAATAGAAGGCAAATTTAGATCCAAGGACCTACAAACCAAATCATGCTCCCATTTCCTTTATTTTTTCAGTAATTCTTTAAAAATGGCAGAAACAAAAATTAAGTCCTTTTGTTAAAAATGCTTTTATATGGAAGTTGTATCACAAAAAGACATTAATTTAGATTGGGCCATGATTCTATATTGTACATCTTTGCTTTTATGACAGCTTTTTGTGTTTTTTGTCTGGTCGGTCTCACTTCAGGAACAAATCCACTGTTTGGAAGACGTCCGTTTATCCTTGCAGATGATTGCCAATTTTTGCATTAAAATGTATAATTTGCATCAGAACGAAAATGTGGAAAACTAAGTTATCTTGCGACCTCAAAGTTGAACAAAACAACTTATAACAATACAAAAGAGAAAAAATAAAATTTTGGGGGGGAGCTGTCTTATTCTCAGGGCATTTTGCAATAGGAGGCACTAAATCCTACAAAATGGCTTTCATCAAGTACCTGTACGTATACTAAAACTGCTTAATAGAGGCAGAGTGTTTGTGGAATGTTTCTAATGGAGAGCATCACAACACAATAAAGATTCCTTCAGTACTGATTAACAAGCTAATGGGGCAAATGGGGACAAAAAGGTGGACACTTAAGAGTAACATGTAATCCAAGACCACTGCAGTGAATAAGCACTGGCTGCGTAACAATATATTCTCTCCAAGTAAGTCTCTAGTATGACAAAATCTGAAATACATATGAATATAGCTGAATTAATGATATGCAGTCAGCTAAATAGTTCACAAACATCCTTTATCGTCAAGAACTCAAAAATATATTGCATTATCTGTGTCCTTGTAGGTCTGTATAATAGTTTTTTTTCCCAAACATGAAAAAATCCAAAATATGTGCAAACTTCTTTGCAAATCTTGTTCAAAGTTTAACTTGCATATTCTAACTGAGAACTTTAAAAGTCTTTTGTAATATGATTACAAAAGCTTTCTGTCACTTGTCACAATCAAATTTTCTGCAGTTACACTGAACACAAGAGAATGTCTGAACACCACAATCTCTGTATCTTGGCATAACCATACCACAAACAACATACAGTACTCTCTTCAACATACAGGAAGCCTAATCACAGGATTGAGTCTGTGACACACATATGTGGCATCTGGTTCTGTGACAGAGCTTTTACATAATATGCATTCCTACATCAAACCAAGAACAAATCCTTACTTTTTAAATGTGTGTTTGCAAGAATCACAATAACTTAGTAAATCCATTAGAATCATTATGTTCATCCTTGCACAAGGCACTGAAACAATATTGTTTTTTTAAAGGAAGAGCTGCACAAGATATCTAGTTACAAATTCTTGAACTTCATATTTCTGTGTTTTGGTCAAATCTGTCTTGTTTAAATTGAGAAGAAGTAAATTAACATAGGAAGTTTTATCAACAATTGAAGTATCCTGGTCCCCTCCTGTTCTGATTAAAACAATTGTATTTCTCCTTGAAGTGACACCTTTTGAAGTCCTTGGTATTTGCCCTCAAACGCAAGTACGGTGTGATGTGATTAAATTCTATGGCTCACACTTTATGGGATTATGATGCTCAATTCAAACTGTTTTTTTTTATTGCAATGAACAAAAGAACAAAACCAAAGTCAGATTAAGACATTGGCACTTTGAATCTGTCAATATTAATGATGAGGACTGCGATAATATAATTATTAAACTCCTTATTAAATCTTAGAACAATTTTTATTCTCTAAACTTAGAGTAGGTAATGGTGCATACACTAATAGATTTTAATATACCCTGAAATTTACAGCTGGCCAGACATTATTTGAAAATTGAGATTAAAAGCAGCAGAAACATCAGTATTTCGACACTGACACCTAATTGTCCTCCACAGGGATTCTTTTCCCTGAGATAGGAGTTTCCACAATGTGGTATTTCTTCATATTACAAGATTTCTACAACACGGATTAACTACATTCCTGTACTGACCCAAACTTTAAAAGGAAAAAGAAAGTAAAAAAATATTGAAAGCCTTTGTAGAAGGCTTAGCCTATATTAAACATTGTTAAACATTTTAAAATCAACATCACTTTCTCTCTCTCTTTACAAGTTTGTATCATCAGTATCGGATATCAGCTATACTCATGCCTAGTACCCAAACTACTGGTGATGGAAAAGTTGTAGTATTCAAACAAATGATAAATAAAAATGCCCACAACTGAAAATTGCAGCCAGTTGAAGTGAAAATAATTTATTCTTTTCTAACCCAAAATCATAAAGTTTTGAAACTTTATTCAGAAAAACGTTACAATGTACTGTGATAACGCAGAGTCACCATTTACGATTTATCGTATCTTACGATGAGATCAAATCTGTTTTTTTCCAGAATATTTTGTCTTTAAATCAATTTGTTTTTGCAAAAACGTCAAAAAAGGTTTTTGAAGTCACATTTCTCAGTTACTGTGGTCCAGACATTTTTGATTTTCTCACTATTTTAGTATGTAAACACCAGCAGAGAGGCGTCTCTGAGAAACCTGACAGGATGCCTCCCTATATCATGCAAGCAAGGGTCCATAAACTATGACCTGCCCAGCGCCCCTTTTATAGGTCACCCCAAGTCACCTTTTATTTAAAGATCAGTAACACTTGTTTAAGTTAATGAGCAAATAAGCAAGTAATCTATTCAATGAAGGGAACTCTGGCCCTTGAAAACTGAACGTCTCCTGTTTTTTGTTCCAATCGATCTCTAAATTAATTAATTGAGCACACCACTTGTTTAACGGTTCACCGTTAAATTGTTCTAAGTCTTCAAAAATCGATGGCTTTAGTGGTTCACTATAAAACCTGCTGGGCTAGAACTTCTTGAGGACCTGGGTTGGTACAACGCAAAGCACTGTGGAAAGGTTGATAAAGCTGCCCTGCCAAGTTTCAACCTCTTTTCTTCACATAAAATGGCTGTTTTCTCTACGTTTGGGAAGAAGCCATATTATGGAGTGGTAGGAAAGGATCAGTGAATCGCAGAGCTGGCTCTCATAACACTGTCTGCATACATGAAGAAGACCTCACTTCTTCTGACTAATTAAAACAGTTTTCCCGTCAACTGCATTATAAACAAAGAGCTGCCGGTGTCTACGGAAATACAAAACCACGCTGAGCACTTTATTGTTAGTCAAATCCGCAAGGTTCCCTCAATACATAAATACCAAAAACATTCTGATTTATGAGTACGGACTTTCACTTGGCTGAGAAAAAGGCACTTCAGCTACCGTGGTCTGAACAAACTTGACTTGGCATCTCCCTTTCAGAAGACAACCTTGAGGGTGCCTTTTCTTACCCAGCTTGGAATCAAACCTCCAGGCAGGAATGTGGTCGTTCTCCTTCAGATTGCTGTTGGCTGGGAGGGGCACAGTGACGTCGATGGGCCCAGTGACTTGGATCTCAGTGCCATCGCTGCTGAGCAGACGAATGCTGACTGCTGTGATAGGGGTCAGCTGAAACCTCCTGTTGTTTCCTGCAGGAGGGTGGGGGGGAGGAAATGGAAAGATTAACAGAGCAAAAACAGTTCCAAGGCAGCTGTCCATTGCAGTGTTAGAAAAGAAGAGGGAGGGGCTGTTGCTTTTGGAATGGGCTGATGTAGAGGATGAGGTCACCATCATCACAAAAAAAAAAACTTGATTGGCAGCTGTAAAACATTTCCGCGCTTTGGAAATTTCTCCCTATCCCCACTCCTCCACAGTCAATGTCTAGCTAGCAGGCACGGACAGCAGTTACTGCTGAGGAGTATGGGAGAGGGGGGTTAATTTGTGCTTTAACATATTGCTAGACCACTTACCTTTACAGGAATGGTTAACACCACTCCAACCATCTGGGTAAGGAAATCGCAGTGTACAGGCTAGCTCAACCAGACTCTGTAAGAGCTTCTTCCTGCAGGCTGTCAGGCTCCTCAACACCCTGGAATCTACTTGCACCCGCCCCAATTCCAGAAACAGGGTTTAAATCCCCCCAGTGTGCTGTGTATATTGTATTATGTATTTGCCTTGCACTTTGCACTATGTGTATCCTGTCTACAATGTCTATGTCAGTGTCCTGTCTGTCCTAACTGTATTTGCACCGTGGATGAGGAGGAATGATATTTCCTTCCACTGTATACTTGTATATGGCTGGAATGACAAATAAACGTGAACTTGAACTTGAAAAGGGTAGACATACTGAAATTACACATCTGAAACACTCTCAAGACTTACACTAAAGTAATCTATTCCATCTCAGAAAAAGTATGCAATGATAGCTCAGAGATGAGAAGAAAGCAGTTTCTCTTAGGCATCCTTCTGCACTGTTTCCAGACAAGCTATTGATTATTATCCTAGAACAAAGGTTAGGCTGTCTACGTATTAGATAACAAATGCACTGCTGTTACCGACTCCACATTTCGGTTCAATACATTAACGCCAGCCAGGCTGTGACTGTTCTGACTGTTAAACTGGGCTGTGGTGGTATTTGGGGGAAAAAAGCAAATTTTTGCATTTACAAAGTTTTCCTTGATTGTGCAGTACATCAAAATACCTTTATTGGTCACTAGGTTTGATCTAAAATATTCATCCATTCATCATCAGAAAGCTACTATTTTCTGAAATGGGTCACTAAAACTAACACAGTTTATCCTGGAAGTACAGGATACAAGGTGGGAAGAGGAATCGAACTATTTAGAAATAAAGATTCTAGAAAGCGTCCATCTTCACAATCTGTCTAAACGGGTAGCTCATCATGTCCACCTTACCTGTCCCATTCCCACCAACTCCCTGTAGATAAGGGAAACTGTCTACCTCCCACGTGGAGTCTGCCGCAGTGAGGAAGGCAGTGAGGTTGCTGTAGGTGGCATTTGGAGGCAAGCTGAGGGACGTTCTCTGAAACTGAACCCGAGGCTGCACCCTCGTTCCTGCAGGATTGCAAACACAGTGGAGTCAGAAACAGCCCCGGCCTCCGCACCGCGCGACCCAGAAGACGAGGCCAGAAACCGAACATCAGAATACGAAAGGGATCCCATTGCATCCAGTGTTGCACTTGGGCTTGCCTACCCAAGAGCACGTACTGGGGACAGTGGATGTTAAAGTGTACAGTGGATTGCCAGTGTGTACAGTGGATTGCCAGTTAAGTGACTCCACTTCACATGGGAATGACACAAAAAGGAACAAGTCACGGAGAAGAAAGCATTTTCATTCATGGTTAGTGGACATTGAGGAATAAAATTAAATTATAAGTCTTCACTACTGTTGAAATATGTACAGTTTTATAATACTACTTTTATGAAGATGGTTTAGTCAGTGTTAATTCTAACCTGCAAGTCCATTTCTCAACCACCTTCCTCTTCTTCTTTTTCACAGCCTTAGTCCCAGACTGTCCTGGGCTCAGCTGCTTTGGTTGCTCTTCTCCACTTGTCTCTGTCGAGCACATCTTCCTCACTCACTTCACACACCTCCATATCTTTTCTCACACAATCTATCCATCTCTTTCTAGGCCTGCCTCTTCCTCTGTTACCTTCCACCTCAAATTCCATTACCCTCTTTGTTACTTCCTCAACGTCCCTCCTCATGATATGTCCATGATATATACCTCGCCTCTCGCATCTTCTCAGCCACATCCACCACCCTACATCGTCTACGGATTTCTTCATTTCTGATCTTATCCTTCATTGAAATCTGCAGAATCCATCTCAACATCCTCATTTCAGTTCTTCTCATCAAGTTCTCTTCCCTCTTTCCAACTGCCAAGCATTCAGCTCCATATAGTAGTACAGGTCTAATCACAGTCTTGTACATTTTGCACTTTAACCTTCTAGGAATTTTCCTGTCACAGATTATTCCATTTCTCAACCACCGCTGTCTTTTTTTAACACAATGACAGGCTGATGAGCCTTACCCGTCAAGCAGAAGTCTGGTACTGTGCAGGTTAGCGTTCTTTCACCCACACATTCATAATTCGAAGCATGACTAATGCTATTTTAAGACGTACACAGGTGCCTCAGAGAAATCTGCTAGGATTCCAGCCCACATCATCTAGACCAGGGGACTACAAATCTGGTCCTGGGACCGTCCAATCCAGTTAGTTTTATAGGTCACCCCAAATCAACTCTTAAGTAAAGAGGAACATTTGTTTAATTTACTGATCAACTAAGCATGTAATGTGTTCAGTGAAGAGAACTCCGTCCCTCGATGACTGAACCAGAAGACATTTTTGTTCCAGTTGATTAATTCTCTACATTAATTGAACTCACCACCTGTTTAACTGATCATGGTTTTAATGTTCTATGTCTTCAGAAAATGAGGCCTATGAAGCCTGCTAGACTGGGCCTCTCGAGGACAAGGGTTCGAGACCTCTTATCTAGGCCAACCAGTTCTAAACATGTTGTAACACGAAGCATTGCGGAAATGTTTTTAATTCTGTTATTACTGCATTGATATAACAGAGCTGATTTCTCTACTTCTGGGAAGAATCCATATTGTGGAGTGGTGGGAGAAGATCAGGGAATCCCAGCTCTTATATAAATGTATACTGTACATGATAAAGACTCAGTTTCATTCTTCTGATTCTAGTAATTAAAAACAATATGGATCTCAATGTTTTGGTTTCCTTCAATGTTATTATAAAGCGCTGGCAGTGTTTATGGAAATACAAGATTTGTATGGTATTTTGCAAAAGAAAAATCCTCCAGGTATAATTAAAAACAAGACTTACAAATGCTTAGAAAGCAATATTTATGTATCCATAATATTGAAAGGTTATCCCAGGGTTGTAGGCTTAAACTGAGATAACTGATGCTGTGTTGAGGACTACATCGCAGTATAGAACATTTTAATTACAGTATACCTGTGACAATACGGTGTATAATGACGTTTAAGTGAAACCAGGTCTTGATAGAGGGAAATAATTTTAAAAATACTAACCAAGGAGCCAAAGGTTCACAAACTGTTGCTCTCCTCCAACATGACTTCTTTTGAATTCCAATGAATCAAAAGCACAAGATAGAGAAAAGCAAAACAGTTTTTTTACTACAACATGATAATGAAGGCCAGAAAAAAGCCCACAAGTATGTGGCTGGCGTTTCTGGATTGGAGGTCAAACATGCCTTTGATCCTCTCCTTCCCTTGGCATGTCTCTGTGGTACACAGACATGTCTCCCACTACACAGCTGTCACTATAAAAATCAAGCTCTTAAAGTTTTTAATGTTGCTCTCTTAGGAGGTGAGGGTTTAACGGGTGAAGCAGACACACATTTCCCATCAAATTCAGTTTGCTGTGCTGTCACGACATTTTCACTCAAATAATGAAAGCCAGGGCAGTTACACAACCCTGCTCAAGAAACCAATTTTTTTGGTTAAAGACGCCGAGTGCTCTTGAAACAAAAACCCCAAAAGATTTGCACAACTGTACAATTTGCCCAAAACCCACCTAAATACATGAACTGAAGAGTTCACTTCACAGAGAATAATCGAACTTGTTCTAAAATGTGGAAAGTACTGAGAAGCTATTCTTATAATACTCACCATGAGCATAAATATAAGCTAAAAAAAATGGGGAAGAAATAACAGGCGTGCTCTTAACGGTAACAGCAATTTGAAAGGGGCACTCATTTTATTAATCTCAGACTGCCATCAATCTCGATGTATGCAGTACACAGTCTCCCATCTGCTGAGAGCACAGGTTGCTATGTAAATGTGTCTTCAGTGGGGCTGACACAGGAGTAATGAATTCTGGCATTCATCCCTGGAGCCTCTCCCTGCC
This sequence comes from Lepisosteus oculatus, assembly GCF_040954835.1. Taxonomy (NCBI): domain Eukaryota; kingdom Metazoa; phylum Chordata; class Actinopteri; order Semionotiformes; family Lepisosteidae; genus Lepisosteus; species Lepisosteus oculatus. Next base: position 6,310,135 of record NC_090705.1, on the reverse strand, counting down.
TGACAGCACTACGGCCCCTCCCAGAAGCCCTGCTCAGCCACCCCTCAGACCGCTCCTTTTGCCAGCTTAGCACAGGTATCAATAAACTGATATTTCCTATTCAGGGCCTCCTAGATTGTACAGGAAAGGAACAATGAGAACGTAAAACAAGACTCTGTCCCTAAAATAAAACCTGTGTTTTAATCTGGCCTAAATCAAACCACGCTGGCTGACATGGACCATAAACAGCACAGAATTTTTACATGTTATTCTCGCCCTGACAGTTCGCTTTCATTGAATTGACATGGCAGTTTGCTCAAGCTGAGTTTCAGACTGATGTTTAGGACGTTTGCTAATTGCACAAGTAATGCAGTCCCTCGTTACCATGGCCAATGATGATTTAGTGCTACACTTTCTTCCTTTGAATGCTGAACACAACGTCTGTAAAACATAATAGCCCCCCGGTTCCCACCCTCAGAGAGACCAGGCGGTGACTGACTTTTTATGCAGCTGTCACATAAATACAGGACATGTTCAGCTAAAAGCTAAAGAATTTAATTAATTGCCTCTGAATCTGAAATGCTAAAGGTTTTAACTGTATTTCAAAGAACCCGGTGCAAGAAAAAAAAGTACGAAACAACATTATATTCATGTTGTAATTTGTTTATCACGAGATAAATTACTGCAAGCACTGGAAGGACAGAGGCAAAAATGCAGCAATAAAGCAAATTTCAGAAAAAACTAGCAGCGCACGCTCCCCTTTAATTTGGTAAGATCTGCAGATCTTCCAAAACCACTGTTTCAGAACAAACAAAATGCCAGGGCTATTCTATAAGAGCATGGAAAACACAAAGACAAAGCAACATTTAAGTGCTTGTTGTTCATTTTCGACAAATCCTAAAAAGAGCTATTATTTACAATAAAAAGTACTATTGGATAAAACTTACTGAATAAAGCTCTGAAACATATTTCAGAAACTAAGAGACCAAAGCAATTTCTGAAGTAGTCAAGTCCTTTCAGAGATTAAATGCACGCTACTACATCTTCTTTTAATCACAATTTCATGAATGTGTTCCCAAATAAACAGGAAATGTATAAAGAAAGCTAATTTCTGCATGGGAGTCCCATGTAAACAAAACACAAAGCCTTTAAAACCTATTGCCAATATAAGTTGCGCTGGATATGACAATGACTTCACATCTGAAGAGTAGTATCAGAGCTGAGGTAGAAAGTGAAATACAATTGCTTCCTCAAATTCCCAGGGGCTCATTATTGTCAAAGGGAAGATAGTGGAATTCCCTTCTGCTGATGTGATTGCTACTGTAAGCTTCTGAGAGGGGATGGGTCATGACAGTACAATAAGTAAGCAAGAAATCCCACCTGATCCAAACCCCTGCCAGTCTATACTGGATTTAATGCAATTACACTGTCAAGCACATAATGTATAAGCCAGAAATAACATAAAATAATTAAACCCCATATGATAATTAAGATCTCACTCCCATCCCACAATGCCTTATTAGCATGCTCACTTACAAATTAAAACTGAAATATCCAATTTTGAGAAACGTGTTCCCAATACATACTGTAATCACACTTACAAAATTCCTTACCAAAACAGGTCTTGCAAACCAGTGAAAAGGTAAAGTTTCTTAAAAACAAATCTTCAAATTGATGCACATCCTTTAAACGTTATTCAACCATTATTTGTGACACATACCTTGGAACCCGGAGACAATCTGAACGAGGTCTTCATACACCATTAGTGTGGCCGATCTCTCAGGAAGTAAATCAAGGCTCAGAGATGAGAAAACTAGAAAATACATGAGAGAGGCATCAGCTCCGGACAGGGGCCATGGATCCAGCTCAATATCACACCAAAGGGATGCATCCTTGTTGCATATACCAGGGAAACTGGCAAACATGGATGATAAAATCCCTCACTGCCTGGTAAGAATATCACCATTTCTCTTTCGCCTTTTTTGCTCTTTTGAAGGCCACTGCAATGACAGCTCTTGTGTAACAACAACCTTGTGAACTTGCACTTCTGTGACTCAGTAGTAGTATATCCACCAGCTCTTCATGTGCACCAATAGCCCTCTTTACTCAAAGATGGCTTTTTCCTCCCATGGTTCCTTGCCACTGTTCTATGAATTCTGCAGCTGAAGGCCAGATCAAAAGTCCTGCTGGACTGGATGCCATTTCCGTATACAGCAATTACTCAATCAGGAAGGCAGTATCAGCATGAATGAGTTTTTTCGAGGCTATGAACAAATCACTCTTTGTCAATATATTGATTTTTAATGAGGCAGCTATATCAATCATCGTTTAATACAGTTGAAAGATTCCCAGTGATATTTTGGAATACTAGTCGATATAGCCTACAATAAAACTAGGAAAAGGTTCACACTGTGCATTTTTCAGCACTATGTAATCATGCAGGAGTTTCCATCCTTTATATTTATGCAAGTCATGCGAAAAAAAGGGACAGATGATACTAAACACCAAACTGGCAATTATGTAGAAGTACACCTTGACTTATGTTCAGGTGTATTTTTCTATGCTTTGAACCCACAGGATATGGCATAACCCGTTTCCTATCCTTCATACTCGGTTCAGCCTTTAAGTTCTCAGATTTGAACATTTCCTATGTAACCTTTCATAGGGTATATGTAAGCCTTTAATTTTCATCTTAAAGGTTTTAATATGACTTTCAACAAAATTATTTCATAATTTCCCGACAACGCTGCAGACAGCCACTGTCAATTAAGAAGAAACGTGCTTAAGAAGCAAGGTAGTGGCTCCTGACCTACTGCTCAGCCAAGACAAATGCCTACTCAGAGCTCATGTTAGAACCTACAGTCCAGACAGTACTGATCTCTAGCTGTATCTTTAACTCCCTAAAGAGCTACACAGCACTTGGGCTGCTCATACGGGAAGCACATTGTTGGTTTGCATTGCAACATCAAGCCATGCGTCTTGATGAGTCTCTGCAAGATTCCAGTGCTTTCTAGGAGACCTGCATCTTCCCTTAGCTCAATACCAATAACTCTGCCACCGAGTTGTCAGGCTGAGAAAGAAGCTAAATGCTTGACAATACGCATTTGAGAGAACGTGCGCACGTGGTCTTCATCCTGCCTGTGCCAGTATGGAGGCTTCTACGTTGAGAGACCACATCAAATTCAAGAAAAAAAGTAAAATTGGATTTTAAAACTAAGACTGCAAAACAAAATCCATCACTGCAAGCTCGTATGTCTTTAATTAAGCATTTATCTTCAGTTACACACGACAAATGACGTCAACTGATCACCTACTACAAGAATTATTCTACAACCATTAACTCCCATTAGTAATTTTTGCCTCGTATTCCCCTTTAAAACGATACAAGAACTGAGAAAAACCTTTAATCATTTTGATTTAGCTCGTTATAGCTTTCAGCAATAAGGAAAGGCACAGACTTTTCCACAAGCATCTCCTCTTTTACGCTGTTGAAATGTATACAAGTTAAAAGCATGCAAGTCAGGTCTTGCCTATTGTACTTATCTATTGCTCGTATTTTACTCATATTGACAAAAACTACATGAATACCAGTTAAATGTAACAGGCTGAGCAAGGCACATTATCACTTCTACATACCAGGTAACTTTTCTGGTCTCCATGGCGAGGAGTTCGGCACGTAGCCATGCTTGGTTGCCGTGACGATCAACAGGGTGCCGACCCTGTAGTGAAATTTGATGAAAGCGTTGCCATCTGCTCCTGAGGTTTCTGAGGTGAAGGAGGTCTGGTTGGTAAAAATTTCAATGCTGGCTCCAGATATTGGCTGATGGGTACTCGCATCACTGACATGGACTTTCAAAGTAACCTCTGTATGACAAGAAAACAAAATAAAAATGCTTTATTAAGAGTAAGATATAGATGTATTTATCATTTCAATTTGAACATGAATAATAAACCCAAAACTTGTGTGCCGATGGTTGAAGAAGGCTCGATAGTATTGTTTTTTTTTCTGTTTTCTGCAAGGAATTCACCTCTGCTTGTATCTATATATGGACAGTACGTCTGTCCTTTAGGTACAACAAAAATATCTAAGAATACAACATGACCAGTTGTGTATTACAAGGAAGGAAGAGATTGAAGGCTCCTCTGCTATCTCAAACTGCAAAGGCAGAGCTCAACCAGCAGAGCTGAAGTCAATTACCGTTTATTTTGTCTCTTTAAACCCATTCCCCACTCCAATACTGTGAATTTACAAAAGCAACAGGAACTGGGAATTGGTGTAAAACAAGGAACTGGAATGGATCCAATGCTGGCAAATGGCTTATTATATAACCAAATAGCAGATGTTACGATTTCTCTTCAGATAAGAAAATAAAGTTTACAAATGAGAAGGGGCCATTTAGCCAAACCAGCTCAAATTTGTCTGCTAGTATCTAACCAATCTCAAGATGTCATCCAGGGTATCTGCTTCATTGACATGGCAGGATACAGTAGCTTGTCCCAAACTGCCACAACTCTGAATGAAACATTGTCTCCTGTTCCCAGTTTTAAATTCACTCCCCCCAAGCTTCCACACATGTGCCCTGGTTTGAATTTCACTGCAGATTCTGAACGAGTCCATTGATTGGAGCATTCTCCCCTCATCCATACAGTGTATTATCTAGCTCCAAATTCAAATACAATCATTACCTTGAATGTCTACTGCCTGCAGAATTAATGTGATTCTAGTACTCTATGGCTAAAGAAAATTGTGGGTCTTGTTTCAAGTGATCACTAAACTGCTTGCCTAAACAAATCATCCTGCTCTCATTGATCATACGTAAATTGTTCCAGGTCCTAAAAAATTGATATTCTAGTAGGATTTCTGGAACTCGCGTGGGAGGCTTTATGATTAGATTTGCACTGAAATCACTTGTAACATGCCAGCAGCCATATCACCCTGCAACTTACCACTGGCAGCCCACTGACGCTCAGCAGGCATGAGCCTGGTCAGGACCTGGATGGGAGACTTCCTGGGAAAAACTAAGGTTGCTGCTGGAAGACGTACTAGAGGGGCCAGTAGGGGGCGCTCACCCTGTGGTCTGTGTGGGTATTAATGCCCCAGTAAAGTGATGGGGACATTATAATGTACAAAGGTGCCGTCCTTCAGATGAGATGTAAAACCAAGCTCCTGACTCTCTGTGGTCATTAAAAATCCCACAGTGTTTCTCAAAAAGAGTAGGGGTGATACCCTAGTGTCCTGGCCAAAACTGACTTCCCAATAATCCACATCTCTGAACTGGCTTCATCACTCTGCTCTCTGTGAGTCTCCTGATGCACTATGCATCATCCAGGTGGGGCGACACACTGGTGGTGGTGGAGGGGAGTCCCCATTGCTTGTAAAGCGCTTTGAGTGGTGTCCACAAAAGCGCTATATAAGTGTAAGGAATTATTATTAAAATGGTACTGATCAGCTGAATATTAGATGGATTCCAACATAAACCTACTTAAAATATTCCAGAACTAAAAAATAAGTTTGTGTCTGATTAATAATAATAATAATAAATAGCAATAATAGGCATTTTTGGAGTTTCAGTGCATTGAACGACCCAGTTGGTTCTATAATATTAAAAAAATCATTATGAAATGATCAAGAACATATGACCTCGTCAGAAGTGGAAGTACTGTTTGTTTCATTTTGAAAAAAAAAACTGCACAAACTGCCTTTGTTTTTTTTCTATTCAAAACAATGTTATCTGGATGAAGTGGTTTCATTGGTGACTCCAGCCAACACCCCATCTTTCACATGTTTCCACAGGAAACTGAAAGGATAAATCTAGTAGGCCCTGTGCCATTAATTTATAATGAGCCCCTTTTTTGTAAGGAAATAATCCCCTCGTCATTTGATAAGTCACTTAATTATGTATTTCAACCAGGCTTGTAATTATGTTGTATTTCCCAATAATGATTTTATAGAACGCTAGCACAGCACATTTCATTTCACATTTATACAAGAGCACAGCCAAAACCTTCAATGTGTGGATCTTTTATACAATGCACAGCAAAATGCTATCTGTATCAAAAGGCAATTTTTTAATTCCATTTCACATCTGTACCAGAAAACTGCTATCTAGTGGAGACAACATTTTGACAGTCTACAGTCGCAGAATTTTCCATTTGCTCATTAACACTTACAATAGATTGCTCCCTGCCTTCACCTTTCACTGCTCTAGGAAACTTCTGTAAAAACAGTTTCTTAGACAAAACAACTGTGTAGCCACCAGGTCACAACCAGCTGCTCTGTAAAAGCAGTCAGGACAGCTTATTGCATATTAATCAACTGTTCCTGTGAGCTTGCTGTGAAGATCTTCCAAGTCCCACTGAAAAACAGGACTTGGACGAACAAATATGCAGATAACAGGCTAAAAAACCCAAGTCAGATACCAATAGTGGAAACAGAAACCGTCCACGTTTATTGAAAGCTTGTAAAGGAAAAGTGCTTTTTATTTCACCCCCATGAAGGCACACCAGCTCAGAATGGTGGTCAAGTATTCTGACATCACCACACAAAGTTAGAAGAGGCATCAGCAAAAATGAATCCTATATTTCACAAGTTCTCTTTATGAAACAGTTGGTAAATCCACCTGAACTCCACACAGGTGTTCTGACAAGTGTTCTGTGTACCCCAGTACAACAAATAAAAGCAATATAAGTAATTAAAAATACTTGCCATCTCCCAGGGGACAAGATCTGTTAAGTTTACAGGGCAAACATACATCTAGAGGACATAGCAAGCGGTAGTATATTGGTAATAGACATCTTGCTGAGAGAAACGCAAGCTTAGAGTGTTGCAGTCACTGGAGTTTTCAGCAACAAACTAGAGATTGCACAGGGTATGTCATGCATGTTAAAGCATTTCTATGACTAAGACTTTGTGATTCATCAAGAGATTCCTAAAAGTAAGGTGTTCTCCTTTAAAAACACAGATGTTGATTAGAAATGTGTATTGTGACGTGATTTGGGGATGAAGACACTGAAAAAACAAATGTAGTCAGAAAACAAACCGGGTTCTTACAAAGCAAGACATTTCTTCTATAGAATATGGCATTCGATTTTATTCACTCTGAATAGACAGTCCTCAGCTGCAAGCCAGCTATCGGGAGATTTCCAACAGACGTGTTCAGACAGACATCCCAGGGGGGGCTAATGATTTCATCCAGCACAACCAGTTGGTTATTTTACTGCCAGCTAATGCACGTATGTTTAAGGCTTTGGCAAATTAGATCTACAGAAGCAAAACAGTAATGCATCAGGCCAAGCTACGCTGCCTGACCTTTTCAAAACCCAATCAGATTACATCTTTCAGAAGCAGGTCTTCATCACATGGTAGCAATTAATTTTGCTTGGTAATACAAACACCAAAGTAACTAGCTGCAGATTCACTTTTAATAGTCATCAGCTATCATTATGTAATTTCTAATAAGCTTTCTCCAAATGGTTCCTGTATTAGGCCACTTCCCTGACAGCAGTGTAATTATACTGCAAGAACTATTATTTCCATGCTGAGATCTGTATATGACACCTTTCCCTCTTAATACACTCGGCACACCTGCTGCATCACCAGAGCACTGAGAAGACCAAGGAACAGGTTTTGCTGCTGCGTTCATCATTCATTCTGTGGGACAGTTGAACATGCCCTTAAATGAATTAAACTGCAGTATCACTCCTTTCCTTAGAAATCTCCATCCAAGATTTTATCTTTCACTTTAAAAAACACAACAGGTGCACAGTTGACAAATGCCACAGGTCAAAAGAAAGAAAAGGAAAATCTGTATCTTTCTTTCTCTAGATCTCAGCAGTACATGTGACAATTAATAAAGCTTTCATCAATAGCTTCTACAGAGATAAAGCACAGAATTCAATGCTAAATTTAATGTTTGATCAGAAACCAGAAATAAAAATCAAAATAAGAACAGAGTTGACAAAGAAGTCTGTCATCAGACTATCTCAAATTTAAAATTCCACGTGAAAAAAAATCAAAGTTAGTGTTATGGATTAGCTTTGAGTGGAGTGTCCAGAAAAACACTATATAAGTGTAAGCAATTCTTATTAGTTGTAGTAGTACTAATACTTGATTACGTAACACTATGCCTATGTACCACCCACTTTTTAAAATAAAATATTATGTCAAATACCAAGAACCTGATTCCTTCCAACCAATTTATTTGCTGGCTCATTCAGTCCAGGCTATGATTAAAAAAAGACAATGTCCAGAACAACAGTGAATCAGTAATATGCCGCGGGAACATTACATCATTCAAAGATGGAATTATGCAAGTCTTCAAATTAAACACGTTTTAGTAAGAAATGACAGGATAAAACCAGTATATAACTTGATGAAAGATTGACACATTGCAGTACACAGCACTACTTGAGCAGCTCTTTGTGAAGATGTAAACAGAGCATTCCGATCATCACAACCTAGAGCTTATTAGATATTTGTCCCATTGGTTCTGCCCTTGCAGTAAACTGCACGCCTTACAATGCTGTAAAACTATCCACAATAACCTCATAAGAAGGGAGCAAGCCACCTCATTTTAAAGGCTTTGCATCACATCCTTTGTTTAAAGCTTCAGTCAAGGCACCAGCTGTCCTGACTCTTTGGGGCCCCTCTGGGAATAGTGACGCCTGCCCTCCATCTCTCCCCTTATGATAGCAGCTTCTGAATCACTTCAGTGTAATACCACACTTAACCCAATACAATTACCTCAGCCAAGCAATTCAGGAGACCAAAACGGGACAGTCTACAGAGTGTGAACCCGTGATGAAGAAGAATGATCCACTCTCAGTGGTTCACACAATACCTGCCTACCAGGTCTACACTGAGAATTTGTCAGGAAGTCTATGAAGATTTGTTTTTTTTTCAGGGACGCCATGATGCTTCTTTTGTAAAATTATAGTATTCCACTCCTAATCAACCTATCCTCGTTTCGGGTCCGTAGATCACGCCCTTTCCTGTCCACAAATGTTCCGATAACTTTCTTCTTCCTTCCCACATCACGTTGTGGAACATCTTTTTAAAATCTACATGACTCGTAAGTGAATAGTTGTAATCTTAAATTACCTGCTATTTCAATTGGTGATGGGTGAACAGATGCCCAGAATCGAATTGCAATCCGTCAGTGCACCCACACAGTCTATCATTTCACTTCATGATCACAGACACTTTATTTCATTGTGAGAGAAAAAAAAAAACACTGGAATGAACTCTGGTCAGATGTCAGTACTGGGGCATTTAGTGAACAACTGCAATATCACTCCCCTGAAGGTCTGAAGGCAGTTACTCTTTTTCGAACATGCAAGTACACTTGTATTACCTTAACCCTAGCCACACCTAGCAACCTTATTGCAATCTTTTGTTGGTTTCCAAATCTTCTGTGTGGATTAAATGAAATTTCTTTTATGGATGGATAGTTAAGCCAGAGAAAGAGACAGAGACACCGCAGTAGTAACCAGATAGGTTGTAATTGATGTGCAGTGTGAGTTCCAAAGCATGGAAAACATGCTCTTAATCAAGCCAGTATAAAAACTTTTACACACTGAGCAGCAGGTGAAGGTAACAGAAGTACAGAGTGAAGGATAAGTATGTATTGACAGTCCCAACAAGGCACAGCAAAACAAAATGACGAATCACTATGTCTGTTTCCAAAAGCACAATTAATTTCAAGGTCTACACGAAGTTCTAACCTGTTCTGCAATCGGATTTTAGTACTTGCTACCTAACATAAAATTATATAATTCCCATTAATTATTATAGAATTAATTTAAAAATGGTAATCATGGATAGCTCAATGAAAAATACTTCAATGAATTTAACAAAATGCAATCCATAAAGAGTCATACATATTTAAACAGGTTTTGGGAATAATTAATTTAACTTAAATAATTCAACAAAATTCTTCTGGCATATATGCCCCCCATCTCTGTCTTCATATAAGTCATGTCCAATAAAAAAAATATATATATAAGTCATGTCCTGCCTTCTCTATATACAAATGTCTTCTATAGCCATTTCTGTTTGAGAGATTTGAAAGTGATCTACTAATAATTCCATTTTCCAGTTTATTTACATATACAACAGTTACAGTATAAATGTATTTTTTCCACAGCATGCTGCTCTATATTTGTAACTTGTGTAAACAAGTATTGCTTATGTAATGTAGTTACAATCCTGGTCATATGATTTATATGTAAATTAATGTTGATCAAATTATATATACCTTAAATTTGTAAACGTAATTAAAATGTAAAACACTCCTATTAATCTACCAGTATTATGAAGTGTAGCCAAGAAATTCTATGAATAAAATGCAATTTGCCCAAATAGTCAAGTATCACTTGTGTTAATATTTTCATTCTGCAAAACAAAGTTAAAGGTTTTTGCCACCCCTCCAGAGGCTTTTATAAGTCACACTAATTAAGAACACAGGAACAGGAAGTTTACAAACGACACAAGATTTAATCCTGAAAAATCCAAAAGATTTTATCAAGATGAATACTACAAAAAAATTTTTAAAGAATTAATTTACCTGCACACTTATATTAATTGTTCCTAAAACATTTTTATCATCACATAATACTCACAAAAGCAGAGGTTGGCTCTTCAGGTCTGTCAAGGTACAGGTACCCTCCATTTTAGCTTACTGACTTGATTAACCACACCTGAAAACCATTATTCCCGTTTGTATCACAGGTGTTTGATGGGCAAAACCATACAAAACAAAACCATATTTTTGGAGAAAGTAATACAAGTGAGGATGTAAATGTATACTTATTCCTGAAACCCCACATGCTGAATTAACATGTGATCCAAGCACTGTAGCAGGTGAACTGAGGTTACAACAACACAGCTCAGTCTGCCTATTCACGCACTTAGTGAGCCGATTATTTGGTAATGGCACAAGTGTGTAATACAATAACCCACAGAAAATCTTAAGTGTTATTGTGAACAGGGCAACTGAAAAGAGAACTTTGGAATTTCTTAGTTGATGCAGGTTTTCAGTAAAAAAAAATGAGGCCTGCTTGGGAAGGATCTAATTCTCTGTTGTAAACATTCAATTCCATTTTCATCTAGCTTCAAAAATCATAAAAAACAGAGTTCCTTACAATCACAGGAATACAAAAGAACAATTTCACTGTCTACAGATGGAAAAGCATAGTGAACCATCTAGTAATTAGTGCAGAAAAAGTACTATTGAATGAATGGACCCTGAATGGAATCAATATTTCTGGTATATAAATCAAAACTAGAAAAACGTCATACAAATGATAAAACAAGGTTTGCATAGTCTTCAAAGGGACTTACCTAGAAGCCAACTCAAAAACGCACAATTTCTGAAAAGCAACAACTGCAGCCCCCTTCTTTAACTTGGACATATGGTCAGTAACTCCTAAATCACTCTCCAACATTGAATCAGCTCATTGGAATGTGACTGAACCACAGAGCTCAGTCTTAAACACTGTATTACAGGCATAGCTCAGCCACAAATCTACTCAAGTTTAAACTGTGAACTTCAAATATGTAATCATACAGAAAGGAAACACCAAAGTGACTTTTTTCCTAGTGCTAACATGTTTGCAAAACTGCACTTGCCTGTTTAATGATGTGGAAAGCACTCAAGTACAGTACATTGGAAAGGGAAAAGTGTTCATTGCCATCTCCTTGCAGATCACCAACTGAATAAAGTTAAACTATGACAGAGTGCCAGTGAATGCGTTTATACGTGTCCTCCTTACTGCGTTTTCACAGGAACACGTCTTAACAGACATTTTATATTTTCAAAGGACAATTATAGTTTGTGACTGGGCAATGGACTGATTCAATTGGCCACACTAAAGTGATCCCTACAAGATACCTGGAAAAGCCAGAGAAAATCCTTAAAGCTCAATTCTCCCATGCAGGAGGAATACAGCCTCTAACAGTGCACTTGAACTGTGTGACTTATACAAATCAGAAGGACAAAGGTCCACCTTCAAGACCAAACACACTGCAATAGCGACAGAGACTGCAGAACACTCTTCATCAATAACGTGCGAGTATATTATTCTGCTTGGAAAAAATTTACTGCATATAAACTAGTATTTAAAGGATCCATGAAAGCATGTTAGTAATATAATATGAAAAACTTTATTTTTCAGGATCCACAAATAATTTTGTATGGTTTGCATGTTTCCAAACATTTACATTCCAGTGGGCAACTTTTAAATGATATTTACAAATGTAAATGTGCCTATTATTTCAGAGCTGCTTCTTTTTCCAGAAAGTACTTAAATGCCACAAACACGACCTTGAGATCTCTGACGTAAAAAATCTAATGTTCTAAATCTGTGATGTTTACAAAAATATACATGCTCAATAAAGAAAACAAGCAACACCGCCAGAGAACTGATCTGTGAGATTTTTTCTTCCTCTGTCTGTGTGGCTGTTGAATGGATGGTCATGTCAAGGTCGCTCACTGTGACACATCTGGTCCTTTCAGGAGTAGCAAGAGACAGAAGCCTCCAAAATGAAAAGCACATTTAACATTTATAAATCATTTAAAATTGTATTGTCCCTCCACAATACAAATGTTGGGTAAACTACTCAAAAATATTAAGACCTAAATCATGCGTAAACAAATTAGTAACTGTATACTATGGTTTTGTGTTACAAGAGTATGAAGGACACCTTGATGGATTATTGGATACTCACTGACTTTTCAGATTACCATTCAATATACAGTAGGTCACTTTTAGTCAGGTCAAGACAAAGAGGCCATGGGGTGATGGTACAGCAGGTCCCATGCTTATCTGGGCTCTGGGAGGTCTGAATTAGGAGCAAGTCAAGCTTGAGCACCAGAAAGCTGCCACATCCACTCAAGAATGAAACACATCCACCCTTTGAATGGGAGGATACAGTTAAGAGTGGTGCTCCAGCGGAAAACAATGCCCTTATATGGAGGTAAAACCACTAACCCAGAGACTAGGGGCTGGCCCAGGATATTCACTCTGTATGACCGAAGAAATATCCGCCTCTCTCTCTTGAAGAGACGAAGGAGCAATATTGTGTGTGCCATCTTTTGCACCAGACTTCCAGCACACTGGCCTTTGAAGGTCAGAAACTGGCCAAGTATCTGAGATCTGAAGAGACTGACGTTAAAGCTTTCTTGTGGATAAGACATTTGATTTTATTAGAACAGCTTTACCTTTCTCCCTAACGTACAGAATGTCTCATGAAAACAGTGTTGGTACGCAAGGATTTACATCCTAGGGCTAGCTAAATCTTCATCCTGTAAAAGATAGGCTCTGTGACTCACACGTATTATAAATAGTTCTAAACAATCTGTGTGTCTTGTTTGCTTCATAAACAGATGTCTGTACCATCTTCAGTCTGTTTCATAACTGAAACCATACTGTACCAAAGAACCAAGAAGCCATATGACCATGTTCCACAACCCCTGACTAGTTTGTACTTTGTGATTTCACTTTTATACTTTTGCTTGCTAGATAAACTGGTCCCAGGATTAACCTTCTTGCTCACATTTGATCTTATTTAATTATTCAATTAAACCATCTTTATTACACTATTAAATTACCTTTACTTGTTCCTTTGCAGCCTACACATACTGACACAGCTACCTACTTGAACTTTTATTACACTATTACCTTAGTAGGTTTATATGACCCATCCACCCACTCACATTAGGGTCATGGCAACCTGGGTTAGAATGACCTAACCAGACATAGCTGGAACTGGCTACTAAACAACAACCTAGACATGACATCATTATGACCTAAAGAGAGAACATACAGTATAACTGCTCTCACCCTGAAAAAGAATGCCAGTCCATCACAGGGCCACAGACAAAGAGCATTTAGAATAGTCCAAAAGGGATAATTTAGATAAATCCATAAGCTTGTCTTTGAAGATGGGAAGAAACCAAAGCCCCCAGAGAAACATGCAAGACAAGACAAACATGCAAACTCTACACAGAAGGTGTCCCAGCCCGAAATGATCCCATGGCCCAAGAGTTACAACTTGACAGACCTTACAGCCATGACACTATGCCAACCTTCCTTTAATATAATAAAGCAGTTGAAATGAAACATCCCAAAAGTGACCACATCTATTTGGCCTGGACTGTGAAGTTAAAACTATTTTAAATCCATATATTTAGAATCTGCATGTAAATGTAGAACTGAAAGTATATATTTAATTTAATCACTGTGAATACTATTATTTTAGCACCAGTGAGTATACAAAGAGCAACCAGTCTTCAGCTTGATTAGATACAACAAAAGGTGTTCCTAGGATAGGGGTGGTGGTTTTTCCTTACCTAAAAAGAACCAAAAAAACTACACATCATTTACCTTTATACAGCTAGAAAAATAGGTTTACTTGTGTAACCAGAATAAAAAATCTAGCAGAGCAGGAGTGACATCCTTCTAACCTTAAATCTATTTATAACATTATACCACTTTATATAGAGTCTAGCAGTCTTTTCCTTTTAGAGCTCATGACATTATCTAGAATTTCATTAGCACCCCCTCGTATCAGACAAGGTCAGGAGTGGCACACTGGCTTTATTATATTAGCTCTGCTCTCTCCTGCCTGCTGACCCATCCACTAAAATGGAAACCATTAATATATTTAACATGCCACTGTAAACATCTGAACCGAAAACAGACACTAATGTACCAAAAATATCTAAACAGGATATAACATTTCTCCTTAACAATAAAAATAGATGCTGGTCAGATATTAGCTTTTCAGGTTTTATACTAATTGTTTTAAGCATTCACATGTGTGAGAAATAACTGCTAAAAAAAGAAACACTCCATACATAGCATTAAGAGTTTCCTTAATATTTTCTATAAAACCCTACATTTACTAGTACATAAAAACCACAAATAAAAATGACTAACAAATAAACAGTCTAATACAAAAATGTGTACAGTATGTACATTAAGGGTTAGCTTTGAGAACACCTGTTTTTATACAAATAACTCCGATGTTGTTTAAGCCTGAAAAGAGCTGGGAGGAAGTAACGCCTGTTTCTGAAAGTCATAAAGCATTTCGGATATGGATACAATATGTGGTTAGAATTGTATTGGAAAAGAGATAACAAAATGATGTCAATTTTTCCAAGGAATTAACAGTGTACAGAAGTCACCATTGTATCCATACAGTCAGAATAATTGACACCAGATGCAGTCAATTCTTCTGAGCCAGCTGTAAACACATTGAGCTGGAATATATAAAGCTATCTGGAGAAAGCTATCACTACAGGCTGAACAGCTTAATTCACTGACACGCTGTAGATGACAGCTCATAACCCTTCTTTACTCCCACAGGACTACAGTGCTTACTTCTGTTTAGGTTAATGGACATTTCTTACCTCTACACCTCTCCCCGTTCTTTTTTTCCTTGTAACAAAAAAGGAAGAAAAGGACAAAACAAGACTGAGCAAATGGGAACCTTTTGGAGACTTGTCAACAATGCGACCTACTTAGCCATTGCTGGCAAAATCACCAACCAGAAGCAGACATGCAGATATACCAGAGCTTCAGGTTCTGCTTGTGAGCCCTTGTACATCTTCTTAACATCCAATTTGGCAAAAACCATGTTCAAAAAGTGATGTTCATGCTTGAATTGAGCAGTGTATGAGCATGCATTTTTCTATAAGCCTTGTATAGGATTCCATCCTATCAGTTGAGGTGGTATGTCAACATGAAGACACTATAAATAGGGCAAAACGTATTTTTGTACCCCAAAAAGGGAAGTTCAGCCACATTTCTGCTCCTTCTTACATTATAAGAAGAGGACAATTGGTATTTACATCTGCCAACAATTTGTTTCTTCCTTTGTTTTATTTTTATCTAGCCATAAATTCTTTTAAAGCATACCATGACTACTTGCTCTACAACAGCTAAGGGATATTTCCTGTCACAATGTTGTATCCAAGCTATAAGTTTTTTTTACTTTTACCAAAATGTAGTCAAATGTCAGCAAGACTCAATTTCTTTCATCAAGAAAAGGATATTTGTGGCCAAGCTGATGTTGTTTCAGCACTTGCTTGGAAGGGCTTTCCGATGTGACAGTAAAAGCATTTCCACAAGCAGAGTCTATTACATTTCTGTAGGCAGAAGTACTGGCATTCTTTGTCTGAAACAATGTTTTCACCAAATCCTGTCCACAGAGCAACAGCCATAAGAGTTGGAATCCCATGTGTTGTTACTCCACTTGGAAATCTTTGTTAACCACCGTTCATCCTAACAAGTATGAATAAAGACTGCAAATAAATATAGTTTAAGAAACAATATTCCACTAATGCAATGGGTAGATAAAGACCTCTGATGAAGACTGCCAATTGATAACTATAAATACTGTATCTGTATAGTTTAAAATGAAATAATCACACGCATTAAATCCAGACATACTGTACATATAAACAAATAAGATAAAATGTATTCTAAAATGCAAATACAAGGCATGGTCATACCCTAGTTAAAAGACGGATAAGTAGATTCACAGTACTTTTAGAAGATACAGCAAGTGCTACAATAAACATGAGAGTACAATAATTTTCTGCCTATTTCCCTTGAACTGTCTTTTGTTCTACTTAAGCTCTAATGGAATTGGAACATCTATTGCTCTATTATACATTATCAGTGGTCCTATCCCTTTAGCTATTAAAGATGTCAGGTTGTCTGTGTTCTTAGGATTCTTACTCTACTGGAGCAAAACTGAGGTTCACTGCTTGAAGGAAACAATCCAAATGTGTTAATGGTTGAATCAGAAAAACAAGTTCATGCATAATCTGTACTGTACATCAAGACAGCTTGGAAAGGAAGTTTCCCATTTCCACAACACAGTGCAGGAAAACAAGTGAGCATCAATTTCTTTTCCAGGAAATACTGGAAACCACTATTAAACAAAACTCTGGAAAATGTGCAGGAAAGGCAGTTTTTAAAAATAGACAATTAATCATCCATCACCATCAGGGACAGAAAGGAATCACATCCAGTTCCAAATGACTGGACCAAATATCCACATATGTAACAGAGATTTACTTGAAGAGGAATGCAGATGTACGTATCTCATTGTTGATTTTGGCCAAGGACAAAAAACGTTCTGTCACTTTCCCCTGAGAATTTGTATATAATTGAAACGGCCTGGAACAGCCTACTAAGCCCCATGTCAATGGAGCCCATATCATCACTTCTTTTAAAACAGCTGGTTGTGATCCAGATCACGACTAAAAACTTAACAAGCTATTTGGAGCAAACATTTGCAAAGTTTCAGTTAGATGGGCATGGACTAGTCTAAGTCAATTATTTTTTCAGAGAAGAAGCCAACCGAGCATACAATTTAATTAAAAACATTTATTTAAATTAATTAGAAAAGGCCTCAATTTAAAAAGAATCATTTTATTCAGTTCGACCATCCATATTTGAATTTGTCTCAGTGGAACTGACAGCTGGATTTTAAACCACTGACTGGTCTAAAATTGAATTCATCTTGGAAGTCTCAACGTAAAGCTAAACTTTGACATGCAGTAAATTTTAAGTACATTTAATAAGTCTTGCATTTGTAGATGCAGAATTTCAGGTGATTGTGCCATTCTGCTGCCTGCTGGTGGCAAGTTCACATTGAGGGTATTTTATTACATAGACAGGTGGACAGGAGCACACAGTAGGCTGTACACAAGTGGCTAAGTGCCTCTGAGGCTAGAGGGAGTGGAGTCAGCAGTGGGATATTGGCCTCACAGCACACCAGAAACCCCTGACACTACCAGGGTTCTTGTACATCTAGGAACCAATTGTCCCAATCAAAGATTCTGTTCTAGAACTAGGAGGAAAAAGCAGCAGGTCACAATCACTGCTTGAGTCTGTGTTGTCAAGTAGCAATCAATGTCTCGCACTGAATGGCACACAGCTTTTCTACATTGGTGGACTTCCAAGCCAAGAAATAAGCTGATGGAATTATGCCAAACAATTGCTAATATATTTTTTAATTCACTTAAGAAAAAAAATTAAATTGTAGATTGACTCTTTAATACACAACCACAGGAAGAATAGTAACTACTGTTACTACTGGTATCAAATTCCTGAGCATTCGCTTACATCCAGAAAAGAAAACAAACATTGTATTGAACATAATAAATGTAAGAGAAATAATTTGGTTTCTATCAGGCTACAGTAAAGCTTGAAGCCTGGACTTCATACAACTAAGGGAATATTGCTTACATTCTATTAATCTCTTCTGAAAAAAGCTTTCAATGAAGCAAACTCCTTGTTTATGCTGAATTCAACCTCACAAACTCCCTGTTGACTGATGTATTTTGTTTCAGCCTGTGACCTTGCAGAGTCTGCATGACCTCAGCTCATCTCTCCACAATATAAAATAGAAAGCAGTCTCTTAGCAAGCATGGCAGTGCAGAATCCACACTGCCAAATTTATTTCAAGATTCACTAAGCTTTCCACTCTTCTACCACACGAACCTTCAAGATTCGAAATAAAATCAGATCAACTAGTACTGATAAAAAGCGCTAGCTTTTTATAAGTGGATGAATTAGGCCAGATCATAACGCACACTCTCACTGTTTAATAAAAATCAATTGCAATGGGCTGTGGTAGATCCATTTTGCAGACTCAACATCTCTTCAGCACAGCACATCAGCTTCCAGAGTGACACACAAGATGTGACTGCCTCACTGCCAGGAAGTTTCCCCTCTGTCCCACCAGTGGAAATGTAGCACCAGAACACTGCTTCACACAAAGAGAATGAACATAATCTTCCAGATCATCACTACGTCATCCAGCCTATATCAAGAACACACAATTTGGAATGTAAAGCAGAATACTTTGTAACAATAAAAAAAATAAAGAAAATGTTACAAGTTTAATGGCGCAAAAGACATAGCACAAGTGATGAAAACATGTCTGAAGCAAAAACTTGCATTAAGTCAATACGGATTCGTACAAGCACTCACATGTACTATAAATTCCTTTTTAATTCAGTAATCCTGGTTGCTTAATTAACATGGGAGAAATCAATAACTGCACCCAATTTATTTAGGACATCATTGACCCGTGTCCTACATTCAGTCACAAATCAGTTCAAAGAAGTGCAATGTACAGGATTTTATAATCAAGCATTCATAACCTCGTCAGTGAAAACCCACCAGTTAAATGTAAATTGCACAGAGACTTTTATGAGTTATCCTTATCCCAATAACTAGCATTCCAATGCAACACAAACACTTCTGCAGAAAATATATGGGGTAGTGTAATGCCTGTCTTACATACACTTATAAGACATAATGAGTTATGCCGGTATTAACATGCACTTTTGCTGATGATTGCTAGCTTGTTCACCTGTTAAATAAATTCTTCTGCTTTAATGTTCTGTGGCATGTAGATTACACTGGATGGTAAATAACCATAATTGCTGTCCAGTAACTTAAGAATAGATTATTGAACAACACAACCATTTGACTTGAAGTTTAGGTAGAAATGGCTTTTTTTTAAATAAATGCGACACATTTCACTAACTATTTCTGGCAAACCATTAAAGCTCACAGTAAAGGCATTCCTGCTATGAAGAACCTCTCAGGACCCTTCTATGTTACAAACGCTTCATATTTTCTTACCATTTCTCTTGTTTTAACTTGTAACCATCTCTTTTCTACATTAATCACCAGAGAGATTAAATAATTATTAAATTCATTGTGTTGAAATACAGATCTGCTTCCTTTGTTTCATGTTATTTCAGATCTTTATTTTTTTTACTCAAAAGCTTTACCTTTACATCTCTGTGCAGCTAAGTTTGTCCATTACGACAGTTGTCTTTCAAAACCAGCTGAGCTTAGAGCCTTTTGAAAAATGCAGATCTGTTTCAAAGTGTCTCAGGTGACGTTTTGAGTAATTTAATTAAATTTAATCTGCCATTCATCTGCAACAAAAACAGCACTCAAAACAAGAAGACACTTGTGCACTTGTTCGTACTCCCAACACTGTGCCACTGCTAACCAGCCCAGACGTATTTTGCTAATACATTTCTGTATTAAACTTCTACATCTCAGCACTGAAAACCAATTTAGTGATCAGGCTGCTAGTTTTCAAAACCAATTTAACAAACATGCAAGATAAAAAAGGAATATTTCCATTTTAATAAAATTAAACACTTTAATTATGACTAAATACACATTTCCATTGTAAATCCTAGTCCATTCGTTACTGTCTTGAAGTGTTTTCTCCTTTATTCCCAGGTTATCTTCAAGCATTTGTTGATAAAAGTCATAATGTCACTGAAGCCAATGAACTATTTTGTGTGACTTCAATGGTTTTGACATGAGGAAACCTGTTATGACTTTTAGCTGGCTTCTTTTCTCATCCTGCAACTAAAAATAATTTCAGCAATCCCGTGATGTTGTACTTTAAACAACCTCAAAACTTGCCAAACTCTTGCCAAAAAGCAACAACAGCAGCATCCCCTCAACCACCCACAGAAACACAGGCGACACAGATAGCAAACCAGATACAATACAAAACCAATAAAACCATAACTGCAATGAGGTAGTGAACTAACATAACACTCACAATTCCTGAAATGAAAAAAATAAGGTTTGATGCCACAAAGTAAAAGCTTAAGCACAGGAGGAACTTTTGAAGTTACTGGGCAGCCTGGTGGTGGACTGGTTAGTGTTAGTGTTTGCAAGGGTTTACTCCAGGTGCTCCAGTTTGCTCCCAGTCCAAAGACATGCGAGCAGGTTAACTGGGTTAACTGGCTTCTGGGGAAACTGTCTACCCTGCCCACTGCTTGCCATTAACAGGCTCTCATTCCCCTGTGACCCTGCACTGGATAAAGCATTCATAGGGCACCTATAAAAAACAGTTCAAATATCTGGCTTCTGTTTCCTTTAATATCTAGCATTGATACATTTGCAAAGGTTCATATTCTGCAGAACAATTTTGTATCGCATACAAGAACACAAGTGCCACACCATCACAAAACTACACTTTTTTCCAGGACACCTTGAGACACGATATCAGCTTGAGACCCCGAATATCCAGTATGAATGGAATGTGATTGAAGGGGTTGTGTCAAATCTGGGGTGAAGGGACAATGCACAGTGGTAGCAAAGTGAATGAGAATAGCAGACTAGAGTTAAAAAAAATAAAGACAGAAAAAAAACAGCTTGCAATGGAAGAAAAAGTCCTCCTACTTCTGCTTCTTTTATAAATAAAATACAGTAGATGACAAAAATCACAATGATGAATGCAAGAGTACAAAACATACCAAGAAAAAGGCAAGTCTGGGGAATACCACTGGCTAGTTAAAAACCTAGAGTCTGACTTACAGGATACAAGAATAGGACCGCTCTCTTTCTTCAGTTATAGTACCACTAAACAAACGGCAACACTTCTATTTCAGTTTGAACTTGATTCATTCGCCCTGCTCACAAACAGGTTCAAGTATATTCTGCTCTCTACCAACGCATGAAGAGAGGATAGAGAAGCAGCAACTACACATTGGCCTTTTGAGTCCCCTCCCACCCATCAGGACTAAAAAAACTTCCAGGTAGTGATGATGGTGTTCAGGGACCTTTGCGTTTCAAGGTGAGATGCCCTTTTTTTCCCCTGGAAAGAGTTAGAGGATCTTTTTTCTGCTGTTCAAAATGTTGATGACGAGGTTAACTGACAGAAAAGGTACACTGCCTTCATTCATCCCTTTCTTATGCTACTTGACAAGGCATAAAGAAAGCCTGGGAACTTATTCAAACGTGAAAGCTACACAATGATTCCCAATTTTCAAAATCCTGTTTGCTCATGCTTGTGCATTAACATCACATACAAATAAAAGAGTATTTTTTTAAACCAGAGTCCAGTAGAAGTTAATGATTTCCCAAAAGGATAAGGTGAGAGAACTGTTTAACAAAATGTACAATCTTATGGAACAAGTATTAGGTTTAATAGTTTAAAAAGTAATAGAATAAACCTGTTACTTGTTCCTTTGCAGACTACACATGCTGATGCAGCTACCCACCTGTACAATCTTATAATGCATAACTCAGATACACCCCTCAAGAGTACTGTAGGTCACCTGATATAATTAGCTGTGGATTCTAAAAGGCAGTACTGTTGTCTTACAGGTGAATGATTAAACGTTATACTATTAACTCTCAGGAGAGTTCAACAACAAGGCACAGTAGCTTTTGACAAGATGAAGGACAAAATGTTCTGGAAAGCTTAATAAGCTTCTGCCTAACTTTCATTCAGACTGTCATTATATTTTCCCTACAGGCAGGAACTACCGACAAGATCTACAGAGCAGGTAGTGCACACTTTGGCAACAGTCAACATGTGGTTAGTTAACTCTCAAAAAATGTATTTTACTTTATTTGTTTCTATAGAAGCTTTTACCATAAGGCTAGTGTAAACATTCTGAAAGAAAAATATCAATTTCTTTTCCTTCCTGAAACGGAGTACTTCACCAATTTCGACGTCATTTACAATTAGGTTCTACTGTAATTTAAATCTTAGAACTACACTTTTTGCTTCCGCACTACTTTTTAAACTTGTAAGAAACCCTCCTCAGCTGAAAAAGGTAAATCTCTTTCTTGGCAATTAAAGATTGAAAAACAAACACACTATTCACGTTACTCTCACCTTCCAAATAAATCAAATTTTACTAATGCTGAACACTTTTAAACAACACTGTTAATGAATATTTCCTATATAAAATCCAACTTTCTCAAAGCCCAAATATCTGACATTACAAAACCTACACTTTACAATCCAAACCCTATGTAACCCAGGCAGAACATAAAAGGCTCCTGAGTGAAAACCATGTAACATTTGATAACGGAACCATCTTTATCCTGTGGCAAACTCTTGAAAGTCTGCAGCTTAATATTGATTTTAAGGGGTTAAGTCCATCTAGGCTCAGACAGTGTTCAAGCAGGACAGCTATGTTCAAAGGGCCAAAACTAAATCACCCCATGCTGTTCTCCTTTTCACATTCACAACAGGGTTACTCACTTGCCATTTTTCCAAAAGCAGCCATTGTTTTCCCTCCAGCTTTATTATTGACAGCTCGGTCTTATATACCCTAGCCAAACAAAACCTCCTGCGGCATAGACTTCTGAAAATGGCTCCTTATTCACAAGGGCTTAACACATCTTTCAGCCTCCCTGTTCATCGTGAGTAAGAAGGCAGCCAGGTCTGGATGAAGTGAAGTACACTATATTTAGGAACAGGTAAAAGTTTATTCCATGCCGAAAGGAAGTGACAAGACACGCAATGTTTTGGCGGTTGACCCTTCTTCACAGAAGCCTTCTTCTGTGGAGACTTCTTTTACATTGTACATACACAAGTCCACTGAATGAACAGTAACGGTGTTAGAGGGGCCTGTAGAGGACGCTCTCCCTGTGGTCTGTGCAGGTCCTAATGCCCCAGGATAGTGATGGGGACACTACACTGTAAAAAGGCACCGTCCTTCAGATGAGATGTAAAACTGATGTCCAGACTCTCTGTGGTTATTAAAAGTCCCAGGGCATTTCTCTAAAACAGTAGGAGTGTCCTGGCCCATTGGCCTTTACCAGTCATGGCCTCCTAATAATCCCCATCAATTAATCTGGCTTCATCACTCTGCTCTCCTCCCCACTGAGAGCTGGTGTGTGGGGAGTGTACTGTGCACGCTATGGCTGACATCACATCATCCAGGTGGGGCTGCTCATTGGTGGTGGTGGAGGGGAGTCCCCATTACCTGTATAGTGCTTTGAGTGGAGTGTCCAGAAAAGCACTATATATGAGTAAGGAATTGTCATTATCATTACCATTATTATTATTAAAAACCAACACCAGCGTCACCAAAAAGTCATCCCGCGATTTTCAGGACACATATGCCAGCTGCTGAAGGACAGGCTCCAAATATTACAACTAGATATAACAATGAATTCCAAATAAGCTACATCCCTACTTTATTTCCAGACCAAGGAGTCTGTTTTCTTGCACTGAGTCTGCTCAGCGAGTCAGCAAGCTTTCAGTCCAAAAATGTACAAGCTCAGTGCGGAGCCTGTCAAAACTATACTTTTTCCTGGCATCCTGTGAAGAGAGCAAAACTAGGCAGCCACACACAAAAACACAATATTCTGAAAGCGATAGATACAATAGCGATCCAGTACTGTGCTTTCTACAATAATAAAGCTTTTCATTTGAAATATGGAAGAAACTTGCCTGCTCTTGTTTTTAACCACTATCTTCTTATGTTCTAAACAGTTTAGGACCCAAATAATTTGTAATATTTATTCAATACAGTGCTAAAAATGCAACAGATGTATTACAAAAAACTTAAATGATTTTTACAAGCTTCTTGTTTTGAGACTTAAAAGGTATAATTAAATTATTCAAACTTCTTCTGAAAAGTTTAAAGAAAATTGTTCACATACTGTAACATCTCACTTTGCCTCACAATTACTGATATCTAATGATGCTTTAAGAATTAATCAAAGGCCACAAAGGATTGCCTGTGGTTAACCCCAAGTGTCCTCTTTATATAACGCTACACCTTTAAGTGAGCGCAATTCTTAACCACTGTTTATGTCATGCAAAGGGAAACAGATTACAACTCCTCAGACTGGAAATTGTGGCTTTTGTTTCCTGAAACACTTCAAAAGCATATAGTGAAAACTACTTATGTTTTCCACATACATCTTACTTCTTTGTGCAGATCACGTTGCAACAATACATCTACCTTGAATTTGACAGAAGTAATAACTCCCACAGTAGGAACAGTCAGAAATGCAAATTGTTGTTCTTTATAAGCAACTCTTCACAGGTAACGTCACAAATTTGCCTGTGTGCTCTTTTCCCTGTCTACCGCACCACGGCACTGGTAAACGTTCAAGCTTATCAGGGGAAACATGTTGCTAGGTAGCATGTTAATGTGCAACAGGATCAAAATTAGGAAGTGACAGAGCTGCTGCACAAATGAGAAGAACTCAGTGGGGCAACTAGAGGACTTCATATGAACCAAACCAGTCTTAACTCTTGTACTGCAAACTCACTATCAACACGTTCTCCGAGTTCACCCCTTTATCGTTCCTTCTGTTGATTCCATTTAATTTTCCACGCAGGCCACGCCATGCCTGACAGACCACTGGTCAACAGCTCTCTCTAGAGTCAGTTGGAAAAGTAAATAAACAAGAGGCATGCCCCCTTTCCAGGCTCTGAAAGCATGGGGGTAGCTCCGCCAGTATAGTAGGTACAGTAAAACACCAGCAGCATCACTCATTACAAAACCACAATACGATCATGTGAGTTTAACTCCACAGGAGCATCATTTTCCTCAAGTGAAGCAAGACCAGAGCAGATTTCAACGCAACCTTCAATGCCCTATACTTCTGCTGTAGATTAAACCCTGGAGTCCTGGCACACTGATATTCGCCCACAGCTCTCTGTGAATTCCAGCAGTTTCACAGCACTGTACTATATTTCTGCACTGAGCACAAAGCACCGGACACCAGATCTGTACTGGGTATCAACACAGTCCTCCACAGCGCCAGCTCTGGAACCACGCGATTCCACAGCACTGCCCCACTGAACAAGGGGAAGTGGTCTCCAGCAGTCGCCTTAATCTTGTCAAGGGAGGGGCATCACCCTTACACAGACAATGTAAATAGAAAGGGAAAGCCCTAATGGCTTAATCCTACCCTGAAAATAAAAAGATGGGGCCCTTTTCGCAGAGCTCATTCCGATTACAATACTGACTGGTGACAGAGAAAAGTTTATGAAACTGAGATTTTTATCTTTTCCTTTGGTAAGTGCAGGAGGTACTTGAAAACAAAACGCAGTGGTAGATACACTTTCACTGATGTGAAGCAACAAAACTAGCAGCTCGATATCCTTTTCCTGTCCAATGATTGCTCTAGCGCTACAGAGATTAAGCTGTTGTGCTAAACCAGTCTATTCTGCAAGACAAAGGTGCCAGGCAGGATTACTGTTAGTCCACCAAGGGGTCACTTTGCAGCCACCAATTAAAACAGACAGGTCTTTGACAGTTCAAGCTTCTGGAGAAAATTCACATCAACAGAGTGATGCATGCAAACTCCGCATGGAAGAAACCTCAGGCCAGAACTGAACCCTGGACTCAAGAGCTATGCAGCAGCACCACTAAACCTCAGAACACTGCCCCCCCCTGAAAACTAGAAAACATATTAAAAGCATAATTGTGGTATATACGACAACTAACTCCTGTATCCTCTGTCTCACTTGTACACCAGCTACACACTTTCGACTTCCGAAAAGAGAGACATATCCCCCCCCCCCCCCCAAATCTTAACATTACCAGCGAAAACTCATCCTGCGCTAGGATGTACACCAGACCACATGCCGAAGCCTGTTGAAAACACCGCAAAATGGAGAGCTGTGTTAATTTCGTCGGGCCTCTACAATGCTTAACAATACACCACATGGCCGGCAAACACGCTCCCCCGCTCCGCCTGCTTCACAACACCGGTAGAGTAGGAGCAGATTAATGGCTATCGATGCGCCACACTAATCCTATCTTTGTGCCACACACAAAACTAACAGAAAGCCAGTTGCTAGTTTCCCAGTTTCCCATGAGCTCCGGTCCATCACGGAGCTGGGATGCGAAGACAACCGGCAACCGGTTTTATTTCAATCGCTCGGCTCTCTGCCGTCCCTCTCCCTATTTCTGGTTTAAGCCGATTTGAAAACGACAGACTGTACAGTATCAGCAGCGGCTCAGTGGGCCGATACGGGCAGTTGACACTGCACCGTGGGAAAGTCGGACAGGAACTACCGCACAGGCTTTGTAATGAATGATACATGATAGCAGGATTAAAAACCAGGGTGAAGGTTTTGCACGCTGCTACATGAAAGAAGGTTACAGTTTAATGCATCGCACGTAAATAATTACAGTTTCACACCGGTGTGCACCGGCACACTAGACACTCATTTTGGTAAAAGGTACCTCTTAATGTGAATTATTGTTGTCTTCATTCGCCCCAGTCTCCCCAGAGGAATGATATGACCTCCGTCGATTACTGCAGCAGTGCTTCAAACGCTCAGAGAAGCAGCTCGCGAAAAAAAACAGCTTTATTAAACATTTTAATAGAACTCACTGCAAGACGCCTTAGCTTAATAGTCGGAGGTGTTCAAATCCGAGTTAAAAAAAGTTTAGTTTCGTAAACAGGAACAGCCCGCCCCGATCTCCCGTTTCTATTTTCCATACAGAGGTGGCCACACGTTTTTGAAAAGAGATTTGGAAGCATAAATGATAATCACGCCACGGTTTGTAAAAATAGCAGGTATTGAGAGAAATGTAGAAATGAGCCTCCACCATGCCTGTGTTTCACATATGTTTTTTATTCAACAATGCAAGTTACCGCATTGGTCACAGAAAAAAAAAAGACAAAGACACACTACAGTAACTAAATAAATAACTGAAAGTTGCCGACGATTTCAGACAAGAGCCGAGGCCTAACTGCACGTAAACCTAACTTTCCTCGTTTATCTACCAAAACAAAACCCCGACTAATTGTTTCGTCTTCAAGGTCTGCTGAAGGGTTTGCTCACACAACCACCGATTGGCGGAAATTTAAAAATAATTAAAGATTACGTTGCCACTGCAAAGGACGCTACACAGTTCATGCGAGCCAACTATCAGCTTCGCAAGTACGGATGTACATATTTGCTTACACTTTTTTTAACTAAAAATCGAAAACAATTGGACGGCATCCTTTTAAGTTTAAAACAAAAATCACTGCAATGCTTCTGTCCGCCTTCCTTTCTGCTCTCCCCCACCGCTAGCGACTGTGCTCGCAGATGTTGCCTATTGCCTTTACAAAACGCATTTTGTCTCCATTCAGTTTTTTTTTGGGGGGGGGGGGTCTGTACTGCCATTTCAAAATGTCACTATTGTGTCTTCTCAAACTGTTTCAATCCACCCACCTTTAGCGGCGTTGTCTTCCTGCAAGGTTTTGGTTACTGCTTTCCAGACATTACAGCCCAGAAGACACAGCAGAATCGCTGCGGACCTGCTTATTTCCACCCGCATTCTCACGCCTTTTTTTTTTTAAATCGGGAGCAGTAACTCAGGTTTATGCCTTCACATCAGACACTGATCTGGTGCAATCTGGTGCATTTCTCTGTCTTCCATATTGGTTTAATCCGCAAGCCCTGTCTTCTATTTGTATTAGTCCTTTGCTGTATTGAATTTCCTATATCCTAGTTCTGCATCCCTCTTGTCCCTCTCGCCGCTTGGCTCCCTTTTCCTAAAAAGAGCTACAGCAGAAGCTCCACCAACATTAACCGTTGCGCTACCGGAGACCTCCCCCGGCTGCGCACATAATAGAGGGCGAACACGCCACCTGCAGGCCTCTTGTGTCTTGTTGTCCGCACCATGCCCAAATTAAAAACATGAGCGCTGAGCAGCGGCTAAAAACGAAAAAGAATGACCTACGTGGCTGTAAAGATGGGCTGAAATTCACCAATGCTTCTTCTACTCGGCGGGCCGGTCTATATCCTTACTCCCTCCTGCCTGCCATATTTGAGGGATATCTGCATATCGTCTATGTTTATAAAACCCCCACTCGAAAGCCAAGGCTTCTTTCTATGGAGGGTTAGCTCGCAGCTGATTTGAAAAAAAAAAACCCAAACAGCACAAGTCAGCCACTTCAATGGCAAGTGTTTCGAGTTCTAAACTCTTCTGCCGTGCTGAGAGAGCGAGCTGTCTCTGACCGGCAGCTCATACACGGGCACGGCAGTACCTGCTGGGTACCGGCCAGACACCTCGTCACATGCACGGCCATGCGTCTGCTTTTACTCGAGGTCTGGTTGAACAAGAAGTACAGAAGGGTGTAAACCCCTTGAATACCATCCCCAAACAGTACGTTTAAAGAAACATGAAGACTATGCTCACATGAGCACTCTAAAAAGCTTTAAGATTCAATACTGCAGAAAATGACAAGTAACTCACCATGTTTCTGGAAATATGTGTTATGGAGAAATTGGAGATGGCTTAATCACCAGTATAACCTTAGCAATTTATGTAACAATGCATGCAATTGATGTATTTTTACTTTGCACTCCGTATTGGCTAAATTGTACTCTGGACGTTCTTTCTTTGTGAATTTGTTTTGCTGTTAAGTCTCTCATGCCAAGAACATTAAGTTCCTTCTGCCTTCTGGTCTTCTGGAGCGACATGTCTAAATCTGTTCCTGGTGTTGCATAACAACACACGAAGGCACTTTAAGTTATCATGCAATTCTTTTCTCTCTCCAAAATGGATTGTTTTTTGAACAATAGGATGCTTTTATTGGGCTGCATGGGAACACTCAAAACAATTGTCACCCAGAAAATGTAAAAGCTCTTGTGTTGTTCATTTAGGTGCTGTCTGGATTGTGGATTCATGGGACATAATATTTGTTTTTGAAGCCAGACAGAGAATGACAATTCTATACCTTATTGGTTTGTTATGTGGTGTAATGCAGTAAAATAAAATGAACATTACACAGGTAGGCTATCCTCTTGGTTTGACAGTTCATTTCCTATAATCATTTCTAATATTACTTGTTGCACGAAATCAGCTTTCTCCATTGAAGCAAGGAAAACTGACTACGAGGCTCATGATTTCAGTGAAATCACAGCACAGCTTCTCAGCCCTGCTGAGGAAGTGCTTTTAAGGTATCTGGGAAAGTAGGTGTGAGTGCAGTGCATTGAAGACTGTGGCGTGTCGCTGTGATACTGGCTGTTGCTTAGCAGGCACTGCAGGTATGTAGAACGTTCTGTTCACACTAGCATTTGAGAAGCTGGGTGATACCTAATATGAGTCCCGGGGGAAATTCAATGAAAAACACATTATATTGAGAGCATATAACCAAACAATACCTACTGTGCTGTAACAGGTCTAAGCATATAATCAAAGCTGATCTAAAGGCATTGCTTCATGTGGTCAAAGTATTAAAAGCATGTTGTATGTATTGGAACAGGCATTGGGCTAATATTCCTTGCTCTAGTCTGTCACGTTTCACAGATTTTAAAATGATAAATTGTGTTTGTCATTCTAGAAGATGCCACTGGTATTTTATTCACAATGGGTGGGTGATTAGTCGGGTTTCATCATGTTAATTTAATGATAGCTGGCTTCTTTCCAGTGCTTCTTTTTCATCTCAGCTTAACTAGGACATACAGTCTGGAGATTTCCTTTTCTGCTGACTAAATCGCAGTTGTCCTTGTAAAAAGACATTTTGCCACCTATGGTACTGTTCCTGAGTCATGTTTATTTAAAGTAAGACATCTGGCTAATTGTTCCTTTGATGTGCAAAACAGCTTAGACTCCAAATGAATGAGTGTTTTTAATTTAACAGAACCACTCCAATTTCTAACTCAACACAGGCCACATTTTGAATAAATGAAACAAAATTTTGTCACACAAAATTTGAAACACAAACTGGAAGGAATCACTCTATCAGACTATTCAATGCAGAGGTGTAGGAAGTATCAAGAGGGGAAACAGAATAGTTGGTTATTTAGGTGGGGAGCTGCCTCAGCATGTATATTCTGCAAAGGAACAAATAATAGGTTTATTCCATGCTGAAAAGAGAAGAGAGAAAACAACGTTTCGGGTGCCTTCTTCAGATATTTGTTCGAATATATAAAATATATGGCATTTGTTGTGTTCTCAGTGTCTCTCAGTATACCGTTTATTGAGCAAAGCTGTTGTGGTTTGGCCTGAGGACTTCACTTTCATAATCAATCAGTCAATCAGACAGCAGAGGAACACAGTGTTTCCTAGGATATTGTTAGGATCTTTTGCAATAGGAATAAAATACTGTTCATCACACAAAATTCTTTTTTATCAAGGGCAGTGACAATGCACAGGTTATTCCTGACAGGGACACTGCATGATCTTTTTCAACAGCTAAGGTGGGTTTCCCAGAATGCACACTGAATGGCAGTGAATGGGTTCTGCAGCTGTCAGTGCTTTTACTAACATGGGACACCACAGTATTTTGTAGCAACAAAAATATTATTCTAAGGTTTAATTGCTTACTGTTGTACAAGAGCGAGGGATTTCAACATAAGTGTCTCCTCAGCCCACTTCACACCTCGATGCTAATGCACTTGTCATTTTGGGAGAGTGAGACATATAGAAATAATCCAGGACTGATGCTCTTGGCAGTGAGTAAAATGACTGATTTCAGCTGCGTTTTGTATCACAACCAAATTCTTATGTCTGTAACTGCTAAACTTTGCTGTGCATGCCTGCTCTTCAATTCCACAGTCGGTTCTGGTCAATAAGTCACCAAGGAAGTATAATTGACATAGTTTGTTTCTGTTATGCCATGATGAGTCAGAGCTCACAGCCCTTGGTCTCCACGGAAACTGTCTGCTTCCTCATGAGGAGTCGAACACCTCCTGGGGACATAAGGACTTGCTCAGGATGCTTGTCCCATCCGCCTGCCCCCAATTAACAGGTAATAATCCCATTAGTCCAGGATATGTAAATCCTGTACAGCCACTGCTCTGGTGCTCTGTCATTGAGTTTCCTCCTGGCAAGGGAAGTGCTCACAGTACAACCAGCCCGCTTCCTGGAATGACAACCAGCCTGAACTCGGCTTGAGTATTTGTCTTGAACCTGTACTGCCTGCCAGTGCTCCATTTGTCCACCAGACCAACAGCATAGAGCTATACCTCCTGTCTAACCAGCCCTGCTTGACAGCACAGCCGCACTCACCTGCCTACCCATGGAGCTGCTCTCGCCTTCAGTCTCGGATCAGCCCGTCTGCTTCCACCTGCCCTGGCTGACTGTCTCTGCCTGCCACCTCAGCTCTGAACCTGGTCGGCTATCTCTGTCAGCTCCCATCAGTCCTTCTGCCTCCACTGGGATCAAGCTGATGGGATTTTCCCATCTATTTGCCGCATCGTAACAGTTTCTACAGACATGTGCTTAGTGTTTAGGATGCTAGTAACAGCAAAGATGAGTATGAATTACAGTAGATGTGTTTAGTATAAAAAGTAGTATATTAGATTATCACATTTGCCAGAAAGACCGTTGTCAAAAACAAAAGCCAGGAACATGGAAATTCCCAGTGAAGGTACTGTTACAGTGTTTTATTTGAATGAGGAAAACTATTGGGTTGCACCTTCAAGGTGCAGACTTCAATAAATCCCACATAATATAATGTATCCCGGATTCTGGGGCTAATCTCTCAGGGGAGTCTGCTAAACTTATAGATTTCTGTAAATTAATAGATTTCTAAATGAATAATACTCACTGTGCTTTCATTGTTCTCCCCCTTAAATATTTGATTTGGATAAAGAAAGTATAAGATATTGAATTAACTTGACAAAGGTCAAGTTTAACCTCTGATATTGACATTTGAAAAAATAATTTATGAGTCATCTAAGTGGGGACCAGCATTGCTGGGGTAATCCCTGCTCTGGGTTGGTGTGCTTGCCAAGGGAGAGGTGTGTGCTCCTCTTGTCTGCTTAACACTGCAAAAACCAGGATGAGCCACTGTGCCTCTAGTAGGGACTTTACCACCTTTTGCTTCTGTAAAAATACACACCAAGAGTCCTGACTAAATGCTATTTTTACTTTTGTAAACAGAAAATAGAAGAAGCTGAGAAAGCTTGTTAGGAAGCAGGCGAGATGTATCTCAGCCCAGAGCAGTTTGCCCACTGTTGAATAGGGAGGACTGTTCTCCGATCTGTCAGTGTTAAGACAGTGTAGCTGAGGTCACTCTTTGTCCCCACAGGACTTCTCTTGGGTCACTGCAGCTCAATATCATTACTTTTCTTTCTCAGTCCTTCCTAGGGCAAGATAATCGTTTCTAAAGCACCACCCAAGGTTTTCCTTGCCAGAAATGAACTCTCGATTATATTTGGCACAATGTTTGTGATAAAAGCCAGAGAAAAATAAAGCCAAAAGCTCTCAAGCAGTGCACTGCGTCATTTCATATCACACCTTTGATGCTTATATGTGACTGAAAGTGGGAGCTAGAATACCAACAACAGAAAATTAATTTTCCCATTGAGGACGCCCACGCTTGGTGTGTGGTGCCGAACACTTCCAGAGGCCGTAACATTAAGGAGATCCAATGAAGCATTCAAATGGGATTGAGTGGGTCTGACTCTGTGGTAAGAGAAGATGTTGTGTATTACACACTTGACCCAGAAGAGACTGTTGCAATCAGTCAGCTCAGGAGGGGGTTCCCAGTCCTAATCAAGCCCAACCCTTTCCAGTGCTCCTTGATTAAAGGATGGTTCATACAAAAATGAGGTTTAAAAATCTCTTGGGTTCCCCATTTTGTGTCTTACCTATTGTGACATATTTGAGTGATTTGTGTGCAGGGTCTTCAATAAGCTACCGATTTCTTTAGAGTGCACTGACCTCTAGCCCTGGGGCAGTGTCTGCACCATTTTCCTAATGTAATAATACAGTGCACAAAAAGAAAGAATCTTTCCACTTATTCTGCTAACAGAGGGGACCGGTATTGGACAGGGGGTTTCTTCTTTAATATACTGTTTAAAACGAGTGCAGAAAATAACAAGGATGTGTGTTGAATGCTTCTTCTCAGAACACAGCCCATCGTTCTTCAATTTCGAAGCATTGAATTGTAAAAGTCCCTCAACACTGCATTTATTTTGTTTCAGCAGCATAACAATGTTTTGGAAATAAACCACTCTCAGTACATTTTCCTTGCAAATTATTGACCCACTTAAATATTTGTTGTAAAAGAATCTGGTGGAGCTTTTGCCTTGCATGACCCCATGTTTCTTCACTGAATGCTACGCTGGCACCATGTGGTTAAATGTAAGAACAGCATCTGCTTTCTGAAGTATTTCTCATTCTTTCCTTGAGTGTGGAAGGAAGTGACCTCCCATACTATTGCTGAATTTCCCAAAATAAAATGTTTCATTGTCATTCCAGCAAACTATATAAATACAAATAAACGTTTATAGAAATTCATAAAATTGTATTAGGATTCCATGGTCTTTTTCTGTCTGGTGTGTGGCTCTGTGGCTAAGGATCTGTGCTTGTGGCTGAAAGGTTGCCAGTTCAAATCCCACAGTGGGCAGAGGAATCCTACTCTGATGGGCTCCTGAGCAAGCCCCTTAACCCCAACTGCTCCAGGGGTGCTGTACAATGATTGACCCTGTGCTCTGACCCCAAGCTTCTCTCTCTCCCTGTGTGTCTCATGGAGAGCAAGCTGGGGTATGTGAAAAAGACAAATTCCTAATGTAAGAAATTGTATATGGCTAATAAAGTGATCTTATCTATTTTTTAAAAACCCTATTTGAAATAGATTTCTCATTGTACAACATACTGTACATATACAGTACTTCTCTATCACAGAAAGTGTGCTCCATTAGTATAATTAATTCTGCTTTTCAATATATTTCACACTATTGACCACGTTATTGAAGTAGTATTTTTATGTGCATGTCTAAATAAGCACTAGAATCATCAATATTGTGCAAAAGGATTTTATATTTTAGATTGTAATGTAGAAAAAGTAGTTATTTGAGTTGATATTTTTGTAGATAGAAAATGTTTGTATATCCTTAGGCAATGTGACCTAAAGGTTTCAAGCAAAAGTGAGCTTGCTTCATAATGCAAAAGAATAAGGGAGACAATACCAGGTATTGTATTAATTCAAAAGATTTCAAAAACATTAATAAATAAAGCTTTCATTTAGTGAGGCGGCATTGTCTGAAATGTTTGTTTCTGGTTTTATCGAAGATTTCAGATGGATTTCTTGCACATCAGCCTTTTATTCCGTTGAAGTCAAAGTATCAGATGGAGCATCATGCAACATCCCTTTTGCCACAGACACTATATCACAGCATTACCACACATCATCGTTACTCATATAACATAGTTGTAATGTGTAAAATAAATGGAAATAGAAATAAAACACTGAACAAATTTAGGTCCAAAACAGAGCTTGGAGACAGGAGAGACAAAATCGTCTTTGGAAGAGTAATAGATGTCCAGTGTATTATGGGACATCTTGTTAAGTCTGTATGCCAGCATTGATCACAAGTTAAGCAATTACCTCTCAGTGGAAAGAGATAACTGAAAGAGAAGAAGAAACATGGCCAACTTTGGAAATCATATTGGGAATTCTAATTAGCAGCCGGTTATTATACAAAAAAATGATGATTGTTGTTGTTACAATCACTCTTATATCTGTAATAAGTACAGTGTCTCTCTTCTATTTAAGAGTTTCTGCTACCCTGGGAACAGCCGCAAAAATGCTTTATATTATGTTGTATAAAAGAAGTACGGATACTTAATTTTTTGTCTGCTTACCTAGATTTTAAGTGATTTAAGTGTCAGTCACACCATATTTCATTGCTAATTTACAAGTCACGTGAATTCAACAAGTTCTATCCTTTGTTACATGTTATCAATAGCATAGTTTGTAATGAAGGACTAAAACTCCTATTGATAACAATTGCAATGTTTAAACGCTTTTTAGTTCTGTCTTTTCTGTTGTCACAAACAGCCAGTATTAAAAAAAAACTGGAGCATCACAGAAGGAAGAATCTGCAGCTGTTCAGATAATTGTTTGTACAGTTACATAACGTATGAGCTGTGCTAATGCATTGTCCAGGGAGATGAAATAATCTATAATTGAGACTGTTAAGATGGAAATTAATTCTTACAAGCAGTCGTCTTTGTTTAAGTTTGAAGCTTTGCTTCTGAAAATAAGCAAAGTTAATACAGTAGATTGAAAGACTTTAATCCTGTTTTTTTAAAGATTAAAATATATAGAAATTGTAGCTTTTTTCCTTAAAACACCCACATGCTGGGCTATGACTCTGAAGTGATGCATTTACAGATGTATGCAATGTTACATGTTGATTCACAAATGCTTAAAATCTGCTCTCAGTACGTGTCTGCTAGAAACCAAGGACAATCAAATAACAGTTACACAATCTGCCTTTTTAATCTTTAACATTTATTGAATGTTCCTATTCTTCAATACAAAAGAAAATATTTAACAATGGTCTGCTTATGGGATATATACATACATACTTTAGAGGTCAAAGTGACAACTTTCACTTCTTTCAAACTCAGCATCTCACACTGTAACATAAAGCTGACCTGTGTCTGTCTTACTTCACAGTAGACATAGACAGAAGAAAATAGTCAGAAATCAGCCCTTCTGCACAGCAACATTACTCAAATCCTCAAGAGGGCAACATGCTCCCATGTGGTTAATAGCTCCTGATCTGTTGTGAAATTCCTGGTATTGTACATGGTGCCAAAAACAAAAGCTTTGATTATGTGAAAATGACATTGCTTTATTGCCGTAATTCCTTCACAAAATGTAATTCCACATCTGCAAGAGGCACTGTTTCACCTTTCTTTGAGAGGGAACTATAAGTTATAAACTATAACTATATATTAGGTGAAACAGGGATATGAATCTTATGCTTAATCCCAATCTATTATTTATTTTATTTATTAAGAAGGAGAAATGATTGAATCTTTGTTCATAAAGAATTAAACTGCTCTGACATGAAATTGTGTGCTAAATTAAGAGCATTTGTATTTTTAATTTCAATACTATTTTTCAATTTGGTTCAAAAAACATTTCCAATGCACTTATTATGCAATCTTTTATTATGATAAGATTATAACCCTCTTGATGATAAGGGAGGATTCAAGATTACAGTAAGCCCCCAAATCACAGACTCATTAAACTCACTAAACACCGCATACAAAAATAATTAAAATTTCAAATGAAGAAGAAGAAAACCATAATACCAGTGTAAACATGCTTCAGGAACTTACATACATACAAATATTGCACATATAAATGGATATATCCCTCCAGCCCTCTATAGCTGGGTACTTCTGCATGTGTCTTTTTGACACATTTTGAAAACATGCCTCATTTACTTCACTGCACACTTTCAAGATATCACACAATAAGTATGGCAAAGGTCATGTATGCTGCATTTTGCGGTTAGAAAAAGCCATCCTTCTACGAGAATGGCCAAAAAATCAAAACTGTGATCCAGCCACTTGGTGTCAGGGGGTGTTTTCATGTCAAAGTTCCAAACTAAGAGCAGCAGCAAAAAAGGTATCAGGTCAGTCCCTGGTGTTATGTGGTTCAGGATTAGAATTGATCCACACTTATTATGTTAGTTCTGTAAAAAAAAAAGAAATATAATGTGTCTTAATATTTATTCTGACCTGTAAATGGACTTTCATCTCAAGTTTGCCATCTGGTGGATATCAGTAGGAATCACAAAAACAAGCAAATAACTTTAAAAACCCAAAACCCAGTTTATTCTGTATTTAAACAGGTATAGCAGAATCAGTGTGTTTTGGTCCCTGCTACACTCAGGTTTAACTGGGTGCTACAATTGTGTTATATACAGTGCAGTACCTTAGCTATGGGACTCCTTTATCCCAGGACCAATTCTCTCATGAATGTCAGCAGCAGCCTCCGAAAACACACCGGGCTGCACAATCTGGTCTTTCTTTAATTTCTCCCTTAAATCAGATTTTATTCCGGAATTCCGGACTTCTCTGCCTGATCTGCTGCTGGTGCCGGATACCGGCGGCATGTCGCCCAGGTGGGGTCTGCACATCAGTGGTGGATGAAGCAGACCCCCGAGAGTACAGTATGTCAATCACTTTGGGATCCTTCGGAATGAAAAGAGCTGGTCGAATGCAAGCAATTATTATTTCGCTTTGAAGCCAGGGGACGTTGAGTATTCCACATAAAGTCCAAAGAAATGGACCTAGTCTGCCACTTTTTCATGTTTTGTACTCTTTTAAGAAAATAAAACCATTTCCTTGAATCTGTAGACTAGTTGCTGGCAGTGAAGCACACACCTTACTTAAAGCTTTTAATTTTATTCTCCCAATAGCCAGGATCAGTAAGTAAGCATCAGAAAAAATCAGGGCTGGAAAGGCACCTCACTATGGTCAGTTAAATCTGAAAAACACATTGACTTGTTTTTAGCTAGCATAGCAACATTAAAAAACGATTTCACAAACTTAAGAGAGATTCTACTAAGTTTTCCATTAGGAAATGAAGGAATGTAGGGGTTCAGATACAAGGTTCTAATCCTTAGTCTAACACTAAACAATCCCTTTTAATTCCATCATTTTACAAAAAAAAAACAATAGTGTGTAGGTTACTAACACTCTCCTGCATTAGTCCTCCGTGTGCTTTAGCAGAATAGTCATTAAAAAACTCTAGCTCTCTATAATAATCTATAATGCTTACTTTTTACATTTGTCTTGTCCTTTTTTCTTCAATGTTTTGATGAATGTTTGTTTTCGAGATAGCTTGAAAAAACACCCTTTAAAGTCTTTAGTTTTTCATTTACTGTACCACAAGATATTGTTTGGACAAACAAAATCTTACGACATCTTCTGAGGTATTGCTTCTGTTTGATATTGTATAGGAATCAACAGCACACTGCTGGCATTCTAGTGAAATGACCAAAAATCAAATGACATATAAAATGACAATTTCTTAACAGGGTTTATGCACTTAACTTGTAAACTGTCCATATAGTTCTCTGTAAAGCTCCAAATCAATCTGCAGCTTCTGTGTATGGATTTCTTTTAAACAGGTGTTGAGAAGACAACTTAATTATAAGAAAACTGAAAAAAAAAACTGTATATTGCCA
This sequence comes from Lepisosteus oculatus, assembly GCF_040954835.1. Classification (NCBI taxonomy): domain Eukaryota; kingdom Metazoa; phylum Chordata; class Actinopteri; order Semionotiformes; family Lepisosteidae; genus Lepisosteus; species Lepisosteus oculatus. Next base: position 6,271,437 of record NC_090705.1, on the reverse strand, counting down.
AGCTTTCCTGGAGGTTCAAATGGTTCGAAAATGTCTACTGCTGTCTACAGGTGGCAGATCCTCCTGTTTGCAGAACAGACGTTGTACAGTAAGAGATTGCTCATCTCTATAGGACTGTATAACATTCTTGCATCATTCTTCAGGATGTCTCAAGTCATGTTCCATGCAACATGAAATAATAAAAAATGTTGCAAAAGACTGTACACATCTTGAAAGAATATTAAAATATGTGCACAAGGTTTTAGGATGTTTCTGTCAAGGCACACTCCATGGGATCTTCAGAAAGTTTCCTGGTGTGCATCAGGTCAGATCTGAGAGAGACTGGGCGTCCCCAGCTTGGTCAGTGTAGCAATGGTCCTGCAATGCTCCGTGCTCAAAACTGTGCTGCATAGTTTCCAGTCTCGTGGCACTTGAAAAGGAAGGCACCTGGCTGGTAGTTCATCTCACAGATTGTAGTTCTTTAATAAGACGTCACAGAGAAGACTGGAAGGAACAGTTTTGGGTAAATCCTCCTCATTATCCCAAATACAGCAGTTCAGCTTTGCAGTCTTTCCATCACGCCTCTGTAGATTTCTCAGATGTAAGCTGCTCTCGGTCTGACACATCATCTTTTGGAGGACGTGCCCTGTCAAAGAAGCCACACTGAGAAGAAAAGAGATCAAGGTTATCCAAGCAGCAGATGGAAAACATCTCTCCCTATTCATTCTCAACGCTGTTTTTGTTTTTCAATCTTGATCACTCCATATCAGCCCTGGTGAATCTATATAATAAAACACTTGCTCGGTCTTAAGTGATAGAAACAAAATACCTGCTTAAAAGTCACCCAATCACTACTGTGCAGTAAAGGAAAATGTAATGATCCTGTAAAACTTTACTCAAAGAGAAAACGATTACCTCTGAAGCAAAGTGAGGCACATTGAGGTCCTTTTAGGAAAGAAGACTATAGACTTTTTACAAATACCATGTAGAGACTTCCGCAGTTAAGTAATAATGACAAGAGTAATACAGTAGGTATTAATTCAGTAGTTAAACCAACAGTTTCATTGAATATCTGGAATTTAAGTTCTGTCAGAGAGCATACAACAGAGACTAGTTTACGGAACCCACTCTCTCTGTCTTTTTCTGCATTGATGACAGGCTAAGGCAATCAGTAGAGCTAGAAATGTGGATGAAACACGGTCCTGAACTTTTAAAATGTGTTTACTGGGACACGAAACTAAACAAATCTGACAACAGGGAGGGGAGTGATTAAAATGCAGAATAGCTGTCTAAATCCTAAAGGATGTATTTTAGTTACATTAACAATGGCTGAATTCCAAGCATTCTATAACTGTTTGCCAAATGGAGATAAAACAGAACCGTTAGGGCTTTATTATAAGACAGCATTACAACAGCACTTGTTTGTGAACATTTTTACCTCATTGGCATAGACCACTAGGGGGAGTAAAATGGATTTTCTGCTTAGGTTCACAATGGATGACTAGCATGACAGGCAACTATCATATACCGTTACTATGCATTTATACAGTGTGTGCTTGCTCAGATATTCACTTCAACCCAGATTTTCACAATTTAGTGTTGATAAAGGACCAATAGTTCAATGTTCTTGAATGATTACATTATGCAACACAACATAACTATTTGGCATTACAAAGGAAAACGTTAATTTTCCAACAAAGATCAATTGCATCAGTTCATTGAAAACACAGACACAGACATAACACTGATAAGATCAACATGAGCCATTTATTCTTTGAGGGAATAAAGCCAAACTCACCAAATCTGTGCAATGAAGCACATAACTAGCCAGGGCAATCTGAACTCATTGTAATAATTAAGTCAGAATTAATAGTTTTCCCCAAGGTCTCCTTGAACATTGCTGTGTATGTTTTTTTTATTTATAGTGAAACCCCTCACGTAATTTAGCATAATATTGAGTAACACATTCTTTTTCTTGTGTGATATGCACATTTGTTCAAATGATGCTTTGCTGCAAAAATGAATCCTAAACATAAATGATTTGGTGATGACATGAATACACTAAAATGCCCCACTTTTGCCCCATAATTGGAGATATTCATTTTCAAATGATAGGAAACATACCTTCCACATGACTAGGGTCAAAATAGCCAGAACCAGCAGTCCCAGCAGTATGGCCAGTATAATTACCCACAAGGGAATTGCAAATGAGACATCTGGGGTGGCCCAAATCACAAGGGTACCTATCTGCAAACAACAGGAGACCTCTGTCATGGATCACATCATTTATGCATTCAAAGAGAAAACAAGACCATCCTTGATTTTTAAAGTACACTGTTTTTTTCTGTGCTTAAGGACCCTGCAGCATTTACTTATACCCTGTAGCTGTGGGAAGACAAAGCATCACCTCATTCCTCAGATGTTCAAAAAACGGCTTTAAAAATGAAGCTGCTCGGGCCCCAGATGTATTCTCTTATAAAGGAAATGGCCCGTTCCTAGCAATAAAAATGATAACACAGCCCTCAGGCAACATTATCTCTTTGCACAAGCAAAGATAAATTTTTCTTCCATCTGCTCCTAAACAAAACATCTGACCTTATGTGTAACGCAGTAATATTTGTTTTAGAAAAGCCAGTACATTCACAGCGTCCACTGTTTGTTGTTTCTAGTGCATCTGCCCCAGGGAATTTCATGCAAAAATAAGCCTGCAGCAGGAGATGCATATCTTTTGTGTATCAAAGTATTAATGCATAGACCAACATCTGGGACGTTTCTCATTGGTCAGGCTGCAGGACGCTGTGCTTCCATAATTTCTGTTTCATGTTACAAAGAGATTCTCAGATTCACTTGGAGCCAACTCCGCTGTTTATTCAAGACTCCATACTTTACCACCCCCACACCCCTACAAGCGCTGTCCGCACAACTTACTGACTTAGACTCCTGCGGGAGTCTAGCTGGTTTGATGCGATAAGGCATGTCCATCACTTTGTAAGAAACAGTGGAATTCACAGAATAGGGGTAATTCTTTCTCTGAAAGAGAATTATAACAGGATTAATGCAAGCTTTTTTGTTAAAAAAAACCCCAAATGTACAATATAAAGGCAATAGCTTTAAAGAAATGCAAAGTGACAGTGTGGTGGTGAAGTTTAATTTCATGCCACAGAATACTCAGTCCTGCATGACAGTGTTCTACCGTGTTTTTTTCATCACTCCTAATCATTTATAAAACAATATTGGCTGGAAGAGATAGCTTGGTGAATCTGAACAGCAGCAATTCCCCAAAACAAGAAATAAATAAAGAAGAAAGGGACTCAATACTTTAAATACTAAATACTAAAACTAAATACAGAAGACACGTTTGACATTCTCTGCCGACGTAATCTCAAAGTATAGCCCTCCTCAGTTATTGAAGTTTTTTTGCTTGGTTTTCAAAGTCATGTTCTCATCAAAACAATGTTGAACAATAATATTGTTGATACAATCCTCCCCCCCCCCCCACACACACACAAATATGCAGTAAATCCCACTAAAATTCTGTCTGGATATACAGACATAGTCTACAGCCTTACAGATCCCTGTAACATTTTTTTCCAATTTTATCTGTGCAAGGATTCTTGAGACATTTTTTCTGTGTGACTCCAAAAGGAATCTTTCAGGCTGCATGCATATATATATACAAAGTTTTTACCTAAAAATGCTGCAGAATGATTGCATAATAATACAATAGCTATTCTTGGGTGGGTTACCTTATGGGACCTATCAGTCCAGTATATTGATAATAAAAATGTGTCTTCAGATATTACATTTAAAAATTAACACCAAAATATTTTATTATACTAGAACACATCAGTTCTTCATCAAAATTTATTTGCTGAAGTTTTCTGTTCAACATCTTGCTTTTTTAGCACTATTTAGCAGGTTCAAACCTGGAAAGAATCAATAATGGGCTGGTTGGTTATATTCCCACTTCTAGCAAAGGCGTCTATAGTTCCCAGAAGAAACTCCCCAATAAGCACATCTGGGGGTTATCAGTGATGATAAAAAGCTTTTAACTGCTTGTAATTTATGACTCTCAGGCAAGCAAAATCTCCCACTTGTATCAATAATGCCATTTAAAGGTCAGATATTGAAACAGATAAGTATTTATGAAAATTCCTAAGTGTTGTTTTAGACAATCTAATGACTCATCTATCTAAAATCTTAATGGTTTGTAAATGAGCAAATCTGGAGCTCATTCCACACCTCTAACAATGTGCAATACCAGACAAATGTGTCACAACCTGAAAAAGAACCTAATATTCAAAAAGTCTTCAAATTGCTGTTGATTTTATGGATCTTAAAGATATTCTTTTAAAAATAATAAAATGCAAATTGGGGGGGGAGGGTATAGAAAAAGAACCATTATACAAGTTGTGATTATAAATAAAAAAAAACACAAAAAAACAAAGGCAGGATACCTTCTAGCACCTTTACACAACTTATGCAACACACAACCTCCTCCTCTCTACTAACAAGGCCAATCCATCCAATAAGTGTAGACATTCTGTCTGAGCGACAAAATAAGAAGTGGAGAAAGTGGTAAAAGACAGCCAGCAAGCTTTGGAAAAGAACCAGTTCACAGTGCCAAGACATTCCTCTGGCACTCAGAAATAATGGCTATCCTGTACAGGTACTGCATTGCATTTGACCCTCCGCCTGAGCGCTCGGAAAAGAGAGAAGAAAATATGTGGGAGCTAGCTGATATGTAAAAAAATATATATTGTATGCAAAATTATCCACTTAATGTAAATAACCTGTTTGAGAAAACCATATGTTAAATAGGGAAGAGCTATGTAATGCAGATTGTTGTTGTTGTTAATGTTACTGTAGGTAGCATTTAAACTTTCTCTATCACCTAAAGAGCCACAGTGCCTCTAAGGATATCCAAACTGGGATTCTTTTTATTTTATTCCTAAACAGATAATTTAACTACAGGGACCTTTACCCTGTAAGCTTTCATCTCCCAACCCCACCTCTGACCGGGCCTCCATGGAGTTCTGTTACCTGAGCCCCAAGCACAACTGGTCTGAAGGCACTTATTTTACCCTCTATTGTCTCTGCAAGTGATTTCACTCCTTTCTCCAGACGACAGCTCTGCTCTCACCCATCTGACATTTTTACTTAACTCAATTATCATGCCTGCCTCAGACAGACAAATCGTGAATGACCCAAGTGGTATATTACTTGTCAGTGCCATTTTTCACCTGCAGATGTGTTACACGTAAATCACACATTTTTAATCCTGTTAGTGTCTGTCACAGTTTTTTTTCCATTCTAGAAGTGCATCTCATTTGTTGATTGCTTGAATTAAAACAATCAGGAGAAGTTTACAGGTTTCGTATATACAGTTGTAGGTATTGAGTTAGAGAAGAGCTCTCAACTCAAGCTCCTAAGGTACGAATGTGTGTTGATCTAGACACAGAGACACGCAATGAGGCTGGCCACAGAACATAACCTGTTAAACAGCTGTTCAGAGCACTTAAACCTCACAAGGTCAGCTCTTTCTATCAGGGAGCCCAAATTTCAATTAGCTTTCTGGAAGGTAGCAAATTTCTTCTCCATATGGTTAAAAAAGAAAAAGCTGCAAAAGAAAAGAATGGAAAACTGGCCACATGGCACTGCTCATATCTCCATTGTTGCGGTGTGTACATTATTTCTCAATTTTTCATGTTACAGTGTGTTGACTTTCAAAATCAATCCACAGCATACATACTATATGTGCCAAAGGCATCCCACATTTGGTTTTACAGTCCTTTTAATACATAGTAAATATTAAAAGATGTCTTTATATATATATGTTGATTCAATGAATGGGACCCAGCTATACCAATAGTTTTGATAGCTGTGTAGAAGAACGCTTCTTCGCTTCCTACGCTGGCTTTGTCCCGGAGCTCTACAAGCGATACATTGATGACTGCGTCGGTATCGCCACATGCTCTAATGACCAGCTAGAGAACTTCCTGCACCACTTCACCAACTTCCACCCGTCCCTCAAATATACAGTTAACATAACCTCTGCGACTCTTCCGTTTCTAGACATAAACCTAACCATTAACCATCGCTGACTACTTTGTTCTATTACAAACCTACAGATTCACACAACTATCTTTTGTACAGCTCATTTCACCCCAAACACACTAAAAACGATCTCCCTTTTTCACTTCCTTTGGCTACGACGACTCTGCAGTGATGACATCAATTTCCAGAACCAAGCACTCAAAATACACTCTTTTATCATCAACAGAAGATACCCCGCCCGCGTTATTGACAGGGCCCTCATCCGAGCCAAAAACAGCCCTCGGACTATCAACTCAATCAGGAACTCCCGCCGTAACAACCGCATTCCTTTGGTGCTTCCCTACCACCCTAACACACTTCCTATCCCCAGGACTATTAACCACAACTTTTCCATCCTACAAGATGATCCCTCCATTGGGGCCCTATTTTCTGATCGCCCCATCATCTCATATCGCCGACCACCTAACCTGCTTAACCTCCTTGTTCACAGCTCCCTTGACCGCCCTCAGCAACCATCCACACCAGGCACTTTCCCCTGCAACAGAGCTCGCTGTATCACCTGCAAGTACATATCTAACACCACACTTATTTAAGGCCCCTCAGGACAATTCCCGATCACTCAGATGACATCTTGTACCACCAGCAACCTTATTTACTGTATCTCTTGCAGAAAATACCCAGCCGTCTACATTGGAGAAACAGGGAGGAGACTCAGAGAGCGCTTCAGAGAACATGTTAGGGTAGTAAAGATTAAAGATCTCTCCAAGCTCACAGTTTCTCATTTCAACTCTGATCTCTCCGTCTGCATTCTCAAAGCAGGGTTTCTTAACTCCTATAGCAGAAAGACATCACAAACTAAATTTACCCTGAAACTTGGTTCACACCTTCCCCCTTCTCTCAACGACAGACTTGTTTTCTTCTAATTCTCTCTAATCATTTGTAGGTTTCGACTTCCCACCTCTCCTCGCCTCTCTTGACCTCGCACCACTTGATTGGCCACTGCCTCTCCCCTGCTCCCTCCTCCTCCTCTCTCCTGGCTTGTGTTTTCCCAGGCTATATTATCTTTGCCGACTGCCCTATCTTTCTTACACCTGAAGAAGGCTCCCCAGCCGAAACATTGAGTTTTCTTTCTTCTCTTCTCAGCATGGAATAAACCTATTACTTGTCTCTGTATGTTAATACAATATATGGAAAACAGGAAAATAACATTCGGTTATAGTAAAGACTAGCATAGAAAAAAACCTTCCATATAAAATTCGCTTTATGATAATGAAAACCTCATTGCTATGTTGCAGCAGCCAAGGGGAAGGAGAGGGGGTGAACCGATCTGTAAATTCCAAGAACAAATGGAAATAATTAGAAAACAATGCACTTGTGGGAGAACAGAATTATTACCTGTAAGAACGTCTGAGCCCACAGACGAGATCTGACTTTGACCACAGCACTCTGGCCTTTCTCTAGTCGTTCAATGTGACATGCTATCATTAAGCAATTTATGTTGTCGCAGTTCTGAAAGAAAAGTGGTATTTGTTAGAGGAAAATTAAGTTATCTTTGTGTTTTCCTGCACCAGTCTTAATTAAAACTTTGAAACATCCCGTGGCTGCAATTGTTCTTAATTATTTTTTGAATTCGTCTATGAGTAATGTTTCCTGCATAGCAAAAGTTAAATGAAAAGCTGATTCAATTTTGACCGTATTGCCACACACATGTAGGCACTGAGCTCTTTTATGTCTGATTAATGTGGAATATGTTACTAAGAAAGAGTAATATCAAAGAAACAATAAATTTAGCAGAAAAAAGCTAAGCATTTCTTTGCAGAACATTTTTACTATGATGTCTGCAAAGAAGGAGTAAGTCTTACATTTTTTTTAAATAAGATGGAGAAAAACTGATAGCAGACAGGCCAGCTTTTTTAAGATTCACCAACATTTTGAAATGTTTGACTTTGAATAATTCACTTACACTTAGGCTATGCTTAACAAAGAAACGTCAGAAGGTTTGCCAGAAAAAAACATAGATTCTGGTAAAAGCTAAAGGCTGTTTAATGATTTTCTATATTTCCAATGGATTGGTTTTAAAACCACTAGCCAACACAACACACCCATGATGAACTAATGCTGACTTATATTCTCTTATCAGTTTTGAATACTCAATGATACTTTGAATTCATTTAATTGTACCAGTTTATTACTTATCTTGAATGATAAATTAATTCAGGGTCTTCCTGACTTAATGAGGAATTCCATTTGAATTTGAATAATTTCTACAACACTGTGACATGAATATTTGTTGAAATTCCCCACCGAGCACTTAACGTTCCCTATTATGTCTATGAACTTCCAGCCTCGCAAAAAGACACGAGCCTGAGGTCTCACAGGGAAGTGTGAGGGGTAGCGTCTGCTCCTTATCAGAGCCAGCTGAGTCCTTGGCAGTGAATAATTCACTATGACTTCCTGTTTAATTTCTTACAGCGATGAGGGGCAAAACAGTGTGTCTCCACTCCATGTTATTGCCAGTGAGCTTCTTATCACACGTGAACAGGGTGAGTGCATCGTCCCAGCTCTGCTGCAGCGCCATAGACACTGCCTGCGCACGGGGTCACGAAGGTCAGCAAGAAGAGGTGGACTGATTTCACAGGCTTTAGTTTCCCATAACCCTAAGTGAGTACCAATACACTGGGGATTTAGAACACATGATAGGACTGGTCTCTAATCCTAGAGGGCCAAGAAGGTGAACAATAACAATGTGTTATATATGGCTGTCCCAGTATATTCTGATTTTGATTTGTATGTTGGTTTATTTTTTTTTCACACAGCTCTATTCTTTTGAAGAGAGGTCTGTATATGATTTGTGGAAGGAGGATGTGGCAGGCCCGACAGTTTTTTTTTCATCTTCAGGAAATGTGAAACATTTTAATCAGGCACATATTTGAGGACGGAAGACTGTACATGTTTAGCGCATGAGGGCCCTTTTAAACTTGGAGATGGCTAGCGGAACAAGATACCGGCCATGTTGTCCAACACGATACCCTGGCTTACCTTCAAGAAATGGATTGAACACATCCTTGGTTCAGATAGTTATGGAACAGAATACCAAAAAGGGCTAAACAGGGCAAATGGCTTCGCCTCATTTGTTCGTCTCATTGAAGAGAGGTGGGTCACAGTATCACACACATTTAGGTGTTTGTCAAATGACACTAGCACACAGATTTTAAATGAACACAGTTTTCCACAAGGGAAAAACTGAACTCTCTCCCTGTGATGAATGAAAGTGAGTCATACGGTTAAGACTTGACAAATAATATAAGCAAGTACCAAAGTTTTGCTGTTCTGAGGTTCAGACCCCCTGATGTCCCGCTTGCGGCGCTCGTGTGGTGTTGTGGAGTTCCGCAGGAATCCCAGTAGCTCGGGAGTATCCTCGCGAGCAGACACCTGAAAGACGGAGAAAGACGACAGAGCCTGTGGATACACCCATGACAGTGTAGGTACACTCTTCATCCTTGCGGGCCTCTGTGCATCTGAATTGGCTTTTTCTCGGCCCCTTCTGAAAACAATCATCACACACGCACAACATCTCATGTTACCATCATACAGTAACCGCATGATCATGGAGCAGGCTTTAAGGAAAGGGTACCCTCACTAAGAAGCTGACATAGCGATGCAGCTGACAAAAACAGATACAGAACAATGCTCCAGTCTGTGTTGTACTGCCTGCAGGGCAGCAGTAATAAGTTCTAATTCTGTCCAATGTTTGAAAGAGTCTACTGTTGTTGATGCCATATATATTTCATGCATTTGTGTAAAGACATTCTATTTTCCCATTGATATATTTTGTTGTGCTTGAGAATTGCCTGGAGGATCCTATGGTGCCATATACGATGCAAGAAAACAGCAACATAATCAAAAACCTTAATATCACTGGGAAATAAAATGTTTGAAAAACATTTGTGTTTTTCTTGCTATGAAAGCTATGATAGTTGCCTACCGTGGACAAAAGGCAGAAAAGCTTATTTACTGATGCCCGAGGAAACAATGGGAGACCTGTTCTATGTTTGTACTGCAGACGTTACTTTCGGGGCAGCAAAGGGAAACAGCTTTGTTTGTGCGCCTGCCCTGTGACAGTCCGAGGACCCTTTGTGCACAGTTTGCAGGGAGAGGGCATGAGAAGAGAAGAACCTCCCACAGGAGACAATGAGCTCCACCTCTGGAGAGGTTCACCCAGAGTTCTGCACTGCAGGGAGAACAATCAGCTGTAGAACTCGCATCTGTACATCAGTATAATGAGCAATGAATAATGTACACTCTTTCACCTGGGGAAACAAAGTCTTAAATCTCTTCACTGACCATAATAAATGACAAAGATGCGGACAGATTACTAACAAACTTCTATCAATGTCCGGACTGTCTGTTTTGCTTTCATGAGAACTTATTACCTGAGAATATTTAAGTTTTCAACAGACTCCAATTACTATTTATACATATAATGTTTCACTGACAGATGTTTATTTTAAAGCTAATTCTACTTGCTACCTAGGAAGAGAATTAAGACACTAACCATAAGAACAGATTTTGTTACTGTGTAAGAACTTCGCTAGCTTGGCTCCAAAGATTAGGAAAATCTACTGTAGTGGTGAAGTATTGCATGTGGGTGTTTATGAGTAACTCCAGACATTGTATGTCCCATTAAAATTAACTACTTAATTCTGCAAAGTATGAATTATCACAGGTGGGTTTTGTGTATTGCAGCACATAGCCTTCTAAACAGAAATTGACTTTCGCTTTTTCTTTATTACTCTGTGGGAGTCTGGAACAAGCTACCCAGCCATGTCGCTGAAGCTGATACCCTGGCTTCTTTCAAGAAATGACTGGACATTCTGGGATTAACTACTGTACAGTACCTACTAACTTCAAAATGAGCTAGACAGGCCAAATTGCCTTCTCTTGCTTGTAACTGCTCTTATATTCTTAATCCATAAATCTCTGTTACAAAATATATTTCATCCTCAGAAAAACAAGCAAAACAAATGGCAGAGACCTAAAAATAATTTAAAAATGCAATTAAACATGTGGGAGCATTACACATTTCTCACGAGGTCTAAAGCTCTAAGAAAACATTCGTTACATTTCTTCACTCAGTCCTAATGCATACCTACTGTAAGTGTGGTTTAAAAATTTATTTAAAAATAATAGGTTTTGAGGTGAATGTGTCCTTTTGTTTGCTGTCCAAATTATGTACAATACTACAACACGATGCTTACAAATGAAAAAAAGGTAAGTGTACTGTATGTGAGGAGGAAACTTTCTGAAGCAGCAAAGGGATGTGTGATAAAGTAATGACAACTTCAGTAATATTGGAAAGAGGCCAATGTAAAAAAACAATGAAAGGAAGATTCTTTTAAAAAAAGAAGATTGGTCATTATGTAAATGGTAATATACTGTAAATCCTCACACACAAATGAAAGCTAACAATATCTATATTCTCTGTATTGATTTCACCCGATCTGTCATCTTTTGCAAAGTTATTTCTCTTGAAAACTACTGCAACTTAAAAAAAATATATATATATTTTTGCAGTTTATGCTTATTATGTCTAGCAGCTCTGTAGAAACACTTATTCTTCTAAGAATAATTCTGTTTTAGAAGCTTGTTCATTCAGAGTGAAAGGTATCGGCCCTTTCTGAAGTAAAACAAAAACGATGCCACAGCTTACGTTAATAACTACAAAGTGAGAAATGTCAAATCTCATGTAAGGAATGAACTACACACCTCAGAGTCAAGTCACACACCCTTCTCAGACAATTCCCAGGTTTACACCCAAAGCACTGGCAGTGAATAATCCCAACCCGAAGCTAATTACCACTGACCTCCAGATCCAGCGGATTTAACGTTGAGTTTGTTCGACATTTTATCGGTCCGTCTGTGTGAATCTCAAAGACATACAGGAGATATTCTTCTTTGAAGCGATTTGGCCAGCCCACCTCCAGGAGAGTGTTGCTGATGCTACTGGGGCCTTTGTTATGGAGCTATGAAAGAGGAACCAACAAAAAGCAGTGAGCAGCAAGCCGGCACAGTGCAGGTATCCACTCGAAGCACTTACCCTATCCCTAGGACTCTTAATTGTCACTGCTTATGACACTGCTTTAAACTTATCTTAAGTTGATTTGGTTTCCCAGTTAATAACACTACAACTGCAAATTATAACTAAAGGCAAATGACTTTTCAATTAACATCAATGTAATAGAGCATACAGTATCTACCTACAGTATATATGTGACTCATATTCTTAGAGTGTAGTGGTGAGTTTGATTTCACTTAATAATACTTCAAGAAAGATAAGGCCCTGAACATCTAGTCGTTCTTCTAATTGTTATTCAGAATTTTCCTATGAAAAACCTTCAGTCTTGCCTCTTGAAGAGACCTGTAAAAATAACAGAAGTTAAAACAATGGTTGGATCTTGGCGAGACTGTACTATTTTAGTCCCAATGATGTGTACATTTGGCAAAAAAAAACATTTATCAGAAACAGATTTCCAACATCTGGAACACAAGAACAGGCCTGCTCACAACTAGCCTAATGCTTTTATCTAGCGAAGATGAAAGAAAAAATGAAATCGCTGGTGGTGCTACAGACCACTACATGGCGGACTTGAAGACAGAAAGGTTCAATAGAGTACCTCCACCCTTACATTTTTCTTTTATTATATAAAAAAGAAAAGTCTGCAATATCCTCCCAGCTAGGCCAGATAAAACAGACTTCACATTTAATCTGGAAGGTTACTTTAATGGAGAACATGGACACCATTATAGTCATTATGGCATCAAGGCTGCAGAGCAGTGTTGTAACCTCCATGGCAAGAGTCTAAGAACCTTCGGTGAGGGCACTGCAGGTAGGCTTTGAAACCCTTGAAGTTTCCCCACCAGTCTGGTTTAAACTGCTCTTTATGTGCCTTCTCGTTTTATTGGCCATAATTACCTCTGGATGTTTTGCTTTGATCATACAGGGTTTAATACACTTATTAAGCTTCTGATTTTAGCTGAAGAAAGAGCACTGCTGTTTTATCTTATTTCCCTTTTTTCCCTCTCCCCTGAAGCTTCTTTGCTCTTTCCTGGACACTCAGTTGTGAATTATTCCCACATGTGAAAAATGTTGTTTACCAGCCTGAACAACAGCCATCCATTGCTCACACTCTGTTTTGCTGGTAGTGACTTTTCTTCTATTTCCCTAACAAGTTTACTGCACAATCAGCACACTATCCGAAAACATGCCAAACAGAGCTCCAAAGATTAATACAAACCTTATACCTAATGGAGCTTATACAACAGGCCTGGTCTAGCTGGAGCTCGAACTCACAGAGATCATTTCAAGCAGTGTATGACTTGTCAAGACTGGAGTTCATTACAGTTAAATACCTTTGTGCAGCAGATGCATGGTTGATTAAAAAAAGTAACTCAGTGATTCCACATTATGAAACTCCCTTTCCTTTGATGTAGAACTCAAGATACCTTTTATTGCTGTAGCCTATTTACAAACCAGGAGCCTCTTTCACCATGATCTCTCTCCCCAAAGGAGAGGTCAACAAAAAACAGGTCTTTACTTTTTAGAAACGATCAGATTTGTGTTATGTGAGGTATGAAATATAATGCACATTCAGGGCAACTGATATTTTTCACAGAGAACAACCAGAGACAGCTGTATGAGAATATGTTTCCTGTTAAATACATATTGTCTTCTCTCTTAATTGTAACTGTTTCATGCATTTAGTTGATCTAGGCAAAGATCCATTCTCTAAATGCAAACAATTTAAATTCCAGTGGCGGACTCCAAAAAAAGTTGAGAACATCAGAAAATGCTCTTTTCTGCTCTTTGGAACTACATACGACACTAGAGCAACCTACAATAAGTCCGTAATATTGATCATTTTCATAATCAGATGCAATCATAAAAGTAAATAAGCACTTGCTGTACTGAAAAGAGATCAACAGAATTATTTGCAAAACAATGTAGATACAGCAGATATTTCAATGATATTTCTATTAAGTTTTTTTCTAGCCAGCAATTTACCATTGTTGAATAAAATCTCTAACATGGCTGTTATTGTTCTCTGCAAACGCACAGGAGTGCTGGTGGAGAGCAGCAGTATGCCGGAGAGCAGACAGGGTAGAGCTGAGTGATGAAAGGGAATGGAGTGTCCAAAGATGCTTTCGTACCTCATAGATGTGCTGGACCTGGGGCCCAATGTCTTCCTCTTTTGTTGGCTTCTCTTTGGGTTCCCAGTTGGGGAAAGGCAGGATGATCTGAGCCGGATGAGACACCCTATAGAAAATTCAGCAGGTTATGAGAAAACCAGGCCGCCTAGGAGCCAAATACAACAAACAGCGAAGGCTGAGCGAGCTACAGTATGGCTTTAGCCCAATCAGCTTGCTTGTTTGCCTACGAATGCATTTCAGACCATTTAAAAAAATCAAACAAGATAAAAGAACTTAGGCTTTGATCTGAAGAACTAAACTCCAAGACTCCGAAGTCTGAATTTGTTACCCTTGTTATAAACAAAAGTGATTCACTCGGCATCTGACAGAGTGGAAGTTAAAAAGGTTATTTTTGGCCATGTGTTTACAATTAACTGTGGTCTTTTTTTAGCAGCCAATGTGTTTCTTTGGCGAAACGCCTCACTATGGGGGGATTTTTTCTGTCATTGGAGAAATGGGTTTCCTCCACATTATCATCTTTGCTAGTGTAAAATAACTCCTTATCAGTTAGAGAGCAGAAGCGGTAATTTGGACAATAGCAGTTTGGGGGCTTCATAATTCAGTCTTCGGAATCAATTCTCCATAGAGATCCTGTTTCCTTCAAGGTCAAGCTGAGAGGCTGACATGTAAGCCCATTTCTGACACTGTTAACATTTAATAGGATAAAAAATGCCTGTGCCTGGATAGGACAGTATTTTAAATAACATTTTTTTTGTTTCAGACAGTTCCACACAGTGAAGTCCTATCTGTCCGAAATGGTGACCGTGATCTAACAGTCTAATTCACAGCTGCACAATAAAGACACACACCAGAGGACCTGAACATTTTGACCGGAATGGATTTTGAAAAGACACAAACTAAAAAAGGATTTGTTGCAAATGAAGATGAAGAGTAATTTAAGATGTTTATTTTTTATGGCATCAAAACAGTCAGTGTGTTAACTTTTTAAAACGGACTTGGACAATGAATGAACAACAAATGTTGTCATTACATTATAACATTCTACTATATTAACTACAAAAACAAATGAAATAATATTCTTACCCACGTATATCAACATCTGCCTTTGAAGTGATGTTTATTGTAAGACTGACTGGATTGCTGTTTGAGTTGTCCTTGTTAGAACTATAAAATTAAAGAATACAAGCAAAAAAACTCATTTAAAATAAGATTCAATATAGGGATATAACAATCACATGAATTTATCTGGGGCTTAGGGATGTTACTTTTATATAAACAAATAATTTTAACCATTTAGTTGTACATTAACAATTTAATTAATTATTTGTTGTCTGACTTAACAAATGCAGATACAATTCTTTCATTCTGAACAATGACACTCATGACTCATGACACAATGACTTTCATCACTAAAGTACAGACAACACAAACTTTTCTGGTCAAATAGTAAGTCTTTTATTTCTTTTCTGGGGTCTCATTTACTGTGTGTAATTTACTGAGCTTCAGAAATCTGGCATTGACACTTCACTGCGATGTACACTGGGAAAAAAAACTCAGCTGGCAGCAACCTTTGCATGCTGGCAAATCAGTAAAATCACTATAGCAATCAGAATTATGGCACTTGGTGTTTTGTTAGTTTACTCCCCTTATTACTTTCTGCAATAGTTTACATTTTTACCAAATTGTAGCTAAAACAATGGTTCAGAGTAAGCAGAATTAACGGAGCTAGGATCCCTCATACTTTACAAGAAAGGGAAAGACCATCGGTTATGTCTTAAATTTACGTTGAAGATTGGTTTTTAATTGGTGCTCAGGGTAAAACATTAAAATTAGAGACAAAGCTACAAGAAAACAGGAATCACTGAAAATGGGAAAAAACAATAAAATCACATCTGGAAATTTTAGATTCTACCCTAGAAAGCAAGTGTACAGCAATGTCCCAGAGGCTGCATGTTCTAAGCAATCAGTATAAATGCTTGTTAATTATAAGATGTTTTAGCACCTGAGGTATTGCCATTTTTCTCCAAACAAATGATGTGCTGAGTTAGTCTGGCATGAAAAATGTAACACTTTTTTCAAAGAGTTAATGACATCGTAGTTTGACACCTGGGTTCTGTCGGAAGGTTTGTTTTAAACCAATATTGTTAAGACATATGGGTAACATTAGCCACCTGGAAAAATTTACAGTGAGTCACTGGAGTACACTCCCATGAGCCCACAAGAATGAGCTCAGAATGCGGAGCACGAGGGAAGTGCTGGTCACATTCTTGAAAGGGTTTTGCTCACAGTTTAAGGGCAAAGGAAGCCATAATGGGGGGGTATGAGGTTGTTTCTCATTTGGTGCAAATGTCATTGCCTTAGAAAAACCAAACCTCTGGGAATGTTTTTCCAAGCCCATTAATCATATGAGCTGGCTGTGCATTAAAATGCACAGAAAACACAACAGAGACTCAATGTCTTTGTTAGAACAACACTTTCATATTCTTTTGCGTGACCCAACAAACTCAAGGGGATTCTGAGCTGATGACTAAACTCCAAGGGACCCTGGCCTATATCCTGATAAGCATTTACTTCCGTCTTTAGTGATTTAATAAACATGATTTAACAAACATTTATTCCTGGGTCTGCTTAATTCCCATAAGGTTCTGAAAAAACATATATTCCCAGAAATGTCTCTCTGATTTTTTTTATTTCATATTACTACATACATGCCCATTCATAATGGAATTATTATGTAAATATGTTAGGAAATAACTTGAATGTCTCCTGATTTAGGCAAAATTCAACATTTCGGGTGAAAATTACAGAAAGGTTTTCAAGTACACAATCACAGCTATGAATCTCATAACTACACACATATACACATCATCACCCACTAGTACTATGACAATTTTTTCTAATTTCTGTTGAGTGACATTTTGTTTAGGATTCATTGTTTATGAGAATGAATTTGACTCTTGGAGAACAGAGTGATGAATCCAGGAATCTGCACCACACACCTGCTTAGCTTCAGTGGGTTGCCGGTTATGAGTTGCAATATACGAATATGTATGCATATTGTCTTACTACACAAGATGCAATTTCTGTATTCTTTTGAAAACTATCTTATCTTTAAAAAATAAATTGATCATATGTGTCGAATGAAATGCAAAATATGTTGTTTCACACTTTATGTTTCTGAAGGGGTCACATCACATTAACGTCTTCCTGGTTGAATAAAAATCTTTTTGACTTAAAAACTCTTTTACTTCTGACCTCTACTGTACCTGCAAAAGTCATGCACTACAGTCTTGTTATAATTCCTATGAAGCAAGGAAGAGATAGTTGAGAAATAATTTCTGTTGATTTCGAACAGGGATTAACAAAGATATTTATATCTACCTATATTGTACTGCGAGCTCTGGATACGGAAGCAATCAATTCAATGTACTATTTTTTGCACATGCCTTAAAATTGCATTAATTAAAAACATACTTCAGAGACTGATAAGGACTTTGTGTCAAAGCTGTAGTGGCTGCCCTTTAGTTTGGAAAGAAAAGAGTGGAGGAGGTCTGCATTACTGCAATAAATCAGTTTAGTGGACTTCCACACAAAATAAATTGGAATCCCTGAGGAGAAACAATTTTTTTTCCAACTTATGCAACTGTGTTTAATACTACCATGATAACAGAAATGCGTTCAGTAATTCAGTGCCTACTGAAGCACACATTTTGGAAGTTAGTATTTGGCACTAGTGAATTGCAGAACAGCGAAGAAGTATAGTTTTTATAGTTTTTAGCTTATATTTTTGTGGCTTATTAGACTTTTATTGCGCATACCATTAAAAATCCCTTTGTGTACCATTATGTGCCACATTATGTCCCCTTAGACTGTCAGTAGCTCTGTTAATTTATTATCCAGCGAATTCACCTTTATTTTTTTTCTTGCTGAAGGAGCTAACAGATAATCTTTTCCACACTTTGGGCTCATGATAAGGTATCTTACCTTTTGATCTGTAGGTCAAACCTAATGTCAGAGCCCACCTCTTCCAGGCGCTGGACAGAGAAGCGCAGCCCAACAGATATCTGGGAAAAGAGCACATCAAAGAGTGAGCCAATGGCATCTGTTTGTGCTACACACAGAACCCCCACTGAACAGAGTCACAGGAATCGCTCATTAAAACCAGGATTCGCAGAGCAGGTTTGCACCAGACATGCTCATGCTCTGCACACAAACATTCTTTTTTACATTTCACATATTATGTAAAGAAGAGTGCCAAAACGATCATCATTTTTTTACTTTGCTGCTTGCATGACTGTTTTAAGTGTGGTAGCACTATGATAAGTTCTTCAAAACAAGAAAACGGAAAATAGAATCTCTTGAAGCGTGCATATGTTAGGATCATTAGCAAAAACCTTCAATCAAACGGCTCATCCAATGTAATTTCACCACACCACAGACCAAAAACAGGAATTTATATGTGCATTTACAACAAAGAACATCTGGAGGAGTTAATTATTAAACCACAATAGTGGTTTTCGGGCAACATGTAATGAGCAACTGTTCAGATATCGCACTGAAACTGGGAAGTTACAAGAGTGGCGAGTGGAAGCAAAGCATCTACAAAGTCATTTTATATTGAATTAGAACTATTAACAAGCGTAATAAAACTTTAGAGAGGAAAAACATCTCAACGTGGTTTGGCAATTTTGTTCCAACAAAACAAAATGTCATTAGGTATATCATATCCAGTGATCAAGCCGGTCAAAGAACAATTTTCATATAATAATGTAAAATGTTGGCAAGGATATGTTGACAATGTTTTCAATAGATATGTATCAGAGAAACTAAGCCATGATGAAGACAATCAGGATTAGTAAAGGTTTTACATTCACAGCATTCTTATAAAACTTCCTGAAGAGCATATCACAACCGCAGAAATGTAGTATAAAGAAAAAAATAACACAGTTCATAAGGGAATGCATAGTCCCCTGAGAAAGAAGGAATTAAACTAGTTTACTTTAATACATTTGAAGACATTTGAAGTCTTTGATACTTCAACAATAAAGTCAGTTTAAAAATTGATTTTGAGAAAAAAAACATATGGGGAATTATAAACAAACAATAGAAAGGCATTTATAGTGTCATTTTAGGGAAAACTGGGATAACAATATGTATGATTACATGTGTGAATTATAACAAAGGTATTGTACAATATATAATTGAACATATATGTGTGTAATATATAAATGCACATAGATTTATTTGTTATCCAAATACAATACATACCATTGCACAAATAACATTATTGAATTTTTGCAGAGGGAAGGATGTTGTAAATATACATTTTAATGCCAAGTTTTCCATTTGAGAACTGCTGCAGTGAAACTTTGCAGCTGTGGTGCAGACTGCTGTGCCTAACAGAGAGGCACTAAAGAAGTACAAAACAGGCGTCTACATTGACCCTGTGAGCATGCATGTCCTTGCAGACAGCTAACAAGATTTGGAGAAGAGCCAACCTTTTTACTAGACTTTCTGTTCTACGTCTGTCCCACTGGTTGGTCATCCAAGGAAGAGACAAAAAGACCTTCGAAAAATCAAGCTTCAGTCAGAGCGATGGTCTTAATACCTTTAGCTCATAACTGGTAACATCTGTGGGTTGAGGCAGCAGGCTGTCAGACAGTGTTGGCAGCCAAAGACAGAACTTTAAACAGTAGGACTGTCCGTATTTTTTAAATTCACATTCTTCAGATGTTTTTTTACTAAGTTATCCAACAACACAGAGGGGGACATTAAAAGGCACTATAAATCTCACAGTTTTATAAAAGGATCTACATTAAGTCTGAAGAAAAAGACAATAATAAAAATATTTAGTGTATTAATCTGGCTAGAGAAGTAATAAAAATGTGAGCTATAATGCATGTTAATCCAAATTTTATAGAAATAAGAAATAAAACTATATAAAGCTATTCATGGGTACGCATTGCCTTCAATCAGGGTGATCGTGAAGCGACAGTATTTTTTTCTTGCTTGAGTACTGTTGATAATACTATTTTTGCACTATTTTTGTTTTCACTACCTTGCTAGCCAGAATTTTGCAGAAAATTCCTGATTCTGGAACACAACTGGCCTGAAGTGCAAATGTTTCTGTTGCAGTGAAATTAACTGATGTTATTTTTGCCTTGTATTCCGAATTCATAACAAAATTATGAATTGGGATAACAATTTCAAAAATTGTTTCTTAATTTGACAGCAATATAAAATGCTCTAGAAATGTTACTGTAGTTATGTAAAGCATGCTTATTTTGGAAGAAAATGGCTACTGACGCCAATTTAAAAACAGGAGACATTATTGAGGCTGTATCTTCCTCTGTGCTAGTCACAAGTTAATTCATCCCATCTGTACTTAACCCCTTCTGTGCTGACTAGGGGCTGATGAAACTGCAGAATCAATCTGGAAAGTGTTTTGTTGGTTTTGTTTTCCTGCTTATTCTACAATCATGCCCTTCTTCAAAACTGTACGGTAAAACTCCTTCAATCAAAAAAGTAAAAAAGTACAATTCAAAATTCTGCTCAGGCTAGGTTCATGCATTTGGCACAGATTGCAATTTAATTTTTATTTTTTTAGAAATAGTTCTAAATATTGTTTCTCATTTAGGGATTTGTCTACAGCATTTTAAGTAGCCACACACAACACAACTACAGTGTTGATCCACCATAGTATAACACACAGTAATCCCTTTTTTAGTTTTATGCTTAATTTTTAGAACTTTCATAATTTCATGAATTATTATAGAATTATTAAAGAATATTGATTGCAAATCACAAGGAAAGAGCAAAGTTGATATATCGTTGAAATTTAGAATGAAGGTTAAAATATTCCAATGCCATTTGACCACTACATCAAACTGCCTGAAAAACTACTGTGACATAAATATTTGACGTAGCATAAGAGAAACATGAACTCTACCAATTTTGAAACTTCACTGTATTATTAAACATCCAATCTTAAATAAAACATCAAAACCACTTTTGTCTGCACAAGCTTGTGATGTGAAATATTCCATGTTAATGAAAAAGACTGATTCGATTTGTTTCCCTGAATTCACAGGGGAAAAAGGTTCAAAGCTGCGTTTATAATGTTGGAAACGTTACATGAATTCTCTTAAGAATTATCCTGTCCATGACCATATATGGAGCACAGGTGAGGTGCAGAATAAAGAGTACAAACTGAGTGGAGTACTACATGAATCTTTAATCTGTCTGAAAAATATGAAATTTCGACATTTTGACATTCTGCATTCACTCAACGGCCATCATGTCAACTTAGTTTATCATCACACTTTTATAATAACTCAAAGGCTGAAAACCATCCCTTTTCTGTGCTTCAAGCACACATTTTGGAAACAGAGCCCAGATCATAACTATTAAAGGAGCCATGTAAGATTGTTGGACTGTATATTTCCTCAGGTCCTGGGCACTATTCCAGCATTAATGTGGGGCTGCCGTTCTGAGAAAGACCAGAAGCTATGCTGATTAATTCATACCCATTTACTCATTCATTCTCACAGAAGACTTGTTACTGTACTAATGAACATGATACTCCTGTAACAGCTGTAGCACAGAAATCTACACTAATCAGGGCAACAACGCCATTGTTCCCAAAACCAGTTTAAATAACTATGAAAACTCTCAAAAGCAGACCGTAATAAAAATGTTTTATGAGGCAGATCTTGTAGATCATCGCTGACAAAGAGGTATTCCCGTGATGTTTACAGATTATCATTGCAACCTTGCCCTGCTGTGTACAGGTATTTAAACTAGAGCCAATGTCAAATATGTGTAGTTTTTTGCTTATTATTAACATATTTTATTATTATTAAACATTTCAGATTTGAATTACTTCTCTTATCAATTGTATGGGATGTCTGTACCTTTGGCGTCCAGCAACAAAGTACATGGTGTAAACTTAGTTAATAAAAGCTGGGGCACTATAGTTACTGCACAGGAGCTGCACAATTCTGGTGATGGGTCAGGCAGCTACAATCTCTTATTTCACTTGAAAAAGAAAGGATAGAATTTAGTTTCCATTTATGAGACACGTAGGGTTTACAGAGCACCCCTCATACTTTCATTATGGTTAATATTTTGCAGAATATTTTCACAGCTCTCACAGTTCTTTTCAGATTTTATAAGGTATACTGTACCATGCTTTCCATACAAAAAACTGATATGGTCTATTTTAAGGCAGCATGTTATTGAAATAATAATTACATTTATACTTAAGGCTCATTGTAAACTTTGGCTTTAAAAGATGTTCCAGCTAATATCTCTTAGGATTATCTCCTGTTCTAAATCAAAGCAATACTTTCTCATTTATATATATAAAAAATAATCTTCCCTTTGAAAATACTTTTCTTTTAGCAAATACAGATTTGATTTAAGTGCTACTTAAAAAAATCTGAAAAAATAAAACACTTACTAAAAAATTCAAGGTACCCTTCTATGAAATAATTAAAAGGTTTTGTACATTTTTACCCTCAGAAAATCTATTCTAAATTTCTAAACGGCCTTCAGTGTTAGGAAAGTGTAATCTCTTTATGTATCTCTTTACAAATGAAGAGAAATTGAGAATAGCTATCTGAGGCTTTTAACTGAAAAGGAAATATTTCCTTATAAGATCTCTTCTTTATCGTTTTGTGTCCCATAACTGACTGCTAACCTCTTCAAAGTCTGAAACCAGAGACCTTTCTCTTAGTGAAAACATAGGTGGTTCAGACGCACTGTTTAGTATTGATCTGTGGACATGAAGTGATCAGTCACTGACAATGCCCCTTCACTCCTGCTGTATCTGGTTACAGTTTCCTGTTTTAAGAAGAAGATCTGTAAGGGCTGTTTAAATGTGGCACGGCCAGTGCCAACACCCCATTAGCTCTTTCGCAGAATTGAATTAGAAGTGAATTATTTGAAACCTATCCTCTCGTCTCTTACATTGGTTTCAGCCAACATGGGGTTCCCGAGATCACACACCACCATTCTGGTGACATTCTCCATCCGGTACTCGCAGTTCAGCCTCCGCAAAGCCTGGAGTGAAAAACAGAACATGATGAATTGTCCAGTAGTAGCAGCAATACACATTCATCACAAGTGGATCATTAAGAACAAACAATGGCTATTATCACTTCCATTACATGGTTCTAATTCTGTCTCTAGTGACCAGCAATGCAGTAATGTATCTGGTTTTCTGTTAAGCACGTGCTCCAGGCTAAAGAATATAGAGAGAAACAAAGGAAAGCTGCACAGTACCAAATAAATAAAGTGCTGACTCACTAGACAAAAGTTATGAATCATTTGGTCCTGGTTGTATCAAAGGGTTTTTTGTACCTTTGCTGCTTCTTTGAAAAAATACTTTCTGCAGTCTGTTGGAGCTTTTTACTGTTCCTTCCTTGACAACAAACAAAAAGCAGCTCATGAGGAATAATGACACCCAAGGTTTAGTGAGATTTGGCTAAACCCACTTGGCTGAGGGCTGACGTCCTGGCCATTGAACAAGGAGGCACAGAGTGAACCAGGGGACAGCTTCCCAGGTGGGGTAGAGGATATGGGAAAAAGAGGGATTTGTGTATTACAGTATACTTTAATTTTTCGAGAAATGACGTTGGGAATGATTATGATTTAGAACAGCTGGAGTGAAAGGCTGTTGTCATCTCTCCGGAAATTAACTTAAGAACTTCCATAAAAGAGCTGTAGAAGTGTGTATTTTTAGCTCATAGTCAGTAGAGTATTATGTTCAAAGGAAGCCTTATTTTTATCAAAGACAACAAATATATAATTTTAATCAAAGCTCGTCAGTACATTAGGGTAAACTTGAATTTAGTTAAGCACCAAATCCTTCATTTAGTGGGACCTACAGTATACTCTCCATATCTAAACAACACAGAAATCCAGTAAAACTTTAATGCTGTGCCAAAAGACAGACAGTAATAAAAAGATTCAAGAACAAGGTCCTGGTCATTATGTCTGCAGTGCTTAATGATACGGTACCTGGCACTGAAACAAACTGGAAAAGAAAAGGTTTTAATGAAGCCACAGATATTATTCAATGTTAGGTTTCTATAGAGCCTGATAAAATTATCACAGTCCTCTTACAGGGGTCAATGATTTGTGCACAGGACTGTCTGAGGGATGTTTAGTTTGAAACTATGCCCTCTCATTTGGACAGTATAATGCTATGGTGTAATCTATTTTAACATTGTTTGAAGCCATACAGATGGCCTGCAAAGTGATACTACTTTCGTCAAACTGAAAAGAGTTTCCTGAAGTAAAGCTATTCACCATAAGGTGGTTATCTTACACCATTAGACTACAGAAAAGAGATCTAATGGAAACATTTCCACTCTAGGAGCTAAAGTACTGAGGGAAAAACTTATGCCTTTGTATTTTGGTCACAATAAAATAAACATTTTAACTTAAGCCAATAGAGAGTATGTTTCACAGCTGCAGTGATATTCTGTGTTCCAAAAGGCATTGACATCACTGTTAGTTTTACTCCAGTTTTACCTCCCCAAAGGTTTTAAAGAAATAAAGAAAACTCAAAAAAGTTGTTTTGGATATACTTAGTAAAACCCACTAATCACTGGTCCTCTAGTTTACAGACTCACTCACACATATTGCCAATAATATATCCAGACATTTTACTGTAGTTCCAAGTTTTTAAGTTGAGAATAAACCTGACTTCAAGACCGAATGGTAAATCTGCAGACAGGACCACTCCAAGCTACTAATTTCCTGCGTTCCCTCAACTTTTTATCCACAGGTACGCTGCGCAAACAAAGTCCTGTTTTGGTAATGATCTGTGCCAATGAGTGAAAAGAACTTTTATACAGCATGATTTTCGGATTTTTCACCACTCGGTTCAAGAAAATAAATAGACATTAATCATGAAGACCAGAAAACAATACATCAAAAATGCAGTTCTGAAAAAAATACTAACCCATAACCAATCCAAAAACTTAAAACCCTCCTTTGTTCAATGCTGATAACGAGTGAAAACAGCTAATGGATATGGTGTCTATGCTTGAGTGGATATATCCACTGCATGACAAAAAAACTAATGAACAGCAAATTTAAGAGGTTTTTCAGATACTAAAATTATATTAAAATATGTATTGTTATCCATTCAGCACATTTTAGATTTATCATGTTCTAGAACGGAGGGATTCTTAAACATTTTTTCTGATCTCAGAACTCACCAACTTTTTTATTTCATTTAATTTACTATATTTGAATCTACTGTACTTTTCTCTTTTCAGGTTTCCCCTAGTGATAATGTATCACGCTGGTGCTATATTCTCCATTCCTGTCACTTCAGAGTCCAAGAGCTCAAGAATGTGGCTGTGTTTGAGTGCACTGAAATATACCCTGAAGATACTGAAGATAGAGATTGGCCCCCTAGTGAGGATACCTCATTTCTGCGCTCCACTCCAATATAATCGGCTTGTGGGGGAATCAGGACGTAAAGCTCAGCCTCATAGGCCCCCTCTCCTTGGTTCTGTGCATTGATGATCAACGTGAGGAGGTTGTCATCACCAATTGTCAACTCTTCTCTGTCCCTGTGAAAGCAATACATTTCATTATGGATGTTACGTCCCCACTATGGCTCAGTCTAGGGGCGAATGGGGACTAACACATGAGGGTTTAACAGCCGGAAATACACAAACAAACAAAATAACAAACAAACACTAATTACACTATTCTACAATCCAATACCCTCTGAACCTGTCTCCTGAGAAAGGGGTGGCAAAGCCAAAGCAAAGTCTTCCATAAGATATCTGTCTACTCTATCTCAACGAAGTTATAATGGAAAACTATAAAAAAACACAGATGTCACAACAATCCCGACCCCACGCCACAGCCAAGAAAACAAATCCGATCCGTCTTGTGTTTTCGCCCTTTCTCCTTTAAACACCTCTCTTCCACGCAACTCTCCGGACCTCCTGTACCGGCATTTAAACCCAGATCGCTGTCTTCAACCAATCCAGAGAGAGGCCCAATTTAGGGACACACCCACCTCCAAAAATGGACCTCCGCACAGGAGGGGAGTAAAAAGAAAACAGAATGTAACAATGGAGTCATGGTGATGCCTCTGGACACTTAACTAAGAGGTTGGGGATGAAATCCAAGGTGACACTGCTGTTGCACCCTTGAGCAAGGTACGTCACTTGCTTCAATAAAAAATGCCCAGCTGTATGAATGGGAACAAAGTGCAAGCTGCTTTGAATAAAAGTGTGAGCTATACATACACACACACATATGTATATACCTTTTTAACTAAACAGTCTTGGATTACGCCAACAAAAATAAACAAGAACACAGTGGGAATTTGATCAGACATATCCACCCATGCCATGAGTTCTCATTAATAGTCATACCAAGGTAGAGACCTGGTGGATATATAGTATAAGCATGGCCAAAGCATGGCCAAACAGACCCTCAGCTGACAGTGCACATCAGAGCAGAAGTGATGGTAACATTTCTACTGAGCTTTCTCCAAACCACACTGCTTGCTGGCAGACTCTTGTTCTCGCTAGTTAAAAGCAATTAGGAATTCTACCCAGGAGCACTATGATTTTGCAATAGGAGCATGGGATAGAAACACACACATAGGAACCAACCCTAAAGTAAAACTGTTTTTTTCTATACATTAGCCACACAATCTCCAGGATGAAATTCTGAACCATACATGTTCAGATCGTCACAGAGGCGCAGTGATTTACTGCAGTGAAAAATCTGCTATTGGTTTGAGCATTTTACACATTCAAGGGAGTTCTTATTGCAAATGAATGTTTGACTGTCATGGAAGCCTCTGGCAATAATATCACTTACAGTAAGAAGCAGTGAAACTTGACAAGCTAGTGTCTATTTTCACTGTTCATTTCACCGAATCAAATGGAAAGTACAGATGTTTTACCTGTCCCACAAGAGGTACATCATGTTTGAGGAAACCAGCCAACTGCAAGGCCATGTGACTCCAGAGACATGTTATCCAACACCATAATATTTCCGTAGACTCATGTAAAATTTAACAACATTTTAAACGTCTGCCTTGAAAATGTCAAGAAAATTGCTCTCCATGTGGCACAAAACATCACCAAATGAAGAGCTGCTGGATATGTGCATAGAAAATGCTGACTAGCCTCAATCAACAGTGTAAATACAGAGAACCACACTGCTTATAATAGTGTGAATGTCCTCAAATTTCACAAAGATGTGATCATTTTATTAGCTGTCTTTGACACACTGCTGTTTTTTTTGGTGTTCCAGGTTAGGCGATCGGTATTAATGGCTGTAGTCATTGTAGTCACAAAGGGAAAAATACAATTTTTTACTATCACCATGATTGGTGATTGGAAGAGCAGCTTGATGTTGCACATATTATCCAATGCACATCCCGTATTATCCCAGGTGGTGGAATATTTAGGCCCCAGTCCCATCTTATTACTTTGGGATGATGGTCCTCATTTGCAGAGGTGTGTGGGTGTCACAATTATAGTCCCTCCTCCTTAAGGGTGCTCCAGCCCTTTCACTTCAGACTTAATTCTGTGCACCTGACCCCTTTTCCCAGCCCACCTTAAAAGCCAGGCGCTGACGTTCATCCTGGTTCTGCATCTGGTTTCCGCACCATGCGAGTCCGGGACCTGGAAGCGCCTGGTCCCGTTAAGGTTTTAATCTCTGTTCCCGTTCCTGTTCCCTGTCTGCCGGTTCCGACCCGGTTCATGGTTTTAATTCCCTGTTTGGATGGATCTCCTGGCTATGGACTTCCTCTTGTGTTTTTGGATACCCTCTTTGGATTACTCTTTTGGATTGTTCGCCTCGGCCACACCTCCCCCGTGCACCAGCGCACCTTGGACACGCCCCCCCTGTTTTCAGCCCCGTATTCCTGCATGACGTTTTCCCAGTGTTTCCCCACTTCTTTGGATTGTGTCGTCCGCATAGGGTCCAGAAAGAACTGTTCGTTACAGTGGGACAACGAGACTGAGATCACAGTAAAGATGATGGAAGTCTGTCTCATGTTGTTCAACTTAGCCATGAGTTGTGACACTAAGAGTCGATTTCTTAGCCTGAGAGTGTATTAGGGATTTATAAAAGTAGTTCATTCCAATATACAGTACCATGCACATGTAGCGTTTATGCAACATGAATGGAAGAATTAGTAACACTGATTTACACTAATATCACATATACTGATGCTTATATTTGCCCTTCGTTTGAACGAGAGACTAACACTTACATTCTGGCAGCAAGCTTGAGATCAGGAATACACATATTGTCTTCTCCACAGTCCAGCAGAATGTAGGCCTGAGCAATTGACACAACAAAATCACATTATTTTCTCATTTCAAATACTTTTTTTACATCCAAACACTTGTGAGCTGCCCGTTTAGTACAATTGTACAGTGCAGCTGAAGAGTATAATTACAATTGAAAAAATACGTTTGTGTTAAACTC
Organism: Lepisosteus oculatus; assembly: GCF_040954835.1. Classification (NCBI taxonomy): domain Eukaryota; kingdom Metazoa; phylum Chordata; class Actinopteri; order Semionotiformes; family Lepisosteidae; genus Lepisosteus; species Lepisosteus oculatus. Next base: position 6,242,706 of record NC_090705.1, on the reverse strand, counting down.
AATGAATCATGCCACGTGTAGCAATGGTATTACATGAGCGTACATGAGCTGAACTGAGTTTTTATTTTACAATTGAGGACAAGCAGAGAACAGCTTTTGAATGAGTGGTTTTGCCTTTGTTTCTAGCTTTGCAATGCTCTTCACATAATTCGTAATACAAACTGAGTTTGAAATAGAATGGCAATTTTGTACATATGCACATTGGGTACATATTTCAGCTCAAAGCATGGAAAATCCAACATATATTATCCTCAATCAAATACATGATTACACAATGATATATTTAACTAGTCCAGCAATCATCATGACCGATACGACTCTTACCTGCTCCTGTAAGAATGACTTTCCATAATAGTTCAGTATTGGCTTCAGACTCAAACCCGGAAGTGGAGTCGACTCATCCAGACTGTAATTTAAGCCAATGCTGATAGGAGTCAATTTATCCCGAAACTCTGTCTCATCCTTAAGGAAAAAAATTGCAGTAATTGTATGTGAATATGTCTCATAATAGAAAGTACTGCACTGAGTATAAATAATTATGGAATATCTTTCAGGTCCTGTACAATCTTTTTTAGTATTCTTTCTGTGATTAGATCTAGTAATTCAATTACATGTCACATTATTTTTATGGAGTTGTAATTTTACTGTGCTCTGCTGCACAATTAATACTGTAATAGAATTTGCAAGCAGAACACTGTCTTGAAAGTCTTTTGCTTTGCATATTGTTTGCTATTGAGCCCTAAGGGAAGTTACATTCTTGTTCTATAGTTATTAGATTAAACTGGCCATCTTAATGCACAACTGTCTTGAGCCACAGAAAATTAACTAATCTTTAGGTTTCTTATAATGAGAAATGTCAATATGCAGTTGCTCTAAGAATGCCATTAACAATTACTAATGTTTTTGTAACAATTACTAGTGTTTTACTGAATATTACTCCAAGAAATGATTGCGGCAAAAGAACAACATGACATGAATTACATTGTAGTGAACTGATCTGTTTCACAGATATGGTAATAACGAACATCACTAGTTTAAGAGAAACTGATTTTTTAAAATCTGCAAATAATTAATAAGGAGTTTTCAATTGAAGAAACAAAAGTCTGTATAATAAATGATGTAATGACAATGACATCCTAGAAGTCTGAAGCTCAAAGAAAAACCCATAATGCCTTCCCATTACTTCGTATAAGCTGTAAATCTGATTGACTCACTTTGAGATACACGAGAAAGTTCTGGCATTTGGTGGGTGTCCTCCTCTTTAAGATGAAAGTGAGCCTGTGTTGATGTTGGTGGGTGTCAAGGAACAGAACTCTTTTAATAGCTCCTTTCTGTTTCAACCAGTCAAGCTGCAGTTCAGTGTTTAAGGCTGGGGAGACACAAGTTATAGCTTCACAGCAGGGAATCCACGAACAAACACACAACATAAAATGTCCTGTCTGAAAGTAATATAATGTTGTATAGATCCAACTGACAAAAAACCAAGTAAACAATTTAATTTCTTAAGAGCCTGTGGAAACGTTTTGAATTAAGAGTTCAGGCTATAGCAGTTTTGACCCCTCTGGTTCCAAAAAGAGTCTTTTTATAATGCTTTTTTATTGTTGTTGTTTAGAAAAAGAATAATGGAGCCATTTTTACTCGGCATTGATTTATCTCTCCTTAGCATCGTGCCTTCTGCTTCTGATTATCAAGGGCCTTTTGACATACAGATGCACGATTTCCATTTTTGGAAGCGCGCTGTCCTCCAGAACAAAAGAAATTAAAAACAGCTGCTTACCTACTGTATCAGGAATGCCATTGCCCGATACTCCTGCACAGGCCTTCACAGTGAGACTGCAATACACCAGAAATAACAACTTCAGAAAAGGTTCGCACTTGTTGCACGCTCGGTAAATGCAGATATCAATACACACACTTGCATAAACTGCAATTGTGTTTGCAATAATTCTGTTTTCTTTATTTTAAAGGGCGGAAGGCATGTTATTCCTGTTTATTTATGAATTTAATTTAGTCAATGTTTAAATAACACCTTGTTTTAGTCAAGGTCTAGGAAAAGGAAGTGAAGATCAGTGTTGCTTTCAAAGGTTTTTTTTTTGTGCATTGTGGCTAATGGAGAAAGCTCGTAGATGAACACAGCTGTACTCTTAGGGCTGTTGTGAGAGCGCCGTTCAAGTGAGACGTGGTCCTGTATTTGTCTGCCGGGCACTAATTTACACCAGGTTATGATGGACACATGTTGAGCATAAGAACTGTTACACGGGGTCTAGGGCGTGACACTAGACTTCAGATTGTGAGCAGGTGGCAGTGGTTAAGAGGAGGCAGCAGTGGATGGCTTGTGAACAGAACAGAAAAGGCAGTGGCCATCCCTTTGTTTTAAAGGGCAGCATGAGCAGATGGATATCTATCACCCATGACGGTATCTTTCAAAGTGTTATTAGTTTGCCTTCAAATAATTCAATCAGCTTCCAGTACCTTGACAAACCTCCTGTTACAGCTTGCTGTGATCTCATTTCTATATTCAGGAGAATCAGACTTAGTGTCTTCCAGACCCAACACGGTCTAGGACAACTAATGTTTCAACAGCAGATGTTGAACAGGTAAAACCCAAAGTTAAGAGTGAACCCACAACTGCTTCCGTTCACCCCAAAACACAGCTGTTAGACCATTAAACGCTCATTTCAAACAAAAGTCAGAACACAGTGTATCAGATGTGATTTTTAAGTTAAATTGTGTGACGAAAAAGAACCCCTCTTGGCCTAAATATTTAATGAAATAATTTACAAACTTTTAGATAATTGCTTGTTAATGGATTCCAGGGCAGTACAGAAGGCAATTAGACTTCGTTCTGCTGAAATGACTTCCTGCCAGAAGGCCACTGGAGATATTGGAGCAAACAATTTCCTCTGGAACAACTAATTTCGTTCCTGGGCTGAAAGTCTCGCAGTGCTGCTCCAGGAGGAAAGTCACTGGCTGACCCCAGTCCCTTATCAGCCTAAATATCAATACGGAGAATTACATAGGAAGCAGACTTTCAAATTTGAGATCTGTACTTAAATTGTACTTTAGGACATCAATAATTACATGTTTTGTACTATTTCTTGCATTTGTGTGCAAAAAACACATACAGTACCAATTGGTCCTTTCTTTGGTAATGAAGCCTTCTCTGGCAATACAGCTTGTATTCTGATTTAATGTTAATAAGAAATAGCTTGTTATTGGTACTTTTGGACCTCTGCCTTAAGTCATTCGTGGATTCTGGAAAGGACAATTCAACAGAATTTACATCGAGTTTATCTAATGCTTTGTTTAAAGGTGGATTTGGTATTTTCATTGCAAAATTCTTGGAAATCATTCAGTTGCCTTCCACAAACAGAGAAATAGAATTCATTTTATTACAGAACATTTCAGATAAATCAGGTGTTCTTCAATTGACAATATACTGTATGTATAACAAGTGATTCATACAGTACTTCTCATACTTTTTGTATTCATACTCATCAGCTGGATGAAATGTTTAGTTTTTTAACAGAGGCATTACTTGGATAGCCACTGGGACACACACAGTAAAGTAAAAACTAAATTACACCCCATAGTTAAATTAAATTATAAAAATATAAAGTGCGTTCATTTCTTAGAGTGGCATTCTTAGAATGTATTGTGCTCTCATACACTGAATGTTTAATGCAGCACTATGAATATTTAATGGAAGCAAATGCATGTCTTTTTGTGGTGACTGTGATCTGAAATAATGCACTCTTATACTATCATGAGGAATCATTTTGCCCTGTCTGAAGTAATTAACATGTGTCCCTGCTGCAGGGCTGACATGAGCTCTGACCTCAGTCAAGCTCTTCCTTCTGGATAACCTATTTGCCTTTTACAATTAAAAAAATACTTCTGGGGCAAGCCCAAGGGACTATTATTGGCATTTCTTTCTGTGCTCCCCAAGGAGCAGCCAGAACATACCTCATTCTCCTAATGGCAAAAATACTACATAGACTAAAATAAAAACTCTGCCTTTGGAAGATTTACCCCTTTTCCCCTGGGAAAAAAAAACATGACCGTCCCTCATTTGGACAGTGGAATGTGACGTACCAAACGCAACAGGGATACAAATTAAAAAATGTATGTCTTATTCCAAACTAATAAAAAAAAGTATTAAGGAATTTTAAATTTCCCGCTCATTAAACACAAACCGTGAATCTGTTCAAGATCAAACGAACTCTAGAAATCCTCTTGCTTTAGAGTTACAAATATGTCCTGGCACATCTTGCTTCCATTTCCTTAAAAAGGTGATATAGGAAGTGTGATAAGACCCTGAATGGATCCACAGTCAAAGGCACAGTGGTGTCTGCCTAGCACCACACTGAGGTGAAAGACTGGTCCACTGGCAGTGGAGGTATGAACAGTCTCAGACACATTGAAGGAGTGACATCACATTAAAACAATGAGACCTGCTTAAAGACTAGAGGCAGATATCTGTAGAGCCACAATTTCTTACAGGACAGCAGACATCCAAAGACTCAGGTGCTTATGTTCATACATCGCTTACAACTTCCAGAAAATGGAGGCAATAAAAAGGGAAACACAAAGTTTGACTATACAGTCAAAAGTGTGGAATTCAAATCAAGGGAAATTATGTTACAATTGGCCAAAGTACTATCTAGGCTTCAGTGCTGTGTTTTCTGTGGTCACCACTTTTTAAAAAGTTTTGTTTGGTCTGGAATCAACCATTCTAGAAGAGAGCAACCAGATATATTCTGGGGCTTCATGGAATGTCCTACACTGACAGGCTGAAAGAACCAAACCTTTGTAGTCTCGGACAGAGAAGACCTGGTACAAGTATTCAAAATCCTCAAAGGCACTGACTAAGCCAGCTCAGTGGACTTCTTCAAAATGAGCAGTGAAACATGAACCAGACCACAAAGGTGGAAGCTATGTGGAAATGCATTCTTTGGCTTCCTTCAAGAAACAGCTGGATGAGATACTTGGATCTATAAGCTAACTACTCTATGGGCCAGATGGGCCAAATGGCCTTCTCTCGTCTCTATGTTCTGCTACACAAGTCTATGAAAATACACAGAGAACTTCATTTTCTAGTAGGACCGGCCAAGGCTAGTCAATTATTTTAATATCAGCTTTACTGTTTTAAAATCATTTTAAGGGCTCTATGAAATATGGTAAAACTTAAGCCTTCATAGGTTCACGTATGGGAACAATTTACATGAGTCACCTTTAAAACTGTTAAAAGTCTTTTTGAATCTCCTAAACACTAAAACAGAATTTAATTTATTAGTATCAGAAGTGATTAAGTATCTGCCACAGCCCCACAATAATGTTTTATGTGCTATATTGGAAGGTTTTAAAACGACTGCCTAAAATTCCATTGCAAATAGATTGTTAGACAGCTACTATACTCTCAAGCCGCCTCTTTCCATTCTGCCAAAGTCCATAAAAACCAAAAACCTGGAGTGGCCTGCTCAGACACCCACATTTGTTTCCAACCAACCACTCTGGGACATCCACAGACCAAAAGGCTTCACTTAGACACCGCATGCTTTACAAGAGGAATTGTGCAGCATGCGACTGAATGTCTACATTTAGTGTCAGTAACAAGGTGCGAGATCTGGCAAACTTTTTGAGGAGGAATTGTAAGGAGCATTAAACCATAAAAGTGCATAAAACGTTCACAGAGCTTAACTCTTAACAACCCCCTGGAGCAAGATTCATGGCATTAGGTACTGACCACTTTTCCTGCCACTCAGTGCACACATTCCCGTTCTAGTTTTCTGTTCTGCAGCACTTGCCTCTGTGCACAAACCATACAGATGGCCAAAAGCTGCAGATATACACCCCTGGGGACTTGAAAACACTAGTCTGCTGCAGATTCTCTTTTACATTGTCCTTCCATTTGTGAAAAGTGTATTTCAAGGAAGCCTAGATTACCATAACAAATCCTATGAGATTTCCAGAAACCTACCGCATTAGTATTAGTAAAACGCTACAATCCAAATCTAAATAATTTGAATGAATTAAATTTCCACCTATTAGCCAGAACTCTTCCTGAAATAAGGAACCACAGGCTGCTATCGTATGAAAGCTTTTGGCATTCCCAAGCAAAGACGTTGACCCCAATTTTACCTTCTTCTGAAAAGAAACTCAAACAAACATACTGACATCCAGAGAAAACTGATCTGCAGTATCTGCCTAACAAGAGGTGGGCATTTGTACATTTATGTTGCACCTTCAGCTTTATTACTTCACAGACTTGTTTTAGACTTGTGTTTGAAGTGAAGGGTCATCAGTCATGCCTGATAACTCATGTTTTGTGGTCCAATGTCAGATGTGAAGGTGAAGGAGACCATGTCAGCTCGATTGGCCTTCTCACCTCCCAGATCTCTTGCTTACCAGGTCACCATGGTGTCCGTGTCTTGCAGCCGGCAAGTTTTGTTCTCTGGGTTTAAGATCATGGGGTTAAGATAGAGCTGAGCCTCCACTGTCACTACGGGGCGAGCTCTGTGGGGAAAGAAGAAAAAAGCACTCTTTTATCGGAAGTTGTACATAATCAAGTTTTATAACTGAGAAAATGGTGTATGGTCATAAAGATATTCTTGTATGGTACCATTTAAGAGTTGTCTTCATTAGAAATAGTATGCTTTAACATAGTCAGTAGAAACAGATTTTTGAATCTACTAACCCAATTCACTGAGTGGCAAAGAAAAGCTATACAACTATATTCTCTTATTTACTATATCAGATTCACTCCATTTCCAGTTCACCAGTCCACACGAATGCATAAATGCAGCTGATGTTCTTAAAAATTGTACAATAAAATTGTACAAATGTGGCTGTCACATTTGGGATTTCTAAGCTATGACTACTTCTCGAGAAAACAAACGTTCTACTAAACCCTTCAAATTGTTCGAATACTGTGGCAATCAGCCTAATGACCTGAATATGTGTGTGTTATGGAAAGCATGCTTTGTAATGGATGCCACAATCAGTTACTGACAAAAAAACCCAAGTGGCTTTCATTTCAGCTGTACATAAGCACATTTGTCCAGAATTGGCTGTAAGAGTTTATCAATGACTAGTAAGCTTATCAAGTCTTCCTACCTGTATACCACAACCTTGCCAACGCCAAAGGCTCCAACAATCAAATCTGTCAGAAGAGAGAACATACTGCTTCAGCTTCAAAAGAAGGATACAGCTGCTAACCATTTTGAAGTCTCAACCAATTTTCATCAGTAACAGCCTTTTTACATTTTAGTGACTTTGCATAACAGTGAATGACAGGGCTCCATATTAGAAACAATATCCTGTTTATTCACAGAATTCTAAGTTTTGAATTAACCATCACAAATAGTCAGTGTGAATCCAAGTCTATCCAGCTCAGATTTCAGCCCCCTTCTCCTTTTTTCTAAGAGTTTTTCAAATACACAAAAATGAAGCAATATTATTTTTACCATTAGGGCTTAGTTAATAATCAATTACAATCAGTCATTCTTTGCATTGTTATACACAGCAAATTCTAAACCATGAGTTCTCATATTATGTACACTCTTAAGGTTAACCTTTTTCTGTGTGCTCTCCATATTATATGGTTGTAAAGATTTTTAATGAACATAGTCCTTTTCTGGACAAAAACAACAACTGCCAATGTATGTTTTGACCTTAAATGCCATGATTAATTTCAGACACAAGCAACATGCTAATATACTGTAAGTGATTTCTGAAAATATTATTACATAATGTTCAAGCATGTGATTACTGACAATTTTGTGATTGAAACAAGCTTTGTGTGTAACAGTTGCTACGCTTTATTTTTCCCCCAAAAAATCATATTTAAAAGATCTTAATTTGATATGATAAAATATGGTTTCTTAGGAAGTTATTTATTTAACATGTTATAGTACTAAGGAAACCAGCTATTCCTAAACACTAAGCCCAGTCAACAAGAGACCTAAAACTGTTTAAAAACCTAAGTAAATCTTATCATGGAATGCTACAGGCACTGGAAAATGTGATTCAAGCCAAAAAATTAAAAAACGTTAATTCAGTATGTTTCCTTAAGCAAGTACATATTGTAGAGAATTAAGTGTATACTGAATTTTCTTGGAACAGATAAAAAATGCTGTATATCCCATGGCACTGAATATTGTATAGTATATCATGCAGAATATACTACAGTATGTTATTTGGGGAAATGTTGGACTTCTTTGCGATATAAACCACAGAAAATAAAAAAAAGAAATGTTCAAGCCATTGAAATGAAATGGAAATACTGTTTTTCTGCAGTTCACTAAAATAGATGGTCCATAGACATGGTGTAACATTGTCACATTAAACTTCAGTGTCAAAATATATATTGGGACCAATAGTTTTCAAAGAGGGACTAAAACACACACAATGCTGTAATGGTCTCAGAGCTTTTGACAGAGAAATTTAAGTAAACAAACCCACTATTGTATTTATTTTTTTATATTTTAGAACTGTCTGATTTTCATTGCATACCAAAGAAATCTTCATAAATGTGTCACACAGAAAAGAACAGTTACGCTTTGCATTAACTACAATCATTATTTTTGCTCAAGCAAATTAATAGTGAAGGTTTAAGTTCACCATGGTTTCAGATTAAAGTTTCTACTATCGTTAAGGTCTCATAAGGTCCAGGGAGTTTAAAATGAGACAGTGGTATACATCTAGATAGCAGGCAAAGGCAATACAAAAGTAACTAAACATCTAGTACAAGTATTCATCTTAAGACAATATCAGTAACGCATGAGTCTGCTGTTTGTCAGGCAGTACCTTTAGTTATTTGTTTTCTTGGCTTTGTGCCATAGGAAAGTAGCTACAGTACCATGATTTTTCTGTATGAAGCGTGCTTTTGACAAACCAGATAATGAAGCCTGAAAGATATTAATTTCTTATAATCTTTCTACAACAAGATTAGACAGGATCGTTTCATTGGAAAAGAGTCACATCTGGTTATAACATCTGCGAATCACTCAGACTGGCATGAAGATATGTTACAGTGAAACTAAAACATCTTGGCTGCAGTCCTGAAGGTAGTTACTATAACCAGAGTCCTGCAACTCAAAAGAGAAAAGGGGAAAATCTGCAACTGCAGGGCTTCATTTGTAATAAACAGGCCTGTTAAAGTAATTCACTTTAGTTGCATTTAGAACAAATTCTTCAAGACCAGAGGGAAAGCAGCCCAACCTAGGGTGGGAAGAATATCCTTTTGTTTCACATCTTATCATTGACATTAATGTTTTCTTTCAAATACTTCAGAACTTCTTAATCTGCAGAGACATATTTACACTTTGGGAAAATGATTGAAAAAGGAGTGCCTGTTCAATAAATACCCATGTATTATTCACATGTTATGCAGAGTATTAAAAGGCATAAACCTTTTGCCTACTGCCTGTGGTAGATTGTATTTAAGGAACATGTGCATTTAAGGAACATGTGCTCAGTCAGTTAACAGCAAGACTGCATGCTAAATAAAAACTAGGTTTGTGGGTAAAGAAATTACAGGCTGGATATAAGCCAATCTAATTCTAAATTAAAGAGTTAAACTAACTCTAACTCCAGCTCTACACAAAATCATAAGATTAAATCTCACTTCGACAACCCAAACATAAACCAACAAGCAATGGATTAACACATGATACTAAAGACATTCTGCTCTGAAAATGATATTCCATTCACAACAGGCCACTTATTCAATAAAATATACTGTACAGGATGTATTGGTCATAAAGATATTCCCATAGATCTTGTGCATTTACAAAATCCTTTTTTTGGTGCACATTTTCAAAAGATAATCATCTCTTGGAAGGTACATACTGTAGGTATCTTGTGAAACTAATAATGAAGGCACCTGGTTAACATTTGAATGGAATGTTATTATCATTATTAGACTTCTCTTAACAAAAAGATAGATCAAATAAATAATTCTCCCTGTCTCAAAGCAAGGAAGGTCACAGTCCAATAAATGAAGGCAAACTACTGTATAACATGAACGTTCTTTGTGAAGTCAAGGTATTCATTAATATATGATTTACAGAAATGCTTTAAGTGCTGCTTCTTGCTGTATGAAACACAAATGTTGCTGATACTGTATGTATGATGAAAAAATAACTAGTCTTTGAAAAGCTTTACTATACAATATAAAATAAAACTGATTCTTATACCCTCCAGCAGGGTTTTATTGCTGAGCCACCCAAGAGCTTCAGTTTAGCTTAGAATGCAATGCCAGATTCTAGATTCTATTCTGTTTTGTAGTTTTTTTCATGGCTCTGCCACAGCGTTTTCTGTAATCATCTACTGAAGGCCATATTAAGTTGGGAGTGATTCATAAAGTGGTAACTTCTGATCTGGTTTTCAGTAATAAGCTATTTTCCTGATGATCCTGGGCAATTGAAGACACATTTATAAAAGCCTCGCATGTAGCATGTGGTGTGGCATTTACAAAACGAAGATCTCCTGTATCTAGAAAAAAAGATCTAAGAATTACTTTTTAAAAAAGATCTCTTGTATCTAAGAATTACTTTTAAAAAATAAGCATTTTTATTACTGAATAAAAAAATTCCCCAACAACAATTTGTTAAATGAGCTTTGATCTTCAAACTTTAACTCATAAATATCTATAAAGCAATAATATGTGGGTCAAATATTCAATTGAACCTGAAGTATTTCTACTGTATGGTTGCTGAGGGTTATTAAAACTATAGCAAATACATGCTTTGCATTTGAATTATTTATCCAGAGAGAGAAAAATGGTTCCTTAAGACAGTTCTTCATTGTGATATTTGTGGCATAACTGCTCCTGCCAAATCTGTTTTTTTTTTTTAGAATTACACTGCTAGGTGTTTGCTGATAAACGATGACACTTTTACAGTCAGCATATCTATAGTATGTAAAGAAAAAAAATGAAATGTTTGCTCATAAATTGGCCGGCCATAGATTCTTCCTTTTGTCAATTCTTCATTCATTTTACATTGTTTTAATGTGCTGTTCCTTTCTCTTCTGCTATCATCATTACCAGGAAAGAAAAGGACACAAACTGTACTACTCTTAATTACCTGGGGGAGTATTTCCCAAGATAGAACAAGAAATATGTATCACTTATTGTATGCATCTTGTTTGTAACAATGTTTCAGGGAATGTAAGAACTTTTTAAAATGATTTTCCTCCCTTTGTCTCATTATTTTTGTCTCTTCACATACTGCATGGCTGTAAGGTCATTCTAAAATTTAACTATGACACACATGGCTCTCCCCAAATCCTTGTAATGTTGTCATTTCCTTTGAAGGAATGCTGATTGAAGAAATGCACGGAAAAGCAATTTGTATTCCCTAGGGATCCACTCCTAGGATGGTCCAACAGCAATCTGCTCCATAAATAAACGGAGAAATGGAGTGTATCCTGATGCAGACCGCAGGAGTTGGGCATAATACAGTCAAAATGCATGTTCAAGAAATTCCTAACATAAAAGCCCATGGCCATTGCCACTAAAATTCTGTACTTTAAACTTCAAAATATAATTCCAGATTCTATGGGACTGAGGGACAAATACATCATTATTTAGAAATGCTTACATATAAAATATCACCTTTTATCTTATTAAGTCTTATTTCACTTTAATGGTTTCATAAAAAGACTGCCTTTTCCTAGGCATCTTGGTGGAACACTGCGATAAAGCTCTCTAACTCTTTGAACTGTTGTGTCTTGAAGAGAAATTAAATCCACATCTTGTGAGAATGAGTGTAGTTCCAAACAGAAAAAAAGGCAGTTCAAGTATATTTCTTTGTGAACGAAGAGAAACTTCATTTTATACTGTATCCTGTTCTTTAAACAGACAAATTATTTTGGTACCAACAGTACAGAACCCTTAGACACAACCTCTGGCCTACAACAGCATAATGGCTTTTCCAGAGAGGGAGGAAGGATATGGAATTTTCCTTTTACTTATTTCACTCACCTGGATATTCGTTCTTGTCCAGGTCTGAGTCTCCCCTCAGAGCAAAGCCGAATCCTGCTGGCACCAACTCAGACGCCCAGGCTCCTTCCAGAACTTGCGAAGGCTCCCGCTTTAACCCATCACCCTGCCCATTGTAGATCAAAACCCTGCCTCTTCTCTCCTCACCTGCGAATGGGGCTCCTACTGCAATATCTGCAACACAGAGAGGAGACAGGAGATCCGTCAAAATCCACAGCACTGATGCTGCAGCACAGGAGTCCTATTTGGAAATGTGAAGTAAAATTGAATTAAAAACATTTTAGGTTCATAACGAAAAATGAATAGTATACAGAACTGTTTTTAACCTAGTGTTTACATCATATTTACTGTAGTATTTTAATTTTGCTCATACACTACAGGACCTTCAGTAACACGTCATCTTTCTAATCTAGAACAATGCGACACTCAGGTTTATTTACTATAGGGATTAAACTAGAACACGTAAAATGAAAAAAATAAAACACAGATAAAAGTATCGTGTTATGTTTTCAAGTATGAACTGTTGCATCAGTGTTGGGTATGACACTCCTGAGCATTAACACAATGCTGGCAGTGCTGACACACAGACCTGATCAGCCTCTGGACAGACTGCTGTGGGAAGTTCTGTCACTCCTCCTGAGCAGCTGCAGCCATCTGGTAAAGGCTGGCTGGTAAGAGTTGTCTCTTGTTGATGGCATTTTCAAGTTGGACTTGATAAATGTTGTATTAGACACATGTCAGGAGAAAAAGCTGGATATATTGTGACCTCAGCATTGTTTTGTTGAGCTCTTGGTATTGTAATCCTAATGTGTTGCAATATCAACACTTACAGATCATGCTGGATAGGAAATCTGTTGGCTCAAGGACTTTGTAAATGTATTGCTGAGCCCTCAATTTGGGTTTCTGTGTTAAAGGACAATCCTTCCAATATTATCACACTACGACTGTCCTATCGGCTGGCTTGAACAATCTGAAATTGGCATTCCTTGAGTGAGTGAATAAAACTGTCCTTCACTCCTTCTGACCCACAGAAGATGGTGATCTTGTGTCTCAGCTGTACACATGAAGTGATCTGTTAATGTTCTCATGCAGGTGGTGAACTACAGTCCTATTCTGATGAGTTACTTCAGTGTGGAATTTCTCATGCTGTATCTACTTCAGTCTGAAAACGATTACACAGATGGATCAGACGATATGATAGGCCTGGTCTGATATGGTGACCCTCTGTTTTCCAGGACATGAACAGTTGTTCACACAGCACATTTTCTGCTTTCTCTGGACTGGTGCAGTAATTATTGAACCAGCACAACTCATTGACCAGGTAACTACACTCAGAGAAAGACTGCTTTCAAAGTGCTATTAGTAACTATCTGATCTTCACACACAAGACGGACAGGTCAAATCTGTCAATATTCCTGTGTTCATTAACTTATTTTCACAATTTTAACTGAATGCAAATACGTAATGCAAATACTCAAATATTTTGCACTTGGTGTTTTGACTAAATTACATGACGTGATTTTTTTAATCCCAAGGAAAAATACTACCCAATGAACCCATTGAGCTACTGATGTAAAACCCAAAGCCTTATATTTTTATTTTGTATCAGCATATTATCAGCAGCTGTTCAAAGTGATGTTTGCCAAAGACTTCACTGAAACAGGTAAATTTTGACTTACTGGCTGAGATCTCATAAGCACATATTTCTTTACACATGGTTATCCTTTGACACTTGTGTTACCATCTAACAGCATGAAGTGCTTTAAAATGGCAAATCTATGTGAAGTACCTTATCTCACCATTAACAACAACATCTTCCTCTGCCTTCTGTTTTATACAGTATTATATTTTTCTTCTGTTTTATGCTTTTTTATTTAAAGTCAACTTGACAAAAAATGTAACCTTGATATAGTTATGTTAAGTTTTTAGGATTGATATTCAATTAGATCAGATCCATCTTTGAGGCTCAGCTTTATTTCCATGTAATAAGAGACATCACAAATCAGTTACTGTATAAAGTGAGTTTGTTCGTTAGTGCTTTTAAAACTGATTAGAGATCATATTAGTTTAGCAATAATGCCCAGCTCCTCAGGCATTACAAATGATCACAGCTGGAGGCTTTACTTAAGAAAAAAATAATGTACTGGGCATGCTTACATGATTTGGCTATCAGGTGACATATTTCTAGATTTCTAAGCATTACTCAGCATTGCTTTTAATAAAATGAAAAATATATCTTACTAGCAAGAGGTGACAAAATCACATGATTTTATGTTCCCATAGACATAGAATATGTTGCCAGACAGTGTGCAGTCTAAATACACTTTGGCTGATTGTCTGGGATTTGTCATAAGAGGGAGAACCTATGAATTATTACATTTATAGAAACACATGTACCTGTGTAACCATTAGAATCGTACACGCACTTAATCTTCTGTGTCTCAGTACATTCTCCTGGATCTAGAATTATTCATGGTCAACAATGTCTAAAGGCTGTTTAAGTATTTTTACTATCTTGCCAATGGAGTGTGAATGTGCTCGCAAAATGAACATCAAAGGCACTTTTCCGGATTTTCCCAGCTAATGATCCGATGCTGCCGGAGTAATGAACAACAAGATGATCAGATCATGTTTAGATCACAAAAGACTAAGCTTCAGTAATAGTATAGAGTTTAGCAAGTCACAAAAGACTAAGCTTCAGTACTAGTAGAGTTGTGCACATTGTCCAACAGCCTTCTAGTAGTTATACCCATAAAAAAAGTTCCAGTACCTAGGCTGTACTTACAGGCACTGGATGGAAAAACCTGATGTTTAACAAAAATCTTGTACATCCAGACACATTCACAGGTTTATATATTGTATGCTGCAGTCCCCCAATCTTAACGTCAATAGCTAATAATTACCATTATGCTTACATAACATTAGCAAAAAAATATCCATCCAATTTTTCACATTTATTATTGCAAGCTTGCGTGAACAGGGAATAATTGTTCTGGGCCCCAGAATTGCTGGCAGTGATCCTGATTACAAGTTTTGCAAAGAAGTTAATTTTGCTTTAATCTACACTTCACTCTTCAGTAGAGGAGTATTTTGTGTAACATGGTGCATGGGCGTAAACTGTGGATCGATGACCCATTTTCATTTACTTATTTAGCATTTTTAAGTATCTAACACAATTTATATTCCTAGAACAACAAGAAAAGGGACTTAGTGTTGTAGAGCTACTTGGCAAAGTCAGCAATGTAATACAGGATGAAGACATCTTTGGGTGGGCAAATTACTCTCCCAGCTTGCAACCATTGTACATGAAAATAGGAATAGCTAAGAAAGAAGGCAGACACACTGGGGGACAAAATCTTAGTCTTATTTACACTCATGCACTTATGACAGAAGAGGTCCATTTCTGCTTTGACTTTCAAGCTCTGGTTTGATTCTCACTTGGGCTGTACAGTATTCATGCATAACGAGACATCTAACAACTAGGAGGTCAGTAGTGATTAGGTTATATATTTTAACATTCTAGACAAAGTCGTGTAGGTTGGCCAAAGCACGGCTGACATAACCAAGCAGTGATGCTCACTGGACAATAGCTCCTGACAAGCTTGTCGTGTTTTAAAATGTATCTGGGTTTTTAATAGTGAAGAATAAGTAGATTATCCTAATGTTAGCAGAGACCCATTACGCACGTCACAATTTAAGAATGGTGCACTAAAACAGAATGTTTCTCTGCACATTTCATTATGTGACAAGAACTATAATGGGGACACAAGGACAAAATCTGTACTGATGATTTTCTCTTTTTAACGTTTTGGGGATCCTCTTTAATCCATATTACATGTGCCTTAGCCCCCGGTGTAGCCTCCTAACCACAGGCACTACTGCACCAAAGTTCTGGTTCAGATTTGATCTATTTGTTGAGCAACACCTTTTTTGACAGAAAAATCCATTCAACAAACACAACACTAGCAGTCCAGTGCACAACTTACCATGATATCCATCCTGGTTCAGATCCCCAAGCGAAGCAATCGAGCTTCCAAAGCGTCCGAATACATCTGTCCCTGAAAGTATGATGGCGTCCTTGAACAACAAGGCGTCTTCCTGCAGGTAGATGTAGACTCGACCCACTTCTTTGGGCTTGCTCTCAAACTCACGATCCATGTAGAGGGGAGCACCAACTAGTACATCGTCTAGCCTGAGAACAAAACCAAACAATCAACAGCCTGTAGATGGTTCTTGAAGCTTATTTTGAGCAGAAAAAGTGTACCATCTGTGGTGTTCCATCTTAAAGACAAGAGAACAAAAGAGGATCAAGGTATCAACTCTTGGCAGTAAGTTACGCAATTACTTTTAAATTGTGAAAGAGAATTTTCACAATTATTCCAAGAATTGAGGATAATTTTTTAATCATTTTAAAAGCCCTTCTTACCAAAATCTTAAACTTTCAAACTATTTTATATTCACATTTGAAATTTGATGGCATTGTTCCAAATCAAATGCTATATTTACCTACAGTATGAAATCATTTTTATTTGTTCCTGAATGCATGTTCTATAATTTTCTTTTCTAACTTTTCTATGAAAAAGTACACATAATTTATTTTTAGGGACATTTAAATTGCTTCTAAAACCCTATTTAAATAATTTATGGACTAAAGCAAATCATAACTTTTTAAGAGCTCTCTTTTCCTTTAATATTAAAAAAGTATCTTTTTAGGTAAGGCTTAAAGTAGTAGTGCTACTTTTAATTTAAAAATACAGAATACATACAGTACACAAGTATTTCATAGTGAATTAAATAAAAAAAGCAGCACAGTAAGATAAACATAAGAAATCAGAAATGGCAAATCCTTAAGCTCATGTTTTGTAAATAAATAGTAAATCTTTAGACTTTAATTACAATTAAAGCATATGTTCTGAGTTGTGTAGTTTCAATAGCTGAGAACATCATTTATTGTACCACAGCATAATATGCTATTATGTAGCACCAAAGGAAACCATTTGAGCACTTGAGGAAATTTCAGCAAAAGACAACATAATTCGAAACAAGCTAATTGCTGTTTATGCTTTAAAATGGTTAAACTTGAAGCAATTTTCTCAAGGAAAAGTAAAAAAGAACTAGACATTTTTTCAATCATAGCAAGACACCACAGTACCACTATAAAGCAGTCTTTAATACACATTGAATGGCAAGAACTACCTCTGTCAGACTCAGATTATGGAGCTGACACAGGAATAGCCTTAGATGGAAGACTTCATGGGAAACGTTACAGTGGTTGGTATAGCTGCAACAATAGTTTTGGTCTTTTTCTTCTTTCTCTGCATTACATCATTTGCAAAAAGCTCTATTCCCGTCTGTGGCTGTCCCACTTAAAAAGAAAACACTCATTGCAGTCCTTGTTCTTTGATTAACAAATGCAGTTGAGAGTCTATCAATTTTAAAGCTGGAACAAATGAAATTCAGGATTGTTGCGCACAATAAATCTTTCTAAATAACTCATTTCAAATCACACAGTAATGTGGAGGGGGTTTTTCAACAATATAAAATGGGTCTATTTCATATAAAATGGGTCTATCAGTGAATATAGTTCCCTGAAACAGAAATACAGTACATTTTATTTTAAAAAAGTTACATACAGGAGGATACATCTCATTGAGCACCAACTAAAAAGAATCCCTGCCTCTCAGCAGCTAATGAATGATCCTTTCAATACTAGGGTCTTCAGTGTAATTGCAGTTGGACAGGGAATAAAGCATTCTCCTGGAACTCAAGTTGAGACCTTTTCTGTGCCAGCTACATGCCTTAGAAATGGATTTGCAAACAGCTGGAACAGGGAGTGTGAGATGACAGACTCTTCTTCCTTTCGCAGTTTGGAATGCAACAGCCCTGTCTAATGTTCTTGAACTGTAGTGCATCTCCCAGTGAAGAATGTTAGTGTAACACCGCTGTACAAATTTGTGTTTCTAACCTGCTAACACTACACATGCTTTGACACAAAGTATAGAAAAATATCAAGGGAGCTCTACATACAGTTTGCAACAAAGTTTTTTATACCTTTGCCCCCCTGAGACTAAAAGCACATAACTTTAGTCTGGTAAATAAGGTCTTTAGGAAGCCTTTTGCACCTAAATCGTGCGGCTTCAACGTTGAAATTCAGGAGCTATTGGCTTGATCATTTTTTGTTCCAAATAAGTGAATATTATTTACTGTACATGTTGAAACCTGAAGAAGGCTCCGTGGCCGAAACGTTGTGTTTTCTTTCTTCTCTTTTCAGCATGGAATAAACCTATTACTTGTTCCTTTACTGTACATGGCTTACCTTAGTTACACCAATCAGTGTGCTGGATAACTACATCCCACTTGTGAAAAGTCAAATACAAAACAACAGAAATAAGAATAATATAAATGAATACACCAAGTATAAGGACACTGCGTGGGCAACAAAATATGGAAATTGTTCTCTTACATTGTGAAAAAGGTCTCTTCTTTATTTGTGAACAATGGTGTTTTATTCCCACCTAGTAATATCATACAAAAATATAAAGAAAGCCACTTACCCATCTCCATTCAGATCTGACACAGCTACTGTGTAGCCAAAATATGAAGCCATCTGCAAAATACACAAGCGTAGATCGAAACAGTGACAACAGATGAGTGAACTTTCAAGATAATGTAAACTAATATAAATCCAATAAAACACATTGTTTGCTAAGAAAGTGGTTCAATTGAAATACCTGTTCTCCAGTGAAGTTCTGAATGAAGGTTAAATCAGTTGAATTGATCACAGCAACCTGTAATTGACCAGATTCAAAACAGAAAAGTTTACCCGACTAGTTTTTAATTTTCTGAGACCAAACGAATGAGACCATCACCATATGCCACACTCTACAGCAACAAATAAAGAATCATTTAAGCAAACATTGGAGATAAAATCATCATGTGATTTATTTGCTGCTACTTGATTACATCAGATAATGTCAGAATATACTGGTGTTTTTAAAGATCACATTGAAAAGAATTAAGTTATTTTCTTTATAAACCAACAAACACCTTACTCTGACAGAATTCGCTTTATGTTCAGGAGTTTAATCTGTAACATTTTTTCTTAAGTTACATAAGCACATAACTGAAAAAGAAAGCGAAGAAAAACAAAAGGGAACCCAAACACCGGCCGATTACAATTGCAACATTGTCACGGGAGTCAGAAGGTCTTTTACAACCCTTATTTAATAACCATATGAGAGGCATGATTTTAGCATTACTCGCTTGATTTTGCAAATGGGATTCCCCCCTCCTTTGTGGGACATGATGTCTAACCACACTACCACCCCCAGTCTACAAAGACAAACCAAATTTGACAGCTCGCTCAGATTCCACACAGAGGACCATCAGTTCTGTCCGTAGTGATTGAATCAGAATTCCCTTGCTTCAGGCCCGGGGATTACCCTCAGTCATTCTGGATTGTGTGGGTTCTGATATACTGCAGTGGCAGAGTAGCCTGGGGTCAATGCACACCACATGCTACAGGAAGCCATGTAATTAACAGACCCTCCTGCATCACCTCTGGGACTGTGCTAGATAAGCTCTTTCCCCACAGTGGACACATATATTAACATATTCCCCCTGCAAAAAAGATCTTCATCTATATTCTACAGGCAATATTATAGCTACAGAAATGTATGAATCATTCCCACTTTTAAGGCTATATGTTAGTTAACTTACATATCCAAAGTTATGTGCCCCTCTTGGAACCCCAGCAATGAGTTCTAGTCGAACACAAGGAGAAAAGCAAATATTAGCAACATAAATACAAATATATCGCAAAAACATACATACAGTACACAGATGTCACAAAAAAGTCCACAAACAAG
This sequence comes from Lepisosteus oculatus, assembly GCF_040954835.1. Classification (NCBI taxonomy): domain Eukaryota; kingdom Metazoa; phylum Chordata; class Actinopteri; order Semionotiformes; family Lepisosteidae; genus Lepisosteus; species Lepisosteus oculatus. The sequence continues at coordinate 6,222,831 of NC_090705.1, read as the reverse complement.
GTTGATTATGTTATTGCTGTTCTCACCAGGAAAAGCTCGTGGAGACACGATGTCTCTCTATCAGGTCCCCAGAGAGACTGTGGAGCAGTTTCTCTTTAAAATTCATACATTGAAACTGACAGCTAAGGATGTGTCTGTGAGCACCTCCACATTACACACACATATATATATATTATATGTATAAATAAATATACTTTAGAACAGCAGGTTAGACTATCACAAGTTTATTCTTTAGTTACACTCTATGGGTTAATCATTAAAAAGACACTTTACTGGCAAAATTAAAGCTGATATAATCAATGTTTGGAAATATATTTCTAATTAATGCCTGATACAAGTAGAATGATTAAGAATATGATTCCAATTCTCTGTCCTAAACAAGTTAGCTGTTAGTTTCTATTTGTGACCCTGTGGTTTTTTTTTTCAGCACTGAGTGAAATAGTTCCCTGGTTTGATGCTATCTATATTTTAAAAAAAATTATATATTTGGACCAAATCTCCTCTCCATCTCTTTTGTTCTACACTGGGGAGACTTTACTCTTTTAACCTGTCTCAAAATTACAGCCCCTTGAGTCCAGGAAAAATCATTCTTCATCTTCCTTTAACTCTTTCTAAAGTTACTGTGTATTTTCCTTTTTGTGGTATACTTACCAAAGCTGGACACATAGTTCTTTCTAAAGCTACTGTGTATTTTCCTTTTTGTGGTATACTTACCAAAGCTGAACACATAGTTCTAAATGCTATATTACTAGTGCATTTGTACTCTTTGCAAAATGTCCCTAGTTTTAAACCATCTTGATTAGAACACAGTAGAATCTACATAAACACTCATCCTTTTTGTGTGTAAGTTCTCAGAGCTCTAAAATCAGTCATACATGTTTGGCGTATTTTTCTATTACCACATTGTATCACTTTGGACTTAAAGATGCTCAATTTAATTTGTCATGCACTCTATGTGTCCAATTCACAACAATGTTTGTTTTATTTTCTGTAATTCACCTGCTACTATGTTTATTTGCCAAATGCCTTATTTTTGTAATATCTAGAAATTTGTTTGCTAACTATATCAGAATAGAAACTGTTGATGCAGATCAGGAAGAGCAATGAGCCTAAAATGGATCCCTGTAGCACACCACTTGTACTCCTTAAGATAATATGCTGCTTCCTATTTCTTAAACAATACTGTAGGTAAATTGGCTTCTGGGAAAATTAGCCTTGGTGTGAGTGTGTGCATGTCTGTGTGTGTCTGTGTGTGCTTCAACGGACTGGAATCCTGTCTAGGGTGTATCCTGCACTGCACTGCTGCTTGCTGGGATAGGCTACAGCTCCCCTGTAACTCTGAATTAGATGAAGTAGTTAGAAAATGAATGGATGTTTAATTATGTGATTTTCAATGCAACATTTTCGGGGACTACACCATACAGTATAGCATCTACATTACTGTTTGCTCTGTGGAGCTTGCATATACAAGCAATCAAAGCTTTCTCTATGCACTGCAGGAGGATTTGCCATGCATGTGAGAATATTCACATTAATATTCAAAAGAATATTCTATCATCGCGAATTAGAAAGAAACCATTGTTTCCATTGTAGACCACTTTTCAAATTCACAAAGGAACAGAAGTTTCATTTCTTCCAGCTACTGGTGACGACAGGAGTGTCTTATTTGGCTGTTGGAAGCCTCCAATTAAAATCGTTTTCTAATGAAGTAAATAGTTAAATGAATAGAAAATCAATGCTGTCTTGCCTTAAAAAACGATATAAGGCTACTCACCTTGCTCCGAATCTCCTGTGAATTCTCCCACTGCCACTGAATAGCCTAATGAACACACAAATAACAACTGTAATGCGTTTTCAAAAGCTGCACAACTCAGGATAAACTTTTCTAAAAGCACATGGTAAAGCAATCAACGTCTGGGGTCTACTCCTATGCAGAACCTTGTGGCCAACTATGAAAGATTTGGACATTTTGCATGTGTTGAGTCAGCAAATGTATCAAGAGTTATTGGCATACTTCAAACATGGATCTGAGCTCCCTGTTTTATGTTTTATGGGTGAAATTGCAAAACTGTATCACAGGTCCCGTGTCTTCTCTGCAGGCTTCTGCCTAAAGTACGGGTACCACAGGAGGCAAATGAACCATCTGTAGAATATTTCAAGTCATAAAGTATATAGGCTTCACGAATGGGCAAACACATTCTGGAATTCTGGAAAAGACATGTCTCCATAAATGTCAGGTTTCTCCCAGTAGAACAACTCACCAAGGTAGCTGTCATCATAGGTGTCTGGGGCAGCACCCGTTTGCTTTTCCCCTTTGACTTCCCTCAGGAGGGTTTTGAACGAATAACCATTGAGGATCTCGGCAACACCTGTGGTTATTACCTGCCCTGCATGTCGAAAAATAAAGCAGACTTTCCAATAACATTCTTCCTTTAAGTCGTTACATGATATGATGCACAATAAGCATAATAAATTGAATCAACTACATTCACTGGGCAGTTTTGATGCATCCCAAAACACTTTGCATATGGACAGATTCCCCCTTCATCCATTACTGAACCACTAAACATCAGATCAGGAGGAGTGAGAAATTACTTTAACAAACCAATTAGGGGGAACTGTAGGTAGGACAAGTTGTTCATGCTCAGAGTATATGAGCATTAATATAGCTGAGACATTGAGGTAAACATTCCTGCTCTTCAGGTACTCCCCTGCTCTTCATACCTCTATTTCATGACTCGTCCAAAAGTATGTATCTCCTATAGTACAGTGTCATCACACCTGGGGCATTAGATTACCCTACATTCTCGCCCAGAGAGAAGAGCACCACCTACTGGTCCCTCAACGCCCTTCACAGCAGGAACCTGGTTTTGCTCAAAGGTTACCCATCTGAGATCAGGCTACAAGTGGTAACATAAGCATTCAGCAAGTCATGCTTTTTGAAAAATATTAGACACCAGAAACTACAAACTCAGAATAGAACTAAGATTAGATCCTGAAATAAGATAACAATAATAAGAAAAAAATCTTATTTGTAAGAAATGTTACCCCCGGAGATTTAATTGTGATTTAATTATTATCACTCTGAAAATGAACAAAAAATGAGTGTTTGCAACATGTATCAACATAATTCTCAAACAACATAGTTTCTGAAAATAACTTTCAGCTTTGTTTGGCTAATGGCCATATCTGTCTGAATGGTCACGCTTCAAATAATGAAAAGGCTTTGCTTAATCAAATTCAGAATCATTACAAAGGGAATTAATTTAACCATCAGATTTCAGCCTGATTGTCTCAGCTACATCGCAACTTCATGCAGAAGTACTACAAAACCACAACGACTCAAAGGATTCTGTTCTAAAAAGTGTAAAATGATTTACAGTAAACAAAAACCATCTATGAAAATTTTTCAGGAACTTTGCACAGTAAATGAAGACTGCAACACATGTAATGACCAACAGAATATAAGAGCAGATACCCTGGGGATAATTGACTAACTTTCTGAAAGACATCAATCATTCTTCATTGCCATATTTTAACCCCACTTAAACCTTTAGGATTTTCATGTATTTAATGTATTTTATATATTTAATGGATAACTTAGATGATTTAAATCTCTGCTGGTACTGCAAGCCATCCAGGCTGTACAAACTATTTTCATTATTCCTTTGTCAAACAAAGGGGGTACAAGTCTGTGGTGTGCATTACACTGTTTACATAAAGCTCTTCTACTGTTTTAAATCTCCTTAAATGTGTTAATGTATGAAGGAGGTTAAAGGACTAACTGCATGCTTGCTAATGTGCAAAACAATGTGCATGTCTTTAGACTCAGAGGTCTAAAACACTTCATTAGATGAAATAACAGGAAAGGCGCAGGAACAGTTTTAGAAATGGGGTGGGGGGAGAAATTACAGACCCTTCCAGCTTGAGCCAGAGATCCCAAAATCCTGCCAAAGACCTTGACTTTGTTTTTAACAGCATTATTTATTTTTAAAATCCCTACCTCTAAGACAGCAGCTGGGAATTAACTGCACGGCTACACAGAATGATCAATTAATCACTTCGGCTTTGAAAATAAAGACCAAATCAACAATTATTATTTTTTAATTACAGCAGGAAAAAAAGTAGTGTTGTTTTTTATCTGGTCAACATAAAGGTTAAAGACCTAATGCTACATTTCAGCTGTTACTTGCTTCTACTTGAGTTCAACGACCCAAATGTCTATCTATCTTTTTCACATGTCATCATATTAAAACATATACATCCGGTTGGTACCAGAGTCCTCTAAAATTCCATTAGGTATTTCCCCTTTTGGAGAACATCCTGTGCCATTGTCAGGTTCGAGAGGGCAATGATAATGAACTTTGTTCTGAGGAAATTAAACCAAGGTGGATATTTGCGATTTTACACGTGTCAGGGTGGCTAACAGGTTTTATTAGGCAGGGTAAGCAATTCTAAATAGACTTACATATACAATAATAATAAGTAAAAATAAATCAACAATAGTCAAAGCTTCATTAAGTAAAGTAAAATGACAGTATTAAGGTTTGTGACTGAGAATTTGCTTCTTCAAGTCTTAGTCAGACTAATATGCCCATCTTATTATAAGAAAATCTTTTCAGAAAACATTAAAATGGTTTGCACCTAATTGATAATGATTGGTGAATGTATCGTAAGGAGAAGAAAAGTGACTGGAGAAGAGCAATACATACTGTAGTAACCCTAGCATCTGAACAGGGCAGAAAAATATCTCATTCTTCATGCACAGATACCAAGAATCCTTTGTCAGATCATTTACTATTCTTCAGAATAAGGAAGACACAATTAATTACCTTGTAAAAGAGTGCCCCATTTCTACTAAGAAGTGAAATGTGGGTAATGTTTGTCGGAAAAACAAGTAAGGTGATCTGAACTACATTTCTTTGCCAGAAAATATTATCCAATTCACAAAGCGATGTTAGCTAGCTTAAAACGTCAGATTTCTTTTTAGGAACAGAACAGGTGTTTAAAGGGCCTAAGACATCTACACAGAGACCTGACAAGGCAACTTGACATAAAAGACTGTTGGAATAAGGCTTGAACACTTTTATGGTTAATACATGCAAGGCCCTGCATTAAGAACATTTGACTGCACTCAATTTCACTGTAATAATGCCATTAAGACAGCAAGGAATAGACAACCCAAATTTCCTGTGCTAATTTAAGGGTGAATTTATTATAAGGAATGGTTGGACAAAAGATTTCTCTGAGGATACCCATTACTATCATAAGTGCTGCTTTATTCACCATCTCATAACTAATTCATTTCTCTGTTACTCTAGGTCTTCAAATACTAGTTAACCTGAAGACATTAATCATAATTAAAAAATACATGTAACTCAATATATTCTTACACACATTCCGTACTGCTATGTGGGATTGCAATTTAGCATGATCTAGGGTTCACAGTTTAATTCTGTTTCTTTTAAAACATATTGCTTCCATTTACTGTAATGCATTTGAGTAAAATTAATGACTCCCTCTTTTTGAAAACTTTCCAATGCATTTTTTTTCATAAAAGGTGGAGAAATATAATTCATACTCAGGAAAGAAGACTTCCTTTTGTTTCTGGAAAAATGCTTTCTCATTTTTACATTGCATTGCAATAGTATTCCTCCCCTTCCAATCACATCCCATTTTGTTGAATTACAAAGTATTCACACTTGAAAAGTAAATATTTTAAGCAAAACTTGCACGCTCAAATGTACAATTTTCCTTGGAAAATAATTTCATTGTCCTCAAAAACTTCAAAGAAGAATAAAAAACTGAAATATGTTTTGATCTCCCTGAGTCAATACTTGGTAGAAGAAGCACCTTTAACAGCAATTTCAGCTGTGAGTCTGTTTGGATACGTGGATGGATACCTACTTTGCGCACTGGCTTGGTGCAATTATCAATTAACTTGTCAAGTTGGTTGGGGATCACTGACAAGTCTTGCCACATATTTTCTATAGGACTCAAAAGTCTGGACTTTGGGCCACATTCATTTTCTTCTTGTGAAACTACTCGATTCCATAGCTTTGTCTTACTGCTTTGGGCTGTTGTACTGCTGAAAGGTGAACTTTCCTCCAATTTTGTGTCCTTAGGAAGACTGAAGACTGAAGTGGGTTCTACTGTATGATTTCTCTGTGCTTTGCTCCAAAGCTCCACAGTTCCTGGTGATGGGAAGCACCCCCATAACATAATGCTGCCGCCACCCCCACTGGACAGTAGGGATGGCGTTGACTGGGGGGGTGCACTGTTTTGGCTTTTTTAAAGATGGTGACTCTGTGCATTTAGACCAAAAAAGTTATAGACCAAAAATATTTTGTCACGTCTGGCCGTGTAACATCTTGCCACATGCAGAGTCACTTAAATGCTCCGTTGCAAACTCCATGCAGGATTTGAAATGGGTCTGTCACTCTCCCATAGAAGTCGGTTTTGTGGAGGGACTAGGATATTGTTGACGCCTTGTCTCCCATCACAGCCATTGAACTCCGTAGCTGTTTTGGGGTTGATTTCAGGCCATGGGTCTCATGGTGGAATCCCTCATCAGCTTCCTCCTCGCCCAGCTCTGCGGTTTGGAGGGACAACCTCATCTAACCAGTATGTGAGTGGTACCATACATTTTCCAATCATCTTCAGCATGCTTCAGTGTTTTTGAAATGTTTTATACCATCCATCCGATTATTTCCATTTCTACAACTTTATCCCTGAGTTGTTTTGCACTTTGCACTTTGGTCTTCATAGTTTAATATTTGCCTGAAATTCACTACCTGACTGATCTAACTAATTTTGGGGTTTGTCAAAAAAGGTGTTAACCAGTTATGTGCACCTGGACTAATTTACTCTAGGTTTGTCAATTTTATCAGTATTGGTAAAGTTGTATGAAATCAACCTATTTTAGTATTTGATTTTTCCTGTTTTTGCTGGTTTTTAATTTCTTTCACCCATGAAAGTGTTCAATTTGAGCATTCACATTTTGATTAAACATATTCACTTAAAATGTACAGTGGTTATTAACTGTAGTCCACAGCAGCATATCCAGCATATACAGTCCACATCAGAAAAACAGGTGACTGTCTAATTTCATTGATAATTTATTAACTGCTTTGTGAATATGCCATGTAAGCAACTTGACAGTTACAGAAAAGGTACACATACTGTATCCACATTCCTTTAGAATTTTTTTATTGTTTTATGAATAATTGGTAAGCATAAATTACCATTTTGTGTATTAAATTAATATTTCTTAGTGCATAATGTTGATCAATGATGAATCTTAAGATCTTCTACTAAATTCCATATGACAGAGTCTATATACATGTATATTCTTTTACTTTAAAATACGTTAAATGAGTTAAAACGCAGTTTACCTTGCCAGTAAAAACTTCCTGGTCCTCCAACCACAAGATCTCCTTCCTAATTAAAACAAAGATAATGTCTGACATAATGCCTTTTTGAAATGCATTCATTTTCAAAGACTTTTTTAAAAGGTCTGTAAAGATTCAGTTTATGTAAGCACCTGGCAGATTGCGACACATACCTGTAGCATTTTACTTTATTGAAAAGGTTGTGGCTTTGAGGCTGTCTCTGTGCCTCCAAATATTTACAGTTCCACATGTTTAGTATCAAAAACTCCTGTGCCTAACATTCACTGACAGGCACTTCAGCAGCATACCAAGAAAATGTCCATCAGAGATAGAAGTGTTTGCTAGATAACGTTGCTGAATATCACATTTCATAACAGAGCAACTGACATTTTTGTCAGTTAAAAGATTTTACTTTGCATCTCAGGAAAGATGAACACATACAGTAGGTATCAGCAAAGATAAGGCTACTAGCTCAATCCTCTATTTCAATATAAATCACATTACAGTATATCTAGCAGTGCCTATATTTAAAGACTTACTGAGTATTATCTTTGAAATATGTTTATGAATTTGCAAATCTACAGAATTAAAAAAAGATTCAGAGGGTTGAAAGTTTCAACCCTTGAACAGCCCTTGTTAGGACAGTCCTCGAATTACAGGCAAAGCCCAGCTCATATTTATCACAGACATGATTATGGCAAAAAACAATATAATAAGGGGATAAGTAGAGGCTAATTTCACATTGAAAAGTAAAAAGTTTTAATAAAACACACAATGTTTCAGCTGTGGAGCCTTCCTCAGGTATATTTCAGTCGGCAGAGATGAAACATATATATTGTTTTACCTTTTACAGTAGAGCATACCTCTGTTTGATCCTAATAAGATAAGTACTGTACATGCAATAAGCTCATCATATAGTGTTTCATTGAGAAGACTAACTGCAAATGCAGGAATATATGTGTGGTTTCAAGAGAAAGGTCAAGACAGTAATTATTCTGTTTTTCATGGGGTGGAAACAATGTAACACACCCTCTACAGTCCTGAGACTAATTCTTTATCTTATCATTAGGTACCATAACAGACTGACTGTGTGGGATCCAGTATATAATGATGATGATGAGCATATGAAATCTGTTAAGCTATTCAGAAAATAGAAATATAAATCTTGAAATTATGCTTGACCTTTTAGCAAAGCAAGATGTTTGTAAGGAAATGCACTCTCAAAGGAAAAATGTTTTGACTGCTCAAACTCCTATTATATCTTTCCTTCCAAATGGTAATGGCGAAAACATGAATGCTGTAATCACAAAGTGACTGTAAATATAAGACATTCAATAAACATGCCACTCCTTTTTAGAAAGAAAAAACAGAAGTGTACCTTTGTGAAATCTACACTGAAGCCAGCCTGGCAGAATCCCTGTCCCTCTGGGTCTGGGTCTCCTGTCAATGGACAGACATCCAAAATCATTCCCACACTGGTGGGACACACTGGCGCTTAAAACCGCTTACTGCACGCAAGACGATTTCAGATGTTACTCCTGGCACTAGTGATACATTCTTACCTTTCTCTCTTTTCTTTAGAAGTCTAAATTGAAAAATCTTTTTCCTAAATAATGAAAATACTGCAGGAACCTCAAGGTAATTGTAAACGAAACATCTCTAGACAGTCCCAAATGTTACAGCTATAATTCTGGTGTTAGTTACACATGAGCATAAGTTCTCTTATTTAACAAGAGACTTAGCTTCAGACATAAATAAAGCTAAAGTCCTTAAGTCTTGTAATAATTTGCAAAGAGCATAACTGAATGAGGTGGAATAGTGAATCATTCTGCGTTCTGCCCACAAGGGTAGTGTTTCCTGAAGTCATTCTAGGGCATTAGATTTGCAGTTCCCAAATGGTAATTTATTGACCTCATGTACAATTTATCATCTGGTCCTTAAATGTACATTTAAATAAATGGAAAATAAGATGTACATATTGTAAAGCACACTCATCTGTATATGTCACTGTATGTGTTGTAAAATGAAAAGCTTCCAACAAATGCAAGATGTTGTTACCATAGTCAGAAACAAGAAACTGTAACTGGCATGCACATGTAAGTGAAAACTGTCCAGAATCTGCAAACAGTACACACATACATATTTACTGTAGTGCATGAAAGCAACACTTTTGTCCAACAAAACCACACATTATGTGCATGATGTACTGATGCAAAACACGTTGCTTCACATGAAGAAGGCTTATAGGTTTTTCTTGCACCGTAGTATATCCTAGACAGCAAGAGGTTTTATTATGCTGTCGTATAACAACACACAAAAAACATAAATAATTTAATTCAAAACAAATACTAAAAACAGTCTGCATTTTGATGCTATACATCAATCAATATTGCTATTGAGAAAAAGAAAAAGAAAAAAAAAGAAAAAGAAAAAAAGAAAAAGAAAAAGAAAAAGAAAAAGAAAAAGAAAAAGAAAAAGAGCATTTACGAATAACTACAGTATTCTGCATGGTAGCATGAGAATATGAGTATGAGATGTTAGCTCATTGCAGAGCCCCAGAGAAAGGGGACAACACAGAACAGCAGCTCTAAGGTTGCAGTGCTGACGTGCTGTCTGCGCCTGTTCATGGTCCACTGTGTAATTGTGACACAGTCTGAATTCTACGGTTTGTTAGTTACCAACAGCCGAGAAAGGCAGAATTAAAAGAGAGCTTACTCGTACGGCATGGGGAATACTCAGCAAAAGCACTGAAGTTCTGGACAGCAACATAGCATGTTCCCACTGGGTCCTTCTCACGAGCCAGTTTCAGAGTCCTCCAGTGGTACAGTGGAGCGCAGGCCTGTGTTTAAAATACCAGAAGTATTTATGCACAGAGCCATGAATCACCAGCACTCTAGCCGGATATTCAGTGCTGTATTCTAAAAATTGAATTGAAACTTAAGTTCAGTATTTAGACAAGGCTTCATGTACAAATAAAACACGTGGCCTATTCCTTTCCCTGTATGTAATCACTGAGCATCACTTGGTCCAAGCTGTGAGGTCGGGGTCTTCAGGCAGTGCGGTTGTGTTAAGTCTTGTCCTAAAGTGTTGGCCACGAGAGCACAATTGAGTTTAAAGTGCATTCCATATGTGCACAGTGCTTTTCATAGAAATCCCTTCATGCCAGTTAAACGTGCCAACAAAAACAGTTACTTGTTCTTTACAAAAGCCATGATGAAGTGGTCTTTTCCCAGGAGACCTGAAAAAAATACCTTTAAAATAAATTTGCAATAAACATACCACTACTTTTCCTCTATGAGTTCTGACTGTAGCTCCAAACCACTGATTGGATTTGTACTCCACTGGTTGCCTGGTGCCATTCACTCTGATCATTCTGTTATCTTAAATTAAGGGGAAACAAAATATAAATTACTGAGTACAGAAAAATGCCCAAAACACATTTTTGCAGTATACATAAAGCAGAATACTCAAGAGTACTGTGATCTTATCAGAAAACATATCTTCACAGACTGTGCAATGTACAGTATATTGGATGTTTCTACAGTATATATAAAAGAAAACTTTGCTTGAAATGCTTCTGGTAGCAGGCACGCTATTGCAGTAATATTTTATATAACACACGAGGCAGGAAGCTCTAGTTCATAAAGTTAAAGAATTGAGTATCTCTTTGTTTTGAGTATTGTAAATAGGAGTTCATTTTAAAAGACCTTCAATAACCCATGAAATGAAAGTCAAAAATCAATATCCCTGCAGCAGGGGTACTTAGACAGCCCAAAGAATGCAAACAACAACAACAACAATGTGTGATATCAAGGTTTTCCACATTCACTTAATAGACCTCCAGACCATTATTTAAGTGTTATTGGAATGCATCTTGGCTATTTCCTATATAGTGTGCCTTTATCAGTGTGCCATACACTATTGGTAAGTCAGAGCTATCATCCAATAGAAACCTACAGTACACAGACCACACCTCACAAAACCTCTCAGTCTCCAGTCTCTTCTGAGATCATTCTTTTCATCTGTGTGCATGTCAGAAAAGCAGTAGAGGAGATGAAAAAGGTGTGCTTAATAACTCTACATTGTGAAACTCTAGCTAGATTAATAGTGTAATGAGTATTTAAAGTGTCCCATTTTCAATGGGATTGGAATGGCAGCATTCTGATTTGTGATCCCTGAAGGAAACATTCATTTCCTCACAGACATAGCTGCCACAGCTCTCACATTTTGGGCCTCCCACTCGCTGGCACTACAATGTCACGCATCTCATGCATCTACTCAATGTAATACATACATGCTAAAATAGAAATGGCGCAAGTGAGTGACTGAATGTGAGTGTTATCAGAACAAAACTATGTTTTCTTAATAACGGGGTGATCTGTGTTAACAGTGGCTGTCAGCCGGTTGAACTTGTGTATCAGCTTACTGGTTTTGCTCGCTTCCCTCTCTGTTAGAATTACTCTGAGTGCTGCTGAGTGATTTCCATGAACTCCTCATGTGCAGTGATGAAATAGAGTTCACAGGTACACACACCATATCCTCCACAGAGGAAGGAGGGCTAATGTAAAGATACTGTTCATTATTTGATTTTCAGCCAATAAATCAACATTCATGCAAATCCAACTGATGTATGGTTATTATATTCTGGTGCTCCTATGATATCTCCAGGTGTCAATAAAGCAAATACACAAATTGGTTCTCATGTAATTTACACAATAGTACAGTAGGTAAAATAGATTCTTGTAAGCTATGGAAAATTTCACTTGTCAAACCTCAGAACTCACTCATTGACCCCTAAATCTCATTCACTGTGGCTTAAGAACTCACACAAAATTTTAACCCTTTCTAGCTTTGCGAGTGGTTCATGGGGAGACCTGGACCATATAGTGTTTATGACTAATCTTTCCAGCACTAATCAAAGCAAATAACCACTCTTATTGTATGAGACAGAATATCCTGTCTATCAAGCATCTTGAATGACAGAATCGATTCAAACTACTATTATTCCACTGCTATTAAATATGTACCATGCATAAATCATTTAACTGTAATTATTTGAGCAATTATACATAACTTGCATAGATATTATATTTCTCTCATTGTATAAGAGTAACTAACTGTTTATGTACTGTACTGTATATATTTTATCGGGTGAATTTCAGTATAAACTATGTGAAATGTATAATATTGTTTACTTGTTGAAGTATGTTATTCCTCTGAAGGACAAGTTATTTTTTGTCTTTGGACCAGCAGTTCCACTACAAGACAGAAACAAGAATGGGCATAAGTCTCAGCTGGTGCCAGGGGAGTACAGAGGTTGATCTCTTTTAAGATATGAACTGTCTTTGGAAATATTAGCCAATAGAGGGGAGTGCCAATCCAAAGAGGCATGTAAATACAGCAAGGTCACTGTGGAGACTGCAGCCTAGGGAGAGGGACCATCTGGGGAAAAGCACAGCCCAATTATGATGAATTTCAAGATCTAATAAAAAGCAGACATCCCCTTAATTCACCCCCTAAGCCTCTGAAGTTAACTGATTTCCCACGTGTTCGCTGCTCAACCCCCCCACCTCCCCAGCCTTCATCGCCCCGACCCCCAGCCTGCTCCAGTGCTGCCCCGGCATGAGCTTCCGTCTGCATCGCAAGCCATTAAACCCCAAAGACCCTTTTAATGTCACTTCCTTCACACGCTTCACGGCAGACATGCTGGAGCGCTGCTAAAGATATCACCCGGTTAAACGGCGAGCCGCTACCTACGCCACAGAGAGCACCTGGCAATGAGATGTTTCTCTTCAAACTGAGACAAAAAAAAAATTCTTCTTTAAAATACCATACGGTATCTGAGCTTCACAACATCCGTATGCGCTGGCCTGACGTGATCAAGTATGATGCCTAGGAAAGCTGCACAAGTTCCATATCACGGCCATGTCATCACTGCAGTGAAAACTTTGGGGGAATATTTCCTTTCCAGAATGAAAACAAAGGAAAGTCCTTTTGTTGTGTTTGTAGGACATGTGGATCCCAAACTTAATGGCGACTATTTGATTACATTCTTTTTTTTTACCAACACACCAAAATAAATGTGAAAATCGATTATCTTCCCATCCCATATAAAAAAGCCTTGTTCTTTCTTACCCAATGTTAAGTGCTGCCATAAAATGAAATTAGCTACTTTACAGAATTTAAACCTGACAACATTAAAGTCAAATATTCCACTAGGAAGTACCCCAAGTGAACACTCAGAATACCAGTCTGGATTTTGTCCTGGAATTACAGCACAGTTCTGATTGGAGAGCAGCGTGTAAAATAATCCGATTGACAGCTATTCAGCAGCTTTCATCGTAAATCACGCATATTAAAGTACTTTAACATCACCTAAGTGTATTCATGTCAAGTTTCTAATACGTGGACAACCAAAAGCTTTTATAGTACTTTTTAAAACGTTTGCAGCTAAGGATTAAATCAAATTTTAATTTGTGATCATGTTACACTGCAATCCAATTGCTTTTAGAAAAATGCACGAAATGCAAGTTAACTTAAACAAAATATCGGTAATTACAGTAGTTGTTGAAGACTATTTTTACGCTGTCAAAGACGTGCAGCAGTGAAGTACATAAAAGCGAACTGGCAAGCCGCCCCCTGACATATTACTTGTACAGACTTTAGGATCGTGCCAGAATATCCATGAGGGTGAAATTACTGGAGTTCGAGAGCAACATATGGAAATTACGTTGCTCCTGAAAGTTGAAACGAACCACATGCATGAGGTTTAACCATTGACTGGATATGGGTGTGGATAATGAATATGTAATCGTACACTTTTCTGTATCTATAGAGGACAAACAATATAATACCTTGCCTATTTCGTACCTTGGTGTTTTTTAAATACTGCGCTCCGTGGAGTCAGGTCCCCCAGGGCGGAGATGTCTCATTAAACTAAAGTGTGGAAGCAGGGGGACGGTGATTCAGTCGCTTAGATTAAAAGCCGTATTACCTTGGCATTTTAATAGGCGACACTTCTACTCACGTTGTTTCACCAAGAAACCAACCCCTACATTAAAGCATTACACATACACAGCAACACTGTGAACAAACGACTGATTCCTGTAGTATTTAGGCTCTGTGTTTTCCATCTCTTCATCCATCCTCAGTAACAATCCAAGTTAAGTCTCAGTTAAAGACAACAATGTATGCCAAGCCAGACTAACAATTGCAATGTATTTTTTAAACTGTAAGACACCAGAAAAAGGAGTACGTGTTTTTGACAAAGTGATAGTGAACGGCGCCGCGCTGGTACCTGTGACCGTGCGGCTGTCTTGTACGAGTACGCGCGTTTACTTACTGGTGGTATCAAAGGGGACCTGCGCGCACGGAGCGGACTCCGCAGGCGGCCAGGGACAGTAATACACGGCTCCTCCTTCCACTATTCCTGGCTGGGACGTGTTGGCTTTTGGAGCCCCAACCAAGACACTCATTCTGGAATTGCGATGGACATCGAGAAACATGGAAGTGAATTGCACAAACGAAAACCCCGATCAGCAAATGAATGGCATGTTTTTAAATTCACTCTGAAGCATGTTAGGACGGAGGGATAAACAGCAGTATATGCTGTATAGTAATAACCAGGGATGCCCGGGTTTATTTAGCTAATTAGAAATGTGAATATAGCCCCTTCATTTGCGTGCGTGAGAGGAATACTAAACAAACGTCCCACACATTTGGACTGTAATGCTTAATTTGCTATCGAAAGCCATTTCGCATCAGAAACCATGCAAAAACACTTTTACAAAAACTACACTCAGTTGTGCTCAGACTAGAAATATACCAGTTATTCCCTGCGAAATGAACAATAATAAGTGTTAAGCCATTGTAAGTGTTTATTACAAAATCAACATGCTTGAAAGCTTTCATAATTCAAAATACTAATAATATTGTTTCGTGTATGAATGAATTTAATTTAATTAAAACTGCACGATTATAGAAGTAAAGTTTTCAGGACATAATTAAACTTACGTGTTTTTGTCCGAGGCAGGTCGGTGGAAGTCCACCGAATATCCGAAATAACTACCTTCAGGACCACTGTAAACGGTCGGTTTTTCAACATCCAGATTAAAAGCAGCAACTCCGATTAAAACAGGACAAAAATAGGAAGCCAAACAGAATAACACCCAAGGAGAATAGAAAACCATAGCTACGGCACCAGGTGTCGTCTATATTAATCCAAGAAATTAAATAAGATTCCTAGCAGAGGTGAACTGCAGTAGGCTGTTCCGCGGCACCTCACAGGCTGCAGGCTCTTATCAAGAATGAAGTTTCCGAAGATTTGCTTACTCCATTCATTGACTCTGCACAACACTCTCTCACCGCCTCCTCTTCTGTAACCGACTCGGCAGACAAGCATTAAAACCCCTTCCATCAGACAGCTACAGACAACATCACAACACAACACACGTCAGCCAGACAAGCCCTTTTAAGGCAAACGAGTTTACACTAATTTTACTTTTCTTGGGCGTTATTGAGAATAAAATACCCATTTCCTTACATCAAAGGATTAATTAAACAAAAAGCGGATGCATTTCCTTTTCTCCTTGAGAAACCACCCTCCGTTTAGTATTCCTGAACGAGACTATTCTATAATAAAGTTGCGTTTTAACGAATAAAAAAACGAAATGTTCTAGGCGCGTATAGAGCTTTTGTAGACTAAACAAGACAACTGAAAAGCAGAGCCCGACGCCGTGCGACACTCAGACATTTTTACACCCAAAGCGCCACATGACATGATGCTATTTCTCAAAACGCAATGGGAGTATTTTTTTTGGCAAAGTCAACTTCAGAGTAAACTTTATAGGTAAGAGCTTTAAATCATAGAGCATACTGATATTT
Source organism: Lepisosteus oculatus (assembly GCF_040954835.1). Taxonomy (NCBI): domain Eukaryota; kingdom Metazoa; phylum Chordata; class Actinopteri; order Semionotiformes; family Lepisosteidae; genus Lepisosteus; species Lepisosteus oculatus. Next base: position 6,206,557 of record NC_090705.1, on the reverse strand, counting down.
AGAGCATGGATATTTCTTGTAATAATCATCAGGATTGCAACTTTCTGTGGAATAATAACGTGCATGATACAGGTAATGCATTAACAGAAACAGATATGCAATGTTTTTAAAGGAAAGGACAACATTTTAAGATGGAAAGGTCCTTTGGATAAAACATTTAAGTGATGCCCTGAACACTTGGTCATTAAAGATCCCGTGCCGCTGTCCGTCAGAGTAGGAGGGTTATCCTCCGTGTCTCGGCTAAATTTCATACCGAGTTTGGCACCATCTGGTCCTCCTTAAAAGTTTTTACCTAATTCAATTGGGGGGACGATTTCTCACTTCTCCAGATCGGCTGTACAATGAAATTACTCATAATGGCTAATGCGCGTAATGCAGATAGAGAATAAAGTGGGTTCACTCTTGTGTGTAAATTGCTTTAGAATCCTTTGGGATGAGAAGTGCTGCATAATTGCAAATAATTCATTATACTGGTTCATGTTTAACTCAGGGTGGCACGGTGGTGAGTTACTGGCATTGCTGCTTTGCATTGCTGGAGCCCTGGCTTCAGTTCCTGGGCTGCTATCTGCGTGGGGTTTACATGTTCTGCCCTAGTTCGCATTTCCTCCAGGTGCTCCGGCTTCCTCCCTCAATCCAAAGATATGTTGGCAGGCTTATTGGTGTCTGTGTGTGCCCTGTGATGGACTGGCGTCCTGTCCAGGGTGTACCCTGCCTTGCACCTGTTGCTTGCCACCCTGAATCTGACTGTAGAAAGAGACCACAGAGCAGGACCATCTATAATGGTGTGGGCTGCCATCTCTTGGGGGAGATATTGTCACGATCGTAATCCCTCCTCTTAAGGACGCTCCAGCTCTTTCGTATTTTATCTGATTACTTTCACCTGCCCCCAGTCCTGCCCCTCCTTATTTAAGCCTGGTGCTCTCGCTATTCCAGGCTCAGCATTGGGAGTTGGATGCCTGGAAGCCCTTTTTTCAATGCAACTTAAGACTCAAGCTTTTCTGGAACAGAATATAATTCAAGTTGTGTACAGGTCTCCTGTAAATCAGATCTAAATGCTAGATTTAAATGTACCTGTAGGTGATCAGGGGTTCACTATATTACCTAACTCTAGACTAGCTGCACTAGGCAGTTAAACAAAAAGAGACATCACTATTAGACTGTAAATGCAATTAGATGAAGTGAAGACAGTTCCATCTAATGTAGTGTTGTGATCAGACGAATAGAGAATTAATATTTATACCCTTAATTCACACCTCTCTATCACCTCTCTATGCTGAATCAGTTTTCTGTGGGGCCCTGATCTCGGCTTGTAGAGTTTATTTCAATGAACTCTGGCCATATTAGTTGAGGCCAATGTGCCATCTTATCCTATCACTATTATCCTAAACTATTTGGGGAGGGATTGTTTTGTTACACCAAGGAGAATTTGATTTCTGAGCTGTTATTTGATACCATGCAGCTTTTTTTTGTAATTAAGTTCGCCCTTTTATTTTGATACTACATCTGTTCATTTTGGCTCGTTTTACGTAGCTGGACTGTTACTATATTAGGAATCAAAAACATCAAGTTTTCAATCAGGATGTAATAAAGAAACTCCGATATGTGTTTGCAACTCAGTCACTTTGGTTTATGTTAGATGGAGACTCCATGCAGTGCTGTTGTGTATGTGTGCCAAGTATTTCAGAAAAGGCCTCAGCTCGGAATAAAACTGTACAGCACATTACACAAAAATAAAGCGCTGCATGTTTAAAACAATAAAAGTATGTATAAACAGTTAATGACTTGAAAGTTCAAAATGACTTATACTAAAAGAGTTTTATGAGTTTCATATATTATCCTTATATTGTGCATTAGACCTATCAGTTTTTTCACACCACAAGGACCACAAGGAACACAATGTAGGCAATTTGATTCTGGCTTGAAGTGTCTCTTGCATTTGATGTGCTCTATCCTGCCATGCAAGAGCTCTAAGGAGAAATAGGAGGGGTTATCTAATATATTGCAGAATACTGACAGTATATAGTCAAGGCAAAAAACAACCTTCAAGCTTAGAAAAAAATAGCAGAGCAACAAAAGGGACTAGATTGAATGTAAAGCGAGAACAGTAAGAATCTGGACAACTGGAAATCATTGCACTAAATTGCTAATCTGGACTGCCTAGCAAGATTATAATCAAGCTCGGCATGTATTGAGCATTTCAATCTTCTCCGATGGTGTGTAACAGTTTTCACTCGGGTTGCTATTTCAAAATCAAGTTTAGCAAGCCTCCTTGCCAACTGAAAACGCTTGCTCAATGGCAGACAAAGAGCGCTTGGGTTGACTTCCAACCCCTTTCCTGACCAAAACATCCCCCAGATCTTCTGAAAGTGGGAGCTACCGGTACTGAGTGCAGCTTGGTCTCTACACTATTTTCCTCTTTTCGATGCCTGCGGAACGCGACTCCGTTGAACAGAGGGAATGAGACGGGAGCCTAACTGCCAAGACACAGGCGTAAGACGTTTCTCTCGCACAGGATTTGCTAGTGGAAAGCAGGAGCATACTGGAACGCCAAGGATGAAATCAAATTGTTTTTGTGAAAAGTTCCCCCAAAAAATAAAGGAAGACCTACTGTGATAAGCATTTGTCCAATCTTCATTTCAATAATATGTAGAGGATATAGGCCTAATGTTATTCCCTAACATTATTGGTGATTCCACATCACAGGAACCATGCCATGTAAAAGCACACAGACTGAAGTACATATCAACCATTTCCTCTTAGTAGCCTTATTAAATTAAGACTTAATTAATTCCATTCCACATCTCTTCAGTCACAGAGTTTATGCTTCACATTCATTTGGCAGCAAATAACTGTTTTTTGCTTTAGAAGGCTTGATCTATTCCAAGATACTACTTCTACTCCATATCAATCACCAGATTTAGAAAATTAAAATGGCCCTTGAAAAGCATGACAAACCTTACTTCAGCTAGCTCATGATCCTGTGAGGAGCATCTTCTGGGCAGATGTTGAACCAGTTTTATGGTTTCAGTTCTTAAAAAATACAGCCTTTTACTGCCTTGTAAAATAAAATTACATATTAAAGTCATTTAAGAAAAGTATCCAAAACTGACTTGAATTTCCAGTTGGGAAATTTCCTTCAAAGAAAGATAATCTTTATGATTTTCTTATTTTCAATAAATGTTTCTTCAAATCTATTTGTTATTTACCAGAAGGAACTCAGAAAAGTTTACTCAGAAAAGCAAGTAACCCATTCTGAGCTATAAAGTGTTTTTTTAATGGTATGACGTTGTTTTAATGTGTATTTTTCTTCAAAGTTAAGTATTCTGACTTAATATTTTATTTAAGTGCTGCAGCTTTTGGCACTCTGAGTTGCTACTAACTTGCCATTTCCAGTTTTGTTTGGAAGGTCCAACAGAATTATAGCTGACAATGCTGTTTTTTTCATAAACGAGCTACTTCCATTTTTTTCATGGTAGTTGCAATCAAGTCTCTGAGTGACTCCATAGCACCAGAGCCTACAGTATATGATGAAATACTACCATCATATGGGAATAATATATTTAACGTACCTGTGAATCTGTTTCGTATTAATAATCAACTGGACCATCTCCTAATTTGCACAGGGGCCCTATAAATTTGATACCCTTTTTAGGACATATTTTACTCAATTAGAGTTTAAGGTGTAATACATTAACATTCTGCACATTGCTAAGTGTTAGATTAATTATTTTGATCTAAATTGCATAAAGAAGAAAATAATGAGTGGTACGTGTATGATCTTGTGCCAAAAGTAAATTTATTGAAGCCATATAACTAGCATGAAGTGTTTTAACAACCCTTGCTTTCCTGGAGTAAACTACAGTACTTTACATAACAACTGGCAGTAACAATATCCTCCATATTGTATATGAACCACATGAGAAACAATGTGCTCTGTAAATAGGATATCAGAATTTTATCACTGTAAGGAACTGTCTGCCCATTAAATGCTTTTGTCTTATGAAAAAATGGCAAGGGCATTTAAAAACTAGCCTTTTTTCATATAGTACAGTACCTTTTTTGTGAATGCTATCAGCTGCTGTCTGGTTTTCTAAACGCATGACCCCATGATGACTATTTGGTGTAACTGTATTGATATTCTAAGTAGACAATTGTTCATTTGGACAAGATGCTTAAACAGCTGTATGTTTTTTTTAATTCATGAAATGAATCAACTGAACTACAGAGCACTATTTCATACTCAGTGAACACTTCATATTCAATGCATAGAGTATATCTCTGCGAGAACGATACAACATATCAACTGATACATCACCACGTGACACAGAGCTAAAATATAAATAAATCACTTTAAATATGTTTATTTAAAGGAACGTTAGGGAATTCTGCTTGGTTATCTTTTCTTCATAACCAGTGAAAATTTGGACCTCATAGATCTTTCAAGTCCATAGCTGGAAATGAAGTATGTATTTTATATAATTAAGAAACACTTCAAAGAATACAGCTCTAGGTGTAAAAATAGACTTGTGAAGGTCATTGAAAATGAAAAGCATCTCTTGCTCTAGAAGTAATAAATTAAGCAAAATAAATACTTTTTAATACAATGGATCTTCAATTGATATTTTAAAAAACAGTATAAAAATGAGTAGATGGAGAGGCAGAAAAAAGCTAAGCGGTTTGGCTTTGTATGGAAAAGATGGCCACTGGTCTACTAGAATACTTGTAGCTCAAAGAAGCGCTGAATGCCTTATCTTGCTCACAGACAGTTTTAACAATAATGCATTGTATTGTAGGACTTAATTCTTTCATAACAACAAAATTTAACATTTTGTGAATCTTACGGAAAAATACCTTTACTGATGCGTTTTTACAAAACAATGATGAAAAGGGTTATTTGTCCTAATTATCACTTCATATACATTATACATTTAGCAATCATGACCAAAGCGTGTCAAGGTACGTTTTCTGCGAACTGCTTAAAAAAAATCATCATTAAACCCAATATACACCATGACACATTTTGAGTAAGCCATTTATTTTGAGCAAGCCACTGGACCAAAATAAATGAGTTTAGATGTCTTGACGACAATATCTTTTTCCCCATGCAGTAAACAATACAATGAATAGATATGAGTAGGCAGACAGAACAATCTGGACAGAGGACAGAACCATTTGCAATATCATTTCAGACCCTGAATGATGATTAGGGGTCTGAGTATTAAGGTATTAAGTATTTTCCTCCACCTTTAAAACAAACTGGGAAGGTAACCATAGTCTTAGTTCGGGATTCCAAGGCCAAAGAAGATACTATATTTAACTTGTCAAACATTGCCAACTTTATTTATTCTCTATTACATTTATTCAATACAATTTTCTAGTCCTGCAAAAAACCTTGGCTTTAAGAAGGGCAGTAATATTTATATACTTCAGCTCTGTTGATAAAGCTTGATTAGGTTTGAAAATGTTATTTTTAATCCTTTTCCCCTCAAGAAAATTTAAAACATATTTTTAAGCAAACAAATCCTGTATGAAATCATTGAAACAAAACAGACTCACTGCAATGAACAAAATTAATTTTCAATGACAATAAATACATTTTGGTGAGCATAAAACAAATGAAAAAAATCAGAACATTAGTATTCAATATTTCAAAGTAAAACAAGTTATTTTGAAAATTAAAGTAAAAGTACACACTATTTTTTCTTTGTGAAACAGACAGTGACAAACAAAACTCAATGTTCCAAACTGAAACAGGTTTTTTTAAACAAAGTGAAAAATATTTTGCTCATAGCATTTGTGTTTTTAAGGAATATTCTGGCAGAGGTAAGAATTAATTCAATGAAGGAGACCGATCTGTGGCCCACAATAATTCAATATATGGCCACTTAGTCTGAAGGCATCGCTTGATCGGAGTGTCATCAGTGCGTACCATCGGGTCTTCAAATCCTAAAATCAAGGATGTTCCTTCAACATACATGACCTGTAATACAAATAAACACTGTCAGTATTTTCAGATTTCAGTGGCAGGCATGAGACTGCTTTTTTAACTTCACTCCTTGAATATGCTGTAGGTAAAGAACAAAAAGGTGTATTTTGGGGTTTCTTCTTTCCCCAGAGTTCTCAAAATTGAAAGATAGCTCCAATCTGGACTAGAAAAACCGAAATGAAACAGAAGTTTAATGCCACATCTCAGTGTAAAAGGAGTTTAAATTCGGTAACAGTAATTCTTCTCATGAAAAATTTTATATTGTAAAACAGATAAAAGAAATATATAGCAAACAGATGCTAAGAAGATGCAGATGCTATTACAGAAAATACTGAAAAAGATTTGCTTATGAAGACCTTGTAATCAAAAAGAGACGTGACAAACTAAATGTCAAGAAGACATTCAATATGAGAGTCAATTAACTGCATGGGTTCATACAATGACATCATCAAATGATTGTTCCATGATTACTTCCATGTGCAGGCCTTAGATTCCTTCTATATGTATACATGACCTGTCCTAAATATAGAAGCCAGGCTTTACATTCATAGAAGATATTGAGGTTACAGAAAAATGACTTGAAAATAAATGGAGCATTATGTCGTTTTCAGACTACAACTGAGATTCATAAAATCTCAGTAGCATTTTCATAATGCAGCATGAATATAAAACAAACCAAATCAGCATTTTGCCATTAAGCATTAAGATAAGTAATCTTTCTTAACACTGGCTTATTGTGTAATTGTTTCTCCAATAAAGGACTTTGTTCCTTAGACCTCTGCTCTAAATAAAACATGTGTGTGAAACACTCCCGCTTCAAGTATTATGTTTCCCCCTAGTGGAAAGCACAGTAGCTGGACCAGTTGCATATATTCATTTTTCATGTAACATTAAAGAACTATTTGTTCCTTCGAAATACAAATACAGTACAGTCCTTTAGAGACTTATACAGTATTCAGTTTAAAGAACTAGCATCCCTTAAAACCAATGTTTCTGAAACGGGTAACCTTTTATTAACTCAGCACTGACAAGACTTTCAAAACTTCAGGAATACTTTCTTTTAACAAAGGGGATATGCTGCGGAGGTCACACACAATGACACAATATGTAAACTTATTACATACTACACAAGTATGATGGAGGAATGCTTTGCATGTCTATTCTGTACACAATGGATAATTTCTTAAAACATCAATTCATGGCGTTTATGACGTTTTAAAAACAGAACTAATTAGATAAAACAATAGGGCTGAATTACTCCATCATTTTACAAATTTGATCAAATCCTTCCTAGACATCTAGATTAGGTCAAAAACAAACAATTAAGTGACAATCCAGCCCAATATCACTTATTTTTTCCAAAACAAAAAATCTCTGGCTGTTCATTCAGAGACACTGTCCTGGAAAATGAATGAGCACCCTGTTGTATTTTTTTTTCCTGAAGGAAGGGAGTGAAGGTTTAAAATATCCTGACACTTAAGCTATTATACCATCTCCTATGAGGTAATGCTGATCAGTACCATGATATCTGAAACAGCCCCCATACATGAGATTTCCACACTTATGATGTACTATGATGACCAAAATCATTTCTTTTTAGCCTCCCTTTCTTTTACAATGTATCTTCCTTACTTCAAGATTAAATGTTTTAATTTTGTTATTACCAGAACATGATGAAAGTCTGCTTATATCTGCAGTTAAATTATTCAGCTCAGAGGTAGTCATTCTAGGTAGTTTAACAATTTTATGTTTAATTACATTGTTTTCTTTATAGTTAAAATGCATAAATCAGAAAGTAAAGCTTTATTCTATTTCATTCATATTTGGCATGCACATTTCTGGCCACAAATGTACAACCCTCAGAATCCGTGAAAGCCCACAGCAAACAATACAAGCGTAGAGATTTATCCAAGTTACACTTGGGCTTCATTATGAACTGAACTCATAGAAACATTCCTTCAAAGGAACAAGTAATAGGTTTATTCCATGCTGAAAAAAAAGAATAAAGAAAACAAAACGTGTCGGCCGTGGAGCCTTCAGCCCTCACACCTGAAGAAGGCTCCACGGCCGAAACGTTTTGTTTTCTTTATTCTTTTTTTTCAGCATGGAATAAACCTATTACTTGTTCTTTTGAAGGAATGTTTCTATGAGTTACTCCATAACTTGTGTTAATGCTGTAAATGTCAGATACAGCATCATCTCACAAGTCATAAACACCAATTCATGGCATTCATGACATTTTCAAAACAGAACAGATAAGATAAAAAAAATAAGGCTGCATTACTCCCATCATTTTACAAATTTCATCAAATCCTTCCTAACAATTGAGAGCTTATAGACATTCAACAGCAACCAAATTTTAGCAGCTTTACTTGCTGCTGTGCAGAAGAGGTCCCTTAGGCAGTACCTATGAATCTGATAAGCCTGTTACTGAGTTGCAGCGTGCAGCTGATCATGTTTGGCTTGACTATGGTTGTCCTGTTAGTTGGTAGTTCTGCTAGTGAGGTCCTAGTGATTGTGGATGGGTAGGTTGTAAATGCCCTGGCACCTTCACATCTAAGATGTTTTTGCTATATCTTTCCTAGAGAGTATTCCCTTCCCCTGAGCTTTGGTATTGCTATGGTTTAACTGACAAACCCGTGTGTCTTAATGTGCAATTGCATAGTTATAAATTCAAGTTCAAGTTCAATAAGAGCACACTTTATTAGAATGCATGTTTTGTCAGACTTGTAGAAATGTATACTTATCATCTAATGAAAGGCTCTGGGAGATCTGCACATAATAACCTTCTCAAACGCATTTGAAAAGTATGTGAGCAATAAATATTTGTATCGAACTATGAATGTATTAGCATCTCATTTGCTGAGTCCAAAAATGGTTTGGTTTAGTCCTATAAAACATCAGCACCCTAAAATTCAACCTCTTTGTAAATAATTTGTATGCAATAGTCTATGTGTTTTGTGTTTTATTCATCAGTTTTTTAAGTAACTGCTTTTCCATGTTCCTTTAATCTGAAACTATGCTGAGCCATACAATTAGGGTCACTATTCTGGACAACAATAAATGATCTTTTATTAGGTTGTTTGCAGCTAAAGTTATTGTGCATTATTAATAATTTTCCCAAAGAAATTACATAACATTTAAAATTCATACTGTATGTTTCTTTTTAGTGTAAGAAGGAAACTCTTGCATGATCTTCACAGCTTCAAAGCAACCAGTTATAGTATTATGTTATGTGTTCTGGGTTCATTGGCTTGCCATATATTGTATACCATACTATTGTACCACTTACTACTATACCATACTAATAGCACTACTTGCCATACTATTATGTGATGAGCAGTCATAGTGGGCTGATTTAAAAAACGTTTTAAACAGTGCTGTCTACGTATGTTTTTGCCACAAGAATTAAGTGCAAATTCTGAAAACTCCTACATTTTATTGCAGGAGGAAATTTTAATTAATATCTTCTCAACTAATGAATTAATATTTCTATGAGCCTAAGAGATTTAAGAAGCAGAGAGAACCTTCAAGAACAGACAGCTCTCAAAATAAGACTTGACTGAATCATAAGTCACTAGGCCAAAGAGCACTAACAATTCTTTAACTGTTGGATACAGAATGCTCAAATTCCCAGAACTCTGAGATTTTACCCCCAAAGAAGTCAGTGTGGGGTTTAGAGAGATTCTGTGGAGTTGCAGGGAATCTCTGAACAAAGCAGGCACACTTCTCTGCAGTACTAATGAGTTTTGCAGGCTAATGAATTACTTTCCTTGTTTCAGTTGATCAGCAATGTCTGTCTGTAGCAGTATTGGGCTTCCTGTGAAAAGGTCAGAGTTGAGGCACACAGGAAGACTACCCCAGGAACCTGTACTTCTTAGATGGGAAAGATTTGTCATCTAGGCAATATACCATGGTTTCAACCAGTTTTACAACAGCTTCCAGCAAATTTTTGATTAATGTTCAATTCTATAAACTTCTCTGTATACAGTATATATATGTAAATAATCTGAGATGGGCTGATTTGAATGGCTTATATAAAGATCTAGATATTTCCAGGACACCCATGATTGGTACTTAAACGTAATTAGGAGCCCCTAAAGATCAAGGACAAAATGTACAGCTGTACAAAATCTGTCCTTCCACTTATGAATGGACTGCTGTGCTCAAAGGAAACTATTTTTCAAAATAATAACTTAGTCAATTTAATTCAGCAAATGCTCTTCTGCTCCAAAAATGATTACGGAATCTGCATGACTGCTATCCAAGCATTGCCTGGAGTATTTTGGATGTTTTTCACTACTTTGTCTCCCCAAGTAAACATAAATCCTTGTATACTGAAGGCTGTGGAGTTAGCTCTTCTGTGATAATCCTGCATGACCTTCCCATCTGGCGCAGATTGTGTCAAGAGACATGCCTTCTCAAGGTCTGTCCCCATTCCATCAGTGCCACCTGTCTGCCTGTACCACTCTGCAGTTCACACGCCACCTCTCTTCAACACCCACTCATACTCTTCCTGCACTGTCTTAGGATCTCCAACACCTTCCTGTTTCACAATTATGGCCACACCTGCGGCCACCCCACTTGCTTTCTTTTGTCAACATGTCTTCTAATTCTTTGAAATCTCATGATTTCCTTTTCGACTTTCCTGTTCTTTACCTCATGGCAAACAACAAACCACGCCTAACAGCTGGAGAGTTTGGCGCTTGATCAGGGATAAAAAGCATTATGAACACACTGAAAGAACAGTGGAAAAAGACAAACCGATTCAATACATTTTTCTTTTGATGAAATGAAATGCAGTGTTTTACTGGGAAAGCTCAAATATAAGAGTTTTCAAAAGAATAACGGGAATACACAAAAGATACATGTTGATTAGAAAGAGGTGCAAAAAAAATGATTATTTATTACCTTTTCATTGTGGTTTGACTGTTTCAGACCATTGTAGTGAAAGACAGGAAATGAGTCTGGAATCCCAGAGTCCTGAAATTAAAGTAGAAAGTCTGTTAAAATTGCTACAGTGAGGGACCACTTAGCTGGAACAATTAAGGGCTCTGGATAGTTATTTCATATTGGCAAAGAGTGAACATAGTCAAATTACTTTGCTGAAATTTCAAATTCAGCTTTCAGCCCCAGAAATGTACAAACTGCAATTGTTCTACCATTGCCTGAAGGCAAACAAAGAATATTAAAATAAACTGAACCTGTTTAATTTAATGGTGCTTTGAGATATTTCACTGAAATGTATATTAAATCCTATTTAAATCACTGCGGCATATTTTCTGTAATTTGCAGTGAAATAATGATGATCTCTGTAGATCTTCAAAACCATTGTTTTAAAACCATTGGCTACGTTAACCTTTTCCTGCCAAATATTACTTTGTCTGTTTATCTTCAATGAACTTCGGTGTAAGAGTCTGTAACTGATGAACACTGAACATGATGTTAGCCAGGTGTCTTTTTTGAATTACATGACAGACCTGATTCATTATCAGAGTAATTTTTCCATTAGACTATCATCAGCTGAACTTTGTAAGCCGTATAACAGATGTTTTATAACTAGTAAAACCCGTAACAGAAACGAAAAAAGGCTGTAGTGTTAAGACCTTGAAAAAGCACTGTGCTGATTTGGCAATTGCAAACTATACTCTCTTTCTGATCCTTCTGGGAAACAACTAAAAGGAAATTTGTCAACGGGACATTTTCTTCAAGGACACCATGGCCAACTTAAACTTATAGAAAAGAGATTATTAATTAAAAATATGAACATGTATATACACTTATACATACATGTGCATAATGTACAGTATATCAATATAACAACATTCAGATAATTAAAATAATTCTGTGCATTAAATAAAAGCACTTGTAGCACAAAGATAGCTATTATAATCCCAATTTCTTTGGGATTGTGTGAAATGTTGAATATGCACCAATTTAATATTTTGGTAAAGAAAGTTGAATATGCAGGCCACATTCCACTATACTGTTCTAAGTCATCACAATAAATACATTAATATACAGTTCATCTTCAAAAAGATGGATTATTGGCATACTCTTTGCTCTTTGAATTTGAATTTTGCTATATTACTAAACAGATTAATATTAATTAATTTTTAAGAGTCTGTTTACCAAAGTTGCTCAAAAAGGTTCCCTGCACACTGTGTGCTGGGACACTACTAGTTCAGCACACAATGAGGACCTATTCATCTTTTTTTCTTAACCATCATGGTACTTGGAGCACAGAAACAACATAACCTAATTATTACATGTGCAAAATGTCCCTATTATCAAGTGGATACGCAAACCAAAGCAGTAACTAGAGAACGCAGACAGGTCAATGCAGCTGAATGCACTTGGGCAGGAAGGCCAGGTTCCAAAGAAGGGTAACCTTTGGCCTGCCTACTGAGAAAAAGAGGCACAACCTGGCTACAGACAGTGCCTGTAGCTCACTAATTCATCTTTAAAAAGTGAAAGGCAACAGGAAAGCAAGTCTAGAGAGACAAAGCTTTAGATCAACTTGGTTTGGTAAAAAAAAACAAGCACGATATTTTAAACGCCCACATGGATCGGGTGTGTCCTGGGAGGCTGCAGCCTGTGTACCCCTTAGGAAAAGCCTCACCAGGAAGTAGGACCCTGGGGAAAATGGGACAAAACAAAACAAACTGCAAAAGGAAAAAAAAAAATCAATCCTGCTGAAATTCAACATTGGAATAATGTAAATTTAACACAACAGAAAGACAGAAGCAGGGAGCAAAAAAGGATGAGAACAGCCTGCAGAGGTGTTTGGGTTCCAGGGTGAGAGAGTAAGAGCGTGACAGCCTCCAACGCCAATATTAGGCAAAACCCCCAAATTAAACAAACCTAAAGTAAATAATACAAGCAAATATGTACGTAGGGAAATCTAAAATATATGTGTATGGAACTAGAGTATTGAAGGTAAAGGAGAGAAGCTGATAAGAGGCACTTACTGTACCTGTCTAGATCCTAGCCAGCTGTTCAGGGGGCTTGTTGTGCGGCTTTGGTATACAGACTCAGTTATGGTATAACTCAGTTATACCATTCGTATATAGTATTCATATATTAATGCAATTGGTAATGGAAACATTTCACATTTGAAGGGGAACATTGAATTGGAACAATTTAACAACAAAGAAATAACTGCAAACTAAATTTGAAATGCAGCACCCATCTCAGGTTCGAAACAGCCACAAGATAAAAACAACTATTACGATGGATTATTACGCAAACGTTCAAAAGGAAGAAAAAACAGAAAGAACAATTTAATAAAAAATACAGGATCTGAATGTTTCATTATTTTAATGGAGTAAAAATTCCTGAGTTGTTGAAATACAACTTGAAGTAGGAGAAAACAAGACACCTGAGACTGGCTTATTATTGTGGGAGTACAAAGAACAGTAGGGTTCTTACACACACAATGCAGCAAACTGAATATACGGAGGACAGCTATATTAGGTGACTTGAAAGGCGCAACTGGATGAGATCCTCCGATCAAATAGTTAAACAAGCTACATGGGCAGAATGTCTTCTCTTTATCTGCACGTTTCCGTATACCAACCTGATCTTACAAAAGTATAAGTTTAAATGAACTATATCAATTAAGCACCTAATAGCACAATAGGATAATTCATAATATACCTTACATAAAATCAGACTGACTAAACACAAAAGTCGATTAATGAAGTCACATTGTGTAATTAAGAGCAACTCTATTACCTGATCAGGAAAAAACTCCTGTAGGAATGGTCCCAGCAATATGATCCCTAAACCTTCCGGGTCTAATTTATTCTTCATGATGTTTACGCTGGAAAAGGGGGGAGGGAATAGAAATACAAAAGGTTATTATTTATTATTACACTGAATAAACAACTGCAAGAAATAAGTCATTTATTTCTGTATATATAATAACATATTTGTGTAGCACAAATGATTAAGAACTGTTTTAAGAGGCTAAATTCAACTGCCCAGTTCAATTTTTGAAAGCTTAACCACTTATTATTTTAATGCAGTGACACTGATAAAAAAGTTTCCTTTTAAAGACACAAACACGTTCAAAGATTTTGGTAAAGACCACTGATAACTGTAGCTATATATAGAGAGATTTATACAGCAATGCTTAAAACTGATTATCTTTTATTCAGTTATTGAATTAAACATTAAATATTTACCTCTTCATCCTGGATTTTACCCACATACACAAAAAATGTTTCCCTACCTTAGTTTTCTTCTAGTTAGTGTGTGTCATTGAAAGCTTTATGGTATTTGTATTCAAAACAGTATTTAACAAAGTAAAAAGAGGAATACAATTCTCTACAAACTTTTGTAGCACATTAATCTAACAATATCTCACCATGTCATTGGATTGCTACAGTCAGACAGTAGATCACATACCAAGGCTGCAGGTGAGCCTTGGATATACAGTACAATCAGATCTAACTTACTGTAGATCTGATCAAACTTCATATGATTTAGAAATATTAAGAAATCAAAGCATATGAAAAATAAAAAAGGGCTGTGTTGCTTTTGTATATATACTTTTACACTGCAAAAGAATCATGTCTGGTAAATAAATTAAGAGACTCTGAACAAAACGGTCTAGTTTAACAGTTGGAGTTGAAGTGCAGCTCTGTTTGAAGGAGGTCTTTAAACCCCCTCCCACACCTATTAACTTTACAGTTCTTCTGGACTTGTGTGAAACCTAAGAAGACAGGCTCATAGGTGACCCATAAGGTTGCTGAACTGGTTCACAGAACAGCGGACTGCCAACTGTTCACACCAAGGATCAATTACACCTGAAGAAGTTCATATTTATTCCACAAAAGACAGCACTAGGAGCAAAGTTCTTCATAATATCAATCACATTTTAATTAAAATTGTTTTGTATGCCGTTAAGGACGCCCAGCGCCAATGGTGGTAGCAGTATTTTGTTTGTGTGAAATTAGTGAATTAGTATTCTTTAAAGGGAAATATTCACTTCATAAATGACTGTACTGAACGGTACAATTAAACTGCTATACAACATTGTAATTTATTTTAGTTATTTCAGCTTTTTTGCTAAATGTTAGGCATATATGCCTTTTGCTGTTTTGGGATTTACCTGTCAGAAAAATATTCTGGGAATGATGATTAAACCACAGTTCACCATATGTTCTGCAAATTACACAATGCTTTCTGTGGGGTATTGTTTTTTGAAGTACAGCTGTTAATATGATCATAAAGTTCACCTTACATCATCTATTCCTTTAAATTTCTTTCTGAACAACTTTCGAAACTTTCAACCTCTTTACGTAAATCTGAATGTAAAACCTGAGTTAGCGCTTTGCATAATCGAACATAAATATAAAATACACAATACTAGCAGTTCCTTTTACAAATGTTGGAAAAAAAAGGATTCTGAGATTAACAGATACCTATAGGACACAAGGTATGTCATGAGTTAAAATCACGGGCAAGTCCCCCACAGAATGACTTACTATTCAGGCTCTGAGACAAGGTCCAGGGCTTTCATTACATCCTCCAGTAGTGTATCAGGTATAAACCCATTATCTGTAACAGAAGAAACACAAAGACAGAGGGTGAAACAGTGACATTCAACATGCTTTACTGTAATATGAATGAAGAGCCATGAGTTCATTGCCCATTGCTGGAAAAGAATAAGCAGCCCCGAGTTTTAAATGCTAAAGGATACCTGTGTGATCTTAAGACATTCAGAGTTAGAGGGATAAACAGCAAAGACTTCTGATGTAGGAGGATTTAAAATGTCTGAAGGACCCGACAGTGGCAACTTAATTAGTAAAAGTGAGGAAATACAAGTACATACACTTATATGAAACTTATGTTGGAAATAGACACTAGGAACGTTCAACTGTTTAACAACAATCATGAAAAAATGAAAATATATTAGATTGGCTTAGGTTATTGTAAATCGAAAGAGAGTCCTGTTTTTCTAAACTGAAAATCCTTTAAAAACAGGGGATCACAGCAATGTGGCTACCATTTCTGCTCTGAAAAAAGGTAAAAGGAGGGGAAACACGAGGGGAAACTCCTATGTGGCTGAACTGGTAAAGGCAATGGGATAGCACAGGTTGATTTCTGTGATGACGGCTTTGAGGCTGGGGCTTGTCACTAGGATTCCCCAAGAGGTGGCGCACTATTGGTTGAGTCCCGCTGATGGTAGGGTGGAATTAGCTCCACAGAACTCACTCAGCTCTCTGTGACACTGTGACCCCTGCAGCCACCTGGGTGCTTGCAGGAATCCGGCATTGATGGGGGACACACAAACCTCTGCCAATCACCTGCGATTGCATGTGACGTGTCACAAGAAGAGTGGGCAGTTCAGTTTCCCTAATCCACGCTGAGTGCGATCACAGTCAGCTAATCCAAATTGGGTAGGTATAACAAAAATAACTAGCAAGTCTAAATAAAGATTGCAAAAAATTTCTGTAAATCCACATGAATTTCACAAGAGTTGGATGTGTCATTCATAGGTGTTTTGGTGTATTTTTCCTTCCAACCTGTAAAAGGGTGTTAATTTAAAATGTGCAGATAAGCTAAATGTGAAGCAGTGGAAAGAAATGCACAGCTTGATTAATCTATTAATAACCAATATATTGTTTTACACATCTGACACAAACATAACAAAGAATAAAAAGGAGGCTTAAGACAGAAGTGATGAATAATTGCTTTCTTTAAACAAAATTATGCTATCTTTATCTTCTGCAATTTACAATAATAATAATCAATAATTCCTTATACTTATATAGCACTTTCCTGGACACTCCATTCAAAGAACTTTACAGGTAATGAGGACTACCCTCCACCACCATCAGTGTGCAGCCCCACCTGGATGATGTAACAGCAAACATAGTGCATCAGTACACTCCCCACACACAAGCTCTCAGTGGGGTGGAGAACAGAGTTGATGTCAGTTTATAGATGGGGGTTACCAGGCCACAACTGAGGCCTGAGGGCAATTTTGCCCAGACACCAGGATAATACACCCAACTCTTTTCGAGAAATACCCTTGGATTTTTAATGAACATGGAGAGTCAGGACCTCGGTATTACAGTGCCTTGCGAAAGTATTCGGCCCCCTTGAACTTTTCAACCTTTTGCCACATTTCAGGCTTCAAACATAAAGATATAATTTTTTTATTTTATGTGAAGAATCACCAACAAGTGGGACACAATTGTGAAGTGGAACGAAATCTATTGGATTTTTGAAACTTTTTTAACTAATAAAAAAATGAAAAGTGGGGCGTGCAAAATTATTCGGCCCCCTTGCGTTAATACTTTGTAGAGCCACCTTTTGCTGCGATTACAGCTGCAAGTCGCTTGGGGTATGTCTCTATCAGTTTTGCACATCGAGAGACTGAAATTCTTGCCCATTCTTCCTTGCAAAACAGCTCGAGCTCAGTGAGGTTGGATGGAGAGCGTTTGTGAACAGCAGTTTTCAGCTCTTTCCACAGATTCTCGATTGGATTCAGGTCTGGACTTTGACTTGGCCATTCAAACACCTGGATACGTTTATTTGTGAACCATTCCTTTGTAGATTTTGCTGTATGTTTGGGATCATTGTCTTGTTGGAAGATAAATCTCCGTCCCAGTTTCAGGTCTTTTGCAGACTCCAACAGGTTTTCATCCAGAATGGTCCTGTATTTGGCTGCATCCATCTTCCCCTCAATTTTAACCATCTTCCCTGTCCCTGCTGAAGAAAAGCAGGCCCAAACCATGATGCTGCCACCACCATGTTTGACAGTGGGGATGGTGTGTTGAGGGTGATGAGCTGTGTTGCTTTTACGCCAAACATATCGTTTTGCATTGTGGCCAAAAAGTTCGATTTTGGTTTCATCTGACCAGAGCACCTTCTTCCACATGTTTGGGGTGTCTCCCAGGTGGCTTGTGGCAAACTTTAGACGAGACTTTTTATGGATATCTTTGAGAAATGGCTTTCTTCTTGCCACTCTTCCATAAAGGCCAGATTTGTGCAGTGTAAGACTGATTGTTGTCCTATGGACAGACTCTCCCACCTCAGCTGTAGTTCTCTGCAGTTCATCCAGAGTGATCATGGGCCTCTTGGCTGCATCTCTGATCAGTCTTCTCCTTGTCTGAGCTGAAAGTTTAGAGGGACGGCCAGGTCTTGGTAGATTTGCAGTGGTCTGATACTCCTTCCATTTCAAGATGATCGCTTGCACAGTGCTCCTTGGGATGTTTGAAGCTTGGGAAATCTTTTTGTATCCAAATCCGGCTTTAAACTTCTCCACAACAGTATTACGGACCTGCCTGGTGTGTTCCTTGGTCTTCATGATGCTCTCTGCGCTTTCAACAGAACCTTGAGACTATCACAGAGCAAGTGCATTTATACAGAGACTTGATTACACACAGGTGGATTCTATTTATCACCATCAGTCATTTAGGACAACATTGGATCATTCAGAGATCCTCGCTGAACTTCTGGAGTGAGTTTGCTGCACTGAAAGTAAAGGGGCCGAATAATTTTGCACGCCCCACTTTTCATTTTTTTATTAGTTAAAAAAGTTTCAAAAATCCAATAGATTTCGTTCCACTTCACAATTGTGTCCCACTTGTTGGTGATTCTTCACATAAAATAAAAAATGTATATCTTTATGTTTGAAGCCTGAAATGTGGCAAAAGGTTGAAAAGTTCAAGGGGGCCGAATACTTTCGCAAGGCACTGTATGTCTCATCCGAAGGATGGCGCCTTTGTACAGTACAGCGTCCCCAGCACTATACTGGGGCATTAGGACCCACACAGACCAAAGGGTGAGAGGCCTCCACTGGCCTCACTAACACCTCTTTCAGCAGCAACCTTAGTTTTTCCCAGGAGGTCTCTCATCCAGGTACTGGCCAGACTCGCACCTGCTTAGCTTCAGTGGGTTGCCATTTGTGAGCTGCAGGGTGATATGGCTGCTGGCCATAGGATTCACTACTGATTTTTAAGAAATCCATAGGGTTTCATATACTTGATTTCAAATACTTGAATCATGTCCACTGATAGTACAGATATACTGTAGCTGTTGCCATTAATTTAAATCTTTTCTAGTGACAGAAAATTGCAGAGTATTTTGGTGCAGTTCAGCACAGAAATAAAGCAGCAAGCACAATGATACTTGTCTTGCAGGTCAGAACTATCAGTAATCTTGTTTCGATTTACAGCAGAGGTCAACTCACACATTACCTAGCAATCAGAACAAAAGCATGAAGACCGGCTACAAACAGACAGACTACAAATTGCTTCTGTGTGTAACCCGAGCTGGAGCTTTTCTTAACTAATTTCAGTTCAATGAAGCTTCCTCCCATGGCAAGCTAACAGGTCAAGTACATCACAGGATGTTTTCAAAATAGTACATAATGGCCCAGAACCTGATACAGGAATATGTCTCTTGCTTGACGCTTTAATTAATGCCCCTGTGGAAATATTCATTGATCTCTATATAGTTTAACAATGTATCTGAGTTTGCGTCTTTGCAGCACAGGCACATAAAATACTGCACTGTTCACCTAACTTTCTCAGAGTCACAGTGAACTAGAAAGCTCAGATGAAATCCTTTTATAAGAGGAAATTTGTTGCAATGTTAATACTATGTTATCTCATCCAGTTTGCAAGAAAAAGTATTTAACATATTTACTTTTTCACATGTTGCCGATTTTAGTTGGGATTTTGCCCTGTGGTGGTTTTGGCAATCTTGAAACCAGATAAGCCTTTGGATCTTTTCCATCCAATGTTAAGTTACCTCCCTTAGAAAAGTAATCAAACACTGCCTGAGTGAGAAAATAGAATCTGTCATCATGGAATCTATCCTACTATGGCAATAACACATCATAAAATATGTTGTTTTTTCTTCTGTTCTAGAGACAGATTTCTTGGTAAATAATCTGTTTGCCAACCAATGCTGAAAATATGCAAAGTATAAAAAATATCCACAATGAAAGAGTTTCTTTACAGAAGCTATACTAATGACACAAAGAAGGTATTACCTCTTTCGATTGTAAAACAAGCACAATAATTGAAGACGTAACTTAAAAAGCTGCATTTAGACCATTTCCCTTTTGCTATTTTATAATACATAAAATAATTATTTCCTACAGAGCAACTACAAAAAATAACCTTTGGTATTTATTCCATGTAATAGCAGATACTAACATATCTAACACAATAGTTACATTACTGTTAAAATGCTCATTTTTCTTCATTTGCATTCACTCAAAATGATTCATAAAACTATCTGAAGACTGTAAATGGCTTTTATAAGCATAGGAATAGAAAAAATAATTGCTAACACTTATATAGCTCTTTTCTGGAATATGCCACATACGCAACAGCTGAAAGTCGCCCTACAGACTTGTAAGAGGATTAATGTTTTTTATTCCAGTTTCACATGATTAATGTGTGAGTGTCAAACATCACATTTCTTATCAGTCGATTTATTAAATGTATTAAATTTTGGTCCCTCCCAGTGGTGTTCCATTTTATTGAATTATAATAACATTGACTTTTTTTTAAAATAAGATTTTTAATCACAGCTTGAGTACTCAGATTCAACACTTATGTTATATTATGTTAGACTGGAAAGAAACACTAAACAATGCTGAATGCATAAGTATTTACTCCTATCAGTCAATATTTGGTAGAAGCACCTTTGACAGCAATTACAGCTGCAAGTCTTTATGGATAAGTCTCTACCAACTTTGCACATTGGAAAGATCTAATTCTTGCCAATTTTTCTTTGTTAGCTTGCTGAAACTGTTAAGTCTGCATCAGATTTAATGCTTTGCATTTAGACTTGCACATACACTTTTTATGTAGGTATTTTGTATGCTATTACTTTGCATTGTCCTTAAAGTGAATCATTAATACTAATTTTGCTCACAGTTTTCATATCATTTTTAGATAAGCATTTATGCTTATCAACTTTAACTGTTGGCCTTTCCATTTGGTCTTCTCATAAGGTTCAGCTCCCTGCACTGGAAACAGTTTAGCTTTCTACCTATTAGACTATGACATCTTTTCTGTGACACATGAGGCATGAATCTGTAAATTACCACCTCATGCTTTTTCTTAGTTTTATGTATTTTATGTAGAAGAGCTGTAAAGTGTGGCCTACGCTGTTGATGACATCTCTGGTTGTTCACATATAACCATATTATATTCTGGACCTTTTGCAATTTATTTGGTGAAAATATAGAATATTATTTTAAATAAAAGTATAAATAAGTCCTAAAATTGGAGAGACAATTGATTTTACAAAAAGATTACAACAAAAATCAGCAGTTCTACTAACCTTCCTTTTCCACACAGGAAAATAATGTCTTTACAAGGAGTGGAAGTTCGGTAAGGACATATAAATATAGAACTTGTAGAGTGCAGGAAAAAGTGAAAAAAAAGTTTAGTGTTCTCGTTTCAATAGTACTTCTAATGTTTTGGCACAAGATTTAATTGAAAACAGCTCTTTCAGCTTGGGTTGGCAGTCTTCTCTGTTTACATATTAGATGTCAGTGAAGACAAGATCATCTTCAGCTGGAGTATAAAATGCTATGGAACACACATTATTAAAAGTACGACTTCATGCATATTATGAAAATACATATGGCATGACAGAAAAAAAGAGTATTGATTGAAACCCAATTAGATATTATAACCCTAACACCATGTAACCACAGTGTGACTGCCAAGGAAATTGAGTGGTTTATTTTCAATTTCCAAGTTCAGACCACAGTAATATTTTATCACAAAACTTTCCTTAATTTCATTTTAATGCATTTGACAATTATAACTGGTATGAACTATAATATGAGTGTTATATGTGTTTATCCAATTAAACGTCAGACTTGTGAGATGCCCAATTTCACAATATAATATCAACGCATTAGTCAAATTAGGCCTTCATTAACTTTTACTGTGCATTGTTACCTGTAAATACCAGACACACATTAATGTTCGGAAAAATACATTATACTTCAATTTGTTTTTTACAAAAACTCACTTATTTATCAAGTTACAGCATCTTACTATTTCAGCCGATTACATCAACCGATCTTTAGTTTTCTCTCCAGTGCACATCACTTTAATAGTACAGTACATTGATTCATTTGAAAAACATTCCCAGTTTATCCCAGTGGTGAGAAATACAAACAGTAGTTGCCTTCTTCGGGTGTTTTTATTACTACTTTATCAGGTTAATCATTTTCTGTTTTCCGTATCATTTAGTGGTTCTAACAATTAAGGTAATAACATGATATTTATCATGTAATAAAATACGATAAAGGAATGTATTGTGTGTTTTTAAATCACAAAGAGCTAATTAACATAACATTCAAAACTGAACAATACATTTTAAAATAATCATTACTTTTATCTTTAACCATGAAATGCCTTAGCCTTAACACAGCAATATTGGCAAATTTTAACTTTTGCAAGTTTCTAGTTTATAAATAACATGATTCATTCTTAAAACTGTGACAATGCCTGATGCAAAACGTTTTAGAAATAACCATTGAGTTGTCAACTTCTAAACATCTGGAATTGTGATCCATTAAACTGTAAATTTTAGAGTATTTTTCAAACATCAGAATACCCTTTGGCACTCAGGTGTACAGAATTCGCTTGCTGAACAAAGCACTTTGATCAATAACTTCTAAGTATTCTTAATCTTATCAAAGTGATTTACAGTGACTGATAAAACAACATAGTGCTTTCTAGGAAAAAGGTTAGGGACTGCTAACTTAGAGCACATTCCAACCATTTTAACAGGTAACAGATACAATTAAAAACTGTTTTTGTAAAATCAACAAGACAACTGATAAAAAAAACCTTAATTATCAAAAGGGTTTTCTATTTGGAGAGCCAGAGGCAGTGGTAGTATTTTGGTTTTCAAATTGCTTAAATTACTGCATCAAAGAGAATCTTAATTTGGAAAGAAAAGTGCTTCCTTTCTTTTTAGCTTTAAAGGGCCTTGACAAAAAAAAAGAAAAAATGAGCAAAGAACTATTTCAAATGTGTCTGGGGGAAAACACATTGTAAAACAAAAATATCATGCAATGAGAATTCAATATACCTGTGCTTTACACCTTATTAACACCAATCTTATGCTTCATGAGTCATGTAAATGTTTCAGCCTTGCTTTCCCCACTGAGAAAGCAACCAGAGGGAAACCATTAAAAAGAGTAGGTCTATTGACACTAGCTCAAGAAATAAACTAGGATATTCAACACTTATTTACTTTTGATGTGAAAAGATAAGTTGAAGATTGTGCTGACATTTCAATTGTTTCTTTTGGGGGTGGGGAGGTATATGTTAGGATAAGTATTAATCACATCTATACAAATACTTAATTCTCAGATCTCCCAGGCAGTGCAACCAATAAAAAGTGCTTGTTTGGAAAGCAGGCAGAGCCATACAGTTGAGACACTGCTGGTTTAAGTTTGAACTGTAGGACTGGATGAGCTATGCAGCAGGACATGCTAGGTGCCTGCGAGTTCAGCGTTGTCATGGGACATCCATTACTTTTAAAATGAGATTTAAAAAAATAGTTGGTTCTAAAACTTTTCTAAACACGTGCAGAATTTATAAAGTATGAAGAAGTATGATGGTATTCAGACAAAAGAAAGCTGGAAAACTTACTTTTCCACCACTCACTACTGCTTAAAAAAGAGATAAATATAGCTGCAAAGGAAGAAGGAAAAAAAAACCTACCATTTTTTTTTCTTATGTTCTTAATACAGCTTTAATTGTGTGGGCAGCCTTAGGATAAATAAATTAGCAAGCAGCACATTTTCTTCAAAACGTTTTGTAAACAAGAGAGTATCCCTTGATTAAAGTAAAAAGTATTTTAATTACATTTTTAATTATTCCTCAAGAGTGCCTGTGCAGAATAACAGACTTAATCCCCCAACAGGATAATTGTGCTAAGGGACGTTGACTCAGCTGCTTTGGAAGATCTACCACATACGCCGCTTAAGAAAAAGTCCACATGTAACATAAAACAAGAATGAATTTGCAAGTGCTGTATTTCAGATAAGGCAGTAAAACCCCCCTTTCAACAGATGAATGATAAGCATCTCTTTATAGGCATTTATAGAACTGTCTGCTGTGGTTTCCCAACAACATCTTCAATTTGACCCAAATATTAAATTAGGACCTTAAATGCTGTTATATGTATCCTTTTAAAAATATTAATATTGCACCACCACCTGAAGTCACCATCTACCCTTGAATTAACTTGCAATGATTAATTACTCCTGGAAGAAAAACTGCCGTAACTGAGACAGAATAATAAATCTAGTACAAGCTTCCATCTGCAGTGCATTGTTCTCCAAAAACAAACTGGCAGTGCAGAAATACTTTAGCAGTCATTAGTATGACAATATGGAAAAGAAACGTGTTTATCATTGGCTTTGTAGCCTTGATGACATCAGTGTACATCCGCCTTCAGCTATATCGGCTAACTTGCTTCCTCTACATGTTCATTGCTGATGATACTATTTTTTCTGGTTTGAACTGTTTTTGCCTGCTTATTTCAATGTTGTTTTCACAGTCACCATGTGTACCTGATTAAATGAAAATTTTCATTCCTGATGCAACCTTAAAATGGGAAACTTGAGAAAGAAGAAAGAAGCATAACATTGGGTAACAAAAGAAACTTCAATTTGTGTGAAATATTTTTTCTTGCTGAGAAGACAACCTTAGGGTATACAATATTGCTTTGCTTTTAAAGCAGACATTTTAAAGAGACATTTAATGTGACAGAAGAGAGACATAAAAATTAAGGTATTTTATTAGTGCTTATATCTATATGCATGCTACTTAAGAACCTCTGTTATATCAAAAATAAGAATGCGTATTAATTTTATTTTCAGTTCAGATATACTATGGAAACTCCTTCAATTAATGCCTTTCAATAATAAAAATTAATAAAAAGTACTTATGCGTCCTACTTGATTAGATTTGCAATGATTTTTTAAAAGGACAAAAACTTCTAAAATTCTATATTAGGAACTGAATTATTTCTATAATTACAATTTAATGTAATACAATTATAATTTGAAAGAAGCAAAGAGAAAAAAGACTTATTATTAAGGTTTAAACATACATAATGTTTAACCTGTAATAGGTTTATTCCATGCTGAAAAAAAGAAAAAAGAGAACACAACGTTTCTACCACATACACTTCTTTTTCTCCTTTTTTTCAGCATGGAATAAACCTATTACTTGTTCCTTTGCAGCCTACGCATGCTGACACAGCTACCCACCTAAATGTTTAACATGTACTGTGTATCTAACACCCAGCTTGCAGGAAACCTGTATTAATACAGATACTTGCAAACATGTCTAACCTGAAACCAAACATCCTCTGATTCAGCAAAGATACTGTAAATGTCACAAAATCATTACAAGGCAAATGTGATCATCATTTCACAAACAAATGATCAGGTCAGCCAACATACTGTATGTCAGTATAAGCCCACTGAGAATTAAGGTCAATTGGTATATAAACTAAAAAACGTGAGCTCACAATATTAACAGTACAATAAAATGTTACCTCATCAAAGATTTCATCTACAAAAATACTTTTAAAAGTTTGGCAACAGAAATCTTTTGTATTACAATACTATGAAGAAGCATGAAATGGGGGAAAAAAAACACCTGCAGGACATATCAGTAAAGCAAGCACCAGCACAAACATTTCTGTGAGAATCTTAAATGGTGAAGAAAAGCAAAGACAATCTTATCTATTTTAAAAAAACATAAGATAGCAAAAAACAGGAAAGCCAGGAGAGGGAGGCGAGAAGAGAAATCCAGGGGAAACACAAAGCAAAGGAAAGTCACAATCGTCTGGAAACGTCTCCAGAAAGAAAAAAAAATGAGATTGTGGGAAAACATGGTTAAACATTACAAAATTAGGTTTTAAGCAGAGGAAATGGACAAAATGTAACAAAAACAATCCAATTAATGAAGAGGTCATGGTATTCTGACACCCTGTCAGATTTGCGCTGTACAAAAATTACACAGAAAATCTAGATCTATTTTGTTTAAAGGGAAAATAAAATTAGACCCACAATGCTCACACACCACTGAATTGTGAGGATGGAGAAGCAAGAGATGAAGAGTGTGGTTCAGAGTCCGAGCTCCATCCATATTATTTTACTGTATGTGGCCACCAGCAGGATACAGAAGACACCACCAACCCTACTCTAATGCACTGAGATATTTTAAATTGTGTTAAAAATGTTTTAAAAAATTTAAATACTGGTACATTCCCTTCAACCTTCTATTTTGATTCATGCTGTGGCCCATAACTTTGTATTACGCATGTCTGAGCAACACAAAAAGCTACCTTAGTGTTTCTCACTGTTCTGTGGCTGTTCATTATTTCTACCAGCACCAACACACGAATTCTGGGAGCTACTATTGACTAGCAAGACTCAGTGATAACCAATACACATAGGGAACTGTCATGTAACTCCAAACGAGTGGAAAAACAATCACCTAACATAAGCATTAAATATTCACTAAATTGATAATTTTTTGAAGATGGCAGGGCGGTATGAAAGCACAACAATTATTATGAATACATTAAAACCGAAATGCCATCATGATGTAAGTAAAGGTATTAGTTTCTATGTTTAGAATTTCAAAATGGTTTATTAAATTCCATGGAGAAATGCTTTAAAAATTGTTTTATCTTTTGTATTTTATTTTTTCAAGAACAAAACAGGGAACAGTAGCTGTATTATTTTCAAAGCTTCCAGACTAATGCATATGCATAACCAGTGATTTATATGTAATTTATCTATCTTTACATATGTTCATATTACTTATGAACATTATACTAATGTTATTTTAGCAATTGATGAAATATTGGTATTGCAGCCACCAGCAGGTACCCACCACAACTGGCCACAGTTGCCTAAGAGGCGACAACTAATACCACCAGAATAATTGGTCTGAGAACCCCTGAAGTAGAAGGTAGCTCTGACTTCATCACTAATGCTAGAAAAAACTTTAAGACACAGAAGGAAACTGAAGACGAAATAACCTAGAGATAACTAAATGCAAGAAAAATCTATCATTACTTAGGAAGTCCAGAAATACCCTAAATGATCAAACTGGAAACATCTATAGTAATTCATTTTCTATTAGATTTGTATTCTCTGTGACAGTGGTGCAAAACTCCAGTCCTCTGAAGGAGAGTAGTGCCTGTAGGTTTTTGTTCTACCTGTGATTATCCTTACCTTTTATCTGAACGAATTGTTAGCGTTACTGGATGGTTTTAATGCTTTAGAAAGTTCTTGGGTGTTGATGAATCAAAGAGACCTAGAACCCTGCTGACTCCTAGTGCTCTGGGACTGGAATTATGCACCCAAACTTTATGCGGTTAAAGTAGGTAGCTGTGTCAGTATGCGTAGGCTGCGAAGGAACAAGTAAAGGTTTATTCCACACAAAGATGAGAAGAAAGAGAAGAGAAGATGGCTGTGGACCCTTCTTTGGGTCTTGGAAAATGAGGAAAGTTGCAGAATTATTAAAAGGTGACCAACGGAATGAACAATAATTCTTAATTTAAGACAGCAATGAAACATGCGTATCTACCTTCTGGGTCATAGGTCTGGAAAACTCTTCTAGCTTGTTCTGATGGCGATTCAGGAGCAACCAGGGACATTTCCTAAAGGTGAATTAAGTAAAATACATGGGTAAATGAGTAACACTTAAAACGGGTACCAGTTCTCCAAAACATCTGTAAAAGACAGTGTCTAATTTACATCCATATTAGATTACATCATTGCAAAAATGGACACAAGCTAATGAAGATTGAAAGATTAGAGCTTCTTACCAAACTTGTTTTCATTACAGTATTTCACTACTCTTCTCAGTGTTTACATTTTATCAGTGTACAGCGCCCCTTAATGAAAACCACCTGAGCCACCATAATTGCAGTCACAAGACAGCATAACTGCCGCCACACAGCCACATTGTCAGCTGATCAAAAGAAAGTCTTAGACTTTCCTGTTTATTGTTTTTCCAAAGTCCTCACAATCACAACTAATTGGCTGTTTATGAAACAAAACAAGTTAAGATGTATGATTAATTTATAAGTAAAGATCCAAAGGGATTTATTTTAGACAAAGGATGACTATGGGAGATGTTTGAAATTCATTCATCTTTCTAGACAGAAACTCAGGAATCTCCTCAAGGAAAAACAATAACTTCCATTGATACTAGACAGAGGCGTGTCTAGAAATATACTGTAAGTGTAGTTGATGAAAGGCATTCCAGCAGTGCAGAGAAGTTCAAATGATGGTAGTTTATGGAAAAGCACTTTAAACACAATGAAGAAATATTTTACAGTTTAAAAGGTCAAGTAAAAATTAGATTAACATTTACCTCCACATTTCCTATGCAGAACAATAGAACTATAGTAGACATTACAATAATTTAAACTGGCACCATAACCACTTTCCTGTACATATTACTCAATAAAAGAAGAAAAACTTCAGCATCAAATAATTATTTTTTCTAATTAGAAACAAGAAAATTAAATTATTTTTTGCGAGTCTTCTCAGTCTGCACACTTATATTCTTTTGCATTTTTCCTTTAAACACTTTCCCTTTAAACTGATTCTCCCAGCTAATGTCCGTATGTTCTCAGTACTCAAAAGTGCAGATTCAAAAAGCAAGAACATTTACTTCTAGAAAAAAAAAAAACAACTTCTAAAATAGCCTTACTTCAAATGCACATTAGAACCAGTATATGCAGCAATTATATACAGATCACTTTAGAGCCAAATCCTATCAAAAGCAAGGGTAGGATTCCTTCTCAAGAGAACATGCTGTGTAGGTCACATCACAAGGTCCACTAATTTCTTTCCCCCAAACCTGGTTAGCAAATAATTGCATTCTCACTGTCACTTTTAACTCACTTTCACCCTTGGAAAAAAAGCAGTCACCACTGTCCAAATACATGAGCAGATGAGAAATGTAAATAAGAAAAAAGTCCAAGGAAAGGACGAGAATAAAAAGAGGCTGCCTTACAATTGTTGGTCCAAAGTCCTGGAGTTTGAATACTCCCCACAGTTTATTTTTGCAAGAAGACCTTTAATGTGTCACTGGAGTCATTTTTAATTACTTTATTTTTTAAATGCATAGTTTGAGACAATACCCTGTTGTTTGTTGTCTGGTTTATTGTTTATAACCAAAATCAGCTGAAACATACCAAATCCGTACACACTGGACTTTTGATGAAAATCAAAGGAAGTAAAAAAACTAAATAAGAAATATATTTTTTGTATGGCATTATGTGTAATTGCACTTTTTGTAGAAATCCACTGGTAACTATAAAGCTTTGTGGAAATTGCGCAGAACATTCGTCAGACTCTTGCAAACCATGTGCTTTCATGGTTATAATATAAGCAGAACCCTACAGATATTTCCTTTACTTGCAGCTTCTTTCCGGTAAACCTGAACTGTCAGATTCACAGAGTGTTTCTCTCTCAGAGAATGTTTACCAGACTCTCTTTTTAAACAAACAACAGTGCCTTATTTAAAATAAACTAAAAGTGTATCCTCACAGCATGAATTTATTAAAATGCCAATCTTTCTTCGAAGAATTTCATAATAGGAGATATTAAAATCCTGTGGGGTTTGGGAGAAAAGGGCAAAAACACGCAGCTGTCTCTAGGTCAGTAAGCTAGAGAATGTTATCCAGGGCTTGCAGGAAAATGGTAATGGTATTTACAGTAAAAAAGAGCAATAGACTCTTCCTGAGTCCTGCTGTGTAAAGAATCATCTGAAGTTCATGATTACTCTGATTTGGAGGAGTTAAATTATGTAAAATACACATTTTTACAAATAATTTATTATGATGTGCTGTTTCACATACTACGGTGCTCTTACAAAAGCTTGTATGTGTGGTTCTGTGCCAGTCCACTAAACACTGAAAACAAATCTAACTCAAAACATTTTTTGGAATGTGTTCCATATTCTATAGAGTAAAACCGTACATGTTTGATTGTTTGTTTGCTTGTTTGAGTTTAAGAGCAACAGGTTAGAATCTTTTAGAACAGCAGCTAGATGCATAATGTTAATATGAGTAAAGAAATCCCCAACTGGAATCCCCAACTGGAATTCCTCAGGAATTACTATATTTAAGGTTATTGTTGCAAAAACCAGGAGGGGTGCTACTAAAAGCGATTGCCATTGATCACCGAGTGTTACCATCAGTCACTAAGCAGTGGAGCACACAAGATGAAAGGACCTATTGAAGGACAGAAGGCTAGAATGAAATGACAAACTTTAATTATATGGGAACTCTTTACCCTGCAACATTATTTCCAGCCTAGGCAATGGCAGTTCTTCTGTATTCACAACATTAGGCATCACCATCCAGAACAGGGTGGGTGAGTCACTTACAAAGGCGCACCAGAGTCTTCGAATAACCTAACACATGCAATCATTAGAAACTCAACAAGCATGGAAAAAAAAACATGTTTACAGTTTGACACAGCTGAGTACAATAAATTTATCCGACTTACTAAAGATTGCACGTTCATGTTATACTTGTCTGTGGAACTATAACAACAACAAAGGAAGCACGCATGTCTGGCTCTGCATTTTTATGTAGTACCCTAATCTTGCTGCCGTCGCCTTCACTGAAGAAAAATGTTACAAAATATAAACATTTGAAGGTCTTTGTTATTTCCTGTTTCCCTCCTTACAAAGTTCAATACCATTTTATGACCAAATTCAAGAAACCAAACTGTTTTAGGTGCTGTATTTAATATATTTTTTTTAATTTGCCTGCTATTGTCTTTTTCAAACCAACAAATCAAAGAAGCTTAAATTTAAATTTACGGCCCCAAAACCACCAGTCTGAACAACATAATCTTTGTATTGGACATTAAATAATTTCTCCTCAACTATAAGTACCAGTCAGCACAGAACTGTTGAACTGCAGCACAGAGAAATGAGATAATAATAAACAGTAAGAACTGACAAATGTGAAAAATAATCTTGCATTTAAACAGCGCTTTAATCCCAAACAATCTCAACTGCTTTAATGACACGAGCCATTCTTCAGCATCAGGTGGAGAAGTAAGGGATTCTATTGTGAAATTTAGAAATACAGATTCAGGTGTTTCCCCAAACTGAATTAATGCACAATGGCAGAAGACCTTGTTATATAAAAGCAGTGGAATTTATACTTTAGTTCCTCTGAAAAGTGTGTTAGGGACCTTGCTTTAACACCTAATCCATAAGATGTCATCTCCTCCCATACCATATTGGGGAACTGGCTTTGTGTCACCTACTGGCCCACCAAAAGCACACCCGTTTTTTCTTGGAGGGCTTTTATCAAGACACAGTGCATCACTGTATGCAGAACAAAGCACTAATCTAATTACTCATCTTCTGGAAATTAGTACAGAAGACTAAAAAATGCTAGGGCTGCTACCAAGCAAGGATATACAAACAGAACACACACTGTAATTAGAGCAAAGCTATCCCCAACGGCAATTAACTTAACTGGAGGAATTAGCAAATAACTTATTTTAATAAAAATAAATCTTTTGTTCTGAAATTGCCTAAAACCAGTCATGTAGTAATATATCTCCATCATACTCGGATGGTGAGGTTGATGTACTCCTGTCTGATGAGTTGCTTCTTTGGCTTTACCTAGGCTAAATTCCAAATTCTGAGTCTGGCATTCATTTCTTCCAGTGTAAGGGGTACTGAAATACACCGGAATCCATACAAGGAAATTCAAAAAGTCGCTCCAATTCTAGAAAGCAATCCAAGCCAATTTTAGATAACCACTGTTATGAAACATTCTAAATAATGCAGAACACTGTGTTCTAAGACGTAAAAATGTATCCCTCATCCTTTAACAACTAGCTAATGGAATGTAACCAATCATTATGGCATCTAAAACCTTGTTTTCAATACAATTTACTATGATGAAGAGTGTTATTTTAAGGTCTCGAAAGAATCCAGGAAAGCAAAACCCTACAACAAAAAAACATTTTGAAAATTCAGATCCTTCACAGCAAAAATAAAACATTTTACTGCTTGTTCAGGCACAATGACAGGAAACATTTAAAGCATCTTTACAAAAAAACGTGTTGCTGGAAAGGGGATTTAATCATTTAGACGGTTGCTTTGAGGTAATTTCAAGGAGGCACAAGTAATTTTTAGAGATAAATATTAATAACTCCTAAAACATTCAGAATTAACGTGAGAATCCCAGTTAATAATGAATTTGCTAAAATACTTTAAATATATTTCAATTCCTTGTTAGGATTACTTAACTCAGTTTATTTTTTTTGTGTATGTGATAGTTTTATAATAAGAGTAGCTATACCATACTGCAACGTGTAGACTATTACAGCATGTATTACAAAAAGAAAAAGAAAACTGGAAGGATGACCCAAGTACTTAGAAATCTACAATGTTTAACCTTAGGTTACACTAATATGCTATTTTTAATTTTAGAGTCCGTGAATGTGGAATGTAATCCAAGAGTGCTTTCCACCCTATCCATTAACTCATCTTGAAACAACAGTGAGGAGTGCTCACATAATATTCAAATGTTTCTTGTAAAAAGGTCACCTTCTTATTACTAATCTAAGAGATTTGTGGATGTTATGTCTTGATAAAAAGACATGTTGATTCCTGGGCCCACATATTATTACCAGATAGTTTGGAAGTAGAAAAGCAACAGGTTTCTGTGAAATTCTGAAAGAAAAACCTTTCTACAAGCAATGCATGAAATATGAAACAGAAACTAAGTTTACAGATCTTAAAAGTTTCATGGATGTGATGTCACATGCTACGGAGGAGCAGGAGGTAGTTGCAACAATTAAATTTACTGCAAAAAATTAAAAGCTATTAATGACTGAGCATAACACTATGAATATATCAATGAAAGACACATCTGTCAATCTGTAAGGCAAGGTTTATGCCAGTTATTCTCAGGTTTCTTTATTGCTACCAATTATAAATCTGGTAATTGATATAATGGCTTAGACTACTTATAAAAGTTTCACTAGTTGGGTAAAAGAACTTTCTTACATAGTCTAGGAACTAAGAGCTGAGCATGAAAGACTCTGGGCATCTGAGGTAGGGCTGTCATCAAGGGAATTGTTTATATACAAATACCTAAAAATAATTAGCAATAATCTTACTGCCTTAAAATGTATTTATAGTACGTTAACCACTCTTGCAAAAACAGCTCTAAGTTAAATCACCCTTTATTTTATCAGATGAAATGTACTAACAACAAAGATTATTTTTGATTGCTGATGGGTTACATCCAACACAAACAAGATGTTCTATCTCACTTCAAATTTCAACTACACTTAGTAAACCGGCTGCAGTTTTAAATAAAGAAAAGTGTAAGCTTCTTGAAGTTATAATAATGCCAAGAAAGTCCAACCTTGAATGTCATGCACTGTAAGACAACAACATACAACGCAAACCCTTGGTAACTTACTGTATATTGCAGTCTTTGATGAAAAGAAAACTACTTTAAAAAACATCCAGAATGACTATAATATGTGACAAATTAATTTCAGAGCAATTCTATAAGACAAAGTAAAAATAAATCAAGGTAAAAACCGAGGATACTTTATCAGTAGACTAACTGCAAGAATAAGAACTAATTATGCCTTCCCAGTTCATAGTATTAGTTACCATTGCAACCTCTTTCAAAATTGTAAGAAGATAGTGCATGTATAATCCTGATTTTTAAGCTTTTGTGATAAACGGGTATTTAATTACACTTTAATATGGTCTAGATTAGATCCTAAAGAGAACACTACGGCTTTAATTCCTACCACATCCAACACATGGCAGCCTCAATGTGCCTGAGCAAATCTGAACAATTTTAAGATATTTATCTGTGGAATTTATATATCACATCTCAAAACCAGATGACTATTTCCTGAAACCCTGTATCTTCATTGTCTATGGTACATAGAAATCCTTCTTCCACGTGATTGACTCGACAGTGGTTTATCATTATGTTTTATAAGAGCTATCAGGCGAAACTTTCTTTACGCTGTAACTTTATATGTGTTCTTAAGTACCAATTAGAAACATTATACGCATCCACAGTTCATTGGCTGGACACAAGTACTTCAATACCAACATACTTTTACTGTGCTCTCTTATGACTGTCCTTTGTTATCAAAGTAGCTCTATAGTGACATGCAACAATATACAGACAGAGAACTAAAGACACATTGTCTTCTGTTAAGAGTGATGTGTGGTGAACATTCATATGATACATCAACTGAGGGCAAAGTGCCTTGTAGTAGGATTACCATATAACAAAGGAAAGGTGTAGAGAAAAATCAGGGCATCAGACTGCTAGACAGCACTGTGCTGGATGATTAATGATTTGTCGGACATCACAATACTTTTCAGAATGGATCTGAAAACACTCCCAGATTTGTATGATCGCACTACTGAAGTAAAGCCACAGGATACACAGTCTTTTTTTTTTAAACGGACAAAGGAAATCCCACATTAATGGCTAGATTCACCTAACTAAACTGACACTTGACCAGATCTGTAATAAAAATATTACACCCCTCCAGTTCTACCCTGCAAAAATTTTAAAGGTCGGGCTTGATAATAATCTGTTAATTGATATCACATTACACTTCTGTTTCACCCCAGTGCAGCTGTTTCCCCAGAATTATCTGTACACCACTGAATGACATTTACTTTCAAATCTTTCCAAGCATGGTTCTTGGTTCACCATTAACACAGAAGTATGGTTCTTGCATTCAATGTTAGATGCTGAAATGCAAAAATTATTTGTTCACATGTAGACGATGGTGGAATGCTTGTTTTAAAGACTTGCTCTGAAGAAGCACAACAACTATGTGAAAGAGGAAGAATAAGCCATGTTGTGAACTTATGTGTCAATTCATTTAGCATGGTGATCAAATCTTTAGCAAAGGCACACAAATCTAGTATATCCAAAGTATTATATTGTGTAGTGTTTCAAGATGCGTAAATTAATGTGGTTTGGGGGACTCAAACCATCACAAAGTTACAAAGGGATTCACAGCATGTTTTCAGCTTTTATGTGACCTCCATGGTGAGAGAAGCAAAGATGGAATTATATAGACAAAAGAGGTGCTTGGTCCTGGCTTTTCTTGCTGAGTACTGATACCCAAAGCCCAAAACATTGCCATTTATGACAGCAGCTTTGCACTTTAGATTACTGGGCTCTCAAACATAGTCCCATTTCCGAGATTCCTATGTGAAAATGAAACTAGGTCAAGGGTTGCCTTACGGAACAGAAGAAAAATCCTCTAGCCATGAACACGGAAGGCACAGGGAATGTAAATCTAATCATTTCCTACCACATGAAAAAGGTACTTTGATGACCCTACCACTGTAGAAGGTGGTCCTAAACATGAAGGAAGAAATCTGATGTTAAATACGGGCCTCATCTCCTTCAGTGTGCAGATAACATCCTATTGGTCAGGAATTTGGTTTCTACTTTTTTCTTAAAAGGAAATATGTACTGCAGAATTATCCCTTCCCACCTCAGTTTGGGATGTGTGGAAAGCACTGTAATATACATACTATACATCAGAAAAACACACAACATTAAATAATGAAATCAGGTTTACAAGGAAGCATAAGATGAATCATATTTATGAACGTGTACTGTAAGAGTAAAGATATTATAAAAATTGCTTTGCATTAATGGAAAGTAATGAAATCTGAAGAAATAAAGAGTGTGAAGACATTTTTACCTTTAAAAACAGCTGTTTGTGAATATAATTCAATGCAGAATTAGTATTTCCTCTTGAAAATTTAAAATGTTAATTCAATAATGTCCATTATAATTATTCAATAGCCCCATTTCCTTCTATTATTACTTTAAGCACTGAAATGAACGCATGTCAATTACATGAATGCAATGAAAAGGTATCACAGAACAGAGCAAATCAGGGTAGAAGTTCAAGCAAAAATCTAAATAGATTTGTTTTAAATAAAGAAAAACACACATTTACAGTATTTAATCTATATTGTTAAAAAAAAGAATGCACCCTAGAATGTGTTGTAAATATCATATAAAGGAGGATTTTCTAAACATTGTTTAAACTACAGTAGATTTCTCTGTTATATGTTACTATGTTTTCCAGTGTGTATACAGTATTCATAATGCACAGCCATATTTTGCACATTACAGAAATACAATTTACATAATTAAAACTGTTACATCTCCTTAATTGTAAGTTGAGACTGCCACTTAGAGACTGCACCCCAGGAATTTCAAGAGTATTCAAGCACCTGGGAAGGTGCAGTGTCAGTAGGAGAGAGCTGTGGCCAACTATCCCCACCCTTGTTACAGACTTCTAGTAACATGGCCCAACTCTAACCTGTGATGTCAAGACTATAGAGCACAGCCTGCACCTGGACCAGTCACACCAGTTGAACCGAGTTAAAAAAAAATCAAAACTTAAGTCTGAAGGAACAAAATACACTGAAGACATTTTTCTTATTGAAAATAAGACTGCTAATCACAGCACAGACTTAAGTTTAAAGAATGCAACCAATCAGTTTTACTTTGTGCACTCGCATTAACAGCTAAAACAATCTTCTGTAGGAAAACTGAAACAGATGGACTGCAACTAGATCATTTTTCCAAAAGGAAATAATTTTGTTGTTCACCTGAGGGCATGTACAACGAAATTTTCATGGCCTGCATCAAAAAACCACATGTATTAACCTTAATCAGTATCATATTTTAAAGCTATGAAGAATGTGTTGAGGTTATTAAGCTGAGGAGTCAGTCTTATTGGAAAAGGCATCTATGATATGTCTGGAATTACAAGGCGCTGTGAAGACCTGAACAATTTCTTCTTATTTTCAAAGTAAACAGTTTGATGACATTGCTCCACAAGGGCACACGATGACCTATAATGTAAAGTTAACTCAACAGAAGCATGATGTAGAAAAACAGAGCTTTTCAGCAATGGGATATGTGCCACTGAACACAATTTTGATATTGACAATTAAAAAATACAACATAAAGTCTATTGGACAACTGCTTTGTAGTCAATAAAAGTTTACCAAAAGTAAAGTGACTAGCACATACATGAAGGAAAACACAGCCTTTGTCATTTTCTTTGTCTAGGTTTTATCTTCTTCTCATTTTGAAAACAGATCAATAGTACAGGTCATAACCTACATGACAAATCAGCCTTACCCTTTTGTCAAACAGTGGTCTCATAGAATACCTACTTTAGTGAGCAAATGATCTTAATGTACTGAATACAGTTCAGCATAAACTGCTACAGAATCAAATAATTTTTCACTGGTTGGATTTCTGATTACCACAGCTTAGACATTAATTCTCTGACTGACTTGGGGGCTTTCCAGATAGAGGAATGGAATGCTAAAATTACACAAGTCAAAACCCTGCAATTTGAACATATAAGGAAAGAAAAGCAAAATATAAATAAAAACTCTAGTAGCTCTTGAAATTTTCCCTTCATATACAATCTGTTAACAAGGCTGGACAAGTCCAGGATTTGCAAGCAACACATCCTGGCAGCTCAAATAAACTTGACATGCTTAACTATGTAGAACAGCAAATATGATAAACAACTTTAAGCTTACTCTACCAACACACAGGAAATATATTTTAAATGCATGCTGATTGATGCTAATGTTTGAAGATAAAAATGAGAATCCAAACTGTGTGCAATAGATGGGTCACATTTGATTAAAAAAATAATACATAAATATACACGCATATCTGACTGTAAATAAAATAGTTATTTTTCTCAAATTAAACAGGACACAAATACAATCAATTTTTTGATAAACCAGTTCTAAATCCCTCTATAATAAAACTTAACAGTGAATATCTCATGCTGTAGTATGTAAAACATCTTCTTGTTATAGCCAGGGAACATAATGATTCCTTAAAAGGATAGGATCATTTTAAAAAAAGAAAATCTCAGTAAGAAGCAAAATAATAAGACTATTAAAAAACACATTCTTGTGAGTATGAGAATAAAACATGACCCATTATCTGAGTGAGTGGTATACATTACAAAGGCAATCTGAAAGCAAACCTACCTTGGCAAAGAACACAGTGAGGTGCGTTTCACTGCCAAGTATCCAAATAGGGAACTTTGGAGACTTGAGAAAAGCCCCAACCTGGAAAATATATAGAAAAAAGCCAAAATTAATACACAGCAGAGAAAAAAAAATTAAGCAAGGGCCATATATCAGTCAATCATTAAGTTCTGGTTGCAATTCAATATAAAATAGAACAGACATACATACAGTTCTTTATACTATGAAATACTTATACGCAGACAAGATTTTGCACTGCCGCAACACTTCAAGGATTGAGAATACATCCCTTAAAAACGGGCCCTTATCCAAAAAGTTGTATAGATTTTTTAAAACCGTTTCCATTCTATTGCACTAATAATATATTAAGTCAGTGTAGTACTGCAAAGAAAATAAAAAATAGCTATTTAAGTATCAACTTTCAAATGCCTTTGTTGGCAAAAACAACATTTTTCTGATGTACCCAAGAAATTATGACATTGGATCACTGCTGCGCAATAAGAAAGCAATCCCAATTAATGAAACCATTTATCAGATTTATTTTAAAGATTGGATTCAAAGGACTAAATATGACATTTATCTGATGCATTAAGAAACAATAAATAGTAGTGCTAATGTACCTGCATTTGCAGTCGAAATTGTAATTACGAATTCAGTCAGTATGGTGGCAGAGAAGTCAGCACTGCTGCCTTGTAGCACTAGGGCCCTGGGTTCAATTCCGGACCTTAGGTGCTAACTGGGTGGTGTTTGTATATTCTCCCCATGTTCATGTGGGTTCTCTACAGGTGCTCAAGTTTCCTCCCATACCCCAAAGACGTACTGGCAGGTTCACTGCTGTCTGAGAACTCATGTTTGAGTCTGTGTATGCCCTATGATGGACTGGTATGCTGTGCAGGATGAATGGTGCCTTGCGCCCACTGCTTGAACAAATAGGGCCTGGCTTTCCTGCGACCCTAACTTGGATGAAGTGGTTTGAAAATCGATGGATGGAACTACAAATTCTTATTCTGTTTAAACAGAATAGATTTACAACATTAACCTTACCTTTTGCAATACAACTTCTTCTACGAGTACGATTAGATCCGAGTAAAATCTTAAATTTAAAGGGGCTCTTCTGTAAGGGTCTCTATTATTTCTGACATCTCTAAATTACAGCATAATACACATCTATGAGTACTAAGCATTAATATTAGATTTTATTTTAATGAAGATCACCCATATACAAAATGGTAATATGGCCTTCAAATGTCTAATTATTTCTTCTACAAAAAATGGCACTGGAAAAATATTAAAGCTATATTAAAATTATTCAAGAAAATTCTTGCTCCACAGAGGAAATAAAAACAAATATCAGTGTAATTATCATGCAATTGTGATTACTGTACAGACAATTAAACCTTATCACATAGACCTATGATTAAAACCTCCGACACAACTAATTCCTCCAGGAGTCAAAGTCTATAATTCAGATCGTCACTATAAACTACCAAAAATATTTCTACACAAAAAAAAGAATACAAATAAAAGAGGACATTCAACTTTTATTCTACAAGAATGAATTTAAGAAATAAACGTTTTGTCTTGGCAGTCAATTATTACAGCTAAGGGTTTTTCATTTTGTAAAGAGGCCCAGCAGAATAAAATTATTCTGATTAATATTTTCTTATAAAGATTTGATAAAGACAAGTACAAATATAAAGGCTTTGGTTCTTAGCCTCATTTCTATTCTAAGTTTCTTTTAACTGGACATGTATTAAAAACGGGTTACAATCAAATTAAACACTAAAACAGGCTATTATTTCATGTGACTTTCCTACCTGCTAGCACTGCTGAAGAAAGAAAAAAAATCTAAAATGACACCATTCCACAAATCAATACAAAAAAATAAATCTTCAGAGAAATCATCTTTTGGAATGTATCCATATGCCTTATTTTGGAACAGGGGTCTTCAGCCCTGGTTATGGAGACCCCTAGCCAGTATTATCGATTATCTTTTAGGAACACTTGGAATTTATTATCAGTTAAGGTATTTTCAGTTATATTTAATTATTTATAATAATATTAAGAAGAAGTAAGATGACAAGGAAGACCTGTTTCACTTTTCACAAACTTAGTGATGCTTATGAAAATATAGTAGATGAAATAGAAATGTTTGGATATTGCATATTTGGATGTCTTTGTCTCTGAAAGAACCTCAACTTAGCACTTATTGCATCTTGGAATAAAAAATTAAGAAGAACAGCATTTACAATACCAGATTTTGGTCAATCACAAATGACAGCTGTCGGAATTTAAAATTCCAAAACATGTCTAAATAAAGGCAATTTCTTAAAAGTATTCTGACCAAGAAATCTAAGAATCCAACAAAATAAAAAATAATGCCTTGGAAAAATAGAATTTAGATTTCTGAAGTTTTTCCTCAGGAGAAATCAATGTCACTCACTTCATAAATTCATCATCTAAATATTTAAAGAGCTTTCTATTTTTTTTCCCAGTAACAAACTGCGTGGCTGCCTCCCTTTAAAATAGTTTATTTTAAATTAATTAAGTGCTTTTTTTATTCCCACATCCTTGATTGTAAGATGAAAATCTTGAACCTGAAAACATATTTATTGTGTGAAATTGATAAAAATATAAGACCCACCTTACAATATTGTAAAGACTCCATTAATGTAAGAAAGCCTATAGTTGCTTGGCTGTGTATACCATGCAGCTCTGGGAAAGAAAAAGACAACAACTGAACACCAGAAAATCATTACATTACATGTTGTAGGAACCTGGAATTAAATGTTTGTCCAAACAAATCAATTTCTGATGGCTCCTAGGTTCTCTCATAAAAACAAACAACGCCAAACTCAGGCTCATGTTCAAGATAACTAGACCTCTCAAGACAGATGTTCACTCTGCTAAAATGTCAACTTTAAAAGGAAGATGTTCCTTCTACAAATGTAACAGCTGCTGCCATGACTTATTCATTTTAATATTCCTACGATGTGGCATTCTGAGAGAAATAACTTTACTAAAAGTTCGCATCCCTTGACACTCCACACATATTACAATCTCAACAAAAGTGACAAGTGTTTCTAAAAAGAGTGAAATCTGTGTAAAATCCAGATAAATCAAAGACATTATCCCCAGCATACAATTAAACATTAATCTATGTTATGGCATAATCTAGAATTTATTTATTTTAAACACATTAATTGTTAAACTAGCAGATGTTTTAACACGTAATACAATGGAGTCACTGTAATGCATGGAACAATCTATTTGACAGTATTTACGTTTTTAGAAGAGGATTTTTAAATCATTAAATCCACTTTTCAGCCTTTTCTAAGTCACTTCTTTGTGATGTCTATATGTGCTGCCATTTTAACGTCATTTTAACCTATTACTTGTTCCTATATTAGCAATAATACCCTTTTAAAGAAATGCACTGCTTTTATAGAAAGAATCAGATTAAAATATATTTTTGGTAAATAGTGACCATACAAAAATTATGAACATCCCATTTTCCACTATTGCTTGCATGTCACTGCTTTAACTGAGGTTTCTGTTGGGAGCCAGGTAAAGCACGCAACCATTAAGTAACACTGCCATCTGCTGTTCAAAAGCCTTCACTAAAAGTTCACAGAACTATCTAGAAAGCTAAACCTTCACTGCTGAACAAGGTTTTGCGTCACTGAATAAACTGTTCCAATTATACAATGCATACATCTCAGACTCTCAGATCTCCTACAGGAATAAAAAAATTGAAACAAACTATTTTTTGGACAAAAAATAATCAAAGCACAAGGCTGTTTTAGAGCACCTAGAATTGTGCTCGACATATTATATGTAAGTTATTAGTATTGAAGAACATAACAGAAACAGCGACCGCTAAAAAGCAAATAGATTAAGACAAGATGCATTTTGTATTGAACCTTTGGTATGTTCCCATCTACAAAAATGAAAAATGAATAAACGGACAGATTTTTTTAAATTTTAAATATTAAATGCTTAATAATATTGATCAATAAGACTTAAAATGAGAAAATTCAATTTTAAAAATTGAAAAACAAGGATTGTAAGTTTAATGTGCTTAAACCTCTTCTTTTGTGTATGCTGTTAGTTTCAAAGCTTACTCATTCCAGAGCATTCCCGGTCTCCATCCCAAACATTGGACACTGCATGGCCTGTCAGCAGGAGGTTGATTAAACTCTGACTGAAGAGAAAAGGAAGATAAATTCAGGTATGAGGCCTTTGAAATGTTGAGTAACCCAATTAAATGTAAAAAGACATGTGACACTGTATTTGTGATGGCAGTTGTGTCAGAATTGAAATGAAAGCTGCCATTACTCTATAAAGCAGCACTTTAGTGTGACTCTGGGACATGAATGAAGGAGATCCAACTACACATAAAATAATGCCCACATATTTTCTGTTTAGAGGGGAATCAGTAAGCACATGCAAACCTCAGAACACTAACCCTGAACTAAAGTTTAATTTCTGTTCCTATCAATTTTCAAATTGAGAAAAATCCTACCTTCCATGACCATAGACAGGGTCTATCAGAGGTTCTGTAGCATCTTCAATCTCATTCTTTATGTTTTCAATACCCTTAAAAGAGAGGAAACTTTGTAAATATTTTAAGTTGGTATCATTTCAGAATAAAAGCAA
This sequence comes from Lepisosteus oculatus, assembly GCF_040954835.1. Classification (NCBI taxonomy): domain Eukaryota; kingdom Metazoa; phylum Chordata; class Actinopteri; order Semionotiformes; family Lepisosteidae; genus Lepisosteus; species Lepisosteus oculatus. The sequence continues at coordinate 6,163,771 of NC_090705.1, read as the reverse complement.
TGAAACTGGCTTAAAATATCTACAGCAGAAGAAGGCAAAAGTTAAAATTTTATATTGGCTACATTTCATTTCAAGTTAAGAACTTCTACCATTACATTTACATGAACCAAACCAAAAAAGTATAGAGATAGTTTCTGGACTACATAGTAACTTTTAACAAGGGATCAAAAAATTATGATGAAACTATTATGAAATGATATGGTGGAACTTGTCATTGGCAGTGGACTGCTCAACAGAAAAAAATATTTACACCCAACCACAACAGATAAATTAAAGAACTGAACTTTAAAGGAGCTTTGCCAATTGCAGAAAATGTGAGACATTTGCCAGACATTGCACATGCACATACCTTTGTCAATATGACAGAATAAAGAAATAGTAGCACTCCAAACTTGTTCCTCCATGTGTCATACAGATCCAGCACTGCTTCCTTCATTTCCCCAGATGTTTTCAGTATCCTTTTCCTAAAATAAAGTACACTATGAAAATCAAAGCACATGACACCTGTAGAAAATGTACTGTTATTTCTTTCACTACAAAAAAGAAACACAACTAAAGTCAGACTAACAGTATTATTTTTATAAAGCATGTCTGTCTTTCAATACATTGATCTTAAATTTTGCTTAAAAAGCTGTGCTTTTATTTTGTTCCCTGAATCAAGGGAGAAAGATCTGTCTGAAGTAAACTGCCATTAAAATGTTATTTTCAAAATGTCATTTAAACAAATATTTTGTAGCAAGTCCAAAAAAAGAGACTTGTATCACTAACATCAAAAAGGCATATTTAAAAGAACAATATATAGAAATTCATTGGTAACTGTGTTGGTCTGGTGCACCTGATCTTGCCCAGAATTACTTTAGATATTTCTGTCTCTTGGAATATATATTGAAAATGCCAGTTGATGACTATATTATTATGAATGAGAAGGTATGTGCTTGCAAAATTACAGAACAATGCAATAAGTCACTTTTGAACATGGCGCAGGTTTGTTGAAACCCAGCAAAGTATATTACAAAGTATGTGCTGTTTCATCACAAACAAAAAACAGTTGTTTAGGTCAGTCATATAAAATAAAACGAATCAACTAAAAGACTAGATTGCTTATGTTTTTCTGTATTCTCCCAAAAAAGCAAGCAAATAAGCACAATGCAAAATTAAAATGAAAACTAAAATGTTAATGTTTCAAGAAGTAAAAATACCAACATCATATTTGTTAACTTACTGAATAATTGTATGAAACCGCTCAAAGCCAAGCTCTTCAGTAGCCAGTGCAGCTAAGCCTACAAGACACTTTTCAGCAATAAACCCACAAACAGAGTACACAGAGCAAAAGCACAGACTACTTATCATACAATAAGTCAGATAACTCTGCATGTGCTATCCCATGCTGAGGATTAATACAGTAGAAAATTAACTCATATTACACACTATACCAGCGTTAGAAAGAAAACTCTGCTTTTGAGAACCTTAAAAGAGAATCACTGAAAAATCATTGTAATTCTGTCACATGGAACTATGTAAAATAAAAAATAAAGTCAGTAAAAATCAATCAGGGAAATTTATATCACAAATTGCATAGTCCTAAAAAGCATTGTTTTGCTAATATTTTACAATATTTTTATAATTGGTAACTTTCATAACTTGGTATTTTATTTTCCATATAAAAATATTATCCTGTGACAGACCAGTTATCACCAGAAACACAACATAAAGGATCATTAAAAATATAAACAGTACTTAAATTTTGAGTCATACAAAGTAATCTTATAAATTAAGTATTATAAGATAATTACCATAATAATTATATTATTACCATATTATAGTTGTGAAATATTTAGAATTAATTTTAGATTGAGCACTTAAAAAACTGAAGGGATTCTAGTTAAAGAATAAAATCAGATCAGAATAGAATGTGATTTAGTAGAACTTATTTTGATTTTGGAAATTAAGTGTTTAACACTACCAGCTTTTCTGTTACAAATTCAGAATATGCCCGGCAACACTAAAACCTGAAGAAAACAAAACAGAAATAAACAGTAAATGACCCATTTACCTCATCTGTGTATTAAGTCTAAGATAATGTGGCTTCAGTGCAGTAAGTAAGAGCAAAATCAAGCACAATCACACTTTACACAAATTACACAATACATTTACATAATAATATCTTACAATGCTGCTCGTCTTCACTTTGCTGACTGGATTCTGGGCTGCTTTCAGAAATGCTAGAATTGTCTTCTGACACTTTCCCCTTTGACCACGTCGCTAAACAGTAGGACTTTGATTTATTGAAACAAGCGGTTTCTAAAATTTCACTCAAGGTGTAGCAGAGAACAGCTTTTTGGTCTTCCTCTGTTCAGGGAAATAAATCACAAGATACAACATTTACTTTTGGGGGGGAATTTATTTTCATTATAGCTATATTCTTATTAGTAGCTGACTGAACATCCAGATGTTTGTATTCTGTGCAAATACCAGTACACACAATTACCAATAAAAGAAAATAAAACGTATAACAAATTGACTTGCGGTTAGACAGTAAATAAATATTAAAGCTTTAGTAATAATACAGTAGGCCTTGAAGGGGGTTCTGCATCTATCACCTGTAGTGCAGAGCCTGATCTTCTGCAGAGTCATAAAGCCAGTAGATCTAATGTTAGGAGCTGGGCTCTACTCATGCAGTAATCCATTCTTAATTTCATAGGGAGAAAATGCAAATTATTAAAGATATGATAATGATACAGAATATTTTTAGATGGTACACTGGCTACTGAACTCTGGACATACTGAAGATTATCTAGCACCTTAGAAGATACCCCAGTAATAAGGTGCTACAGTAGCCTAAACATAAGGAAATAAGGGCATGTGTCAATATTATAGCACCACACAAACTGAGCAACTGTTCCATAAGCAGAAGAACAAAGATGCCAATTGTGATGTTCCTATGACAAGTACAAACTGGAAAGAAGCATAAGCTTTTCTAACCTCCAAGAAAGGTCTCACTTCAGGACTGTCAACACCACCAAAGCCTGGCACTTTTGTAGTGCTGATGTTGGGAACCTAAGAGTACTGCCCAAACCCTTGTCATAGCTGAGGATTAAGACTGTCCTCTTGCAGAGCCTTCAGGGTGGCTCAGACAGGAAAAGCACCTGCCCGAGTACAAGATGAGCTCTACGATCAAAAGTGCGAGGCTGGGTCATATCACTTGATGACTGTGGCTTGAATTCCTCAGACAGCAGTGCACCATTGCCTAAGCACTGCCAAAGGAAAGCTGGCCTTGGCTCTCTTAGCTGCTTCATGGGCACATGCAAGTATGCCGTACTGATGGTAAGGTTCACCTTTAAACAGGAACTGAACCTGTGGTTCCCGGGGTGCATTAAAAGACACATGGTTCAACGGTGGGCATGACGGAGGAGTAAGTACACACTTCTTATTCATCCTTGTATTGCGTAGAGTTTGTAGCTGTGAACCAAGACAATTAGCTATTTCAAACTGGTTGATTCTTGGGTGATCTGGCAAACAAGTGAGTGAGACTGAATCTCAAAATGGAGTAAGAAAAAAACAAAAGACTGCAGTCTACTTCTAATAAACACAATAGGGTGAATTGCGGGTGAATATATTAGCTGAGAGCAAAAGATTCTAAAAAATAAAAAGAAAGATAAGAACTTTATTCTAAAATGACATCAAATTCTTAAAGCGGTTTTAAAAAGACATGAATCAACTGATATATACTCAAACTTTATTATGTAAAAGGAAATAGGAATACAACCAACCTGAGCACTCTCTCCAGTTGGACCTCTCAGAGTTAAACAGGATATTCTTCAGCAGAAAAGCCTGCAAAAACAGAGGCAACAAATAAAGTGTTTCCCATTTTTCGGTACTTCATATATCTGCAACAGACTTCTGAAGTTAATAGAGAATTAACTTTGAAGTACAAATAATGAACAAAGACATTAACAATTGGTTTCACAGGCCCAGATTAGCACTAATCTCAGACTACATCCGTTTAGGAGAATTTTTATGTATTTCTTTCCCGTAAATAAGATTGGGAAGAGATCTAATCGGAGTCTGTAAAGCCAGCCCTAATTGTTTTTTCCAGCTCCCTGTTCGCAAATTTCTTTTTGCTGTTTCCATCGGTGATTTTCATGCTTAGTAATTTCTCTGTTGCACTTGTATTCTCAGTCTGTAAATCTTAAATGAGCCTAATGGTGTTCATTTTCAGTGTCAAACCGGTATATTTCTGTGGTATTGATCTTTCTTGACAATACAGAACCGAAACAACTGTTTGCTGTCTGTTTTCTTGCTTATAAATAAAATATGGCAGGTGATATTTAATTTGGACGTACTGCGTAAACTACTACCTTCCTTCTTTTTTACACTTTTCCCACGTAGTCAACATGATACAGCTAGGTAAAGTAATATTACTATTGGTACAGTTCAATTAATCCTCGCTGTGCACATTTTTGCTCAGCAGATCTTTAGCCATGCTGTCTGGGTGCTGTTTGCTTTGTGTCACTGTCTTTCAAGCGAAACATGCATCATGTCACACAACACACCTGCACTGGGGCAATAACTGCACAGGGACCTCCTTCGAACTGTTCCAGGGCAGTGTGCTCCGCCTCACTGAAGACGAATCCTGCAACCAGTGACAGAAACCAGGGGTAATGTATAATTTTACCATTGTTAGGCTGTAGTTTCTTTGGATTCTCCACAAATGTTTCAGTTTTCACTGACAGAATCACAATCAGATTCACTGAGATACGTTCAAGAATTATTTTACTACAAAGACTTCACGTTTAAACGTTGTATTCGAACATTTAACCCCCTGTCAAACCAAAGCAACTGTACGATTGGCGAGTGACTTTCCCTCATTATTCTGCTAAATTGCACAGTGACAAACCTCATCCAGCGAACCTCATCAGCAAATTATAAGTATCCATATCCAATTCAGCGTTTATTTCACTTGCTTAGTCTTCTACATCCAGTACATGTTCTTACCTATCGGTTGACTAATAAAAAGAAGGAACTGATCAGTTTGGTACTACAGTACCTTGAGTCCATCTGCAGAAAACAGTGTTTGGCATACTGCTTCCAGACGGTCTTCCCCAGACCAGATCAACCAGTTCTTTATTCAGATCGGACATTTCGCCTTCCTTCAACTCTGCTTCTGGGCTCTGTCACAAACTCGCAGCTTTCAAGCGCAGTCGCCCAACCATTAAGGAGTCGATGTCTTGTGCCCTTCGCAGACGCTTCTCGATCAGGTTCCCTGTAAGTTTGGTGACATCTGCCACAGTGGTGGTCGGTGACAAAATACTATCGCCAAGACAATCTGTAACCGGCAGATTATCTTTGAATGGAGCATCAACGTAAGAAAAAAAACAAGAAGTTATCGAACTGAAGCCATGAAGGAAGAAGACGATCTTACACCCTCCGCTGAGCCAGGCAAGTGTTTTCTGGCGTCTTTGGTTGCATTAAATTGATAAAGAAAACATGCACCTATATGAAAGGATCAATGCACCCATGACTATGCAGTTTCACAAGCGCACTGCTGACTGAGGAAAACAGGTATTTTACACTCCGTCCAACTCCAGTCCCAGGACGGACCTTCTTACAAACACTACAGGCCTGCGGACCGCAAAGCTATCCCGCAAGTCAGCTTAAACGCCCTGTCTTCGGCGACGGAGGGCCATAAAGATTCCCGGTTATAGAAACAAATGAACGACCGGCAAGGGGGAGGAGGGGGAGACAAGTAACGTCCCTAGTCGTAGTACTAGTAGGTCGTTATTTGGTTTGGCCCCTTTAACTACCCGAACTTCCCCGCTTCGCGTTTCAAACCGACGCTACGACAAGCGCTTAAAAAAGCTATTTTACACGTATAAACGTAGCTGTTAGCAACCAAGTCTGGACTGACAGGGAGAAGTCCTTTCGCCGTACTCCACAGTTCATATTTTTGTTTCACTACCAGTCTCGCCCCCCTCCTCTTCCCTGCGGGTTGTATTTACTACTAGTACAAATTGTGGGGCTGGCGTCGGGGCGACCCGGCGATTGGTCCACATCCAGAATATTCCCTCTAGGTCCCGCCTCTTTTCCTTGTAGAATGAAAGGATAGCGGTTTCAAAAGACGAGTCCGAGGGCAACACGGGGCTCCATTGGAGGACAGTGAATGTCAATCACACGATGGTCACCATCACGACCCCTTGGGTCCCGCCTTTTATAACCCTACTGAGCGATCATTGGTTGGTCGGAATTGTCGTCGAAATCAGGAGTTGGGCGGCGGGCGGATGATTTAAGAAGTGCGATGAATGAACAGGGGACGCAGGGAGTGCATTTTGCAGTTTCTCATTAATTATCGCATCTGTTTTTCCCCCATACATTATAGTATGAATTGTCATGCTTTTAAATATTTAAGGATTATACTGCAGTGTAGTAAATATTCGCCCCCCTGTACGCCATACAGTACTCTTACCACACCATTTAGTACGGAAACAGGCGGGCTAAAGCTTAATCGCCACCTCTCGTGATTTTCAATACCTCTGGAGGGTATGGAGTCACTTGGAGGCCTGGTATAGGTTTATTTCCCTAACACGTGTAGTGCTCAAAGAGTGTGATGGTCCCGTGTAGTTACACCCGCTTTCCACCCTCACCCCAGTATCTGGCTCCAACTAATCGCTATTGAATGTAACTAAATGATTTTCACATGCTGCTTTATTGACTCTGCATCTTTAGGAAAAACGAAAATCTAATACGAATTTGTAATGGCAAAATCCTTTGTCAAATTAAAAAAAAAAACATCAATTTTTTTCTCCTACTGTACATATCCAACCATTTCCACAAACTGCAGTATTCTTAGATCACAGCACTCTCACCGTAGTCATGGAGTGCCCCGGTCCGCATTTTATAGGTAAACTAAAGACCTGGGGCATTTTAACTATTACACATTAAATAAATGGTTTACTAAAGTAATTTTAAACCCCTTTGTAACCAACAATAGACTAGACCCTCGGCCCTAGGCGACCATCTAAACATCTGATCGTTTCTCATTTGTTTTAAAACCGATATGATATTATAGGGTGTCCTGTCATACTAACTGGATATGGGATCTTATGGGAGCACAACAGCAGACCCGCCCGGCGGTTTGCCAACTCTCATCAATGCGACGCTGCAATGCCGATGATGGCCATTTAAGACGAAAGCGATTTGGGAGAGTTTGTCCCAATGTGGCTTCCGTAACAGCTGAAGACGTACTCGTGTGCTTCGACTTGTGTCCAGTGTGCGGTTGATTCCTTATGGTTTGAATTCAGTTTAGGGCTGTTCGATATTTTCACGGACTAAAAGACAATGGGGGGACAAGCTAAAAGAAAACAGACGAGTAAACCGAAAAGGAAACCGAGGGCCAGCAGCGGAGGTTAGTGATGCACATGTTATGGGGCCGTGTTTATATCTGACATGTGGGAACTGGTACAGCGTGCTTAGTGCGTGTGGGGTGGATGGGCTTCAACTTTACAGTCATAATCTTTTTATCGTCGACGTTGTGTTATAATGGAAACCTCATGTAATAATTGAACAGTCTATACTGGAAATCAGACTGCAAAGTTGGGTAGAGTTAAAATAAAAAAAATAAAATACAGCTTATTCTAGAGAAGATTCGCATAACTCATTAAATCACATCATATGTGCTGTCATTATTAGACAAAATAGAAATAATACGAATTGCTAACTTGTAAGACCATATTAAACAACTAGTAAAAATTAAGTGTTGTGACCAGCGCTTTTGCTTTTTGCTTTCATTTGTATCCTCTGTAACTGTAATACTTTTATGTGGAACCAGAATCAGGGATGGCGGAGCTATCGGCGCAAGAGCGAATGAAATTAAAGATGCAGGAGAGAGCAAAGAAGAAAACAGCTCAAAAATACACCTCGGAGCAGCTGCTGCAAAAGGTAGGACTGAAGCGAAAATTGAAAGTACTGAAAAACAAAACCATTATTTTAAATGCATCAGATGTCTCTGCAGGAGTTGCCCAAACCGAGAAAGCTACTGTTTGTGTGTTGGTGTGAGCCTATATGTGGTGTTTACCACTCACCACGCATCCATTAACACAACCCTGCTTGTTCCTGTGAAGGGTCACAGCAACCCACCGCCTGTCCAAAAGCACAGGGTACAAAAAGGAAATACTTCCTGAACAAGGTGCCTGTCTGTTACATGGAAAGTTGTTAAATGCCAACTCACCCAGCATGTCTTTGGTGTTCCTATATATATATAAAAAAAAACACATACATACAGGGAGCATGCAAACTCCACACAGAAGGCCGCCCAGTGCTGAATCAAACCCAGGAAGAAGGCAGCGTAAATCATTTCAATCGTATCACACTTATGTTAGCAAATATTTTTTGTACTTTTTATTGAGTTTATCATGAAAGTAATGCCTCTTATCCTATTTAATGATGTTACATTACAATATTACATTTCTATAGACCCATTTAAGTGTTTGTTTAGATGTGCCTTGTAGTGATTTATCATTGAATCGTAGGCTGAGGTACTGTATGGAAATCATATATTAAAAATCGACACATTTTCATGGTAGAATTCAGTCTTTACAGAAGACATCCTGTTTGAATAAAACCGGTTGTTTTAGTTTATTTTTACAGACCTTTGAGAACATTGATGCAATTGATTTTAATACACATAATTCTTGTGAATCAAAATCTTTGCCAAATAATATTTCATGTTCAGTGAAATATTAATATATAACAATCCATACCCTACTCTGGTCCAGTATAACAATTCATACCCTACACTCATGATGCAAAACTGCATCTTTCTTGGTGTTCGAGATGTACATGTGTGTAAAATCTGTCCATACTTCTCCAAACCGATTGTGCTGTTTGCTATTTGTGCCAATAAACTCCAATTTTTACTTTCTGCAACATCATATAAAAATGTATGTCATAAAATTGTCAGTAAAGTTTATAGTCTAGTAGACTAATAGTCTATGTATTTAGTTGCTCCATGAAATAACATTTGGTTGTGTTATATCTAAATAAATCTGGTATGAATTTTAGGAATAGCAGGTAGCTCCTTTCTTTCACAATGCTTAGGGGGTAGAGACCATTTACTTGTATAAAGCTATAGTTAGCAGCCACATAGAGCTGTTTTGCTCTCACTAAAGTTTATCAGCATGTATTAGCTAACTTTGACCAGCGAAACTGATGTAAATGCATCTTGCAGAGAACACCTTTCAGGTCTGTGTCGTGTGTGTTTATATAAAGAGATTTATGTCACCATCTGTCACTCTCCCTCTCTTATTTCAGACTGAAGAATGCATGGATAACTTCGATTTTGAAATGGCGCAGATGTTTTGCCAGCGTGCTTTAGACCTGGAGCCCACAAATCTTAAGATCCTGGATATGCTTGGCAACATTTGTGCAGAGTTGGGAAATATGGAAAAGGCAAAACAGATATCCTTTTTTAAGAGAAGAACTTTATAACATGCAAGTTCCAAGATGACATGTACTGTACAGTCTGAGTCATTAAACAGTTAATGTGATAAGATGCTTGGTGTAAACCTGACGTAGGGGAAGCTCATAAGATCATTACTATTAAACTATGGAATATAACAGCTTGAAAATGTGGTGGCAGTATCATAAAAAGCTATCACTTTCACTGGAAGTGGTGTGGCGATGCAGAATTTGTACACTGCTGTTTATTTTGGCAGTGAGTAGAGCTGTGTTGTCGGGGTACTTTCTTTATGTAAATAATATATTTGCAAGTAATGTCTTCTAGAATATAGACACAGCGTAAATAAATAAAGAGTCTGTAACATGTGAAGACTTGCAGATCTAAACTGCACTCTTCCAGTAACATTGTAAAAAATTGTGACATGTTTGATCTGACAGCCTTCAAGGAACATATGGAAGTGGTGAATTCTCTTAGGGCACTGCAGTGTTTTAAAACCTGTTCCTGTGCAAAATATTGTAGAAAAGAGATGGTGGTCGTGTTCTCCTTTTAAGTCACATCTCAGAAGCCAACTTTCTAGTTATGTTGAGAAAAATGGAAGCATCAATGGAGACTGAGTTCACAAGGGAATAGGTGCATTGGTTACAGCTATTATCAGTATTTGATGATAAACACACTGAGCCAGGTAGGACTGGGATGGCAGTACATCTCCTTGACTGCTTGCTAAGTGTTCCTGAAGGCCGTGGAGCTCAGTCCAGAAGAAGGTCACAGCAAGTACATGTACCTGGGACAGATCCATTCTGGGATGGAAGCAGTGCAGTACTTCAGCAAAGGCATTGAGATCATGCTCAACCTGTTTGAAAAACAGACACAATTAGTAAGTCCCTCTCCACTATTCTGACACTCTTTTGAATTGTACTGTAATGCAAAATCATCATACTCGGGTGCTTTTGTACATGGAATTCCAATATCTGCAAGTCCAGTATCACTTCAAGTTTAAGTGGCACATTACATAAATTTATAATAAACTGTTCCTGAAAAGAGAAAAATGTGACTCTTGATTTGAGGAAGAGATTTTGATCTCAGTTTAAAAATTGAGCTGAATTGTCACATAGCAGGGAATCAGAAAAAGGAGTGTACACATATCTGCAGTAATACACATGCAGTATATTAGTATAATTCTGTTCTTGCATTTATGATTCAGTTATCTCTGTGTATCAGTTGAATTTGACTATTTTTTTGTTGTTAAGATTTAATATTTAATATTTTGAAAGCAGCAATGTTGGGTAACAAGATCCAATCAGGAAAACAAAAGATTGGTATGTTTGAACAGTTACAAACATGAATTTAAACCATGTGCATAACTTGAGATCCTTGTGAGACAAGTGGAAAGGGAGGTCGCTAATAGTTTTTTAAGGTGAGATAGTCTCTGACCTGTTTGTGCAGTGGGTTTTTTATTTCAGTACTGTTCCTTATAATCCTTCAAGAAGTGGCTTGTGCACATGTAGTATAAACCTTTTTGTGGCCTAATTCTTTGGACTTTTGAGAGCTGAATCAAGATGTAGGTTAACTACAAGAGTGCATATGTTTGTTGTGTTAGAATATTATAATGCTTCTAATACTAGTAATGTTTTTCTTTTCTACTTGAGCAGTGTTGAAAAAACAGAAGACTTTTCAACGAATCTAATGTATAAAATATTGGAATGCAAATGAAGTATTTTCTCTGCATATTTATTGTTTTTGATATTTATGGTTGTGTTTTAGTTGTAGACCTTAATTTGTGGTGCAGCTTCTGAGCCACACTGCATTAGTACAGTCAGTCAGAGCAGGAGAGTCACAGCTCCAGACTTGATCTTCATTTCTTCAACTGCAAGAGAGAACAGAGATAGTATATTTGGACTATCTCAAGGGAGAGTCTTGCCTAATGTTTAATGATGAAACATGGGAAAAACAAAATTGGGGAATTATAATTGGCAATTTTGTAATGCGTAATGAATGTTGACATTTTGACAGGGCTTTTGCAGACAAGCCACTGTTTTCACATGATGTCTTGCTCCTGTGTCTCAGGAAATGTTTTGATGCAGCTCTCTTAAGGTGCATCTACGCAATGACCTAAAAAAATGTCTGATTTGGTTATTTTGTACAGTGACTGTGCCTCTTTGCAACACATATCTACCAAGATTTTTCTTCTACTTACACAAAAATAAATTTTCTACTAAGACTTAACAAGGCTTATTTCTATATTAAGGGAGTGTAATTTTAATTATGCTTTATGGTTAATCATTAATCTGTTTGTCAGTAGTGAAGGAATGTATATAGTCCCTAAATGAAGAATTCTTGGTTGAATACTTTGGAAATCATGTAAAGACGCCGATTTACTGTTGTTTTTTGTTTTTATGCTAGAACAAGGATGCCAATTCTAAGTCTCTGTTTTGTCTTTTTTTTTTCTTTTGAAATTGTTTTACTCGGTTTTTGTACTCAGTTGTCAGGAATTCGGAGTCCAGGGGCACTATTTCTCTCTTGTTTTATATTTGTATTCTGTTTTGTTACTACAGGCAGGATCAGCAGCAGCGGCATTTTCAACCCACGGCCCTGAACTGACAAGCAAGGATATTTCTGTGGCTTTCTGTTCTGTCGCTGAAATTTTCTTCACTGACCTCTGGTATCTACTCTTCTGCATTCATTATGTTGGATGTTATTTTTTCAGCCGGGAGAAAAATCCTCTCTGCTGCCTTGTAGATTAGGTTACAAAAATTTACAAAAATGTTGGGATTACAACATTAGTGTATTGAGAACAGGACAGGAACTTCTTTTGCTTCAAGTCTCGGAGGCACTCTTGTCTTTCTGTAATATGTTTGTTGAAGATTACACTTTAAGAGAAAAACATGATTTACTGATAAGTTTCTTCCATTAAGATAATAGGTTTCAGATGATTATGATTTTATGACTACTTTATTTGGATGACAGATGTGACCAAAATGACCAACGTAGTTTACATTTGCACCCAATTTATAGAATTAAGAAATTTACTGGAGGAAATTATTTTTGCTCAAGGGTGCAACAGCAGTATCTCACCTGGGATTTGTCCTCATCTCCTGCAGTGTTCCATAGATTCCTGGCACAAATATCCTTTTAGTCTCCTAATATGTTTTTCTTTCATAGTTGTTTACATGACTCATAATACATAACCGTTTAGTTAGCTGTTTTCCCAGTTTAGAAATCAGTATTCTAATTCTTCAGTTGTTTCTTGTCAAAAAGAACCAATAGGTGTCACTGTTTCCATGCGTCTCATGCGTGTGCGGAGTCGTGCTCCCTGCTTCACACCTGGAAACCAGGATAAGCCCTGGCCCAGCGAGCTGCTTGTGTGACTTAAATTAGCTACCTGCATACCTGCGCCGCTCTAGTTTCAACTCGCAGTATTGTTTCATTACCCCAGATAAATAGTGCTTCTTCCTGCAGAGGTGTTTTTAGTAATAGAACAAATCTGCCTATATACTTTTATAAAATGTATAAAAATAATATATATGTTAATGTAGATCTTGACATAATTGTGCATATTGTTGTATGCATATGAGTTACAGGATTCAACAAGCATAAAGGTGTTCTGCCTTTCTAGCTTTGTTGATGGAAAGACAGAGGGCATAACATACTTTATGGTAAAAAACAAATGAGAGGATTTTTCTCCACTGGACCATGGGCATGCACCTCTTACAAGCTTGCCAGCAGAATGTACAGCAGCTCTGTGGATCGTGTTTGATCTGGCCAGGCTTGATTTGCCCCCCTAGGTTGGACTGCCTCGCGATGGCAAGTCTGTATCTGAGCCTGGGCACTTTTGCTTACGGCGCCTGTCTAACTGCTGCTTTAGCTGAAATCGAAGATGTCAGCAACAGCTTATGCTTATTTGTTAAATTCGCTATTATAAGTACCCATAGTGTGGGAACATCATGGTGCTTCTCAGGGCAGTCGTGGTGTTTCAATTAATGAATAATTTTACTGATCATATAGCATCTTTCACAACTCTTTGCTACAGAGCCCTTTACAGATTTTTGTCTGGGTTAAAAATATAATAGTAGTTGACCATGAGTTAGATATTGCAGATATGATTTAGTAAAAATTGTTTATATGTGTGACTTTAAGACAGAACAGCAATGTACAAACTGTACAGCACTGTACAAACCAGGACTGACTAGGGGCATAGAATCAGTCCTAATTGGATCCAGAATGTTTAGACAAGTGTAAGAAAAATATTTCATTAAACCAGAATTCATAAGAAAAGGATAAACTAGACATTGGCATTTGGGTTTGGTATTAAACATTTGAAAATGAGAGGGATTTTGACTGTATGATAGGAGTGCATAGTGAAGATAAGAGAAGACTCTGCGTGCAGGGGTCATAGTAAGTTTCTTGTTGAGACATAATCACGTACTGAAATATTACGAAAGTAAATGATTGATCCCAGTTTCTAATGCCTCTCAATACACAGCAGGGATCTTGCACCTGAAAGAAATATGTGATCATTTAGTAAGTTAAATATATGTTTTTTTAACCTCTTAATAATCCATAAAATTTTTAGATTATCTGCTTCAATACATCTACAAACACAGTTACAACACGTTTATCTATGCCTGCTTTTAAAACTGTGCATAAGAGGACAGCATCTTATCCCCATGTCATCCTTTGCAATATATTGCAATCTAACTCTCATTAATATTATGGTAAATACGAATGAATATGACTCAAGCTTGATGTTTGTTTCCAGCATGGAAGAAGGAGCAGCAGAGAAGTGCAAAGAAGCCATTGAAAAAGCTCTGTACTACGAGCCTGCCAACCCTGAAGCCCTGCAGCTAATGGCCAGCTATCTCTTCAGCACTGAAAAGCCTCAGGTGATGCATAGGTTTATTGTGTGTTTTACTGTCATTATTGGGTTCATGACTAATAGCATATACTATGATTTTCAGACACTTTAATTAAAATGACCAACAAAATTGCAAATCAAATTAAAGAAGTATATATTTTTTCAAAGTCTTGTGCATGCCAAGATAACATATTCCTATGTGAAGTAAAGAACCACTATAATGGGCTTTAATAAATGGGCGTTTGATATATTATACTGCAAAGGGTAACACTCAGTTTTTGTCATTGAGGATATTTTCTTGGAAAGGCCAAATGCAAAGTGGCTAATCCAAGGCTATGGCAGGAACTCTAAAACAGTGTTTGCAAGCTTTGTGATGATTGTGTTGTAATAAGCACAGTGATCTGTAGGTGTTTTAAAGAAAACTTTTAAATAATCCCCACACCTGTGGCCCCCTCTGGCTAGAGCGCAAGACGCATACGGGGAATCAGCTGAGTGATTCGTGCGTCAGTGTAACTTCAAGCTGGAGTCAGGGCTTATCGCCGTTTGTGCTATGTAGATACTCTCTGGCAGTGCCGTTCAGTAGAAGGACATCTTAATGTGAGAAAGGCGCCGAACATGATCTGCCAGACGTAGAAGCAGCGCAGGGAGATGTATTGTGCAGATACGTGGAAAAGTCCATGTCTGACAGGAGCTGTCTCCTAGAAGGCACAGGAATCACTTTAAAATGAGCATTAATCTACTCAGTAAATTTGAGGCTGCTTCTTCCACTGCTTGTACTTTCATGGGGTAATGTTTGCCACCTGGTTGTCTGGAATCGACAGGGTAATTTGAATGTAGAGATTAAGATTAACCTGGCAGTAACATTATTGCTTAGGCAGTCAGGTTAAACATCCAGTTAATGCTAAATGAAATTCTCTTTCATCTTCCTGCATTTAAAACATGCTCGTCACAGAGCTACCTTTGTACTTTTTTTTAAACTCTAAATCAAAGTATATGGATATTGAGCCAGAGGTCAAGTAAGTGATTTTTGCAGAGCTGTTTTTAATACAACAATCAGAAAAAAAGTCACCCTTGTTTTTCTCCAGTGACATCTACTACCACTAGATGGCAGACTAGTTTAATAACACAATGTTTTATCCTTTGAAGCTATATAAATTTGCCATTTATTGTAACAGAGCTGTTTATTTTTCTGTTTCTGGTCAACCTAAGAATGTATTTTTATTATTTCAATATCTGAAGTGTACCTGGAAGTCCTCTCCTGAACACTGTCATAAATTAGTGCGTAAATAGTTGATTTGTAAAGTCAAATATGTGCCTCGGCACTGTCTTTAGTCCATGACCTCTTTGGGCCTCTCACCCACGCAGCAGTGCATTAACAGGATTGAGATTTCAGGATGCCTTGCACAGTGTTTGGTTCGAATTTACAATGGGGTGGCTGTGACATTTCACCCTGCTGATCGTTTACAGAGCAATATATTTAAAAGTAAAGGTCTTGTTTATGTGAAACTGTGACCCACCAAGAGTAACTTGCGATCTTCTGAATAGTTCCTGCTTATTATTGCAGTGATAGAATATTATTATCATTAGTGTGTTCGTCTATGAAGTTTGCAGGTGAAAGTAGGATGTGTGAGGTTTGTCTTTCAGTACATACTGTAGGCTCTTTTTGCCATCACACCAGTACTTCCTTGATTTTTGCTTTAGCTATTTACATTTTTTGATTAGGAAGCATAGTAACAGAACATCGTACTAATAACAAATGTTTTTTTTCTATGTGAGAACATGTTTTTTTTGTCTTCATAAAGTACAGTTTTTGTTAATGAATATGATCATGGGATACAGCCTTTCTTTAAAGTCATGTAAACTCTCAATAATTGTATCCTTATCTTTGATTTATCTACTGGAGCTCTGTCAATACCACATACAGTGCCACTAATTGGACCTTTAACAGCCATTTAGAAATGTATTCATATTTTTAATCTCTAATTTTGTTATCCATAGAGCTTCCTCTTCAGTGTTTTGTTTCTAAAGCTAACAGAAAATATATTCACAAAAGCTGCGAATTTCAGCTTTAACCAAAAACCATTTTTTTCCATTACAAGGCATTTCTTTTTAAAACTATTATTTATTATAATATTTAAGAATAGTAATAATAACTTTTGAATTCGAGAAATTAGTCTGTTTCGAATAGAACCTCAGTACGTATGACCGTCTCTCTCAGAAGATTTGTGATGAGCTTCATATTGCCAGCATAATACCATCACAATGCCCTTTAAGAGGCTACATAACATTGTTGTATCGCTGCAACATCCATAATCCCCCACGGCCATTTCTCCAAAATGCATAAAGAGGTACAGACATTTTCATGCCAACACAGCCCTGATCCTAACCTTAACCATAACCCCATCTCCAGCCCTTATCCTACCCATGTCATTTAGCCTAAAACACTACGCGAGAATGGTGGAGGAGGTTCTTTGGGAACATTTTTTAGATTGCCTGAAGATCTTTATTTTTGTCATGACTAAACGAAGGTTTTAATGGTGCAAGAATATTGAGAAGCAGCAAGCTGACAACAGGAGAGTTGAAATGGTGGTGTGTTTTTGCAGGAGGGGAAGGAGTTCCTAATGAGAAGTGTTGCCTTGTGGCTTCCCAGCCTGCGAAAGGATACCGAACCATCGTCAGGGGAAGCACAAGAAGAAACAGAGAATGCAGAAAGGATGCAGGTAAATGTACTGTATAAACTATAAATCATCGGTGGGATGCCGTATTAGGGCATTATATGGGAGTTATATATATATAATTATATTATATGGGAAATTTACCTAACTTTTCATTTCAAAATCCTTCATAAATCTGTTGCATGTACAGATGTTAAGTAAAGAATATAAGACTAATTAGGGCCACTGGAAAAAGTATTGTGTAGTTAATTTGACAAAGATTACTATTTAAACCGTATATTTAACTGTACACACAGAACAGAATTGTTGTGCTAATATTTGTTACTGTTACTGTCATACTGTTTAAGGAAGGGCAGTGTTTCTTTCTTGCCTGTGTTTTGCTTTGTTCAGTGTGCAGCCTTTGATGCCTTTTAATTATTCTCACTGTCTTAAAAATTAATTTGCAGGGACTCCAACTTTTCTCCTTCTAGGAAATTGCACATGCAGTAGTGTAGTGTGGAAAGAACCAAGCAGAGCGTAAAGAGACTCATACTAGTTAATCATTACTGGAACTTGGTGAATTCACTTTGTTTTTAAATGCCTCTTCATATTCCCTTATAACTTCATGTCTGGTTCTATCGTTTGAGCATTGTGTGCCATCTAAAATAAAAAAATCTGAAGCTTTGTATATTAATAATTGTCTAAGAAAACTCTTCACTCACGTTAGGTGTGGTTCAGCAGAATCCTTTATTCATTCGCATCGAGAGGATACAGTCATACAGACCACAAAAAGAGGATAACATGATTTGTTTTTATACAGATTTCATACAAATACGCCTTTACAAAATTCACCTTTCCTTTTGTGAAAAGGAAGTATGTAAATAGAAGGTGTGAAATTTAGGTAAACATTCTGTGGTTATAGCATTAGCGTCAAAACATCAAATAATGTGCCTTTAATTCTTCTTTCATACTGTTGCTAGGTAAAAAAAGGCATGTTAGCAAAGACAAATAGTTGTTATCTTGTACACTTAAAAGGTAAATGCTAAAATTCACAGTATCATTGAATGATTGTTTGCTGGTATTACCTGGGTGTGTGAATGAAAGGTGACCTCCTGACCAGCAGAGAAACACTGAGATGAGTGGCACTCCCCTCCTATTCCCCAGAAGGCCGATAAACTCGTATAGGAGTGGATTCTGTGGATTGGGACACATGGTTTATCCTAGAAGATGAGCAGGAGACACTTTGGAGTCAAGTTTAATTCTTGTGGGTAGTTCTCTCAGGTGACTGTAATGCTTAACTCTTGCTCAGCTGTTAGGAGCAGGCTGAACGTCATGCAGGAATGGACTATTATGGTACAATGTGTTATCGTCCATATTTCATGAAGTTTATTTTTGGGGAAGATCCTGGAAATGGCAATTTTCATGTCATTTTAATTTCATATCATATTTATGTGATAAAAGTCATGCAGTTGCATAAAAGCCTATCTTTTATTTGCATTATGTAGTATTTCTTTTATGTACCCATCCCAGGTACTGGTCTTTGTACTCAAACTGAGTTGTTTAATTGTAATCAATGTTTTTTTTTGCTGTAGTGAAAGAAAGTACATACAATAAGTCATGTTGAAATACCTTTTAATGATTAAACGGTTAAAGAACTCTAATGCTGCTACCAATAACAGTTGTAATAATTCGAAAAAATAGAACATCATGACTTCTTCATCAAAGCAAAAGAACAGAAACGTATGAGTGGAGGCCATTTGGCCTGTATCGTGTTCGATTGCCGGTAATTCATTGATCTGAGGATCTCATTGTGCCATTTTTTTCAAAGCAGCCAGAGTATCAGCTTCAGCAACATGGCTGAATAGCTTGTTCCATACTCCCATCACCCTCTATGTAAAGAAAAAACTTGTCTCCTTCAGTATACTTCCCCAGAGTTGGCATTGGTAGCCCCTGGTTGGTGGTTCCCTGTTGATAACAATGTTGATTCCTTTTTGTTTCCATGCATTATCTAGGAGAGTAACAGGATACAACACTCCAGTCTTTTTCATAGGTGGCTTTTTGAAGCTCTGTGTCTCATGTAATTAGCCCTATAATGTAAGTGGACATTATATGAAAGCAGAAAAAAACTAACTAAAAATATGTAATTGGGATGCTTACAGTATGTCTTTAGTAATTTTTTGCCCCTTTCATATAATGGCCATTTGCATTATAGGGCTAATTACATGAGAGACCCAGGTGAACGTACTATTTAAGAACCAGAGGTTATTTTGTATGTTAACAGATGATGGCAGTATCACACTAACTTAAACACAACAATTTCTATATGCAGACAATTGTTTTTTTTCTTAAAAAGTATTTGATGTGACCAAAAACAAATAGGCATTTCTGATATATTACACGCACATTAGAAGGAAAGGCTTGTGTATTACATCTGATTAAATTTTGGGGTCGTGGGGCTGCATTTTTATGTGGCTTCTACATCTAAGGCTGAAAATGCTATAAATTTGTGAAATTTTTTATAAATTATTAGAATGTTCTATACAAAATTTCTAAAAGTGTTAATACATATCGTATGTATCCATTTGTGTATGCATAGATAAGATTGTGTGGAACTAGTATAGTGTTCTCTCTACAGTTTAAGCATTTGCAGTGAGTTGCACTTAAAATTATTAGTGCATGTGTATGTGTTAGTAGATTATTATTGTTAAAATCTAATGCCCATTTATACCCCTGGTGTGGGTGGTAACAAAAATAAAAAGTATAATTTGTCTATAAAAACTACTTTTAAAGGCACTATATAAAAAATATTATTATTTACATTATTTTATATTAGCAGACAAATTGACTATGTCTTGGAGTAATATTATTACAAAAATGGTAATGTTAATGGGGAACTGCAGTCCCAATTTCTCAGACCGGTTAATAAATCTCGGTAACAAAATAAATTATTTTAAGGTATCACAATTTTTAAAAAAAATCCAAATTAAGCACAAAATTGTGAACTTTGTGAAAGTATTGGGCAGTCTCCATGTTGTCAAAAACCCCTGGTGTTGTTAAGGACAAATTTGCAGGAATTGCGATGTGAAGCAGCCCTTCCTGCTCTCTAGTCACTGTAATTCCTAATGTAATGTGCGAGCAAATAAATACAGGTTTGTGGCAGAAATGTTCCAATGCGATTTGCTAACAAGTAAGTAGTATTTGTCAGCAAAACCCTCTCAAAGCAACAACAATATTTGTGTCAGATTAAAAGAGATGTATTCACAAGCCTGCTTGTTTACAGTGTAAAGGGGACGCTTCATCTCACTGGAAGTTCTGATGCCTCGTTCTGAATGGCTGAACGTAGAAATTCAATCTATTTTGTGATGTAAATGGAAGGTTTTACACATTACTGTGTACAGTTTACTTAACCCTGAAATGTAAAAATCGCATTGTAGTTCCCCTTTAAGTAGCTGGGAATTGATATCTGAACTATGTTTTTTTTAAATACATTCACATAGGGAGTTTCTTGATCCCTCACTGGTTTAAAGTTACTGAACCATCATAAGTCTCAGCATTATAGGAACTAACTGCTAATCTGCGTAGGAAATCTATATACTTTAAGAGTTAATGTCTGGAAGCCTTAACAAGAACATTCAGTTCTGAAGATTGCTGGTGAACCACACCATGTATTAAGAATCACCATCACTTGAAATTTACTGCAGAAGCAGAATGAGCACCAAGGAGAAAGTGACAAATATTATACCAGATTTTTGTAAAATGTACATAGAATTTTGTTTTCTTGCTTGGTGGTATTTTTTAAATTTTTTGTTTGTGTATTCACTCTTAATTTAACCATCATAAGCTGATGCCCACCATATAAAGCCAAAGGAATGAATTTCAGGCACACCCATGAACAAGCTGTTTGACAGGCTTCTGTTTTTGTATCGGAATCCCGAAAACATGCAGTGAAGAAAAAAAAGTTAATCATGGGGATCAGGCAGTTTGAGCAAATGTTGGTTGGACCAGTGCCCTCAGAGGGCCAGTAAATGAAAAAGCAAATTACATCAGACTCTTTTTATTAGCTTCAATTTGTATACTTCATCTCTTATTTCCATTCTCAGTTGGTAATACTTTCCATATTTGGCAGCCCCAATGTCCTGCCTCAATCCCACGGCCAAATCGAGCCAATAATGGAACTCCGTCTAACAGTTCCATTATTTGTCCATCAGTGAATT
This sequence comes from Lepisosteus oculatus, assembly GCF_040954835.1. Classification (NCBI taxonomy): domain Eukaryota; kingdom Metazoa; phylum Chordata; class Actinopteri; order Semionotiformes; family Lepisosteidae; genus Lepisosteus; species Lepisosteus oculatus. The sequence goes on along the minus strand of NC_090705.1, from coordinate 6,142,597 downwards.
ATCCATTGTCTTAGAACAGGGACAAAAAGACACCTAAAAAAAGAAAGGAAGGGGATAAACAATCTCTCAAAAATAAAAAAATAATAATCAAAAAACTCTTTGGTTATCAAAAATCCCTCTGCTTAACTAAATGGGTAAATGTTAAGTCCAGTCAGTTAAAAACAATTATTTTGGTATTGCGTGGAATGCGGCTAGGCATTCTAAGAAAATCAATTCATTGTGGCTGTGTAAAAAATCATGAAGTAGCCCACATGGCTGCCTCCTTAGTCTGAATGTGTGCTGGTGTGTGGTTTAAATGACATGGCTGATTTTTAATCCGTCTGTCACTGATTGTAGAGACAGCAATGATGACTTTTTGTTTGATGATTTGTTTTTTCTTTGGTTATGATAACTACTGGATCAGCGCAAGTGCAATGAGTGTGTTTCAAGGCTTAGATAACTCTCATCTGCAACAGCTTTTGATAAGAGACAGGCGTGACTGGCTATTAGTGGCAATTGCGTGTAAAATATTTGGACTAATTTTTGAATGACAGACAAAATTATAATTGAATTGTAATTCATAGAGCTGTGTGAATCTTCCCCAAAAAGCATGACAACCATTAATTATTAAGCTCCAGTGGATAAGCACCTCGCTTATCCAGTGAAAAGAAAAGCCCGTAGCTGAAAAAATGTGAAATGGTTCAAACCATAGTGGAATGGGAGTCTTATTGCCGTCTCAGATGAGCTTTACCAGAAGCCAGCTTACCCTGATGCACTTTATCTGCAGGAGAAACCAGTCCATTGTGGAGCTGCAGAAACAGGGACAATTCAGAATATCTGAACCAAGCTTGCCACCACTAGGAAGGAAACTAGAGTAGTGAGAGTGAACCTGTGTGCACACAGGGAGAAGGTGTAAATGCCACACACACAAATGGGCTTGGAATTCAACCCAGGAACGTATTTCACCATGCTTCTCTCACAGGACAAGGCCTGGATCTTGCTAACTCCCAGTCCAGACTGCTGTGACTGCATTGATTAGATCCTAACTTCGTAGGCTTTGGCAAGCTCCACTTTTTTTTCTTCAGAATGGCTGGAGTGTTATATTGCATCACCTATTAACCTTTGAGATGAAAAGCCCCACTCGACACCTTCATTAAAGTCACATCTCCACACACCTTGTGCAGTGATTCATCAGATGGCATATTTTATTATGTTTTCAGGCACTGCTTTTCAGTGCTTTTCTCCCCCCTGAAAAACTCTTGAGGATATGAGCTTAAAATTTTGAACATGTTCTGCTTCTGTGGAGAGTTGTGTTCAGACAATTTCCTCTCTCATCAAAAACCATTTTGAACACTGGGAGAATTCTTGTTGTTTTGAAGTATGCTGAGTTTCCATTTTTTTCTTATTCTTTACTGAAGTTTTTGCCCCCAAGTGTTCTCCTGAAACAGTGGCATTTATTGTCCTGTGTGTCTCATCTTTCATCTTAATAACAGTGAACAGGTGGCAGTGCAAGTGCAAAAATTTTCCTGCCTAGGACCTGCTATACATTACTAACGGTGTGGCTTTTCATTTGGGTATATTTTAAGAACTTTCTAAGACTTGCTGGGCAGGTCACTCCGTCATGACTAATTTGCAACAAACACACAAAATGTGCAAGTAAATCAAAGGATATGCAAATATACAGGTTCATAAGTAATTATAGAATGTGTAGCCCTTATTTGATTTGAGTCAGAGAAACTGTAGTGCAGCAAACATAGTTTAGTATAGTCTTTTAGTAATCTTACCTGTACGGATGTGCAGTAAATTGTGCATTTCAACCTTTTGCTTGTATTGGAGCCCCTATAATACACACGGTTGTAAGAAATACTGCAAATCCAAACAAGTAAGTTGTTAAGTACAGATAACACTATCTTGGTTTCTAAAAGTACAACTACATTTATCATTGTTTTATATACTTTTAAGTTTTAGTACGAGGTATAACTGTAAGGAGCAGAAAATGTAAGGAGGAAATCTTGTAGTAAATCTTGATGTTGACACTCGCTTATGTGGTAAAATACTGTGGTGCATTACTATTGAACTTTTTCCTGGGTATGGGTTTTGCCTGATATTAAAAAGTGTTCTCTGTTGCTTTTTAATGTGCAAATGTTTCATGTATCATCTGTAAAAAAACTACTACAGTTACATGCAAATATATGGTTACATTTTCAAATAATCTTTTCTAGATATGGATAAGGCTTTTCATTTGTTACTAAAATCATGCTTCTTATGGAACTGAGGACAGGGATGCACTCTTTGACTTGTTTCCAAGCACGGAAATCACTTTCATGCGGCATTTGCTTTTTAAATGGGCTTTTATGTTGCTGAAATGAAAACAAGGACAGCTTTTTAAAAGTGGTTGTTAGCAGAAGCTTCATGACTTTAGTTTCCACAAATTGCAGAAGGGCAAAGGACCTCACAAAACATAAATGTGGAAATGGGTTTAGTGTACTGGAGAGTGTAGTTATAGCAGCTGCTCTGCCCTTTAACTTGAAACGTTTCTCTCAGAATTGTTACCTTTGACTTTCTGCACTTAACGGGTATAGAAGTATATACAGTAGTGATGCACAATGAAACTGCATCATCATATATTATTTACTTGTAAATTAACCAATCTGGATTGCAATAACTGCTACCCACAGACTTTTCACAGTTGTTGAGTGGTTGTTTCATCCAAATACCAACCTTGTGATACTGTACGTCAGATAATTGCCCGAGAAGCATTATTCCTTGGGACAGCAAAATGACCTCAAGTCATGTGATTTCACAAAAATACCAGGGTCTGTCAAGTTAAATTTGACAGAATATTTTGAAGATTCTGTTTAAATAGCCATTCAAAAAAATGCATTTTTAAATTAACATAAGAAAACATAAAAATATGGGAGTATGGAACAAGCTCCACAGCCATGTCAATACCCTGCCTTCTTTTAAGAAATGTCCCTTGGATTAATAAACTAGTAAATACCCAAATGAGCAGGATGAGCCAAATGGCTTTCTCTCATTTGTAAACTTTATTTTCTTGACCATTCCCTGCTAGAGCAATTAAGATTGGTTGCTGTTGGCATGATCAGAGGTAGGCTGTCAGTGAGAGATGTTGCCCAGAGAATTGTTCTGCTTCAACAATTAGCAGATTAGTCCAGAGAAAGCAGGAAATTAGCTCTGTGAGAGACATGGAATGCTGTGAAAGGTCACCACAATGTCTGATCCATCTGCATAATCGTTTTCAGACTGCATTGACTACAGTACAAAAAAATTACAGGATGGATTAACCCATGCATCAGTCAAATGGCTAACTGTAGATTTCCTTCTGCATAAAAATGATGTGCATGCTCGGGGGTATCATTGACAACTGAGAGATAAAATCAGTGTGTTCTGTGAGCCAGAGAAGACACAAAGTGGTTGGAGTAACAGGTTGAGTGTTTTATGCTGTTTTATGCTGTTTTGCCCTTGGCTTACCCAATGGAAGACAAAGTATGTGAAGAGTTTGTGGTAGCACTACACTGTTAAAGCCAACTGATGAAGTTTTGGAAGTGTGACAGTGTGAGGAGAAAACACCTTTTACATGCGGGGCGGGGTCCATTGATCCAGACCAAGAGTAAATTTGCTGATCAGTGATACAACAACAAAGTCCTTCAGTCCACTGGTTTCCCATTCTTGATGGGCAATCCAGAAGTATTGATTTTCTTGCAGAACTACACATCGCCACTCAGACCTAGGATTACAATGGAGACATTTCTCAAAAACATTGCTGAAGTCTTGCTGTGGACAGCTTTCCTTCCTGACCTGAGCCCAACAGCGCATCTGTGGGACCAGTTTTTATACCATCCGTAAGAGACAATCACAGTGGGCCAGCATTCAACAGCTGGCTGCAGCTGCATAGCAGGAATGGAGAACCATCTCAGAATTCTGTACAGAGGCTGATGAGGTCTATGGGTCAATGTCATGATTCTGTTAATGTTCAGAAATCCTTTTATTTTGACACTGTCATTCTTAAAACCTGACCCATTGATATATTTAATTTATATGAATACATTCATAAGACATGAATGTTGCAGTTCTTTTGTACATCAGTGTAGTTATGTTGATGTACGACAAGTTATTTTTGTGTTTCCGAAATACTATAATACTGTTAATCACACAATTGATTAATGGTTACTGTAGACGAGTGCATCATAAAAGAACTGTCGTCTCCTAATACCTACAAGAACTGTCAGGCCTACTGTAATTTGTTTTAAAATTGGCATTTTTCAAGTGTGTCTGGGCATCTCCATAGGAGCAGAGATACCTAATTGGGAGCACATTTTAGCTTAAATCAGGAGAAAACTCAAGATGTTCACTAAATGAGAACAATTTCTGTTCTGCAAGAGGAGGCTGTAGCCAGCAGTATGGAATACAGATTCCAATCTGTCATTTTGATCCCTCGCCCTGCTCTCTGTTCACTTTTAATGACTCAGTGTTGAAATTCCTATATCTCTTTTCCACTGGAACTAGAGGTACTGAGACTATTCTGCTGACAGTTTGCTGAGCGAGGTCTATACCAAGCTGTGAAACTCATAACACATTTGAATAGTACTTGGAGCCAAGGCAGGCTGTAGTTGGGTTGTTCATGTTTGTTATTACACTTTGTTTTTCATCTTTATGATTCAGTCGCACTTGAGAAAGGCAGCGTGATCTACAGGGAGTCAAGAGTACTGAAGCATTTGTTTGAGATTGTTTGCTATTCTGTTTGTGATCCAAATAAACAAGGTCAAAGAAGTTATATCAATACTGATGTAGAGTGACACAGAATCCATGATAAATGATTAATGAATAGGCTCCACCCTGTAATATTAATGCTGCCGAGAACTAAAGTAAAGTTCAAAAGTTACAGTTAAAGTTCATTTATTGTCATTATTCTCATACACAGGTATATAGTATAACGAAATGCCATTTAGGCAACTCTCAGACAGTAAGTAGTACAAAAACAAACAATACAATTTTATAAGAAAAGAAAGACAAAGACGACGGGCAATGTGCAAAACTAAACAGGAAACAGGTATTGTGCAAAACAACATCAGTTGTCCAAAATCGTACATCAACAGAATGAAATAAAGGATAGAAAATCATGGGGAGTGAACTTTTTGACACGTGAGGTAGAGGTAGATGTTTCTGAATTTTAATAAAGAGAGAAGGCACTGTAAGGGTTCAGATCGTGGGTGAGAGAGGCTGGGAGTTGAATAGTTTGAAACTGTCTCTGAGTCTGGTAGTCCAGGCCCGGATGCTCTGGTACCATTTTCCAGATGGTAGAGGGTTGAACAGTCTGTTGCTGGGGTGTGTGTGGTCTTTGATAATGCTTAGAGCTGTCCTCAAGCACAAAGTAATATTGTTCTTCAGTAGTAAGTACTGATATACTGTTAAAAAACCGAGCACTTATAACTGCAACAAAATCACAAAGTTATCGAGAAAAGAAAATATTTTTTTTTATTCCCAGGTGCATTTCAATAAACAGATATAACGGGTGAATTGGCAGTTGGTGTTGTCATGTCTGCTTCAACATACAAATGAACGCAGGGAGGCATTTTTCTCTTGATAAATGGGGCGTATCGGTCCCTTTCTGTGTGATTTTGATTTCCAGGTTTTCCATTTAACAGATTAAGCCTCTTCATCACTTGAACCAAGTCAACTCGCTGGCTAAAGAGGTGATTAAGCGCCTGTGCAATAGTCAAAATCACTGGAGTGTGTCACGGTCACTCATGAAAAAACCTGATCAATATCCAAATTTTATATACTTTGTTTTATCCAAAATAGTGTTTTTTCTCTGTTGTTTATTATAGTTGCATTTGTGTTGAAAACCTGTGATAGCATCAGAATACTTATCAAGAATTATAATAAAGAATCTTATCAAGGTTCTGAAATTTGCAAGCACTGATACAATGACCAAAACAACAGACAAGACGACTTAAAATGGGTATAATTACCTGTATGTAACCCATAACAAGCCACCAGTCACATTTTGTCAACAGCCATGCAGATGATGAATTGCTAAACATGAATAAGATTTCATATTAAAACAATTTATCAATGTTTTCTATAACTACAGGAGGAATTCTATTTGCAATTAATATTTTCAGACTGTTTAGTTAAACGTTGTTCAGACTGTACGTTGAAAAGGTTACACAGGAGATCAAACATATTACAAGTGGCATGAAGACTATTAGCGGATTGGACACTGAGGAAGTTTGAACTGTTGGACCTACAGCATTGCTATGGAATTTGTACCCTCTGGGTGATGTCACTTGTATTGACTCTTTTTAGTAAAGAAGTCTTGCAATGTTTCCCAGTGGGAAAGCTGAATCTAGGCACTGTAAACAGTCAACAGGCTTGGAAAGAAATTTGGCAGAGTCTGTGCTGAGATGACGGAAAGCAGCGTGTCAAGCAAAGTTTAAGATTGATAGAAACAGTCAATGGCCATGGCATTCTCGTGTGTGAAGTTGACACATCTCTTATTTCCTGAGCCACAGAAATTTCAAATTCAATTTATTGGCTGTATTGTTCTGGTATGTTTCTAATTAAAAAAAATCACAGCTTTCCTTTTGTTTATTCTCTTAATTATGAGCTCCACATACTTGCAGCATGGCTTGCAGATTGTATGGTAATTATAAACCCTAATCGATGTGTAATTTATTAATTTATTAAGATGGAAGAATTTTTTTCCCCAAAGAGGCTGCATTCTAAGCTCACCATCTATTTTCCTTAAGATCTGCAAGCTACACCAGCATTCTAATTACAGCTGAAGCTCCCAGCCAGTTGTCTCCAATCATGCTCCAAATGAAAAAGAGATGAAGTTAATATTTCAATTATTTTCCAGCCAAGAAATTCAGGCCTGTGTACTTTTATAGATGTGAAGAATGAAACACTTTGTTTTCTGTACTACTGTGTTCAGACTATAAACTGGCAAGATTAGATATTTTTACTCTGTCTCAGCCTTGCTGAATTGGTAGCACAGATGTACTGCTGTTGTTAAATGCTTGTTTTCCTCTGGACTGTCTGTTTTACTTCTTGCTGATCATGGTTATGTCCCTCTCCTGAAAGAGTAATTTTATCTAGGACCTACACCTGTACTGGTCAATCGTCAGACACTCAATCTCTCTCGCTTATAACAAATCACTGACATTTTCTTTTCAGCTCCTAACAACATCATAATGTTTTCTTATGTCCCCTGTAATGTTGTGTTATCATCTTCATTTAAGGTAATTTGTTTTTCTACACATTTTTCTTCTCTTTGCGATCTGTTGTATAACTTGTAAGCTAAAAAATGTGCACCTTTTTGTTTTTCTCTTTCTCAAATATATGAACAAACGTGGATGTTCAAATTCTCATTTTCTCAGATTCTCGCGTATCTATAATATACGTACACTACTTATATAGGTTTATTACCTTTAGCCATGCAACATTAAGCATCCATCCTGTTCCACAATATGTGTGTTTTTTCGCATCGGGCTGTAACAGCTGTATTTCTATGTAAAAACATTCAAAAAATTCTGTCCTGGAAATTAATTGGAAATTCATGTAATCAATATTACAGAAGTGTATTGTAAAAAAAAAAATGTTTTTTTTTTCTTTTCTAGAATGAGATTCCACCATATGAATCCAGGATAACCACTGCCAAGCTACTTATTGAAGTCGAGGAATTTGAGGTGTGATTGCTGCTGCTTTTTTCCTTTGATGGCATGTTTTATTAATTACTGTAGAAAACAAATCATTGTCCTCTAAAATAATGAAGCTGCTGACTACACGTACACCATTTTTATTTTTTGTGTCTCATAATTTTGGAGGTTGTAAATTTATGATAAGATGATAAAACTTCGCTCAAGTAGGTTGAAGGTTGAAGCCGAATCTTTTTGTCGCTGATGAAAATGAAAAAATAATAGAGATGTCTTAATTACGTTTTTCAGAATACATTAAAAAATGAAGGTGGTTCTCTGTCTGGTATTTTAGTGCTACTTCACTTTATAAGCTATAATGATGGCTGTCCAAAAGGTCTATTTTAGTTTTTAAAAAGGAAAAAAATGCATTGTCAAAGTGGCACCAATAAAGCCTTATAAAATACAATGTTCAAGAACGTCAAAGTGCTGGACGTGATGTACTTCTGACAAGTAGGAGGGGGTGAGGAATACACAGTTGTACAATATGTGTAGTAATTTGTATTCCTTTAAATGTCACTAGCTGGGATTTTCTTGTAAAAAATAAATCAGACTTTGCCTCCTCCACAGGCAGGGAACACATGAAAAGTGGCAGGCACTGCTATGTCTGATAAATGCATTGAAGTCAGGTAGTCTGCCATGCTGGCCACAAACTAAAAAGAGATAAAAACTGCATTAGCCGAGGTAGGTGACTAATGTGGTAACAGATGTTCAATCAAATAAGGATGTCATTTTGTTAACTAATTTCTTTAAACTCTGTTGTAATACATAATTAGGCTGTGCTATAAAAAAAAGTAATCTGTATTTTACAGGGGGTTTTAAAACTATTTTTATGTGCCATTTATACATACTTTTATTTTTGGTTGTGTTTAGTTTTTTTTTATGTTTTACCTTCACAAAAGCAACACATATCCTGACGGCACTGGGTCTACCTTTTTCTTGTTGGGTCTCCCAATACCTCTCCAACACAGAGTTTTCAATAACACTCCCTTTTGTTTCCTGAAGATTCTTCTGTTTATCTCATTTCTGTTGGTCGCCCGGGCTAGTCCCAATTTCTGAGCGCTAGAGTTTCACGCTTGTTTCTTATTGCTGCTCTGCCCATGTCTTTATTATCCAAGTAGAATATAGAGAGCCTGGGGAACAGAGACTATACTGACTGATAGGCTGGCTTGATTCATTTTTTTCCCCTTCGTTGAGGACAGAAGGTGAAAAGAAAGTGGTTGATGCATTATTTAAACTGTGTTATTTCAAATGACAAACAGAATTTCACAGGAGTCTTGTAATATTTATTTCACTCACTGTCAACTGGTCTGATGTAAAAGGCCTTTAGGGCTCCTTAGCATTTGCTAGTTTTTAGTCTGGGGCAGTACCTCATGCAGTGCTTTCATTTATCAGACAGCAGCTTAAAGGTGAGCTTGGAGCACAGTGTTGTGTGTGCACACTTACTCTGTTCTTAGGAAAACTAAAGCAGTTTAACAGAAGGGTTTACAAATTTATCTTTGTTTAGAAAATTACAGCCCTGACTGTCTAAGAGTTATTCTCCAAAGGAACGCTAGGCTAACTGTCATTAACTGAGTGTTGGGCTGGAGGCGTTGGGTAATAAAGTCAGCTTAGAAAGGACAGCAAAGAGCTGTGTAAGTGCAACATCCCGCCATTTAGTTACGGGAGCCTTCGCTCTTGTTCAGATTTATGGCTCCTTGCAGTTGTACAGCAGTACCTGTCATTATCAAAACTGAAGCACGAATTCTAACTGGTGAAGTTAATATTCTCCAAGTTCACAGGACTACAAAAATTAATATAGCATCCCGGGGCAGGGCTGCTTGCACGAGTCAGACAACCTCAGAGCTTAACCAAACAAATAATCCATAATGAGAAATCAGGAATGCAAAGGGCAAAGGTCACTTTAGATGCCCCCTCGGAAGACTTGATAAAGTTATTGGCATTTGCCAGATAATAAAGCAGCCTGAGATTGCTCATCGTTTGGTAGAGTCCTCATTTGGTTTGAGTACAGCCTTCCTCCATATACAGGCAAATCGTGCTTCAGTACTTGTGCACAATTTTCTAATAATAATTTCTAATAAAGTAATAATAAGTTTTTAGGAGGAGTCTCAGTTGGACCGAGATTGATCCAGGCATCAGTTATAGTTGGCAAGGAAATGGTTTTGACTTAGTCTCTAGTAGGATATAGAATTTCAGGGGCATACTCTTAAATTTGGGATTGCTTAGCAGGTGGCTGGCTAAAGTAAGGAAAAACCTAGGAGCAGATAGCCTTTGAAATGATTAGATTAATGACATGTTTAGAACAGTGAATTGAACATACTCTACTTTGCTGTATTTAGAAGTTGTTTGAAAGACACTCTTACTGCCATTTAAATAATGTGATTTTGGGGTCTGTTTTTTTATCAGAGGTATATCTACAAATTACCCTCTTCAGCTTATAGACCTGCTGCTGTGTAAACTGCTTTTGGCTAAAATATTGTATTCATTGATTCTCATTAAAAAATACTGCACAAATACTGCCATTATAAGAAGTAATACAGTATGATGTTGGAGGAAAATAGCTTTGTCTAAAGCTGCTGTTTGATTGAAGATAAACCCGATCAAAATGTAAGAGTTGTTCTCAAAAAGAATGCTGGGCTTGATGAGTTGTTTATTTGTGAAGAAAGTCAGCATCATGGAACTGTGAATTTGATCGTTATAATTCACGTGTGAGGTGCTAAGCATAACTTCAAGGCTTCCTGCTGTTTTCTTGTCTCCATGCTGTGACAATATACGACGGGTATCTTCTATTGTTAATTGACAAATCTAATTGTCAATTAAGGAAATTAAAACTTATTTCCAGTATCTTTTTGTTTGGTTAGGGCTGTAATTTAAAGACTATTTTCTAAGACTTCTTTTGGAAAATTACATCATATTAGGCAAATTGGTTACTGGAACCCTGCATCGTGCTCCAATTAGAATGGGCAGTTTTTATTACCTGAAGAATTGTGTTAATTGATTGAATTACTGCTGCTAGGAATGCAACTGCTCCTGCTACTACTGATCTCCTGGGAAATGTACTGCACTGACTTTTATTAGTATCTGATTGAATTTCAGCGTGAACAGAGGAGTGAACCTTTACAACTTATGGCGGCATTCATGATCACAGAACTACATACTTGCTATGGTCAGACGTATCTCAATATTATGAAGTAACAGACATACTCCTGCACATGCCCAGTTTTTCAGCTGCAGTTGTGCAATTTCACTGGGGCAGTGAATCATTTTGGTTTCTGCTTTGGCAGTTTCTCACCTCTTCAGACAAATGTTTTACCCTTGACAGAAATCTGGATTTGTTGTCTCAGAAAACATTTCAAATGAAGGTGCTGCTGTGTTTGTGCTGAGTCAATTCTCTTTTTAGGCTGGGAATATTGTAATAAATGATTTAGGTCTGCAAGTTTGCTGCAAGAATAATTTGCTGTATGACTTCTGTTTTATTCATCACTATGGAATTCAGTCTCTGTGTGAGATTTGTATAGATTATTAACATGGGAAGAAACCCCATGGGTCCCTGCCTGTAGTCTCTGTGTTAGAGTTCACCTTTCTCTTTGACATGCCTATGATATAGAACTTTTTTTGTAAGAGTAAAGACCAGTTCTGAATTTATATAGTACCACAGCTTTCTGTCGTACATGTTTATGTTATTCCAGAAAAGCCTTTGCTTTAAAAAAATTTATGTATTTATTCTGCTTGCAGGCTAGTTTGGGAGGATAGAAACTACTTGTCATTTTGCAGTCTTTAATCCATTCTTATCAGAATGTTCAGATTCTTGATCACTACAACACAAGGTAAACTACACTTGAGCGGTCAGTATGAAGTGTTGTAGTAGCTAATCCATCACATTTACCAATGTAAGCCAATTGACTCTATCAGGTGTTCCTTGTCATTAGCTTCATTTGTTACTCCCTACGCATCCATTAAGTGAAAAGGCTAGTTTTTGTAGTACACAATACAGATCTATCAGGATCTATTAACTGTTATCTTAAAATAAAATGGCTGCGATTTCAGTAGAATATGACTATAGAATTGTTTCTGCCTAAAGAAGGAAAATTACAGAGTGAAAAGAACAGCATGTAAGATTGCCGATGCAGGTAAAATGGCAACATCTCTTTTTCTATATTATCCAAAGTATGCTGATAGTTTCGCTTCCCAGATTTATTGAATTTATTGTAAAGTGAGTTAAGCTGGTTCTGATAAATGTTCTGAGACCTGTGCCTCCATATTCTTAATGAAATGTCCTTGTTCATGTTTTAACAGGAAAGATTCTGCGTGTTTTCACTTGAAATAAAGATGAAAGCAACACACTTCAGATACTTTTCTGATCCTGAAAAGGAATGCATTTTTATAACCTTTAATTTCAAGTCATTTTTTAATCTAAGCTTTAATCTAATTTTCTAAGCTTGTTATTTTAATATTTTAAGATCTGGAAACACAACACAGTGGTGTACTTCTTAGTGCTGTAGCAGTAGTTGCCTGTACAGAAAGAATGAAGAGACGGCAAATTCCACTTGATTTGAAAACCTGGAATAAAATTCCCAGAGGATGACTTACAGTATAGTATTCCAGTACATTAATTGCTTCTATTAAGTTGATTATCTAGTGTCGCAGTTACTAACTTCAACATAAAAAGTGAAGTAATACAGTGTAGGTGGGGAGCTGCGTAAGCATGCATAGGCTGCAAAGCAACAAGTAATAGGTTTATTCCATGCTGAAAAGAGAAGAAAGAAAACACATTGTTTCAGTTGTGGAGCCTTCTTCAGGTGTGAAGATTGCGTACTACAGTGTAGGTTGTTTCTGAATACATACTGTATACAGTGTAAGTGCCATTACTTTCTTGGTTATGAAACAATGCATGCTCAGTTACAATTCTTTTTACAAATTTCAGAAGAAAGTAAGCAGAAATAATGGTAGCAAGATGATTATGTTTGTGCCTCTGATGTGCTGACCTTGAGTGTTTTTCCACATTTCCAATGATTATGTGTGTGTTGGCTCTTCAGGAAGTAATGAGAGGCGGAAGATTGCAGTCGTCTGTTTATTTATTTAGATAACACAGAAATATTTGAGGTTTGAAATGCCACTGCTAACACACAGGACTTCTGTAGAAGAGACAAATATGCCTGTAAGTCACACATGGATTTTGATATAAAGGACAGAAAAGATGAACTCAGTACTTAGGTTGTGTACCCGAGAATGTAAATGAAAACAATGATTTTACACAGTTCAGCTTGATTAAATATGACTAATGTTAAAGGTAAATGTTATGATGCCTTAAACAGACTACTCCTTATTGAAATAAGTGACTTTCAAAATACTCTCCTAAATATTATAATTAGAATATATCTTTCATCAGGTCACAAAAGAAGTGGTATGAATGGTATTCTTAAGAACATAAGATCAGTTACAAACAAGAGAAGGTCATGTGTTGTAGCTTTTTTAGCTGTTTTATTTCAGTAGCTACTTAATCCAAGTATTTTAATAATGCCCTTCTTGAAGGGAAAGATGTCTGAACAATATGTCTGGAGAACGTCTCCATACTAAAACAACTCACTGTGTAAAAAAGTGCCTTGTAACCTCTGGTTCATGTTTCCCTGTTGATTCACTATCTGGGCCTTTAGGGATTTTGAATCCTTGAATCACATCTCTCGTGATTGATGAAAGAGTTCAAGCAAAGAAAACCTGTAGTCTGTCTCTGATCACTTGACTGATTTTTGAGTATTAGAAACAGATATTTTGAAGAGCATGCTCAGTAAGGCCTGTGTGAGCTTTTGGTTCATAAGATGAGCAGAGATGTTCTGGGAGTGTTTTGTAAGAAACCACCTGAAAGTTTTTAACATTGGAAAACATAAAATGTTTAAATCATGTCTTTTCATGGGTGTGGTTGCTGGTCAGTACAAGAAAAGAGATGCACTGATCTTAAGGTAATTGTACGATTGTTTGAAACCCTCTAACTCATAAGAGTAATAATTCACCTTTTCCATATGTAGCTTGAATTAGACTTCTTTATTGTTGTAGCACCTCCAGACAGAGAGGCTGGAAAATAAAAGTATGCATATATAGACAATCATTTTGGGAAGAGTTGCAATAATAACGCCTTTTTCTTTGCATCCCTTGTATACATGTAGTTCTTAATACCCCAGAAAGATAACTTTAATGGCCTCACAGCTTGTGAGTCTTGACTTTAGTTTTGGCTTGGGTTGCTGTCTGTGTGGAGTCCACATTGTCTCTCTGTGGTCTCATAGTGTTTCTGCCAGGTTCTCCAGATTCCTCCCACTTTCCGTGTTAATGGGCATCCCTCATACGGCAATTCTCAGCCGGCATTTTATTTCTCTCACACATAAGCAGTAAAATAACACTAAATAAAATATTGTGTATGCACATTCCTCTTGTGTAACAGGAGCGTCATGTTGCACGTTAGGTGTTGACACATGAGACAGAAGCCGAGCTTTAAAGCTGCACACGTGGGAATCATGCGTGATACAAGTGTGGTTTTACACTTTTCACAGTCGGGAAGAATGTAGAACGTTTGGGAGTTTTTCAGCTTTGTCACTTCATGCTAGGATATAACAACTGTGTACTTTGAGGCAAATTCGGATTAAACGCTGGAATAAAATGCTTTTCTATCATTAATGATGAAGTGCTCGGACCAGTGATGTGAATGCGCGTGTGTGGGAAGGTGGAAAATGTCCCACAAAATGTTTGTATTTATGTGAGGGCGCTGTAGGACAGGAAAGATTGAGACGGTGCTTTAAACTGGCACCTGTGTGCTAGTCCTCTCCAGGGTCTATTGTGCCCTGTGTCTCTCTAGGGTGCATCCTGGCTGTGCCCATTGTGGACTGTGGATAGATGATTTTGCTATATGTTCAGTATATTCCTGTGGACTTATCCGGGGAAAAAAAATGGAAATTGAAATCTTAACTGACACATCGCAAACATTTTCTGTGCAAAGTTTCAACAGAAGGTACAGTAACCTCTTATATGAGTATGTTTTTTTAATTGATACTTCCCTATATTGATTGGATAGATACAAGGTGTTTTTAATTCTGGACATTTACCAAGCAGTTTTGGTGATTTGTAATAAAAACGTCAGGATGGTAAACTGGGTTTTCTTAAATAAGTACAATGAATGTCAATGATTTAATTTCAACCTTCACAGTTTGATGTAGTTCAGGTGGGTAGCTGTGTCAGCACGCGTAGGCTGCAAAGGAACAAGTAATAGGTTTATTCTATGCTAAATAGAAGAAGATAGAAAAACACAACGTTTTGGCCATGGAGCCTTCTTCAGAAGTGTCTTATACTGATGTATCAATTTTTCACCCACACCTGAAGAAGGCTCCACGGCCGAAACTTTGTGTTTTTTCTCTCTTCTTGTTTTCAGCATGGAATAAACCTATTACTTGTTCCTTCACAGTTTGATGCTTGGTTTTGTCCATTATTTAAGATACCATTTTGATAACTTTATGAAAGGCAACATACAGTAACAATTTTGGACAAGGTATTGAGTGTCTTATACTGATGTATCAAATCATTTTTCATAGAAAAACATCTCTTACATTTTGCCTTTAAAGTTCAGCTGCTCACAGGGAAGTTTCTGCTTCCCTTTTCTTTCATGCATTTGTCCTTCAGTGTGTTTCAGTGGCTCGCAGTGGCTTGTGATCCTTTCCCTAAGCCGGCAGGTCTACTGCTGTCCATCTTGAGTCTCTAAGACAACCTCACCAAACAGGAAACCTGCAGCAGGGATAAATTAAAGAAAATGATTTTGTTTTGATGCCTTTGAGAATCGGCGCTTCTACAGTTGCCTTCCAATTTCACATGTTCCCACTGTGTGCTCGGCCTTGATCGATCCCTGACATGGAGCCTGATCAGACACATCTGGCGTTCTCAGACCCTGACAGATGCCTGATTACTATCAGGTTCAACATCACCTGCCGACTGATAGAGGCTTTGTCACAGGATCATGTGCTCTGGAGCCGGGCATCCTGCTGTGGAGATTGGGGCCGTGGGCCTGTGATGGCTTCCTTGTTTGACTCCTCGTGCTGAGTTCAGAAGATAACCGCCTGGGTCTGCCTTCCCCAACTGGGACACCTGACTGTGTCTTGCGTTCTATCTTAATGCACAGCATATAAGCTGCCTACTGTGGCAAGGGTTGTAGATGGTCTCTGATAGCTTGCTTGTTTGGCTTTTTGCACTGACTTCTGAGGAACGTGCTGTGCTGGGCAAACGCTAGTGCCTCCTCCCTTCTGCGGTAGACCTGCCTTAGAAAAAGATGGCATGTTGACCAAATGAGACAGATTAACCTTTGGTTCAATATGGAATTTGTAATTTCCTGAAAATGTAGAGTGTGGTGGTGGAAGGAAGGGGGTAGTCAACGTTCTAGTGGAAATTAGTTTGGAATTCTAGCTTTGTGAATGCTGTATAAAAACTTTTGTGCTACAAATGAGTTGAAGTTTATTGTATGTTTTATGTTGTAATGTTGCGTTTTGTTTTCATTTCTATTTACTGTTGATAGTTTGTGCTATGGTAAAATAATTATCTGAAGTACATTGTCTCCAGGACAAAGCTGAATACATAGAATCCCAAAATTAGCTTTGTAACCGATTACTTAGTCATTTTGTTATTGAAGGAAATAATCACGAATTACCTGGGCTAATGTGATAACAATGATCATTTCATCTTAATGGAAAAACTACATAAACTACAAAAATCCAAATCTAGTTTTTAAACAGGGACAGATGTCACCATATACACATTATTAATTACAGTCATATTGCTTATTTCATCCTAAATGATCCCAAATTGCCTTGCATGTAGGAGGTGTTTGCTTTATCCTTCACTAACGTACCACGCCGTCTGGGGTTATAGGAGGCAGCCATTTTGCGTTAGCAGCTACCTCAAAAGTGAAAAAACTGCTGAACCATTTAATTTATTGAATTAAGGGAGAGACATTAGGTTGGGCAGAATGTGTAAGCCTAGAGTGGAATTTAGATAGGACGCTGGGGTGACACCTTACTCTTATGAAGAATGCCTTGTGATCTGCAGTGTAATGACCCAGTGGTCAGTTTCTCTGGTTAATGTTTGAGATGGTGAACAGCTGGATTGAATGAGCTATTTATTCTTCCTACAAGAACTAACACCACTTGTGTGACATCTTTGAGTCCAGGCTGGGTGACAGGAGAGTGTATGGCCAGTATTATGTAATCTGAGCTGTGTATCTGACCCTGATTGTATTGTTTATATTGTTTGAATTATTTATTTTGTGACCTACGTAATAATGGATTGCAGAGCATTTGACATAGAGTATAAAGCAAATACAAAATATAAATGAGAAGCACACCTTCATTCAAAAGCTGAAGCAAAGTATAACGTTTTTGAAAAACTGTGCATCACAGCTGTCAAGAGAAATTCCATGACCGTTGGTAAGAATTGAGTGTCTTTTTGATTTTTAAAGTGGCTCCTAAAGTCTTTCATTTTCTAACCATTCAAGGTTCACAGACCAAGGCTGTTTTAAGATGTTTTAAGATTGAGGAGACCATCTGTGTATGTGCGGAGTTGTAAAGAATCCTACAGGCTAGCACTGTGTTTAAGCTGTTTCCAGAAGTCTCTGGATGATTATACGGTAGCTCAACAGTTGATGAGAAAAGCAGATACTAGGTTCTTTTTTGTGCTGATCAAATTCCTATTAATGTTCTCCTTAAAATACCAAGCACAAAAGGGCCTCATGGCCTTTGTGATCTAAGCCACCTGATTTATTTATGAAATGGGGAAAGATCAAGATGCTTTCCTAGCAGGAAAAAAAAGGTTATCCAACTGAAAGATTGGCTTTGTGCTTGAGAGCAATGTACCTGTAAAATATACCCTGGGGTTAGTTTTCTTTCTTTCAGCAACAATAGGAAATTAATACAGCATAAGACAAAGGACTCTTCCAGAAGAAGTGAACCCCACATCACACCACAAGGTTTTCACCATTAATAAAGGTGGGAAGTCTACAAGATGAATTGTTTTACTGATATATGGCTGCACATTCATTTACAGAGTATGTGTACATAGACTGTATGCTTGCATGGTTAGAACTGACTGATTGCTGTCACTTTCCCTTTGCTGTTTTTGAAATGATTTTTAAATACCACCACACTGCCTTGAGATCACTGGTCACTTTCATTCAGTATGGTAATGCAATGATTATACATTGGTTGATGTCCTTTTCCATGTTAGTGCACAAGTAATATGTCTGTAATTACCGTAGCAGAATAATACCCTTCAGACTTTTTGAATCATGTCGTTATCCTGAATTCTGTATATACTAGAAGTGCTTGAATTTCTTCCCAATATGCAAACTAAGTTTGCTTTCATAAAATCCCTTTCAAACCTATGTAGCAAAAAGTGCACTTCATTAGAAATTCATTAGTATTCTTTAAAAACTATTCTCTTGGTTTTTATATTCATCTTCTATTTATGTAATGTTTCTTTTCTGATCAGGTGTTTACCAGTCTATAAGTAGCCTATTTACAATAGATGATGTCTCACTTAGCCCTAACAATGACATCCTTTTTGATCTCGAAATGTTGAGTATCTTTCTTTGCTATGTAGTAATGAAGCAAAGCTAGGAAAGTGTTTTGGACTGTAGCCTGCCACGTTTGAAAGAATCTGATATGCCAGGTAGTCTTATGATGTATGTTTTAGCAGGAGTGAATTTACAAAACAATAGCAAGATTGTCAACTTTCATAGCAGAGGTGAAAGATTAGAATTTTACAAGCTGTCTGAACATCATACATAATACACCCTTATAAAAAATAGGGTTAAGTCTGAGTGAAAGATGATACATAAATCATCAAGATGGAATGATAATGCTGTTAAGTGAAAGCTACTGTATCTTGACATGTAGTACAAAAACAGACAATGCTACACTAACAGATGTAAATCACCAAGTAGTGTTTCACAAGATTTTAAGGAGAATTATTTATGAATTGGAATGATTCACTGGGTCAGCAGAGCAGTCCAGTAGGTAAACTTATTTTCTTCATCCATCAGCTTTTCTCTTTGATCATTATTAGCATGTTTCTAAAATTACCGACAAGGGATAGTCTTCCCACCATACATAATCAGAACCAGTTACTGCTGCTGGTGATTTATGAGACTGATGCTTTCATTCAGTGTATCTTTCAATTGTTCCTTCTTGTTGTTCCTACAACAGCAGTGCCCCACTTCAGTTTTGAAACCACACCCTTCCAGTGACAGGTCCAGAGCACCACTATTCCCCACTTAAGCTTCTCCAATGTTACTTTCTTTAGGGGTTCATATTCTCTTCTAAATGGTTGGAGACAATGCTATGCTAACCACTGTGCCACCCCGCCACCCCCCACTGGTGTAAAGTCTTTGTAACATCCGTCAATGTGTAGCTCACATTTCTCATGCTGTGTTGCAGAGGAGAACGTACTGCAAGGAACCTTTGGATACTTTCTTGACAGCCGTTGGGGCACACATGAATTACATTCATTCATTGTCTGTGTTCTCCTGGCAAGGGTCAGGTTGGTAACAGGCTGAGCAGGCCAGGCCAGACTTCCCTTTCCCTAGCAACATTCTCCAGCCCCTCTTGGGGGGTTCCCAGGTGCTTCCAGTCCAGCTAAGAGACAGTATATAATCCCTCCAGTGTATCCTGGGTCTTGCCGGGGGTCACTTTCCAATGGGCCATGCTTGGATTACCTCCAGTGGAGGCGTCTGGGGGGCATCCTTGATCCAGATTCTACTGCTCGATCTTCCCAGATTGCCAAGCTCCTCACCCTGGCACTTCGACATAGCCATCTACTCTAGAAGAGAACCATGACCTCGGATTTGGAGCCCAAACGCATCAGAATCAGCTGTGAATCTTTCCAGTGTTTGCCAGAGACCACAGTCAGATGAGGCAAAGAGGACAACACCAGATCAACAGAAATGCAACCCTCGGGTCCCCAAACTAGATACACTTCAAATGTCGGCTGCGCCTTGATAGTCTGTTCATGAAAGTCACAAATGGGAGACGAGACAACATGCACCTTTGGTAGATTCTGAGACCCACCTTGAACAGGCTTGACTTAGAGCTGAGATTGCAGACACAAGTATTAATTTTGAGATACAACAGCAGCGACCCCAGGGTACCAGTTCTGGTCAAACAGTTGAGTGGTTCTTAAGTCAGAACTAGATTGATGTTTGGGAGCAAAATGTTGCCAAGCAGGCGATAGCCCAGTGTGGGTGTATAAAGTATTGCTGCACTGTGTGAGTTATGGGTCTGAATCTGATGAAACTTGCCTGGGTTTGAGTCAGTTGTTTCAGCAGTTCCCAGAATAATGATATCTGGAATCAACGAAAATATCAGATGGCAATTGTGGTAAAATGCAGCAACCCCATTTTGGCCAGATGTTCGCCACACTGTATTTGTTCCTAAAATAATACCTGTGACTGGAGTTAATTGGTCTTTGAATGGAAGCAGTTTGAGCAATTTGCCAAGTATGTGATTGTATACTGTATACTGTATATGAAGTGATAATTTGCCAGATGGTTTTAAAACAGCTGGAATTAGTGTTGTGGGCTGTTTAATGACGCTGAAGAAAAATACATTTTATGCAGGAATACCATTTTCAAGTATATTCATCCTGGTGGTACTAGAATTATCTACCACCAAAATGTGGAATTATGCCAAAGAGTTTTTTATTTAACAGGAGCAGTATTTGTGATGTGTCACATTTTTCAAACCGTGGTCCTGGTTTAGCACCCTTTGTCAGTATAAAACCTATGGTAGAAGCTTTTCAAATGCGCCTTTCAAAATGCTTTGGTATTGGATGAAATCTGTCAAGTGCTTCAGCAATTTCTAAGAAAATCTACTAGGATTTGTTTCATAAAATCCATGCATCAGATTGGCATCTTGGTTAGCACAAGACCTCTGATTTTGTCAGACATTTAATAGCCTATCTGTCCCTGTACACATGCAAGCAGTTTGAGTGGGCAGCTGTGGTGCTTCAAAGGAACCAGTGAAGGTTAATTCCTAAGTGAAAAGTAGAAAGAAGAAATATAGCGTTTTGGCTGGTGAGCCTTCTTCAAGTGTGAGAGGAAGGTATCAGGGATATAAAGCACAGGAGAACAAATCACAGAGCTGGCGACATGAATTGTTGATCATATATCATTTTTTAAAGTTTTATTATCTTTTGAAAATCAGAACCAGTCCTCCTAATATATAATATTGATTTTTGTTTGTGTGGATACAGGGTATTAGGTCTACTTTGTGTACCACCAGGGAAAAATGAAGTCCCAATTTTGAAATGTTTTTTTTTTGTTATTTCACTACTTTCTCGCTGCTTTAGCAGTAGACATATACATTTATAAATCTGCCATGTGACCCCTAAATCAAATAATACAGGCTGTAAGCATTGTTGTTACTATGCAGTGTTAAACACCCTCAGAGTCTAACAGGGTTCACATGGCAACTACATGGAAGTGCATAACGTTAATTTAATGCCACTTAAGTACATCAAGTTTGAAAACAGGAGGCACTTCTTTAAGCAGAGGGTTGGGGGATAATGGAGCAAGAAGAGCAGCCATATTGTTCAAACTCAGACCTTGTTCTTTCTTAAGAAGCTGCTGGATGAGATCCTCATATCAAGTACTGTACCTACTACAAGACAGACTAGATGTGCCTAATGGCCTCTTTAGCCTGTAACCTTTTCTGTGTTATCAATGTTGTTTAGTCTTGTGAGTGTCTCAAAACTTACGATTGGTCAGCATTGAGTAAAGGTTGGACTAAGCTATCAACCAGGCTCTGCATGCCACAGAGTCATTTAGATTGCTTTAGATTATAAGGACCACACACATTCTGAAACCATGTTTACGTTTCCATTCAGACCTGAATTTATAAAAAGTGCCATTTAATAAGATGGTAAAGCCTTTGAATAGTAGCAGTTACTGACTTTTTGCCCTTCTTGAATCCTGCCATAATGGAAATTTGTGGGGTTATTACTATTTCATTTAATGGCACCCTGTTGCCTGAATAGCTTGAGGCACTTTTATAAGGCTCCTTAACTGCTTCCCAGCTGGCATGTGCCTTATGGAATTAGATGGTATGAACAAAAAACTATAATGAGCCAAATTTAAATTGAATTTAAATAACAACCTATTAGAGTTAAACATAAAGCTAAAAGCAGATATTTAAAAGCTTCAAATTTACAAATATGAGGTGCACATACTATTGTATATTGGCTTTTACTTTCCTGCATTCAATAGATAAAGAGTTTTGTAGGAGTTTATTCACGTTAATGTTAGTATTCTCACTTCCTAAAGTTCAGAATTTAAGATTGTTATGACTGTTATTAGAAGCCTAAAAAGAGATCTAATTCACCCTTTCATATGATCAGTATTGTTGGTTATCTTTAATTTGTTGTTATTGCTTTTCCTAAGCTTTGTTATTTTTGTTGCCATAATGAGTTACGTCTTTATACGTCTAAGTGCATTTCAGAACAGCTTGATGCTGATAATAGAAAACAAAGCTGTGTTTTCTTGCTGTAAGGACAAAGTTAATGTCTTGTTTTTCAGTTATCTCTTGTGGAATAAGACCATTTTTGTAAACACTTTGGTTAAATCTATAAAATACTAAAAAACTTCTGGTTTATTTGCTTGTAGCGTTTAGCGTTCTGTATTATATTCAAGGGCAAAATGCACAATGACAAAGAAGGTACGCAAAGAGCTTATATTCCCGATCATTAGGGAACGTTTGCTAATTACAACACTAACCATAAATCATACACATTCTCACAGCCAGCAGAACATGCAAAAGTGGCATTTGTCCATAAAAGCTTTTGTGCATTTTTAATTGCAAGTTGTTTCTGAATTAAAAAAAAAATATTATCATTTATTTGCTGTTGAAGGTAGTAGAAATGCATTTAATTTCTGCCACTTAGAAATGTAATGGTATTTTATTGGAATTAGTTTTGGATCAGTTGACAGGCTTTGCATATCCTTTTTTTTTGCTGCTGCAGTGGCTATGGAGTAGCTTATAAATGCAATTTTTATAAATGATGAATCAACTGTTACAATAAATTGGCAATTCAGAAACTTACTGATTTATGAAATTCCACTAGCTGATTATTAAGCAAGTGAATGAAAGATGACGATAATTATATTTTGGTTTCAAGCTTTCTGCACTTACTGCTGCCAAATTACCTGCTTCTAAATGTATTTTGTGTTCGAAAATCAATCCAACTGACTTGATTTTTGATACATTTCTTTCACTCCACAATGAAGAAAAACAAGTGACACACTGGTTTAACACTCTGAATCATCTTACTGCCATTCATATAGTTTCAGTTTGAATGCAACTGCATAATTAATCTTTTATTTTTACATGATGCACTTTTAATACTTGCTATGTCACTAGATAGAATTTCTTTTGCAAAAAAGGAAGTAGTATTTAGTCATTTGCATTTGCTTCTTCATCGTGAAGGATCTTTGATTTAACTTTGATTTAATTAGGCCTCAGATGGGGTGATCAGATTGGAGCTTTTAGTATGGTTCTGTTAGAAATATGTGTGGAATGCCATTAAAATGTCAATGTTTACACTTCTTCCCCTTCAAGATATGACTCAACAGGAAAACATTTGCAATCCTTTCTAACTAGCAGGTGGACAACCCCTCCCTTCCAATTAAATTGTTCACATCTTTCTTGGATGGCCTTATTGGAACTTTCTAGATGGGGAAATATTAGCACACTTTTTAAACATATATATATACTGTATTTAATTTCCAATTAAATTAGTTTTTTTTTAATTCAGATGCCAGAATATCTGAAATGTTTTATATACCTGTAATTGTGTTTCTGATAACTTTAGAACTTAAAGGATATGTTGTATGGCTTTTGGCAGTCACTTTACTGATCGGCATTGTTGCGTGGTTGGTTTTTGATGGAATTTGTTATTAGCTTTTCTACTTCTGGTTGTGCGTCTACGATTACTTAATGTCATATCAGAAGCTCTTGTGAGTTTATTTCACATAACATCACTTTATTAGCTTTATTATTTCTTGCATTAGGAATTCGTCTTTTCGCATACCCCACCATGCTCTCCACAAGACACACAGACACACAGATAGAGAGAGTAGCCTGGGGTCAAAGCTCAGGGTCAGCCATTGTACAGCACCCCTGGAGCAGTTGGGGTTAAGGGCCTAGCTCAGGGGCCCAACGGAGTAGGATTCCTCTGCCGGCTGCGGGATTTGAACCGGCAGCCTTCCTGCCACAGGCGCAGATCCTGAGCCACAGAGCCACCGCTCAGCTTAGTTTGCTGGTATGTACTCTTGAGTTAAAATAAAGAACATCTTCCCCTACAGATTCAGTTAATGTATTTCTAGTTGTCACTGTTATTAAAAAGTATGTGACTATCTCTCAGGTATGGGAGGGCATTGTGCTGAACAGATTCCAAATGCTCTTAAAAGTGCAACACAACACAATGTTACTGCATAGTTTAACGTTGCCATATTATAAATTCATATAAATATGAAGAATGTACACCTGAAACATAATTAGAGTGATTTATTCAACATCTTTATTTAGATACAAGTATTCCTATTTAAACAGGACTTCTCCATATGAAGTTCATAATAAATAATTTGCTTTGAGTTTCAGAACTTATAGTACGGTACACAGTGAATGAAACAATCTCTCACTCTCTGAACAAGAAGATGTATCATTAGTCCACAGCTATAAACATAATGAGGTTTGTGAGTAGTCTGAAAGTAGTTGTTAAGATATTTTTCCTCAAGGCAGGACTTGTTCATCTTGTTAATAGTACAATTCATGATTAATAGCCTCCGGGCAATAGCAGTGGCTAGTATTTTTAAAACGCATAAATCCTGAAACTGGTTCTTTTTGAAGGTTAAGGAATAAATGGAAAAGCATACAATTATACTTTACCAGAAATAAAACTGACTGTTCTTTCATTTCCATGAATTGCAGATATACAGAATAAATTACCTGGAGTACCTGTGAATATATTTTCCAATTTCTCCATTGTTTTTATTACCACCAGGATTATCCTTAGAAGGATAATATTGTGCTATACCTGCGAATGTTGCTTTTGTTTAATTTCTGGATGATAATTAAAGCTAATATTTACTTTTATTGCCTTACTCCTCGGTCAAGCTCTCATTAAGCAGTAAAATATTTTTGTCTTTGTCCTTACCTAATTGCATATTTAATTATATTTGAATAAATGTATTCATCATTTACTGAGTGTTAATCTGAAGTTCATGAAATACACCAGACTGTTTTCAAGGCCATAATTGTGTGTTCTTTGTGAACAAACAAGGTTTGAATTGTACTGTACATGTAGGCTATTTGATTTGATTTGATTCTCATTTGGTTTCTCTGTCCCCTGCCAAGTATGTTGGATTAAATTCATGATTTCTGTTTGATTTATCTGCCACTGACTTTGTTGAAATAATACAATTTTAATAATTTGTTTGTTTTTTTCCCAAAAGCCATCTGCAGCAAGGATGTTTTCAATCATTGTTGTTGTTTATGTTTTTTTTGTTGAACTGTTGTGAATAATTTCTAGACCTTTTATACATTATCGAAGAGCACTGTGCTGTGGGGCTTCAAATACATTTTATATCATGGTATTGATGAGATGTGTATGAAAATGAAATGTGAAATTATGCTTTCTCTGTTTGCCATATTCCAGTGGTGCTTTATCTTGGACGATTTTATTATGGAATTTATAAAGTGGAATAACTGCTATGGTTCTTGAATAACTGAGCATACAGGTATCGCACACAAACATAGGTATCAAACCAGACTTTTTCTAGGTTATGAGTTTGTACTAAAGTGTAAAACTATACTAAATCAAAACAAAATAGGGTCACAAATCAAGTGCAAAAAGGAATAATAATTTAAGTCATCAGAAGCCATGGGCTAATGGTCAAATTAGTTCAGAAATCGAATTGCATTTGTGGTGTTTTGCTTTATAACTGAATCATGTTGAGTCCTTTGACTATCTGATTTCTAGATACAGTACAGGGATTGAAAGAATTGAATAAATATGTGAAAGCTGGACTGGGATGAACCGTGTATGTCAAGGGGTGTAGGGAAGCTGATTGTGTTGATACAGTATGAGAAAACCAGTTGCAGAGGACAGAAATCTTGGTAAAAGATCTGCAAGGGCCTTATAAGATGCTGTCAAGAGAGACAAATCCATTATTTCTTTTTTCAATATGAAGAGTTGAGGTTAAGCTACCCCAGGACAGATACTAGCGAGGGAAGGGACAGAATTCCTATCTCCCATGGAGGTAGAATAATTTAGAAGCAAGAGAGGCCTGTTTTAATTATAGATCGTGATCATCACTTTTGTTTTCTAGCTGTGACAGACCTGTGAAAGAGGCATGGGGGAGTGTGCCATCGTCTTGTATTGATGGGCAGCATGGGAAATCATTGCAGATGTCAAGACACCCCTGAGCTGTTTCATAGACGTATCATGTATGGGCAGCTCCACAGATCTAGATGGGATGTAGGGATAAGTGCAGTGTGTCTGTCTTGTGTTCAACTCTTGGGAAATTGTAATTGGATTAACAAAGATCATTTCATTGTATTGACATTGTATGTGATGAAAGTGTTAAATCTAGTATGTAACTGTAGATCTTCCCTTTTCGTACATCTGGCCATAAGTTCCAGGAACACAAAACAGTGGCTTGCTGTTGGCTGTAGGACTCCTCCATCTAACTACATGATAGAGACATCAGCTACTGGGTTTTTGGAATTTGCTGCTGGCAGCAGGGTCAGTTTTGAATTTGAGCCAGGCAATAACTTCTTTTCGTATCTACTGTTTGTTTGGCCTTTCACCTTCAGTTTTCACCAAAGATAACTGACTTAACAAGACACTTTTCCTTTGCCACTGAAGACCGGATGAAAGAGGTCACCATTGCATTCA
Organism: Lepisosteus oculatus; assembly: GCF_040954835.1. NCBI lineage: Eukaryota > Metazoa > Chordata > Actinopteri > Semionotiformes > Lepisosteidae > Lepisosteus > Lepisosteus oculatus. The sequence goes on along the minus strand of NC_090705.1, from coordinate 6,115,928 downwards.
AGCCTAATGACAAAAAACATACAGTAGCATTTTAAAGACCTTATGCTGCAAATTATTTGTAGAGGTATTTTGAGGCGAATCACAGTAAAACTCATGTGGGTTTTACTATGAAAACGGGAGAAAAAAGTTAACTTGCAAGAACAAAAAGATATAGAAGAGATTGTGTAACAAATTATGTTCTAGCCTCTCTGTCATTTAACCTTGCCTGAACAAAAGAACTGGGAGCTGTATTAATTTTTTTAATAAACTGACATAGAATGGAAAAATCCATTATTCTTGAAGATTTAGTTGAGCGACAAAGACTTTAATCCACGTTAAAAAATAAGATCAAAGCTTACATTTTTAAATATTTGCTTCATGAGGTAAAACTGGAGGACGTGTTTTTGTGTTTAGGACTGTATGTGCCATTGTGAATACCAGCAGGCCTTTGCTAACAAATTAAAAGTAAACTATTTTTATGCAGTTGTTTTTTTCTATTTTCATAAATTGCATACAATTTCGTTAAGGTCTAAAAAGCTTACGTATTAAATATTTGTGCAGTGTAGGTCGTTAAACCATGCAACATACACAAGATGGGATTTTTAATAAAATTTTAAAATTATAGAAATGTCTTGTTTAACTCACTAATGTATTTTTTAATACTATTATTTCATTTTAAAAAATGCTTTTTTTCTCTGACAGGATCACCTTGAACTAGTTAAAATAAGCGTAGAGGTCCTTGAAAGACCTTTAAAGCATGACCACAAATTAGCAGCATATCTTGCCCTTTTAATAAATAAAACCATTACTGTACCAGCTTTTTTCATTCTTTCCAGGATACTGACAAAATTTGATATCCCATGGTAAATCAAATTAATTATTTGCAGTAGGCCAACTGTTTTGTCTTTTTAAGACTCTACAAATCAGCCTGTAAATATGTAAATATGAAAGGGTCTCATTGCTGTAGAACGCTCAGCAGCTGTCATTGTTGCTTTCCTTTGCTCTCTGCGTGCAGTTGGAGCCATGTTCAGATAGCTCATAGAATCCAAATTGCTCTCTCAGCAGAAGCAGAGTGTCTATGACTTACAGAATCAGTCTACCCATCAAAGCATGGGCACGCTAACTAATGTCTTGTACTGTACGCCAGACAGATGTCAGTGGAAGACATGGCCTTTTGTTTTGTTTTTTTATTAAGAGCTTAAGGACTGTTGAGTGTCCTGGTGTGTTTGTAAATGGTCGAGAATCTCACATTTTCAGTCAAGGGCTGGGCGATGGTCCCGTGTAATTTAGTCTGTGTTCATCTTTAGTCTTTACAATGAAAGAGTCTAGAAAAGTTACCAAGGTCAAAAGCATTTCTGGAGGTTCTGTGAAGTTTAAATAACAAAAAAAAAAAGTCAACAAGTAAAGAGAAAACATACCTAAGCAGGGCAAAGTTGTTATGTTCAGGTCGCCTTCCTTCACCTGCCAATATGGTGGTCGTCTGACAGTGATAGAAGAGCTCAGCAGTTTAGTATGAGGAGGCTGCAGGCTATTACTCTGATACAGGTGCTTTTGTGTTATCACTGTGTGCAGGAGCAGATAAGGGCTGGAGCTGCCTCCTGAACTGCTTTTGTGTACAGGTATTGATTACCGGACCCGAAGCAAGAAATGTCCTGAATAGGACTGTTCATCATGCGAGAATGACCTACTCTCACTCGGCTTCTGAAGGCTGCTCCATGATTAGTGCTGGGCTCTGGAGTTTTTGAGATAAAGAAATAGCATGTGAGATGAGCCTGAAGACAGAATGTGATTGCCTTTTTTGCCTTTAAAGTTTTCTTTTATCTGTGCTGACAAACAGCTAAACACATTTAGAGGACACAAGATCAAATCACCCATGCCTTGCTTGCTGTAGATTTCAAAGATCAATACCTTCATCAAGAAGACAAGCAATGTGGGCCAGTGATCCAAAGGGGGCAAAAGACATCATTGTCCTTTTAAAGATGAAACCTAACAAAAATCTTTAGGCATGAGCTATTTCCATTTTCTCTAATTTGAACACAAGGATAAAGTCCAAAAAGTCATTTACTCCAGACTTTCACAGTAACGAACAGATCTGATTATTTTCTTCCATTGTGGAGGAGAAAAATTCAAACGAATATTTGGAGGAAAGTGTCTGAAAATGTATCCCTTAATCTTGTAGTATGTCCGGTAGGTTTTCTTAAGGCGTGATGAAGAAAAAATGTCCTTGGAAAAGCTGAATGTTTGGCTGACACAGACACTTGTATGTCATTTGTCTTGGTTTGTTCTTGAGTCCTAGTAGTAAGTTATTTTAAAGTGTTGCCATTCAACATCGCTTACGACAAGCAGTGTGTTCAATAGGTACAGACCAAAAAACAAAGTCTTTGTGGTTTCTTAATGATATTACACTTCTTTATCTTTAAATAATGGATACATCATAGACATTTCTTTTTGAATAAGATTATACGATTATAACTTTATCCAGATATTATCTTATATCTGGATAAGACTAAACATTGTGTCCTTGTGATTTTTTGGTGTAACTTCAATGAAGTTTGAATTCAGAAAACTCTGAATCTAGGTACAAAATATATTAAACCTTATTTATAAGCTATAAGCTGTGTCTCGGCCATATTATCGGAGAGTGAGCAAGCACCCTCTTTAGAGTATCTGAAACTAAGAAAAATGACTCCGATAAACCTATATAAATGTTTTCAATATTGTATGTCACAGTGGAAATATAGCTTAATAGATTGCAAAACAAAGTTCCCCATTGAGATTTAGAATGGAATTGTGTACTTTTTGTTTTGTAAGCAATTTCTTATCAAAAGAGGAAAAATAGATTTAAAATCGTAAATTAATTTAATTGAATAGCACTGCATAGCTTTGCATTAGAAGAAGTTAATAGAGTTCTTTTGATATGGAGGCACAATATAGGTCTGATTTCAGCTGTCAGAGTGACAGACCTCTGTAATCGCTGGTGCTGGTGAGGGGGTTAAGAGTAGATGGAGCGCATGCCAATTGATGTCAAAACTAGAATTGGAAGCTGTATTATTTATTTAAAAAAAGCCCTTTAAAGTAAATGCTGGCAACATATTCAATTTTAGTGTTCAAATACAGAGGTACCCCAATTAATGACATCGAGCTCCTGCTGAAGCAGTTTATTGAATGAGAATAAATCGAGTTTATTTTATTGAACAATGGTGTGTTAAAATAGTGCACCTCAGTTTCACCCTGCAAAAAGAGCTGTAATATCAAATCATGCTGAAGTAACACTGAAATATAATTCTATATATGAGGTACAGTCTTTAACAATTACTGATAGAAGTCTAATGCTGTTGGAAAGCAGTTCTTGTAAGGGTAGATAGGATGCAATATTAAAAGTCAAAGATAAAGTAACCTTCAAACTTATTCATCTCCTTCTTGAACTGTAAATAAAAGCTGATTTAATATGTAAATCCATGTCAATAGACTTGTATACTAATATAAACAGAATATGATCAAAAACAGTTACATATATTTTAAATGCATGTTGTTCAAATACAGATCTTTGAATAGGACTCTATCCAAATGTGAATACAGGAATCAGTATTTTGAGAAACTATATTACATTTGATAACCTCAAGCAGACCTTTCAATAGGGTTTTTAAAAACTTAGAAAGGATGTCAAATAATGAGAATAATTCTTTGTGTTTCCATGATCCTTTTCAACTCACAGGATCTTAAAATAATATAAATTGGCTTTAGTGGGATTATTTATATATATATATTCCTACTAAGGCCAGCCCAAAACCTTCTCAGTATCTAATGAAAGAAAATGGTGACAGTGTTTGTAGTTGGGAGTATAAAGTGTACAAGATAGTGGACATTGTCAGATGCTAGTCGCTCTGTAATAAATGGTGTTAATGAGGCTGCGTGGTTGTGGAGAACTAATTGGGTCATATAAACCAAGAACCTACATGGAGGCACCTTGACATAGAGTCAGGCTTCCTCAACGTCTGTATGCATGTGGAGCAAAGGAGGACCTGACAGGATCCAACGTGTCAGGAGGGAAGTTCTCCATGCCAGAAGATGAACCCCTTTGTCATGTCCTGCACCTCCTTCTTGAGCTAAATCAGATATAGGCGCTTCTAGCACTGCTGTCTATGCAGGAGAAAGATTTGGCAAGTGATGAGATTAAAATTGATCTTTCTACTTGCTTGAGCCAATTAAGTTTCTGAGCTGTATAACTCAGAGTAAATCATGCAAAATGTGGAGCCTATCTGTATGATATCCGACAGCAATGCTCCAAGTGCCAATTTAGTGGCAGGGATATCAGCAAATGTTCCTTGCTGCAGAGTCTCCAGGTTAATAAATGGCTGAATCAACTGTCATTAAAATAATAATTCTGCCTAGATCTGTGTATTGTGAGCAGTAAATTGAATTGTTTTCTAATGAGGTTGATTTCCAATGTCTTGACCTCAGAAAAGGTGAGTTTTCGAGCATTGTCCAGTGAAGCCAACTTGGTTTTTTATTGATTAATTTGAGTTGTGAGAAAAATACAGTAGAAGTACTTTTTAATAAAGATTATAACTGTCCGACTGTATGTGAGGGTCCTCTATCAATCCTTAGTTTAAGAAAGTAATGCATTATTAAAATGCCACCATTAACATGATTTATCAGTTAAAACAGCTATGTGGAAATATATGTGATGACCTGATAGAAGCGTGGGTAGTTTCTCTGTATTGTAAACTACAGCAAAAAAGAGCTCAGGAGTTTTTTCATTCTGGACTATGATTTATGTCAAGTCAATAAACAAAGCTCATTCTTTGGTAGATGGGTTAAACACATGATCTGCCACTCCCAGATCTGTACAAGTTCTCAGTGCTGCAGATGCCTGCAAAGGAACATTAATTTCCCTTGACATGGATCTGTCGGGTACATTATTCATGACATCACTTATTTCTGGGTCTGAAATAATTTCAAAATTTCAAGGTGCTGCAGGAATTTAGACAGGTGATTAAGAAAATCCGGTTTGAACTTCATAGGAGTGTTGAAACTTAAAACAGAAATAATTTCTTGCCTTTGACTTTTTAGTTTTCAGGTGTGCCAGTCTCCCTACTTTAGCACTCTGGAGTAATTAGATGGTTTGAATGTAAACTCTTATAGCAAGTGGGAATCGGTCAGAAGAAACAGCAAAGTACACTCTTTTTCAAAACAGATAATTTACCGTTTTATCAATGTGACATTAAAGGGTGAAAAATAAACCAATGCAAGAGTAAATATATACAGCACATAAATCCTGTAATACAAAAGGCCGACCAATCATCCAGGAATTGCAAAGATACTTATAATAATGAATCTGATATAAACACCCCAACATTCCTAAATGCTCAAAAGTAAGTATTCAAATTCTTTCTGAAGTGAACATTATTAAATGTATGCATATTTTAATAAAACTCAATTTCAAGGATTATAATGTACTGTATACTCATCAGGATTGGATGCTTGGCTACTCGCTGTCCTGATGAATTTGAAAAGTCCTGGATATAGTGGGATCTGATCGTAGCCAATCGCTCCTTGTCTGGCTCTACAGTGGCTCAAGCACAGAAAGGGGGAAGAGTTCTGTCTTAGTGTCGCACTGAGTTGTCTTCCAGTGGAACGTGCTTTTAGTCTGAACTTGGGTCTGGCCTTAAGTGACTGAGTTGGGGAGAAACTAAGAAAGTCTGCTGTATCTGTATTTTATCACTGCTGTTCTGAACACACTGTGATATTCAGTGGTTTTGGAGAATGTTCAACTGTATTGTTTAGGTGATTAGGTGAAATTGCACTTGGGTAGAGTTCTTTTTCTGATTGGCCTCTCAGCTTGACAATAACTTTCAGCTAAGATGTACTGTAACTTGTTCTAGTTGCAGCTGGGACAGCAGTGGTAGCAAGTTGCTTCATAAATTATCGTGTAGAGGCTTTTAAGTTGCACCAACTTTGGTGGTGAATGGTTGTGATGTCACCAAGTGTGACATCAAATTCTATCTGGATTTATTAACAGCGGAGCAGTGCAGGGATCTTTATTAGGATCACTACTGTTATTCATTTTTGTTAAGAGTAAGAATTAATCAAACACATATTGTTGACTTTGTTCAGGAATCAACCATATCATCATGTTCAGATTGCCCTGGTATGACCACAGTTTGAAAACATGCAGTTTTGTCATCAGTGCTTATCTTATGCACCAGACTTTCCAGCTGTGTTGGTTACTTTCTGTACGCTCTAAACAAAGCCCAGTTTAGAAACTAATTGGTGAATAATTCTCATCTGGCTTATCAAACTTTCACCCTTTCAGCCTTTCCAGCAATCTGGGATGTCACCACTGCCGGCTCTGTTTTCACAAGGTGTGTTTGTTTACCCTCCACTGCTGTCATCGAGTGGTCCCCACCATCTTGTAAAGACCAGGCTCAAAATCTAACAAAGAGTGACGATGAGAGAGAAAGTAAAGAATGAGAAAAGAGGATTGGTAGTAGAAACTCAACATGTGATCAGGTGATCTCCTTCAGGTACTCTTCTGTTATTCACCGAAAGGCCTGCTTCTTCCACATGAGCTGGTCATTCCTGTTCTAATCATATCTCAGGTGAGACTGGCTAATCCATGAAAGTGGAAAGTGCTCGATGTATACCTGCATTTTCTTTTCCAAATCAACATTCAGTTACAGTTCATCACGGGTATGAAAATATGTGAAAGTTTGCATCAAAACAACGTCTAAAAAGAAGAAATAGGTTTGTGTGTGTAAGGTGCATGCAGGCATTGTTTCGTTTTGTAGAGTAGACTGAAGTAGACTGAAATCTGTTTAAAGTGAAACATTCTGACTGTCAGGAAGAAAATAGAGCTACAGATATCAGAGGAAGGAAGCCAGTTAATCACTCGGTTGCTCTTGTTTTCTTATCAAGATCTAAGTCATAAATAGACTTCTTTCATTTATTTTTTACTCCGCGACTTGTCCAATTCTTTATTTAGTGCTTGGCCATTTTTTATGCGATTCTTTAAAGAGAATTGGATATAAGACGTAGTTTTACGCAGTACTTCAGTGCTTTGGCAATTTTGACTTGTCAGCAGAGATTTTTAGTTAGTCAAGTGTTAAAGAACAGTTCCATCACCTTGGGGAAAAAATCTAATTTTAAATAAGTATGGGCAGCCCTAAAGATTCCTTCAGGAATGATAAATGGCTTTTTATTTTCTGTAATAAAAATGCACTTTGCTCAGCATTGCTTTCATTCTCTTACCTGTGTCATTCCACAGTGCATAGGCTGCTATAGATGAATTCATGTTTAGAATAATAATAAAGTGTTTAATACCTGGATCTGATGTTTTTGTATGTGTGTGTCTGTGGAAATTAGCCACATTATTAGTAATGCTTATTCATTAATTACTGGTAGTTACACTCTGCGAAAGTGAAAAAGGGGAAAGCAACATCTGATGATTGCTTTCTCTTCTGTCTCTAAAGATGTCACTGAAATGCAAAGCAAATGTAAGTTAAGACTTAGGACACAGTCTGCAGAGTTTCATTAAAATAGTGAGTGATTGGACTGTGATAGTTCTGACAGATATGAATCTCCTGAACACGCACAACTGATAATGATTCTTCAGAATCAACAGGGAAATATGAACCAGAGGACACAAATGGAAGTTAACAATTTAAGGCATTTCTCTACACAGATGGTCAAAGGAGTAGGGGAGAAGCTATGTAGCTGTGCTGCTGAAGCCGATACTGCGGCTCCATTCAGGAAACAGCTGGATGAGATCCTCACCTCAGAGAGTCTAGATGGGATGAGTGGCCTCCTCTCACTAACCTTCTTAGGTTCTAATGCTTTTATTGGACCTGCTTGGTTTCATTTTATGAAATACCTGTAAACATGAAAGGATTTACAGTGCCACAGAAATGCGGATTGTAATTTCCCGAACCATTTTATAGCATGTGTTTACTGCGCTGTAATGGAGTACATTTTGCACATTTCTGACATTGCATACTGCCACCCAAAATTTAAAGTGTAGATGCCTAGGTTTCTCTGGTCTCATATCAGGTCTATTCCAATTCAGTTTCTTCTGCACACAATGCTGAGTACAGTGCATTTTGGGCAGTGGAGGTGCATAATCATCTCTTGCAAGCAAAATATAATGGCTGCACCTGTGTGCAGTTCCTTATGCTGTTCTTGAGATCTGCAATGTTCTCCAGAAATGTGCCAACATTATCATCCCTATAAAAGGCTGGAGCGAGGAGCTGCAAAGGCCTACTTCAGGTGTGTGAAATGAATGAGGACGAGAAGAGATGCCTGTCATTCCTTCACTTGTCTCCCCTTTCCCCAAATACCTGAAGACAGCTCCACATCCCAAGCACAGCTTTCTTTTCTTCTTTCGTTCTGCACTTAAGCATGGCATTTACCTCTACTTGATTATCCCTTAAAATCTCATTCTTTCAAAGGTGTGTGGCACCAGTATTATTTTTCAGGTGTGAGCTGTCTCACATTGTCCAGAACTGTGAGAGTTGAAGCTGTCTTGTAAGCACAATATATGCGCTGCATTGTCATGCAGAGTGCATGGACATAAACTGATTTAGTTAGACTACCCTAGTTCCAAGCAAAGATTAAATGTCCACATTTTGGTAAAGGCTTGCTATGAAGTGTAATATTACCTAAACCCTCTTTTATGTTACCATTCAGTATGTGTGATCCTGTCATAATTGGCATAAAACTATATTTATATCTGCATTAATTTAAGTGTCTGTTCAGAATGCAGTGTCATTGTTGATTGAATCTTTTAATGGCAGACAGCGTTTCATCAGTATACAAAGCTGAAAGGTTTTGACAGCTTTGTAAACTGATTTAGTTCTAAGTGCAGGGATTGTTTTTGCATCTCCTTTCAGCCCTAATTTCTGAGTAATGAACAAATTATAATAACCTGCCTATCTGTTGCTAAATTTCTCACTACATCACAGGTAATAATGTGACTCTGTTCCATTAGTTTTCCCAAGTAAAAATAAATCCTCCATTTTGGTTATACTTGGTGTTACTTAGAATCTTTGCTGGTATTATTGTTGTTGTGCAGGAAAGACGGAGTCTGACTGTTGTAAACTCATCTTTGTGTTGTAAAAGTGTTTTTTTCTCTCCATACAAAAATAGTTAAGCCACAGAATGCAGTGTGCTGGGTCTTCTGAGATAATGGGTTTTGTTACAATTTATATTACCCCTTTGGCTAATGTGCAGATAGCCAGACGTTGTGAGTGACTTCATTGTCTCTAGTCTGATTAATAAACCCATATTTTAATTGTGTAATAATCAGCAGCAGTTTAGCATCACCCTGTCAGAGAGTCCCTTTTGTATTGGGGTAATTGTTCTGGGGGAATTGAATAATGAAGTCTTAAAATAAAATATAATAATGGGGGAATTAGAAAGGGCAGTCCTGTCTTTTATATGTAAATTTCCAGAACTGGATGTTTTGAGGAAGAGATGTAATAAAGTTTCTAAACCGGGAAAGCATATCTCAAAAGTCCCAGCAGCTGAGAGCATGATTTAACACACATGGCTATCAAGGCCCAGTCCTAGATAGTTATAAACTTCCATGTATTTATATTTTATAGGCTGATACCATATATGCAGTAAAGATGGTGATGATGGTATTTTAATCACATTAAATAATGTAATTGCAATCAATAATTAATTATAAATTAACATGGCAATTTTATCAAACAAGGAAGACACAGTTTATAAGCTTAATTTATAAGGATGCTCTGCTTTCTAAGACAAGCAAAAGTTTAAGCAGAAAAAAACAACAAAAAAAACCTTCCAGCATGGTCATTTGGGAAAGAGTGTGTGATTGAAATGTGCTTGTTCTTGTACTGTGGAGAGTGCATTTGTCTGTATATATAAAGTCTTCGAGAATAATAATTAAATGTATTTTTCTATATAGAATGTTGTCACGTGTAACAGTTGTTACAGAGTAGTTTGTGGTTTACATTGCATATCCACAATAAGCATTCAGCTAGCAGAAAGTCTCCATTAGGGTTTGAAATGTTAGATTGTGGTGTATTTTTTGTTAGAACTGTGTTGAAGTGAAAGTCTATCAAAATGAATTAGTCTTTTGCATTGGGGAGGGATGGAAAATCCCATTGGAAGCAAGTGCTCAGTCTGTAACAGAAGAACATTTAAAAGAAATGAGAGGGAGTTGTTTTAACTTCACTTAGGGATTTTATGTGTTTGCAAATGATTACCCTGCCAGAGCATGATATAGCTTTGAGGATAAAAAATAGACGGTTCTTTTAATATGTTTAAATGCTCATTGCAAAGCAGCAATTTTGTGAAGCGCAGAATTTGTCATTTATTTTAGCCAGGAGCTGCACTGCCATATTATTAGCATTGAAAGATGAAAAGTTGAGTGTACTGTATATGCTTTGGTAGTAAAAAATGGTCTGCATTATTGCTGTTTATGATTACCACCTTTTTGGTCCACTTAGACATCACTCAGCCCCCTTGTATCTCACTCAACAACAACAACAAAAATGTTTAAATAAATCACTTGCTTGCAAGCCAATGTAGCAAGCAAAAAGTTTGTCTTTTCTTGCAAGTTATTGCAAGTATAAATTATCTGTTCCTAGATAATTGCTATTGTGTCTTGGTTATTTGTTGATGTGAGTTGTTTGTTTTGCAAAACCGTTTTAAAATAAACTAATGTTGTCATGAAACTAAATATAACACCTGCTCTTACTCTAGTTTTCCCAGTGAAGGAGCCTGATAAAGCGGTGCCTTTCTTCCCTTGTGCAGAAGTTTTTAGATCGAGCCTAATCGCGTATCTGTGTCTCTCTTGTTTTCCTCCCAGTGTTGACCATAATTGCTCCCAGCCACAGCCAGTTGATTCAGCTGTGGCTAGTGAAGTGAGCGCATCTTGTTCTGCAGTGCGCATTATCTTAATTGTCATTTGCCCCTCTCTCTGTGATTATCATGGCTCGGGCTGATCGAATGGCTCTCATTTTGAGCAGAGGCCCCAGCGGAATGATTCAGAATAGCATGCTGATCAGGGGTGACCCGGTGGTTTTCCGTGGAGCAGGATTGGCAGAAGCGGACAGGAGCTGAACAGACATGCCAAAATTGGTACTTTGGTAGCAGTCGGCTCAGAACAACCGTGCTAATTATCTTCTTTGTGCTCACAGTAGGAGAGCTTTCCAAATTAACTGGATGACGTTTTCTAAATTAAATGCAATGGGCCATCCTCTTTCTTATCCTCTTCCACATTAATTTTCCTCCAATTTACTAAGAAGTGTTATTTTACAAATCCATGTAGGATTGCATGACTAGAATAGCTTTATAAAATGATTTTATTTAACAACTGGTTTTCTAATACTTTAGGCGAAGTTCTTGTTTATCTTTCTTCTTAAAGTTGCCTCTAAGTTTTTTCTGTTATTCCTGACAGTTTAATAAGTTATTGCTGCTTTGATATTTGTATTAATTTTTTGGCACTCAGGTAACGATCCGAAATCGGTGGCAATGTGAGCAGTGTTGGGATTTCTTTCATGGAAAGTGGTAGATGAATTCAAACTGCCTGAGACATGCAAATTAACATCCCTGAATGGCACACAAGCCAGCAAAGCTGTGAACACCTTGGAGTCAGATCATGAATTCTGTTGAACTTTGATCTCATCTTCAGATTTTAGACAGCATGCAGTCTAAAGCTATTAAGATCACTGGCCTCAGTGAAGCCGACCCGCTGCCTGTCATGGTTCATTATCTGCAACGTCACAGAAGCATGGCTCTGCTGTCAATATTTTGCAGTATCATTACTGACTTTGCACCAGCAGAAATGTCAGCCCACCTGTCAGCCCCCTGTGCTCGTCTGTCCAGACTATATACTATAGTGGCGAGCAGAAACACAGACGTCTGTGAAGGGCAGAATATATTCATTGCGGCTTCTGATTTCTTCCTTGTGTTTTATTATTTTAAAAATCTGCCTCCTGCAAAGGAGCTGTTCATCTTCTGACAAAAAGTGATGAACTAGTTAAGGGGGCTGGGAAAATATTGTAATAATTTCATAAAATGTCCACAGTTTTGTCTTGTATTAAAGCCAGTTCCCCAATATTTTTTTCAAATAATCATCAGAAATGCTAAATCAGCCTATTGCCTTTCAAGAACGGATATTTATTTGCCATTAGAAAAGTGAAGCAGAAGAATTTCATGTCACGTTCATACCCGCTGTTGTTTTTTGTATGCTATCTGTATGTTTTGGTTATTATTTTATAGATACTTGGTCTAAAATCAACATATTCTGAACAGACGTCTCAAATCAAGAGTGTTGTGGCTTAGTAAAGTGATATAACAACACAGACAGGTGTTAAACCTGCTAGTGAAGAATTATTAATTTAAGCCTTTGCACTGGTGACACAATTGTGGTCATCATTTGCTTTATACCTTCCCTTTCTTAATATTGTAGCCTCAGAAGCATTTAAAAATGACTGTTAAACAGTTTTTTTTAATGCTTATAAATTAGATGTTAGATGCCCACAGCATAGCAGAACCTGAAATCTACAGCATATAACTCTTGAAAGATGTTAATCCCAGACCAACTGTGTTAGAATTTCATTTTCAAGCATTAAATCTACCTGTAACCATTGGGGATAGAACAGGAAAGAAGCTCATTAAAACTATAATACTTAAAAAAACTCTTTAACAACTAGGTAGTATTCTTGGAAGTGTCAGCAAGCTGTTAAGGTATTTCAACAAAGATTCAAGGGATATTTTTGGTTAAAATATTTTTTTTTCAGGGGCCGTGAGTCAGCAAATAAGGCTCAGGGCTGGAATAAATCTTGGGTAACTAGTGTGTACTACAGGGATCTGTATAAGGACCACTGCTGTTCTTCATTTATATCAGTTATATAGAGTCTGGTGTACAGTAGCTAGCAAACTATTCATGTTTGTAGCTGATCATGAAACACTGTGGAAGGAGCAAAGGAAATTCCAAAGGATTGAGACAAAAGAAACATCCAAGCAGGTAGTGGAAACAAAAACTATAATATTATGATGGAAAGTTCTGAGGCTGAAGAATGACAAAAAACCTGGGTTAAATAAGTAATTCTTCTCTATTATACAACGTGGGGACATCTTTAAAAAAATGAAACCAATGTTGATCTATGATTATTAAAATAAAAATTCAGCAGATCAATTAGCTACTAAATAGAAGCAGGCTGGATTGATTGAATGGCCCGTACTCATTTGTAATGTTTCTCTTGTTTTGCCTGCATTGCACAGCCCCAAACAGCTGTGGCTACAGGATCTAATCAAGTCTGAGTGCAGGTCCTGATTAATCTGCTCTGCAAACCAGTATCGTCCCAGAGAGGGAGGAAGTGCTTCTCACATACTGGCAAGTCCGACGTCTTGAGCTTGCCACTGAAAGCAGAATGTTAGTAATCTGTTTTTTAAAGCTTTTGGTGCTTTGACAAGGTGATCAGCTAACATCTCCAGTAGGAGGAACTTGAAAAAGTCTGCTATTGATGTGAAAAATGAAAGTCAATTTGTGTTTATTTGGGATAGAGCATCTGTATCATGCCTGCCTGTCTGCAGTTTTTCAGCTTTTTTTTAAGTGGTGTCATCAATGAAATTGGCATGCCAGTTTTTGATTGTCAAGATTGCCCATGGAACATTTTTTACCTTATCTGAAACCTTGAGAGTATTTGATATGCTCTGCTAACCTGCATTTCTCTCCATTTATCTTGGAATACAGTGTATGACCTTTAATATAACATGCCAAATCAAAAGAACATCGGTGATAGCATATTTTATTGATGAGCCTAATCCATTTTGTTTTGTGTCTAAAAACAGCATTTTGCTAACATTATAATTTTCTTGATTTCTTCTTTTCAGTGATAGTTTTTTTAACTTAAAACAGTCTGGTTATTATTTAATGTTTCATAATCAAACATTTCCCATTCAAAAGCATTGAAGAAGAAACAATGTAATCGAAATGTGTGGATGTTTGGAAGGCAAATTGGCGATAACCACTTTCTTGAGGTTTCAGCTTGAAAGAAAACCCTTTGTATCCATTAAATGCTGACAGGTGTAAGTAACTAATACACTATTCTGGAGACCGCTCAATTACTTAATCACTAGGAAAACTAACAAATAAGTGAGTAATTAGTTTGACTTCCACCAGTCCACACACATTTACAAACTGCTATATTTCTTCGCCTTGTTTCTGTGATGTGAGGATTCACGTGTAAATCATCATAAATCGATATATTTAAAGATGATAGCTTATTTGCCAATAGATGTGACTACTGGTAATCTTTGTCTTCCTTGTGGAATTGTACAATGTAACCAGCTCATCAGCCATGGCATCTGTTGTGATTGTGTGAATTACAAGGAAATGTGTTGAGTATTAGTGTAGTAGAACTAGACTTCACTGGGAATAGTGCTTCTCATTTTTTCATTGCAGTAGATTTTTTGCAGAATTTTTTTGTTAGGTACAATTAAAGCGGATTTGATCTTTTTCATTTTCAATTATCAATGCTTTGGAATTTTTCTCAATTTCAACTCATTCACACCTCCACACTTGATCACACCTGAATTGGAATTGATTTCCGAAATTCAGTTTAATTCCAGATTGATTAAGGACATACTTTAAGATCATTTTCAGTTGGAAGGCACAATTTTAATTGCTTTGCCGTTTTGCCTTTTCTCTTCGTAATGTTGTGTGACTTTATGTGATGCGTTTCCTCTATTTTTTCAAATATGGAGACAAAGTGAATTGATTCTCTTGGTTGCTCACGCATCTAGAGATCTGTAATCTCCTCTTGCTTAAAGCTGTTTATATTGTGGTGTGTCTTCGCTAGCAATACTGCAAGTTGCACGTCTCCTACAAGTAACTGTGGAAACATGGTCAGCCAAGATGTCATACCCAATAGACATGGGAGACTGAACAATTTACTGGGCGCTCCGCTTTGTTGAGTTCTCAAGATTCTGAATGCCTCAATGAAATGGAACATTTTGAGCCCACCAATCTTCATTATATTTTAAAAAATCAGGGAGAAAATGTGAAGACTGAGAGAAGCAGACTGCTTCTTCTAAATAATATTAACAACAGTGAGTCCACAGAATACAGAATTCTTAAAAATGCGTGTTTGCATTCCTAGTAATTTAACTGCAAAGTTTTTCCAGTCTTCCAGTTTTTATTGTAAAACACAGTAGAACAAAAGTGCAGAGAAAAGGTGTGTGAAACCTCCATTATAATTTTTGCAATTATGTTTTTTTCACCATGAAACCATTGTTTAATCATAACCAGTATTATCATTAATTACCAAAAGGAGGTGTATTTACTAATTCAAATTCTTTTAAAATGCAGTGGTACAGTATATGAATTTAAAAAAATGAATAATTGAGAATCGATATATGTTAAATAGTACGTGAATCCTTAGTTTGCTTAGCACAATTAAAGGGGTAATTGGAAGAATAATTGTGTTCTCCAAATACCATGATGACTTTTTTGCTCATTCATAAAACCTTCATCAGAATAAATAATAAATGATGTTGTACTGTACATTATTGAAAATAATGGGTAATTACCTGCAAATGTCAAGCAACCAATAGAAATTCAGTATGCAAATGAAGATCCAAATTTGAGGACAGAGCTGATGGTAAAGAGCATTACAGTAATGTATTCTCGTTAATACAACTGAAAGGCAGAGAGAGATAAAATAATGTCCTCAATAGTATTCTAAGAGAGGAGCTTGTGGAAAAGACAGATAATTTATCTGAAGCTTGTACAGTATAAGAGAGAAAGCAAATTTGGTCCGATCAGCACTGATATGGTTATAACTGTTTATCTTCATTTGATAAAAAAAAATGTGAGGGAAATGGTTCTGAATATTAAGGCTGTGTAATTATCCTAGTTCACTGTAGAGAATATAGGAATTTACTTCTGCCATTCCCTTTGTTCATTGCACACAGGCAAAAGACAATGTGAGAGGAAATCTGTAGTAGTTCATAATACAGCAGTGGAGGCGTTTCCAGTTACGCTCTTGGGTTCTTGAGTTGAAACTATATTCTCAACTTTCTCTTTTGTATAAGAACAAAAGCCATGAGGAAAAAAGCTGTGGAACATCTAGCTGGTTGAGTTTCTGGCAGATCTGAGGATCTCATTGAGCTGCTTATTGAAAGAAGCTAGATTGTCGACTTCAGGCACATGTGACTGGGCGCTTATTTAAAATGGCCACCTCTCTTTGAGTGGAAACATAGCCTTATAAATTCTTGGGACAAAAAAGGAAACTTTAAAACTGGTCCAGTTCACCCACACACTTCAGGGACCTCCTCTATTATTAAACTAGAAACTACAGTCTAAACTAGTCTAAACTAGCAGAACACAAAAATAAACAATGGGCTTTTGAGACACATTTTTAAACTATCATAGTTGGCTGTGTTATTAAAGAGATCTCGAATATGGTAAGGGGGCAAATGAAGGTAAATGTTTAATTGATAACAGATGGTGGAATGTGGTAGCAAACTCCATCATTGAAAACAATGAAAACATAAGATCTATAAAATATTGACAACACTCATCCCAGAATGTTACGGATTACTGTAATGATCTCGTAGCAGAGAAGTTTAAGGCAATTGTTCAAGCTTATTAACAGTACAGATCCTCATAAGCGTTGCTTGTTGTGTCTCTTTTCAGCCCCTGACAAAGTTTTAAGGTTATTTTGTTTGTTGAGATGAAGCTTTTGTCTTGAGTTATGATCAGAAATGGAGAAATAATCACTTTGTTGTTTAAAGATATGGACTGAAAGAGTCAAGGTGAAAGATTTGAGAATTCTGCTTTCTCCTGATTAGAACTCAGTCACCTGAGTCGTGCCTACTTTACTGTCACAAATAACAATTTATTGTGAATTTCTCAACATTACATCACTGACACTGCAATACACTCACAAAATAAAATAAATGGTAAATTGGCATTGGTCAGGCAGAAATGGAATAAAACAACTTACTTTTTCCCATTGACAAAGTCATACTGTCCCCACCAGCTGTTGAGTATGTGGTGATTTCCACATTGTTAAAACCATTTTCTGTCATCAGATTTTCTTATAAATCAGTTTCAGTGTATGCAAATGAGAGCAAGGTGGCATTTTGACGGTATTGCCTTCTATCACAGTAATGCAACTACTGTGCCAGTAAGCTCTGTTTATGAATCAGGGATAAAGCTCAGTGAGATGGTTACAGCCTTTACCAACATGTTGAAACAGATGGTAGATTTTATCAGTAACCCTGAGTGTGTATAGTGCGTTTACATTAACTCACACTTTTGACATTTTGAATGCTTTCCTATTCATGTATTAAAAAACTGCGTCTGATTGTGACACTGTAAGAAACGTTGAGCAAGTAACGTGACAGCAGTTCGTTGTTACTGATGCCATGACACTCAATTCTACTGTGCTTGATAAAGATGGGTCTATGAATGTAAGTGAGGAGAAACAGCATCAAAATATATCACCATGGAGGGCCAGATTTTGATGAGATGACAGAATTAGAACTTGGGTAAACCAGTTAGTGTCAGATTGTCAATCAAGTTGGAGCAAAGAGATTTTGTGAAGATCAGACAGTGATACAGTTACAGATTTTGCAAATATTATGACGCAAATCTAGGGAATAATTAGTCTAGAGGGTGTTTATTAATAATACTTGTGCTTTTGATTGGACTTGTTTAGGGCGGTTTGGTGTGTATGGGGCAGTGCACCTCTTATACCTGTGTACCAGCTGTAGGTAGGCTTTTTTTGCTGTTATTTGAAAAAGGTTCTAAAGCTGCCCTTCAGCTTGACAGAGCAGTGATGTGATCTTCTTTGATAACAATGTTAAGATACTGCGCTACTTTTTTTTCCTTTGTTCACTCTGCACTATATTTAAAAGCACTCTCTTGGCACAAGTTGCCAGCCCACACCCCCACCCCCACCCTCGCACACCGCTTAGCACTAGGGTAATGACCGTGTCTTCATCCCTTGCCTTCTCATCTTTAGCAAAAGCGGGTCTGGAGTCATTTAACAGAAGCCCGACTTGCTGCAGTCACCTCTAAAACTGTTACTGCAGATGAAGGTGTTGTAAAACAAGAATGTCTGGATGTCTTGTGAAACAAGAATGCCACTCAGCTATTAGCTCTGTTTTATAATCCTGACAACTTGTAATGAGTCAGAAACTTGAGATTTTCCATTTTTGTTCTTCTTTATGTTCTTTACGGTGTATAAGGTACTTTATATTTTGTATTACTGAGCACACAAAGCGGATGGCAGGCTGCTGGCAAGTGCACCATGGCATCTGTTCCTCCATGTGGTTCGTGTCATTGACAAATGAGTGAAGCTGTAATCTGGTTCCAGAATGAGAGTTAAGATGCAGATCCTGCAGCGTTCTCACCTGTCCCCAGGTAAAGATCACCGTAGTAGATATATTTGCAACAAAGCAGTTCTATAGGGAAGCTGCTTTCAGTACACACATCATTAGCTTATATTTGCAGAGTGAACAGAGCAAGCATTGAGAAGGTATAGCATTATGTGAAGTAACTGTAGCATGGATCTCAAGCAGAATTTGCATCTGCTCAGAACTGAAAAAACAGTAATTTACCAGTAT
The DNA here is from genome assembly GCF_040954835.1 of Lepisosteus oculatus. Taxonomy (NCBI): domain Eukaryota; kingdom Metazoa; phylum Chordata; class Actinopteri; order Semionotiformes; family Lepisosteidae; genus Lepisosteus; species Lepisosteus oculatus. The sequence goes on along the minus strand of NC_090705.1, from coordinate 6,097,337 downwards.
TTAATATGCTCGATTTCTTGATACCCTGGCTTCTATCATGAAACAGCTTGATAAGATCATTGGATCAGTGAGCTAGTAGCAATTAAATAAGATGTACACTGATTGGGCTCCTCTAGTTCATTACCTTTTTTGTGTTTCTATGCTTCTGCGATGATGGACATTGCATACCTGAAAATGTTTATTTGCAGTGTGTATTTGCCGGTATTTTGGAGGTACTTTCTCTTTGTAAGACAGCAGCAACGGGCTGTGTTTGATGTTTATCTCATTGTTTTATACAGTGTCAGTCTCAAAAGTCTATAATTGCTCCCTAGGATCACGTTGCAAATGAAAAGTCAGATTTACATTAGTTATTTCCTTGGTGGTAGCCCAGTAGTTTAAAAAGCTTGACTGAGACCACTTGCTTTTTTAGTGTGCTGCCTGTTCCCAACTAAGGTTGTAATTTTGAAATACTAAGCATTAAACCGTTAAACCTCCATCATCTTAGCAGAGAATTAAATACCCCCAAAAAAAAACAGTACTGTAACTGAGAAGTTGCAGAACTGGAGATGACAATGAAATTCAGTAACCTGAGCAGTGCTTACAATTTAAAATATCTTTACAAGTTAATCCTGCACTCCTCTCTGACCTGCAGTCTGTGATTAACAAGCTTGAAGGGCCCTTGAGCTCTGGTGCTGCCATGACTCATAGCATTTTTCATGAAATGGTAGTGGTGCTGATAAGAATTAAAATAAGGAAGAAAGTCGGCTCCCGAGGCTTATCAAAATACCCCCCCCCCCCTTCATGATCTGATTAGATTTAACGACTTGGAATGTCGAGTTGTAACAAATTAATATTGGGGAACGCTGTGTGAAAGTGGCCAATTAGGCTGGGGTCACCTTGCCTAAAATGTCAGGTTTGTCCCATCGGGCCTGGATTGTACCGAGAGATGGACGCTCGGCCCTTCTGATGGGCAGGCGAAATCCCAGCTGCTCTTTCTTAAATCAATTCCATGAAATTCAATGGCTTCCATAAAACACTAGGTGGTTAAACTCGTAAGGCTTAAGTTTTTGTTCTGTGTTGTAGATTTTCTGAAAGGAGAGTGGGGGCGCAATTGTAACAGTTATGAACCTTCCGGAAAAGGACAGATAGGATAAGCAGTGATAGCTGCAATAGCCTATTCTGTCTTCTTGCACTGAATCCAATATCCATTAACTCTCTTTTCTCAAAGCCAAGTTCTCATTTTTCATTTTCAGAAGTCTGAATTTCTTGGTTACTTTAGGGACGTTCATGTTTATCTCGTAAGCAGAATTTAGATGAGTCTAAATTGGATGGAAAAAATACCTCAGCATTTGAGAGTCAAAAAGGGAAATCCTACCATTTGGCACCTTTGCAAGCAATATGTCCTGAATTATGTGATTTTAATAATTCGTAAGGTTTAGCCACTGGAGCCCTTAGGTCTTTGTAGTGTAGCTGGAAAGACAAAGGAGAGTGATTCACTAGGACTTTGCTACTGTAGGTGCGTGCTCTGCTTTTCTGAACCAACATTTCCTTCTCAGAACACAAACAGTCTCTGTCCTGGGAGGTATTGCATTGAAAGGTGGCCAGTGTCCTCACCTCAAAAGTATGAGCAGTAATTTACAGTATAGGCCCACGCAGGCCATCAGCTGATAGACAAACATGCTGACTAGTCCTGTTCAGGCAATTATCTCTGTACTTAATAGATATAATTTTAGTGACAGTATAGTTAAATTTCTTGAAATGACAGTACTGGATAAACCACAAGGGTTGCGACCTGCCATTTTTTTTGCAAAATTGAAACTAACACAGTTTTGAGAACTGTGGTGTGTGTTGAGTTCCTGGAGTCCTGATTCTAACTTGTACTTCACATGTTGCATTAGGCTCACAAAGGGACATTGTCTGCTTGGAGAAATTGCATCAGGTGCAACTAACTGCTTTTATGGTTAATGTTTATTTAATGAAGGTGAATGACAAGTTATTACATTTTGACTTGAAACATTTTAAGAAATGGAGGCTAAAACGTGCCACAAAAGAAAAAAAAAAGGTTTTGCATTGTATTTGGTCTTTTTTATTTCAATAGCATGGACCCGATTACTATAAAAGTCCTTCTTCACACTCAGATACATCAGCTGTGGCTTTCATTGTGTGTGCAATTTGCCTGCTTAAAAGACAGTTTCCGGTAGTTTTCTGTTGTAGAGAGCAAATACATTCATCCTCAGAACTGTTATTCCAACCCGAAGAAAGAAGAAAATGGAACTTTAGGCTTAGCAGATCAATTTTTAATTTGGAAAAACTGTAACCCCTGCTGTTTTTACGGCTCAAACTGGGGCATTCACCTTTGAAATGGGGATTAAGGAGTCTACTGCAACAGATGAGAAACCAGTATGATATTTTTGATGGAAGCTTTTTTTATTCCTGCAGGCTGAACATTGATATAGTGGCAGTCTCCAGAAACATTCCAGGGGGGCTTTCTGTCTGCTTTTCATCAGGAAGCTTGCATTTCATGTGAGACAAAGACTGCTCTTTAAGTACAAAGCGCAGTTTAGTTTTCTTTTATGGTCTGTTTGTCATATGCAGCCTCCTGCTCTCATTGATTTCAAAGCTAACTCTTCCTCGACTCACAGCATATGTAGATGATTATAATGTATGTAAAAAAAGCTGCTGTGATTATTCATTTTAAACAATCTGAGTAGCCTAGATGAATGACTTACTTTTATTGCATGTGTTTAAGTGGTCTTAGCAGTTATAAAGATCAGAAGCAAGGGTTTAGATTCCCAAGTTGAAATTAAGTAATGCTGTTAAACTTTTTTGTCCTTTGGTCTAAAGTAAAAAAACATTCAACATTCAAGTTCAATGTTTTATAAGGTCAAAACGCTATTATAGACCTTTGTGTGAGCCCACTGTTAATAGGGGGCTTTGGAAGTCTTACAAACTGGGATTTATATCGAAATGCTGTAGATTATTACATCCTACTGTTCAGACTGGGTTCAATAAAAAAATAGCAGCAGGCCTCAAAATCTCTTTCTGCTGTGCATGGCTTGCTGTCATGCAGCAAAACAGTGAGTACAATGTACACAAAATATATTTGCAGTTCCGTTAACTTTTACAGATTATAAGTTTTCCTGTTGTCCACTTTGAGTCTTGTTTCTCAGGTCTTTATTGTAAGAACTGTCCATCGAGTAATTTTCTCTACTTGAAAGCAACAGCTTCAAACTTTTGGTTTGCCATGATTTTTAAAAAATTATTAAAACAAATACACTTAGTTTCATTGAATCAGAAGGTATGCAGAAACTCAATTGTTCCACAATATTGATAATTTTGGAAACATACATTGTCCTGACATCATTTCATAACTGATTTGTATCACATACTAAATCAGTTTGAAACCTGGTTTCACAAGCAGTCAGTCTGGAATCTGGAATCTGACCGAAGCACCTGGGGCTGTTCTAGTTCCATCAGATTCAGCAATGTGACAGAATGTGTGAAAAAGAATTGGGACTAGAAACTTAATATATTGGGATGTGAAAGGATACATCTGGATGTGATATGGAAACAGTCCTTATTTAATGAGTCACTGTTGTAGTTCATCAGGCTGTGTTTATTTTAAAATGTCTTCAATGCTGAATTGAGTTGTTTGTTTCCTTTCGTTAGCAAATTAAGATTTTTCTCATATTATCCAACCGGGGGCTACACGTTGGTGGTGGTGGAGGGGAGTCCCCGCTACCTGTAAAGCACTTTGAGTGGAGTGTCCAGAAAAGCTCTATATGTGGAAATATATTATTATATTATTTCCTGTTACATTTCTAGTTTTGAAGGGTTTCAGAATATGACTGTTCTCCAAATGGCACTGTTTGCTGACACCTTCATATTTTAAATATGAGTGCAGTACCATTATTTAAGGCATTATAGAAAAATGCACTATGACATAGAAGTACAGGTGATTTGCAGGACAATATGTGGTACCTCGGTGCAAGGTCAAAAGCATCTCATCCTTGCAATGTCCTCCGTTGCAGAAAAAAGCATTTTCAAACGTTCATTAAGTTTTGTACTATTGTTTTTCCATTCATTACCATCTCAACTACACTGGCTATTTCTCATTTTTGCAGATAATGGGAAATGTAAAGATCTGGTCCTTGTATGTGTTTCTATTGATCTCTGTTTGCCTGCTAATATTCAGGTTGCCAAAGCAGAAGCTTATGTGGCTGCTGGTTGATTAATGTTAATGTACTTTTTTTGGTTCCTCAAGAATGTTTGAGTGAGAAATAGAAGATGCGTGAATTGTAGTCTGTTATTGGAATAAACATGATCATTTAGAGGGGTTCGTTTATCAGTGAATTTACTTAAATTTCTTTCCATAATTATTCAGGAAGTTTGTTTTGTTTTCCCAAAAGCATGTGTAATGTGTATTCAGAATGGTTTTGTCTCTGCAGCACGCAAGTGTTAGTGAAAAGTTTAGTGTTGAAACATCATAATCTGTGTCCAACGGATTTGTCTTTAGCACTGTTGCCAACTTTTGTGATCTGGCAGTTGAATAAAAAGCAAACAGTGTTTGATCTTTGTTTAGAGTTTCTAGGGAAGTCTGTTGAAATAGCTCAGATGTTGTTGGAATTGGATAAAGAAGCAACCTTCTAGTCCAAAGTTTCTTAATTAGGTTTTTAATTAATTGTATTAATACAGAGCAAGTGAAAACTGTGTGGATTTCAAATCTCTGTCTTGATGGATGTGTTTTTTTATCTGTGATCTTTATATGGACATATCTAAATTATTAAACATTGTATTGATAGGAAAGCTGAAAACATTTGTTGCCAATACTGAAGCAGATATTACGAGGGATTCTGCATTTGGTTTCTTTGCTACTCTTGCTTCTGACGAATAGCACTTATGGGGGCATCGGTACATTGTTCAGTGACCTTCACTTAAAAGATTGCAGAGATAAATGGTAGGAAAATTAGGCTTTTCTCTCGCTAAAAACAATTACAGTGCTTACTCAGACTCCACTTCAGGTAAAGAATTGGCTTGTGAAATTTCCTAGAGAGTATCTAAAAGAAACTTACACTATTATCACATGTCATTAGAAAAATAAAATATAAGGATGATAATTATAAAGTATGTTTTGGATATTGAAAAAATGATACTTGTGACATTTTAATTATTTTGTGTAATAACAGTCAGCTAACTTTTACTTTTGCATAAAAACTAAATCTCCTCATGAGTGGGAGAGCTAACTGTGCAAAAAGGTGATGAGGAGATTTAACATATTGAATTTCAAGCCTGTGAAATCAAGAAAGAATATTACCTGTTTATCTGAGAATAGCATGTTCATGCAATTGGCAAGTCAGAGGCTTTACCTGATCTCTTCGGGTGGGTTTTCCATTAGTGGAGTCAAGTCATTAATTGTAGGCCAGACTATCACACAGGGCTCCATGCATGACTAGGTCCCCTGAGATTATCCTCAACATGAGCTAGTACAGTTTTGGAACAACGTTTTATAGACAAATGAGACTGAGATAAACCTTTACTAACGTGATGGAAAGTGTAAGAAAAAGAAAGAAATGATCCAAAGAATGCCACCTCGTCTGTGAAGTATGGACTGACCATCCATTTTCTGAGTGCTTTTCAGGGTGCATTTCAGGGTTGTGGGGGAACCAGAGCTTTCCTGGCGAGTAACGGGCACAATGCATGATCCACCCTGGACAGGACGGGATGCCAGTCCTTCAAAAACACAGACATACACACGCACAGACTCACACCAGGGCCAGTTTTCCCAGAAGCCAAGCAACTTACCAGTATGTCTTTGGATTCTGGGAGGAAAGCACAGCACCCAGAGGAAACCCACACAAACACGGAGAGAACATACAAAATTCACAAAGATAGCACCCAGGGTCTGGAATTGAACCCAGGGCCCCAGTGATGAGAGGCAGCAGTGCACCATTGTTCGTCCCTAATGATGATGGTAACTGTATAGCACTTCATATTGTGCTTTATACTTAACACTCATATTAATCTCATATAAACATCCACAATACACATTGTATGACAATAAATCGAAAATAGCATTTCTCACTTTGCTGTTCCAATACTTTTGGAACTGTATGTGCTGTTGAGGGCGCTGCATGTGCAGGCCAACCACCCAGCATTTTGACCTTTCAGTGCGTTCTTCCTCCTAATCCATAATCAGATTTCTCCCTTTTTATTAGCATGTTAAGGCTGAGATATTGATTTTTTTTACACAAGACGGTGTTTTCAATTTTATTTTGTGTGTGTAAATGCGTCAGGCGTATGACACATTTAAAAATAAGGTTAAACGGGTGAATTTTTTTTTTCAGCGAAAGCAATCATTTGGATGTTCGGTGAAGCCGTGTGAAATAGCATGAGTAGGTTTAAAGTAGTGTTTCAGTGTGAATCACAAATATTTTTTGATAAAGTAAATCAAAACAGTCCTGTGTTTATCCAGCCGTTGCTAAATGACTTTCTTCTTACCTCTTCAGTTTGGCAAGGTTTTATCCTTGGGCTCAGTGTTTTGTTGTCAGAAATCAATTAACATCACTCTTTGTTAGCGCACCGCAGTATTTCTGCAGGTTAACTGCACTGCACTTGTGATTCAACCCACCACTTTGAAAATGGAAACTTTTCATGATAGAAGAAATTTAATATATATTTTTTGAATGGCTCTACAGTAATTGTGTCTAACAATACTGGGGTTATGGTCAGGATTCTAACCTGACAGACTGGGCACATGTAAGAAAACAACCTGGAGAGGCACACCAACACTCAACATTTCTCCAGCCACTGTATATGTTTTTTCCCCACAATTTAGATAGAACTGTTTACTTAGTGTGTCTTTGGACTTTGTGAGGAAATTGGAGCACCCAGCAAAAAACCATACAGACGCAAGGACAATTCACACAGTAGGCTGGAATCGAACCCAGGACCCTAGTACTGTGAGGCAGCACCATTAAGTGCCATGCATCTGTGATCCCCAGAGCAGCTCTTTAGAAGTGAAATATATTTATGTCATAACCGATTCCATACATTTACTCAATAACCTTAAAATGTTAAGTAGAGTTGTTTTAAGAAAAGGAATACTTCTTTTTATGGACTTTATTCCCACTGAGGGTGGCACTATAGCTGATTTGTCTTTTAAGGAATAATACAATCTATGAGTATACTGCTGCTGGTTTTTCCATAATGACTGGAACCTCAGCCAAATGTCTGTAGTAGTTGAAGCTTCCTGGTGAACCATTCAGTAATCCAGACATGTGTTATGCCAGACATGAATGAAATTGTGCAGTATATCCCTTGTCACTGCTGACCTAACGTGCAGACTGCATGGGCAAGGAGAGCAGATGTCAGTCAGTAGCCAGGTTGCCAGGTACTGGGCACTCGTGTGGACAATCTGTTGCTTTGCTGAGTGAGAAAGAAGCAGCACTTTCCTGAATCACCCATTACTGTAGTATGGTGTGTCTGTCGACAAGACATGGTAAGAACTGGACTTGTTAAACCAATTCTGTAGAATTCCCCTTCCCCCCACTTTAAAAATCACTATATGAATTTAAGATAAGACAGCTGTAATTAGTGACACAGAAAAAGGACAACGTGTAAATCCTGCAGATCAAGACAGATGACATATGCCAACAGTTCAGATCTAATAAAAAAGGACAGATCTAATCCACAGGTGCAGCGCACCATTAAATATTCATTACCTTTCTGATTTTCCTAGTGTGATAGTTTTTTTTTTAATCCTGCAAGTGACCATATTTCCATATTTTAAGATGTGTATTAGAATCAGTACTCATTTCTTGTCTGTGACTCATTTACTGCAAGTATCTCTAGTTTTATTCAACCTAATTACATAATTTAAATATTTTATTTTGACCATATTTAACTTTTTTTTTGCAGTGCTATGAAAATATTATCATTCTTGAGTTTCCAAGTGAAAATAATCCAATCAAATAATCAAAATTTAACATTACCTTCTTTTTTGGGGAAATGGAGATCTTTAATTACCCCAGGTTTTTTAAGACTTTTTTTTATTTCTTTAGATTTCTGAAGAATTGTCTTTACGTTTTTGGTGTCTTCTGTTTGGTTGTATCGCCTGTCTAAATGTAAAGCAGATTTAAAGCTACTGATGCTTGCATATACTGTAGATAGACCAGAGTGGAAAAAAAGACGTCTCCCTACATTGAACTCAAACCATAAACCACGTTTCTAAACCATTTTATTTGAGTCCGATATGAATATTGAAAGATATTTATGGCCCTGAATCTAGCAGCAGAAATAAGCCTGATTGCTCATGTTTTCAACCACCTAGTTTTTAATTTAAAAGTCTTAATTTAAATTAAATTAAATATTAACTTTTGGAAGTCTTTTTATTAAAAAAATGCCTTCCCAAATGCAGGAAATGCATGTGCTGTTTTTTTTTTAATTAATAACGTCTGAAAGCTATTGTCCTTGTAGGAAGACCTCATGGTCTCAGACAGAAAAATAACCGTGAAGTAGCAAAGTGAAGAAAGACTGAAGTTGAGAAGCAGATCTTTGGATGTTTGGAGACCCATGAACTGTGTCGGATCGGGGATCATAGGGAAACTTCCAGGAATGCACCATGGAAGAGGAGTCCTGGGAGTTGGGAGAAGAAGAGGGAGGCCCGGGGAAGGAAGAGGAGAGAGAAGGCTTTGAGGCAAAGAGGGAGAAAACAGGGTAGAGTCAGACAAAGAAGAGATGCACAGGAAGTCATCTATCACAAAGTTTAGTTTGAGGTGATATGAGTCTGAGAAGGAGTGTGGGTGTGTCCGATAAACATGAGAAAATATTTGTTATTTAGGGGGAAAGGCGATGGTAATTGGTATATTAGCGGTATGACATCTGTGTAGAAAAATCAGTAGAACTCATCAGAGGAAATAGTCTAATAATGGTAAGTAGTTCATACTCAGAAATGTTGTATGCAGTTTGAGTGAAACCCTGAAAATAATTGCTACGCATTTTCTCTAAATTAAGAAAAACATCTTAAGCTTCTAAGACTATCAGTTCAGAATGCCTTAAGGTTTTACCTATTCCAGTTTCCATAGAAACCTTTTAGGTTTTTAAAAATAGAAAACAGACCCTCTGGGGTGTTTATTGATGACCTTTTATTTCAAAGTAACACTGAACAGGCACATTTAGTCATGCCACAATGAGATAAATTGGATATAACATTGACTTTTTTCTCCAAAGGTGTTTTTGTTCTTTTATGACTGCGGTTTGACTTTTTAACGTAAAGCCTGGTAGAAGCATTGTCACCTTGTACCTTATCTTGTCAAATCTCAGAAGACAAGCAGGGCTGAACCTTGCTGCTATAATTGGTGTACCTGAGGTGATGCTCATCCCTGTGGCACAGGAATTGAAAACCAGTGCCCCAGTACCTCTTCATGCTGTGTGTGGGAAGTCCCAGCTTTCACATGAGACATTAAACCAAAGTGTTGGTTAGTTGATCATTAAAGGTATTGTGGCACCATTCATAATAATAGTGTTGTAATTTTGGTATTTTGCCCAATTTCCATCTCGTACTTCCTTAATGTGCTTTGTTAATTGTTTACTTAATTTATTTAATAAATGTACTTATAATTCATCCATGTGATCTGCTGCAGTAAGTGGATAAAGTGGACTCACTTGTAAATATAAAACAGTTCAGGATGTTTTGGGATGAAATGCATTATAATGAATGTAATGAATTAACTATTTTAATAAGAACTGTGCGTTTTACTATACAGCAGTTTGTGTCGCATTTTTAACATAATTTATGTCACAGACTAATAAAAACTATACAATTTTTGTTATATTTTGTCCATCCTAAGGAAATGACATGAAATTAGCTGTCATTAAATATTATCATATGTCAAAAGGCATTCACTGCTACTATGCAGAACAGACTGGAACAGTCTCTACTCTCATTCAGAATAACATTCAATGTTCACAGTCAATAACATTTTCAGAGTTATAGCCCTCAGGTACTACTTTATCTGAACCTCGATCACTAGAATATATAAGATTTGATGGTGAGCAGCTAATAATCAGCTGATATATACTAATGTACTGTAGCACTGGTTTGCTTAGAATTACAGTTTACAGTGATCTTATTAAACGAAAATATATTGTTAATTAGGAGTTTTAGCAGTTGTCTCACTCCTCCTGTATTTTTCTTAGAGGATGTCTATGATCCATGGTAATGGGAGTTTCTTTTACATGATTGACGTTATAGAAACTGCTGTGGTCACTAAATGAAGGATAAGTTGCCTGGTTTCCTTCTGTATCTGTGGTTTCAATTGAAAATTTAAATGAATTGATGCAGCTTAAAAAGTCATGTTAATTTTTAATTCACTTATTTTTTATGCCGCATGTATTAGTAGTGGAATTTGTGTGTTATCTGCTCTACCAGGGCAATGTATTTACATGGTCGTACCAAAGTTGTTTTTGCTTATATCTAGGGAGGTGGACGGTGATGTCATCCAGCAATGACTGCTAAAATAACACCTGCAATGTTTAACAGTGTTAAATTCACAGGACTGATGGGGTCTTGGATACAATTGCTGGATTCACAATGACAATTTGACACATTACAGCATTAAAAGACCAGGAAATCTGATGCAACCTTCACAAAGCTCTTCGTCCTGAGGCCTCCCAGCGAGCTTTACAACAAAACAAAAATACACTTAAGACCTAGCCATTTAAAATCAATGGAGCTGCAAAAAAGCACATTCAAGCAGCCACAGACTCAATGGTGCTGGCATTTCTAAAAGGTTGTAAAGTCAAATGGTATAAAACATCAAAGCATTCTGACATCTATTTTGCAGTTTTTAACAGGGTTTTTAGTCACTGAACTGCAGTTAAATAAAGCTTTTATTATTGCTGTGCATGTAATCCGAAGCATATATTTTATTTTATAAGCAATGCACAGTATTTATCTCCACTGTAGCTCAGCCTGTAACCTGCGCAAAAACATGCATATTGTAATGGGAATCAGAAGCTGCATGATACTGTTTATAAAGTGTAATAAATAATGTGGCAGTCCATAGTCAGTACAACTGGAGAATAATGTTCTCTTTAATAAGGTTATGAGCCATGACTCACCACTTTGGCCAAGAAGAACACCACTATGATGAACATTAACCATTACAGTGAAAATAATTAAAATGGTGAGATTGTTTAGGTGTGCGTTCTGTACAATACATGCCAGAAATCTCACACATTATATGCATGTATAGATAGTGGCTTTTAGATGTGCACTCTTGAGCTAAATGCATATAGGACTGTGCTGTAGGTAGCAATGAGGCTCGGCCTTTCCCTTTTCTTCATTGCTTTGCATCAGTTCATGGGCGGTAAACTGCAGCGTGGCAGTGTTTGCTTTGTCTTGCTCTGGCACTGTTCCTCCAAGCTGCTGCAGGCATCCTTGGACAGGCTGTTCACTCTCCCTTTAGGAGACACACACTCTCATAAAGAAGCAGAGGAATGACCTCAGTCCTGCTGCTGCCACTTTTCAGCAATGGAAACCTGCCACAACTGTCCTGCTGGTGTCCTCTTTAAATCCTAAGCATTCTTCCTAGCCTAGCGCACTGCTGTAGATGCTCTTGCTATAACAATTACTGGAATTTTTTTCAGTGCGTATAACTGCACTGCCCTACCCTAGCTGTCTGCCTTTTGTGCTCTAAAAGCACGATTAACTATTTCTGTAAATGTTTAGTCCTGAATAGTAACCTTGTTTTTCTTAAAGCACATTGTGAAATTCTGAACATAAAAACAGACAAAAACCAAATATTTGTCCTGCTAAATGTTATTAGATTTTCAATGCCTACCTGTTATGAGTCAGTGATCTATTAAGCAAACACATTTGAAGCAAAAGCAGAAGAATTCAAGGAAACACCCACATGTCTGGAATACACTCGAGCTGTTTTTAAATAGTGTGCCAAGGTCAGCGCCCTAGTTAGATGTCCAAGCACATACGGCTAATTACAGCTGCATTTAAAGAGAGCTAACTGAGCCATTGGGGACTGAATGTAGAAACATCCAATCTAATGTTAATGTACACTCTGGTTAATTGTGATCAATAGTTTAAGGATTGCACAATTTGTTAAGCTTGTTTGCAGTGGCAGTGACAAAACAGGGAGTTAAAACTCTGACCCAGGGTTCAGGAGACATAAAACAGCATGCAGTTCTACCGTCTGACAGAGCTGGAAGATACTGTCTGCTGGCTGGAGCTGGTGTTTTAAAAAATGCAATATGAGAATGTTTGTGGTTTGCTTCTTCTTATCTGCTTCTGAAGTAAATTTAGCAAAGCTGACAGAATCCCATATATATAAAAAAAACTGTTTTCAACACCCTTTCTTCCTTTGTTTTTGTAAATGTTTTCTATTGCGAATGTTCTTGAAACATCGTGTAATTGGACATGTAATTAGTATCATTGAGAAGTAAATATAATGATGACCAGCACTAGTAATTTACCTCTCTTTGTTTGCAGGACCCATAGAAAAATGAATATAAACCCAGAGTACATCAAAGCTTTTATGCATGCATTAATAAAAAAAATAATCAAACCTTCTCTTGTAGGGAAGTGTAATGAAAATTAAGATGCCTCCCACACAGTCTTTCAAGACAATTTCTAACCTTTTAGTGTTTACTCTGAAGATCACTTTCTTCTCAATTCTCTTTATCACACAAAGCAGAGAAAATCGCTAAGAGCAGGTATGTGTGCAAAATAAATATACATATAAACTTCCTCTATTTTTTTCATTAAGAATAAAATTAACCTGTCAGAAAAGATGTAGAATGTAAATGAGAGGTTCTCCATGCAATTCTGTCTCGTATTACTACTCTTAAAATAATGCACGTAGCTGTGGAACATGTTTAGTGCAGTATTGATCCCATTTCCGAGAGTTATTTTTATTAAGGCCTGGCTAGAACAAGTGTGCACTTGAACTGAGTCTTAATTTTTTTCTCTGTTTTCAGTTACATTTGAGATTTTTCCATCTTGCACATTTCTCCATCTTGCCAGTTGCCCCCAAACCACTGTCAGTGTCTAATGTGAAACTGTTAATGTAAAGCAAAACAAACAACCCAAACAGTGTTAATTGAACGTGTTTTTTTAAAAAAACAATCGAATTCGTCAACCTTAACAGTCAATAAATAATAGTCTATAATTAATAAGAGGCTAAAAGCCTTAATAAAGAAGAAAGTATAATGTTAATTACAAGACTTGCAATTAAGTTGCATTTCACTGAGAGTAAAGAGACAAAAGATACAGTACTTGTGCAGTCCAAATGCAGTACTGCATCCAGATACTGTATTTTCCATACAGTTCCTTTCATTTCCCACCACTGACTACAGTGTTCTTTAAATTGTTAAACATTACCCACCATCTAATATTTTATCAACCATTTAATTTTTTTTTTTAGTACAACTATACAAACATCTCACATGCATAAATGTGTGCAATTGTTCTTATATGGTTGGGAGTGGACTTGATGCACATCCCTTCTATTTACATGCCTTCATATGGGAAATTGGCTTTTAACTGAACTGTTTGTGATGTTATGTGGCATTTTACAGGAATGTATCTGCTGTGTAAATTGAGAACAAACTGTTTTGTCTCTAAATGTCACGATCATTGCCATTTAATATAATTTGTTTCTCAAAGCCACATCTTATACAATATACAACATGTGGCATACAGGATTATGAAAATGTTTGGACAAAGACAGAGAGCACTTAAGTACCTACTTCACATATCCTAAATCCTTTGTGGAACTGACAGAAATCTCCATACCCCTGAGTTGCTTGGACTGTCCTTTTTCTACTGTATTGTGGGAGTGATTCTGGCTGGAGTATAAGTCAGCTGTGCAACTGGCGATTGCTGACCAATTCATTCCCACTTTGCTTGCTGAATACAGCCAGTCTCAGGGAATTTCTTTCAGGTGTAGAAGGAAATGAATCCCATTTTTATTTAGATTATACAAAAGGCATGACATCGATTGATGATATAATTTCCATAGAGTGCCAGGCAGATATTGAGTCTGTGAAACTTATTTGAATCTGAGCAAGTAAAAAACATGATCATGTTTTTAAAGAGCTTTAAACTTTTTCCACGCTTTTCTGCTGAGTCTCAGTCTTCTTCGAGTGAAGGTTATACTACTAGAGTTGGTAGGAGCTCACTGAACAGTGACTGAAATTCTTCAAATTTAAATGAACAAATTTCAGATTTAAATATGAAGATGTTATTTATGAAATTGTGTTTCACTGTTTAATTAGATTTTTCTTTTTTTATGAACAGCAGTTACATTGAATTTTAAATAAAACCTCCAGGATATTTTTTGCAACAATGTTTTTTTTTGATGCAGGAATTAAGATAACTGATGTTGCACTCCAGTAAGTTGCCAATGCTCTCAAAGGAAATGTGTATTCTCTAACATATGTTCGTGGCAGACCCTTTCTTAAAAGGTGAAGATAGGCTTGACATCTATCAGCACTGCTCAACCTTAATATGACAGTGCTGAGAAACAAATAACTGAAAGACACACAGTGCACTTCAGGAGCCCTTGCAATTACAGTGAGGTTATTACCACAGATTGCATTCTGAGTTACTGTTATTCATTGCACTGTTGTTCAATATTACGCTGCATTGTTAAGTGCATAGCTTGATTATAAGTTATTTAAACCTACAAATTTAAGTCACTTTTTAGAAATGTGTATTGAATATTTTGTGGTAGCTAATGACTAATCCTTTCTTTTCTTCTGGTGCTTCGACTGTTTCTAATCCAGTTGCTCAGTGTAAAGATCATTTAATCAGAAGTAACATATTGGACCTCCAAATTTAAAACAAATACGGAGTACCCAGAATGTTTCTTATTGATAATAAGATTTTGCCGATCTGTAATCTAATATCTGCCAGTCATTTATGTTACATTGTAACTGCATTGAGTTTGTCAGTTATATGGATGGTTAACTTCTCATAAGAACCATTAGTAATTTGTCACTGTGACTTAAAATAAAATTTTAAACGGTTGAAAAAAAAAAGTAAAACCATTTTACTTTGGTGTCATCCTATTAAGTTTGTATGTTTACTGGCATTAAATCTTCTGTGGTGTCTTTCCAGTGTGATAGCAGTCAACAAGGCAATAAAATAGTTTTAGAGATAGAACAACATTAACCCTTGTCTAGGAGCTTCTTTTTCCAGAGGGATGATGCAGTTCTAGCGAAACATTTATGTTCAGTGTTCTGTGATAATTTTCCAGGCTTTAATGCTAATCCCGCTGAGGCCTGCTTAATTAGTACGCTTTTCTCTGGAGATTTATGATTCCATGTATTGAAGGACAGCTTTGTTGAGATATCTAAATACCTCGTTTAAACAGAACTCCTATTCATAACTGGAAAAAAAAAATATTGATTTCTCTTACTTGTATACAGTGTAAGTCTGTTTTTGCTTTGAGAGTTGTGTTTTACACAAAAAACGATTTTCTGCACTGTATAATTTAGAAGTGAACATCTTTAATGCTTCCTACGTTTTTATGTTCCTTCAGATCTTTTAAGGGTTTCGTATTTGTGTCACATCTCTTACCGTATTCTAGTTCTGCCATTTTCTCAAATGACACGAGGAACCTCAGTACGAAATTGAATAAAATGCAGTAGAAGTGTAGAAACTTGCTCACGAAAATACTCCTTATTTTTCAAAATACAGTTCAAGGATACAAGGCGTATTGTGCTAGGTGAATACATCTGACTAACAAGCTTCAGGTTTCTCTTTGGTATGTGCTTTGTCAAAAAATATATTTTTTTGTTCTCCCTTGATCCTGAAAAAAGAACATTGTGAGTAAAAAAAAAAAGTGTCTAGAATGCAGAAGTGCGAAGAAGTTCAATGTCTTCTCCTATGAAATAGCTAAGGTGAATATTTCCCATTTTCTTGGATGTTAATGACTGTGGGTGGATTAAAACAGGGAGGGAACTGGACATCCGATTACAGATTCATCCCCGTTTTAGAGGAAATATGACCTTGATTTGTCTAAGCATCTCAGTACAGGTAATGTAAAGAGCCTGACTACGACTAAAAATGTATTTAGTCGCTATTTGTAAAACTGTGGTTTGCTTTTAAACTATTGCAGTAACTGGTTTATTCATGATCGAGATGATTTTTGTTAAACATCACTGTTGTGCTTAAATTATATATCAATCTTTTCATTATAAAGATAATCACTACATTATGTGGCATGTTGCTTGGGTTCAGACATATTTAAGTATTACCTAAATTATTTAAAATACTGTGTGTGAATTGCTTAGCATTGTATTCTTTTCAGAAGTGATAACAGTAATGATTTGTTATAAATGTACAATTTCTATTTGGTAAATTTAATAATAATGGTGTAGAGAACATTTTTAGGTGAGTGGCAAATAACATGATCAAGTTTTTTTATAAGCGTGTTTCTTTAAATGGTGTGAAAAGGGATCCATCTTGGGTCAAGGTGAAGGTAAAACTGAGAAATAGCAGTTGCTGCATTTTGTGAATGCTATGAGAAAAATAGTAGCTACTGTAGTTGTTTAAGACAAACCTGTCATGTCCACATTTTCAAAGACCAGGCAAACGGTGAAAATAGTCTGTGAAATTGTTTGAGATGTCTGTGAGTCTAATGGGCTCTCACTTTCATCCCCTTGAGTATGCATATAGCTGTGCTACTCTTTGTGGGAAGGCCCCTTCTGTGTTTCGCAAGCACAGTATTCCTTAATCAGATGTTTCACCGTAACCAGAACAGAAGTTGAAATGCCGCATCTCACTGTTTGTAAACACCACCGGGCTCAAAGTGAACAATTGTACTTTTCTGTTCTGTATATATCTGTGCTGCTTTCACTATTGTGGAGTTTTTTTTCTTGGCCTTTTGCTTTCCTACTCATCCATAGAAAACGTTGTGTTGTTGTCATCTTTTTCTCTACCAGAACTTGAGAAAGGTTTATCTTTTCTCTCTTGACACAACTTTGTCAAATGAAAACAGATTTTACACCCTTCCACCTATTTTTCAAACATGAAATATGGCTATTTCGATGTCGCAAATGTGAGATATAAAGTCGTAATTCTGAGTTTTGAAGTAGCAGTTCTGAGATATAATGTCGGAATTCTGAGATACCATAGCGCGTTTTTCAAACAGGCTTCCATAACTTTGCAATTAAGTAATGTGACACTATTTTAAGTAACTATATCCAAAAGGCTCTCAACATGTATTAAAGGAATCTGCTGTATTAACAAATGAGTTGCAACACCTCAGCTGAGTGATGCCTGACAGCCATTATGTGACAGCAGCCCCAGAGCACTGTAGATCACATCACTAACCAAATTAAGAGAGAAATTTAAGAAGGCCAGATTGATCAAACCTAGAGTGCAATTTAGCAAGGATATCGGAGATAACACTCTTACCTTATCAGAAAGTACCATGGGATCTTTTCTGCCTACGTTGTCAGGAACATGGAGTAACATCTCATCCATGGGAATGGCAGTTCCTTCAGCACTGTATCCCCAATTTTAGGCATTGCATTTAGAAGTCCTGGTCTAGAGAAAAGAGTGCCATCTGCTGGTCCAGCAGCTCCACCACCACCTGGAGCAGCAACCCTTAGGGGTCTTTCAACCCAGTGCTGACCAGGGAGACCTTGCTTAGCTTCTGAGATCTAAAAGTGTCAGGCAGCAAGGCTTCTTGTAACTGTCCGTAATTATTTTTCATTTTCTGGATTTTGTTCTTCTGCTTTGGTAGAGTATCTATCATTGTTGTAGTAGAATGTTGCTGAGTCAATGGATAATTTGCCCATTTTTAACTGCTGAGAATTTTTGGGTGACATCCCTCGTGATTGAAGTGACTTACTGGATAGAAATGCAACAGAAATTGTCAAATTAGGTGCTTTAGCTGAATCAAACACATAGCAGACCACAAAAAAGAAAGGATGCAAATTAAAAATGCTTAAATTATAAAGATAACTTTAAAGCAGTTAATTTGCAGTCAGCTCAGTTAGTTTTGTAGGTATTTGTTTTTAATGACAATTATATGTGGCCCTTAAAACTAAAATTTATACCAGAGTATCTGATCTTATGTCGTCCTTCAAAGTACTGTTCAATTTAGCACAATCGATAGAGATTCTGTGGTCAGAGCAATCATAGGGATGTGTCATTTCACTCTTTGCCCCTTTCTTGGTGCTAATCAAAAGGCATATTCTTTTTCTGTTAATTTAAAAGAGGCATCAAATACTTCAATAAGAATCTATACCTTCAGTGTAGATACTTGTCTGAATGTCTTGGGGATATTAATGACCTCTACGTGATCATTAAAGATTCTTGACAAAAGCCCTGAAATGTTCCAAAAAGCTTGATAAGTGAGCTATGACCACTTGGTGAAGGACATTGTAAGATGAAATGTATTGAATTCTTTGTTCATTGGTTTTAAATGTTTTTGAAAAGAAAGATACTTGTGCATTGATAACACTTTTTCAGCTCTTCTGAAAAAGGTTTCATTGTTCCTTTCACTGTTCTCTGTCTTTGGAGATATTTAGTACCTTAATGGCTGATAAAGTAAGCAATGCAGCCTTTACAGAAAACGGAATGAATCATGTCATTGTCAGTGGTCAAAGATTCCTTCTGCTGTTATGCTGGCCACTCTTACGAAGTATCATAAATACACTGAAAGAAAATACTCTGCAGGAAGGTGCATCTCTGCAGTACCTCCAGTTTTTTACAAAGAATCATTTTAAATATTGAAGTATTCCACGTTTGTTTTACAAGTGCCACCGATATTAAAATGTGTAATAAAATTTGCGTTGACAACTACATAGTGGTACTACAGTACTCTTCAAATAAAGGCCCAGATTAAATCAAAAGTTTGACTATCCATCTGAACAGACCAGGCAGAAGGGGAAGCCTCTTATGGACAAATGCTCACCATCAGGTAGAGAGTTTGCAGTATTGATTTAATCTTTGCCTAAACTTTATCCATTTGCACACGATGCCATGCAGTTATTGAGTGTGATTTTTAATGATGCAATTTTAACATTAATTGTAAATTATACCTCTCTTATGATTTGTACTTTACTAATCATTCATTGTGTTGATGTGAAGAAACCAGGCAAACACACAACCTCTCCTTTCTTTGATTATGGCCTTTTCTACAGTGCAGATGCTAAAGATGTTGTTCTGTTTGCAATGGCAGCCACTTCCCAGGCAGTAATGCTAATACCATATGCAGCAGAGTAGAGCTCACACATGCTGTTGAGAAACTCTGCCTCTAGAATACACAACTGATCTGGGCTAGAACTGACAACAATTTGATCAGAGATGATATTAAACATGGAAGTTGTCAACATTTACTACACATACTTTATAGATAATCAGTGTCACGTGAATACTTCGTCATCACTGCAGATAGTTTAAAATCCTTGTGTATTTTAATAATAACTTCATTATTATATTAAAGTTTGTGTACTTCACTGGAATCAGTTTATATTGAAAAGTAGTACGGTAGCTCTGTGCTGTGAGAGGAAGCCTCTTTTGATAAATTTAATCAATAAAAATGTTTTCATTTTAACAGCAAGTTTCAGGCCAGATCCCACAAAGTGCTAAATCTGATACCCTTTGTGTGACAGTCAAATATGGTTCTTCTTGCATTTTAAAATGATGAACAAATGTAATTCTATACTGTAAAAACACTGTAAAATTAAAGACTTCCACATTGTGTTATCTGGCATTTTGCTCAGACGCTGTGAACTTGCAATTTGGAATGTGGCTGTGGAACACTTTGGCATAAACTACTTCGGTTCTGTTATAATTATTAAAAATTTTTATTGCATTGTTGGATATTGGAGACATTTTGGTATGTTGCATTTGGCTAATCTGTGAGTTCAATCGGTCTCTCTGTTATAAGAGAGTATAGGTGATCTAAAGTCAATTTTATTGCCTGACTTATAGTCTAAGATTATGGAGAGATTTTTGAAGGATTGGGTCTTTGTGATATAAGAAGACTAAACATAGTGATGTTTTTCACATTGATGTTCGCTGATTCCATGAGAAAAATGACAGTAAAAAGCAGATCTGACAGACATGTGAGCCCTAGATTTGGAGTTTATTTAGCAGATATGTCTGATATGAATTTTGCATGAGTGACAAAATTAATCCTGAGTTGCAGTATGTAACACGTATTAGGTGAATGAAAAGCGCTTCTTTAATGCAGTTCCTTAGCTTATATCCAGTACGTGTCAGTCACTTTAATTGCCCCTGGGGAGAATCAATATTGTACTTTCTGGTTTTAAGCGATTTCAAAGCTTGTGACGTGTGTTGCAACGAACAATAAGTTTGCTAGTCCCTTGTAACATGTAAGGAATTTTTCGATAAACAATTTCTGTGACCTTTTAACAAAGCGAAGGTTTTTATAAAAGTAAAAACTGGAGAGGAAACATTGGTAAGAAGTGAAATAATTGGACTCCCGAGGTATTGTATAGTTATCCTTTACTCTAAAGAAATCCAGTGTTTTGCGGTAGCAGTTTCTGAAATGGAAAACAGGACGTGGCAGGCAAACATGGCTACAGATGGTCAGGATATGAATGGGTTTCAGAAGGTGACATAGGTAATTATAAAGCCTCAATAAGCCTCTCTTTTCTGTTTAAACTGTCATACTATGAATTATTCCTGTGCTCATAACCTCTGGAAGAGGGACACAAAGGCCAATATGTTTGACTGAAGTACTTCATCTCAGTGGGAGCTGCTGACATTTTCTGAAAACAATAAAGGAAGCTTTGTAGGTAAACCAAATGGTATTTATTAAACTACTTTCAGAAGGTAACATGCAGGTTGTACTGTTCTAACCCATAAGTAAATTTACAATGCAAACACTATCAAAAACTCACTAGGGACTCTCTTTTGTTTTGTTTTTTGTTTTAGATGAAGTACAACATATAGGTTTAAATTCAAATGAACTAGAGTTGGAAGAATATGCTGGTTTAAAGAAAATAACCAAAAATGTCAATGCCATGAATGGTTTTTTTTTCCAATAACATTTTTTAAAATCACATGATTTGAATAAATACCTCTCTGGACAGCATTTCACACAAGATAAATGACTTTTAAGGACTCTTGGAGCAGTTAATGGATTCAGATAAATGTACATTGAAAAGCTGAAAATGTGCTGCTTCTTTCAGATCCTGAGTAAATGAATTCTTTTTAAATGAAAACCCAAATATTTAGTGTGCACTGTATTTACTGTCTTAAGCTTTTTAGCAATGTGGTCTAATCATACTGTATTTATGTACTGTATTTTTGTATTTACATGAGTACATGGTTCTTGAGAAGGACCTTTTTTATATTTTAAATCACCTTGAAATGATTAGTTCCAAGCTCCCTTCACAACACAGTATTTAAAGTATTAAAGAAATAGCTCCGAAAAAAAAGGATAGGCTATCATTTTTAAAAAAGCCATTATAAATGCAGCCATCTTAATTCCTTGAATTTTACAGCTTTCAAATTGGACAACCAGAGGAAAGCATGGTGGTGAAACATATGCTCATCTTAGCATATTTCACACTTCTGTAAAGGTTTTCTTGTTGCACTTTGCTGATTCTTAGAACCTGGAATCATTTACCGTCAGTGGTATGTAAATTGAAGTGCTTTTGACTATGTTGGAATGTATGTGTATACATAGCATCTATTTTAACAAATAGATTGATCAAAGATACGTTTGTAATCCTTTGCCAACAATAGGTAAAATCCTTTTGGGAATATAGACTTTATGGGAAAGTCATGATTCAACCTATTAAAATACATCAAAACAGTTTTCTTCACCTATAATAAAGTAAAACAGTAACATGAGAGTAAAGAAAGACACCGTGCATTTTGGAACTAATATTGTAAAGTTTCTTAACTATTGTATAAATAGTTTCTGGCATAATTCGTACCTTTAGTGCTGTGAATGACGCCTTTATAGATCGGGTCATTGGCATGTACTAGACCTTAAGTGACAACACTATTTCACTGTTTACACTCACTGATAGCATCCTCACTAGATTATATAAATGGTAGATTAGATTTACACCAAACAACTGATTGACAGTACTATTACTTGGTCCTTCACGAAACTTACAGTATCAAGGACTGGAATTTTTAATCTAAGCTCAATGGATCTAGAGTGCTTAACAACACCGGACTCTTTACCCTTTTTCTTACGGTTAGGACCCGTACCAATAGAAAATGCGGACAGATATATTCCTAAAAGAGGCTGACCGAGACAAAATGAGAGCATATCTCTCTTCTAAGTGCATGGATACTTCTCAGCCTTGCAGATACTCAAAAGTTGGGGTCGTGCAAAATAACATGGTTTGCAGAAAAGGATACTGAAAACCACATAAAGTGAATTCACATATAGCAAGGGATTACTGTATTTTTGTGATGCTGCTGTACTGTTAAATGTAAAACATGAGTAATAAAGCACAAAATAAAATGTATTCATAATGAGTGGAATAAATACATTTGAACAATTTAAAGAGCAGTGTTGTGTAATCTTGCTATTAAATGTCGTGGTACTGAGTCACTTATTTTACAGACCACAGTGACTGTGGATTAAATGATCAGACCAGATAACATAAAATGCATAGCTGCTCAATTAATCTGTATGGAAAACAGTGATTTGTATAACTAATGTTATCAAGGTTTTCATATTCACAACTGTGTCAGATTCAGAGAGTAACGGTCACAAATACAGCCAAAGCAACATTGTTGGACACAAAACATGCAAAAGAAACAGGGTAGAAGATAGGAGATGTGGGGGTGTAGCACTATACAGGAATGTAACCTAGAGAAAATAAAGGGTCTCAGAATCTATATGGGTCAGATTTACAATAAAATCATTCAAAGGTCATAGTGTTAGGAAAATGCCACAGACGACCAAAGGAAGATTGTAACACAATTGGCATGACAGTATGACATTATATAATGAAAGCACCAATGTACATGGATGCATGTGGAATAAGGACTTACTGTAAACTAAGGGGACACTAAGGGGAAGCAATTTTAAAAGGATATTTTAATAGAAAGGGCTGTGGTACTCCTTGAACAATGTATCCAATCGTGTTGTTGAAGCGAATACCCTGGTGTGTTTCCCATACTCGTTGGTTGAGATCCTTGATTAATTTTTCTTTCACACACCAGATAAGCTAGATGTGCCAAACAGCTTAGACTCATTTGTGAACTTGATGTTCTCGTGTTCTCATTTGACCAAAGTCAAATTTAAAACTGAGATGGTAATGGTCTTAGAAATAAATTTGCTGATAGCAGCCAACTAAGTAGTGGGAGTAGTTATTCATAATGTGTGAAGAATCTGGAATAATATTGGAAGGAAGAGTAAACATTTCCTTGTATACATTCGGATATAAATTATTTCTGAGAAGATGATTTACTCTTTAAAAAGTCATTTGGAAGCTTTTATACAATTAGGAATAAACAGTAATACTGTACATTCATTTAGAGCAATCACAAATATTTTCTCATGTTAGTTAAGTAAAGCCTAATTATAGTGAATAGTCTATATTATAAAATAGTAGAAACATGCCTTTAATAAACTGAGACTTTTTTAAAGACCCTAATGCTCTTCCCACATTTTACTGAAACTAGTTACATGTTATATACTTTTAAATTGATCCCACTGTGTATAAGGCACTTATAAAGTCAGAGAAAAAGTTTGAGAAAATATAATGGGATGCTTAACATAAGAGATCTCTGTGAATTAAATTTGCTAACTGTATTTCAGAGTATTTCCTCTATTGTTAATCTTTTTCCTAGTCTGTTAAATATCTCGACATTTTTTTCCTCAGTTAGAGAATAGGTGATCTTTTTAATTCCACATTTAACAACTTGGCTAAAACACATTTCCTATACACCCCAACAAGATGGAATTGGAACAATGAGGCTGCATTGTGAGGGAAGAGCTATGCTTCAAGGTTGAAGCCCTAGCGCTTCAACAAAAGTGTTTCACCTAGGATTTGATCAGAGTCAAAGAACTTCTTCTGCTACCCCAGCAGAAATTGGCCAGAACGGGACCTGTTTTAATGGGCATCAGTTAAAATACAGAAACCTGAAAATACTTAAGCAAACAACTTTACAGGTGTTACTGTCCTTGTTTGATTCATGGCTCTGCAGTGTTCTCCTGTTGAGAGAACTAAATAAATAGCAAAGGGAATTATTTCACTGCTTAAAGGCGTGTGCAGATTTGAGAGACATTTTAACATATCAGATACAGATTTCTCCAAATCCAACACAGATGCTGCACTAATTAAAACAACAAGATGAAAGACTGCCAAATTAAAACCCAGTGCTAAAAAATGATCTTTAGATGATTGTGCCTATCAGAATTTGAAACCCTTACATGATGACCTTTTAAAGTGAGTGGGAATAATCCTGTATTTACCCATGGAATAGCACAGCTTCATTAGGATAGGCAGTTGTGTATGTCTATGTTTTCTGCAGGTTTTGTCATATTTCACACTATGCAGTGAGCATGTCAGATTAATTGCTTGGTGCAGGTCACGATCCTTGCAAGCACATTTAATTATAGCCAATTGGTGTTTGATAGCAGTGTTGGAAATGGCTGAGATTAATCTGAAAAAAGATCATCATCTATAGAGAAGCAGTGAAATTGAATATTGAAATTATCTGTGGACATCTGCACACAGCGATCATTGTATTTTGGCAAGGTGTTATATACATTTTAATTGGCCCTGTGACAACAGTTTTAAATTTTAATCACAGCAAAAGTGTATGCTATAATATAATTAAAATTTGATGGCTCTGTCTTCATTAATTTTGAAATTGCCTTTCTGCCTAATTTTACTTTACGTGCTCCTGAATTTAAATAAAACATCCTACTTTGGGTAAAGTTGCAATGAACATAGGGCTTTGCATTAGCATTGCAGTGCCTTCTGCTGTCATTGACATGATTTTAAAGAGTCCCAGAACTCAGCACAAGAGATGCTTCACCTACGCATGGCAACGATGATAACATGGGTTTGAAAAATACTGTGGAATAAACAGTCAAATGGGGTCTCTTAATAAATCAGTGAGACAAGTTCTTGATGTGTGGTGGGACATTTTATTACAGTCCAATACAGGTAACAAAAGTGGAATGCATAAACATATGGTGGATTTGTTCAATATATTAACTCTTCCATTGCCAAAGGTCTATATGGCTTACTTGTGCTGATAGCGCAGAAATGAAAAAAGGATTTCTTACTTCCTCATCTTATGTGCAATTTTGTACTACCTTGTGCAGAATACATGCAGAACATTTGTTCTGTAACTTTTGCTGTGAATAATGTAATATTAAGTGTTAGAGTTGTGTTAGAAAAGATTCACACCATAAAAACAAAAACAGTTAACACTGCATTTCTGGTCATCAAAACTTCAGTTTTGAAAATGTACAAGAAAGCTCAGCTCATGGAAACGTCCTTTCCATGAAAAGTCATATTTATCAAAGACTGTTATGACTACTTACATAATGCAGCCATTGCTTATCAGAGTACAGTAGTCCCTCTCAGGGTGAAGAAGTTGCTTCTGCATATTTATTTCACAAAGGTATAGAGGGGATGAGATTTTCAGTTTGGTTTTATTTACTGATACAAATTTGATTTGTTTGGAAGAGTTCATAAACGTTATATTATCTGTGTCACAAAATGAATAACAAATTAATCATAGCCTCAAGCTTTTCCTGTATAACTGCCTTTATTGTGAACTCTTGAAAAAGAAGATAATTTTTACTGTTTGTTTTTTTTTCCTTAAGTACCATTTCTATCAAATATCTTGACTCTGATCCCAGGTAATTTAAATTCATCTTCATCTGTAGACACTCTGAATTCTCCATCTTTTGTCTGTAAATTACTTCCATTTTTTTGTTACTGCATTTTTAAAATATGTCTAAAATGAAACAGTAGAACAAACAGATGATTCTGTTTTTATAACAACAGAGCCCACACTTTATGGTGAATGCATTTTATCTTTACTTTTATAAGTGGGAGAGGAAAAGAATGTTAATTAGACAAATGCAAATTAAAAAATAAATGCAAACTTCAGGTCTAATGTACTTAATCAAATGTTTTAAAAGCAAAATTACAGTAAATAATTACAGTATACAGATCACAGTCATTATATGTTTGATGGTATTGATGGACTTCTTCTCTTTAGTGCCATTCTAATCCTAGCACTGTGAAATTCTGCATTGTCTTGATGGAAAATCAGCATTTCTGGCATGACTTGCAGGAACAGAATAATTGTTGGCTCAAGGACTTTGATAAACTATTGCTCAGGAGTAATTTTGCCACAGTCATTGCACTTCGTCAGTCAGCATAACAGTCACCACAGTGTCCCCACAGTCACCACAGTCAGGATAACAGTCACCACAGTGTCACCACAGTGTCACCACAGTGTCACCACAGTCACCACAGTCACCACAGTCAGCATAACAGTCACCACAGTGTCACCACAGTGTCACCACAGTGTCACCACAGTGTCACCACAGTCAGCATAACAGTCACCACAGTGTCACCACAGTGTCACCACAGTGTCACCACAGTGTCACCACAGTGTCACCACAACAGTCACCACAACAGTCACCACAGTGTCACCACAGTCACCACAGTATCCCCGCGCAACTGCGGTGTCCCTGCACGTGTTGTCTACTGGCAGGTTTCAAGTGCAAAACAGTGTTTATTAGTGAATTGGTCCGCAGAAATAATTGTATCTCTTAGTTGTCAACATGTTATTGTAGATATCGTACAGTAGATCACTTTAATGATGGTGAAATAACTTTGACCAGTGAAATTTTCATTGAAACAGCTGTTCTTTGTGCTGAGTATGACTTTATGTGTGTAAAAGTTGGATATAAATATAGCAGTTTTAACACTAATGTTAAGATCTAAATGGCAATAATTTGTACAATAATTTCAGATTATTCTCTGCCACAATATTTTCAGTTATGTTTTCTAGGGAATTTCTGAGAATCAGTTCTTTTGACAATACCAGAATGATCTTGCAGCATATTATGGCAACATTGGAGATGTTGAAAACTATTCTATATATTTGTATTTTTTCTATATACAGTACTGTGTATTTAATTTTATTGATATCACATTTCCTGTCTTTGTCATAATTCCCAGAGTGCAACCTTTTCATTAATTCTACTTCTATATTCAGGAAATGCATAAGTCATATTTGAAATCTGTCATTTCAGTCACGTTTGAAATCTTGTCAGATGAAAAGAACGTTTGATACAGAAAACGTTCGTCTTAAAACACATGCAAGTGAATAGTATGCTGTGTATTACTTGTAAAATCACCTTAGGCTAATTTTTAATGGTCCATCATCTATAAATAGAGAGCCTGGGTAACTCCAGCCTTGTGCATTTACACCCAGACAAGTACTGGGTATAGACTGCTGAAATTATAACACAAAGTTGTGACACCTACATTTTCTATAATATGGCACTATTAAGTAGTACATAAAAATGATGTCCACAATTACTGTAGAGGACATCATATTACTGTTCAGGCCCAGACAGTATATGTTGTGGAATATGTAGATGTACATTATTTATGCCAAGTGTATATTTTTTAAACATCTAATTGATTCTTTAGAACAATATCAGAAGTTCTTAAACTCATTAATCTCACCCCCTTAATATAGCTCATGTAAATGAGATACCCCCCCTGCCCCCCATCATTATGTAAAGCTGTGAGATTTGCCATCTGCTGTTGAGGGGGCTGTGCATCCAAGTCTAACTTTTGCTTTTCATTCTGACGTCGTGACCTGGAAGGACTCTTGAAGGTTTTCATATTGCTGTCATTCCCTCCAGTCTATTCAGTTGAGTTTTTCCAGATTCCAGTACATGTCTGAAAAACAAGGACCGAGGAACACTGTTCGCGTGAGAAGCTTGACTGTTTTACTGAATCCCCTTTCTGTGGGATGTGAAATCCCCAGCTGCGGGGGCTGTCAATCCTATGTGTTAAAATCGTGTTGCACTTGTAATGTGCAGCGATTTCGCTGCTAATGACATATCCACAGCCGCAGCACTTGCACATTTCAAGGCAGTATGATTTAAATTCCTTGCTTTGGAAACATGTTTCAACGTATTGTAGGTGCCCAGATCCTTGTTTATATAGGTGTACAGTGTATTCTATTGCAAATATAAATACATAAGTAAACAAATAGAATATGGGGGTCATGAGCTTTAGAGTTGTTTGAGATTTCTACCAGTTTGTTGGAAACTATAACACCTCAAACATTTGTACTTTATTTTTTTGCTTTTTGTAAAGCAGTGGTCGGCTAGTCATCAAATTAGGTTCAATTAGCAATCCTGGCACATTTATTATTGATTTCTACCATTATCATATAGTGTTTTAAAGTGTGACCTTTTTAAGTTACAATATTTTATTTTTCACTGTAAATGAGAGCTTCAAAAGTGTGTGAACACATACCAGGAACTATTTATGTTGATTAAACAACTCTTGACATACTGTATTGTCCTCCTATAGCCTATTTTCCATTACCAAGATATAAATATATTTGTTTTCACAATGTAAGTACCATTTGTTGTTTTTGAAGGTTATGTTTTTTGAAGGTTGTTGTGGTTTTTAGTAACAGATCTTAAATTGTAAAGAACTGTTTTACCTTAGTGCAGGTTATGTGTTTAATATGTTCATGCTTAACAAAAAGGAATGTGGTTGAGTTCAATGTGGTCACTTCAGTTTTACGATACAGCCAGTTACTGAATCAAGCTCACTAGCAGAGTTTTGTATAACTGACAGTAATGTCTGATGGTCAAAATATTAAACATTTTTTTCTAAACCCTGCTGCTCATCTAATATCTACTCTGCTGACCCACTTATTTAATCTCTCTTCTGAAACAGCTAAAATCCCAGCAGACAGGAAGTCTGCCCTTGTTCTGCCTCTTTTCAAAGGGACTGACAAGTCAGGCCCTGTCTGCTGCAGACTTATATCCATTTTGCCTTCCTTTCTAAGATCATAGCAAAATTATTAATAAGCAGTTAAGCTCTTTTTAAGCAAGAACAATATTTTATCTGACTTACAGACTGGTGTTTCATTCTGGGCATAGACTTATAGATTCATCTAAAGCTTTTTTTATCATTCATCCCTTCTGGAAAATCGGTGTATTGTCTTAATCTGGGCTTCATTACAAGCTTCCAGAATAAAAAAATCATGTGCAGTGTGTAAAATCTATTTCTCAATCTCTCCCAGTTACAAAGGGAGTTCTACAGGGTTCTATTCTAAACCCAACACTTTCCTGTTCCTACTGTATACTAATAATATTGCTGTTGCTAAGGCATATGTCCACTCACATATCCACTCATGATACCACCTGATTTGCAGTGCGTTTTCATTTATGTTTAGCAGGTTTTATGTGAACTGCACCCTCTGCTAGACTCTGATAAAAGTGGATTTATTTTTATAGTAAATTTAAAAGTAGCTCTAGCTAAAAATGTTCTTGGAAAACTTGATTATACCCTCTTATAACGTCTTATACCTTCCTGCCCTGAGATTTAGTCCCTTTCATACTCCTCAATGTGATGTTTATTCTTTGGTTCATTGGAAACAACCTTATTGATTGTCTATTGTCTCTAATATTTCTTTACTTTGTCTTCTGCGTAACATAGGTGTATGAGGCATTTGGCTGGGTTGTCATTGTGAATGCGAATCTGTTCATAACGAATGTAACTGTTTAGGACAAGGATGATGATAATTATTGTTATGGTGGGATTCTGTATTTTTGTGAAGCACACAGGATGTGAGTTTTTGAGGGACAGAAAATTGTGTTGCATTTTGTTATAATCTGTTAGGACAGGTAAGCAAACTGACAGAGCTTTCTCTTGATTACAAAAGGGAAGATCAGAAGATGTGTTTGCAGTTGAAACCTTTGTGGTTGAAGGTACATGGGCTCCACCTTGGTTTTTCTCAAGATCTCCGCTAAGAAAGCATTTGTTTAGGCAGCTAGCCAGCATGTCGATTAAGATATTCAAAGTCTGATGCTTAATGAGAGATGAAATTCTTTTCCTGTTGCTGCAGGTGTGTGCATTTCGGCATTCAAAGATTTGCTCCTTCTGCTTGCTGGAGAATGTTAATTTGCTCAGAAACCTCTCTGTGGGCCTAGAAAACTGAATCAATGTAGAGCTGAATGTGCCGCTTGTGGATTTGGCACACTTTGCTAGTCATATATCACACTTATTCCCTGCTGTGGTTACAAATGGTAAATGGCAGCCTCTAAAGAATGCTCCCTATGGTGGAGGCAGTAGGAGACTCCCAGTTTGTGCAATAATCAGATTTGACCAGATGGTGATGAGTCTTGTACATTTTGTGCATAAATATTTCTCTCCGAACAGTTGCATTTATGCTGACATTTTATGGCTGGAAAATAAAACAATGCAACTTGCAGGTGTTTGATGAAACTAGGAGGAAAAGCGGTATGCCTAAATATTCAATTGTATATTAGTAACAATTGCTATTGGATATACAGTAAAATACAGTTATCTATGTTGCAGAACTCCTCTCCTTTGTACGTAAGTTAATTTGTTCTCGACATTAATTTTTGTTTCCCATTAAATATTAAAATATATGTTAATTATTAATCTAAGGACCCATTATAGAAAATGAATAATTATAAAGTAAATAATGCTAAAAATGAAAATGAACTTAACTTAAAGTGAAGACAATTATTAAAGTGAGCACAAAGTGAGAGAACACAAAGTGAACAAAAACTAAAGTGAACCTGACACGTCTGACAAAAATCTTCCCTTAATTGTGGTCATGTTGGAAAATTTGGCTTGGTCATGACGCCACTTAATAATGTAAGTTTTAGTGGTGGTAGCTGTAATTGCTGTCTAATTCTGGCAACATCCTTCTGTTTAGAGATGGAGGTGCTTCTGTTTTCTTCCATATGCTTAATTTGTGTCATAAAATCTTCAGTGCTTGATCTGCAGTGTGAGCAGATTTGCTAATAGTAACTATAAAAAAATACTTAAATTCTGCAAAATAAATGTGGTGTGTTAAAATCCTATAATTCTCTGCCTTTGAAAAAAATATCAATTGCTTATACTTATATAGTGCTTTTCTGGACACTCCACTCAATGCGCTTTACAGGTAATGGGGACTCCCCTCCACCACCACCAATGTGCAGCATCCACCTGGATGATGCGACGGCAGCCATAGTGTGCCAGTCCATCCACCACACACCAGCTATCAGTGAGGAGGAGAACAGAGTGATGAAGCCAGTTCATAGATGGGGATTATTAGGAGGCCATGATTGGTAAGGGCCAATGGGAAATTTGGCCAGGACACCGGTGTTACACCCCTACTCTTTTCGAGAAAAACCCTGGGATTTTTAATGACCGCAGAGAGTCAGGACCTCGATTTTATGTCTCATCCGACGGACGGCGCCTGTTTACAGTATAGTGTCCCCGTCACTATACTGGGGCATTAGGACCCACATGGACCGCAGGGTGAGCACCCCTTACTGGCCCCACTTATACCTCTTCAGCAGCAGCCTTCGTTTTTCCCAGGAGGTCTCCCATCCAGGTCCTGACCAGGCTCACACCTGCTGAGCTCTAGTGGTGTGCCAGTGGTGAGCTACAGGGTGATATGACTGCTGGCAAAAGAAGGCAAACCTAAGAAAAGGCTGTGATGGAAGATGTCACCTGGCTTGCCTTGGTGATCTGGTTGCGAGCAGCTTAGCTCTGTTTGCAGAGTTATGTTAAATTCCGAAGATTAAAAAATCATGTTTGTGCCAGAAATAATTGACCATTGAAAAAGATATGGTAAATCCCATTTACATGTGAGCGAATGAATAGGGGAAATCCATGCTGTTTTCACAGGGAAGCCCAAATTGTACATCAAAATGTTAATGAGACTGTTCATGGGAGATGAATGACACAGGTCTCTATTGTCCTGCCTGTGTGCTGATTTTCAGACATAGTGATCTGCAGTGCTTGCAATGGGGTGTACAGTTCTTTTAGATGATACCATGTTAACACTTTTTCAAACACTTGCACTCAAACAAGATATCACTTGACAACCGCAGATTTCCTTGTGAAATTCTTTCATGTAAATGTTTGCTGTACCTGTGCAACATTTCCCCTAATATTTAAAAAAATAGCAGAGTGAGAACTCTTCAGATGGCTAATTGTATCTTAGACCACATTTTCATCTGTATGAAGCTGGTGGGTCCTCTTGAGTAGGGAAAAAAACTGAGCTGATGGAATCCTGCAGAGCTATGAGTCCATTTTCCTTTAATTGCCAGACTGCACATGCAAAATCTCCCTTTTCCATTTTTTAAATAGCCCAAACATCAGATCTCCATGAAGTCTGCTTTGCTCCAGGGCAAAGTGTCAGGCATATTAATTGTTTTATTTTATTGTAGCGGGGTGGAGTTATGCTGGTGTATAGATGTAGATTCACTTCCCTTGATTTTAATTCACTATTTTTTTGTCTATATACAGTACCTTGTTTTCCCCACACTGTCTGAATGACTACGATGCATGTCTCAGCAAAATCAGCAAAAACATTATTTTACCACCATTTAAGATTTACAGTGTACATCTGTTCTCTGTGTAAGTTTTGTTTCAGATCTCAAATTTTTTTTTGACACTTTAAGTGCAAAGAAAAGTGTTTTGCAGCATGTTTTCTAGGGGTCGCCTTAATACTAAACTGTTAAGAGTAAACCTCTCATATACTACTGATGGAAATTCTTCCCACTTCCTTTCGTAGGAATACAAACGTCTTTGCATGCCAAACTATAATCAATCAGTCTGAAAAGGACTAAAAATGCACATTGTTCTTGTGTAGCCTTTCTGATCTTGCAGATGCCTTTAAAAATTCATTCAGACTATGCTTCTGTATGTAGCTACTTCTGCTTATCACAATAGAGAGAACTGAACTAAGCATTAAGGGATGATCTGTAAGTAGAACCCTTTTAATTTCCCAAATGGTAGACCATGTCATGTGAAAATTGTTATTCAAGACCTTTTCTAGTAAAAGAACATTTGGCAGATTTTGATCTGTAACTGATTAGATAAAATTGAATAAAGGTTCAAGGTTAAAAACTGAGGTAGATGTGCATTTTCCTTTTTGTGAATGTGTTGAAGTGATGTAAGTTTTTAAATACATCCTCCTTTTTTCTAGCCAGATGTTAAAGCTGTGTGATTTAGTAGCATTTAGCAGCATACAAAGAAGTTTACATTTTTAAGTTTTATTATGTTGATAAACTAAGAAGAGGCATTTTTTTCCCATTGGTAGTCTTAAATGGCTTATTTTAAAAACCTACTGAAGTATTCTTAAATATTCTGGTGGTTAGAATATGGTGTATCTAGATCTAATTGTTTTTTTCCCATGTAGAGCTGCCTTGGGACAAAAGTATTAATTAACCTAAAGTTAGCAAAGATCAAGAAAGTGAACTTTTGAAAGCTGGGTCCTATTTGTATTATAAAAACGAATAATTGAGCACTGTCTTTTCTTGCGCTAGTGTAATGCAAAGCAGTTTGGGAGGACATAGCTTTAGAAGTGCTCTGTTTTGGAAGAAGAATATTAAATTGAAAGAGTTAGTAAAAATGAAATTTAATACTTTTTAGTTTACATAATTGTTTGCATCCATAAGATACATTCTGCCCCATCTAAAAATTGAGATGGAGTAGGGTATGATCAGCGTAGCAATAATACGAGAAACCATGTGGGGTTGTTATAGGGGCAAGTGAGCTGGTATAAAGAGAGAGGCTCTGCTGTACTCCAGTTGTCAAGGTCTGTGCTGCAGAACTTGTATCTCTCCATCACACCTGGTAGAATGTAAGATGGGCAGCAGTTCATGACAGTGCTAATTTTGCCAAAATTCACAAAAGTGTTGAGGAAGATCTGGTCTGTAACAACAGAGAAGAGAGGTGGCTCTAGCAGAGTGTAAAGTCTCTGTGACTTACAGGAGATTAGTGTCCTAGCTTGAAGCCCAACTGATTCGGATCAAGGAGGTCACTCTATGAGAGAAACTTGGAGAGTTGGTTATGTGCAGCATGTTATGGGCAGGAAGGGTTGAAGAGGGACAGAACTGTAGTAGTGAGCACAGAGAGATCGAATCAGAGTTTCTGAAGGAGGCAGTGTGACACGTGACTGTTTGAAAAATGTGGGACAATGTCCAGTAGATAGGGAGGCGTTGACAAATGGAGAAAATGGATGGGAGTAGGTAAAAGGAGATAGACTGGAGAAGGGGAGAGGGGACAGGGATCCACAGCCAAGGGTAGTAGGATTGGGGGGAAGGAATACGTTCTGAGACATTGGAGGGGTAAAGAGATTGCTGCAGTGGTGATCTGCCAGTTGGTGAGCAGCAGGGCTTTGTAGATCAACTGTAGATGGTAGCCACCCCCTTCTCAAAGAAGGCTGCCAAACCACCTGCATTGAGAGAGGATAGAGGGGGGAGCAGGGGGCAGGTGGGTTGATCAGGTGGAGAAAGTTTTACGAGGCCCAAAAGTAGCAGTTTGTATTTTGGATTGGTATAGGTTGGCTTTGGCAGAGGTAACAGAGATGAAGAAAGATTTTTATATGACAAATAATGCCGGATGAAAATAAATTATTATGGTATTATTAGATAGTTGCATTTAACTTTTTCTGACTTTCTTTTAAAAGAAAAACTCAGCAGGTGTGATGATAGTGCTGTTCAGCAAGTTCTGTGGTTCTTCAGTCTTTTCTGTAAGTTTGTTTTATAGAGGTTTCAGTAAGGGTTCGATGCACAATAAAATTCCAGACATTTCTAGAGCTAAATACTAAAGAGACAGCGTGGAAAATGGAAAAAATGTCCTTAGCGCTTGTAAGCTGGTGTAAACATTAACATGGTAACCTCATAAAAACATATTAATCTGTTTTTAATATTCTGCACACTTTTCAGCATGGAAAAATCTGTAATGAGACTCTTAAAAAGTCATTTATTATAAGTACTAAACCCAGAACAACGGCAATAAACAGCTCTTCTGACAGATCAATGATTAAACATTTTTTAAAAATTGCACTCTGTGCATTGATAGATGTTGTACTGCAATGCACTAATGTGAAAGTAATATAGATCACTAATTTTCATATTAATTTATTGCCATACCTTGCACGTAAAACTGTGGTTATTATGGAAGGAGGAGGTAGAAGCCCAGATCACAGAATATTTGATTTCCCTTAACGTGCACTTTTTTCCATTAGATATGTCAATAACAGCTTGTCTTGCCTTTTTATTGGGTGACAAGACCAATTTCTCAAACTAAAGATCAGTGACTGCTAGAGGCTTTGAGCAACTAGGGATTTTCTTTTCTGAACTTGGGTTTTGATAGAGATGCTAAAAATAAAATGTAAAAATAGTTTGCAAAGCTCTTGTCAGTTGCACAATTTTTCTTACAATATGTGTGATTATTAAGAAGAAATATTAAGAAAAATAGCTTTAGTATGGCACAATAAATGCATTGATATTCTTTGATGTGTAGTTTGGCTTTCTGAACACGAACTTGTTTTTTTCCTTATCGAGAGAAACTGGAACAAATTTGCTATGCAGGCCACAAAAATGTTTCTAAATGATCCTTTTATTATTTTGATAGATAAGCTACCCTGACACGATAATTGTAACTATAGAGTTTGTTAGATGGAAGAAGACTTTAGTCAAGATGTTTATTCTCGTGGTTTATTTTTTTCCCTCTGAATTTTAAAAACATAATTTTATAAATGGGGAGGCAAAATCGTTTGACAAATGACTTGCTGTTGGTGTAATGGATTATCCAATCTGGCATTGTGTTCTCCCAATGGATCTGTAGCTTTTAATAAATACAGAGCCATCCCATTTAGAGTTATGTGCCATGACTCCAGTAAATTACGATATTCAGTTAATTGGGCAAAGGTGATCACTCTGCCTGCCAGCAATATCTTAACATCCCAACTGCATGCACACTTGTTTCTAGTTTACACATACTTGTAAAACATATACCTACATGAAAAGGTTTTAACACATGACCTATATTGTGTAAATTTCATCTGAACGGACTGCTAGTCCATTGCAGAGCACACACAGACTTGTGGAAGACAAATATATGAAAATGTGTTAATTGTATTTGATATTTGCATTTTGGTCCATGGGTTTCTTTATAAAATAAATCCAGTAAGATAATAAAAATCTTTTAATTTAGAGAAAGCGGTGAAGCTTTCTGTTTATTGGCTGATTCTGAAGCTCAGCTCATCTGCTAGATTTGGAAATTTAAAAAATAAAATTTAAACAATAAAACTTTTGTATTGAACCGACAGTTCTTTTAATGCACCCTAAAACAGAGATGATCAAAATTGGGGTTGTTTCCCAGGAGGACACCAGAAACATTCCAGAGGATATTTTGTGGTGTGACGTTTGCTGGCTGTTGCTTTCAGCAGAAGTACACAGCATGTGGGTCTTTTCTGTATAGTTTATGGTTTCAATGTTTCGCTTATTTTTTAATTATCCAGCGTTAGTGTTCAATAATGGAGATTGATATGATATCTTTTTCTGGGATGACAGAGTGCGTCCATGCTGTATATGTTTTTCCTTGGTCACTCATATTGTAACCCAATTGATTAACTACTTGATTGATTGATTTTTATTTGTCCATTTTGTCCATTGTCTCTAAAGGCACAGATGGGTAAATAAGCCAATAAACCTGCTTTGCTTAGCTTATTGATATGGTTCACTGTTGGGTGTAAACAGTGTTTAATTACATAAAGTAATAATTCCAGCTGTTGTCTTACCACCTGATTATTATGTATAAAGTTGTAATGGTACTTGATGAATTGTGTGCCTGGGGTATGCTTGCTCTCCATGAGACACATGGAGAAAAGACAAATTCCTAATGCAAGAAATGTTATATGGCTAATTAAGTGATACGATTTGATCTGAATAAATATCTGTCAGTGTTATTTTCAGGTGTTTGTACAACACACAGCAAGTTGGTATTAGAATTCTGTTGGAACTCAGATCATAATGCAAACTTGTTTTCTCTTGTTTCTCCATAAATGGGAGATCATTTTTGAGCGGCAATTTGAATTCAATTGAATTCATTTTATTTCCTTAGAGATAAAATGCATTTGGTCTAAATTTGAAATGTTTGTTTAAAGTACTGTAGTTTCCATTTAGAATTCCAATCTGTTTGATACAATCCGTATGCTACTCTGACTAGTTGGGTGGATTTACACTTCTTACAGTGAAGTTTCTACGTTTTTTACAATGTTTTTTTGTTACACAAAACAGGTTTGTGAACATTTTTTTCCTGCACATTTTCAGAAATAGAATAAAAATGTCAAAGTGCTCAGCATCTGTTTTTAGCAATAAAAACTGTAGCTTACCACCTCATGTTTTTTGCATGGATATCATTTAACAAAAAGAACGTTCTGTGACTTGTGGGTTGGGATTTGAAAATAAAGAGGTTAAAATGCCTTTTTGAAAGCAAATAGCTTCACTGAACGTACCCTGCACAGTATTATTGTTATGAGAAGCGTCGGGACCAGACTAGGATTTCAAATGTTTTACTGGCATAGTAATAAGGCACTTTTTTAATATGTCTTGAGATGTCTGGAAAAGTGACAGAGAGAATGGCAGGATGACATATTGAAATCTGAAATGAGGACACATTGACGACGTCTTGGCTTAATAAGTGAGAAGGGAGTAGAGTTCATATTTTGCCATCAGATCTAATCTGATAACAGAGCTGTCTGACAGCACTGCTGTTTGTGCCCTGCTGAGGATTACATTTCTAGCTGGAACCCAGGGAAGCTGTTCACATAGTAATTGGTCACTTGTAGAGCGGTACATTGGAAACAGCTCCGCCGAGGTGCAGCCAGTGTTTCTCAATCAGCTGGACCTGATGAAGCAGGTAATGATGGATTGATTTCTGTAATAGTTTAAAGTCCCTCCTGCCCACCCACCTCCTGGACCTTGACTCAAACGTAGAACACGGATGAAATCGTCAGAGCAAGAGCTTCAGTGGAATAAAGGATGGGCTGTTCCCCGGTGGGGTAACAAATACTGCTTTGGCCCTTTTTAGTGCTTGATTTAATAGTCACAGAACATCGGTGGCTGCAGATGCTTTTCAGTCCATTTTGAGTTTATTTTTTAAATTTCACAAGTGAGCAACTGTTGTTTTTATAAAAATGTGCTCTACTCTTTTACCGCACAGTGGGGTTATTTCACTGGCATTTTAATGAGAGCTAAATCTATGAATATAAATAAAGATCAAAGTGATTAGGAGGTGGAAATCCCAAGACGATACTTGAAATCTAAAACAAAGATTGCCAGGTTATACAGAATTATACCAGTAAAACATGAGAAACCCATTTCCACCAAGAACAAATTACACATGAAATGGAAGATTGGGTCTTAATTATTAATACATGTATCAAGCTTGCTGTTAATTTAGAAAACAATATTCTAAACTCTAGCTGTATAATTATTGCAGAGAGTGGAGTGGCTAAATAATTCATACCTGCATGTTTATGCTGTTGTTATTATGTGATCAAAAATAGCAACAACACAATAGTATTTCCTCCCAAGTGAAAATGCATCATGGAATGTTTAACATCAAAGCACCTTAAATCCTTTTTGGATAGAAAGGGACTCCAGGACTGGAATTTCTGTTGATCTGTGTTTCACACTGAAAATGGACTCTGACCTAATTTAAGAACTAGTATGAAATGCAGATTGTTAGCAGAAAGGGATGCACATCTGACACTTACCTTACAAACTGACAAGCTGGTGGACAAGAAATGAATAACGAAACCAAGACCTCTACTGGCCAAAAACTGCAAAAGAAATAACATACTGTAGAAGCGATATGGAAAGCTTCTTATTTAAACACTTCAGCAGAAGGGAGAACTTCCCAGATACACAATTACTTTTGGCCATGGTGGGTGTAGTAATGCGTAGTGCCTCAGAAAAGTTTTAAGGTTCCCCTCCAAGTGCTAATCAGTTTACTTCCAGAGCCATTTATGCATATAAATCATAAAAACAATGTTAACTTTTTCTTACTTAGATGCATCACTAATATTATTCATATTCATATTCAAAAATAGTTTTGCGAGCTTTCCTTTGATGTAAGTTAGTGTACTGCAATAACTAAAAAATTAAATAACCAAGCGTATCTTCTAAGTGGTACTTATTTAGATCCTTAAATATGGTTTCATGACATTACAGAAATAATTGAAGCAAGCTGGGTAAGCTTTTCACGTACAGGTCTACCTGTCACTCCCACACAGCCTCCTGAAGATTTTATATTTTAAATGTGAGTCATTCATTTCTACTTTGATTGCTGCATTTTGACATCTGATCACCTTTTGTGCCTCTTGTGTTGTAGTAATGAGGGTTGATTCTGGTTTGAAGTTTGTATATTGAGCCACATATTATTTGACATGAACAACAGCAGCTATTGGATCAAAGTCTCTAATTGGTTTTAACAAGTCTGTTAATAACTGCTCTCTGATTAAAGGCTCTGGAAGTAAAAGAGTTTTTTTGCCGTTTTGTTTTTGAATCATGCCACAGTACCATGACAGTATTCTAGAGTTAGACTGGATAGAAGCCATCACAAATTCTTACTTTTAGTCTTCCATACCAGTTAGTCTTCCACAAAAACCATACTGTATGTTAATGAGTCAACAAGAGACAACAATATTCTTTCTATGACAGTGTTGTTTTTCTTTCCTGTGTCATAACCTAGCTCATTTAAATATTTTGAACAATTGCTAATACTGTATACCCAGATACTAAAATACAGGGTCAGCTTAGATTATTTTGTCATATCCAAGATGTCATACATTTTGTTGATCTTGTTTTTGAGAGCAACACATCAGAAAAGATTAATATTTAGAAAAGGCAATAATTGTCTTACTCACTGGCTTAGGTCAATTTAAGAACTGTCAGAGCTGTCAGTTGTACTTTTTTAACTACTTAACATTATGAGATTCTAAGTCAATGATAATATTAGTTAATATCGTTTTTTTTTCCTCCCAGGAGTCTAAAAAAGAAATTGTGCATGATTTTGAGTTAGTTCTTCTAATGAAAACTCATAAAAGAAAAATGTGCCTGTAATTCTTGGGCTTCCACTCTTAATCTTCAGGCGAAATGAATTGAAAAGTCATTACCTTTCTAAGACAGTTGGTGTAGCTGACTGACAGGTTTGGACTGACCTGTTGGGGAAGAGACGTTTCTGAAGTATTTACTCAAAGGTCAGTATAAGGGGCATCCAATCTATACAATTTAATTGAAGTAATTGAGTAATGTTTTAATTCAAGTCTAAACTGTAATGATTCAAGACATTAGGTCATCACAGAGCAGTAAGGAAGCAGAAGGATTAAATAACCAATCAGTAAATTACTTTAAAGTTAGATAGCTACCACTAAAATTTCTTGTTCAGGATTTACTATAAAGTTGCTATGCCAATAACTTTTTACTTGAGGCTGTACATAGATTAAAAATCCTTTTGCTGGAGGTGCATGTTAAAGCCTTCTCAGTTAATAGTAATTTTACCTGTAATTTTTTGCATCAGCAGTAAATTAGAAGATTTGAATTGGTTCCTGTAACCAGAGAATTTAACTAGGAGGGCTTCTCTTTAGAAATTACTTTACTGCATTTTTTTAGGTTACAACTGCAAAAATGCATATAGGACATGCTTTTGATGATATGAGTGTGTATTTTCACTGCAGATGTATTTGTGTATGGATTGAACAGTATGTCTAGCAGTGGTAAAGAGGCAAAGAAATATAATTTCTTTAATTTAGGAGGAAAATACATTAAAACTGAACTAAGGGGTTACATAGAAGAAACAATCAGTTATTGTAAATGTAGGCGGTGTTTTGGATGGCCTTGGTCATAGGAGAAAGCAAATGCAACTGTTACACTTTGTAACAAATTTAATTAGCACTTAAAAATAAATTCTTCTTAATAATGTCTTCATTATCATTCATTTATCTTAACCATTCTCTGTCATTACCCCTGAAGACAAGCTTGAAAATCAGGATATGAAACAGAAATTTACTTTTCAATTTTATTACTGTCAGGAGAAAGTTGCTAAATCCCTGTGGAAAAACTCACTAGCTCCAAACTATCGACTAAGACAGTGACAGTAATACAAACACATACAGAGACACAGTGTATGTGCACACATACAATATGTACACATTGCACGCTGTAGCCTGATCTCACCTCAGACACGTTTCTGAAGCTAAGCAAGGCTGTGGTGGTTCTGGGATGAGAGGTCTCTAAGGAAAATCAGATTGTATCTGTAAGTGATGGTAGTGAACCAGTAGGTGTCACGGCATCCTTTAGACCAGAATTCACAATCCAGTATCCCATTATGGTGATGCGGGACACTGCTGTGGGCAGGGCCGGATTTTGGTGTTTGTAGGCCCTAGGCACCTTCACTCCGAAATGTGCAAAAAGAGGGGAAAATGCCAATTGAATGACGTCGATTGACATGATGTACTTTAAACTCTTCTAATGCTAAACCACATGATTGATGAAGCGATGTTTCTAGAACAGTCGTTGGATAGCGTATGATTATTGATTTAGAGCACCTAGAGTCAATCACAAGCATGTTGTTTCAGCTCGTTTTTTGTTGGTCACTACTGTTTCCCTCCTTCGTAGGCCCTAAAAATTTCATAGGCCTTAGGCACTGTGCCTAAAGTGCCTCATGGGGAAATCTGGCACTGGGTGTGGGACGTGCCATCTTTTGGCAGAGACATTATACAATATGTCCTGACTGCTTGGGCATTGAGGATTCTGAAGTACCGTTAGAAACAGTAGAGAGTTAACCCGAATTTCCTGAATTCCCCCTTAAATTCAACATCTGAAGTCATTTCTCACTTGATATGCTATGTCGTGGGGTTGCAGGCCCATAATGGCTGCCATGCCTCACCCATCTGGGGCTACACTTCAGTTGTGGAATTAGAGGTAGCCTCCTACTGTATATCTAAAGTGCTTTGAGACGTCTTTAGGTTGATTAAAAATTAAGACAGAGAGGTGTAAAACATAGTAGGCGATTGTAGAAAAATGTGATAAACCTTCATGCTGATTGTCTTGGTGGGATGTAAACAGACCTGCAGTATAAGTGAACCATAACTGCTATCTTCAGTATTTTGTTTTTAGAAACAGAAATGTATATCTGTTTCTTATACTCAACTAGACCCACTGGGAAAAACTCTTATACCTGAATCAGGATGCAGTAGACAGTGTTCAGTTGTTTATGCTTCTTGCCCAAGGAATGTTTCTGGTTCTAATAACTGCTGTGCACTTTTCACTGTTCATGATAAAGTGGATTCAAATTGTAATCAAAATGCTTGAATATAGAGAGATTTTTAAAGTTCATAAGAAATGTTCCTAGATCTTTGAATCATGTTTTAAGATGGATGTTGTTTTATCTGTTTGTGTGTAAACCCCAGACACAAAGGCTAATTCAGAAGAACAGGATTCATTGATGACTGCTTTTTCACTTAACATACAATCTGACAGCAAACAACTGATGATGTCAAAGCAGGCTAGTAAATTGTCACATGATTTTGACGTTAACAGGACAATTAAAGGGTGTCTAGACTCTTTTAAGTTTATGCTCCAAAAGAAAGTCTAAATGAACCATTTGCTCTTCTTATTGAATGACTAATGGCAAACCTTATTGATTCTGTTGTGGATGTCTCTTGATCGTGGCAGCACTGTATGCATGTGCATAGTGATTGATTACCCCATTTGAGACGTAAGGTAATTTAAGATGTCATTTTGGCTTTTTGGGACATGTCCATTTTGCTGCCTTTTAAATCACTTTTGAAAATATGAATTT
Organism: Lepisosteus oculatus; assembly: GCF_040954835.1. NCBI lineage: Eukaryota > Metazoa > Chordata > Actinopteri > Semionotiformes > Lepisosteidae > Lepisosteus > Lepisosteus oculatus. The sequence goes on along the minus strand of NC_090705.1, from coordinate 6,054,464 downwards.
TAAAATGCAAAACCAGCAGAGATTGCCTATACTGTGTATACATGGCAGCAGAACAAACTGCTTTATAACATTCATCAACATAACTCTGTGGACCCCTGCAACTTCCATTTCACCTCAAATTGAATCTGTTGTCATTTGTTGTTCATTGAAAATAAGAAATAAGCTTTTGGTGTCCCTTAATGTCAGTGTTTGTATTTATTTGTACAATAAAATTAAAATATGAAGAGTTAATTAATTAATGAACAAGGGAACAAAAAAAAAAAAAAACAAGAGACACAGCTGGTCTTGAAGTCCTGCTCATACTGCTCACATCTATGCATTCCAGCTCTTGGACTCTCGATTCCCAGGGTTTCTACTTTACTCTAGCAGTAGTATTTTTCTGTGGTGATCTGACACTATTCTACATATACTGTAGAAGACATTAAACTGCTGTATTTTTAGATTGGGAAAATCTAAAGGCAGCTGTTCTAACCCAATATAGCAAGGCCATTTCCTGCTTTGGCGGAGTAGTGCTTATAAAAGAATAATGTTGATTTCAAAGAATTACAATAGATTGGTTAGGATAGCATCAACCTTTGTAAGTTCTGTTAGAAATTTATATTTTAGTAGTGTCATTCATGTTTACGCTTAGAAACGTTTTGAAAAGGAACAAAAGGTCAACTCTGAATATCTGCACTTTTTTGTTGAGAATTTCACTCCTAATTCCATGTATGTATATATATGTTTTACAGAAACACAGAGCTTTTACATCATGTTTACAGAGCTCCACTTGTTTCTTCCCGAGTTTTCTGCAAGAGGTATCCAATCAAGTTCACAGTTTGTTCTTCTATCCTAGCTGCTCTCCTCTGTTATAATGAGCTGTTCTTAATTAACTTTGGAAACCTGTTTCATGCAGAGAGAAAGGGATTTCTCTAGTGCCAGGGGAATTAGAGGCAACCTGGCAACTTCTAAAAAAAGAACAGTGAGAAAAGCTCTGCTCTGATGAGAGTTAAATAATAGGTTCCTTTGATAACCTGTTATTTGAGTTACTGCCTGACATCCATGTCTTCTAATTGACAATGAATACAAAAGGATTTGGATCACCTGGCTAGTCAGAAAGCAGTCACGTTCTCTGTGTATTGCAGTTGAAAGAATGTTAAATTGAGAGGAAACCTCAGCCGTGGTTACAAGAAAGGAATAAAGATTACATCTGGGAAAGAAATGAATGGGACAGCACGAGCCATTAAATACCAAAAAGGTGAAACCACTTGATATTCAGGTTTGAAGTGACTTTACAGATGATCCGCTTAAAAAACAGATTAAATCTTGATAGCTTGATAGCTCCTTAGAAATTGTGAATCCCTGTCCAATTTAATGACATAACTGTGTTTTGTTAAAAAAGGCAAATAAAATACCAGTACATTTCTGAGAGCTGCGCTTCATTGCAGTCAGAGTCCTCAGGTAAGATTTAGAAAACGTTTAAATGCCACACGATGAGATGAAATTTGATTTGATATCAAAACTTTCAAAAGCTTATCAGAACTTTAATTTTGGGGATTGATATTTGAGGAGCTCAGATAAAAGGACTTTCGATATCCATTGTATATTAATAAAATTCATTCCCAGTTAATGAAATGATGTTCAGGGACATTCAGAATATTGAATATATTAGAATATTGTTAAAAGCAAGACCTCAAGGAAAATTGTTTTTCCTGATGCTGAATGTTTGAACACTGAACATAAAAGAAATAAAAATGTCATTTAAAAAGGAGAAAAAAAACTATTAGCATTTAGAAAATAAATTGCATATGCTATTTGAATTCAAACATTAACAATGCTATTTAGAATTTCATCAACCTAAATTATTCAGAGATTAAAAGGGCAAATTGTTGTAACGTATTATATCATAAGAAAGCATCAAAACACTGTATGTTTTTGTACAGTTTTTTTATGTTTCAGGATCAGTTTATATCTGAAAGATTAATTTCATTTCTGTATCTGCATCCTTACACTACAGTTTACTTGCATCGTCGTTCCTTGTAAGTACAAAAGCAGCACTGTTAATATCTGCAAGGCATGAATGCATTCTCAGTCCCTTCAAGGTGCACTGTACGATCAATGCTATATTCCTCTTCTAATTGCTTTCTAATCTAAACATAAGAAAAGCAATGCGTGATTTTTTTAAGGTAAGGACATTTACAGTTTGTGGTGAGTTTCTAATTTACCTGTAGTGAAACGTTTAAAAATTATCTCCATGAGATGGAAGCTGGGCAAAAATAGTGATAAGCTGTGTGTAGGTGTTTGCTGGTATAATCTTTGGCATTGCATTTAAAGAGATCTTAATTCTTGAGTGGCAGTTATAGAAAGACACAAATAAATATGTTTGAAAATTAAGGAGGATTTGTTAATGAAAAACAGATGTTATTCCTGTGCTTGAATGTATTGTACATCATAATGTATACATCTGAGGCTTAGTATTTATTGATTGTACCCATTCTTTGCAAGCTGTATCTCCTGCTGTGGCAAAAGGTTTTGCTTCACTTTGGAAATATCAAATGATAATTCTGAGTGATGTAGTCGAATGAAACCCGGAGTGATGTTGTATTAACAAATTGAATTACATCCTGCTGTGTAGTTTTCCATACTGTACATACCATTCTTAATGAAAAACTGGCAGAAATGAAACATGTGACCTTTTGAGTCCTATCAAGAAAAGACGTGCATTCCAAAGGGACATGAAAAATCCTGACCTGTTTTGCTCAATTAGAAGTAGTCACAAGGTGACAGAAGTACTTCTAAGCAGTATTAGCATGGCTTTGTCATAGAGTTTGTCACTTCAGAGGAAGCCAGGGAGTGATGCCTCCTCAGTCACGTGCAGCTGCCATTGCACTACATGAGGTAGGAGTTTGCAGCTGTCAGATAGCCTGCAGCTCAGTGCCTAGTGTATTATAGGAAAATTGTATAGGAACCCTGCAAGGTATGTAGGTAATCGGACAGCAGTGTGGCATAGGGGTTAGGACTCTGAACTCATGATGGGAAGGTTGTGTGTTCAGATACTGGGTAGGATACTGCAGTTTTACCCTTGAGCAAAGTGCTTCACTCAGATCACTGCAGTACAAATGCACAGTACAAATGGGTATGAATGTAAGTTTATATCTATAAAGTTATTAACCAGATAAATTGATATACTGTATATAAAGCTGCCTCAGGCCTGGATGTCCAAATATTACCACCTAAAAAGTATCTTTTTTCTAAGTAAAAGAAAACAAGTCTGCGTCTACTATCAGAAAACCCCCTCTGAGCAAGGAACATACTGTAGTTCTTTGCACTTACAAAGACTGGATAGTGAACAAATCAGAGTTGTTCATGATCTTAGGAGTGTTTCTTCAGCCATTTTGGAAAAATAGACAGAATAAGAGTGAAGGTGGAGAAGGAAAACACATCAACCATCCCTTTTCTTACCACAGATGAGACATGCATCAAATATGAGTATCAGGAAAGGCTTTATCGTCCAGTTTGTTATATCCTCTGTAGGATAGCTATAAATAATGGCTAGGATATAAAATCATTCCACCCCATCTTCTTGCTTCTCAGAAACATACTAGGACTCCTAGGACTGGGATCATGTTGGGTTACCTTCCATTCAATCAAGCAATCAAGCATACAATCAAGCAAGTTAAGAAGTTCTAGAAGCAGATTGAAGAAATTATTAAAAATAATAATGTAATGTGGGGTTTGCTGTATGCTGTATCTTTAATATGCTGTTTGTTAATACTATCTCTTCCAGTTGATTTTTGCTATTTCTTTCTTTTTCAATTTGGAAATTACATTAACATTTACTGCATAAGTTGTGGTAGAAACAGTCTTCTGAATTGCCTCAGTCCTGTGATTCCAGTTGCAGAACGATAAAACAGTTTCAGGTATGAGTTCTTACTCTCTGCTTAACCTTAACGGTGCAAATACGACCCAAAGTGATTGCAGTTGTTGTTCTTCCAATTAATGACATTTTCAAGAAACTCTAACCTACAGATTTCACTCAGCTCCATTTGTTTTACAACACAGGGACTGCAGAAGAATTGGAGGGAGCTGAAGGTGTTTTTTTTAATCTTACAAAAGTTCATTTCTCCTATTACAATTGGGTGAGCAAAATTAGTTTGTGTCCAGGTTATGGTTCTGCACAAAGTGCATCTATCTGAATTTCAGGCAACCTTGCAAAGTCCTAGAGATTCCAACCTGAGTTGATACAGTTTAATTCTGACCTTCACCTTTTGTAAGCATTGCAAGAACCTTTCATAACTTAAAAAAATCAATACATCATTGCAACTGGCCAGGACACATATATCTGAAGATTACTTCTAAAGATGAAAAACAATTCTGTGCCATAGCAGACCTCTGTAACTGATAAATGGACAAAATTAGTTAAAGAAAGCTTCACCCTGAAGTTGATGAAAACTACTGCTCTTGAGGTTTTGTTCATGTGAAAATAACAATTCAGTGGTTTTTTGGGGGGGATTAAATGAAAAGGCTTTCTCTAGAGATTCACTATTCTGGTCCTCATATCATCAGTGTCTGCTGGTTTTCATTCCACCTGAGTTTCCCATTACAACTATACCTTGCTTTGCTTGAAAAATGTCAGAACAATTTGAGCTAAACTGAATTCATGCTATAGGGGGTCATACAGTATATATACAGTATATTGAATTTGGGGATGGATGCCATAAAAGGGAAACAAGGACATGAGCCAATTACTAATCTAAATGTTCTGTTAATCAAAATAAAATACTAGAAATAATAATCATACACATGAACGCACTATATTGATTGGGATTTTAGTTTTAATCCTCTTAAGCTCCTGGCTGTGGCTTGTTGGAAGAGGGCTTCTTCCATGGCTGAGATGAGAGAAACTATGCCATCAAATCTCAGACCTCAATCCAATCAAGAATCTGTGGCAGGAGTTCAAAATTGCTGTTCGTCAAACCTGAGGGAGTTAGACCAATTTTGTCGTCGCTCAATTGTCATTGAATAGTGGTGTAAAAAATGTCCGCATATGCAAAGCAGGTAAGACTTATTCAAGAAAACTGGCTGTAATTTCTCCTTAAGGTGTCTCTACCGTATATTGACTCAAGTCTCAGAATGTAGTCATCATAATCTAGGAGAGTCCATACAATTTATATTTTCACTTTGACATTATGGAGTGTTTTGTGTCTATCAGTAGCAAACAAATTACATTATGATTCCATACTGTAACACAATAAAAAGTGAAAAAATCCAAGAGGGGTGCATTACTATAAAATAATATTCTTTTACATGTTAGTATGCATTTAAGATAATATTCTGGGTATCGCTGTCCTTTCAAGCTTTCTTCTTTCTCTTTAATGACAGCACCCTCCACTGCGTGCAAGGAGTGCTTTTTTGTGCAGATAAACTGGTTGTGTCGTATGGCAGCTTGTCGAAAAAAGGAACTCACTACACCCAGTTGATATTTGTGTTGATGTGTCCACATTGGGCACATCACATGGATAGAAAGATTTTATGAATACCATTACTCCCCTTACGTCTTTCTTTCCACATCATTTCTATACAGCAGCGACCATTTCACATGCGCATACCTGCGTGCAGGAGCTGACCCACCATGTGCTGACAGGTTCAGAGCACAAGGTGACTCTTGTGAAAAGACACTGCAGCTGATCAAATAGCTGCAGAGCCTATCTGAAATTCTTTAGCCTGTCACATGAAATGAAGGAGGTAACGAGAACGTGCCCACCTCTTGCTTTAGAACAGAAACAGTGGAATGTGAGCCAGAGGGCACAAGTGGAAACCACATCGAAGTGCATTTTAAACTGAGAACAGGAAGCACTTCTTTACCCAAAGCATTGTGGGAGTGTAGAACAAGCTTCTCAGTCAGGTTCCAGGTTGTTGAAGTGACACCCTAGCGTCTTTCAGGTCCTCAGCTAGCTACTAACTGCCACATTGGGTAGATAGACCAAACGGCCTCCTCATTATTTGTAACTTTTCTTTTGTTCTTAAATTTTTAACTGCTGTGATCTGTAAGAAGTGTTGGGCAATTGTGTGTTTATTCAAGGAGAATTAGGTGGGTAGCTGCGTCAGCATGCGTAGGCTGCAAAGGAACAAGTAATAGGTTTATTCCGTGCTGAAAAAAAGAAGAGAGAAAACACAACGTTTCTCTCTTCTTTTTTTCGACAAGGAGAATTGCCTCATTTAGAAATGTACATACAGTACAACCATTCTTGAATAATCAGACATCTTTCTGATTCATCTTTCATGCTGTACCTTTATCATAAAAAGGGTTTCTTAATAAACTGGGTTTCAAATTACACCATATGGTATCTTCTGAAATGCCTTCATGTATGCCATCGACGTATGGAATAATCATTGAAGGCTTTTTATTTCATAAAGACCACCTATAAAACATATAATCTTTATTATGAAACACATTATCTGTACTAATTCGGTATCATTTAGATTTATCTCTTTTGTCTGTGTATCCCTCATTTGTTTAGCAGGTATTTCCAATTGAACAGTGTAGATGAGAAAAGTATGGGAGATTGTACGAAGAATATTATTTTATCTTCAGGTAATTACTCCAGACCCTCACATTCAATATTAAAAATTGTGAAAACGAATTAAGTGGAGATGGGGCAGCACAGAGGAAGATCTGCTGGTGAAGTGTAGTGCATTCTTATTGTGTTTTAAAGTGTGAAAAGTCTTAATGCATCTGGGACACATCTCATTAATTGTAAAGCAGTATTTGTCAGCGTTACTCAATAGCAATGAAAGAGAAGTTGATCAATAGCAATTGAAGAGTTTTGTGGACCTTTTCAGACCTTTAAATTGATTCATCCGCATATTGCAGAAAGTATTGTTTATATTGCATCATAGGATACAGTATATTATATGTATTTAATGAAAATTATGTTGCCCTTGCAACAGGAATTGTTTTGTTATGGTCATGCCTATTTTGCAGTAGTTCGTTAGTATTTAACACACATAAAGAAGTTCTTGGAAATTGTTTTTGATTTAATATTTTCCGTTTTTATTTTTCTCACCACAAGACTAGGAAATACTGCTCTGGAGCAATATTTACTCCGTCTCCCTGAGCCAAGTTGTTTTCAGCTAATTAAGTGCTATTTTGTACTGAAAGAGAGAGTCACAGTATTTGATTGCCAGAAACATGAACTGCATGACCCCACTGTATTTCAGCTGAGAACTGCCTGCTAGTGCTGTCCAGTCTGTCATGTCCTGTAATTTAAAAACAGCATAAAACAGGCAAAAAAATTAAAAATCAGAACATCAATCTTGAAACTAATTATCTGTGTTCTAGTGGATTACAAAATTGTAAATTTTAGTCAAGTTTTGAGATGACTTTTAGTTCTGTTTCCTGGTACGTTAAGTCTGATAAATGGCAAGCCTACATAATTAATACTGTCTTGTTCCCCCAGACCAAAGGGCGACTGCAGTAACTGTAGATTGCAATTGTCATGGGTGTCACATAAAATGTGCTATTATTAAGTCCAGGCTGAATTTTATTGCAGGAAATACTCATAAATTGAATGGTCAGTTGTTTAAATTACAGGGTGCGACATTCTGTTCCCTGTTCTGGAGCTGTTTCTTTGATGGAGAGTGCTTGACACGAGACCTTCTGAAACAAAACGGAATTACTTTGGTGTGAGAGGAAGACAGGCGGTATCTTAGGAGCTACCGTAGATCTGCATGACAGCACGCAAGGATGAAGACAGCAGTTTAGCCTTTCTGCTGCCTTGGGGTGTCAGGGACAAGCTTAAGGTTGGGAAGAAAACATAAGTGATGTCTCAGAGGGTGGAAAGAAAAAAAGAGCAAAGCAAAGAAGTGAAAAGACAAGTTGAATGCAGAAAACATTTTTTATAATAAACCAGAGCTGTTTCAGGCTTGTTTTGCTTATACAATGGCCTTCAACATAGACCTTATCTTTATACATCTGCTTGAAAACTTGTATCTTTTTTCTCATTAGTGTTGAACAATAACACTGTTATCTACAGCGCTTTCTGCAATGTGAAATTTGTTGTAATTTAAGATGTTGGATTGATATCTCTGAAGTTAAGTCAAGATAAAGGCTCCAGGGTTGATTTACAACCTTAAGTTAAATCCAGCATCCTTTATTGGGATATAATTGAGATTTTAGCTTTGTGAGTGCTGTGCAATTTGGTGATTTGGTTTTGTAAAGAGCTACACTTCATACTGCAGAGTTTTGCTCTGTGCACAGAGACTTGAACAGTTTTGCAGTGTAAAGTACATCTTTGTATGAATAATAAAGATCTGTGCAATTTAATGAAATTGTGCACAAAAGAAGTCAAAGCAAGACCTAAAAATACCTTTTTATTGTATCATTAGTTTGTACATTATTTACTAAGTATAATATAAATCTAAATTTGATTTAAATATTTTAACAGGGAAATGGTTTGTATATACAGCTTATAGTTTCAGACTTGACTTGGAGCTCCTGCTAAGTGCAATATGGAAGAATTTAAAATGTTTTTGCACTGACATTTGTCAATTATTTACTTTAAATGCAGTTAAATTGAGTTATGTTCAAATCTTAATGTATTAAAATACCATGTTGTTTTTTACTTTAAAATGGCAATCCAACTATGGAAAACGTACATTTTGTAAATATGTTCTTCAGTTATGCTTTTAATTGTTTAGAATAGACTGATCGGCTGGGAAAGTGACAATTGAAAAATGGTTGCATACTTTAACAGAATGACACAGGTTACCAACCTGTTTCAGTCACAAAACCTTCATTACAGTGATTGAGGTGACAAAATAGTTTCAACTTTTTAAAACTGCTAAGGGATATGTTTGCAGTTAGCTGATCCATTTACAAGAATGTATCATCATAAAACCTGAAATATCAAATTCAAATAGATATTCTACAAATTATGTTAACTAAAGTAGACATATAAAAAAGGGAAAAAAATAAAATCCAGAAGGTATAGTAACACCAGATATTGTAACAGTCGTGAAATGAATAAAAAAATGAATTTGTTAAGAGTTGCAACTTTAATATTGAAATGCCCTGGAAAGGCTTCAAATTTTGTTGCTGTCTGAGCTTCCTGTTAAGGCATTTTAAATTAGGACTTTTAAATTTAGAATCTGCACAAACTACTCCAAACTGAAAAGGCTACAAAATGCTCAAAGTGTGTAAATAATTGGAAGATTCTCAGTTGAGTAAGTTGCTAGTTCATGTGCAAAGGAATAGTTGGAATGGTCACAAAGTTAGTGTACTGGTCTCTGTGTGTAATCAAAGTGGTTTAGCTTGACTACAGACTGAATGAATCAGTCTCATTATATCCCTTCAGATATTGATTTTCAAGCCTCAGTTCATGAAGTGATATAAAAAATTGACTATGAAACCTGGTGGCCTTTCTACACAAAGCAGGGATAAAGTGATAGGCAGAGAACGGAAGAATGTTTACTTACCCTTTTGATTGCAGTGAAGTCCATCATTAAGAAATATGAGTGGCACACAAGAAGGCATCGCTTGAGAAATATTTGTCTTAAATCTTGTATGATATATACTTTTAGACATGGCAGAATGTTTTATAGTCAGAAGAGACAAAAGCTCAACATTTTAGTCCAAATGAAATGTGTTGTTTGGCACAAGCCCAACACAATACTGTACATAACCCAGTAAGCGCCATGCTCGTTGCAAGCATGGTGGTGGCCGCATTATGTTATGGGTTTTTTACTCATCGGCAGGGACTTTGAAACTTGACAGGGTTGAAGGGAGAACTGAATCATACAAAGTACTGGAAAATCTGCTGGAATCATTCAAGGATTTAAAACTGGTTAGAAAATTCACACTTCAACGGGGCAGTGACCTGTAGCACCGGAAGTGGTCTGACAAGAAGAGAGTCGGTGCCCTTGAGTAGCCTGGCCAAAGTCCTGAGTTAAATCCAATAGAAAATGCAGTATATGGTGAGGCTTGACAATTGCACTCCACCGACATCCCCAACAAAACTTGTCGGAACTGGAGCCATTTTTCAATATTACACTATCCCACTGTGCAGAGCTTGTGGAGACGTATCCAGAAATCCAGGCAATTGCCTTCTGTATTTTCCAAAAATACCAGTAGTTGTTGTCAATGGTGACTCTACCAAGTACCGACGTAGATGGCTAAATATGTACGTGTGCTGACATGCAGCCCTCTTCAACTATAAGAGTATTGAGTTACATTACAGTTTTAAATTTTAAAAAATTAAACATCAATATGCATTAGATGTAATTCATAAATGTGATGTTAGTGGGACTGACTATTTTTGATAGGCACTGAACGGTATATACTGTATATACAGAAAACCCAGGCCTAATTTGAGAAAGTGGAATTAAATATCATGAATTACAGTACAAAAAGACAACTACATGAAATATGTTGGTTCTTAATTAGCAAATGTTAAAAAGAGATAATGCAGTTATATTTCTGAAGTATTTGTAGATATTATTCATCAAATACAAAATACATCAAATCTTGTTCTAAAATTTCGAAAATTGCAAAACTGCAGCCATTGTTAAGGTATTGGCACAGCCTCTATTTATGTTTCGCCATCATCATTACCACACAGCTTCCAAACTAGTGGCAGTGGTCTGCTCTGTAAACCACTCCAAACAGATTCCTATAGGTGTAAACAATCAACCACTTTGCAGGTAAGGAATCAAAACAAGGTATTTATTTGAAACATTTGAGTTAAACACCAATTTAGTTCATTTCACTTACAAAACAAAGAAAAACGGGTGTTTGGTTTGAGTTAATGTTTAATTTTGACCCTATGTGAACAACCTTACTTAGCAAGCATAGCTATCCCCAGAATTCCAGACTAGGTGAACTTTGTTTATGTTTGAAACCAGATTTATCGCCTTTGTTTGGATAGTGAAATGTTTGCCTGTGTGTGTACATGTGGATACCTCATGAGTGCCAGGTGATCTGGAAACGGGAGTCTCAAGTCACAAGTTGCAAACAGAGATCAGCCAAACACCCATGATTTTAGTGCAAGTCAAAATCTTGGCTAAGTTGGTACTGTTCTCATTTGTAAAACAAGACTTTATCTTTATTGTATGGTTTCCTGTGTTTATTTAGCTGATCTGTGTATCTTTTCCATTTATTTTCTTGGGCATCAACTGACTTATTGAAAATATCAGAAAAAAAAAATTTTAACAGTTACCCGCATATTTCTCTTCACCTCTACATTTGTAATTTTTTCCCATAGATCAGTTGTAGAAGTGATACTTTAAGATGTAAATTTAATCAATAACAGTCTTAATCTATTGAGTAACCATGCAGCTCTAATTGTTGCATGACTTGTGAATTCATAGCTTTTCTTCATTTCCCTAGCAGAGCATTGAAGTAATAAAGTTATGTGGACTGTTGTTCCTTTGTGTATTTTAGTGCAGAATCTTTTTAAAGTAGCAATAAATAAAAAACATACCAAAAAAACATCTGAAAACAGTAATTTACATCTCTTTACATCTCCCTTGTGGTCTCCTGACTATGTTAATCTTGAATTGGCAAATCTAAACTGTCCCCATCTGGTTCCATATACGTGCCCTACCATTGACTGGTTTTCCATCAGGAGTTTCCCCAGTCCTGCACCCACTGTCTGCTGGGGTAGGCTTTGATTCACTGCAACCTTAAAATGAATGTTCGATTAGAGTAGGCATTAAGTTGCTGCCTCACATGATATTAGTGTTAATAGCTGACAAAGAGTGTAAGAATATGGGCACTTCAGTGTTTGTTACGGTATATGGCAATATCTTTTGATTGGCCAAAATGTCAGTGCTTTACCCAAAGTGGCTACAGATGGAAGATCAGGTGCTGAATGTTCTTCATAAGGTGTGCACTGCTGCTTCTTTTGGTCTTCATTCTGTACTCCTTATCATGGGTTGAGACAACACTTGTCATACCAGTCAAGGTTGTAGGATCATCTTATGTACATGTACAGTTGTAGATTTGATTCCAATTACAATAATCTGCAAAGAAAGAGCCTCTGTGTTCTTACCACCTTGAAAACAAGTTATAAGAAAAAAAATTACAGCAGTACAAATAAGTGTTTACCTTTGCCAAGAAACAAGTGAAACATAAATATTATTTTGTTTCCCTCAGACCGCCACAGAAGTCCTTGAAAGCCTTTTAGAAGAGGATGATGAAGTTGTTCAGGTAAGGTACAGGTTGACCTCATGGGTAATGGGTTTGAGTCCCCACTGCAGATGCTTCTGTTGTAGTTTTAGTGAGGTACAATACTTTCCCCCAGTTTCTCCAGTCCACCCTGCTGTATGAATAGGGACCAACATTGCTGGGTGTAAGCCCTGCAGTAGACTGACCGGCGTCCTTTCCTTTTTCGAATGCTCCCTAATCTGCTTAACGCCATGGAGACCGGGAGAAGATCTGGCTCGATGTGTCGCTGTGAAGCAGAAGGAAATTCCTTATTTGCATTCTTTAATCTGCGATGGAAAAGGCAGCTTCTAGTCTCCTCAAAGAATTAAGCAATTCATACATTTGCCTAAATATGTCTGGAGGGTAGCAGAACTGTTCAAGACTGTGGATTTGTCATTTTCATGTCAATGTGGTAAAGATGAACACAGTCGATTTAGTAGTGTTCTGTGTTCCCTCGATAAAGATGGAGGTGGGCCTTACTAAGACAGAATGGTAGAAGTAATTCAAGCAGCTAATTCTGAGTGGCTGAGGGAATGGAAGCTCGCTGGTAAGACCACAAGAACCCTTCTCCCCTCGTGCTGTAGAAGGTGGAGGAGAGGCCACAGGGTGAAGGGGGGGACACCAAGCCCAGACAGTAGGAAACTACACTAGCAACCTTGCAGTGGTGGGAGGAGGTGGGTGAGGTTAGGATTGTCCTCTTCCTAGCCTTTTGTCAAGAATTTCAGTTTTGTTTTGGTAGTTTTGTAAGCTATTAGCAAAATGTATTGGAAATTACAGTTAATCTCAGTTTCATATATAATCACATTTAAATGACAAAAAAAATAATTCTATAAAGATGTAACAGCCTGCTGTCATTATGAAACTTTCTGGGCCCATTTGTCTATTTACTTATGCAAGATGTTGTTTTTATGTCACGTTCCACTGTTCTCAGTTTTGACATGATGAAGAAAAATAAGGAAAAGCTGGGTATGTATCTGTTTTTCTGCTGATGGGTAAACAACGCATATACATTATACAATACAATGTTATAGTGTTTTGAACCTGATGACAATTTCAAAATTGTTTCCCAATCAAGCTTATAAATTATAATACAAAATAACTTGCTTCACAATTGTAAAGAGCAGAGATTGATGTTTGATTTATGCCAACTCATGTAAATTAACTCATGTAAATGCAATTTAAATCCCTGCTGTTCAGTTAAGTCTCTTCCTATTTTCTTTTTATACAAGACGCTGTATTTTCTGAACTTTTACTGTGGTGAAGCAGACTGACGGTGCTTGAATAAATCACATCATCTTAGTCTCAGCATGAGTTTAGGGCACTGGTTGATTTCTGAAAATCGACATAAATGCATTTAATATGTTAAATGTGCATTTGAATATTTGTATGTCAGACTGGTCAATCAGAGACAAATAGTCAAAATCTGTTGTATAATGTTGGTGTATTAAAAGGTGTAGTTTTGTGTTGCGTATGTGGATTGCAGGTTTGGGGAAATGTTGAATTCTTATATTGTTCATATTTTAAAGTCCTATCCATTAAATTCATTTAGTTCTCAGTGTTTCATTTGAACATTGATGGAAGGTGATATGGTGTTACCTTTTTGTCTCCTCTTTTCAACATGAAATAAACCTTTACTTGTTCTTCTTTATTGTCCATCTGCTTAATTAGGTTTCTACCTTAGGTTTGTGAGATATTACCACTGTTTTGTCCAGCCTCTTTTCTTCTGTGGAATTTCAGGTACTGCAAGTGTTTCAGCTGCTTTGAATTATTTTTTTTCTTAGAAGGTCGGCTTCTCAACACGTGTCCAAAAACGTAGTCTTTTGAAACTCATGTGAGAAAACTCACAAGAGTCTCTTTTTTCTGTCTGCATGGCATTGCAGAGGTAAGGCCTGCTGCTCAACTTGTATCTTGGTATCAACAAAGGCATTCAGTAGGCAGCAGGATGTTATGGGTTGTACAGCTTGTGTGCTGTCTATTCTGCCTTTGCATTAAAGTCTGGTGTGAATTGTGTTGGATTGCTATGAAATTTAAAGTCGGTTTAAAGAATCACCTGCTTATGTATAAAGGAACTGGGCATCCTTGCTCCAGGTTGCCTTAGAGATTTCTGCATAAGTGTAGTCCAAAACAAATTGTCGGATCTCCTAATGCAGATCTTCCGATAAAAACCTTTAAAAAATAGGCTCCAAACAACGGGCAATAAAACTTTCTTTTGTGTATCTCCACGATTGTCATTGTCTAAATTCATAGAGAGACTGTGATTTTGCACAGTTGCTATGTTAAAAATCTTATCTACATCTAGTAATGTAGACTTCGTTAATCTTAATTTAAAGTGGTATTTTTCGGTGTAAATGTTTTTTAAATATTTATTTTACTAATATTGTTATTTTCATAGCTCTTTTGAGTTTTTCAACTTCTTTAAGTTCCGCTTTTGATAGAATTGACCTCGAGAGCAAAGTCTGGCACCTACAGTTGAGAGAATAAAGATGGGTATAGTCAGATATGTGGCTCACATTTGTGGAATTCTAATACTTTTGCTGGAGATGGAGTCAGACTGGATTAACAGGAGTGAAGAAATAAATCTACAGCAAAGAGAGAGCCCGTGGATGCTGCTAAGTTTTATTGCTCAATGCTGTTTAATAGAAGCCCATACCCTCTGATGTAACATATTATGCATGTGAATATCATAGCCAGAATAAGGGGCTTTGTGCATGAAGGTGATTGATTGCACAAGTTGATCTTTAAAATATGGATGTGGTGCTTCATTGTGCTAACGGTAACATTGATACATAAAAGCTTTCTTTGGCAAATAGCTTGTGGTGCTAAGAGTTGCACCTCTGTCCATTAAGAAACAGGGTTTATATCCATCTATTAAATCTGTTTAAAATTACCATAATTACATGGATCCCAGGAATAAATTTGCATATTTCTAGGACAGTACTCAAAATGTTCATGCTTAGGTTTTATTAGGCCATAACCAAACATCTTAATTTTCATACCTAAATTATTTGTGCTTAGCTTGAGGGTTCTGTCAAATCCTTTTTCACTGCTCTTTCTTTATCTTGAAGCATCTTTTAAAACAAATCTCGAGCAGTATTATTAACTTGATTTAAAGAATGTTGAAGATATGATTGTGGTAATGCAGTAAAAAGATTATGATAATGTTTTGATTGCTGCTGTTATGTATTTAGATATTAAGCATTATGAATTTGGTTTCTTTACTATCTAGATTGTGCTTATGATCATGTCGATGATTAAAAGCTGCATAATATTTAACCCTTTAATCATCAGCCCTTTAATTGAAGTATTTCATAGCAGGAATGTTAAAAACAAGGTTCCCAGTTTCATATCCATCAAGCAATTAGTTCAAATTGAGTTTTTATCGAATGCAATATCCAAAGATGTTTCATTTTGTCTTTGAAAGAAGGCACAGAGGTCTTTGTGTCATGTATCATTTTATGCATGCCTAGAGTAAGAGTTCTTAGTGGAACCCAAGCTCACATCTTTAAATCTTGCTTTCAATTTTGTAAACAGAAAGCTAGGAGGAGTATGTGAGAAAATTATTAATGACCTGTTATTTGTAGAAAACTTTATTATCACTCTGTAGCTGTGCAGCCTCTCTAAAAGCATGCCATTAATTTATTACATTTCAAGCTCCTCTTTCTCAATATTATAGTTTTAAAACCAGGATCTGTGCTTTCAGTATCACACTCAATATAAGTTCAAAGAATCACGTTTTCAGTTTCAAAGACAGGATTATTATTATTTGTTCTCATGCATCCCCAGGGGTCAGAAGTATATTTTGACCTAAATTTTAAAAAGCTTTGAAATCATCAGTGAATTTCTTTTTTAAAGAAGTTGTGAACTTCACCACAGTAGGAGCACTGACAGTTAACAACAGATATTTTTTATTAAAATAAAATACTTTTGCAGTATGTTCACCTTAATTCTATTATTCTTTGTATTGTTTTCTTTGCATGAACTTTTTATATGAATTTGTCTGTTTTTAATCAAAATGTAAAAACTAAGATTTTAAGATCAAATGATCAAATGCTTTTGACCCCATATTTGTAATAGAATATAATTTTTTTGAATATTGGTGTGATCAGTGATTTGCTCACCTTTAGTCTGATTATTTTAGCAGGTAAATCCTCTTAGAGTAAATTTGCATTCACAATGATGGCTTAGAGACCCCATTTATACTGCAGGTCACTTAGTGGAGCAATTTGATTGAAGCACCTTTCTCAATTGCACAGCAGTGTCCCACCTGGAATGTAAATCCATAGCCTTCTGGTCAGGAGATCGCTACTCCCCTCTGGAATCATGGCGAGGTCACTGTTATCTGAAAATTTCCAAACTAAGCACATTTTACTCCCAAAACCACTTTATTTTTAAATGGCTTTTGTATTTCCAGTTACTTTGAGTATTTCACCTCTCTGTGAATGGTTCCTTTTCCACATGTGTAAAAAGTGCTTAAATGTAAAGATTAAGTGAAATCATTTGGGGAAAAAAGCAACAATAATTAGGTGAAAGCAGTAAGAAATATGTGGTGCATTATACAGTATACTGTATCACTTTTCAGCCTCTATGTGTCCCTTTTCTTGTTGTTTTTGTATTTAGTGATCATAACTATATGAATTTTGGGACTGATATGTGTTCAGATCATCCTGCTATTTAAGCATTTTGACTCTAAATGACCAGATTTTTTCAGGAACGAGTTCTATGGGACATGCTTTTATAAGCTGTATAGGAATTTTTGAAAATGTAGTTTGATTATTATTCATCATGAATTAGAAATGTGTTGAAATTGATGTTGCTGGATATGATATTGCATGTATGATTATGTGCAAGGTGTAGGTGCACATCCTCCAGGTTAAAGAAGGAGCTTGTTTTTTTAAAGCATCACCCATTTATTCTTGCAAATAGTCTGTCTTTGAAGAAGAAGAAGCATTTAATCCAGAGATTTCTGCTTTCTGCCTTGGCATAAAACACAGTCAGCCAACTTGTTGTTAATGCCATAGACATGTATTGAGAGTGTATGTTATATACAGTACAAGTAGTACTATTTACTTTTTTAAAACAGGTTTCTTCTAAATATTTGTGTTTCTGGAATTTGGGTTATAACACACTTTGGTGCTATAATTAATTTGCATGGTTTTCATTCCCAGATCATTTGCTGTTCTAGTCACATATATTTTTACTAAACTTAAGTACAGTATTATATGTATTGTATATTGATTAAATGTTTTTACATTATTTTGATTAATTAATTGTTCGTGACTGACCATGACCCATTTGAATGACTAACTGTTGCTTAAGCGCTAAATCACCTTGTTAGTGAGAGTTGATTGGGCTTAACTGATGAGGTGATTTAACCCATTAAATATCAAGAGTGATGAAAATAGAGCTAGGAAAATTGGAGAAGAACTGAAACGTCCTGCCAAAACTGAGTACTGGGGAATATTTGTCAGATGGGTTGACATGTGGCACCTAGGGTTCAGAGATCAATGACCAGGCACATGCATGCCCGGAGAGAAATGGGACAATTCCACAAACCAGCGTCTGCAGCCTAGTGCAAAGCATGTGTCACAGATGTACAGCTCGTATTGATTCCAACAGTAGCCAGACTAACATGCTAGTAGCCTCTGACTTGAATAAACAAATGTAAAAATCATTTATCTGTGTCATGCAAGTTGAAGAAAATGTCAGTGCCTCGGCTACTAAAACAGATTGTCATTTTCCTGATAAGCATTCGAATATTGCGGTTGTGTGATGTTTCTTTTGATACTCAGTATACGGTATAGAGAATTTGGAAAATATATACAACATGCATCTAAAACTTTTCCAGGAGAGTTTTGAAAATGCTTTTTCTTTTGTACAAACACTGGTAGTGAGTTCAGTGGTATTATTACCGGTATCTCTGTGATTACTAGATAACAATGATCATTTGAGCGTATGAGCAACCTATTACATTGTGCAATGACAGCACCTATAAGCTACAGGTAGCTTTGCTGGACCAGTGGGTTTAGTTTTGTCAGGAAAACAATGAGCAATGCTGCAAAATGTATACAGACTTGCTTTCTCCCGGGGTTAATTCATAATGAAATGTTAAAAATTGTATCTAATGTGAACACAATTGTAACCATGAGGACACTAACACGTATTCTTAAACAAGAGCGAATGTCCAATTCACTGATTGCACTGCACAAGATTTCACTGCATTAAACGGAGAGTCAACCAATGATATCTCTAGATAATTATAGTATGACAATTGTGCTACCATGTGATTATTGCTTCAAGTACACGAGAATGTGCTATCTCCTACCTATTAGATAATCTGATATGTTGGAATTACAACATCATGTGCTATCTCATAATTACAAGATAATTTTCTCGTAATTATGAGGTAATCTGCTCTGTCGTCATTATGGCATAATTTGCCATCTCGTAATGATGAAATGTATTTTTTGCCTTTTTGGGAGCAATGTGCTTCCGTACTTTGATCCTTAAGCTTTGACATTCTCTTTATATCATGCAGGTATCACATGCCTAGTTTTTGCCCTGTAATATATGCCTCCGAAGCAGAGAAATCTCCGTTTTGTCAAACAGACAGTGGTTCAAATACAGTAGTAGCTCTGCACATGGGTACAGTCTACACCACCTTTTCAAAGTAGCACATTTTGTGGCCTAATGCCAGCCAGAATTCAAGACAAATTTATTCAGAATTTATTTTGCATTTATTACACATTCTAACACTACCTACAAGTGAAAATATACGCTCCACCATTCTGAAAAGTAATTACAAATGAAAACCTAGAAAAATGGGTCGGATAAGTGTACATACCAGTGTGTATTGTGTGGCCTTCCAAATCACTCAGTAAGCTAATTAGTCTCCACCTGTGTTCTATTGTAGTTATTCTGTTGATTTCAGAATAAAATCAGCTGTTCCTCTGCTGGATAGAGTGTTCTTACTTTAGAAAGGGTGTACAGATCTTCTATAGGCACTGTATGTATCATAATGTACAAAAAGTTACAAAAATCAAGATTGTTAAAAAGAGGGAAATGACAGTGAATACCAGCTTTACAAACATCTTGGTTGTAAAGTGTAGATAACCAGGATTGAACATACCACCAGGACTGATAGACCTCCAAGTGGGATTGGGCACTATGGGCTCTTGAATGTGTGTGCATAGAAAGAATATAATCTTGTCAGCATTGCATACTTTTTTGTCATGATGAATAAATGTCAGTAAAATATTCCCCTATTATATATTCTCCATTATTATATAAAGGAAAATATAAAAACTACCAATAATGTTTTGTGCAAGACTAACATCTTGCTAAGTATAATTCAAGGAGTACCCAGATTCCCTAAGCGAAGAGGCATGCATAGAAATCTTCACATTCATGCCCTTCTCTAGCCTGTAGTAAAAGCCAAGCTTCTTCCTTCAGATATGCTAATGTGATTTAACCCTGGTATTTGCATGAAGCCCCTGCCACACCCCCACTGGGATACAACTCAGATAAATTTCCCTTGGAAGCATTTGTTTCAGTCAGAAAATATTCAGAAATAATATGTTTGGAAAGGAATCATTTAACATTATGCCCCTTAGAGGAGAAGATGATGTGATTATTTCCATCTTTACCCAAGAATGCTGCTAAGCTTTGAATTGTTGGACAGTCCCTCTGCCAGGGTACTTGTGATTTTGAAATTAAGTGTTATTGAATAGTAATGGGAGAAATCATTTACAAGAAGATGGAAGAAAAATAAAACTGAAATATTGTGCAGACTTTTAGATCAGGTGGTGTTAACTGCAGTCTTACTGTATGATGTCAAATATTCAAGTGAGGCAAGGTAATCTGAAGTAAGATTATAGGACATTTAAAATATTGTTGGATTATATTTATTTGTACAAATGGAATCTGCTTTTCCTGAATCTTCATTTCTCTTTTAGCAGACATTCTTAATGAGAAGTATTGTCAGCATGTTAACTATCATTATGAAGGACTCTTTGAAGAATCCTTCCATGGTGATGCAAGCAGTATCTGTGAGATAGCAATGCTTGGACATCTCCAAGAAACTAACACAATTAAAAAGTTTGATCTCTTTTAGGTAAACAGGAAAATAAAGTCAAACAAGGCTTAAAATTCAATTGGGTCAACACAATATACAAAAATATATCAATACATTTTTCAAAGATTTATGTTCCAGAAATAAACATAGAATTAATTTTAAATAGCAGTGGAAACAAATTAAGAAAGACCCAAGGGATTAACGTGTAAGATTCTTTTATATCCTTCTCAACCAAAATTCCCCCGATTGAACTGTATTAGGAATTTAAACCCCCTTATCTCCTGCTTAGAAGATACAGTACCAGTACTGTATATCCCACACAGCTTTGCTATGGATCCCTAGAAATAACTACATTACCTTTTCTCTATGCAACAACAAAATCAGTAACACACACGACAGAATTCAGAAAATTAAATGCACATGACAAATATTATGATCTACAAACACAACCTGTTGAACCTTATGACCCAGGTCATGTCACACACCCCTACCTCGTGAAGTGGTTGGAGCAGGAGCACTGCTACAAACCACATCAAGAAAAAAGTAAATCTAAAAAGAACAAAAACAAAGATGGCTTCCCAGTAAGACACTCCCGATCTCACTATGTGGTAGGAACGCAACTACAATAACAAATTTATAAAAATATTATAAACCAAAGGAATATAAAATCTCACATGCTGTAATTATCTATGAGGTCATGGGGGGTGTGCAGGTGCTTGTCACGCACCCCCTCTGTCTTATTCTCTCTTAGGCAGATGAGTGAGGCAGTCGAAACCTGGTTTTCTTTTCTTGCCCAATACTGGACCTTGATCTTGAAGAGCTGTGCTGATGAATACCACCAAGAAATCATAGCATTGTCAACCTTTCCTAGTCATAAACCTTCTTATAAAAGAGACTGCTAGCTTGTCTGCTGGTGTTTAAACACCACACCTCACCACACAGACCATACCTGTGCAACACTCTCTACTGTGCATTCTGAGAACTCACTCTCGTCCTTTCCAGCAGGAGCCTAGAGCCTAGGAGCCTTTTCCTCCCGGCTGCTAATATAAACCAGATTACTGATCTAGGGGAGTGGGGAGTTACCCTCTGAGCCTGCAGTTACCCTCTGAGCTCACATCTTATTTACACATGGGGAAGAGCAAACATTGTTGATTACAAGCTAACCTTTGAGGAAAACAGGGGTGCCATGTCTCAGAAGAACCAACAGTGATTGTTTCTCCTGAGAAACTCTGCTCTTTTAATGTGTTAATCTCTAGACCTTTTATTGAAACAGTCCTCACATTCAATGCCATGGCCTAGTTTGGTAACCTTAATACACACTATAAAAGCAGACTGAGCAGGATAGTGTGGGTAACCAGCACAATTATGTGGTGCACAACAGCAACAGCTTTCAGAAGTAAACATTAAACAAATATTGTGGCAGCAATATAATAATAGAGTGTCATGACCACCACTTGCACAGTTAGTCAAGTTTTGACCACCTAGACTCAAGTGTGGTAGAACTGTTTTCTTTTATTCCCACGGCTATTAACCTGCCGATCTTGGACAATTGATGGTATATTTTACTTTATGTATTTTTTCTTCCTCGTCACACATCTGTATCTTATTTGTTAATGGGTTCATGTTGTGTTAAAATGTATTGTTATATCTGTTACTTGCCTCCAAAGCAAATTTCCTATCTGGCACAATAAAAGGAAGTAGGTGTAGGGATCTGTATATGGAATCTCACTCCAACTGGATGCCAATTATTCAATTAAGCCAGATGTATCTTATTTTCTCTCAAATAGGTGGCTGTAAACAAAGCTCTTACTCTTCATTATACTTCCCCTTTTCGCTCACTCAAACGTCGCCATTGAGACCAACTGGAATGTAGAATTGGACCAAAACAGGCTTGACAAACCACAAAGGTACCCACAACCCACTCTGGCAGTGTATATCTCAGTTTCCTCATTTGTTTTCATATTTAATGTTGCCTTCTCAAACTATTGTGTCCTGGCGTGCCGCTTGAATGATTTATCAATATGCAAATATGTCTGTCTTCAGAATCGCATATTGAGCAGTATCGTGCTACTGGGAGTCATATCAAGTACTTGTAATGTCACTTCTCCTCTGGCATGTGGTGTCTGAACAAATGTGCAGTACATAAACATCACAAGTGTAATGACTCGCCAGGCAGTCTGAAATGACCTGGCAATTGCAGACCCTGTATTTTTTGGAAGCTATAATTGACATGCATATTCTAAATTGTAGTATGCATCAGCCATCACACTCAAACTCCGTTTGTAGATTTCTTTTTCTACGCCTGAGGAAGAGAGGTATGCTATTTATATTGCCTGTCACGTGCGCCATGACTGATAATCATGCAGAGGAATGGAAAGAAAGGATTCTTTGGTGTTTGTGCAGCCTCAGAGATACAGTCATAACCCAGACTGCTGCTTATCCCTCTCCAACATGAAATCTGAGATATTCTGTCCATAAATCACACTTAAATTCCTCTCTTCTAAGGGAAGCCAGTTGAACACTCATGTAATTATTGTTCTTACAGCAGGACCAAATACCAGAAAAATAGTGTGCTGGAATGTATTAGGGTTTCTAGTCTTTAAATCCATTTGTTATCAGCTCAAAGACAATAAATTGCCATCACTTTTGGGATGAAACTAGATGAGAAACCACAAAGACTTTAAAGAGAGGTAGTTGAATTACAAGTGTAATGCTTTTTAAACCCACTAGTTTTATTTGTCTTGAGTCATTGCCACTTTTTTTGCATTATTTGGTTAAATTAGTATTATGTCTGTAGGTGTACATTCATTTTCTTTCCTGTTAAGAAAGATACTGAAGTGAAATAAGGAAAGCAGTAAAACTCACCATCTTTGAAGTAATTTGGAATGTTTTATACTCTCTAAGATGATTGTATTTTCTGCTTTTCTTAAGGTTATTCTACCTTGATCACTTTCAATATTGCTTATATAACAATATTCAGCATTGAAACCCTGTGGATTTTATATACTTTTTTAAATAAAATGCTGGTGCCAGCCTACAGTGCACTAAATGAGTGTGGTAGTGTCTGATAACCTACAGTATGCTTGTCCTTTTACTGGATAATTCTATCACATTCTTTTTATGAGTAATGTAGTTTGCATCTTCATAATGCTGTAATTTTGGTGAGGAATTACACTGATGGGAGATAGTGGGAGATAGCTTTCTTTCTGCAGAAGAATTTAGCTATTTATTGCTGTAATATGTCATTATATATTAAATTAATCGTCTGCATAAGATGAACATCTGAACTTTTGACATTACAAACAAAAGCATCTGACATTTTTCTTTTTAATCCATTATCTGCTAAGACATCAAATATTAATATCTGTTTAAAATGCAAACTTCTGTTCCCAGTCAAGCTACAGTACTTTAACATGGAAAAACAATTGAGTGAAGTGCAACAAAGTTCGTGATTGACGCAGATTAATCACTAAATACCTTTTATAGGTTGTGAAAGGGCAATTAACCAATCAGTTTTATTTCCTAGAATATTTTTATGATTGGCATCCTCTAAAAGTCTTTTACAACTTGAATATAATGACTAATATTCTATAGGAAACTGGGATAAAATTTAAGATTCTAATAAACCTTTGGACATGAAACTTTAAAACATGCACATAAATGTATAAATTCATTGGAATTTAAAAATGAATCAAAAGTCATGCTGAGAAATGCTAGGTAGTCTCGGAGAAGAGTCCTATGATTCAGAACATGTTGGTTACCCAGTGAACAGAAGACTGTAATTGTGGTGTTCTGCTCGCATTCAGAATACTTTTCCTATCCACAAGAGCCTATCCATGGAGTTTGACGGATTTCCACGTTGGCCTAAACAGGTGGAAGTGAAGGCAAGACTGAGAATATTAAGATTTTCAAGAGGGACATGATAACTGCGATGTCTGTGTTGAGCACAAGGTGGCTGACCAAGTCAACTCCTTGTTTTATGAGTATACAGTAGAAGATGGCAGGATCTGTCAGTTTCCAAAAGCAAAAATTAGGCCTGTTTGGAAGACTGAAAGTGCGAGCAATGATGATCACAAATTCATACTGTAAAAGCTTAACTAGACTGCCAAGGATTAAGGTAGTAGGTTGAAGGTGTCAGATTTTGTACTCGATAGGGTAAACTGTTGAGTATTATACAACTGGAACAAAGAGAAGTGAGGAAACGTCAAATGCACCTTTCCTAAAATTTGAGTTGGTATGTGTAGTAAATATTGTTTATAGTTCAAGTTATGTTAGACATTTACAGTAATATTTGCCTTATATAAAGGTGGCTGGTCTTTGTTATTACTTTATTCCTGTATTTTAACTAGATAAAACCCATATTCTATTAAATCAAATTGACTTTTGTCCAGAGTTTCTTGAATTAGAACTTTCTAGTACTTTGTCTCTAAGTCCTAAACTGGCCCTTTGTATGTTGCTTAAATGAGTGTAAATGTCCATTTTATTTTTGTTCATTATTGTTCTCTTTGATTTCATTTTATATAAAACTCAAAGTTGACAAATGAATGCTTTGTCACACACCTGCCACAAGAGAATTTCTGTTCTGCCAGGCTGAGGGACAGAACTGTTTTATTACCCTTACTCAGTGCATGACAGATTGAGTCCTGTCACTTGGGTGTTTAACCATCATAGAAATACTGGAAAATCAAGAAGATGAACTGTTATTTGGGTACAATCTTGCAGCTGGGAAGTTAGAAAGATAATTTTTCAACAGAAAATATGCTTTCTCAGAAGACAATTCCATGTATGTGTGTAGTAGTAGGAATGCATACTGTATATACATGTAGTGTTCATTTAACCAGGAAAAGACCTGAATTATCTGTACTATAAAACCATCATATTTTAGAAAGACAGCAGGCATTATTCTAAACGATACCTAACAGAAATTCTGTTTAACCATGAAATACAGCACCCAGTAAGAAAGGATATATCTATCTTTTTTTAGATGTTAGGCATAAGAAGCTTTGGATTCACCACCTGGCTGTAGAACTACGTAGGAGAAAAGAGGAATTATCCAAAGGGAAGCCGCAACGGTGGGGCACAGTAGAGAACAGAGAGATTTACTGTGGTATTTCATATCCTTTCAGGAGGTGCTGTCATGGAGGGTTTTGAGTTACAGTAGCAGTAGAGATGAAGGAGGCTACATCTTGACAGTTTTTAAAACTCATTTAAAGTTTGTTTAATACTTAAAATTCTATAATCTCATCAAAGTAATGTTCCAAATGTTTTTATGATGCTGCAATAGTATCTCAGAATATGTCATATTCATAATATTCTTCAGGGTAGCTTTTCGTGTACAATTTATTACATGTATGTACCAGTAAAGCTCATCAAAATATGAATATACTGTTCAGTATATTACATATCTAGATGGGCTCAGAAATGGGTAACTGTACATTTTTGTCATTTAACGAACTGTTTCATTTCCCCCTTTTTAAGTCATAAAGCTCAGTTTGTGCAGTGACAGATGTTCTGAATATCTTCAGCTCTATGAAGGTTTCCTTCTCTTAATTTGACTCCATTATGAAGCTTAGTTTGACTGTGTGCCAAGTTATCTCTGTGTGGTGCCATCTGCACTGTCATTACATGTAGTATATCAGATTTGTGCTGCAGAATTGATCCCATGTGCAGGGAAGGCAAATGATAAAAATAGAAGATCTATGTTCAGAGAGACTTGTCAGTAATGATAGCTACATTTTAAAGCCCCAGCATTCATTTCCATTGATTTGGCTTTGCTGTCTTTCAGTACATGATCTGTGATTTCATGCAATTTTATACACCTACAGTACTGTCTTGCTATATTGGTTTGATTTTTAGCAGAATTTTGCGCATCACTGTTCTTAACATAGAGACAGCATACAGATTTGCTATTTGCTATTACATCTAAGTAATAATCACCCAGTAAACTGATCTAAAACTGTGTTTCCTTTTCCGTGGCTGGTTGAGAATAAGACTGGATAAAATGAAATCAAAGTTGCCTTCAGATAAAGAAGAAATTCTCAACACTGCATATTAGCTTATTTTTGAATCTAGTGAAAAGCTGATGTTGCTTGCTTGTTGCAAAAAATGTTTTTCTCTTGTACTCGAATTCAAATATTTGACTCTCTTAGTCTCGAAGGTTTGTTTCTGTTTTTAACATACAAAAAAGCCAGTTATAGAACTGCAGAAAATCAAAATAAAAAAAATCCAATCTTAATGCTTTATCTCTTTGTTTTACACAATTTTATCTCTCTCTGAATGAGATATACAGTATACAGTTTGTCCAAATAAGCAGACTTGTATATAATAGTTTGCCTTGGATACCCTTTCCTCCAGACTGAAAATACTGGCCATTATACATTGTGAGATGTGATGCAGTGTGTTTCATGTTGCGTATTCTGATCACCAGATTCTAGTCCTCAGTTGTTAGTCCACAGGGATGACGCTCATATCCTGGGATCTTTTAAGAAAAGGTGGGATGAGACCTCCGATCAATTAGCTACTAGCAACCAAGTAAGCTGGATAGGCTGAATGACCTTTCTTATGTTCTTATGTGCTCCCTGGTAACTCAATAATTCAATTCTGACTTAAGTCAGAACTCAAGGTTTTGGTCAGGTCAAAGAGGTTAGGTCAGATCTGGAATTTTTCAGTTTTCTGTAAATATAATATCTTTTGAGGATCTTGTTCTTTTTTATTTTAAGGGGACACTGTCTAAAAATAACCGTTCATTCATTATCCCTTAAATTACAGTAAGCCTTTTGTTTAGTTCCAGTGCACTCCACAAAACAAAGAAAACAAGCAGTTATGATTCCTTCATGTATTGTTTTAGTCCTTGTGAGTTTCTGTGAGTATAGTATGTATTTATTCCTCACAGTACAGTATGTTACTAAATACGTTTGGTTTTCAGAGATGCTTGATTATAATGGAACTGATAGGGAAATAGGGATTCTTGTGCCTGATGTGCATCCCTGTTCACATAAATGTCAACTCTCTTCTAGGATTTTTTTACACAGCATGCTGCATTGATGTTTGATGTAAATGGTTATTAATATAACCATGTCACTCCAGATGGTTCTGCTTTAATATTGCAAATACGTGATTCAAAAGGATGTTTTACAGGCTGTATTTTAATTGTTCGTATAAGTACTGTCAGTCAGGCAGTGTTGCTTCTAAAACTGCATAGAATCCTTAATGTGAAAAGCATACATTTCACTGAAATGCATTTTGTGCTTTTTTTTAATACAACAAAACAAAGCTTTTTCACTTTTCCATCCATCCATTTTCTAACTGCTTCATCCAACTCAGGGTCATGTTTCACAGAGGTCAAGTCAACTCATTATAACTATCTGAACATTTTTAGCATTTGTGACAGATTATGATCTCTGTTCCTCGATTAAGAACGGAATTTGATTGTGGTTTATTGACCAGCAGACTAGAGATGTGCTGAAGATTTCTCTATTTCTTTTGTCAAGTTCAGATCTTGCTACATTAGCTGATTTCTGGTTGTTCCTGTGGTTTCTGAAGAGCTTGTGGGGATATACAGCCATGAACAACATTCCCAATGGAGATGCCACTTTAATTAAAGAAGTCCTTAGGCAGAGAGGTTTATAAAATGAAAACTAAGTGAAAATACCTGGAAGAATAGATACCTGCTATTTGATTAGCCTTGTATGCACTGAAGAGTCACAGATCAATGAACTGTTCAGTCAATGAGTTTGTCAAGTCAACATCGGGGGATTTGCGACATTTCAGTCTGTTTGTGAATAAAGAGAGACCAAGTCTTGTAATTTTATCAACAGTCTTCTTAAGATCAAGTGGACTTATCTCTGCTTTTTACTCCCAGAAAATACTACAGTATATGTTGAGTGGTACGCAAGTTCTACTGTTATGCAGAAATGTACTTTTAGGATGATTTTTTTATACAAAATAATTTTAAACTTTTAATGTTAAAGACCTTCAGGGCTAAGGCTAGGGCTTATCTTTCTTTTTGTGTTACTGTGTGTTGGTCTTTCCTTTGATCATCTATATTTCATCAGCAGTAGCTTTACATTGAAAGTGAATTTTATGCTAGAATCCTTGAACAACTGAACAGCTGTTTTCTCTTCAGTGACAGAGAACATCAAAGTGATGACACACATCTAATTTTACAAGAAGTCACCAACAGTCCTTATCTTTTTTAGTCAGGAGTAGATCACAACGAAAACGCACGTCTTATTCTGTCTGAACTTTTGTTTTGAACTTGTTTAGAACTTATTATTTATTTTTATTATTTTATTATTATGTTATTTACAGTATCTGTTAGAACTGTGTCCTCCTGCAGTGCCTTAATTGCCATACTATGTGCTCCAAGAGTCTTAGGACATCAGTTGTATAACAGTCAAACTGTCAACAAGAGCAGGTTTCAATAACTAAGCTGTAAAATAATACAAATAGGAAATATAATTTATAAAAGCTGAACTGACAGTTTGGAAAAGCTACAGGAAGGTTATTTATTGCCCAAATTCACAGAAACTTTGACAGGTCTATAAGATTGGTAGAGTTTGTTTTTATGGAGCTAAGGCTCTTACCCAGCATACACCTGGTTTTCACTGGAAAACATCAGACAAACTGCACTGTAAGTGTATTCCCGAGTGAATCTAATTCAGTGTTATTAAATGGGCGTAAAGGTGCTGTTATTTTCCTTTACTGTTTTCTTTCCCATTACACTATTGCATAACATATGAAAAGTGATTGTAATGCAGTCAGTTTAGATTAAACCAGCTCAGTCTCCTCAGTCATCCATTTTAATAATCTGCCGTTTAAAAAAAACTTTTAAAGACCATCTGGAGATAAGTCTCATGTTGACTTTTTGGTACTTTATTGATTATGTTTATGGTAAAGGTTAATCAAGTTTTGAATGAAAGCATGTAAAAAAAACGCTTGGCCGTAATTGCTGTTGCACAACAATTATGCCTCCTGCCGTGCTCAGTGTGTGTTTCCCGACAGCAGACTTGCCTCCTTCAGGGTCTGTGTCAGCTTCCGTCTGGCCACAGGAGGTGAGAGGTCTTCTTTGCTCAGCAGGTCCCAGACATTATCTGGGATGGCGCGCTTGCAGAACGTGCCTCGCAAAAACATTCAATTTAATACAGCCGTCACTGAAGCCTTTGTGCACTGAAGTGATGGAAGATGAGAAG
Source organism: Lepisosteus oculatus (assembly GCF_040954835.1). NCBI lineage: Eukaryota > Metazoa > Chordata > Actinopteri > Semionotiformes > Lepisosteidae > Lepisosteus > Lepisosteus oculatus. Next base: position 6,025,018 of record NC_090705.1, on the reverse strand, counting down.
CACATGCTTTCTGTTCACATCAGGTGGTGTCCATTTTGTGGAAACAGTGGTCTGTTCCCCATAGCTTTTTATTCACAGCCATTTGCAGAGTGCACGTAGAGGAGAACTAGCAAGTTCAGCTGATGTTTCTGGTTGAGTATTTTACTGTTATATACCACATGTGTTGCAAATTAATTTGGAATATTTTGATTTGTTTTTTCTTTCATTTGAGATTGCCAGTTATTATTTCTTATAGTCACTCTGGCATATGGAGCTCGAGAGGTGCCCCAAGTGGTAGCCTTTATAATTCAGTCACTTATAATATGAGCCTGTATTTCATGTTCTTTACTGATGACTGCAGGCTAAATACAGCCAGAGTGATTTAATTTCTGTAGCACGATTTCAGTGTGAAAAATTGGCAGAATTAATGTTAGCAAAACAGTTTTAATGATCTCTGCAAAAAAAAAGAACCCTGTGGCATGAAATAAGAGCATATTAATACAGCACATCCTCAATTCTTATGGACTCATTTTGTCTTCAAGTGGTTTCTCTGTCAGAAATAGAGACCAAATATGTTTACTTACAAAATATTGTCAGCACGTGAAGGATTTTGCTTGCTTTGAAAAAACTCCCTGTACTTGGCAGAACCCACGTAGTCAAATTGCAAATGAGCTCTTTAGTTTGTGTTTTCCATCCTCCGTAGAGGGAACAAGCTTATTTTTAACTCATTTGTTTTAAATAAATTACCTCATATTTGTTTTCCAAAAGTTACTTAAACATATCACAGGAAAAAAATTATAGTGCATCTTTTAATGCAGTGTCTGGCTGTTTTCTACTTTGGATGACCTATTTTAAGATTAGCAGAGTATTTTTCATAATCGTGTTCTTATACTATCAGTGTTCTGCTCTGGGTCCTCATTCCCCTTGCTGACAGTGGTATTTTTCTGCTTCACAATCACTGTCATGCTGAAGAATGCACTGAAATGCACCTTCCCTTAGGAATGAGCTGCAGTGAATTTTCCATAATGGCTAGGTATGATATGAAATTCATGGAGGTATTATGAGAAAATCCCTATACACAAAATTAATTTTCCCAGGGTAACTGTTTTCTTTCGTAATCAGCTCTGCTGTTTGGTTTTCCTTTCACTCTGTGTATGGATTTAAGTCCCACATGCTGACATTGTATCTGACAGTTATTAATGTGTTCTCTTTTGTACGTATTGTGTGTAATTGAATAATGTGTAACCTGAAGGGTGTTTGTTGTTTGCAGGTTTGGTATCTGTTGGGGTGGGTGTGCTATCTTCAAAAAGAGAAGACTGAGGAAGCTGAAGCTTTTAAGGAATCTGCAAGAACCTATCTCACAAAGGCCAAACGGGTAGGCATTATGATTTCACTTTTTAAATTTTAATTTCATGACACATGAGGTTGACTACATTCTATGTCATTGTCAATGTAAATGTGCCTGGTGTATCTCAGATAAACATATAAGCGTGATATAAAGATATACCTCTTTTTTTTAGAATCGTTTTTCCATATTTGTTGTTGGAAATATTTATCGGGCTTAATCAATAAACAAGCATCATCAATGTCAAAACCGATAGTCTGTGACTGTCTTATTAATTTCATAGTAATTGACAAATAGCAATTCATTTATTTTGAAAAAAAATTGCTTATTTTATTCAAAGGTATTAAATTTGCACTGTCATAGAAAAATATGATTTTGAAGGATTTTGCCTGAAAGACATAGGGTTGAGTATTGAATGCCATTGTAATGTATAACTTATATTTACTTATATATATACTTATAACTATATTGCATAGTCAAGGGTAAATCTTGCCGTAAAATGGCTTTTGTACACTTGCTCAACAGATATTTTTGACAGGTTGAAAAAAAGTGGCCCAAAATTGAAATTGTATCTCATCTGTTTTGCTTTGTCTTCCTGAATGGGATTTTTCCTCATGCTGAGTTTAGGAAGTGCAGGTTTCTCAGAAAGAACAGGCAGGCTGCAGGGCCTGAGCACACCTGCTGTCCTCTAACAAGTGCTGTGGGAGCCCTAATGACCACAGAGCAGATGGGAGCACAGTGGTGCACCTAGCCCAGCTCATGCTGAGATCCTGATGTATAGAGCATTTTCAGGTTATCCCAAGTAGATCATGAACCTTTCATGAACCTGCATCTGTGACTGAGATGCAGGAGTTGGTAGAAAGATTAGAATATGTACCGATAAGAAAGTTTATTATTGCTGAAGTAATATTTAATCAAAATGCGCATTAAATGTCACTCAATACTCATGTGAGTTTTCTTATTATTCAGCAGAGTCTGCCTGCTAATTTATACTGTGTTTTCCAGACCGTATGTCCTGACAAATATCAGATGGAAATTGAATTCTGAGCTAGTTTCAATAAGACCTGACAGGATGTTGATTGTGATATAATAACTGCCTGTCCAAGGTAAGAAACAAGGCAGTTGAATAAATACATCCAGCACCCTGGAGTATCCTGTCGATATATTTTCAAATGAACATGAATAATATATTTTTTTTTCATCATACTCCTTCAGTTGGAATATTACTAACAAGAAATTAAACAGAATTTTTCAGCTGTGCCAGAGCTCACTAGAGGTTATATAATTTGATAGATTGATCAAAGAACAGAACTTTTTCTGGATTAGTGTTGCATCTTTTTTGAGGCCTATTTTTTAAAATGTGTAGTTCTGAAGCCTCACAACTCTCTCTTTTCACAAAGCCAGTATTTACTTGGCTTTATGCTACAGTATTGTAATGGGTTTAGATGTAATTTAAATCAATCAGGCACATACTGTAGCACATTTTCCATCCTGTTAAATGCTAAAAGTCATGGCATTCTTCACAAATTTAAAACCACATCTAATCATTTTTCACACTGTTTTACCCTCCTGACTGGATTCAAGCTACAAAAAAATTAAATCCACATCTCTTTATTGTTCTCAGCCCTAATCTATCCCTTATGAAAATGCTTCTTTCCGAGTTTTGATGATTAAAGTCCCTTTTTGTAGAGAAAGCTCACGTAATTGAATAATTCTTAAATGTGTTAAGGAGTTGCCTATTGATATAAATGAGCACGGAACAATGTGAGAGATCCAGAATAAAAAATCACAGTAGTCTTAAAGCTGTTTTGTGTTGAAGTAATTGAACTAAAGACTTGTTTGGTCACCCTAAAATGCATTATACTTTCCCAGAAATAAGCAAACACTATGCACACTTTTCACTTGAAAGACACACACAGATTGTGACAGAGATCACAAGTTGGTTACCTATTCAAAGTGCTTTACTAGTAACATGCAATCCATTCACATGTATAATGTGCTTGAAAGTGGGTGCCATTATACTTGATACATTGCCCCTTTTCTACACCATCAAAAAATGTGTCCCAGTTACCAAAACCATTTGTTATCTGATCCCATTGGGAGAATGTGTACAGACAATGCAGTTACACTTAGGCCTTTCCCATTGGCTGGGCAGTACTTTTACACTATCAACTGCTTTCGTCTTGGGTCCTTTTCAATTCATTTAAAGGATTTTCTGCTTCTTGCAACTTTCAGTAAACATAAGATAGGTGCAGTTTTCCCAAAGCTTAGTTTTTTGGAGGTAGAATAAAAACACCCCAATCTCCTGAAAACATTGAAATTGCCGCATTTTTGCTTTAGCTACTTCAAAAAAAAAGTTATTTTCTGAGATGCTGAATGTGTATATGGAACAATTACTGTCTTTCTGTGTTATAATCATTCTGAACATCCCATAGACATAGAAATGTCACCCCCTACTAACTTTTATAGATCACCAGTTTATTCTGTAATGGCTGGTATCTAGTCAGTTGTATATTAAATAATTTTAGTTAGCTCTGCTGGAAATATTTCAATGACATTTCATCAGTATACTGTATGTACTACATGATGTCTTTGTGATTTTAGTTTCCATTTGCTCCTGGGCTAGGATCATAAGTGCAGTTAACAACAAATTACGATTTATAAATACAGTACATTACTATATTGGGATCATAAAAATAAAAACGCATGCATAGTTGTATTGTTCAGTAAACACATGCAACTTTTTCCACAAACTAAATGTGAAATTACATTTCAGGTGTAAATGTTTTAGCAAATAATAGTCTGAAAAATGAGGGTGTTTTGGAGGTATATTTATACTGACAATCACAAGTATATACTGCATGTTAATCACATATTGCTTTAAAATTGTTTCATTTAACAGGAAGGATGAGTGATACTGTTGTGTGCTGTGGTGGTGGTGGATTTTGGGTTGAAACAGGTGGATCCTGTTTCAACCACTGGCAACTGTACAGGAATGCAGTTCTCTCCATGACTTAACACAGACTAACGCATTGCACACATCTGCACACATCTGGTCCATCACACTTGGGTTCATCAGTTTTTAATGAAAGGATGTGTACAGTATATTGTATGTTTTAGTAACACAAGAATGGCTCAGTAAATTGCAGGCTGATATCTAGTTACTTATGATCGCGGACTCCCCAGCTTCACAAACATACAGCGGCACTCCCCTGACAGTGGAGAATCCCACCACCCTGAAGCACTAGCTCTCCTGTAGCGGGACAATTCCCCTGTATCCAGGTCCCTAGGGGGTTGTCACCATAATGAGCTCAGACAACCCTACAGTATATCACTGGCAGTGTCTCTAGCCTCCCAGGACTCAGAACATCATTTAATATAATTATACTGTCTTTACTCACTCATACACACTGGACCTTGTCATACACTTACTCCCATGAACATTTTTCACTTTTCTGTGGACGTTTACAGCCTTCTCACCTCGTACTGTCATCGTCACTCTCCTGGTACACATTTTCTTGCATATTGCCATTCTGATCGGGAGGGCAGCGCTCTCTCATGAGTGACACTTGGATTTCCAGTTCGCAGGTGACACAACCTACCAAGCTGTGCATAATGTGCATTGAGCCCTATATTTGAATAAAATAAAAACATTTCCAAGCACCCCACCTACTGTAAATACAAGTGGGGAAAAAGGGATTCCCATGTAGGTTTCGAACAAAAATAGCAAATAGGTTAAAATCTCAGCATGCTATATTTAATTTGACCTGTACTTCTTTCACTTGATTGGAATTCATGAGATTACTGTGGGGTTTGGGGTGTATGCGGTCCACTTACAAATAAAGCACATCCACTGCATTAAAAACGTCCTTCTTTTGAGGCTCTGCGAGTAGCAGTGCATATGATTCCTGTGTCTCCACTTCTAACATTGATGAGTCTCCTTTTGACATGTATCCTTCGCTGTCTTCCTCGTGATACAAATGCACTGCATGGCCTCCACCATATGTTCCAGGCAGTCAGCTTGAGGGAAACCTCACTGCAGCCTGGGAGGAGGGACCTCCAGCCGAGGTTATTGGAAAAAGAATAGCAGATGAATAACAACAGTGTAAGCAGAATATTAATTGCAAGTGTGATAAGTGACATACAGTGAAAATGACTGCTGCAAGCAGCAGGTAGGAGATATGCAGGCATCTTGTGATAATCGTCTGATTTTTTTATTCCTTTTTTATTATCAGATTTCATATTTATACATTTAAAATAACAGCTTTCTATAGCAAAAAGAGTAATGTGTAATGTGTTTTATGAACAATATGATAACCTTTGTTATTATAATTTTGCCCACTATATGAAATAGCCACTATACTTGTAACTGATGTACACTGATAAAGGTAATAGAAGAGTTGTTGTACAAAACCAGCATCTTAATCTAACGGTTGCCGTCAATATTTTATATTCTGTATATACATTGTGTTTAAATTGTAGAACCTCAAGATTAAAGCATATATAATTCTTGAGAAGTGTCCTTACTCCTACTGTTTAGTATCTCATGAGAGTTGACAAGCTCTAGTACAGTAATAAAGTGAAAAACACTGAAAAAGCACATTAAAAGAATAGACATTTGGAATGTGACCCTCAATCAGAAAAGGGGTTTGCAGATTGTTAAATTCATACATATCGGCAAAATATGAACAAGAAGCAAATCGACTTTCCCTAAAGTACCGAAGAAGTATTTGACTGTTCTTGAACTAAAAGTGAATCTATTGTGCATGTTTTATTGTATGAGTAAATACAATCTTTATCCCATACCCTAATAGTTTTTGCTTCAGATTTTATTTGTGAAAGTTTTTGTTAGTTAAGAAAGGCTTGGAATACTGACATGCAACACTCTAGAAATGCAGAACATGTACTTCCAAAAGTCAAAGGGAGTCTTAATAATGCAAAACATTGAATGTTCTTGACATTTTTAATTGTATATTGTCTCATCATACCCATGCATTTATATGATATTTAAATTAAAGTCACAGTTCAGTATTCATGGCCTGTTCAAATGATGGTTTAAGGAAATGCACACCTGAATTATTTTACATTCATCCAAACGTATCCTTTTTAGGAGATCTGTAGAAGCAGCTTTGTGTCATTTTTAGAAAAGCAAAAATGGATACATTTTGAATTAATTTGCAAAAGAGGAGGAAAAAACGCAGAAGATCTAACAGACAATTCAACACAATATATAATTAGGGATGCTTGTGTGTATTTCAGACTTGCAGGTGTGGGTCATGATAATGAACCAATATCCATGTCTTAAATTACTGTATGAAACCAACAGCATTAAGAAGACATTTGGATACAAAGTATACAAACACACAAATAGTTTGACATAGTGAGTGACAGGGAGGATGGAAGCTGAGATATAAAGCACAAGAGAATAAAGAATAGAACAGGTGAGAAAGTGTCCAAATAAAGGGAAATCTGGCAAAGAATAAGAAATATTTTCAGACACAGCTGGGAAAACTTCATACGTCAGAAGATGTTCACTCACAAGAGAGTAGTCTAAGTGAAAGTGCACTGAAAGGCCTCCTTGCTCATATTGCTCCAAAAAGGATTTGACTGTTGCTACTGCAATAGACAGTATAAAGCCATTTTGGTGGTTTTATGTGCTAGCAAGCACATAAAATGAAAAGAAGAGTAGTAACAGTGAAGAAAGTCTGAAAAGCTGCACATGAAACAGAGATATAACTAAATGTACACGCAACTGATTGACCCAAACATGTAGAATAATTTATTTAGTGTGCTTGTGTTTGCATCTCTGTTTAGAAAAGGAAATGATTCTGTAGGTGATATTTTAGAGAAGGCAATATTATAAGGTTGATTTCAACCACATTTATCAATGTTATTAAGTTGTATTTTTCTCATAAGGATCTTGGGTTTGATCTTCTGGATTCTTATTTTAAAAAGCTCTCTTAATTCAGGAGAGCAAATGGTAGAGAAATGAGGAGACCAAATGATGTGACAAATACAATACACACCATTTTGAACAATAACATTGCTTTATAGAAGCCAAGGACTACATTTAATCCCAACGTTTAGGCATTTTGGAGTAACTCAGAAGTGAGACAAGGTCTTTGACCCAAAAAAAAACATTTTCGTTTTGCGTTTTTGGAAATGTTATTTTCTTGTTTATAAGTCACAATTTGCAAAAACAGAAAAAAATGGTCAGAGATTTGCAATTTTTCAGTTCTGTTATAAATGTTAATGCTGATATAAATCCAGATAGAAAAACATATATAGGAACACCTGAGCTGACTTTTCTGACAGACGTGGTACAGCTTTAAGAAAGGTTAAAAAATGTGATGTGGAAAAAGCAAATGCCAAGATCATTCATAGCTACAGTACTATATCTTACAGTTTTGTTGTTTTCAGCCCAGATTTTGTTCGTTTATCCAGATGGTATTTCTTAATCTGTACCTGTCTATCAAAAGTCTTCAAAATTAATAATTAACAATTTAAAATAAGGCGTAACATTACCTAGCTTTATGGAATTAAACTTTCATTAGTTTAGTTTTTCTCTCACCACCCATCAGGAATTTTTTGGAATGACCAATTTTAAGATTGAAATGGTGACATGTACTGTACCAGTAAGACATGGACCTTACTTTCATCTCATTTTGCTGTCAGTGCAAATTCATCAGTTTGTTTTTCTGTGCAGTTAAAGATCTGGATTTGTCCTGCTATGACTTTTCAAGCAATTTAATATGTTTGGTGCAGTAGAGGGTTGTCATTTAGCAGACACATTTTTGCTACCATGGGGTGATCTAGGTATAGTCCTGCATGAGAAATGGCAGAATATTCTCTTCAATATTCACACTCATTAATAGAATGCTGAACATTTTAGTGAAATATCTCAACCTGATTCCCAGCTTCGTATTCCTTGACAGGTGTAGAAGTTCTGCAAATAAATTGGTTCACCAACATATATTTAAAAATGACTGGATGATGAAGGTGTTTTTTCATCCAAGTCCAAAATCAGAATTCTCGATATGGCCCTAGAGGCAGAGCAGTCAGATTTTGAATGTCGTCTTTCTTCCAGATCAAAAATAAGGTCTGTGAAGTTAATTCACACTGTGTCTTTATCTCGGAATCACTGTTATAGCATCAATAATGTCTATTGAATCATTGTCAACTTAAATCTGGGCTTCACACTTACTTGCTGTAAAGATTTTTCTCACTCTAAAGGCATTTGTGTAACTTCAGTCAGACACCATTGTAAAAAATGAACCGTATGATGTTAGCTCTGCATTCAAACTTGTAGGATGGATGTATGAAAAAACTATTGTGTGTAAACGTATATGGTTCACAAGATATAGGATAAACTTTATATAAGAACATTTTCAAAATGCCACATAAATAGAACTTGGATGTGATTGAGGGAAGAAAATAGGCACTGAGGACTATACAGTATCAGTATAATTCTAGATAGTAGTTTTACTTTCAATATTCTGAGGCTGCTGTATTTTAATACATATTTTGCATCATTTTTGCATTAATTATATGTATTATATTTTATATATATATATTACATATGTAATATTTAATATAATACATACATGACTTTGAAATAGCATGGCCAATTGACTCCATAGCAGGCATGTGCATGGAGAGTGAGATCATAAAATGACCAATCATTAAGGTTAATTATGGGATTGACAGTTGGATGCACCAATCAGATGAAGGATGGAGTAGGTGTTGGAGTGACATACATTTGTATGTTAATTTAAATGCATTTCCATCCCACAGTAATACTGTACCTTGTGAAGTACGAGAATGTTATAGTCAGTTCATACTGCTATTTTGGTTCCTCCATGATAAATGCATATGCATACATATGCATAAACATATGTGTATGTATACATACATATACTGTACAGTAGTTAATGGTGTTTATTAATTATTTGATGAGTAGAAAAAGTATTCCAAACTACTTTTTATTTTTCTGCAAGCTTTTAGGGTACATTTGTATTATTTAAAATAATTAACATATTGGATATATTCTGAAACATTCAAATAAGAGACTTTTTTGTCTTTCAAAAAAATCATGTATTATTAAAACAGTTGTGAAGCTGCAGTATTTTAAAATGATTGTGCTAGTGGGAAAACAGCAACCATAAACTTTTCTTTAGTTATTCTTCTGCAGTAGAGAAAAATGTTAATAAGAGTTCATAACTGGTGGAGCCATGGAGAAGTCAGTATGGAGGAGTGGTATACTGTAGTTTTATTAGTAATTTAATTCGATATGGAATTCAATTTTTGGTTTAAGTCGTTCAAGAATTATGGTCGATTTTCATTCTTTGCCATTCACCCACCTTTGACTAACCTGATTTTAACATTGCAATGTAAGACAGGCTTATATATTAACATAAGAAAGATTACTTTTATGGCATTATTTGTTTATAAAGAGGCTGCATTCACAATGCAATGTTTGTTTCAAGTGAGAATGGCATTTTTTTGCCACGTGTTAAACTAACCCAACTACTAAACTGATTAAGAAGGGGAGTGATTAATTTAGGAACTGTGTAAAAAAGAAAAGAATCATAGAATACAATTAGAAATATACAGTATAGAGCAATACACATTTACGCCTTTCAAAAAGATTAAAAGACAGCAGAAATAGTTGAATAGGGGTACATTTTTAAAGTTGCCATAGTAAATCTACAGCCCTAATTATTTTTAACATTTAGTGTATAAGTGAAACAATTATAACAATCAAATGTACCATTACATCATTTGTTCTACTTCACCTGACCTTTATCCCATCTATAATAGGGTTGGGCAGAGCTACTCCACAGAAGATGGATTAATGGGGGAGCTTTATGAAATGGACAATTTAAAACCAATCAACCAATCAGCATTACATTTTGGAGGTGGGAGGAAACCAAAGTATCCAAAGAAAACTCACTTAACCTTATCAATATACAAGTACAAGTCAAATAAATAGATGCACCTTTTAATTTCTTGAATTATATTGGAAACTACACAAACCACAGATCTGGTTGGGGTCTTGAATTAAAAAGAACCACTTGGAATCCTATCTGAACATTCAGATTTTTTATATGTCTTTATATGTTATAGAAAGAAATATCCAGGACAGGAAAAACAGGGAAAAAGAACAGACACAATACTGCACATTGTCCTTCTTCAAAAGTACATTTTTGAAGATGTGGGACACTTAGGATATATTTTTTATTTTTATAACTCGTGAATTTTCATAGTAAAATTTACTTTCAGGTGAGGTAAAAGGTTCTTTATTTATGTTAGCTGGAGGTTGCTGGAGAACGGATACATTACAGTTATTTTATAAACTCAAACGTGAGATAAATATAACTGAAAAGGTTAATTTGCTTTATGCTGATGTGTCTAGTTACAAAGCTCAGTTCTGAAAAGTTGAGGTTGTCTTGTGATGTGTTTTGTGATGTATAGTATGCAATGTTGTGTTTTGATTTTACTGGTAAAAATATTTATCATTCAACCGTTGTGCAGCTTATGACTCAAGTGATTTTGTAAGCATTATACTATTCATTTATTTGTTTAATACAGAATAGTTTATCTGCAGTGAAAACAAACTTAATGGTCATGTTTGGAGGATATTGGAGATCAAATGTTTTTGCAGTATTTTGAAAAACGATTATAAATGTTTTCGTTAATGAAAAATGTAGCATTGAAAGCACATACACCCGCTTAGGCGGATATGCCTAGCTTGGGGCAGATAATAACTACACTTACATTAAAAAATTATAATACAAAACATCTGTGAGAAATTGTTTAGCTGTAGCCATGTAAACAAACATTTGTTTCAATAATGTTGACTAGAAGAGAAATGTCTTCTAAAGCCTTGAATCACCCTCATACTTCTCAGTGTGCATATTATAATTAGGAAAGATGAAAATGCAGAAATGCCATTTATCAAGATAATTGGCTAAACAGTATTTCAGTAACATTTTGAAGCTATTTGATATGTATATGCATTGTGAAAATTAAAATGCACAATTGTACATGAATGATAACTAAAAACTTTGGAATTTACTGACTTGACTGTTTTTCTATATCGGTAGTTTGAAATATTACAAAAACATGGTGGCTTATGACCATTTTGGTTCATGCAGGAGCTCCATTTTGTCCTTCTTTAATAAGTGCTACAGTATGTGTGTTTTCGTTGCTCGAGTATTTTTGGAACAGATCTCAATTTGTAAATGCATTACATTTTAATGCCCCCTCTTCATCAAAGCAGCCTATGCAAAAGCAAGGGTGGATGTTGCTGATGTATGTCAAATTTCAAATCAGTTGGCTTTCTGGCCTGGAAAAGAAGGGCTTAAAATGTTTGAAAATGTAGTCTGGGCCACCATCTTAATTAATGTAGTAGCAATATTGTCGGCATGTGTAAATTGAATTCTTTAGATGGTGCTATTTTGAATTTTGAATTATGCGTATGACTATGAGCTGAATTAGCTTTCAGATACAAATATACACAGTAATATAATGATCGTATTGGTTGATGCAGTAGCACTGTTTGACCAGCTAAACAGATTTTGAGAAGTGGCTGTTACAAAGCAGCTGCGAACTGCAGTCTGCCACAGTGTAATCACAGGCTGAGATCCACGTGCCAGGGCTAGGGGTGTTTCGTTAGTTTACCGAGCAGGGCCGAAGGTGGAGGGACCAAGACTCGCAGAAGACAGTCGAGGTGAAGTGAGGAGAGTAATGGCCAGCTGGGATGAAGCAGATGAGGCTGTTGTCAGTAGGAGCAGGCAAGAAAGAACATCACTGGAGCGCTTCAGTCCAGTACATATCTGGGGATCAAGATGATAGGTTTACGATGTTGGGGTTTCAGGACTTTCAGGGTTTCTCTAACTCATCGTGTTTAATAATGTGCTGCACTACCACGGGTATCTCAATGTCAGAGCACCTTTCCAGTGGCATTTTGGAAATTAAATAGGGGAGAGCAAAGTGTATGATTAATTGGATGATTAGATGCCTGATTAATAGGTGCATGGATGTACCGTTTACCCCAGAATGAATGCGGTCACTCCTGGGAATATAGCGGTTTCCCGGAGCAGCTGTGAATTGTGTGCAACCACTGGCCTGGACGTGACAGTAGCAGTCTAAAATGTAATGATTCGACAAGCTTTGGTGTCACCATTTTGTTAGGTAGTGTGACATATAACCACAGAAGGAAGGAACTCAAGGGGACAGCGGAATTAGGGGTCTCAGAAAAAGGTACAATTTTTTCTGCGTGTAAAAGTGATTTTGTAAATTTGTTCTGTGATATTCTTTGTTTGAAATGTGGAATTAGCACAGTGGTATGTTTTGTATGGTTTATTTGTTGTATGTCTATCTTATAGGGTGTTTTCAGCAGATGGTACACACAAGACCAATGAAGTGGTTTAGAAATCTTTACTAGTCTGAGTTCAGTGCAGTACCTAATTTAAGAACTCTTTTCCTGTTTTTTTGCTTCACCCTGTTAATCAAGCGAGTACAACGTCCTGGACACTTTAATGTACCCCAGTGTTGGAGTGATTAATGTATGAAGGTCCCCCATATGGCCATAGAAAGGAAAATGCACAAACAGTTGGCAATTTCAGACCTGACTTCAGCTACAAAGAGCTCTTGTCAGGCCAGCTGAAAAGATCAATTTGATAAACTGGTGAGAATCACGGTAAACAATGCAGTCATTTTAAAAAGGAAAAGCTATGAAGTAGGAAAAGAGGTTTGATATTTTTGCATTATACAGGCAGCAAGAAACTTGGCACTGATTTTTCATGATGCACAGGTTTGGTAGGGATGGAAGAAAAGTTAACCATCCCAGTTCTACAGGTACAGTATATCGCAAATTTCTGGCAATTCTGCATTAAAGGGTCATCCATGAGGGTCCATATCTGCCATCCTGATGCCATTGCTTTAATACAGTGTTTGGGACTGGCCCCTGGCAGCAAAACTTAAGTTTCGGGATCATATGATCCCGAATCCCAAATCTTATTCCACGGATTCTTTTACTATGAAACCTACAGTTGCTCTTGATACGAACTGTATCTAGGGCACCAAACTGAAATTTTACTAAAAGTGGAAAAAATAACACTTTATATAAGAAAATGCAAGACGTTTTGATCTATTAATTTTTTGTGTTAGTTTATTTTTGATTTTCTGTGATGGGGCCATGTCCCACTGGTTCCAAATGATGAGCCCCCACTGCCTAAGAAAATAGTTTATTTCTAAAATAGCTGGTACATTTTGACATCAAACGTGTATGAACTTGAGGTTATAATAACACAAATGGCCTTAGTTGGAATCAGGCCTCCTGGCTCTATGGTTTGCTTTGTAGATTGTGCATTTAGGAGGAAGTAATGAGAAAAACCTTTGAACACCCTTGGGCAGGAGATTCTCTTCTCAGAATGAACCAAGATATTATCCCGCTGAGATGAAAACATGCACATTTGTTGCTTTTCTTAACATCAATTATTTGTTTATCCATGGGAGTCATGGAGGCACTCTCATTAATTATCAAGCACGAGGAATTGTAATAAAAGCTCTCTTCCTCTGTGGGTCGAATCACTGTTTTCTTTCTTGTGTGCGACTTGTGTGACTTACTTCACAAGTGTGGAGTATATAAGTGTGAAGTTGTAATGAAGTAAGAATTTTATTAGTGTCCCTGTCTTCTTGTTTCTGCTTTTGTGTCACCAATGGGGACTTTAAAACCCACATTAGTCACACGTTGAAATAATATTATGTATTATTAATTTAACCACATTGGGGATTTTATTACTGTGGATTTCTGCAGCATTGTTTTCAAATTATCTGCACTCTGATGAAGGGTTTTTTTTCTCCCAAGCGCACCACTGAGTCATGTCAGCGTCTTCATTGTTTTTCAGCTAGATTTTTTGAGTCAAAATAGACTTTTTTGTATTCCCTCCAAATTACGGTAGGAATCGTTTTATTGTCTGTCAAGTCCGCTCATTTTTGCGATGTTTGACAAGCAGAAGAAGGATAAGGGTGCTCCAAAATGAGCTCTGTCAGAGACATCTGCTGTTTTTCACAACAAACAACTGTGCTCACAGCAGTTAAGCTGTGAACTGGGGGAGTGTAGTGGGTCTGCTTGAGCAAGAGTAGGATACTGTGGCCAATGTGGTAGCACCTGGCCAGCTGAACACCATGACTGGTTAATGATATCTCCCAGCCATGAAGCCATCTGGTCTATAGGACTCCACCTGAAGCTGCCTTTCTTTGTTAAGCCCAAGAAGAATGTTCCTGCCCTCATAAAGAAAACCTCTGTAAGAACAAGGGCATATACAGTATGTAATGTGAACTGAAAATCTTATCGTGCAACAGAAGCTTATCTTATGTTTTTAGATTAGTTCAAGGAAACCTATGTATGTTGAATTTTGCATTTGTAATAAGGGATGCAAGCGGATGTTATAAATGTTTTTAAAATGTTTCTCTAGACTTATTAAGAAATACAGAATGGTATAGTTGTCTTTTTTTGCATTTATCACTATTTTTATGTCTGTACACGACACTTTAATGGATATATTGACATTCTCATTTGAAGTTTGTTCATTGAAGCAGAGTAATGTAATCACAGTATCTAGACAATTTATAGTACTACATATATGTGTAGTTAAACTAAACTCTGAAAGAAACAACTTGAGAAATTGGTATGCAAGTGACGTACTGTTTGTCATGACTCTTGAGACAACCTAATTTCCATCCTGAACATCCAGCTCTAATGACAAATGATCAGTTAATGCAAACACAGTACACATCGGATTTTGCTGTATTGAGTGTTGATCAAAGATCAAGATCAAACAATGGGTTAATAATGAACAAGTCTTCTTTTGCTAGACATGTTTTTAATTACTGGTTCTGGAATTATTTTGGTTAGTGTAGTGACAGTTACAGCTTGAGTTCATCTTAAGATCTGAAAAGTTTTATTTCTTCTAGAATGCAATGCAAAGACTGAAGAAATCAGCATTTTTGTTCCCCTTCACTGTAGGGATGTGTCTTTCCTAGAATGCCATGCTACTGCTAGTGGATGAGAAGTGAACAGCAATGAAGTCCATGCCTAGAATCAGTCAGTGGGACTTCTGTTGATCTGAGCCACAGGACTGATTGCTTGCAAACTCATCAGTAAGGCTGTGGGTTTTGAAAACAGAACAGCATCTGTTTGATGGAATCGTTTCTTAAATTAAAAGTTTCCTAGTTCATGTTAGCTCTAGGGGTTGATCGGTGGGAACTACATGTTTGTGTTCCCACTTCAAAATAAGCTGTTATCCTTTATATATGGATTTTCAGCTTGTGAGTTATCTTAGCAATTTAGAAACTGAAATACTTTTATTTTTTAATGCAAAATATTACTACATTATATCCATTAAACACATATCATAGCTGTTTGTGAGTGGATGCAAAGCTACACATTTATGTAGAAATTTAGTAGCTGAGCCTGATGAAATTAGTCTTTATAACCATGATACCAAATCCACCCCCCAACTAACTGTTACTTTGTTTTAATACAAATGTATTTGGTGTTTTTCAATACCACTTTTCAATACCACCATCTGTACAAATATCAGTAACGTCCCTGCCATTATATAAAAAAGACGCACACTCCATTTCTGTCTCTTCTAACAAATCGCTGAATTTTCACAGTGAATCTTGACACTGTAGAGTGTCTATTCCAAAAGGACCGCATTATAATATATAGAACCTGATCTGGAAACTTTTGACCACTTCTGTGTTCCTCCTTTAAGAATTCCTCATTAGCCTCTTGCACCTGTCCGCTGTGATTCATACCTGCTTTTCTATGTCTGTGGAATGTACAGTACAGTAAAGCACTTCGTTTTCAATTCTGAAATAGGTCAAACATATAGGCTAAATTTCAACTGCTAAAAATATATATGTAAAGCCTATTTTTTAAAGGCATGGGGGACAAGGATTTTGAGAACAAAAATGTTAGAAAAAGTTCTAATTAGCTCATTAAAGAAGCAAAGATAGATTTCTTTTACATATGCATGTCAGAGCTTCTTTTGTAGTTCACCACTAATAATAGTCAGCTCATTGTGGGACACAATTTCAGTCAGTCTATTTCCTTAATGTTATTGGAAAAAAAACTCATGCAGCTTCTTTTGTATTCTGCAATTCCAATAATGATAAAACAATGCTCAATGGATGCAACTGTAGCAAAATTCAAAGTTTTAAGCCCATGATCTTCTCCGTTCAAAGAGACAGTCTAACTCCTTCATTCAAGATTCCTGACTGCGGAGAAAATTTAGAAGATATCCATACAAGCAATCCAATTTCTAACTGGAAAAAATAATTAAGCATAAAGACAAATATAGCAAGCAAGTAATTATGAAACAGCAAACGGTCTTCCAAGATGATATTTTAAAAAATAAATGTTCAATGGTTTTAAGGTGAACATAATTCTAAAGTGCAATATGGAACACAGGCTAGGAGGAATGTTGGCAATTCCCATGGAATGTCAGCTCCACTGCTCATCGCTTTATACAATGGGGGCTTTGCTGTCAAACATATTTTAAACTCACTACAGCATTGTAAGGCAGGAGAAAGCTTAAGATACATACCAATAATGTCTTCAAAAAGTATTTTTCAAATCTTAAAGGATCACAGTACAATGTATTTATGCCCCCAGGCTCTGAAACTGGGCTACAGGACATCAGGCAGGAATTTTACAAAAGAAGGAAACGTTTCCCCTTTGTAGATGTGAGCCTTTCATTGTGCAAAGTGCACTTTGGTCTGGTGATAAATCTGATATCAAAGGTTTATGAAGTAAAACAGTCTATCTCTGGGCAAGGGGATGAAACATCCCCAAATGGCTGAGCAATATGCTCACGTAATCACAGGGGAGGGCATTCAAGTGTAGGTATGCAAGTTGAAATACAGAACTGAAGTCTTGATTTCTTCTTCAAGGACAAGGAGACTTAGGTGATCGTTAATGTTTAGCAGGGCATACAAGAAAAAAGCTAGGCTATAAAAGATATAAAAGCCAGGAGTTACCATGATAGGTCTTCTCTTAACTGAATCCAGCACAGCAGGGGGCAGTTTGTGATTTGGCTTGGCATGTTTGTTTTGCTATGTGGCGTCAGTGTCAGTTGGGTGGTACTGTATCTTGGTGAGACATGATCTTGTCATTAAAAGCGTATAACCGACAATCCTACCAGAATAGAAAATGGGCATTCTGATTTGTAAATTTACGTTTGATTACATAACAAAGTAATGTAGTTCATTTAGTTTCAGTAGTAGAATAATCTGACAAACCCATTCAGGCATTATTTCTTAAAATAAGTCCATAGTATCAGCTCTGGCAACATGATTGGGTGGCGATCGGAGCAATTACTCAACTGCATTGATGTCAGGCAGGTATCTATCTGCTGCTTTATCCAGTACAGGGTCGCAGGAGAGTTGAAGGCTATCTTGGCAAACAACAGATGCAAGACGGGGTCCACCCTGGATGGGACACCAGTTGATCGCAGAACACAGAACACAAATGCAAAAACACACACTCATACAGTTTTCCCAGAAGCCAATTAATTTAGCAGTACATGTTTGGGCTGTGGGAGGAAAACGGAAGCACCAAATGGAAACCCACACAAATACTGGAAGAACATACTGGAAAAAATCTACAGTAAGCAGACAGAGAATCTGCCAGAATTGAACCCAAGGCCCCAGCGCTGCAAGGCAGCAATGCTAACCACTGTGTCTTTAGGCAGATAAATTGAAGTTAAATACTCAGAAATATTGAATTTGTTTGTTAGTTAATTTCTGAAACATTCATTATGTTTTGCCTCATGGAAAAACCGTTTTTCTTCAGTAATAAAACAACCAAATTTAATTACCCTCGAAGATCTACTGTATGTCAGTAACATATTAGAAAGCAGTGAACCAAATGGTTTAGAAAAGCACAAAAGCAAAACATAAGCAGAAATAAAACACTTTAATGAAATAATTTAAAAATCTAGTTAATGAAAATATAAGAAGTAATGAATGAGTTACATTCAGGTAAAACACAAATTACAAGCCCAGGTAGAATAGGATATTAGAAAAGTTCAGAGAGAAAAGAGTTTTGTAGCTAAAATATTTTTTCAGCGTTCACAAGAGCGAAAGAATAGTAGAATTTGGAAGTGACAAAAAATTACAGATTATTCTATTACATGTAAGGGTGTTGAATAATAATTAAAGCTAAATTTTAAAATAAAACCCATCCCTAGGGCAGGAGGATTCAGGAAGATAGCATAGATTTAGAAAAAGTAGGTCTTGCTTAACTAGCCTTTTAGAGTTTGCTGAGAAAGCTGAGAAAACTGCAGCAGTAGATATAAACCATGATTGTTATGGTCTAATCGAGCACATGGTATGGCATATTTTCAGAAGGCTTTTATAAGTTCTGGAGAAAAGATTAATTCTTTGATTGCATGTAGCAGGTATTGAAGGCAGTGTATGTATTTAGACTGAGAACTAGTTAATAGACAGATGAAACTACAGATAAAGGGTGAAAGCCCCAGTTGGGATGATGTAATTAGTGGGGTTCCACATGGATCTCTATTTGTACCATTGCTCTACCTAATTTCTGTTAATGATCTTAAATTTGGCATAGTTGGTAAAATAGTAGCAAAATAAAAGGTTTATCAAACACTCTGGAATCAGCCCTAAAAGAGTGACTACATACATGCCAGATAAAAGTATTCTGTCTCATATTTTTTAAACATCCTTCTCACAAATAACAAAAGTGTGCTTATTCACTAAACCTTTTAGCAATGTTTAACTTTTCTAAAAAGTATCCATATTTTTATATGTAAGTGAATGCATTAAGTTGTATTTATTGAATTTTTATAGGACTCTGACGTTGCTTTTTTCTGCTGCTTCCTTTATCAATATTTAAAGTATTTTTTAAATCAGCAATTGAGGTTTATATAATTATACAATGTTTTCTTCAATTGTACTTACATCCCATGATTTGAAACTGCTACATTAAAGATATTCAGCAATTAGAATTAATATTACATGACACAAAAGTGGATAGAATTAT
Source organism: Lepisosteus oculatus (assembly GCF_040954835.1). Classification (NCBI taxonomy): domain Eukaryota; kingdom Metazoa; phylum Chordata; class Actinopteri; order Semionotiformes; family Lepisosteidae; genus Lepisosteus; species Lepisosteus oculatus. Next base: position 6,005,612 of record NC_090705.1, on the reverse strand, counting down.
AATGACATTAATTTAAGCTCATATTAATTTTGTGTAGAAGTCAGTGTGAAGTTAATAGGTTTTTAAAATGGTTTCTCCAAATATCAAATTGTAGAGATTAATAGATTTTATGCAAAAGAGTTATTATTTTTTTCTTTTTGGGACTCAGAATTGGACAGGAATATGAATTATCTATCCACAAGAATGGTAAGGTCATTTGTGGAAAACCTGTTTCATGTTTGACATAGCAGTATATCAAAAGCAAACTAAAGTTTTAAAGAGCATGAGCACAAGAGGCTGGAAAATGATATAGAGTAGAATAAGCAGTAGTGAGGCCTTGATAAAATCTAAATTATAAAGGCTGTGAAGAGAAGGTACTTGGATGCAAGATCATTCATTTTCTTGAAGAAGCTCCCTGTAAGCTATAACATGTACCAGTGGTAAAGGAGCAAACACACTTCAGTGTTGTAAAAAAAGACATAAGATAAGAGGATAAAGTAATGAATGGAAATTCCTTTTTTCATGTGAGCATACAAACTTGCAGTTAATTATTTCCATGTCTTTCTTAGCCTTTGAGAATTCTTGTGCTGAGTAGCATACTAATATTCTATTAATAGTAAGTCAAGCTCAAACATTAGGCTACACAATGAGATAATTTTACGACACAATGGAAATACTGTAGATATAGAGTGATCTTGGCAACGTCTCAACTATTACAGTTCCTTGCTTTGAAACTCTATATAGTGTATTTATAACGTTGAGAGATGGCTTCATGCAGCCAATCTCCCATGCATGTGATTTAACTTTATTTCTGTTTGACTGTGTTTCCTCACATGTACTGTATACTTAAAATATATGCTGTGATGCGAAAAATACACTTCAGGCTTCTTTGTTAATTCAAGAAATGGGTACTGTTTTTTAATGTGCACTTTTTAAGAAGTGTTAACCCTTCACCAAAACCTAAACTGCTCTAATGAAGACCGACACATATTAGCATTATCTGAAAGTGTTCTGTGCTAGTCTCCGTAGTTACTCTACACTGCCTAGCAGGAAAAAATCCAACCATGTCTTTATTCACAGTAGCAGTAGACAGAAAACTGGCTATCGTTGTGCAGTTACCTTGCCTTGAATGTCTTCTTTAACACCAGCGTAATGATAGCTTTTCAAGAGAGACCTGTCATCTTCACTGTATCCCAGATCATAATTGCCAATATTTTGTTAATGTTGTGAAAGATTTACTGATCTAAATTTAAACTACATTGATGTGCAAATGAAATCATTACTTAAGATCTGAATTAAATAAGTTGACCGTCCAGAAATCTCCACATTTGTGTATGATTAAAAACGGTATAACAAGTCTTGTTAAAATGGGGGGTTTTACAGCCGCCCCTCAAGACCTCAGCTTGCCTGATTGAAATATCAAGTCACATGCATCAGACCCTGTATGTATTTAAAAAATCCAGGACAAATGGGCAAATCAATGCATAATTAATTAGAAGACTGGTCATTTTGTTTCACAAAGAAAAAGCTCTTTGTGAATCCGGTGTGACTGATTCATGTAGAGAAACTTGAGATGAGTTTTAAAAAGATTTCTCAGTGGCAGGGAGCAATCTGCAGACAGGTAAATTGGCATTTGAGGGGTGCCACAACCAATAATGCTCTACATCTCACACAACAGTATGCAGGTGTCCAAAAGCTATTACAGAGTAGGCTCTGCACTAAAATTGTATGAAAGCAATAACTGGAATCACTGTGTGAATGTGTCTGGTGATCAGAAAGTGCCCATTTCATTCTAGTGCATTCTTCTTTCTTTACAGCTTCAACAGTGACACCGAATGAAATTCATAAGCACCGATTACATAGCTGTTTTGCCTCAGATTGCTAAATGAAATCCTTGGTACCGACTCTTTTGAAAATTATTGGTAAAGGACAAAAGGATAGGATTTCTGTGTAGGGATTTCTTTCAGAATATGACGGTGCCCCCTAATGGAAGGCTTACTGCTGAAAATAAAGACTAGGAACCACCTGACTTGCTAAATGGATTACATTATTACATTAGGTTTTATGTATAAAGGAAATACTTCCTTCCCAGGAACATACAGTATATTTCTTTTTAAACCTTATGTACAATGCTTATATTGTTTCTCTTTTTTTCTTTCTCTCCTATGTGCAGGACTTACAAGGCAGAATCAGAACTTATTTTTGCAGGATTTGTCATTACTTTTTAGGTCACCTTACTGTAATGAACAGCAATCAAAAATGTTCTCGTCATAATGTAATTGTGGTATTTCCTAAAAGGCTGTCGTGTTATGTTCCTAGGCACTGAAATATGAATCTGCTCTTGTTTTGTTAATGTTTAAACTCTGTCACTTTATATGATATAGCCCTTTTGAAGCTGCTGATTTTTCCAGCTAATGTGCTCTGTAATTAGTGCTTTTCATTCACATCTTAATGGTTTATGGCATAAGAAAGTCAAGCAGTCAGTTGTGATTAAGATAAAATATCAATGGAATAAGCAGAGCTGCAAATTTCAAAAAGTCTTGTAAACTGGCTGATTGCATTAGGAGCTCTCCATTTCCAACCCACACACTTACATACATATATATATGAACACCACAGAACCTAATTTAAGTGTCTCAGTTTACCACTAGCTCTGGTACCTCAGAGTCAGTGGGTTGTCAGAAACCCAGCCTTGCATCCGAAATGATAATATAACTATTGAAGTACTGCAGCAACATCATTAAAAAATTCTAGAACACAAGAAAGGTTACAAACAAGAGGAACCACTTTGGTTACTACAGTTGTGTGTTCTTCATTTTATCATACTAAATTTTCGTTTTTCAGTTTTATTTTAAACTCAGTTCAGTTCAATTTAATGTAAAATACTTTATTCATTCCCAGGGGGGCAGTGTAAGATTTTATCATACAATTCAATTTTGTGCATCTCCAAGTACATAACAAAAGTTACACCCAAGATGTCATTTTTCTAACCGCTAAGAAGGGCTAAACCATACAGAACATATTTATGTTTCATTTTTTATATACTGATAAACATTGATACAGAACTTCAGAAAATCCCCAATCAGAATAGCAAAACTGCCTTTGAAATATATATTATGATATACAGTATACAGGGATCCACTACAAGGAAACTAAATGTCCTCATATATAATATGTACTGTGTAGTACTGTATACAGTATATGATGTATGCTCTTGCATTTTAGTTTTTATTAAAATTTGAACAGCTGAGTTTTGAACATGCTGCAACATTTGCCCAAATGCGGAAGCTCAACCTTGCAATAATCACGCATTAGTTTTTCTGTACAAGCCTGGGAGACATTTGTGTAGTTCTGCACAACATTACAAAGATGAATAGAGATGATTTACAACTCTGCAAACATGAGCTTCAGATGCAAAGTTCTGGTTGAAAATGAGCCCAAGATTCCTCACCTGAGTACTTGGATACTAAGACTGACACATTTCCATAGTTGAGAGAGTTAGCATACTGTATCATCAACATTATCAGAGTTTAGATGTATTGTTAGTTTCATTATGTAACATCATCTACACGCTATGACGAGGAAGATAGTACTTGATTACTGCTGCATGTTATACAAAAATAAAATTTGGGTGTCATCAGCATAGAAGTGGAAGTTGAAGAATCTGCACCTATTGCTCAGACACAAGCACTCAAACAAGTAAAGGTTTATTCAATGCTGAAAAGAGAAGAAAAAGAAACCACTTTCGGCTGTGGAGCCTTCTTCAGGTGCGAGGAACTGGTTATGATTGGAACTATGTGGCTAACAAAGAAAGTTTGTGCACCTCTACTTTAATCCACTGTCAAGCCGAGTGAGAAGGATTTGCCATTTCTTTCATATACTGTTTACTGTATATGCCACAAGTCAGGAATGTATCCCATAGAAAAGAAAATTTTAGATTGTGTCTGCATGTGTTGTGTAATCAGGTAACCTTTTTGGTAGATCTAAAAATAGTAGTTTTAATACATTTGAAAATGAACTGCTTTCAGAACACTACAGATGCGTGTGCTCAAGTGTGCTGACCGTACCGCAGACTGGAGCTGAATTCAAGTATAGGTCAAGCTTTCTGCGAACAACTACGGGAGAGTGAGGAGAAAGACACAGGAACTTTAGGAAATAAAACAGAAACGCAGCTGACATAATCAAAAACGCTGGCTGGCAATTCAAAATTAAAATGTTTTTCATTGATTACAGGCGTTTGCCAAGCTCAGCATGGCATCACCTTATAAATTTTTATGTTTTTTTTTTCCTGACACCCAAGAGAATGGCCCATTAATTAGAATGTTGAACTTTAAGCTCTGATTTATGTAAAGACTAGGTGCTGCTTGCCTTGGAAGATATCATTTGTAGGCACCTATTACATCCAAAATAAATTATTTAAAAGACATTTAGCCACCAAATTAAAGGCATTAACTGTATTGGTAAGCATAATGTGATGTCTGAATATTGTTTTTACATTTTTTATGTCTGCTCTCCTGTCTGCAATTTATCTGGAAATAGCTTGTCTAGTCAGCAGAGGTGCACCTTCAGTCCAGACCTTGACCTTCCAATGTGCAGAGAACTACAAATCATTCAGAAGAATGGTATTAGAAGACGACCAACATAAAGTATGAAAGCAAGTATATTGAATTTAAAAGCACATTTTAAAACCAAAAACAAAGTCACAATGTGACCATTAGAAAGCTCACTTGTTATCACTCCTTTGTTATAATGTAATTTCTTATAATGTTAATGTCCTGTAGTGCTGAGGGAGCTGCATGTTCTCCTGATGGACTAAAGTGTCATTACTTTCAGGGATTCTGATGCACTGCATCAGAATTGTGGTGAGGAGTTTTACCCAACCTCTGGACGTTATTTAAATAGTCCTGTTGCAAAGGACTATGGGATTAACTGGAGCTCTTATAAACAGTTGTAAGATATTTTAAAAAGAGATGTAAGTAGCAGGAAATGTGAAGCTGTTCTACACGTAGCTTTACAAATGTGTTGTTGTCATGTGTGTTCTCTGTCTGTGTAAGTTGGCCATGTTTCCCACATGCCTTCCCGAATCTGCTGTTTATGCTGTGGGATGTGCCATCTGCCTTACTTAATTTGTAATTTGTTTTGAACCCTGCCTGTTCAGGGACTGAAAATGCTCAGCAAGTTAATCAGACAGAGATGCGTTCAGATCCAGATCGCCTTGCGCTGTGTGCCCGCTCTGGTGGGTTCAGCTGGCCTGGTCAGTGTCACAGGCTGGTGGCTGATCCTCCGTTATGCGCCATACATCATCAGCAAGTTCAAGAAGGATTAGTAACCGTAGAAACAGTGTGGCTAGCTAGGTACCTTGAGGGAGGAAGATTCTGCAAACAGACATTCTGTGCCGAAGTTACATTTGGACATTCTGTCACAGCCCTCTGGGCTGCAGAGTCTCTGACCACTGGGGACACAGGGACATTTTCTGCTAATTTGTTTTTTGGCCTGTGCTTCTATTGATATTCATGTCCATATTAAAATTTTCAATCCACCGCGTAACTGCGCATTTTTTTTTGCAGACACAGTGCAGATAAAGAGCATAAATTCTAATTTCTAGGTCTGACTCACTGCTAGAACCTGGCGAGCAATTGTATGTTTTAAATTAAGCATTATGGAACCTTTTAAAAGGTACAACTAATCTAATCAGTCTGCCAATGATTAACAGAACTGCAGGGATGGAAATTAGAATCCCACTGCATGTTAGTTCAGTACTGATGTCTTCTACTCCTCTGCATTCATAACAGAACATTCTCCCTTTCTCAAGTACGTAAAATTGAGTACATTAAGGTATATAATTGATTATGATGTAGTTAATTTGATTTATAACATACATTATACAATTCCAAATTCATATATATCTTTTAAAGGGCTATCTAAAGTATTTGAGAGAAGATAAATTGTGCTGAGGTGTTTATTCAGAGCCCTGTGTTTTGATGTACTGCCTGAAGGCAGGGCTGTGTGCAAATCCCCGACACCTTGTTCGTTATTTTCCCAAACTGCCCACTCCACGGTAAATTAACTAGTTGGGCGTTTTGCCCACGTTTTTGCCAAAGGGAAAATGAAGCTCATTACAGCTTTCCCACAGTCAACAAAACTTAACTACTATACACCAACGTAGTCTGGCATTAAAGATGGCCAAGCCCACAAAACGACACCAGGGGACACGGGGGTTTGTAGTGGTTGAGCTTTGGATGGCACGTGTCATCAAATGAATAGTTAAGGTGAAATATAATAATAATGTATTTGAAAATATTGTGGAGTAATTGTAAGGATAAAATTAAGAACCTTCCAAATTGTTTTTAGGGTAGGGGATAATGCATGCAAATAATATCTTGGAAGTACAAACATTCAAAGAAAAATGCTAAATTACTATTTTTTGCATTGCAAAACTGCAAAATATTACATTCGCAAATTTTTAGTATGTGTGGTGTCTACTGGATTTCCTGAAAAAAAATTACCCTTAAACCTTTCTTCGATGCAAATGAATAGACTGGACTCTGCAAAAATGAGTTCCTAAAGGCAAGTTTTTGTCTTTCAAGTACATCTCTTGAAAGACAAAAGGACTATTTTATTGGTAGGAAAAACATTTCTTTGGGAACAGAAAGTGTCCTCACAATTTCTACTGTATTGGGTGATTAAGCTAATATACTTGCTGGTGAAGGGAGTCTATAGTGCCTGTTTTTTGCCTAAGGGCACTGAATTACTATATTTAAAAAATACATAATTTAGTGTCATAAAAATTACACATGAAAAGCTTTTTTAAAAAATGAGCTGTCACTCAAATGAGCTCTACCATAAATGTATCATGTCTTGTCTAGCACGCACAGTATTTCAAATGCAGGGATGTTCACTTCTCTACAGAGAAAGCTCAATACAATGCCAAATTCAGGAGCATGCATCCGCTCAGTGCTTAAATTTATTGAAAATTACCTTTCAAGTGTTACAGTTAGAATCCTGCTACCTGACATTTCTTGAAATTAAATTTCCTGACTTATTAATTCAATTAACCAAAACGTTAATGTTAGTCACCTCTTTTCTCCCTGTTTTAGCACAGTTCTTTTCTACTTGTCCTTTAGAATTATCTGGCTAACTTGTGTCTCCTTTTTAATTCCTTTAGAAATAAATACTGTGCAATCATCCCTCAGCCAGCTGCTGATAAAACAGAAAAATGAACAGGAGAGCTTGGGGTCAGTAGAGACAAGCTTGGACACATTATTCATAAGCAGCTCTTCTCAGGGACATCATAACTTTAGTCTAATTTTGCAAATGCAAACCTGGGTGGTATCAGAGGAAAGGTCTTAGCTTGTGTTAAAACTAAAATGTAAAACATTCACTGGTCTTCTTTACAGAATCAAGGAAATAGCTTTTCGCTTGACAGGTGCTTCAGAATTGTAATGCCCTTTGTTAAGGAAAGAAATGCTTTTTTAATGTGTAGTATGGTGTTTTATTTGTATATTAAATGGTGTTTTATATTCATTTTATGGTGAGATAGTGAGCTATAGTTTTGTGCTATGAAAACCGCCTTCAAGTACCTCAATCATTTGTAAGAAGCTCACACAAGCTACTGTATGTTACAGTTCTTGACAAGTGTGATTGGAAACATCCAGAAATTGTGCAGACACTAACATTACTGAGAAGAATGTCAAAAATGAATACTGTCTTCTTGATACAGAATACATCTGGGTATATTTTAGTCAGATCAGGCTCTGGACTGATTTGAGAGCAACAGTGTCCTTTTATTGATCACAATTCTGCACAATGTACTAATGTTCTAAATGAGATCTTACTCTTGCATTGTACAATTTTAACATAACATCCCTCAACTTAAATTTCCTAGTATTTCGTCCTAGTCCTAGTATTTCGATAGGTTTTTTTCTATTTAATTTGGGAAAGACAAAGTATTTTACATAACGACAGCTTTGTCTGAACATGAAGGCTGCAGCTTTCAAACACAAAGGGAGCAATAAGGTGCAAAAGAGTTCTTTTAGTTATTGTGCTGGCAAAAAAAAACCCCAACCAAACAGAAAACAGAAGCCTGGCACTTTGTTGAGCTCTAACTGGACTTCTTCCAGTTGTCTTTCTAAACTTAGCCATGCAGCTTAATCTTCTTACCAGGTTCCACAGTGCAAAATAAAGATTTAAAAAATCCTTCATCAGCATGCTCTCTATAGTTAGGGTCATCCCCTTAAAGCTTCCTGCTACCCCCCAATTACAGTCCCTAATTGATCATTAGCATCACTGGCACTTTGTGAAATATTTAGATAAAAAAACTTCACACTCCAGCTGAATATGTCCACCTTCTGTATCATCAAGTGGCGAGCAGTTGGGCAGTGAGTATGCTTTTTCCTTTTTCTGGTGCAGAGGTTGTAGAGGTGAGCAAGTTGATTAATAAGATGGTTAATAACTCAGTAAGTGTAAAATAGAAATATCTGAATATATAATGATCTTCAGAAGAAACTTTTTAGTTTCTATTTAGGAACAAGTAAAGGAGCCTCCACAGCCAAAACGTGTTTCTTTTCTTCTCTCTTCAGCATGAAATAAACCTTTACTTGTTCCTTTGCAGCCTACGCATGCTGACGCAGCTCCCTACTTGTATTACTCTATTTATGCATGTATTTGTTAAGAAAACAGTATACAGTTGTTCGATGTTGAATGTTTTTGGTGGCATTCTGATTAACTGACCATTTGTGATTGACAGTGACGCACTTGAGTGACTTTGGCTCTTGGATAAGCACTGAATCACCACATTAGTGAGGGAGTTGATTGGGCAATGAAGTGATGTGATCTATTGAATGTCATGCCTGGTGTAAATCAAGGGAAAAAAAATGTTGGCATTCCAGCAGGGACAGCACAAGGCTTCGTGCTGCTTATATAACAACAGCTTTCTTGGAAACTGCATATGTATTAGATGCCCTGCTTTCCAGGCTTGAGCCTCATTAGAAATCTGTGGCATTATCGAGGATGACATGTGGCATCTGGAGCTCACCGACCAGTGAACAGGCTTGACGAGAGGAATGGAACACACTCCCATAAACCTGTTGCACAGCCAAACGCTGAGCTGTAGATCTACATTGCTTCCAGTAGCGGCCGTATATTCTGTTATCCTGTAGACACTCTTGCTAATTAACCCTGCTGATGACTGTTCAAGAAAGTTTTAGTACGTTTGCTACCAAAAAAGATGATAAATTTGTGTTGCAGTTATAAGTAATAGATGTATTTTAAATCTCAGTGCATATTGAATTAGATGTGAAAGCTGAAGTAGGGACTACCTGTCCTTCAAAGCAAGTTTTGATGTGGTCATTTCTTCAATATGGTATCGAAGGGGAAGAGGATGTGTGTTAATAATGGTACAAGGGACTAGGGGTATAGGTTTTCCAGTCGCTTCAGAGGGGCCATAGTCAAGTCAAGCACCCTTAAAAAAATGCACTCTTTAATTTCTCATGCCCCTAATGGATCTCTGGGTCATATTTTCTGTACATTGGCTGTAATGATAACTAATATTTTGATGATTCTATTCCATTAACTATGCAGACATGGGACAACAGTGAAGCAAAATTCAGCAGGTGTTTGTTACAGTTTAGGATCATCCTTCTGAAATGTGTATAGAAGACAGCATTCACACAAGCATTGGATTCCATATCGCATCACATTTCCATTGCTTTTTTTAGGATACAGGTGAACTGTATATACAGTATTAAGACCATTGTAATACAGGAAGCTGATTTTTGTATTGTGGATTGTTTATTTTATATTGTTCAGTTTTAATTTTATTTAACAGTTGCTGTTAGTGTGCAGTAATAGTTCCATTAATAGAATGCCTTATTTGGCAGTTGTGCACAAAAGGTTTCAGCTTGCACTTAAGGAGAACAATTCTGCTATAACAGGATTGTTCTGTAGTTGGTTATAATTAACAAAGAATCTCCACATCTCAATGGGATGGGTGCAATGGCTGTGGGAACTTGACCATAGCTGTATAAAGTGCCGAAAACACTAACGTTTGTCTTTGGGACACCTGATTTTTGCTCCTGAACCCTGATGCTGAACATATGCATTGCAAAACAAATTTCTTTTTCACAGCTGCCATTAACAAATTGCAGGATTAGATTTGAAATAGCAAGATGCTCAGCAAATATTTGCATAATTTGAGAAATCTCTCTGGGAGGAAGTCTCTCCCTCTTGGCAGGCCATTTCAGAATATTTGCTGATGAAAAACCAAGAGTCACTGTTCTGACTTGAAACAGAAACAAAATAATGTGTTTAAGAAGATTCCCCAAAGACACCTGAAATATTGCGTTCAATTATGAGGTGAATTACAGCTTACATGAAGAAGTCTTCTGTCACTGCAGCAGTAACTGAGGATGTCTTGATTCCTTAGCAGAAACTTCTAAATGGACCGTGCATAATATAAGAAATATGTATATATTAATTTACCAACTGATTTGGAATAAGTATTTTTGTTTTTTCACGTGATGCAGCTACAGTATGAACCCTGCAACTGGACACAGGGAGGTGGGGAGAATTAGGAAGTGTAGGGAGACTCTTCTAAACCTCTTTTAAGACATCATGGAGACCCCTGCCTAGCACTGCAGTTTCAGTCCTTCATTGTCAGTGCTGTGTGCCTGCATGTGCCCAGGAGGCCACAGGGGTCTCTGTGTCCTCCCACCCTCCGTGATACTCAGCTAATTGTATGCCGCAGCTTGTAATATCCCAGTCTTAAAAGTGCTTCAAAAATAAAAAAGTTGTAGCATAAATTAAGACATCCACATTTCTTAATGCTTGGTTGTTTCAATTTGTTGTTTGAAGATGAAGATTTGGGAAGAAAAGAGAAAAATGCTTGTGTTGACCTTGTAAAGTTGTCATTTTATTAATAGATTTGAGTTGCTCGATGAGAAAACCAAAGACTGGAGAAATAATATAGTCTTCTGGCATTTTTCCATGTAGTTAAAAGGGCTCAGAAATTTCACACAGGATTATAATTAGTATTAAGTATTCTCCATGGAGAACTGAGTTTTATATCTTAAAATAAGAGCAGTAATCTGCAGATTTGTTTTATAAACTGTTTTTCTAAATTCTTAACAAACAGTAGCTAATTTCCTCATAGTAAGTAATGATGTAAATCTCTTCTCAAGGCTGTGACAAAAAGATGAAAGGAATAAAAAACAGACTATATAAGTCTGATTTCTAGACTGAATTCTAGTCATCAGTGTAGTGCATCAAGTCCTGTATGAATAAAACGAGAATAAATTCTGACACCAGAATAATGGATTGAATTACATTAACAAGATGATCATTTGCTTTGAATGTGCTTCTAGATTTTATTCTTGCTCCTCTTAGCTTGTGAATCCACTGCAGTGTGGTGTATCAGAATTACATGAAAGTTTAAATGCATGTATTTGAATGCAGTGAGTAATTGTACAGTGGTGCTAGAACGTTTGTGAACCCTTTAGACTTTTTTGAATTTTTGCATAAATTTGACTTAAAGTGTGATCAGATCCAACGTTAAATGTCTTTGTCGGAAAAAGAATGTGAACATCTAGGATTATCATTTCAGTTAAGGGGATAATTAGAGTCAGGAGTGTCAATCAGTTGGATGACAATCAGGTGTGAGTTTGGGTGGCCCTGCCCTATTTAAAAAAACATAAACCTGAGTCTTCACTGCCAAAGTGTGGTCTTCACCACACAGGTTTGTAAACGCATGCCATTCCTTGATGAGATTTCTGAGGACCTCAGAAAAAGAGTTGTCAATGCTCATAAGGCTGGAAAAGGTTACAAAATGATTTCTAAAGACTTTGAGCTTCACCAACCCACTGTCAGGCAGACAGTGTACAAATGGAGAAAATTTAACACCATTGTTACTCTTCCCAGGTGTGGTCAGGTTATCTGTCCGTGAACTGAAGGTCAACAAAAACTGGCAGCAAGACAATGACCCTAAACACACACGTCAGTCTACCAAAGAATGGTTGAAGCAGAATAAATTTTACGTTTTGGAATGGCCGAGTCAAAGTCCAGATCTTAATCCAATAGAAATGTTGTGGCAGGACCTGAAGCGGGGAGTTCATGCAAGAAAGCCCCCCAGCATCACTGAGTTGAAGCAGTTATGTAAGGAGGAATGGGGCAAAATTCCTCGAAGCCGATATGCGGGACTGATCAACAGTTGCCATAAATGTTTGGTTGAAGTCATTGCTGCTCAAGGGGGTCACACCAGTTAATGAAAGCACAGGTTCACATATGTTTTCCAACAGAGACATTTAATGTTGGATCATTCTGATCAATAAATGAGTGAGAAAGTATGTCCTTTTGTGTGTTATTTGCTTTATTGGGTTCTCTTTATCTATTTTTGACTTAGATCAGTGGTTCTCAAACTGGGGTACGCGTACCGGCAGTGGTACGTGGCGTGCCGCCAGGTGGTACGCCAAATGACCCTGGAACTGTGTTGTGTGCGCTGAAAAAATCGGGACGGGTTTTCATATTTTATATTTTTATACGTGTCGAATACACAGTTTACGTACTACGATACAGTGCGTGCTAATACTTCAGTGGACACAAGAGATACTCTGTAATTCTATACCACTCTGTAGGAATGCGTGCTATGGACGCAAGTGACCAATTGTATTTAAAAAAAGCTACTGTATCTCCAGCAAATAGGGAGAAAGGAGAATGTGCGTGATTTTGGAACAATGCCAACGTTGTAAACACAGGAATGCATAGAAATGTGTGCTACGAACGCTGGTAATCTTGTGAGGACAGGAAAGTGTGAAAAATAACAGAAAAATATTTAAGAACTGTTCTAAGTTCATTTGAGAAAAATGTGTGTTTCTCTTCCATGCGCATGAAATAATTACTTAAAATAAACACTGAAATAAAAATGGAAACGTGGAAAAATGCAAGCTTCCGGATTGCTAAAGCAGGAAAGCCCCACACTATTATGTGTGGAGAAAAAGCTGCTGAACAGCTCGACCTGCTGCCCCCCCTGAAAGACACAGTCATTCATAGAATTATTGAAACGAATGTTTATATCAAAAGTACGCTGACAGAGCGTGTTAAGATGAGCAGATGTTTTTCACTGCAATTAGATGAGTCTAAAGTCGATTTGGCCAATTTGCTCGTTTACGTTAGATACGAGTTTGAGGGTACGTCCCGTGAGGACTTTCTGTTCTGTAAACCGTTACCAACAGGAACTACAGGAGAGCACGTAGTTCAGCTTCTGAATGAATTTATCGAAGAGAATGGCATCGACTGGATAAAATGTGTCGGAGTTTGTACAGACGGTGCTAGAGCAATGACAAGCCGACACAGCGGTGTAGTTGCACGAATTAGAGAGGTTGCTCCAGAAATTAATGGTTTCATTGCAACATCCACCGCGAGACCTTTGCCGTCAAGACAATGCTGTTGTGAATTGTATGAAGGCTCGAAAAATTAATTCACATCTGCTTTGCTCGACTAAACAGGCTCACCCCTCTCACTGAAATGGTGCTTTTTTATTTTTATTTGTTGTTGTTTTTTTTCTATAAAACACTTTAAGAAGCCACCTTTAAAGGCGCTACATCAAATAAAGTTTATCATTATAATATTTATTATATGTATGTGTGAGTGTGTGTGCACGCGCGCTCATGTTAGTCATTGAGAATTGCTGGGGTTCCTATGAGATGATGACTTGTAGGTGGTACTTGGATGCTTTGGTTGGATTAGGGGTGGTACTTGGTCCAAAAAGTTTGAGAACCACTGACTTAGATGAAGATCTGATCACATTTTAAGTCAAATCTATGCAGAAATTCAGAAAATTCTAAAGGGTTCAGAAGCTTTCTAGCACTACTGTACTGTGTGTCCTGATTTGCATGCTGATTTAAAAAAATGAAAACACTCCAACATTTTCACAGAATGCTGCCTGACAGTCTTCTTTGCCTCTTTTGGTTTAATGCCCAGATAAAGAGAAACTTGTCTATAGATCCCAACACCAGTACCCTTTTACCAATTGGAAAATACAGCACATCCATATGCAGCATTAAGGAAATGCGTGTTAGGAGAATTCTGTCATTGCTTGTGATTTGGCACACTGTAAGAATTTTTTTTTTTCTTGAAAGACAAATCTGTTTTTATACGTTTTGCTCTCTGTAGATAATCCATTGTTTGCTGTACAGTGATAACCCCTTAACCATAAAAAATGCCCTTTAAGTTAGCAATGTCTGACTATCTAGGCAAGTTCCCATTGCCGCTAAACTTTAATTTGTGTGCACTTAGAAATGCACTCTAATGTATTAAACATGACAAAAATCCAGCCCATTTGAAGTTCAGATCCAAGGAGATTGGGAGATGAGATGCAGTGTACAGGTATCATTTATCTTATCTCTGTATTACTTTTATTACCATGAATGTTTTTTTTTTCAAACCTTACTATGTGCTCATAAGTTAACTCCCTCTTTCGTTCAAAATGAAAAATTAATTTTCTTGTGCCTTTGTCTCATTTCTTTTTTGTAAAATATATTTTCTGTAAGAGTTTTTTTTATATATGCTCTTTTTTACAATTCATAGGCAATTAGGCTTTTATGTGCAGTATTTCAAGAGCTTGGTAAGTGAGGAGAGTATTTTAATAAAACAATGCACAGCAGGTAACACGATTTATATACATCCCGTAGTGGGTTATAACTTTTTCCAATATCCTGCTGAGGTACTTCCTCATTGAGAGGATAATTAGGAAAGTATCACTGTGGGATGTTGCCACATTAAACAGATAAACCAAAAGTGAAGAAACTATGACAAATGCAAGGTAATAATGGTTGTGCAAGTTTAGATTAGAGAGCTGCCCACTTCCCTGGTTAACAAAGAAACTCACGGGTTTGTGTCAGACAGGGAGTTCAGAGCTGAATTCAGTTTTCAGCTCTTCTGCAAATACATTGTCTCCTGAGATAGTGTATACTCATTGGATTTCTTTTTAAATAAAATGCTATATATATTCTATAGAGAACAATTATATCTACCAGTAAGCACTGAATGGCTTCAGGCAGGTGTAGTACGCTTATGAGGTTTTCTGCAAACTCAGTTATTCAAATAATGTAACCCTGGAACATGTGTGAAACATTTTATTATAAAGTGTATACTCGATAAATTTAGTACAGTGTGAAATCGCTTCTATAAATACCTCACCAACTGTATCTCCTTTTCATCATTCTGAATAATGGAAAATTACTTCCATTTGGTTTTCTATGGTGTGTGGGCGTTTAATATTTTCTAAAAATGGAAGAAACCAGCAACAAAAGAATACCTCATGTTGTATTGGGTAGCACGTGGGAGAATACAAAATGAATATGTATTGGTATTTGAAAATGCCCTTGCCCCAGGCTGACTTGAATCCATTTTTACAATATTTTATCTTTAGTGTTATCTTCAGTGAATAACATTCAGTAACATATTTCAAGTGTATGTATAGAAAGGTAATTTTAGCTATTTAATTTAAAGGTAATTTTGCCATTTATGAAAGGTGTTTATAAATACCAAGGTTTATGTTTTCTAAGACCTCATTACAATTGATGTACACATTCTCCTATATGCTGTATTTGATTAACTCATGATTCCTACAGACTAATTACAAAAACTGACTCACTTCTCTTGCTGTGAGAAATAAATGGTGAGGATGTCCATCGCTGTCTTCTAACTGACTCTTTTTTCAGTCAAACATAAATTCATTATTTTTAAAACGAGATGGAGTAGAAAGAGAAGCATTTATTATCAATCTAATATTTATGATCACTTTCTGTTTCTTTATTAGCTTTGTCTTATAAAAAGAAGATGCTCTGCAAATCAGTCTTACAGTTTGCTGTTTGATCAGTTTTACAGGCACTTTGTTTTGTCATAAAGTTCTAAGGTTAGTTATCTCTTTTATTTAAACATCATTCTTGTTTTGCATAATTACTTGACTGTGCAAGAGAAGCCAATACATTATTTACACAAGGGAGATAAAACTGCATAAATCTAGAATATTAAATGAGTTCTGCCCAGAAGTTTCATGAGATGCTGAAAAAAAATGTCAGGAAGCTTCATGAATCATCCCAGGTGAGTCATAGATATCATGCAAACTAGAAAATTATTCATCGCCCTTAGGATGTGATCTTTCTGAGACGTTAAGTTGTTTGCTCCAGTGACATATTTAGTACAAGCCCTGAAATTCAGAAAAGATCAGATTTTGGCAGACTAATGTGATTGTACAGGAAATATACAGTTTTATATGACTGTTAAACTAATAAGTATTGGACACGGCAACAGAAGAGAGTTTTAAAATTACTTCCAGAGACATGCTGAAATTATTTTATCGATTGAAGATTTTTTTCTTCCTATCTAGAAATCTGTTATGTGCCAAAGGCCTGGGCCTATGTGCAGCTGCTGAGTTCTGAGTTCTCTAGGCAATCAGGAACGTGAGTCTTGTTCTAATGAAACCTTAAAGAATGTTCATTATGCAACTAAAATTGCTTAATTCATTCAATTAATAAGGCCTATTTTGCATAAACTTATAAGATGAATTATAGGCTAGACTGAAACTCCAGGCCTTTTTTAAAGGCAAAATTAGTTTGTGACTAAACATTTGTAATATTTAATGTATTTATGAAATGCTGATTTGCTTCATTGTCTCATGAGGCTTCCATAGGGCTATTTGAATATGCATACAGATGTGATTTGCCCTTGATTTGTGATAGGGATCTTGACTGGCATTGTCATCAAGTTCTAATGAGCATGTTTAAATAATTTACTCTAATTAGCCCTCACTAGGATAATTAAGCATTTAGTTAATTTTGAAGGCATACTTTTTACCTTTCAATAAAATATCAGAAATCCTGCATAATAGCAATAATTTTTAGTCATGTATAACATTAAATCTAAACACAGTTCAGGGAAACCCATCATTATGTTGTGTTAAGTAAGAGATAAAATACGTGTCTGAATTTCTTTGAACACTACTGGTGAGGAGGGGAAATAGGCATAACATAATTTTGTATTCAGGGTGAAGGATTAAACACAAAACACATCTACAGACTTGCAAACATAAGCATGGAAAAGAACTTGTATATAATCTACATACTGTATATATAATTTGATTTGGTTTTTATTTTGTGTAAGTGTGATTTGATAGAACATCTTGACTTGTTAGGTTAAATGATTCTTCAATAGAATACATATCAGTGACATAAATACAGTTGAATAAATACTATTCAGTGTCAATATAAAATTAAAAGCGATTAAACAATGTATTACTTCTCCACATTTAGCTTCTTGTCAAACAGACCTATGAAAAAGTTCAGTTCCACACCTGCAAAAAATTGGCCAAAAACTTTGTTTCAGACACGTGGCGCCAGCGTTTAAATTGGGAACTGCAGTCCCAGTTTCTCAGATCTCAGGTTATTAAATCTTGGCAACACAATAAGTTTACTGCCGGAATAATGGAATTTGATCAATTTCGAAAGCACCACAAAATCGTGAGTTTTGGGAAAGTACTGTACTGTAAGTCGCCATGTTGTCGCAAAGCCCAGGTCTTGCCACAGGCCAGAGTGAGAGCTCCAGTGAACTGAGATGTGGTTCAGCCCCATCCTGCCTTCTAGTCAGTGTAATAAGTGATGTACTGTATTGCGAAGTACCACTGAATTGAAGTACTGGTCGTGCAGCAGATATTTCACCGCCTCCCTTTATCAGCAAAACCATCTCCAGCTCGAGAGCAGTATTTCTGTTGGATTAAAGGAGATGTTTTCACAAGCCTGTTCACAGTGTCATAGGGTCGCTTTAGGTCACCGAAGTTTTGTTGCCTCATTCTGATCCGCAAAATATAGTGCTGTGCATACCTGGAAATTTCATCTTTTTTTAGATGAAAATTGGGGGTTTTACAAGTTACTGTGTACATTTTACTTTTATTGTGGTTTGAAATGCCTCATCGGTGCTGATTTTTCCTAACCCTGAAATATTAAAATAACCTTGCTGTTCCCCTTTAAGTCTGGTGTAATGACAATGTACGACAATAGCCTGTTATGTCTAGTTGTTTGATGAAGAATTCATTTTATAGTAGTTCAGTTCTCCTTTGTTCCAACAGTGTCAAAGGCTTGCAGATCAGATACTGCATAAAACTGTGTTAAGTCAGCAGTTAGGCACCTTTCAGTTTTAACAGTATTATTAATCTGCCTGCAGACATTACATTACTTAGTTGTTAGTATACAACTTAACATAGGTCATGCTATAGACCACATACTTCAGACACAGGTGTAAAATAGCTTACTTCATATTGGGTTCACGAATGTACAGTATATAAAGAAGGTGATGTGGTTTTAATGAGGGACTTCAGCTTCCCAGATATCAATTGAAATATTTTGATGTGCAAATGTGATTTGAAATATGCAAGCCAAAATGGAAATGGTTGATATGGTTAATGATAACTGGGGTCCTAACCCTGGTTATAAATATATCAATTTCCCTGGATAGGATAAAAGAATCAGATGCCACTGGCAACAAAAAAAAACCCAAAGGAATAAGAAATATAAAATGAGAAAGAAAGAGCTACTGTACATGCGAGACGTCGCCATCGAATGGTGCCATCTTGAATTTTCACTCGTCTACAATTGAATTTCAGTTGTCTGCTTTATGTGGTGTTGTGTGTTGTACTGTGTACTGTATGTCCCGAGTGATCAGCGTGATTAAGAATTTCAATGTGCATGTGACAATAAACGGATCTACTATCCACTCTACAAGATATATTTTTTGTTCATTAGAAAAAACCTGAACTATTATGCTTTCATGTTTGTGGAGCATAGTAAATACCCAATATGATTTGTTTCTATTGTTCCTTCTGGTTAAACTAATTCCCAAAGTGGTGAACATTACATCTGGAGGGGTTGTCTGTTTGAGGATAGATACAGCAGTAATGTTATTTTATGCGCTGTCACAGTCTGTTGTAATATACACCTGGAACATCCTTGCAGGGATCATGCCAAAAAGACAACTGGAGTCATGGTTATTTAGAAGACCTGTGTTTATTCTGTCTGTTTCTTGTGTGACAGAGCACATTTGAAAGTTTTATTTCTCTGATTTGTTTAAGTATGTTTGAACACCTTTAACTTGATGCTACAGGGTGTACTATATAGGATTTTTTATTTGATATAAGATGCCAAGTGTAGGTTTACCACGAGGGTGTGTAAAATGTGGTGGTTCATTTTTTTTAATGTTGCTGAAGATTTTTTTCTTGTTAAAACAGACATGTTGTTCAAAACCATAATGTGCATGTAGAAAGGGTAGCATTTGTATGGGATTTCATGTAAAAGTGAGATCAAGAGCATGTTCAGATTATGACTGCAGCTTTTTGATGCTGAACCTGATTTCAACTTTCCAGATGTCTAAATCCAGTGAGGTTTAATGGTTCATTAGAGCTTTTGGTGGCTCATGCCTGATGACACCAATAAAAAAATTGCTAGTTTGTAATCTTTGCCTCTAAGGAATTTGCAAAAAGCCTATAAAAATGAAAACTGTTATGTGAGTTCAGCCTTCTTTCATAGCTGAAGTAAGGAGCTTTTAAATTGCTGCCTGTATGATGGAGGGAAAAAAACATTTCTAGACAGTTCATTTGGCATAAAGTGAATGTATCTTTTGCTATAGAAAATGTTTCAGTATCACCACTGTCTTCATTCAATTGCTGTTTGGAGAATTGTTTAAAATGATCTGGAGGAATATTATTGCGTCAAGGCAAAAATACAGTTTTGCCACTTTTTAATCATTCCCAGGTTTCTTTGCTGTTGTATTCAAATGATGCTTCCAATGGGTAAGTAGTGGAGTTTTAGATGAATTGTATCTTCACTGATGGGGATACAGTGAGTTTCATTGCAGTGTATTCAATACAGCCATCTGTATAATTTTACATTTTACCCAACATGACATGTTGCTTCTCAGTAGGGGTTGTCATTCAGTGTTGAACGATATCACCAGTAATGGTGTTGCCCCACCCCACTTCCCACCTATGAGATTGCATCAACCATTTAACCTCCCTCTCCCACCCCGCATGGGTCCCTACCAAGATCGACATCTCAGCAGGAACCAATCAGCCTCTCGTCTATTATGACCCATTTCCAATCTCTTAGTGTGTAAAATGAGATCGTTAAAGTAACCACCCAGTGACTCCCAGGGGGACTTGAGGTCTTCTGGCTTTTTGGTATAATGTGCGCTGTCTGGGTGCCGTGTGGTTCTGGGGAGGGAGGTGAGATGTGTCAGTGAAGGCAGAGACATGCTGGCCTGGGACAAAACTGCACATTCTCCAAAGGGCTGGACAAAGCGGAAAGTCTCGCTGGAGGGCATCTTCACTGCAGTCCCATTTGTCTATAACCACACCGCATGGAGGTGTCGCATCTCATGGCCACTGGGGCTAGACTAGTCTGCATAAGAAAAAGTTTATTTTCTTTCCCTTTGTGTTTAATGACATTTTGAAAGTAAGAGGAAATATGACACGGAATCATTTGTGAAATGATGCAGAAGGTAATGGGTAAGGTTCTAAGTTTTTCTAAGTAATATGAAAAAAGCACATGGGAAGAATGATAAATCATATGATGATATGCTTGTTAGTCTGGAAAATCTGGAATAAGTACAGAAAAATGCTAAAGTGATTCCAGAGCTTGAAAACTCAAAAAGTGCAATTTTATTTAACTCAACAAACAGTTATTTTGTTTCCAGTTATTTTACTATGGTATAAATTAATAATAAAAAAATATATCAAAGGCAGTGTAATTTGAGGCGCTTTAAAATGAAACAGCCGTAATGTTTTGGTCAAGTCCAGTTTATCCAGAGAAGCCTGAAGTAGCTAATTGTGGTACCAGTTTGTGGTCTTCCAGTCTATGGTAAATTTCTTTTGAATTGAGGATACCAAGCAATTTAAAACATCTGCTTTACAACAATGAGGCAGGAACATAAAATCAATAATAAAATGATAAACTAGCTACAATAACATTGTATTTGTCTGTTAGCAAGACGGATAAATATCCTAGACCAGCTACAGTATGTGTTCATTACTATCTTAAAAATTAACAATATCAAAGCTTTATACCTGAATACAGTTTATGCAGATAAGAGAAGAAAAGAAACAATACTTTTCGACTGTGGAGCCTTCTTCGGGTGAAGAAGAAGAAGAATTCTCCATAGCCGAAATGGTGTGTTCCTTTTCTTCTCTTTTCAGCATGGAATAAACCTTTACTTGTTCCTTTCCAGCCTACGCATGCTGACGCAGCTCCCTACTTGAACGTTTAGTTTATGCAGATGCCCATTAGATTATGTATGCATTTATATAAGAGGTTTTATTTATGGTATTGGTGGAAAGTAAACATTTAAAAAGTCGCCTTTTGATAGTGTGATTTGTGCATTTCGTTAATTTGTTTTACAGTTGGCTTAGTCCTTAAGTAACAGAAAACAAATTTAAATAGTCCCGTTAATGCAGTGCAGAAAGAAAAGTAAGAAATCATCCCCAGTTGTGAAAATAAAACTGATAACATAATCAGAATAGAGAGGCTTTTTAGTCATTGGTCTGATTAATGTGGTCTGCTGTGTGGAGACCACATGGACACAAAGCACAATCGCCCTTAGCCTGCCAGTACTCCCAGACCAAACGCCAGCAGTTGCAGTATGAGATAAGCTCTCAGTTCTGTGTTCTGGCTTTATAAGGCTCATCACACCTTGTATAATCAGTCCTTTTGATTACTTTTTTTATTTTTTATTTTATGAGCTATGCAAACAATTACCATTAACAATTACCATACTTACAAGGGTCTTATTTATATTAGGGCATTTAATGTACACAACAACATGAATGAAACAGTACATTGTTGTAGGACTTACAACTTCAGTTTTCCCTTCCTGAATTGATAATGCAGTGTTACATTCTTATTATTTACAAGACAATGGCAATTTCCATTCTGGGGCAGCAAGCTTTGACAATTTCTTTTGTACTTACATTTAATAACTATGCATGAGCAACATGCCCACATGATTTAAATAATATACATGAAATGTCTGGGGAAAATAAATAGAAGTCTAGAAAATGTAGCAGATTTTGATTTGGAAAAACGTGTATCTTAATGCAGGACTATAACACTTTAAGTGCTTTGAGATAATTATACAATACAGTGTAAATAAAGTACAAGGAAAATTATTGCATTGATAGCCTTGATAGTTTTAGAAAGTTATTTTTCCAGTAGCAGTCCATAACATAGGTACTCCACATCAGTCATTTACAAGAAAATAAAAGTAAGCATCATGATTCTCCTGCCTATATGATAAAGTTCGGTGAAGTCAGAGTAGTGATTGGGAGTCTCTTTCCTTTTCCACCTCTTTGAGCTCCTCAGATTCCAAATTTGGTCCTTGGGCAATAGTATTCCTGAATACCTTTCATTCAGGCTCTTCATAATATAGATGTGATGCTCAGTGGTGTCCAATTGATTCTTGATAGCATTTAAACTGTGGTTCATCATATAAAAGCACTCAATAAAATATTGTACCAGCAGATGGGGACGGTGTGGTGGCTCTGTGGCTCAGGATGTGCGCCTGTGGCTGGAAGGTTGTCGGTTTGTATCCCGCAGCTGGCAGAGGAATCCTACTCCATTGGGCCCCTGAGCAAGGCCCTTAACCCCAACTGCTCCAGGGGTGCTGTATAAATGGCTGACCCTGCACTCTTACCCCAAGCTTCTCTCCCCGTCTTTGTGTCTCATGGAGAGCAAGCTGGGGTCTGCGAAAAGACAAATTCCTATTGCAAGAAGTTGTGTATGGCCAATAGAGTGATCATTTCTTATCTCACCATGTGTTGGTTAAAGTTGGGCTTTGGTATCTCTAGGATCATGCTATTGTCATTAAGAATATTTGGATGACAACAGATTCCTATGTGGCATTGATGCTTTCGAGCCTTACTGTCTTTCGCCCTCCACTCTCCAGGGTTTGTTTCAGCAGTTTTCTGAGCTCTTTGGGAATGATTCTGAATCTGCATTTTCTGATGCAGTGGCCTGGGTGGTCAGTGTCTTCTGAGATCGCGAACAGCCGCGAACTGCAATTCATGTGAATAATTCTTGTTAGAAGAAAGATTGCGGAACCTGTGGGAAGCCTGAGATGTGATCCCTCTCAGCGTCGGCAAACCATGACATTAAAGCGTCTCTAAACTGCAGATTGAGAGTTTTCCTTGTTTCCCATATTATGCCTCTCTAATTTAACATCAAAGTTGTAGAGAAACTAAGCTGATCAAAAGGTGTACAAATGTGTGTGCTCCACATGAAGCTTGATTGAGGGATTTGTGGTCTTTGAAAGTGCTCTGGTTCAAGCATTCTAACCCATTTTAAAAGTACTGTGTGCTTGGAACAAGCTGAAGATTAGTAAGAGAAGCTTTTTTGACATTGTTACTTGTTTAGTCTTTAGAAACCTTGCAGTGAAAATTACCTGGGAAGCTTCAGTTTGAACACAGGAAGACATTTACAATTGTACACTTGTCTTACACCAGTACACCAGCTAGCTACTGTAGTTGCATTTTATAGAAAGTTGTGGAACTGAACATTACATGACTCACATAGCTCTCCCACACAATTATTTACTTTGTTTAAGTCAGCTACTGTGCATCCTTAAGAGAACCACATGTACTGTGTAAGTCCTTTACCTAGAGTGTCCTCCAAAAGCACAATGCTGTATGCCCTTTTTCTGTTAATAATTGTGGTCATCTAGTTGAAGCAATAAAAACACATGGATAAATGTACTGATGTTACATTTCTTCCAAATATTCAGGAAGAGAAGGTAAGAGCCTTCTGAGTTACAATGAACTGTGGCCAAAGGCTGGTATTGACCTGAAGCAGTATTTGCAAGAGATAGATACTATGCACTATTCATGTGTACTAAGCTCATGCACTCTGGTTGAAACTGAGACAAAGTAACATCTGTAAATATGGCAGCAATCACCTTTCTCAAAATAATTTAATCAGAATGACATTGTTAAGACTTTGTATTTTACATACAACAGTGTATTATACCTTTTTTAAAAAAAAATTAACAGTTGTTATGTAAAAGCTGAACAGAGTTCATAGTTTCGGCCAGTTAACATAAATGACTATATCATTCATCTGGTATGCAAGTAACTTCTGCCACCTGGTTCTGTCTCTTCACTTTGTGTTACAGCTGCATGCAAAGCTGAAATGTGACGACTCTCAGATGCTGGAGCACACCGAACAGCTTTTGAGCGAGTTGGGCCCTGGTGAAGGGGTAGAAGGGTCAGATGAAGATGATTTGGACAACGTCGAAGATGACTTTGTGGAGAGCAGTGAGGATGAAGCCATGGAACAGTAACATTTGGTGCGGAGGATGTAGTGGTACTCCATATGATCAAAATGTCAGTTGCATTTAACACTTGTTCTCAGCCAGTGATGTAATTTTCTTTTTTTCTTTAGTCAGTTTTATACAGTTTTGTATTCATCCCCCATATTAATATTTTTAAGCAGAGACTTGCTTGCTTTACAGTAAGTGCCTTTTCATACAAGCCTTAATGATTAATGATTAAACCTTTAGCGTGGATTAAATGTGTCAGTAAAAGATATTAGTTTCACATTAAGTGAGAATGGGATCAACAGGGAATCTTCTCATGTAATTTATAATTGGTTTGGAATTAATGAGACTTATTATGAAGACTAGTCTCCAAATTAATAAAGCATCTGTTTCTCAGAAAGTAAAATAAAAGAAAAAAAACTACATAATTACTGTTATCATGCCTCCATTAAAGTGATGTTTATGAACAATGAAGGCTTAAGTCTATTTTAAGCCTACAATTATACATAATTTTCTGTTTTAAAATGTAAAGGCTAAAAAATGAAAAGGTGCACAATCTCTTTATTTACTTGACTATTGAATTCCATATGAGATTTAAAAAAAACATCCAGCTCTATAGTTTCTGAAAGAATAGCACATTAGAAAAATCAGTGCCTGATTAAGATGCACAGAGAAGGTTTGTAAAATATAAAATACATTAAAAGTCAAGGAAATGTCCTTTTTTATCACTTTGCTTCTGATAAAATAATGTATAGCTTTTACCTGCATATTAGGGCATGTTGTGTATCATTTTGTCAATATACTGTACTATTATCTATCAATCCTTTCATAATCGGAATGTAGGCTGTAGGAAATCAGAGCCCATTCCTGAAACACAGGGCAGAAGGCAGTACCATACCCCAGATGAAACCCTTAGGGACACCCAGTAATATAGGTAAGAGGAATCTGGACCACCTGGAGAACAGTGGCAGAATATACAGTACAAGCTCCACACACAAGTCACCTCTGTCCAGAATCAAACCAAAGATCAAAGTTGTGAAGCAACAGCACAAATTGTGCAACCATACTGCCCAAAATACAGCTAGTACACAAATGATGAATAGCTACAGACTAATGCTGTATTTTCTTTTTGTCTAAGAAACCTTACTTTTTCACAATAATTACAATCGACTGTAACTTCACAAGGAAAAGCTCATACTGAAGTCTGTTTTTTTTCTTTTTTGTTGTGCTGCAAATATTTTTTTCATAATCCTCACAGTCCACTGGAAGAATTCTTTACAGCTTCCATGAATAATTTCTGATGGCAGATTTTCATGTTTTTTAGAAGCTACTGTTATGTCTTTCTATTGCAATAAAATGTCAAACAGAAACTCGTCTTGATTGTTTATGATTTGTGGAAATAATCACCCCAAATCAGATCTATACTTCTGAATACTTTTATACAACAATGTATGGTTTGGCAAAAACTGAAGGACTCTTTTAAAAATAGGGACATCTGTTGAATTGTCGCATATCCTTTATGAGCAAATTTTAATTTAGAGTTGGCTGCGTTCATTGAATTTTTGGGCAATGTACAAGTCCATTAACTAAGATATGAAGTCATACCTTTAATATAAAATCTGGAATTAATTCAAATCTAAATGAAGATTAATTGAATTGGAAACAGCAGAATCACAAAACACTGGAGGACCATATGGATTATGGAAATAATGCTACACTTGTGCACCAGTGCATATTTATGTTAATTTCTGCTCTTGCATATAGAGAAATGTAAGATCAAAAGCTATAATGATATATAGGCAACTTTTGCTTAGCTGTACATCCTTTAAGGTACAGGTATCCTTTAAGAGTCCTGACAATCTAGGGATGTAAATACATCTAATGTGTAGCAGTGCCAGCCTTTCAAACCTGATTAGTCACACATCAGCCAAGGCCAACCAGCCGTAGAGGTCAAACACTGTGAAGTGACTCTTCAAGTGCATTATAAATTGCTGAATGGCTCAAACCACTGTAATCTGAAACTTATTTCCATCTCTGCATGCATTTCTTTATATTAAAGTATCAGATATGATGGACTGTCTGAACTATGCATGCAGGATTGAAATGCTGAAACTCAGCAACTTCAGCAACACTTAATATTGGAGTGGCTTTCTTCAATGCTTGACTGGTTAACAATCTCATTCTGTTGAGGATAGATATGCCCACTTACTTACTATACAGTGAAGACTGATTATCTAAGGAGGCACACTGTCAATTCCTCCACCTCAGCAATTATATTCATTTTACAAATTCTCTTGGTGGCATAGATTGTCTGTGTAGATGTGCGTATTACTGTGATATTTTTTGCAAAGCCCACAAAAAATAATATAAAGAATAGGATATTTTTTTAAGGATTTTAAACAGTTTGGGGGGATTATTGTATTTCCTGGGACTTAGACAAGGAAATTATTAACTGTCTTTGCAATAAAAGAGCTCTTATATTGAATATTCCCTTTTAAACAAATAATTGTACTTTTAAACAAAATCCTTTCAATAACAGCCTAATGATTAAAATGATTAATAAGACTAAAAACCTATTAGAACTACCAAAGTAAAATAAAAATATTGTCTTAAGTAGAAAGCATAGATTTTGTACTAGTGCTGTTTACTGTAAATCTAGAAAGTAGTTGCTACCTGTTTGTTATAATGATGCATTTCTAAGCTGAAAAGTATGAACATGTATGGCACAAATCTAATTCTGTTGCATAATGGTATTAGGCAGCAACTGCTTTAACTCATCACATTTTAATATGTTGGTTTCTGTGTTACATTTTTACTTTTTAATCTACAGTAATTGCTTCAGTTCAGTTATGCAAGGTATTATGATACATTGTCATTCACTCAAGTGATAAATTCAGTGCATGAATGAAGTGTGCTGCCTCTGAAAAGCACAAATGATCCAAAAATTTGCTAATGAATTGGTACTTGCCTGGGGGATTTTATCACTCGCAGAATTTTAATAGCTATTTTTAAATATTATAATTTATATAATATTGTATATCAGAATAAAAATGTGTTTTTAAAATAAAATATGAGTTTGCTCATTTAAACATGACCATGGCTCCTTAAAATGAACACATTTATTTTACTCTTTTCCCACTGGTGGCAGTAAGGTACAGTATGACTACCAGCATTTTAACATAAGGATGCATTTTTTGGCATATTCTGACTAGTAGTCAACAGTGGCTACCAAAGTCCAGATCTGTGCCTCTTCCTGCAGAGTGTCCAGCAGTGACAGCCAGACTGTGCTGTAAACTATCATGTCATTGCTAGTGCTGATGCAAGCCTGTTTTGTATCCTAATGTGTGCAGCATGTCTCCTTGTCACTGTCTGACAGTTGTTTTCCTGGGCACCATTAGTCTTCTTGCCTGAGGAGGTTTTTATCACTACAGAAAAGGTCATGGTCACAGTGCCCCAGGCCTGTCTGCAATCGATGCACATGCATGCCAGGATCAGACTGCTTTTTAGGAAGGGTCTCTTCTCCTTCATTTTTTTCGAAGTTTTGGAAGTTGGTGTCATTTCATAGCTTCAAAGCCAGCTGAAGTCCGAAACCGTGGTTCAGAGCCCAAATTCTATAAAAAACATGTATATTCACATCCACTGGTCATTCTGTTCCTGTCACAGGCAGTGAAAGTCAATGAATACTGCTGAGGCTCAGGACTGTGTCTGGCAGAAAGTGTTGCTGAAGCAAAAAATTTTTTTGAAACAAACATAGTTTTTGCCAAGAAAGCATGGGTCTTTGCCAAGAAAACATGTACAGTATGCAAGTGTTTAGAGTTATAAAACACCCTTCAACTGGGCAGGCTTTCAACAGATTGAGATACACAATAGGGAGTCAGTGTGGTGGCTACACCACTATTGTCACCTAACACACGCTTCTCTGACATGTGTGACAGCATTTGTCCCTGGACTGAGACCAAACACTGCATTCTTTTTACAGTATTATTAATCTACAAACAAGATTAATTAAGGCCTCTCTAGGACAGCTAGGCAACTTTAAGCCAATCTAAAGAGATCAAAGGGTTACTATGGTTACAGGCAAGCTTGTTTCCTGGCTTGGAGAAAGAGTGATTAGTGTGAATCAATGGTGCAGCTGAGGGAAGAGGAGGAGGTGGATCACATGGAAAGCGTGTCGAAAGTTACCTGATGCAGACAGTTGGGGGACAAAAATCTAAATACTGTTTCGTACGGAGGCGTACGTGGCTCTGCTAATGTCGGAAATGCGGTGCAAAAACAGGCCAAAAATGAAACCAGTGTTGCAAAACACAGAATATTGGTCTAGTGGAGTCCCAAGCCCATTGTATGAGGCTGTCCCCTGAAGGCAGTTCTGTGCAGGATGCAGGCAGCTTTTCATAAAGCCAAGCTGCAAACAGATGGGCCGCCCTCAAGGACGTACTGCCCTCTGCAGGGCTGGGGGATAGTCGTCATTTCCCACATCTCTCATTTTGTTTGTTGTGACTTTATCTGATGAAACAACCACTGTCTTGTATCTACATAAAATCCTTTAAGATCTATGACTTTTTATCGATTGTGCTTAAGAGTCATTTTCCCTTTGGGTTAAATGCCTTCTATGCAGTTGCAACTCTTGACAAATGCCAGCATTAATTCTTAGAGGAAGAGAAACAGATTAAGTAGCCTGAACACTAATCTTGGCAGCTGGAAACAGTGTGTTACTAAGGAAGTTTCTCCATATGGCACAAGAGACATTCAGAGATGGGTAAAGTCAATTCTCTGGTTATTTTCTTTATTATTTCTATGTGATAATGACAAAAACCTCATTCCTATAAAAACAAAACTCTCACTTTATCTTACTTCCAGTATTGACTACCATTGAGTGGAGGTAATAATGTGTCTCAGTGACTGCTGCTGATGGGAATCCACACAAAATTCAATTAGTCACAGGTCTGTCCTTGTTCGGGGATGCTTTTTGGGGGAAAAAAGCGTTTTCAAGATCAGATAAACAGTGTCTGCCATAGTGCCTAAACAGGATTTATGAGAAATTTAAAGGACCATTTTCTTCAGCACTGCTGGTTTTAAGTATTTTTCCCCAGCTTTTAAAGGTTGATGATGCTTTAATTGGTCTTCCGCCATCACACTAAGCTATCCATCACAGCACTCAGCTGTCATAGTTTTACAGGCTGAGGCGAAACCCAGGCTGCAAAGATGCCACTTGATGGGAGGTTTCTTAAAATTCATGATTCTCACAACCACTAATAATGTCTCTGAGGTCATCATTACTCGGATTTATGGACACCATAAAGGTCTCCGAGGCAAATCCAGAGCTGATGACCCCAGCAATATTTGTTTGTATAAGCTGCAATCAGGCATGTATAACAATGGTTTGCTACAGCTAATATTGTTGTAAAGATGTGAGTGTGAAGTGTGAAAATAGGCAGCCGACCAGATGTGAGCGGTGTTTTTATTCACACTTATATTGGCTGTGGTAGACCAGCCAGCTCCATTCGAATGTGCCCTATGATATCACAGTTTAATACATTTTATTGTATTGTAGATTTTATTGCACTGTGCTTTAAAGGTGACCACAGTCATTTATCAGACATAATAATGTTGATTTGCTGGTAAAAGGTACTGTATATACATCTGTACACGGTTCAGTTAGTCTTTATTGTTGGTGTGTTTTAGATTTTTTAAGTATCACGTGGGTAGTATTTCTGGTGTATCGCATTTGGTTCAACTAAGAGCTACTTTTGAAAATGATATGCACATTCACTGCTTTGCAAAAGTACTCACTTTCTTCCAGTGATGTCCCATTTTGTTTAATTAAATTATGTGTATACATTTTTAAAGTTAATATTTTTTAAACATAAATCAAGCAATACAAAAAAACTTAAATACGCTGTTTGCCCATAGAACCTCCTCCTTTCCCATGGTAACTGAAATCAGTTCAGGGGCACAAAATTACTTTGAAAAGTCTCACAATCAGTCAAGTCAGGTAGTGAGTTTCAAGCAAAGATTCAACCATGAAGGCCGAGGAGCTTTCAAAACAGCTCAGGGATAAACTTGTAGAATGGCAGAGGTATAAAAAACTAAATTAGTGAGTATTCCTTTGTGAACGGTGAAGTCAATCGGTGAAGGCAGGTGTATCGTACCGACAGACACTGCCTAGATAAGGCTGCCCATCCAAACTAAGCGGCCATGCAACACTGGCTTTAAAAGAGCAACAGAATTCAATATACAGTATCAGCGTCAATATCCCTCTCTCTACACAAGGCTGGCCAGGAAACAAAATCTCAGACCCCCCACGGAGCTAGCAGCAAAGTGTTTAGACGATACTGCACATTGGAAATTTTTATTTTGTGGTTAGACAGGATAAAATGGGAACATTTGGTGTAAGTGAAAAGCCGAAAGTCTGGTCCACTCCCCGCAGCACAATACTACCCCTACTCCTTCAGCAGAAGTAGTGGTGACGTTATGTTATGGAGCTTCTTCTCATCAGCAGGGGCACTGAAGGAAAAATATTCACTTTAAACATTTTTGAAAGGGGGTGAACAAATTTGCAAGGTGTTGTATCTACTATACTGTATATACTGTACATATTGGTGCCATTCCTGTAAACAGGGTGGTAGTGGAGCTGCCTCATAGCCCTTGGGCCTTGTGTGGAGTTTGTATGTAATCCACAAAGGTTTACATGTTCTCTAATAGTCCAAATTAATGAATTGGTTAATTGACAACTCTAAGTTGCCCTCTGCATGTGTTAGTGAATGCACGTGCCCTGCAATGCACTTGTGTGTGCTGGGTTAGTCTCCTGCCCCCTGAGACCAAAAAAGGACCAAGCAGTTACTTAAAATGAAAGGTTGTAAAGTGTACGATATATGTCTTAATACCAAGAGAATACGTATAAATGTTTCCACCAACAGGAATTGAATATTGTTTTCCTTTTTCTTTTTAGACACTAGCAGACAATAATGTTCAGTGTTCACATGCTGAAGTTTTGTGAAAATATTTTAACTTCCCTTAAGGTGTCTAGCAACATGAAGTGGTTATTCTTAGTTGAACAGAGGTGCTAAGTATTATGTCAGAATATATCAGTTTAATCTCACCAGTTTGATGGTAATTTCATCTGAGCACACTTCAAGCAACACAGCAGAAAATGTGGTGTTATCTATTGTAAATAATTATCCCCGTTCCTCAAGAAATTGTCAGAACTGTCATGATGTGCATTAATACCTCTTACATGATGCTTTTGAAACATGCACCTGGCTGCCTGGTTTGTGAAAAAATACATTTTGGAATTAGATTTGGAATTTGGAGTTAAAAAATGAAGTACTGTAAGTGGATTATGTTAGAGTTTTCAGTTCTAGGGCAGCAGGGTTCTGTACAGCTCCTGATAACACAGTACAGTATTATCAAGTAATTCACATCTGGCAGAGATCAGTGCTGCTCAGGTGTATGGAACTGTATTTATTAAACATATGAATATTAGTATTAACTGAAGATAAATCTACATTTTTGTGTTTCACTTGGTATTTGTAAGTAAAGAACATGATGTTTGATCATTTGTATGTATGATTGCTGCCTTAGTTAATTCCCTTTAGAATGGAGCTTTTTGGTGTTTGAATCATTCTTCACAGTCCCTACATTTGGAAAGACAAAAACAACTGAGGAGAATTACTCAATTTATGGAAATAAACAAGTAAAAAATGACATTTAGGCACAAACGTGTTCACCACTCATTGTTCAGTTCTGAGTGTTGTCATTTTTGGGACAGTAAGTGTAGAGGTTCAAGAGAGAAAGGCATATACTGAAGCTCACTAATCAGACAAAAAATATGAGGAGCGCAGAAGTTGTAAGACATTTATTCTTTGCAAACTGTAATGCACCAAGAAAAAAAGTAATAACTTTCCAAAATTAAAAGTAAGCCACAGAAAATAATGTAATAAAAGACTCATATCCATCTTCATATTTCTGACATTTGTGATTGGAGTGGGCCGCTGCATCAGCTGCAAGGAGCAAGTAAAGGTTCATTCCACTCCGGAGAAATAAGAAAGAACACGTTTTTGGCTGTCGCACCTGAAGAAGGATGCTTTTCTTCTGTCCACTTTTCAGTGTGGAATTAAGCTTTACTTGTTCAGCGTTAATACATGATAAACATCAAGTGGGATGGTCAGTTGTACACCTTGTGTAGTATTCCTTGCTGAAAGGAAAGAAAAGAGACACGAAGTTTCCGCTGAAACATTGTATCTCGTTTCTTTTCAGCACAGAATAAACCTTTACCTGTTTCTTTGCAGCCCATACATGCTGACAGAGCTACCTTGTGTAGTATACGAGCACATTCAGTTATGGTATCACTGTATGTACTGTGTACTTCGGCAGTAGTCATAGAAGAGATTTAATATGTCGTGCTGACAAAGTTATTTGTTTTTGTAACAGTGCTCTATTGGTAAATGTATTCTTGTCAGTGAAATTATTCCATCACCATGGAAATATTCTGAGATGAAATGAAGCTTCTAGCAGCAAGGAATCTCTGCAGTGCATTCAAATGTTCTCAATGACCTAATTTGTCAAACAATCTTAATTAATGTAGTATATACATTAATATAGTCCTTCATATGACTGTATCTATAAGTCTAAATAATCTTCTGCTTGAATTTACAGATACAGTACTAAATCCCCTTTTCAGCTCTGCTCTGGACCAACAGGAGAAGCTATTTAATGTGATGATGAATTAGTCTTTTGCAAGTGTTTTCCTATTAAACCTGAGTTCTGCTGTCTGCTGAAGTAAATGCAATTATGTTTTTTTTTAATTGCAATTTCTTTCAAATGAATAAGAGATTAAACGTATCCAGAACTGAGTGGATGATTGCAATATTGCGGCTGGAGTAACATGCTCGCCTGTGCTGGGACCTTAATTGGTATAAACTCTACAGGATAATATTTGTAAGTGGTTTAGCTCCTGGTTCTGATTACACAGGTAGAAAGGCAAATTTTAATTTAACATGTAGGATTAAATGAAAACCTAGCATGGTACTTTTCTCCTGAATTTTTAAAGGGTGAAATAATAACTTTATTATAAACTTTCCATTATGATTTCAAATTGAATATTTTATTCTTTAAGCATTTACTATTGCGTTTACTTGCCTGTGAAGCACCCATTGCGGGGTTTCTTTCTGTATCAGACTCCCCAGAGTCAAACAGCTTTTCTTTGGAAATACTCATCCGTTCGTTTTATCCAGTTCAGGGTTGCAGGGGAGCCAGAGCCTATTCTGGCAAGCAACAGACGCAAGACAGGGTACACCCTGGGTCCTGGATGGGACTGCAATGCCCTGCAATGGACTGACACAAACAAGCACACCATGTTTTTGGACAGTTGACGAAAACAGTAGTATATGGAGGAAACCCACGCAAACATGTGGAGACCATATAAAATATATGCAGATCTCATATGATCTATGCCCTCAGGTATGGAATTGAACCCAAGATTCCAGTGCTACAAGGTACAAAGTGCTAAACCACTGTGCCACCCATAACTTTAATACAGTACAGTATGTGTTTTACAAATTGTGACATACTGTACTGTACTTAGCATTAGGCTGCTATGGCAAAATCTTGAAAGGGGAACTGCAGCCCCAATTTCTCAGACCAGTTATTAAATCTCAATAACAGAATAAATTCATTGACAGTATTGCAAAATTAAAGACAAAATTGTAACTTTTTAAAAGTACTGTATAGTTGCCACGTTGTCGCAAAGTGTCTCACCAAGAAAGAATCAAAGCCACAAAAACATAGCCTAAGATCATTGAGCTTCTACCTAGACTTCTTCATGAATAGTCCCTCTCTTTACATAACTAGGCAACTAAGATACAACATTTTTCTCCAAAACCCTTCTTAAAACTCAAAGTTTTCCAAAACTAAAAGCTCTTCTCAAACAAAATAAGAAAGCACATGTTCACAGGTCTGTCCTTCACTCAATTTCTATTATTTTCTCGGTTTCGTCTCCCTCCATGAACTGTGCCATGATCTGCAGGGGATTTGCGCTCTGTCTTCAAATGACAGATACAGAACACCAGAAGCCTCTACTTCCTGGTCTTTAATTATCGCCTGACCAGTTATCTTCTTTCTGTTGGTCACGTGACTGACAGTGGCAGTTCATTCTCATATCACAGATATCTTAGAAACATATTTCAGTTAAGACCTGAAATAGATTTGGTCTTAAACTGCCATCCTATCATAAAATAATGTATATTTATTAAGAATATTGAGGGTAATATGTATATTATCCTACAATAATCTGTAGGACCAAAGGCAGGACTTCATCCTGGATGGGCACACATTGAAACTTGGGGTCATTTAGCTACTGTATGCTACTTAAACTGGAGAGCATGTCATGGACTGTGGGAGGTAACCAGATTATCTCAAGGAAGCCCACATGAATTTGGGGAGACCATGCAAACTATGCATAGTCTATGCCAGATCTGAAACCCCAATATTAGAGCTGTGATGCTTCATGCCTTCACAGTGATTTATTTTGGTAAAATAAAAGTGCAACAGGATATTTTAATGATCAATGTTTGACATTGGCATACAATGTCATGTGAGCTGAATATTTGGTGAAATAAAATTATTTAAAGGTTTACAAAGCAAACATAAATGTTATGTTATTATTCAAAATATTTACAAAATGAACTATTTAAGTTTAAATCATATTCAATTTATCTATTTACTATTTATTAAAATATTGATTATGGTCTGTTTTGTGTTAAATTGCTGACACCTGCAGATTTGTTGCAGAAAATTGACACACATAATAGGCTAATTACATACTGTATACAAGTTCAAAGTAATTTAAATGAAAAGCGTGGTTTCTGTTGTTCTGTGAGCATCAGTAAAATCGCGGTTTGTGGAATATAAGTGAAAAAGTACAGCTACTGTTTCAAGCAAAAACTGCCTCAGGTACTCTCCTGTAAATTATTGTTGAACAGCATATTAATAAATAGGAAAAAGGCTTGAGAAAACTGTATGGTTAAAGAAATAACTTAATTATGCATGTGATTCATCAGTGTCGGCAATAGTATGTCAATAATATTGGCACATCCTGCTGTACTTGATGATATATTAACAAATTAGTGATCAGTGGAATCGCTAGGCAGTATCCTTATGAAGCAATGTAGAGGGAAAATTAATTGCCTACATCGTGATGCACTGTACTTCATAAATTAACAAATTAAACCGTACCAATGTGATGGATCCTAAGGGTACACAAGTAAGACTGCAAAGATAAAATATTATAACAAATTTACAAGGATCAGCACAAAATACAGGAAGATGTAGCCACTTAAGCTTCCCACCTCTTTATAAAATTTATTGAGCACAGTTCCTGAAAACAAAATATTGTGTACTATTCAGGCAGATTTTAGGCTGAATACTATTTTATTCAAATTGTGTTGACATTGAAATCCAACTACATTTTTCACCTTTGTTGTAATAATATGAAGATGTTGAAACTGTATCTCTGAGTAATACATTTTTAGCTGAAAAAATACAGTACACATTTGTCCATGTTTTAATATGAAAATCATGAATCTGCAGTTTTTTCGGTTTTAAGATGTTAATCAATAAATGCATAGATTCATATAACTATTCATATGCTAATTTTACTTTGTTGTAATACAGTAATTTTTTCAAACAATGAAGTATTACCCAATTCAAAGAAATTCATGAAAAAACCCTGCAACCATTTTAAATAGAAATCTGATGAGCTTGACTTTTTCTGTGTGATGTGTTTTTCAGACAGATTACATTCTTATCTGATTCTCATTTAGTAGCACTCACACCATGAATGAAAAAAAGAAATTTAAAGGTTACTTATGATCGATCAATTTCTGGATTGCAGTATTGCTTTCATTTAAAGTTTTTAAGACTAACAGGCATATTGACCAATTTTAAAAATTGATCAGAGCAACAGAGTAAAATGGCATCCAGTAAACTAGATCAATGCTGACTTTAAAGATTCTAAATGTATGGTCATTCCCATGATTCAAACATATCGTATGATTATTAATAATAATGCTATACTTTTTAAAAAGGGAATAACATGAATGATAACACCTATCAACACCAATATCAATACCAATAATATGAATAAATAATAAAATTAATTAGGCTAATGAATTGGGAATACTTTTTTTTTAATTCTTCCTGTTCTCCATTACTTGAATGGGATATCATTTAGTTAGAACATTTCTTATCACATAGATGACTCAATCAAGTCACTTATGTAACTTCAATAGCTCAAGGATATAAATGTGACTGCAATAATCAAGAAAAAATGTTTGAATGCACTGCGATATTTAATATCCAGTCTCTACTTTCCTGTCTCTTTGATAATCTTTTTAAAAAGTATTTTCAAATGAAGCAAGTAAATAAGTGAAATAAATGGAATGATTATTGCATTATGTTTTTAAAATAAATACCTGAAAATCTTTGAAATACCACGCTAATTTTAGTAAAATGCAATCTCCTTTCAAGAAACTCAATGTATTGTTCTTTTTGAACGTTTGTAAAAAATAATAAAAAGCAGCATTCCTTTGTCAATCAACAAGAGACATCTCTTTTTTGTTACATTTATGTCAACATAAGCACAGAGTCAGGAAGCTCTAAGTGTTCGATAGGATCACAAAGTGAGATTTGATATCGAAAAGATGTGAAAATATT
This sequence comes from Lepisosteus oculatus, assembly GCF_040954835.1. Taxonomy (NCBI): domain Eukaryota; kingdom Metazoa; phylum Chordata; class Actinopteri; order Semionotiformes; family Lepisosteidae; genus Lepisosteus; species Lepisosteus oculatus. The sequence goes on along the minus strand of NC_090705.1, from coordinate 5,968,580 downwards.
TTTTTGGCTAAACCCTTGTGCTTGTCACTGATGTGGCACTTATTATGTTTGATACACTGTTGGAAAACAACAAATTGAAATTGCATGAGTACTTCTAACCTACACTGAATTGATTTTGTGATGCACAAAAAGAAACATTACTTCAATATCGTGCATCTACAACACTTTGTGAAAGATGTTTTAAATACTGAGTAGTACACCTGGTTCCTGAAGAGCAAAGTAAAGATAAGCCATTCAAGATGAGGGGAACTGCTGTTCAATGCATTATTTTGCAACTCTGCCACTAAAAAATCTTCAAGACACTAAGGTTTAAAAGAGGTATCTGAAAAGTAAAGAAGATAATAGTTTAATGATAATGATAGGTCAGATGGCACAAGACAGGACTGTCTTGGAGGATGCTGTTCTCAGCACTTCAAAATTAATCTAATATTGATCTTAACCCTTCACTGTCTTTCTACATTTTTAGTTCCACAAGAGCTTTAGGCAACCTGTGACTGTATACTCATCAGCTTGAGCAGCTCATAACACATTTGATAGCTGACTAAAATGTAAATCAAATAAATGGCAGGTAAAAGGCTTTAAAACATTGTCTGAAATGAAATACACTTTCGCTGTGTGTTCAGACTTGACCTTACCCTATCTATCCGTTGCAATGCCCTCGAGAAGGCATCTTCTAGGTGAAGTGTTTGCTCTTCAGCACATCAGTGACACTAAACACACAACCAGATTAAAATTAAATTATTTCAATCAAGCAGAAAGACAAGAGGTTTTGAACTTGATGTTCTGACTGTCCCTTTTTCTGATCTCAAACCCTACAGAAATGCTGTGGGATGAGGGAAAAAGAAGATGTCTGCATGTGTATAGTCAGTATACTCAGGGAGACAAGTCAGGCTTAGTGGGCAGAAATAAAAGGTGATACACCTGAAGCTTGCATGCAGATGTAATTGTAAATTATACTCATCGCTTACTATTAATCATTAAATATTATTAGGAAGGAATGTCTTGAGTAATTTGTCTCTAATTCAGTTATATGGAGAATGTTGAAGTTAAAGTCATCTATGTGGTTCTATGTGAATGCACATACTCTGTAGATAAATGAAACATAAATTTGTGGAATGTTAGCAGGGACAATTTCTTTTTTCAAATATTCCTGCCTATGAAATGATGTCATGATATTCAAAAACAAAAGACAGAGTCTGACATTAGGAACTGTCTACTTTATGATCTCATAAAAATGTCATAATGATTAAAAGATTAATGATTCCTTTTTAATGTTGTCAGGAACAAAAAGGTTGATGTGCCAAATCATTAAATGGATCCTGCCTTTTTCTCCTCAGATAGCATCTTTTCATTTTAAACTTCTGACAGTAGCTTGCTTAGCTTTGGTGTTTGGCAACAATAAGCACAGTCTACTCTACCTTTATCTCTTTGCCTCCTAATGTGTCTAACATTTAAAAAAAATGTTTTTTTCCACCTAAAATGTACCATGTAATGTAATAATACATTGCTTGTTAAGGCACTTGCTTCACAGACATTTCTCTGTACTAATATTTTTTAATTCAATATTCTTGTGCAGAGTAATTTGATTTAGCTGTAATGTTTCTAAAATTACTAGAAATTGAAGTATGTCTTTGTATTTTGCATTTAGTAAATATACTGGATATATCTATTGATACTGTCATTTTGACTAAGAATTTCTGTGCTTCTGTCTAGTCCTTCTTACACAATAAGTTTTTTTACCATGACTAAGTTGATATGGAGCAATGTATCAAAAGACCTGATTCTTAAGCTTAAAGTGAGGGTTAGTATTGAGGGAATTTCTTATCTTTAGTGTCTCAGAAGTGCTTCCATTTACTGAAAACAGAGCAGTGTTCTCAATCAGTGGTTTGGAGTTTATAAATTATTACACACTCTCTTAGTCTCTAGGGTGAATCAGTGTCTAGTCATTGGTAATGTTGTAGTGTAATGTTCTTTTTCTTTTTCATACTCAGAATCGATGACACAAAAAATAAAAGACAAGGTTTCATAGAAAGCAATATTTCTCTTTGTTAAAATGCATAGCTTTCATTAAATCTCCATAAAATCGCTAGGCTCCAAAATTTGACACATCTGTTTGATTTTTGCATTAAAAAGTAAAAAGCTTTTGTTTTTTATAGTGAATTCTCTACAGCATTGATCTCATTGTTGTGAGTCAAGGAGTCAATATAAAAATGGCCAAAGCCTAGAAATTTTTATAGCAGTAGTAAAATACACTCAACAAAACTCAAACATACTGTGCCCTGCAGATTTATTCACAGTCCTAATAAAATGGAAACAAAAATAATACAGAATGATAGCTGTAGACTGGATGATGTGTCATGTGTGAAATCAAAATAGATTTGCAAAGCACATAGCCATAGTTGTCATACTTTGATCCCATTAAATAAAATTAAACACAAACAAATCTACAGTTCTGCTCTTTGGAAGTGCATTTTCCTGCAGTAGCATGTATAAGTAGCATTGGCCATTGACATCCACAAGTTAAGAGATGGTTAGAAAAGTATCCACAAAATTGTGAATTTACTACTTACCACTGTAGTCTCCATTATAAAGATAAAAAAAAACTACTGGTACAGTGACATCCGTGTCATGAAGATATCACAAGTGTATCTGGCTACTGTGGGTTATAAAAAATTGATTTGGAAGGCACATGTTAAGCTAAAAGCATAAGTTTGAGATCTCCAGGCACAGATACCTTTTTCAGGATGTGTTAAAAATTATGATTCGACATCTCATACTGTACATGAGTGTGGCCTTTATGGTCAGGTTGCAAGGAATAAGCCTCTTCTGAAGAAACACCACATAAATGAGCAATTCAGATGTGTAAAACTATATCTTTTTGGACATGCTTGTCATCATTAAGTTTGGCATAAAAGAAGGTGAAGCTCATGTTAAGGAAACACTCACTGCAAACTATGGAGGGGAGGTCTATCGTGTTTTGAGGCTGTTTTGCATCTACAGTTTCTGGAGCCCTTATCAAGATAGGGGCAATTTGGCTAAACATCTAGTTTGAAGCTCAAGCTCATCCAACATCGGACATTCCAGCACGACCATGATCAAACATACACATCCAGATTGAAAAAAAAGTTTTTTTTTACTGAAGTTTGGAGGGATAATAACAGACAACGTCGATCTCACCCAACTGTTTTAAATCACTATAATTACCATGCGTTTTCTGGCGACAGCTCAAATGCTGTACATGAGAGGTTAAGCTTTATTAGCTCCACCTGGTGGTGATTCAGGATACTATTTTCATAACTGCGGTATTTTACGGTATGACGCGTTATGATGCGTTTTGATGCGACACCCCCGCCGCGTTTTACCGCAGCGTACTCCACTCATTTTGAATGGCTGCATCTGTATATGTGCATCTTTTGCACTAACCTCTTTTAACATTTTTGTTGCAAGATTACTTGGATTATGCTCCAAACAACAAATAAGGAGAAAACAAGCATAATGAGAGAGAAAAATATACCACTTGTCTCACATTCTTCTGATGCATTATTGGTCTATATTCTGCAGTATACAGTATGTGGACTGTGCTAAAAAAATAAAAAAATAAATATATTCTAAATTAATTTTGTTTTGTGCATAATTGAACATGTAGTGTGTCATACTACAGAATAAAACAAACATGTTAAAACTAAACAACCAAGAAAGAAGGAAAACAAAATGTCTGTTCACCCAGGGCTGGTGCCAGGGGAAAAATCTGTAGGGGGGCGTCTGAAAATCTGAGGGAATAGGTGATTTTTTCAGGTGAAATCTTGCAGTCATGCCACTGATTAGTGTTTCATGACAGAAGATAACTACAAGCAGTCTGGAATTTAGCCATGAAGTACAGTTTCACGTTCATCAGCCCTCCCACGATTATTATTGCGTGGAACGACCATATGACCATAAGATACCATATGCGTTCATTTTTGCAGCTACATCCACAGTAACGAGGTTCTGAATCATTAAGAAATAATAGTTGCAAAACCAACAGAAAGCACAGATTATATAACTACAGTCCTGGTTATATAACAATCGTAAGTATAAGGATAAACTACCGAAAGGAATCGGTCCACCTAAGCAAACAGGATCGTAATAATGGGTTAGTGTAGTTATCTGACCATTGACGAAGTACAACTATTTTTAGGGTGCAAGTTAAGTAAGCGAAAGTGTTAAAAATTGCTTTTGTCTGAACTCAGGGGGTGGGGCAGTTCAGTTGAGGGGGCTGGGTTGTCACTGAGTTGTCACTACCTTCCATTAAATTTTGCCCCACTGTGTCTGTTTTTCGTAACAGTCCCTCTTCACAATCTGGCTTAAGTTTCTTTTCTATTACCTGTGTACTATCCCTGCTGCTTCTCCTGTTAATGTTGCTGGCCAGGAGGTCACCCCTTAACCTTTAAACTTATCACACTTAAATAATTAATAAACATTCACAAAGCATCTGATTATTGAATGTTGTTTTTTTTCCACAAAATATTGTGGCGATCTCAATCTCCATGCCTCAATCCAGTTTATCAGCTGTGGTACGAACTCACAAATTGAAAGGACTAGAGCAGTTCTTCCTGAAGGAATGCTCAGAAGTTCCCCCAAGATGAACTACAGTATATAGCACACCAGAGAAATCCATGCCAGAGGCTGATTTACAAAATAAATAATCACATGGAGTGTGATAAATGAAACTCTAATGTTTTCCATACTTATTTTAATTATACAAAATCACTTTGTTCCGAGTGTTATTCAGATTATAGTCAACAAAAAACATAAATGTATCTGTTTTTCATCCATCCAAACATTTTCTAACCACTTTACCCAATACTGCATCAAGGAGGAGTCAGAGTCTATCCTGACAGGAAACAGGCGAAAGGCAGGATACATCCTCTTGTAAGGGGGGCTCCAATCCATCTCGGGCACACACAGACACAAACTAGCACCCTAGGAATTGAACCCAGGCCCTCAGAGCAGCCAGGAAGCAATGCTACCCACTGTGCCACCCTATAATGTTTTTCTTTTGTTCCTGCTTCATTGGGGGTACAATTATTTCACTTTGTGATGTCTCCGTGCTTATTGTGTAAGAATTCATGACAGGCCATTGTAAAGTGATCACATGTTAATAAAGTGTAAAATGCACAATATGTCATACTCTTCTTAAAATGCTTCTCACAAAACCAAGTTATGTTAACATGTTCGTTGGGCATCATTTGAGTGAAGAAAAGACATATGTGTGGGGAAGTTCATAATCCAGAGATATATTGTAACGCTTACGGCCGACAGGCACTGTGTAAGAGCCGGCGTACCAGAGCAGGTGACGTCACCGCCCTTCCCTGTGATAGCAGGACCACAGCTACTGGGCTGGGTCACTGCAGAGAGATGCGGGAGTCCTGGGTTCGAGCCCCCGATGGTGGGGGGCTGACCTAATGTGGCAAGGGTGCCTGCCTGAACCCCCGTTGCGTTACAATATTTTAGCCCACTCTCCCCTTCATTGTTATAGAATAAGCATTTCAGAAGATGATTTATTTTTTAATTAATATTATTTGTCAGTAATATTTAAAAGTAGAGCTGCATTACCTAAATTATATTCTGCACTTCGGGAAACAGAATATTTTTGGAGGCATGTAATTTCCCAAGTACTGGAAAAGAGCTTGAATTGCCACTCCTGATCTGTTTTTCAAGCTCTTTGGACGTTCTTAGTGTCTGAATATGTTAAGGCTAAATGACAGAAGACAGATTGGAACTTAAACAGAATACATTATAATTAAATAATAAATTAATTTAAAATAAATTATTTTATTGTTCAAACTCGCAAAAAAAAAAAACTGAAAAGCAAGAGCCACAGAATGAACCTGCCTGTAGCCACAACACAGACAGTAAGGTAGAAGCCCAAATAAAACCTCTGAATTATTCATCAGTATCTTTTCACTTTCCCCTTCTTTAAAGCTGCATAATTAATAGCTTTTTTTCCAAATGAAATCTAATTATGTCACAATTGTTTTCCAAATGTGCCAGGAGGAGGAGAAAATATTCAATATTTTTAATCATGTAATGCAGTTTTAAATGGTCGTAAAATCGATGGCAATAATTCGAATAGCCCACTTTACAATATTATACGCTTTGATCTGCCTGCCTCTCAATTCTGTAATCATCAGCATAAGGGTCCAAAATTCCAGAACAACAACAACAAAATATTTTAAAAATGTTCTTGTTCTCTCTGCTTATTCATAAATCCCAGTGAAGCTAAACAGAAACATTCGGGATCTGAGTTCCCATGCATAGCAGAAATCACACACAGCGCCAGTAGTTTTTTATGTTTATGGTCACATTCACAGAATTAGTGAGGAACACAACAAAAATTAAAATGTCAGGCCCATTCATCCATCCACACATCCATTTTAAAGCTCTTCTTCCAGGTCAGTATTGCAGTGGAGCTGGTACTGTACATACTGTACAGTGTCTCAGTAAGAAATGGGTGGAAGGCAGGGCACAGCCTGGATGTGACACCAGTCCATCACAGGGTAGGCACTCAGCCACAAAGACACACACACATACACTCTCACCCAGGGCCAATTTTCCCAGAAGCCAATTAACCGCCCTGACGGAGTCTGGGAAACAAATTCGACTTAATGCCAAGAATTCAGACACAGCTCTCACTGTGTTCACACAGTATAGGGACATTTAATTGAATTTAATTTAATAGTAACATTATAAATACACAATAGCCTGCTTTTTTTAAGCATTTTTTTGAATAAAATTGATCACTTTTCAAAACTGGAAAGAGATACTATACAATTTATTTTTCTTAGTTTTTAAATTAAATGACACAAATATACATACAAATAGAGGAAAAAAGACATCCACAGTTCTCAAATATTAATATTTAAATACCTTTAGAAAGGTATAAATGAAGCCAAGGTAAAAAAAAATAGAAAATAAAAAATAAAAGCATGAAAGATTCTTCCATTTTTACTGCATAAGCACGGATAATCAAATTTTTTTTTTTTTAAATCTCATTTAAAATAACATCACTCCTTAAACAGAAATAACATTTTTACTCAGTCCTATGCAATTGCTGTCAGGACCTGGGACAGGACAGTGTGTTTCTGAAACATAACGTAGACTGCTTTCTACAAGCCTCAAATTCAAGGAAAGAGCAAAGTTGCAGTGCTGGATTTCCTGTACCACCTTGCTATGCAATAATGTTTCAGAATCCAGTACTGGAAGCACTCCGAGCCCGAGACCCCACTCTGCTCTGTGAGCAAAGTCAGGGGTGATCTACGTGTCTGTTTCCTCTGGTTAAAGTCAAGGCACATGACCAGCTGTGCAAAGGCAGACAGGCGTCTCTATCGCCTCCGCACCCACAGGGTGAATAAGCTGTCCTCTTGGCCTTCGAGTAGCCGGAGTCAGGCTGCCAGAGCCTCGGACACATGGGCATGCCCAGCCAAGCCTTCGGGTTCAGCCTCCAGGCCCCGGCTTCGACACGCCCGGAGAGTGAGACAATTTCTTTTAGTTTAGTACACTGTCCAAATCATAAGTCATCTCTATTAAGGGATTCAAGGGTAATGTCCAAATGCTGTTTTTGTCTATTCCAAAATAAAGGTAATGCTACTATATTTGCTCAACACCAGATTTTTATTTATTTACTCCACATGAACTGCACAAAGCCGATTCTGGTTTACCATATGTTCAGACTGGTCATCAACAATCTATGGCTAACAGGATCCTTTTTGGATATGCTTTTAACTCTAGCCCTTAAACCATCTTTTTTGGAAAACCTTGTGATTGTTTTATCTTTCTGCATCTACTTTTTGGCTCTGTAATTTTCTTTAATTGTATGTTGTGTAATGTGCTTTTATGTATTTGTTTTATATGTATTCTAAAACACTTTACTTTTAAAAACACTGCATAAAATAAAGTTTATGATGTTTACTTTCCAGAATTTAAAATAAAATTTAAAGTGTAAGTTTACTAGAATTTTCTTTAGTTTTTGCACTCTAACAATCCTGTTGATGTGATACTAATGTTGTCGTTTTGTAGCACATTTTTAAGTGCTACCAAAACATTCTGTGTGGCTCCTTTATTAAGTTTGCAGCTCCCTGTTTCAAGTAGCTGTTTTCATATTTTTCCAAGTCTTGTTTAATCTTTTTTAGGACCATCTGGTTTGTTAGGCAAGTTTGATTTGCTTTAGGTGATAACTATTGTCATGCAGCAATGCATAAGTTGTCAGTTCTCCCTTCTTAATATCATCTGAAATAAAAAAAATACGTTTGCTTGGGATCAGTGTGAGAAGAAAAAAAAATCCCCATTTGGTGCAGTAATGACTCATTTTACTGTACACATCACAGATAACTTAGTTGCAACATATCTTCATACAGGTCAAATGGTAACTGTGAATGTATGTGTTTGGTCGCAAATAATAAATATATTTTATATCCATTTAATAGAGCACTAACAAAAAAATAAACATTCTACAGTACTTATAAAGCCATTATAGGTATACATATGTGACATTTTGAAGCTAATGGAAAGGTTAATTTTTTCAACTTAACTTTTACCCCCACCCCAATGACACAGACAATAGAGTCGGAGTATCTTGTCCAAGGGCAGCACAACAGTGTCCACAGTGGGGAAACAAAACCCACGAGCTGTTCTCTCAGCAGAATTCCATCCATTTTGTTAACCTTTCATCCAATTCAGTGTCGTGGGGGGTCCGGAGAAAAAGGTGAAAGCAAAATGGCGCAGGATACACCCTAGAGGGGACACCAGTCCATTGCAGGGCAGACGGACACAGACACACCAGGGCCAATTAACTTAACAGCACTGTATGTGGGAGGAGACCCATACGACCACAGGGAGAAAAAAAACTCCACACATAACCCCCTACCGTAGGTTAAGAACCAAGCCCAGGGCCCCAGAGCTGCAGGGCAGTCATGCTAATCACAGCACCACCAATCTGGTATTCTTTTCATGTATAAAATATTAATAACATGTTTATAGACACTACCTTAACATAAAGCAGGCCCTAGCATAGAAGAACTAGGAATTACTGTAGCTGGTAAAGAGTCACATAGATGTCTTTATGTCTTTCTGCCACTGTGCCTTTTAATTTACACCAACATCACACAAAGAGTCGGATATACAGAAGCAAGCATCTTTCACCTGTAAGATTTTGAACTGTAATTTCATATTTTTATAATAGTACAGTATAGTAATGATCTCAACTCCCAGTAAGCCCTTTCCTTCCGGCAGGGGTATTAAGTACTTTCAGTGCAAGCAGTTGCTTTATCGGACAGCCTGATTCTATTGCTGTGAAACCAAGTGGAATACTGCCAGCTGAATTTCCACAGGGCTGTCAAAAACAGAATTCTTAAGACGGAATAATTACAAACTCTTTTCATGTGTGTGTTCCAGATGAATGACCCATCACTAGCTAGCTTGAGAACTAGCCAAAATCTTTAATAAAGCAGAAGCACAGAATGCTCAATGTTCTGGTATTATGGAAACAAGGTCTACATTGTTTTGTTATTGATGGACTAGCATATGCATTAAACAAACAGAATGACTGTAGAGATTTGTTTTGGCTAATTTCCCTGTTTAAAACAACTAAATTAATCCTTGGGAGATCTTTTTTCTTGGAACAAAAAGGCTTATTTTTTCTTGAAATATAGGTCTGCCAATTTTGGTGAATGTTTGGGATGTAAACAACCCATTTTGGTGGCGGTGAGGACAGGCCTGCTTTTGACATGAATATACTGTACTCAGGACATAGGAACTTTGGGTTGACTGAAGTTATAGTATGAGAGGACATAAAGACCTTCTATTTTTTTTCTGCTTGCTGTGGTTCTTGTCTGCACTGTGCTGCAGAAGTGTATGTGTACATACCTGTGTGTGTTCTTGTGGTGGATCTGTATTTCTGATGTAGGAGAAGACTTGTTTCACTCAATAGTAAAGCGCAGCACCCACCTCCTGAACCTCATACAGCAATCATTATGCACCAGCAGTGCCTATGGAGTAAGCATCCATCTGAATTTAATTCCATTTCTTAGTAGTTTCAGTCATCGTGGCTTTCTACATTCGTACAGTATGTATTTGCTGTGAGATTGATCTTGGTGTCCATTTACAGGTCAGCTAAAATGACTCTGGATGTGTAGTTAAAATATTTTAGCGAATACTGAAAAGAGTGCTAATGTCACCCTAACAGTCTTAGAGGCAGAAATGCTATATTTGCTGACACTTGTCTGTGGTCCAGTGTTCCCAAGCCTCAGCAGTTAATTCCTGGAAGAGACAGAGAACACCGTTTTCCCTACTTGTGAGTCAAGATACTCTTCCCGCATGCAGAAACTAGTGATTAATGAAGAGCCAGAGAGACTGTGGCAGCCTAAAATAGTTAAAAAGGTTTGACCTTGCTCCATCAAGAGGCAGATAAAACCACAGGCTATTTTTCTGACCACACAGGGATTTTTTTACAAGCGTTTCAATTCATCCCCATCCTATTTTTTAATTGATCTTTTAAGTCATTAGTGAAATTGGGCAAGTTAATGGCACTTAAAAAGACTAATGTTGGTGTCCAGTTTCCAGCCTACTGAAGCAGTCCATCATTGTGCAGTACTATTGTTTAACAATAGGTAAATCTCATGTGTACTGTGATAAAAAAAAATCAACAGGATAATGAATAATAGGCAGAACAGGATAATGTGATATCACTGCAATTTATAGAAATACTGTAATTGCTGTCAGTATAATTATTCTTAGAACAATAAAAAAACAAATGGATGACTCTGTGATGTAATAATAATAAGTAGTTGTGTAGGGTGTTATCTGCTGACTGTGATAGTCAGGAGGCAAACCATTTATACCCTTAAAGGTGACCCAGTAATACTGCTACAGTATAACAGGTGATATGCTCAGTGCATGACTACTGTACTATCTAAGAAAGTAATGACACTGAATGTCTCCAAAATCTACACAGTTAAACCAGTCTTTTGGCTTGGGGGAGCGGTCTTATGTTTTAAGGAATAGCTCTGTGTGTGCTCAGAGCCTGCTGCACCAGGGGTCCAATCCTTGCAGAGGCACTGAGAGCTGCATGCATAGCATTCATGCATTTTATTTTTGTTTAGAATCTAAGTAGATGAGTCCTGAGCTTGCTCCAACTTCTGAAGAACATGTTTGAATATTGTAACGGATTTGGGTTCTCGGGCTTGTGCCCTCGCCGCTCCCTCCCCAGTTTGTCCCTCACCACACTGGCGCAAACCCGGGTCTCCGGTGTCACTCAATTGGTGTCTTGCCAGCTGAGCTAAAGAAGCCCGGGCGGCCAAGATCCCTGTAATGCGCAGGGGCGTATTCGTTACAATATATTTTATAAAAGAGAGGAAAGAAAACACAACGTTTCGGCCTGAAGAAGCATGGAATAAACCTATTACTACCTATTACTTGTTCCTTTGCAGCCTGCACATGCTGACGCAGCTACCCACCTGAACTACTACAGCATACACCTGCTGCGAACCACTATGCCTTCCTCCAAATCCAAATCTCATCTCAGGATCTGTATGGATATTTGTAATGTTAGGAAGATGAAAGACACCCCCACACTGCAAACATTGCATGCATCATTACTTAGACTGATTCTAGGATCATCAGAAACCTAATTAAATGTAACATTTGAGGAGTTGGTAAGGAAAGCCAGTCAACATAAGAGCTGGTACTCTCATGGTTCAGATGTAAAATGTTATGTTGCATCCATTTTTCAACACCATATAAGCAGTGTGACAAGGCAGATGATGCTTGATTAATGTTAGATTTCATGTGAACACACAGAAAGTTTGGATGTTTTCAGCATAAACACATACTGTAGAAATTAAAACTGATGTAGTATCCACAAATTTGACCCAGTAGTAACATACAATGCTAAAGTGAATTGGACCAAAAACAGCCTGAGGGAAAGTTAGATGTATGGCCATTATTGCTGAGGAGGAGCAATGACATATTTGAACAAATTATTTTCGATCCATGAAATCTTGTTTAAAGCAATACTAAAGAACTTCCAGTGTTACTTACAAGTTCTCTAATCTTTTCAGCATGCTCTACAGTATGTTGTTTTGATCAACACTGTTAAAAGTAGCATTAAGGTCTACCACAACAATAAAAGATAAACAATAGCACTCATCAGTACTAACTGTACTGCTGAGTGTTATTTTTGGAGATGCAGGTGTTTCTGACCTAGGCAAGGATTGGAATTGAGACTGGAGAAACCCATAAGGCTTATTTTTAAGTACTGTAACTCTAAATGAACAGAAACAGCCTATTCCTTAACCTTTCCCAAAACAATACATTAAATATCAGTTGATTATCACTGAGCAGGCTGGAGTCTAAATTCTGTTTTTTTAACAGGGTGGTAACAATTGGAAGTTTAATAGCTCAGGGAAAAATTGCAGACTTAAATTATCCATTTATAACATGCAATACAGTGATACAGAGAATTGCAAAATTTGCAACACAGCAGGGACATGAGAACAAGATCCAAGGAACATCTGGTGGGTTTCATTTTAGTGATTATTACAGATAGCTGGTATCTCGGTAAAGTAAGCAAAGAAAGTAGCTAAGTATAGTAAGTAAGAAAGTAAGTAAAGTAAATATGTAAAGAAAGTAAGCAAGTGAGTAATTTATTTACAGTATTTACTTATCTATGTATTTACAGTACATATTGTGTACTGTTATTATCATTTGTGTGATTTTATGTGTCTTGTACTGTATGTTTTGCTTGTGTTTTTGTACTTTTATGGGAGGAGCCAAAGACAAATGCCCACAGTAGCGGACAATAAAGTATCTATCTACAGTATATAAAGAAAGTAAGTAAACTAAGTAAGCAAAGTAAGTAAGGTACAGTAAGAAAAGTCAGTAAGTAAATTAAGTAAGGAATTAAGGAGGTTAGTTCTGTGTGTAAAGTAAGTCAGTAAGTAAAGCATGTACTGTAAGTAAAGTAATATAAATAAGGAAGTACGGAGACAAGCAAGTAAAGTAATTAAGTAAAGAAAGCATGGACCTCTGTAAGGCGAGATGTATTAAGTTTACAGGTACAATTACTCTAGTTGTTATTTATTTCAGATCAAACAAATTAAAAAAAACAATCGCACAGACTCTTCTAGAGTGCTGCTCTCAGATTGATTTAAGTGTTGAGGAACTGTCGATAAAACAGTTGTAACATTGTTCTTGCCTTTTCCAATTAGTTTACCTAAAACAGCAGACCTGGTGACAATCTCTGCATTACTGTAGGATTGCTGGTGTTGCTTGAAGGCAAGTAAAATAACAGACAGGCCTGTGACCCTTATCAACATGCAGGTTTACGTAGATGAGTTACATCGAGCGAGATTTGTTGTACCAAGAGGAGTGATGTACTATATAATATCATTATCTGGAGCCTAGCAATCTAAAATACAATAAAGGGTGTAATTGCAAGGCATTATGGTGTCCTCGAGTCTTGGTGCCTTTAATTTTTAGAAGATTAATGAGAACTTAAAACGGATTGGGAAAACAGACCTGATGTTGCAAAGCTTAATAACGAGTTTAGGTTGGTGGAATCCCCAGATCAAAACAAATGGCTAGATGTCCTGACCGTAACAGTGCATTTGTCATGACTTGGCATGTTTGCATGCTCAGTAAATCCAAAACAATCCAGAAGAATAGTTCACACAGAATTCTGCCAGATAAGAGCAGTGAGGTCAGTAAACATTACATCTCCTAAAATTAATATCTCAAGCACTAGCGATGGCATAAAACTCTTCAAAAAACACAGACTATATGTATGCGGAAGATACTAGAGACAACTTAGAAATGAGATTTAATACCATGTAATCGATTGATTTAAAAACTGGAACAGTAAAAGAGTCTGTGCACAATTACCAGCCCACAGCCCTTCCAAGAGGCTTGGGGTTTTCTCTTAACAAAGGTGTCAGGAAACGTAATTTTGATTATAAGTTTTCGTTAAAAATAAAAAGTCCAGGCATTTCTAAGTAATGAATTAATTTAACAGTAATACCTTGTTGGTCAAGAGGTAAGCATTAAATAATGCTCCTTTAAAAGCATTTGCAGTGTCAGAATTACTGTAAAACATACTCTAAAGTCAGGGAGGCTGTGAAAACATCTTAAATCAATACCATGGTGCCATGGTAAATTATGTCATCATTTGACTTCTTTTTAACTTATTTTACAATTTGTTTTGTAATTAAAGCTGTGAAGAGAGCCCCCGAGCAAAGCTGCCTCACAGCTCCTGGATCCTGAGGTTTATTTCTGCTTGTGCTCGTGTGGGTTTTCTCCAGGTTCTGAAGTTTCTTCCCAGATCCCAAAAACTGGCATCTGTAAATTGGTCATGTCTATACTCTGAGGTAAACTGGCTTCCCCGGCCTTGTGCCCTATGCTTGAAGGACAGGCTTTGTTTTGCTACCTGTAATCGGTGGCTTTCTGATAATGAATGGGTGACATCACATCGTCCACATCAGAGTTCATTCTTCTCAGAGTTTTTCATGCATATTATGTTTTTTTTCTAAGAACGGGGATTAAAATGAAAGTTTAGTTGTTTTTATTTCTCTAAGAGACTGGGCAGCTGCATTTATTTACTGTATGTTTGTTTAACTTATGCAACTGAACAGTTCATTGCAGACTATTTTGCCATGCAGTGGATGCAGAACATCTCAATCTCTATCCAATTCTAGCTCGCATCTCAGGAACACCTGTGAGCACCCAGGGATTGTGGCATGATGAACAGCAAACTGCTAGGCAGTCAAGGCATGCTTCTCATCTGGGCAATCCAAACACTCCTGCGCTCTCGGGGGAGAGACATCACCGTTACCTGATCATTATACAGTACAACTAGAGCCCTGTTACAGTAAACAGTGAGCAGTATACAAATACAGTATGTATAAGCAACAAATAATAACGTTATAGAAATTTTGAAATTATACTATGAAATTATTTATATTTTATTCATGGTCTTTTAAGCCAACACACTGATTGAATATGCTTGCTGTAGGGTAGTAATTTTTGCATTTTAATGCAGTATTCATTACATCATTATACAGCTTTATTGGTTTTTCCTTGTATGGCTTTTCAGTGACTTTTTATTTGCCTTCCCAGCTGCCCAGAGCCTCTCTTGAATGTGACATTTATCTTTAGGCTTTAATCCTGCTGAAATGAATCAATCAATCTATTGAAAAGCGCCTGAAAACAACTTTCCCTTCTTCACACCTGTAGCAGTCCTTTGCAATGGTAGCTGATATATCTGGCAGATAGCTGAAACAAGGGTAAGACTATTTCGAACTTTAAAAATTATTCAGATTTCATTTTATTTATTCACATGACATGATCGCCATACTTTCATTAAATGAACTGTGACAGCAGCTGAACATAAAAAGTTGACTAGCACAGAGTGTGTGGGTTGAATGATAAGAATCCAGGTTTCTTCACCTAACATTTTTTACCATCTAATTGCCTTCAGCAAAAAAAACACAGGTCAATATATGATTTTCAGTTGTGACCATTAGCAACACTAGTAGTGCCACAATGAATTGATTGTGTTCATAACAATGTATGTATTTCAATAATTAAACAATGATACTAATACATTATAATGCTCGGGCATGACATTGGTGATGCTTGACATAAAAAGTCATCATGTGGGATAGTTAGTTACTTCGCACAAGGTATCAGTAATGTGGAGCAAGGCAGGCTGGGACGAGACGTTTCACAGCTTTGAGAAGTCAAACTTGCTGATAATGATTGGGCTCCAGTGCTGTTCCTCTTCTAATACTGAGCTAGGCTCATGCAGGTTCGGTCAATGCAGCTGGAGTTGTATGCTAGTGGTGTCCTAGGCATGTACTGTGGGTGTATTTTATTAATGCAGGTGCCGAAAAAGTCAGTTAGCTAAAGTGACACTGTAGACAGGAGAAAAGAAACAGTAAAGAAAGTGTTTTATTTCACAACTTAATTTACTTTTTTTTGGTTGGACATGTTTTGGTACTTATAAAACCAGAAAAGTGAACACTTAGTATCACTTCTAAAATTATAACTTGCAACATAATAAACAAACAGAAAAGAAGGGGGATGGCAGCTCAGATAATCTTTCTTGCTTTGTGTTTGGAATATCCTCCTTCCCAGCCTCCACCTGCACTTTGAAGGTGGTTTTTGAGTGTTCAGACGCATTCATCATGTTGAAGAGGAACCTTTAAGGTTGAGGTCAAAGTTCAAATAATGCGGGGCAGTGAGAAAATGGAAAAATAATAAGTACAGATCTGCAGTATACTCCAAAACATGATGAATTACCTTAATTCACTGGACCAAAAAGACTTGATATTTCTTTCATCCATCATGAAAATGTATTCACACCCTTGTCTGATGGCCAATCAAAAAACTGCTTGTTTATTTAAAGTTATGCTGGAAAGTTAATTTTATCAGCAATTCTTTTCTTTAAACCAAAATAAGCTAAACAAAAACATAAGCTGTATTAAATCCTTCCTATACTTTTCTAGAAACGTTTTCCCTAACTATACAAGAGGTTGAACTAATTCCAAATCTCTAAAGAATAATAATTTAACTAAACGTTTTTTACTTACTTGTCCATCAGTTTCTCTTCTCTGGCCTTTTCATCTAAAAGAGACTCTTCTTCCCTGTTCCTTCCAGTTTAATCCAGGTGCCTCTCATCAGCTCTTTAAACAGGTGTACTCAATTGAGGCCTGTCAATCTCAATTTCACTGAGTGACTACACCTGATTATCAAGCATTGGAATGGCTTCTCCCTACAGAAGCCTCCCAGGGACAGCTGAACCAAACAATCCAGTTGTCCATATACACAGTATATTCCCTCACATACCTCCACAACCCTTCCAAAGATGTCCCTATGTGTTGCACTGCACATGACATACAGTATACACATTGTATTAACTGAACATTTTTAATCAAGATTTGAATGCTCAAACTGAACACATTTATGAGTGAAATAAATTAGATGTCAGCAAAAAAACATCCTTGAGAGTAACTACAGCTGTGAGTTTTTCTAGATGAGTCTTAAAGTCTCCGGTTGCATGCCACTCTGGTGCAGATTTTGTCCAATCGTCTTTGCAAACTGGCTCAAGCTCCACGAAGTTGCTTTGGGATTTTTGATGCAACTTTGAAGTCCTCACAGATTTTCTGTAGCAGGCTCTCCTTTCCTTCCCTTTGTTCAATTTATTTTCCCATGAATCTTAGCAAGCTTCGTGGTCACTGCTAGTGAGAGCAACATTATAACATAATGTTGCCTCCAATGTGCTTGAGAGTTGGGATGGTTTTGGCTGGGTTATGTACCGTAATGGGTTTGTACCAGGTATAACACTTTGCATGTGGACAAGTTTTGTCCCATATAACTAAACCCTTTGCAGTATCACATTCCAAACAGTGACAGAATTTTAAAGTTTCGGTCTGAGTTAACTTCACCCATGTCTACCTGCCAACCTACTGTAGTGTGACACACATACTGTAAGTTCTCCCTTTGTTTGTGCGTGTTTCCTATGGGAGCCTCAGTTTCCTCAAGCAGTCCAAGGACGTGCTTGTAGGTTAATTGGCTTCTATAAAAAACTGGGCCACCAAGACCCTGAAATTGATGTGATGGGATGATGATGTGACTTCTCACAAACATGCAGGAGCTGAGATTTTTTCATTATTGGCTTCCTCCTTGTCACTCATATTGTATGTTAAGTAGTTTGGTGGAGTCCTGTTTGAGACACTAGAAAGGTTTGATTGGAATATAAAACGTTAATGGGGTACTGTAACACTTCTGACTGAGGAGAATGGCAACACATCTCTAAAGTTCAGCATGAAGTCTGAGGTCTGATTTGTCAAAGTTAAGTGGGTCAGAAGAAATGGCTGTTCAAGATATAAACACATTTTGACCAGGAATGGAACCTCAAAGAATGGTGATGATGGTAGGATATTGCTTACAAACTGGAACAGAGGAATCCAGATTCATGAGGCCAGGGACTGCAAACAGTTTATCCCTGTAAAGACATTTTATAAACATTTGTGGGTCTACAGGACACCGAGGGTAGACATCGCACTATAAAACTGATGCCATTCCATTGCTCCAGAATCAGGAGTCACAGCCTAGATTCATCATGCATTTAGCATCCAGGTTAACGTGGTGGTTCACAGGAAGGGTAAAGCAGGTGTAGTATATCCTTCCTCACATGTCGGTCATCTTTCGGATGTGTGATTTCTGCATTTCATCAGATTTTCAATGTCCTGGTTTGTGTCACAGACTCAGGATGATATGCTGCTTATCAAGGAAGCCCATTTCCAATGCAGTCCCTCAACCTTGAAGTAACAAAGCTAAGCAGTGCCAGGGTTAGTGTCAATTCAATTCCACAGAATATTATTGCTTAATATAAATAGTAACTTCTTCATTTTCAGTAGTTGTATCTTCATCAATATTCCATCTATTTTCAATCATCATTTAAATCATTGATCTCACAAGCCAAGCATTGGTCAGACAACAGTGAAAATGATACAGCTGGGACTATGTCCAGTTCACTTGCAGCAAGTAATTTCACCCATTCATCCATCTGAAAATAGCTGCTTAGTCCAATATTGCATCACAGTGAGCCAGAGCCCAGCTTGGCAGACAACGGGTGCAAGACAGAAAATACCCTAGACAGGACTGCAAAGTCCATCGCTAAGAACATACATTAGGTAATTTAGGTGATTAGATAAACAATTTAGTTATATTAAAGGTTAATCTGTAAAACTGAAGAATTAAAAAAGTTGAAACTATTGTAGAAATGTATAGGCCTTAAAATCAGCTCAATTGCATACCAGAATAAAAGCAATACAATATTTTGTGACCTTCCTTGGACCTTCCTATTTACATCTAGCATTGTTTACAGTATATTTAATACATTTTGTAAGATACAAAACAGTCTCCTATTTTCTGTTTTTAGCCATTTTAAACAATTCCTACAAACACATACTGTATAGTATAATTCAAACTTTTGGGACACTCCTTCTCTTACATTCACTCTTACTTTAAGAGCAAGTATTGCATGTTGTTTGGCAGACCGCAGACTGTGAGGGTCAATAGAATGCTTTCTTCCATGCGGGCCATCAAAATAGGTGCCCCTCAGAGCTCTCAGCTTAACCCCCTGCTGTTTTCTTGTTTACCCACGATTGTGTGGTCAGACAGAGCTCCATCTCCATCTACGAATCTGCCAATGTGATGACATTACCATCACTGGCCGAGTCACCGTTAATAATGAGACAGACTACAGGGATGAGGTCAAAAACCTGGTGGAGTGGTGCCTTGACAATAATCTCTTCCTCAACATCAGCAAAACCAAAGAACTGGTCATCGATTTTAGAAAGCAGAGTGGGGACCATACCCTTATTCACATCAATGGGGTGGCTGTTGAGATGGTAAACAGTTTCACGTTCCTGGGTACCTTCATTACTAATGATTAAATCACAGACTTCATCCGTTGTCCTGAAACTGAGGTAATGGAAACATCCTGGAACCTCTAGGAACTTAGAGGACATTAGCACAGCTGGCTACATGCTTTAGAAAGTCAATTGTGTGCATGAAAATTGGTGTGTGCATACATAATTACTCATTGCTCTCTGAGGGTCACTCAACATTGTGGAACCTATCAAAGTTTCATGAACTCAACACATTTTTACCACCTGCAAGAACCATATGGAAGATTTAAAAGAAAAAAAAAACCTTTTGTTATGATCTCACTTAATTATGAACAGATGTCTGCACCCCTGACCCAATTCAGCAGGCTTTGTAGATAACCACTGAAATTGTCAATTTCCAAAGTCCTTAAATTTGTGATTTGTTAAAAACCGAGAAATCATTTGGCACAAAAATCAGAAGGCTCTTAAAGTCCAGAGTTAATCGAATAATTTGACTCCTTAATAAATCAATAACTTCCAAGTGTTCTTCATCTTTAAAAACAGGTGATTGAGGGTGAGCTATAAGACTAACAGGGGGTGGTATTCTCCAGGATCTGGGCTTGTGACACCTGATCAAGATCATTACGGCAGGTGCCACCATGAAAAACATTAATTTTCCTTTAAAGCAACATAACACACTACATGGAATGAAACAGTGATTGATTACCCCTGTTCAATGTAGTTAAATCCTGTCCTTTTTAAAAAAAATAAATAAGGTGATTTTATAATTATTGTTACACCAGTCTATGTGTAATGTTGTTGAATTTAATAAGAAAGTATCAAAGCCATAGAGAATTTGGGCTCAGTACCAATACCAGGGGTAATGAGGTAGAACACTTCATACCATGCTACATTATACAAAGTGAAACTGAACAACAGTTCTATTAATAACCAACATATAATATCATATGCTGTCCAAAGCTGTAGTATAGTAACATTTGCAGCTTGAAACTTACATATCACATCTAATTTTTTTAAATTACTGTAAAAGCACTGTGAGCAAAAACATCTCTGCCTACATTAGAAACAAGTAAAGATTTATTCCATGCTGAAAAGAGAAGAAAAGAAACAGCATTTTGTCTGCAGAGCCTTTGTTTCTCCTCTTTTCAGCATGGAATAAACCCTTACTTGTTTCTTTGTACCCTATGCATGCTGACACAGCTACCTATTTGAACTACCTCAGTCTGCTTACATTATTCTGTTTGCATTATTTTAAACACAAAATCTAGGGGAAGAGTTGTTGGAGTTAGAGACTATGTCTATGGAAGTAAGACATCAGAAAACATGATTTGAGGAGTTACTATACACGGGAAGATTTTTAAAATTTGATTCTTTTCTGTTCCCACTCAGGAGAGAATGAGACTTGTGAACACGTTTCTTCACCTGCCCAGCTGCAGAGTCATTCATCATATGACACTTTGTGAGATCCATAGTGCCTAACAGGAGAGTTAGTTCTCAGTGACAGCACTGCATGCCTGCCTGTGCCTAGTAAGTCAATAGAGCTGCTGTTTCCTGGAATGCAGCATAACCCTGCTCACATAATCTCAGCCTTACCTTGGTAAATCTCTGCCAGGTAATGATAACCCAGTCAGGAAAATGCTCAACCTGTCCTCCATAAAAGCCTTTTACTGATTTGTTGAAGGATTCATAGTTATTCCGCAGATTTCAGGGGGGACAAGAAATTAAGACAGAAGTATTTTAATATGAAAACCAAATATTAAAATACAATGTAAAAAAATTGTGAAAGTGTTAGGGAACATACATATAATTAACACTGTATGAGGTCAGTGAAACCAATGTTATTCCATAATCTGTGACTCACCTATCAGTCTCGATAGAAACTGATACTTGACTCCAAATTTGCTATGTTAAGCATTTTAGCTACAAAAAAAATATTAGAATGTTCAACGTTCAATGGAATAGTGCAATAATTGATAGAATCAATTAACCTTTTGACTTTCGTGTGGTCCAAATATGGCCATCTCAGCATTTTTACATGCTGAGTTTGGGGGCTGTATTAAAATTGAAAAGGTTCACAAATTGGATTATCTGAGAATGCCGTACATTCCGGAGAAGTACAGTATAAAGAGCCTGCTATGTCTCTAGGAGGGAGATACAGGACCAGGCGTCCCAAAAAAGTATTGTCAACTGTTTGCATGTTCTAAAAGCAGATTAAAAGTCAGTTATTGCTACCCTTTTATGTTACAGAAATCCACTACTGTCAAGGATAGTTTCTGAAAGAGTCTCCTTCAAGCAAGCAGGGCATGCAGTAACAAATCTGATTCCTGAGTGCTTTGTTTCTTGGCCAGAACAGGTTCTAATTACCAATTTCCTCGCTGTCACAAGCAAAGATCCACAGGGGTAGGTTAACAGCTGGGATCAAGAGCAGAACACCAGATGAGTATGCTTCATAGAATCAAAATGTCTTCATTCACCTTGACAGAGACTGTCTATTTGATGTTTTAAAACTAAAATTTTTCCTTAATAAATCCGTTAATCTCACATGGAAATCTGCATTACGAATTCAGTCATCGAAAATTCTGGTCTGTATTTTTGATAATTACTACTTTGCTTTTATTTAAGGAAAAGCTATCATTCTGATAGCAATTGAACAATCCATGGAAGGCAACATTTCTTATAGGCTCCAAATAACATATTGAAGGAACCACTTCGTACTGTACAGTAAGGTTAAAATAACCTTCTGAAAATAATGAAATCGCAGTTCTTTAAAGCTTTCTTTACTTTGCTGATCCCAAAAACTTGAGAAAGGTCCTGACCTAAAGATCAAAGGCACATGATCAATTTCAGTGTACTGTGTAATTGTTTTTAAAGATATCGTATTGATCCTAATACATTATTAAGTTGTGCTGGATAAGAGTATCAGAAAGTGACGTTTGGATGCTGACTTCTCTGAAATGGAGATGAATCTTCAGGCTTTATCTTTGTTTAAGAATTATAAATCACTACTGAAGCTGTGATTTAACTCCTCAAGGATAGAAAATAATAGTGCCATGCCATTCTTGTTATCATTTTATTCTTTTAGCTGTTTCCACAAGATATTGTTCAATATATCTGTTATACAGTATGTCAAACGTTAGTTTTAAAGGGGAATTAACAAAATTTATTTTTTAATAAAAAACTACTGATCTAACTGAAAATGGAGAAAAAAGGTAGAAAAGGTATACTTTCACCTACACTAGATTATTTCTGGTAACGTAATCTATTTACTTTAATAAATGCAATTAATGTAGTATAGAGTATCTAAAATGAACACTGACTTCTAACTTTCTTAAAGTTCTGTAACTGTACAGTATATAAGGTTAAACTCACATAAATATAATTAACTATCACTCTACAAAAATATTAATGATCATGGTATTTAGGTGATCATTGTTTATATTGTAGCCTAATATTGAAAAAATGTAATTCTAGCCCTGTCCCACAATACTTTTATTCATCCCTACATCTTGTTTCCCAAATTATAATACTTACTAAGCTTGTTTACAGAGATTATACATAAATTACATTTTTTTTGCTTTTATCTACAGTTCTGCAGTTTCTTTTTTTTCTCACCTGACTGCACTAAGGGAGTTAGAAAAACTGATGAACAAATACCACATCAAACAAAATAATATATACAGTATATTACATAGATAAGGCTTCAATGGAATGGAATAGAAAAAAAAATCGTATAATTGGGTTTTCTGTCATGCTGTTTCTTGTGTTCTTTCCATCGTTTCCATAGTTGTAATAGGCTTTAAATTACCTCACTGCTCAAAGGGGAAGATTTCTGATCCTCTGTTTCCAGGCCAGCAACTTGCCAATAATGTGCTTAAACTGTCTTTCCAGCTGGGGCAATTGATGTGTTTTTATCACTACATCAAGCCTGATTTCCCTTCTTCCCGTAATCCTAAAATAACTCAGAGCAAAGGCAACAGCACTGCTATCAATTTAGTGTGGTTCAGGAATGCAAGATGTTATCCAGTGTTCTGGGTATCACACACTAAACCAGTTTGACAATACAAACGAAGGGTACAGTCAGGATGGCTCTCCATCAGTAATATTGCACAACATCTACTGTATTTTTCATTTTTTTTCGATGAAATGGGAACAACACTGCTGTACCCCCAATATAGGGCTGCCACGCTTAAAGAACTGCATGATTAGAAATAAGGATTTTAGAATGTGGAAATGATGTTGCAATTCCCATAGTAAAGAGTTACCGGTAGAAATTAGTTATGCTTTCCAATATTGGTAAACAAAGGCTGTCAATGTGTTTTGCTTGGGTTATTATAAGTTAGCTGAATTAAATACACATGCTAAATGAGTCGCACGTTCCCGTTGGTCTGTTGGAGGTGATCAGAATAACAGGGAAATTAACCTTACAAGATTGAAAGTTTTTCTTTCTATCTCTTGAACAGGACAGATAATTTCAGAAAGGGTGAGGAGCTAATGTTTAGAAAAAATGTCTTTGGAATTCACTGCCCAAAGTAAAAAGTAGATTTCATAAGATTCATCACCTTCCTGCTGTTGCAAATGATTAATAACTATTCCTTATTTGAAATTACTCTGAATTTTTTTAATATCTGAGCATGAAAAACATGGTTAATCTGGTCTAGAACTGTCACACCCTCTGCAGCCAGAGGGCGCTCCTTTTCTGTCCTGTCCCTAGTTTACGGTCTGCTGTCCTTCCGGTCCCTCTCTTTCCCTTGGGCTATATATTTCCGGGTCTTTCACTCTGTCCTCGCTCAGCATTGACGTTCGGATGTCCTGAGACACGCCTAGCATCAGGGCGCCCTACATCCGCTCCCTGAGGGCATAGGTTTCTATACGGCATTCCTGAACTCTTTGCACTAATGAGCCCGGGTCTTTTTCCTGTCTCGCCGCTACGCATATGGGTCTTTTTCCGCTCTCCTGCTCCCAACGGTTAGTCCCTTTGGACGTCCGTGACAAGAACAGATGGAACTCTCATTTACAGTATGTCCTGGCACAGGCTGAGCTCAAGTCACTGGTTGGATTTTCTTACAGTAAGTCTTCAGCCAGTGAGAGTTACCTGGACTTCCCAAGCAGGTGGAGATCAGTCAGTCAGATGTCTCTCACACAGGGACCCCTTGCAGTCACCTGGAAGCTTGTTGGCTTGCGGAACGGATCTTGAGGGACACATCTCTCCTCCAACTGGCTTTGAACTTCCTGTCTGTGATCTGCTGAAAGACATCTGCCTGGGTCTCCTGGGAAGGTTGTAGGAGTCTGTGTGTTTGCCCTCGTTCGCCATCGTTTGCCCTGTGTGTGGGTTCATACATTATTCTGTGTCCATAAAAAAAAACGGTGGCTCTAAATAAAGAACGGACACAATTTCAAGAGCAATCTCATCCTCAATAATAAACGCTAAACAAATTGATAATTTAGACAAGTGTGTCATACTAGTAAGGTCACTGTCTACTTTAGCAACAGAGAGCAAACCCATTATCAATGTACAGTATTACCAGACTCAGAGCACTCCAGTCCCTCAGTAATATTAAGGCATGAAGGAAGGTACCATGTGAGTGGAAAAAGACCTCCAGCTGTGCACACGTTTCACATTTTCTCTCCCGATTGCAACACTTAATGTGTTACTCTTGCCCTTTGTAAAAGACAATTAAATTACCACCACGGTAGTTTAGTTGCCATAGAAAGTGATTTGTTAAGAGTACACAGCCCTCAAATTTATGAATGTCTCCTGGACATAGTGGTGAATTTATTTTATTTAATTAAGGCATTTGAAATGGGTTTTGCATTAAGAGGATAGCAGATTTTCTAATGGGAAAAAAAAACTTAGGTAGTGAAAAGTGTCAAGATATTTTTTCCCCAAAATATTTTTCTTCCCCAAGTGATTTACTTTAGACCAACATGTGCTTAACATTCTGAAAATACTTGTAAATGTAAATGTGCTTACATCCAGAGGGGGACAGTATATATAATTTCTTTATTCATTTATTCATCAAATTGTTTTGGATTAAATAAAAGCCAATCAAAGCATTTAAATAATTTTTAAGTCAACATGATGTTCAAAGAGTGAGGAAATCCAAGTTACCCATTTTCTTTGGATGTTGTTTCAAAATCAAATAATGAAAGTAAATGACTATGATGGCTTAGTTAGCACTACCACCCCCCAGTTCTTTTCCTGGGTTCAATTCAAGGTTGGACAGCCTTGTGTGTGGATTTTGCATGTTCTTCTCATGTCTGCATGGGTTTTCTTTGGGTCCTATGGTTTCCTCTCATTTTATAAAGACATGCTGATCATGTTATTCAATGTTTCTGAATTGTCCCTACAGTATGTGCATACTGTATGTGTGTCTCCCCTCTGCCCTCTGTTTATGGGTTAGGCTGTGAATCGCCCTGACCTTTGCCAGAAATATGGTTGGCTCTCCTTGTCACCTTTGTCAGACTTAGTTTGATTATTGATGGACCTGCAATCAGTCCAACTACTGAGCCTTGCATTTGGAGCTTATATTCACAATGTTATCTTTTTAAATCAGAATCAACCTTTATTCACCAAGTATATTTTATGTACAAGAAATGTATTCTCAAACATGCACTGCAAAACATTCTACTTACAGTATACCATACACAAACAATACTAAAGGACATCATTAAGACAGTGCCCATACAACGAGGAAATCTGGTTAAGCAAAAAGACAGGCCAAGAAAAGAAGCTGTTCAAATACTGAGTGGTTCTGGTTTTCATAAATTGGTAACGTCTTCCTGAGGGAGGCAACAGGATTATATCTGGTTGACATCAAGTGAGCCCTTTGATGATAGATGGCAGGAGCCTACAAGGACCTGGATGCTGTCTACTTTGCAGCAGAGAGGAATTTCTCCCATGTCCAGGAGACAAGGAACTGACCTGCTGTCTTCTGAACCAGGAGCCGAAAGTGTGACCCTGGATGATTCTGATCCCCTTACACTGGAAGACAAGCTTAAGCCAGCAAAGGAGATTTTACCCACCATTGTTTTGCATTTTGAGAAGTTTCCAAGTACTGTTGAATTGTTGTTAAGGGACTGGAACTCAGATTGCTACTATGACGTTCAAAACAGCATGTGCTCTTATATCTGGATGGTTATAGAGCTCTGGAGTGCCACTCTGGTACTTGGGAATGTTGAAAACATCATGCTCTTTCGCATGATGGGAAGATGGGAAGGAAGACTATTCTAGGCTGTCATCCTGGACCTAGGACAGCTATGACTGGGATCCTGCGGGGGCCGAGGAAGACACAGGACTGGCCACAGTGAGACTGAGGTAAAGGTGAGCATCCGCTAAGGGTTTGCCACTGGTAGTAGATTTGTTCTGTTCTGTTGTAGATCTAGGTGATCTGTTCACATTTTTGCACCTGTTATTGCATGTGACGCATCGGTGTATGGAGTTTGAACTAGGGCATCAAAGGATGATGCACCTCTCCCCACTCTCGGGGGAGTACAAGATGTTATGGGTCATGAGAAAGAGACGTCTGTATCACTTTATGGTGAGTGTGAGGATGTGTGTGGTTCTGGTCTGCTGTGAACCACTGTGCAGTAGAATAGCTGCAAAGCTTATGCAGACCTTTCAAAAAACGAGAATCAACCTTTTTTATAATTTCTCTGAATTTCAGTATTATATTAGTATTATCTTTTCAGTATTATATTCGAGACCTGGTGCATATACTGTTATGTAGGTTCTGAATGATTCCAGATGCATTTCTGATTATTTGCTGTTCTAATAAACTGCTCTAGCTGAGATAGCCTATGAATAGGGTTTTCAAGGCTGGCTGTAGAAGTGTCTTTGGCACATGATGCTCTGAATATTGTGGGTGGAAGCATTGCACTCCAAATCTAAATACACTAATCCAGTCATTTTCATTCCTCTCATTTAGACCTTAAGAATCTTTTCAGAAGTATTTTTGTATTCTGTATAATAACATAGGTACAGAGAGAGATAATAACAATCAAAGAACATACTCTAGGGAATACAAAACTATAACAAGAAGAAACAAACCTAAACCTGCAGTTATCAAAATAAATATACAGTATGTCCCTTGCACATCACTATGCATTACATTTCTCTCCATCCATTCCCTATTCTACCCATGTTTCTAATGCCAGTTCTGCTGTTTGCTTCTTTGTAAAGCAAGACTATACTATAATAACCTAAATATGGTGTACGGTAGCTGCATAAATTCTAATTAGAACCGTGCAATTACTGTATAAGGTGGAACCTAGTGGTTTATCACTCTCATTTGCATATCATGTCTGTCAAAAAATATACTGGTGTGGACGAAGATTGTAAATTCTTTTAGACGCTTTATCTCCATTTGACCTAAGGCAATGCATGTAACCGTCTTCCTATAATGGCCATTAAAGTTTTATGAATTACACACAATAGCTTCTTTAATACTCAAGAAAACTGCTAGTGATTATATTGTGGAGCAAGTTTGCTAAGGAGTTTATTTTAACATAAATACTTTTGAGAAATGCTGTATTCAAATAAAGGTTTTCTCTTCCAAATAGGGTAGTTTAAATTTGTTTAATTGTTCTTTATTACCAGTATATTAAATGAATCGAGGTATAACTGTTTCATTTATACTGAGGGAAAGAGGATAATGCCAATCCAGAAGGGGACCTGCTGACAAGAGAACAATGACATACACAGCAGTCTACAGTACAGGAAAGGGCACTTAGATGACATACCGTATGGCTTGCCTGCGTACTTACTGTTTTCTTTTGTGTAACACTCTGAATCCTGCTAATGTTGACCATGCTAGGACATGCCACAAAACACTAAACATTTTATCTTTTTTTCCCCCACATTGCCGGTTTATCAGTAAAGTATAATGTATACTTTTATTTCATTATGCCTTGCCTGTGTCACGTTCACTGTATGTATGGTTCAGATGGCAATTCTTAAAATTAATAACATTATAGAATTGTTTTCAGCACAAAACTGGTGATTAATGAAATTGTTTTTGAAACTTAAATGTAGATTATGTAGATTCTTCTGGTTGCACAGTAAAAATAACTTTAAATACTATGAAGATGAGTCAATTTTTGACAATACTGTACATATATCAAACTATTGTATGTTTCACTCTTATTTCATCAAAATGTTTGTCATACTTTTCCCTTGCAAGATATATTCAATGTATTTAATAACACCAAAAGTACATTTTAATCACAGAAGCACAATAATACCAAAAATAATGCATTCATTGTTTTTATTGGGATTCAATTACTGTACCTAATTCACAATGACAGAAGTATAATGAACAGGAAATTGCTGCTGTTCTTATTTCAAATCAAAACTAAACTAATTTAAACAGACTTCCAGACTAATGTCTTTCAGATATAGGTCATTTGGAGAAACACTTGTGAATTCAGCAATACACTACTTTTTTTAAACATTAAAACTTACAGTTACTTTTTGCAAGCTGACAAAAAAATCATAAACATCTATGAATAACTATAATAGGGCCCATGGACTGAACCAGTTGCAGATGTGTCTTCACCCCTCTCTCAACTCTGGAGGCAGAGAACCTGTGACACAGTGTGGCTCTGGGCCTGCTAGCGACTATGATTGAACCCTGGCAGAGGCAGAATAGAGCCACACAAGTTGCTGGTATTGTGTAGAATTCTTCTGTACCAGAGGGCCTGGTCCTCTGGTGTGGGGGAGTTATCCTCTGTCTAGGAACAGGTGCTCTGTGTGCTCAGAGCCTGCAAGCGACCCAGATCAAATCTTGGCAGGTGCCTTTAAGAGCTTCACTTACACTCCTTTTCCTTTCTTTTTTGGAAAGGACATTTCAAAATGACAAACACTATTTCTTTGTGAGATATGTAATATTTAGGAAGTGTAGGTGGCTTCTATATTGCCATGAAAAATTATTTAGAGCATTGCTGTTTTCCCATTTTGTTGCTGTAGAGCTCGCAGTCATGATACTTTGAAGTACTTGTTGGATACACATCCTACTCCAAACATTCAAAGCAGAAAACAAATGAAGTAAATAGCTCATTTATGTGAAAAAAAATTATGAAGTCATAGTTGCATAAGCACTTGAACCCTTTGCAGTGGAAAAACTAAATTAATGTACAATTCTGAAGGTGTACAAAATTACCATAATAAGTCACACAATTATAGCTCATGATTTCTGAATAAACACACCTGTCTCTGTGAGGATCCTTGGTCATGTAGTGAATTTCAAGGAAAGATTCAACCATGAAAAACAAGGAGCTTTCAAAGCAAGCCAGGGATCATCTCATTGAAAAGCACAGATGAGGAGAGGGTGTACAAAAATGTCAAAGTCTCTGAATATCCCTGTGAGCACTGTCAGCTCAATCAAGAAATGGAAGGTGTAATTACCACCCAGAGATTACCTAGATCAGTCCCTCCCTCCAAATTGAGCAGCCAGGCAAGCAGGAAACTGATTAGCGGCAACTGTGAGGCCAGCAACAACTTTGAAAGAACTACAGAGTTACAGTATATGGCTGAGATGGGAGAAATTGCCAATGAGTCAACAATGTCACATATACAGTAGTACATTCCACAAAGCTAGCCTCTAAGGCAGAGTGCAACAAAGCACTAAAGTTTTACTGCAAACATGTGGCAAAAGTTGTTTAGTGATGGAATGAAACAAAAATTGGAACATTTCGGTCTAAATACAAAATGCTACATCTAGTGAAAACACATCAATTAAACAACACAGTGCATCACCCAGGTCGACACCACCTTTACTATCAATAGTGGCTCATTATGTTATGTGGATCCATGTCATCAGCAGAGACTTGCAAGCTTGCAAAGACTGAGAGGAAATGGATGGAGCAGAGTTCTACCAAATGTTAGAGGAAAACTTACTTCAGATTGTTTCATTCCAACAAGTGGAATGAAAATTAACTTTAAGACAGGAGGATGAACTAAAGCACAAGGAAATTGTTGCACTGGCGTGGTTTAAGAGTAAGAAAGTGAATATCCTTGGGGGCTCCAATTGAAGTCTTCACTTGAATTCTCTTAAGGATCTGTAAAAAGAGGAGTAAAATACTGGCTATAAGTGATTTGCAAGCAACTTCAGAGACCTTGAGCAAATCTGCCAAGAGGAATTATAATAAACTTTATTTTATAGAGCGGTTTTAAAGGTGGCCTCTGAAAGCGCTTTACAGAACGATAATTTAAAAAAAATACAACATACTGTATGCACAATGAAGAGACACAGTAGCTGGGGGTACTGAATACAGTAGAAGCAGAGGGCTAAAAAACAGAAGCAGTAAATTAAAGCCTCTTCGAAAGAAGGTTTTGAGTCTAGATTTGAAAGAGAGTCCCAGTGAGCACCAAGCTGGTGTGCCAAGTTGACAGACTTACCCAAAACGACTTGCAGCTGTAATTGCTCCCGAAGGTGCATCCACTGAATATTGAATTTATAGGTCTGAATGCTTATGCAATCAATGTATTTCAGAGGTCTTCTGTTTGCACTTTCCAGTTCTGATTAAAATATTAACCTTAAAAAATGTGTATGCATCATTTTGGAATTTAACAAAATGGGACATTTTAGGAAGGTTATGAATACGTTTGCAATACATTCAGATGTATTATAATACATCTGAATACTTCTGCAACGTCCTTACGGTGTGTTTACCTGCCTTTTTCTGTGTGAGGTTAACGCTTCTTGAACTTTTATTTCCTGGGAAAAGAAAATAGACTAAGACTCTCTGAATTATTCTGGTAAGATGTTTTTAGTTAGAAGTCTATCACTTATATTATTCCTTCTTTTTTTCAATTCTGATCAGCACTTTTGATTTTTCAGGTCAGCTATCCCATTATAACATTGTAACATGTAGGAATTGAAGACATTGTGTCAGAAAGCACTGCATTGTCCATTCATTCATCTATCCTAGTCAGTGCAAAATTAGAAAAGAAGAACAGATTAAATGACTAATCTCCTGGTACATTTTGGTCCTCAGGCAACTGGTCAGCCACAGGTGTTACTGCTGACTCTCCAGCTGGATATTTCCCAGGCATTTCTGCCAAATACTGCACTATGCTGATTCAACACTCCCAAACACCCAGCTACAGATGGTGAATGACTTGCAAATTAACCCCAGCCCTGACACTAAACTTTCCTTCTTTCTTTGAAGAAGAAACTCTCATAGAATATCTCTGCACGCTTTTAGCTTTGTCTTTGCTTCAGTTTCTGCACATAGCAGGCCATTCAGCACATCTATCTAATTTAGTTGCTAGGAGTTAAGGTGATCCAAGGATCTCATCCAGCTTCACCAACAGGACTAGGTGGCTTGTTCCTAGTAGCACATTCCTTTTTGTTCCTAATAACCACATTCCTTTCTGTAAAAGGTGCCCCCTGTTCTCAGTTTTAAATTGCACTTCCCCATAGTTTACACTTATGGTCTCTGGTTCAAGCTTCACTGCAGATTCTGGAGCAGTCCATTGAGTTGACTTTGTCGATGCCTTTGAGAATTTTTAATACTTGAATCAGGTCCCCATGCAGTCTGCTCTGTTCAAGACTAAAAAGGATTAATTTCTTTTCGCCTGTCAGGAGTGTGTCTGGTTGCTCTTCTCTGGCCTGATTCCAGATTTCTTTTTTGGTAACACTGTGACCAGAATTATAAAAATATATACAGTATATAATTCTAACTAGCACATTGTACAATTTCTGCAAACAAAATGAGGTTTTGTCAAGTATCCATCTCAGACTCAAGTATTCCATCATGAATGTACTGTTTGAAACACAAAATATTCTTAAATGATTAAGCGCATTTATGAAATATTTTAGATTATTAGAATTAAAAGGAGTCATTTTTTTTTGTTTTCTTCTTCTTAACACCAGCACCGGCTCTGCTGCATAAAATAAGGGGGTACGTTTTATTTAGATCACATCGGTGATGGCTTTTTATTTGACTTATAACACCCATTCTTTGTCTAGTTCAAAGAATGCTGTTTTTTTTAGCTTTGGGTGAACACAATCCCATAGAAAAATTATGGACAAGCAAACATGTTAATTCAAACAGAAGTGGCACATTACCTGTTCCTTAATACAGCAGGGTTTATTTTCAATAAGGTTTTTTTTTCTATGTTGCCTCAAGAGATGGGGCCTCTAATTAATCCAAATATTAGGACTTAATTATATCTTGAAGAAGAAAGTATAATTTAGGATTAAAAGATTAGAGGGTTCATGTCATCACAACAAATGTATGATTGGGACTGAGAATTAATAAATCTAGTGAGCCCAAATCGCTTTCATAAACCTGAATGTACGAGCAATGTTCATCAAATAGTTAATTATAAAGTTAATTAGGTCAGCCCTCAGAAGGCATCAGCATGATTAAAATAAAATCTGAAATACCTACCAAATTAAAAATGAATACCTGCTAAATGAAAATGTGCAGTGAGGAATCAGTGTCCCCCTGAATAATTTAGTTAATTAAGCAAGGCTTGGGAAAAAAAAGAAACCGCTGCACAATGCATATTACCTAGCCAGTTGTTGTGCTAGTCTCCAGATATTCCACAAAACCAAATTTTGTTACAGTATTATGCTACCCACAAATGAGGCTTTGTCATCAGATTTTAAAATGGATCCACAGAACACTGTTCTAAGCAAAACATTTCTAGGCCCTTTATTTGCTCTTATTACAGATTCTGTTGCTACTGACTCTCAGATAGCCAGCAAATGTGTTTTTAAATCACTCTTTGTGTAGTGTATTCTTATATGACCTTGGAGCTTTCGGGAAAAAAGAAATTCTGCATTGCTTATGTAAATGTGAAACAGTGCCCTGTAAAGTACATTGCCCGAGAGCTTTCTCTGAGGGGTCAGTCATCTAGTGGGGAAGAAATATTTTTTGGGCAAAAGCCAGCATTTTGAAGCTTCAAGAAATGCAACAATGGATTGTGAAGGAAGAATTCACTGGAAAATTGTAGGATATTTTTTTTAGGTATTGTGCAGCTGTTCCTTTCAATTCACACTTTAACAATCATTTGATGTAAAGCATTTATTTTAAATGGTTCACAATTTTGCATTTAACATTTCAAACTAATACAAAGAGGCAAGTTGACAACAATCTACTATCTGCTTTTTGTAAGCCATGTTAATTTCCCATCTTTATGAAAGTCACACTAGTTCTCCGATGCACATAGCAGCCATAAAAATTTAATCTAATTCAATATTCACCTTTTTGTGTATGTGCTATTTTAGCAACAGAGTCTGTTTAGCAGAACATTTCTTGCATTGTTGTAGAATAAAAAAAAGTTAGAATCCTTGCTTTTGTAAACATTATACAAGAAAAGATTATCCAATGCTTTTAATAATATTAAGAACAACAAATGTGGAAAATATCCACTTTTAAATTAATTATATCCACTTTACCTTTGTTCAGATTGTACTGTGACAGCAAGTGGGCTGCTAAACATGTTCCCCGTCTCTCTATGCCCACGTCCTCTATCACAGTTTGCCATAACACTTCTTCTATCTTCAACTTCTACACTGTACATTCAATTCCCACATTCCATCCACTCTTAACCCTGCTGAATATTTCTCTTAGCTCCTGGTAAACTCTACTGTTTTTTTTTTCTCTTTTCTGTCCTGTCATATTCTGTCTTGATCTGGCCATTTCTCTTCAGGTCTGACTCTTGAATCTCTGTTGAGCGACTGGCAAAGTTTGACGCCTGATGAAAAGGAAAGATAACCGGTCCAATGGCTTTCTAGACTTTTACTTTCTGGTACAACTCTTAGTTTTTTCCTTCCAGTATCTCTAACTTTTCTCTCTGATATTTACCTCAGTGTCCCATCATTCATTCTTCCTGCTATTTCTTCTTTGGTCAATAATATTGTGCTCTGTGGTGATTTTCTGATGGATTTCAAATACAAAATCAAAGGATTTCAGAGATCAGATCCAATTATCTAGATTTTGTTTCCTCACCTCTTCATCCCGCAGATCTCTCCTTCTCTCTAAAATCCTTCATACTGTAACTCTTCTGTCCGAGATCATTCATCACCAGCTGTCTGCCGTATTCAACAAGAGCTCTTTGTTCTAGTGTGGCTCCTATCTTGCACATTCCCAATGACCTGTTCTTCTCTCTGTTATTTACAGTGCTCACTCTGCCTTACTGTCCTAATTATTGCTGAACTCTCAGCCTTTAAAACAGCTGACCACTACTGTACCTTTTAAATAGCTGCTCTGGTCTATATTTAATGTCACCTGCCAGGAGCTTTGCACTTCCTGAATTCGATATAGGCCTTTTTGAATTTATTTTGCTGTTCCTAAAGTATCTGATACTCCTCCTAGTTTGGTGTGATCTGCAAATTTGACTCGATGTTGTCACGCCCTCCACATCTAGAGGGCACTCCTGCTCTGTCCTGTTCCTAGTTTCCATGTGCTTTACTTGTTTTTCTGGCGTGTCTTGTTGTCTGGGGCTTTATATTTCCGGGTCTCCCTATCCTCCTCGCTCGGCATTGGGATCGGTTGTCAAGAGGCTCGCCTCACTAGGTCGCCTGACTCCGCCCGATACCTTGAGCCCCGACCGAACCCGTGTGTTTGCTCCATTCCTGACGCTACGCATAGGCTCCTTCGGTCTCTCTCCACGGCTAGCCACCCGGCTTCCGTGACAGATATGCCAGACTCTAGATAATTGATACAAATTAGGAAGACCACTGATCCTAGTGCAGTTCCCTGTGGTACTCCACTAATTATATTACCTCGGTTTGAGAACTTCCCTCCCTGCTGTTTCCTGTCTATTATCCAATGCTTAATCCAATACACAATAAAGGGGTAAAATGAATAACCTTGAATGCCTACAGCATACAGTTGGAGAATTTTAAAATTATAATTAATATTCATGATAGACTGAGTGGCCTCATCTTTTTTGCAATTTATGTTCTTATCTATTGACTATAGAGCTATGTTTACATCAGCTGCATTCAGTCCAATCATATTCGTAACAATTCCCTGTTAACTACCTTTTCTGAGTGTGTTTTCAGATGTAGAAATAGGCAAATAATAGAGACCTTAATATTAAAACTATTTTAGAAACATAATTCCTGAGAAAAAATTAAAATGAAATTGTCCATCAGACAAAATGAAAGAGGAAGGATGAATGGAGTGCTCCCTGTATAGCCTTGTTATCAAACTAAATATGAGATCCAAAAGGCCTCAAAGATCCTCAAGACCTAAATTTCTGTTATCCAAAGAGATTATTTATTTTCCTTCTTTGTGTCACTCACATTAGGAATATATTAAATAGTATCTTGCTAAATACTCTCTTCCAGGTCCAAAACACTTCAAATTAATTCCAGACCTTGCATCTGTAATACTCATGGACATGCTAGTTTTACTGTACAAAACTGTTTTAAAACATATTATTTCTGGTTTAACCCTTGGGATTATATTAACTTTTTGAAAAATACTATGTTATACAATAACTTTTTGAAATCTTATCAGTCAGGATAAAACTAGTGAAATCAAAAGATTCCCAGTTCAAAAGATGTTTACAATTGAAATGGAGTGAAATTTTATTCAAGTCCTGTCTTAGGAAGAAATGTTAAAAATACCTATTCTTTTTCTCGTAATGCATTGATTCTTCTTTTCTTTGTGATCCGCTGTGTTTTTTTAAAAGGTCAGTCAAGTGAGAACAACATCCAAGTATAAGAAAGTTTCAAACAGGGTAAAACTTGCTGCGTCGGGAGTGTGGGCGGATTTCTAGTTGGATTGGTTATTAAATCTTTCAAAGTCCTGGGTAACTGCACTATCTTTTTCCAGGAGTTTTTCTCTGTCTCCACCTGTCCCTTTTATCTTCTTCCAGGTTTCTCAATTGATTGTTCAGAACACCTGTTTACTTGCTTTGCATCCTTTAAATTGAACACTAGTTTCTTTCTTTTGTTCTCAACACATGTCAGGTAAACAAAGCACACAAAGGGATCAAAGGACTAAAAAAGTCCCTTGCTTTGACAAAGTTACAATATTTAATGTAAGAATTTCAGTCTTCCCCCGTGTGTGAACAGAAATAGATTCCAAAAGCCATTTTCGGTTAACATAGTCTCTGAGAAGGATTACAATGGAAATCTGTCACACTACAGTAAAAAAAAAAACACTAGTTAGGCTGTATATTACTCTAAATAAATGATTAGTAAAAGCTCAACGTGCCTGTTACGTCCCAGTGTGTGTTTTTTCTATGTTCCACACTGCTAACTCTTGATTGTTCTCCCTTCCCCATTGGCCCAGCATTACACCACACTTTCAGTATGACATCATCATCAATTAGCTCTCAGCCAATCAGAACACATCTTATTCAGCATATAACATGGAGGTTTTCAGCAAGGATGGCCTTTCGTTTGACTTCGGTCCAGTTTGGTTCTGGTTATCGCGTCGCTTCTGGTTATTGCTTCGGCTTCGTTTGTTGGTTTGTTTTGCTTTGTGTGTGTATTTTCGTATAGCTTCGGCTTTGTTGTCTTGTTGGTTTTTTGTTAGTTTCTTTGTATTTTCGTTTGTTTGTGTGTTCATCCTTGTTTTGCCATTACCTTGACCCAGTGTAACGTGTTCTTTTGTACCCTGCTCCTATTGATTACTCTTGTTTTCCCTTATTTGTATTCCTGGTTCACTTGTGCTTTTGTGTGAACTTTTGTATATAAGGTTAGTTAAGGTTGTTGGGTACACTTTACACACTTAGTTGATTTTGTATTAGAACACTAGTTTAGTACGGGTGAGTGCCATTTGTCTTGTATGGTTTTGGGTAGTCAGTGCAGGTTAGCTAGGGTGTTGAAGATGCCGAAGACCGTGTGTTTCGGGTTTTCTTTTGTAGTCAGATTAGCTTTCCCTCACTGTCCTAGCCAGCTCCATTTTGTTTGTTATTTTCTTTTCTTTGGCACCACTCTAGTTCCTTACCCTTGTTATCACGCTTCCTAGTCCCTCACCAAAACCCACCTGCTTCCAAAAGAATTATCCTAAATGTTACACCCCTTTACCCCTAGACACTTGGGGTCGTAACAGTGCCAAATTAAACATTTTCAAAAAAAGGAGATGCTGATTGAAATGTTTGTGTGTGTTTTTTGTTTGTTCTGTAAATTTCTTACTCTTAGTTCCTGTGAAATATTTTTCCCCATGCTATTGTCCAGTAAATTGTCATTTTGCTCAAGAGTTACAGCAAAAAGAAGCATCTGAAAGACCGAACTTAACTTCAACAGCTGTCTGAGCTCATTTACAGCACAACAGGCTATTAATTTACCAACGTTTATGAGGAATAATGGCATCCACGTCAGATGCTTTGTGAATGTTTGGCTTAATTAATTTGGGTTAAGAGGTAGCCTACTGGCCCCTCCTAACAAAGATGCTTGACCCATAAAAAAAGAAACAAGTGAACCTCAAAACCAATAATGCAGAAAGAGCAACTGAAAATGAAA
Source organism: Lepisosteus oculatus (assembly GCF_040954835.1). Classification (NCBI taxonomy): domain Eukaryota; kingdom Metazoa; phylum Chordata; class Actinopteri; order Semionotiformes; family Lepisosteidae; genus Lepisosteus; species Lepisosteus oculatus. Next base: position 5,930,698 of record NC_090705.1, on the reverse strand, counting down.
ATACAGATATTATGTTAAAGGAGAAGCCAGACACATATTGTAGGACGCCTGCTGACCAAGCCAGGGGTAGGACACCAGATAGACCAGAGCTGAGGAGCTTATGTCAGGAGCAGCAGGAGTTCAGAGGAAGGAACCCGGGGCTGAATTGTACACTGGAGATAGTGTAAATTGTATAAAGCCAGACAGATTCGGGGACATGGAGATGGCAACAGAGACTGAGAGATAGGAACTCAGAATAAGTTGGAAGCCAGGGAACAGAAGCAGAAGAGAGCACAGGAACAAAGAGTCAAAATTAAATTAAAGAGAACAAAGGAGGAAGGTGTGTAGTTTGAAATTCTGAAAAGCCTTGTCCACGCATGCATGAGGCGAATGTGAGATAAGTAGCATATTTTCTTTCATTGTTTGTCTTGTTTCCACTTTCCTGCTTGTATACAAATCTGAAATGAATGCTCAAAAAGTAACACTTTTTTGTTCTTATTTTCACTTTGCTGCTTCTTGTTTGGAACAAGGTTCACATATTGAATGAATGCAACAAAAAGGCATTGTCCTCAGTATCGGATTTTCTCTTTCGTTCAGGTTTTGTTTTCTCTTTCCTGTCTAGTGTTTGAAGCACAGTTCATGTATCAAATTAATGTGAAAAATGTGTGGCAAATGTGAAACAAGAATCAGATTTTTCTTTTGCTTGGTCTTGTTTTCTCTTTCCTGACTGTTATTTCAAGTGGTCTATGTAATGAATGCGAAAAAAGGTGTGTGCAAGAGTTATACTGTATATACAGGAAAGTCAGTAATTATTGTGATTTTAAACAGCTGGGTGAGACTAGATTGTCTGTCATTATCCCTCCAGAACTTCAGCTAAGAACTTCCATGAAATCTTCAAAATTACGATTATAGTCCCCCCTCCTTAAGGGTGCTCCAGCCCTTTCACTTTAGACTTAATTCTGTGCACCTGACCCCTTTTCCCAGCCCACCTTAAAAGCCAGGTGCTGACGTTCATCCTGGCTCTGCATCTGGTTTCCGCACCGTGCGAGTCCGGGACCTGGAAGCGCCTGGTCCTGTTAAGGTTTTAATCTCTGTTCCCGTTCCCTGTCCGCCGGTTCCGACCAGGTTCATGGTTTTAATTCCTTGTTTGGATGGATCACCTGGCTATGGACTTATTCTTGTGTTTTTGGATTCCCTCTATGGATTACTTTTGGATTGTTTGCCTCGGCCACACCTTCCCCATGCACTTTGGACACGCCCCCCCTGTTTTCAACCCCGTATCCCTGCATGACTTTTTCCTAGTGTTTCCCCACTGCTTCAGATTGTGTCGTCCGCATAGGGTCTGGAAAGAACTGTCAGTACAGTAGGGTTAGTGTCTCAGTGATGTATGATGTGATAAATGTAGGCACTTTTATGATCACATAAGGAAAAAAACAATAGTGAACTCAATGTAAAAATCATGCAATCTAATCCTTTCTGCAGTATATGGTGCTGTGGGTGTTAAAGCAGCAAATTCATTTGTGGGCTAAACAGATTTCCTAATGGGTTTGCCCTCCTGATAGAGATAATTACCCTTTCTGGGTGAAATGTCTGGCCCCATAGTGACACCTATCTAATGGTTTACAGCACTGTGACAGTATCTCAATAATGCATCGTTTTCTTTAAAGAAAATTGCATAAATTAGGCATTGGGAAGAGTAGGTTCTGTGTGCTATAATTAAAAGCTATTTTTTCTTCAGTAAAGCCTTTTCTTCTTTTAGATACCTTCAATTAAAATATTTTACAGCACATTTGCAATCTCTCATGACTTCACACTGCTTATGTAACTTTGCCAATGAATTAGGTCATAATAGTGTACCAGTATACTGCAAAACAGAACACCTCCATTCCCAGTGTTTGACATCTGGGTAGATACTGTACTTCATACATGGTACATGTACTGCATGTACGCAGAGCTGTCTGCAGAAAAGTTTTCATACCCTATGGAAATATTTTTTGCATTTAGCAAAAGCCAAACTCACAATAAAAGGGGATATTGAAAATGAAACATAAAAACTGTAATTTATGTCAGTAAAGTAGGGTACTTCTGATAAGGTTGAAAGTTAGTCCATTTGTTTGAAAAAAATGTACAATGTGGTTTATGCAATTATTCTGTCTAAACTTTAAAAATGTATTGTTTCAAAAAGAATCCATAACAAATGTCTGTGAAGTTTTAGAAAACCACACTGCATGATTGGTTGTTTCTATACTTGCCATACCAGCACAGGTAAAGCAGCAGGTGATGAGTCAAAATGCTTCAAGGATTAAGCAAAGGATTGCGCTCAGGGACCCTCTCCTGTCCCAAAGGCAGCCACCTTCAGAGAGGTGCAAATGAGCTCCCAAGGCAAGGTGCTGCAGGTCAACAACCATCAAGGGAAGACCTAGCTTGGAAAAGGCGACGCATGGGAAGAAAAGAAGATATACACACCGAAGACCTGCATCACTGCTTATTTCATGAAGAACCAAGGAAATGCACAAACAATAACAATAACAGTACTCTGTATCTGTTCATGAATTATGAAAAGGGCTGAATTTCATTAAACTATACTAGCCCGGCGCCATTTAAATATTCTTTTTTTGTTTTGTCAGTCCATGTTTCTTGAACGTATTTTTCATCTGCCAATATATCTGCTCATTCAGTCTTTCATGCTTGCCCCACTACAAATGCCAGTATTCAGCAGGGCTGGTGCAGACTGGAACAGTAGCATGCTCCATGCTAAAAGTGAGTCCTAATCAACCTTTCCTCCTACAGCACTCTACTACAAATACTAGGTACAGTTACTGTAACTAATGGTGCCAACGGGGAGGGCTGCCACCCTGCGAGCTCCCATTCCTTCCTGTTTATTTCTTTATTTTATGTTGATTTTGTACTGCTAACTGCACATGCTGTTTGCTCGGTGATTAGATATGACCGACAAACACTTATGGACATAAAATCGACTATTGGCACAGTCAAATTTGCACCAATATTAACTGTCGACTATCTGGACTGTGGCGTCTTACCCTTACCTGTACCTGGAAAAAGAGGGCATCGTAGGAAGAGGGGTAAACAGCCGGTGTTCTGATCAGATTGAGGCAGCACAGCAATCGTCTCCCACTCCCGAGTATACTTCTTGTTAATGTTCAGTCACTGGACAATAAGCTGGATGAACTGAGAGCAAGGCTTGCTTTTCAACGGGACATCAAGAACGGCAATGTGCTGGCGTTGATCGAAACCTGGCTTGACCCATCTGTTCCGGACTCTGCTATCCTCACGGGAGGATTTTCTATTCACCGCCAGGACAGAACAACAGATTCGGGTAAAAACAAGGGCGGCAGGGTATGCTTGAAGATAAAAAACTCCTGATGCACAGACGTGGAGATTATTTCGGCGTCACGCTCTCCGCACCTTGAACACCTGACAATAAAATGTCGCCCTCTCTATCTACCGAGGGGGTTCAAGTCGGTAGTTCTCACAGTGGTGTATATTCCCCACAGGCAAATACAACAAGGGCATTGGATGAATTACATGGACACCTTAACAGACACGAGAATACAAACCCTTTATCATTGCGGGAGATTTCGACAGTGCGCCCGACGCGCGGAACAAACACATTGGATGAGGTTTACACTCCCTTCCGGGATGGTTACAAAGCCCTCCCCCGACCTCCTTTCGGCAAATCCAATCACACCTCCATTCTGCTTCCAGTTTACAAGTTAGAAGCTTAAACAGGAGAGGCCAGCGTTAAGAACCATTCAGCGCAAATCGGATGAATCGGATTTTATATTAAGTCACTGTTTTGCTAACACTGACTGGCAGATTTTCCGTGAAGCTGCTGGAAATACGTAATATCAATCTGTATGCGAATTATGTAACTGGCTAAATCAATAAATGTATTGAAGATGTGGCCCCCAGGATTATTGTCCGCACATACCCAAATCAAAAACCGTGGGTAAATGGCGAAATAGGTGCTAAGCTTAAAGCTAGGACAGACGCTTTCAATTCTGGCAAAATGGATGGATGTAAAAAAATCCAGATACGACCACAGAAAAGCCATCAAGATAGTTAAACACAATTATAGAGTTAAAAGAGAGTCATAGTTTTAATTCAAAAAGAGTCATTTTTTAATTCAATTTTTATTGCACTATTATTATGTAACCATATTCTGTAACTTTTAATCTTGAGATTCTTATTTTTTATTTTCCCCCGGTGAGCTCGCAGAAAGGCCATTTCATTGCCAGCAATTACTGCTGCATGCTGTATTGTTGTGCATTTGATAAATAAACTTTAATTGACGACTAAGTCTATTCTGTGAAGTTTTGTACTGGACCGAAACTACTACTACTGCTTAGGAAGAAGAACTCCTAGTGGTCCAAATTGCACTCCACTTCTTTTATAACAGACTTCCATTCTTCAGTTGGGCTCACTGAGATGGAGCATCTTGTAGCCATTGTTTCGAAATCTGAAAAAATGCCTCCCGCATGCAATTGTTGCCAACAGCACCATGACATTCAAATTTTTGCTATTGTAATTAGAGCTACATGAGCTGCTTTAAATTTATACATATTTCTTGATTCTTAAAGGTAGCTCCCAGAGCTTTTGTGATTAGTCTGAATCAGTACAAATAATATTCACATACTGTAGCAATGGTAGATTCATATTACATTTTATTACAAAATATATTTTTCTAGTCAAGAGCATAGTCAGTATTTATCAGTTCTAAATATATATATATACATCTCAAGTGCCAGTCTATGGTCAAGGGGTTGTGTGCACAGAAAGAATCTCTGCTTCTCTCCAGTAAAAGAAAGGCATCAGACAGCAGCTTCATGTTTCCTTTCCATTACTGCTACTGCAGAGGCAAGAATAATAAAGAACCTAATTAGAGACCAACACTTGCTCACTCTAAGGATTCCAATCTGCAGAAAGAACATGAACAATATCTAACAGTCTTCCCTAGCTGAAGAGACTATTTTCAGTTGTCAGATTTAATTACAGTGACAAAGAGTGATAATTTGAGTATATGTGAGCTGCATTTTGAACAAAATATACTTATTTATAATTTTCTAGGCACTGGTGTGTATTTTGTTGTAGTAGTACTAATAATGATATAATCATAGATAAAAGCTGTATTGGGCTCAAAATCCCCCACGATATGTTTTTCATTTATTGTATAGCCTCCCCAGTTTTTGCTAATGTTTAGGAAAAAACAGGACCAAAATGATAATTAGAGTCTGAAACAAATGCCCACCTTTAGGTAATTATGTAATCCAATAAAAAACATATTTTCACTCAAATATCAATGAAGTTTTTTTTTAATTATCTTCCAGAATAACTTATACTGCTAGACTCGACTGCATCCTGAAAGTTGGTATTTCTTCAAAAACATATTCCTAAGACAATAAAGTATGGACATTAATGGTTTTGTATACTTTACTGATTTTGGAAAACTGGCTTCTAGACTGCCCATAGTTACCATAACAGACAGGTTATTGTTGATTAACAGCAAAATGAATGTTTGTCTTTAGCTTTACTATCCAGAAAAACCTGAGGCTAATCTTTTATTATTATTAATAATAATACTATATTGCATTTATCCCAGAAGATTTCAAAACACTTGGCCCCATTTGGTGTTATGTAGAAAAGTTTCACAGGCATGTTATCACAGTTATTTTCCACAATCACCAACCTCTTCCAGTCAATTCTCCATCTTTTTCCCCCAACATTGGAGTAATGCAACACAGAGATGGACATTCTAGCAGATATCTATTAAAGAGGAATGCGTTTACTGCAAACTCAGTGCAGGCTTCTTAGCTCCTCTTTCATTTTGTACTGTACATACTGTATGTGAAATGTTTCTATGGCTATCCCTGAAGAATGAGCTTGACCTTCCTATGAGTTTGTCTCCCGATACTTATACAATTGTATTGTGGATTTCATGTAAATACTTAGCAAAGGCTACTATCTGGACTAGTGACTTCAATGTTGCAGATGAAGTTATCCCCTGGAAAAATATTTGGGATATGGGCACATTTTAACATACATTGGAACTGTCAAAAGGTGGTAAACTTCTGGAAAAACCAGTCTCCCTCATTATTCATGAATCTAAACAGGAATATTTCCTGTACTCACTGGATGACCCTAGTCTTGATCTCTTGAAGGTGCTTGGATCAATGGTGCTGGATGGGGGACCATAGAGGTTTTATTTCAAAATGAAAATGTGTCCATATAAAAATATATCAAATAGCTTTACATATACAGTAGTACAGTAGGAAGGGAACCACTCCATCCAATGATGAAGTGCAGCACATATTTTACTTAAATGGCAGAATTTTATTAATCAGTCAATAAAATTGGTTGGGTGACATACTGTATAAGCCAGGGAGCTCATTTAAATAAAACCAGGACACATACAGTATGCAACTTCCTGATGTTATACAATGCCAGGGAGATGCAGAGATTTTGCTCATATCAGCTTATAATTACCTGAATCTTGTAGAAAGTGCTTATTTCTGATTTTTGTGCCGCATATTGCTAGTTATACCGTAGTCAGTGTCCTTTGGAAATATTCTGATGAACTGTAAAGCCTAATGTGAATTATTTTCTATTCAGCTAAAAATTAGTGTTACTCTTATGTCGCTGAAACAAGATGTTTAAAAAAATGACAGAGAAGAAAAATCTTCTCATAAGGATTTAAACAGCACTGCAGATAATTTTAACGAATTGTTCCACTCATTATATAAACTCAATTTCATACTGCACTGTTAACATAAGTGAATTTAGTCTTGTGAAAAGATTAATGAGAGTCCAGAAAACAATCTCCAGTTTATTTCAAATTGAAACACTAGCCTGAGTGCACTGCAAGCAAATAGATGTTTTTTGTTACATTTTCCATTACTAACATGGATTTTTCATAATGGATCAATAGCAAACCTAACTTACCAGTGACAATTTCCTTCAAACTACCTTTGATATACTGTTGATGTGAAGCATCTTTCTCTTTAAAAACTAACTGGAAAAGTTATTTATTTCTACAAATATTAATGATGAGAACCCAAATCTTTCATTTAAATGCAATCTGCAAATATAATACATACTGTAGAACCAGACTCAGATAGGTTAATTGATTATATTCTATTTCTTAATTTTTAGAAAAAGGTTTTACTCAGTCCCTTTCAGACAACAGGATATTACATAATACATTGTTTCATTTGTGTGGCATTGCTTTCTGTCTGCATTTGCCAGTTTTAAATTCAAAACAACTGCTTGAAGAGGAACACATTAAAAAAATGAAATTGATTCATGACACCTGATTTATTACCCTAAATCCTCATTCCAATGATTAGGCAGTTTCTGGAGTAAATGAGTTCTCCGGTTTAATGATGTATAAAGAGAAAGCTGGATTAAAAACTGTTTGTCAAAAAGAGCCAAGGCAGAAATTGGATCTAAAGACATCATCAGCTTTTCTAGAGACGGCAGTATACTTGTATTGACTAATATTTTTCTAAAATAAAGCATGGCTTTTTTAATAGGTCAGCAATTTATACATTTTTAAACCCTCTCTTAAATAAAAAGTAGTTTTCAATGTATTAAAAATTCTTGGCTGTTTCCACTGTGGTTCATTATTCTAACTGCATGCAGCTGTATGTGAATGTGGCCAATAGCTTTAGCGTTATTTATTGCCAAGACAATCCCAAGTCCGTTGTTTTAGCTGCAGAACACCCAAGTAAGTGAATATGCCTTTATTGATAGCATGAGTGATTTATATAGTTTTGATTTATCAGTGAATTTATCAATTTTGCATAAACTGCAGATATTTTTTTTTACTATTTAAGAAAACTGCATAACAAAAGTGTTATTCTAATTGATCTGCTATTGCTACAGCTGGGGAATTGAATAAAGAACAACAGCATAACTATGACAAAAAAGGATAAACGTGTAGAAATTGTAGATAGCATGTTGAAATCTCATGCTACATTTGAAAATGAGTTGCATTATATTTAATTGCATTAAATATATACTGTAGTGAATGCTTTGGATCCCGAGAACGGCACGTCACAAACATGGAGAAAACAAAGTCTTTACTGATGAAGCATATTGCATAGACAGAGGTTTCTTGGAGAAAACGTATCAGATTATCATGCCAGTTCTTAGAAAAGATGGGCTGTACAGTATTTCTAAGGTGTTAGTGGTGTCATCCTGTTTAAAGAACACTGGCATGTTTTTGATGTGTCATTTACAGTATACCCATGAATTCAATGTTATAATGAAGCATACATTGGCATAACCAACAAGGAGTTCCACAGGGTAGGCATTGAAACTAAAAAGCCATAACCTGGAAAATATGCCTTTGGAAAAGGTTATTACTATAAATCCTATAAATAAGTCAGCTAAAGTCAATTTTCTCAATAGCACCAATGACCTGAAGAGCACCCATTATATAGCCGTGTACTGTATCTACAGTAAGTGAAATACTGTACTTTGCTCAAGTATACAATAGTAGCATCCCACCCAATAAACCCACATAATAATCCCTAATTATGTCTGGAGATTGCGTTTTCAGATCACCCAGCACTCGTGAAGTATCCACATGGACACACATACGCAAACATTTCACTATTCAAACAAGGGTGATAAATCTGGTTTCAAACGTAAATAAACTTCACCTAGTCTGGAATTCCGTGGATAGCTTTGCTTGCTCTGTGGATTCACACACAGAGATAAGTAAGGTTGTTCGCTCATGGTAAAAATTAAACATTAACTCAAACCAAAGACGCGTTTTTCTTTGTTGTATAAGTGAAATGAACTAAATCGGTGTTGAACTCACGTGTTTCAAATAATTACCCAGTTTTTAATTACCCGATAAAATGATTTATTTGCAACCTGTAGGACCCAAACTTTGGCATGGCAACAGGGGCTGGCTTAGTAGTGCCTGTTCCGGGGTTGTGCATGCGTGGATCGATTTTTTAAGAAGATACCATTGTGTGTGTGTGTGTGTGTGTGTGTGTGTGTGTGTGTGTGTGTGTGTGTGTGTGTGTGTGTTTCTTTACATAAAAGGAGTAATGACATTTTATTTTTGTTAATAATATGTTAATTGTTTTATTGTGTACTCACTGTGAAAGGTGTTTTTAATTATTATTTGGGAGAATGTGTGGTGGCTCTATGGTTAAGGATCTGTGTCTCTGACTAGAAGGTTGCTGGTTTGTATCCTGCGGCCAGCAGAGGAATCCTACTCTGTTGAGCCCCTGTGCAAGGCCCTTAACCCCAACTGCTCCAGGGGCGCCGTATAAATGTCTGACCCTGCGCCAAGAGAAGCTTGGGGTGTCTCATAGAGAGCAAGTTGGGGTATGCGAAAAGACAAATTCCTAATACAATAAATTATATATGGACAAAAAGTGATCTAATCTTTTGATTTATACTTCAAAATGAACACAGTTCCTCATAATTCCTTACACTTCTTTGCAATTGTGGCTGTGCCATCATTATTGTTGCATTCCATCTGCGCCTCTAAACGTTTGAAGGACAAGACTGTGACACTAATAAATCATGATACTGGGGCCCAAGAAAAAAAAACCATGCAAACCTGCACTTGCAAAACAATAAAAAAAGAAATTTGAGATTGCCCACTCTGTTTACTAAAGATGGTTTGGCAACCCTCTCTAATAACAGAGGACCCAAAGAATCCATTAGATTAGATAGCTTTATTAAATGACAGGGTCTTTCGGACACCTGTCATTGCACCCCAGCTTCAAATAGTCCCCCCTAGGCTTGGGTATTCCTGTAATACACCGAGAAATGAAACAGACAACAAAATCTAGTTATGATGTGTAAAAGCTGAAATTACACTCATTGAAGTAAGGTGTAGGAAATGAGCTTGTATAATCCATTCTGAATTTTCATAGATGAGTTATCAATATATAATAATTAATTGAAAAATCTGAGGGAATGGTGTTTTTACAGAGATACTACAACTAAATTTAATTCAGATCTTTGTTTATAAAGAAGGAATGCTTAAGTTTGCATTGCATGTTCTGTAAAACCAGAAAAGCTTTCACGATTATAATTTTTCTACAAACTGTTGTAGAAAATAATTGACTTTGCGCATCAAACAACAGTCATTTTTAGAAGAAATCCCACCCACATTCTCGGTCTTGGAATTGCTAAATTTCCTCTTCTTGTTGTGTGGGTTTCCCACTTATTGAGCAGGGATACAGTATCTCACATTACCTTTAAAATTATTCAGCACTTTTCTCCAGAAAAGGGTAGGGCACAACTTTTTATACATAAATGCAATCCCCAGCCATAAAATAAATAGTTTGAGTAGGTAGCTGCATCAGCATGTGTAGGCTGCAAAGGAACAAATAAAGGTTTATTCCATGCTGAAAAGAGAAGAAAATAATGTGTGACATCCAAAGAAGACTCCATAGCCGAAACACTTTTTTTCTTCCCTTCTCTTTTCAGCATGGAATGAACCTCTACTTGTTCCATAACATAACATGAGTCCTACCTTAAAACAGAAAGTCAAATCAAAATCATTTGACCACTTCTGCTAAATTATTTTGTTCCTAATGGGTGGATTTGTACCTACGCCTGCATACGTGGGGCACAGAAACACGAGTTATTTGGATGCTAGCTTCTACAGGATGGTGTGAGGGGTGCTTTCTTATGGAAATAAAGGCACTGTCTGTTCTCACATGGTGAAATATGCAGTATTTGTTGTCTTAGAAATCTCCGATTATTTTTGTCAGTGTCCGCTGGGAGAACTAAGAACAGGAGAATTCAGGCTCATCTACAGTTGTTAGAAGCAGATTGATCCAAAGATTTAATCCAGCTGTTTCTGAAAAAAAGCCAGGCGATCAGCTTCAACAACGTGGCTGGGTATCCTGGCCCACACTCCAACAACCATTTACCAAAATATGTGCCTCCTGTTCTTGATTTAAAGATTTTTCCCATTTGTGTCCTCTGGTTTGTGCTTCATTGTTGCCTTTTAAAAGGTCCACTGGGTTGACATTCTCAGCCTTTGAGGATTTTGAATACTTGGTTCAAATTCCCTTTTAGTCTTCTCTGTTCAAGACTTAAAAGTCTGTCAGCACAGGCAGGGCCAGATTAATGTCCACGTAGGAGGCCTCAGGCACTTGTTTCATAGGCACACTGGTGCACGTATTTTATGGGTGTATCGATTTCTATGGGTCGATGGGTATCAAAATTATCTTTAATATTTTTGGATCGCCAATCTTTATTGTGTACTTACTGTATATACTTATTTAAGTAGAGAGCTTTTAATAGCTTTTATCATACAAATAAAATAAAAACACAGCCAAAATGTTTTTCATGGTGCCTAATATGACTATTTGATAATATGGCCCTGAATGTAGGACATCCCTTTAAGCCCCTGGAATGCCAATAAAGGTCATCTTTGGCAACCTTCATCATTGTGCAAATCTGTTCAAATGCTGTTACCTGAGTTCCTTTATTTTCTCTGTAATTCACACTGTGTTTAAGCCCAGAGAGACACTGCTGGCCATCGCAGGCAATTTCCTCTTGACAACCCACTGAAACTTCTAGTTCAACACAAAATGGAAAGCAACCAATCTATTTAAAAAGCAACAGATACAATGGCTTAACAGAATTTAAATTAGACAAATGTTTGTTGTTACAAAAGATAAAGCACTAGTGTAATTAAATGAGAAGCAAGTAACTTTCATCAATATGTCAGCTGTCCTGAGTCCTTGTTGCTAGAAAGAAACCAGAGACATGGAGTAAATGAGACCTTCAAATAATACTTCAGCCATAAATAACGTACATGGTACCAGTAGCTCACTGCATTCTCATCCTTTACATGACCTATGTTTTTGACTTCTTTGTTTGTAACAGAAATTAAAATATTGCACTTCAGGCTAACAGGGCAATTTATTGAATATCAATTTTTGGGTTAGATAAATGTATACGACAAGCTCCTAATGTTTATAGTTCTTTGGTTTTAGGGCCCAATCCACTCTTGCCTTGCACTACAGCATAATTGTGCTGAAAGACATTTAGCAGTCTAATTAAATCTATTACTCATATAACTTGTGGTGAGAAAGCAGTGGGCGCAGCAGGGAACTGCCTGTCTATATGTGGATTATTGATAATCCTCAATTTCATTTCCAAGCCATATCCATTTTTTTAATTTAATTTCCTCTCAAATGTGTGCAAACTTATTTAACATACTAAATCACATGCCTTCGACACCACATGGTGGAAATTGTTGGAAGTTCCAGCTATTCTTTTTAAATGGTTTTCTTATAAAAACAAAGGTGGAATTACACTCTTCATTGTGTAAATCTGTTCGAAAACCCTGTTACCCGAGTTCCTTTATTTTTCTTTAAATTCGCACAGTGTCTAAAGCCCAGAGCTGTCTGTCTCTGCTGCTGTACATTTACAGCATAATAAAATCTTACAGATTCCTAGAAGATGTTCTATTTTAATGTTTACAAGTCCAAGAATCATTATGAACAATAAATACACGTAAGTTATTTGATACAATATGTGAAGTTTTAGTGAAAGTGTTCAAAATAACTTATGAACTGGCTAGTGCAACAAAAAAGACACATTTTAAAGAGGATATTTAAAGCTTACACTTCCAGATGTTTGTTTATTATAAAGGTCATGCAAGTAATTTAATATTAAAATAATTTCTAACGGTATGCTGGGGTGCTTTAGTACTGAGACCCAAGTGGAAATGATGTATTTCTTATCTTTCCTGCCTGTGTTTGTGCCTGATAGCACAGCAGAGCATGCTTAAAGATAACACCATATGAATATTTCAAATGCCAGTAGAACACAACGTTGTCTGTGCTGTATACAGCAGGTGACTTATTTTCTTCCTCAGTGGTTTAATACCATGCTGGCATTTAAAAAGCAATGAAGGATCTGATATAAATGCCGTAAAGAATGACTGAAGTATAGCAGTCCATGTTAGTTTTTGTGACAGTGTTAAAAATACGACACAAAGGGTAAACTGAAGGGATGAACATATTGTACGGTACAGTACATAATAAGACATTATGTAGCCCCTAAACAGGCAGTAAATTATTTAGAAATTTCTTAGAATTCCGTATACAGTTGAAAGCCATTAATTATATTTGAAATTCTGCAGAACAAACATTAAATTACATGGATTATGGCATGGACACGTAGGAAGGTGTGTCTGCTAAATCTGCAGCTCTTGGGACCTTGAGTTTTCTCCACGTGTTTTGGTTTCCTCAAGCCTTCCAAATACTGTAGGTAAATGCTGGCTAGGTAAGCTGATTTCTGTAAATTGTTCCTGTCTGATTATGTGTTTGTGGACCCTGCAATGGATCAGGGTCCCATTCAAGCTGTAGCACAGTGTGCCCGGTGGTTCTGTGATGGTTCAGTGAGTTGTCTTGAACATTTCTGTCACGATTATAGTCCCCCCTCCTTAAGGGTGCTCCAGCCCTTTCACTTAAGACTTTATTCTTGTGCACCTGATTCCTATTCCCAGCCCACCTTAAAAGCCAGGCGCTGACGCTCATCCAGGCTCTGCATCTGATTTCCGTATCGTGCGAGTCCGGGACCTGGAAGCGCCTGGTCCCGTTATGGTTTTAATCTCGGTTCCCGTTCCTGTTCCCTGTCCGCCGGTTCTGACCCGGCCTCTGGTTTTAATTCCTTGTTTTGATGGATCTCCTGGTTTTGGACTTACCCTTGTGTTTTGGATAGTCTGTAAGGACTACTCTTTTGGATTGTTCGCCTCGGCCACACCTCCCCCGTGCACCAGCGCACCTTGGACACGCCCCCCTGTCTTCAGCCCCGTATTCCTGCATGACGTTTCCCCAGTGTTTCCCCACTTCTTCGGATTGTGTCGTCCGCATAGGGTCCGGAAAGAACTGTTCGTTACAATTTCCAACAATAAGGAGCTTTGCTAGAACGGATAAATGATAATTGTTTTGGGACTGCATGCTGCTTTTACACACACCAAGCCATCAGCAACAAGGAGCATTTTACTACTGCAAATATCATCCATTTCTAATCTAATCTATGTTGTTTATGTTAAGAACTCCTACTTTTGCAAGCTTGAGTGGTACAAACATATGCAGAACTGAACATTCCTAAACTTATAATACAGTGTACGACTCAAAACAGAAATGTACAGTATGTAATTAAAAAAAACTTAATTTTCATATTTCATTCCGAATTCTGTTTTTTTTGTGCCATGCTTATTTTACTTGAAGGAGCACTAAGCATCTCTAATGCTAATTTATTAATATTAAATTCATGTTCTTTCTGCAGTTAATGCCTTTTGAAAGGGCACTGGGTGTCCCTAAGTGAAATTGAAGTGCAGGAAAATCACTGCCTGTATTGAAATCAATTAGAATCACAATGACCAGAGATGGCTTTCTTCAGTTTAGTGGGTGTAATATAATTCAGTGTTCCTTTACTTTATACCAATAAACTTATCAGCCTGGAAGAAAGGCATAATCTTATGAAACACATTTATTATTAAAACAAAGACCTTTGTAATACAGATCAAATAGCAGGCCCGAGATTTGGGAGAAATATTCCATCTGTTCTTACAAATTAGAAATATTAATCACAGAGAAGAAAAGCCTATATTAGTTCATTTTTGTTTATAGTAAACCATCAGGAAAAAACATATATTACACAGCATTGTTTCATGTCCAATTTATTTTGGACCATTTTAGTTCATTTATAGTAAATGCAGGCAAGTGTTAACTGGAATAGACAAAAATGATCAAATTAGCTTTTTTGTGGATCGTTAGGTTGAAATACTTCATCGCAAATTGTAAGTGAAGTAAATTTACTTGATCACAAATCGAAATGTTCAGATTTTTTTCATATATAGACTGTTGACTCACAAACTGTTTCACAGAGTAAATACAAATACATGTGCACTTAAATAGAACTTTCCTGTCCTGTCCTTACATTCATTTATAAATAAAAGTATATTTTTTATCAAGCATTTATGAGCAGTTTAGGCAAAGGGGAGACTATCACTCCTGAAAAAAGCACAAGAATCCACAGTAGATCTGCAATCAAAAGCCAAAGAAATTGCATGTAGCATATGCAATCAGAACCGGGACTGAAACTCCTGTCACAGCCTCACAGTGCAAAGCATCACCTGATTTACAAAAGACTGGTTCTTGGTAATTCTGAATGTTTCTTTAAAGACCTAGGGGAATAAAACTCTCCTAAAAATCCCATTTTACACATTGTATACATATTCTATTTGTATATTTCTTAAACAGGCAAAAATCGATCTTTAGAGTTGGCAAAAAGTTAGCGGGGCATCTTAACTGTCATTTTAAAGGTGCTTGAGTTTGAGCTGTATAGAATCTGCTAGGTTTTGTTGCTGATTTAGAGCACAAACTATTAATCACATTTTGATTGGTCCAGAGATATCATGTTCTAAATAGTAAGTAGATAAGATCATTGCTTTTAGTAGTTATTTTTTTTTCCTGAACATTAGTAATACTTTCACAATTTAAGTTTTTATCTAGCTTTCTCAGAAACTCATGGAGCATTAACTGTATCCATCACATTAGGGTATATTTTTTTTAGGTATTTAGGTATATAAGATTTTTTTGAAGCTCACAACAGCACTGACAGCACCGTAGAAATCTGCTCTTTGTAGGTTGTTTTCTGAATCGCATTTCCATATCAAAATAACATATTCAATTAAGGTGAAACATCTGGTGCAGAAGAACTGCTCCACTGGAGGTTCTGTGCATAAACAGGAGGAAATATGAGCAGCTAATGATGGGATAAAAATCAATATGAATTCCAGCGAGAAATTAGTGCACAGTGGTGCGATCCCCTCCTTCCAAACATGAATCATTAATCCAGGAAGGCGTGTCACAGGCTGTCTAGTGTCCACCCACCTTTGGTCCTGTCATTAGTAACCGGTCACTAAAATGTGGTCTTTTATTTTGACTTGCAGGCTTCGACAGATAAACTGCTTTTGGAGATGGAGCTCTGGAGACTTGTTTCAGAAATTTCTGAGATAATGAATTTATAATTTGGAAAGTAAACGATTTTAGCCGGTGCCTTGATAACTAATCTCTATTTAGCTTCTACCAATTAATTGCATTTTTGTTAACATGTTCAAATCATTTTCTCTCTATATACTGTATATATATATATTGTAACTGATACATACAGTATGTGACTGTTAATAGCTTGCTTGGTATGCATTCATAAATGATTATACGCAATCCTTAAGTGACACTAAGGTGTTTTAATTGTTGATTGTATACATACTGTAAGTGATTGTCCTATAATGTGACTTCAGGAGTACTAAGCATTTCCCCATGCATTTTCTCCTTCGTTGTTCTATAATTCCAAGACATTTCTTTAAAAAAAAACAGGAAATCATGATGAATTGATGAAGTTGAAAGGAGAGTTTAGGATTCCTTCATATCCTTTCCTGGTCTACAGTGTGTTCTTTGATGACGAGATGTTGAGATTAAGTACAGGAAGGCAGAGATCTTCCAGTTGCTTCCTCTGAAGGAAAAGAATCTGTCACATGGTGGTAGAGGCTGCAGAAAAGTGGAGGTCGTATGAAACGGAAAAAAAAGAGCAATTACTGTAAGTATGTGATAAATATATAATACTGGGACATGCAGAAGTGTAATAGGATTGGACAAAGGGGAAGGGTTTGTCTTTGAGCTACTTGCAGCCGGGCTGCAATCAGTGGTCTTTTATTGACCTCTGGTACAGCATCCCAGAGTGCTTTGCAATACCTAGGAGCCTTAAAAAGAAAGGCAGAAACAAGACGTGTTTAGAGATTTCAGATAAAAATGGTTTTTAATCAAAAAGAATAAACGCCTCAAGGGAAAGTGCAACAAAGGACTGCTCAGAAAGCAAAGACATGCATTATCAAAAAAAAAGATGGTACAACACTATTGTGAATTTACTGTAGGATTTATGCTTCTGATACTATTTCAACTTTCTCTGGAAAGTTGTGTATGTAAAGTTAAAATTCTACTGCTGGTTACAATAAATATAAGAGGCCAGTTAAGGTGAAATTAATTATGTAATTTGCTAAACTCTGGGGAAAAACTGGTATTATTAAAGTGGTTAGCAGAAGGAGATAATTTATGTTAATATTAAATAAGAATATTTCAAATCCTTTCATGGTGCAGTCTTTCCTAGCAGAACACGGTTTAACTAGATGTTAATCAGTTTCATCTGAATTGGTCGGCACCAGGGGGCCTGACTAATGGGTTGGTTTTTGAAGGTTTCAGGGACTGAGTAGTTGCCACTGTACCACTACATTAATAAACCAAGTTGAGAGAGCCTTTTGTTCACCCAAAGTCCCTTGGGCCAATAAAGGGGATACAATCCATGGCAACGTAAAGATGTCTTCAGGTCTATTGCTTTTTATAGCAAATGAGAAGTTACAGACCCTATTAAAAGTGAATACAATTCTTTGTTGTTTATTGGCTCTGGCCTTTCCATAATGTACTTAGTAGTTCAGTTTCAACACAAATGAAACAAATTGAAGGTGGGACACTGCACTGAATAAGCAAGGAGTATCAAGTCACTCTTTAGGGTACAGTTTCAATGTTATCATACAGCAGGCAATTGAGATCAGCTTGCATGTCACTCCCCAATAACTGTGTAGTTGATTGAAAAAATAAATGTGCGCACACATCATATGATATATATATACTATATACACTGAGTGGCATTAAAAATGCAATAGCTGATGTTGGCATTAAACTGTAAAAATCAAGAACAAAATCCAAATAGATCTGAGGCAAAAAAATAGAGTGCACATAATGTCTGGGCATTTATGACATATTAATGTTCAAACCCATAATGAAATGAAAGAAGGTTCAACACCAGTAGGATCAATTTTTTCACCAAGCAAGGTCAATATATCTTGTGTCCTCCATTTTCTGCTAGCACTGATCACAGGTGATCTGACACTTACATTGCAAGAGCATTTATTTCTCTCTGGGAAATCATATTCCACTCAGCAAGAAGTGCTCCTTGTACTGTATGCCTCTCATGATGCACACCCCAGTCCAGTGTGTCCCAGAGGTGCTCTGTTGAGTTCATGTCAAAGTGTGCCATTAAGGCAAAGGCTGAAAGATATGTGTGACACGTGGCCATGCTTGAAGTAAGAGTACATTTTCTGCAAACGTTGGTACCATGTGCAGGGCAAGAATATTTCTCTCATCTCTATAGTGTTAAACAGTCAAAGAGCCATCAATAACACTGGCATCTCCATCCATAATGTGTTACAGCCATTAGCATCACACCTCTACTTGCAGAGGACTATTGTGGATGGGTCCTCTTCCCATGTCTGCAATGTGCTCTGCCTACCATCTTGCTGGAACAGATTGAACTGTGACTTGTAACTGAGCACAACATTGTGCCCAGTTTGCACTTGGCCAGTTTCTGTTGGAATCTCTTCATGCCCGAGCATGAGATGTTGCTCTAAGCTGGTTATTCGGGACCAAGCTAACATGTGTATGGTAGGCGTGGGTGCTTGGGTCCTTCGTTCCATCCAGCTACCTGTGGCGATGTCCAGGTGCCCCAGTGCCAGTTGAGGATGCAGGACAATGCTGATCCTGATGATTCCTCAATCTTGCTCATTTTGGTGATACAGTACATGATTCCCTGGCCATTCTTATGTCATGAGCTGAACCCATCTGAATGTATCTTGACTTCATGACATTGTAAACTGGTGGACACTAAAGTGTCAGCTGAGGGCATTTGCATTCCTGTCCTAATTACCCAGGTTGCACCTGGTGTGGTGTTTTGTTTGGAACATTCTCACTCCTGGTTACAGGTGCAGTAACATGTAAACATCACCACAATCACCTGCACATCTGAAAACCATTATTTTGTATATAATGTCTTACAAATGTCATGTAATGTAATTTACCAAACTGCTTTATACTATACGGTGTCGCGGGAAGCGGGAGCCTACCTGGCAAGAAACAAGCGCAAGGCAGGTTACACACTGGTCCATCGCAGGGCAAGTGCAAGCCAATCATACATGGGGACAATTTGGTGGCCACGGTAAAGGCCGAGGTGGGAAATTTGGCCTGGACATCGGGATAACTCCTTACTCTTATTGAGAAATGCCCGGGGATCTTTAATGACCACTGAGAGTCAGGACCTCAGTTTAACGTCTCATCCAAAAGACAGCGCCCACTACAGTATAGTTTGTTTGTTATGTTATGTTTTGTTAATTGATTATGTGGAAACCAACTAAAGAAATTATTTTAACAAATATTGTTATTTTTAGATTTGTAGATTTGTAGATTTAATTTAATTTGTAGCATTTTAACTCTTATATATATCCAAATATTATAGTTCAACCTGCATTATGTGATTGTAAGGAACACAAATTCTCATTATTGGGTGCATTTATGCCATCAATTCCTAATTCCTCAAGGACGCAGTATTGGACTTGAGAGTAAATGTCAACGTCTGTGGTCTTCAGGGGGGTCATGTGGCTGTAATGAAACATTTCCATCCATGTGAGTTGAACACAAAGGTCGCTCCTTTGAAAGGATTTTTTAAGGAAATTTGTGCTGACCTTTGCATTCTCATGGGTTCTAACTCACAAAAGCCTTGAATCACTTCCATGAATAGTCCTAATTTTGTCTGAATTACTTATGGAAGTACAGAGACAGTATAATTGGCACACAGTGTTTGTGAAGGTTATTGGGTGGGTTTCAAATGTTAATGACGCCTCACTGTGTCATGGTGACCCTGAGTAAATAGGCACACTGTGAAGCAAGAGTCAACAAATTGTCTAATATGTGTTAGCAAATGTATGAGCAAATAACACTTGAAATTCATTTGGTGAAAAGAAGGTTTTGATAGATGGCAAGATTATGCATTATTAATCTAGCCTGAATCTCACATGAAGATTTTAAGAGTGATATGATTTTTGAATTTCTTGCTCAAAGCTCTGAAGAACTTTGGCATTTCCTCTGCATATGATATTCTTTAGTAATATGGCTTTAACCCATGTTACATAATACTTTTCTAAAGATTAAACTGAATCTTTTATATCACAGTATAAATAAGATGAGATAACTGCATTAGCCATATACAATTTCTTGCATTAGGAATGAATCTTTTTGCATACCCCAGCTTGCTTTCCATGAGAGACAGACAGGGAGAGAAGCTTGGGGTCAGAGCGCAGGGTCAACCATTGTACAGCATCCCTGGAGCAGCTGGGGTTAAGGGCCTTGCTCAGGGGCCCAGTGGAGTAGCATTCCTCTGCTGGCCGTGGGATTTGAACCGGCAACCTTCCAGCCACAGGCACAGATCCTTAGTGAAATTATAAAATTTAAATTTAAAATAATTTCTTTGATCTTGAGTTCTGTGGTTTTGACATGAAAGTGCACCCCTAAATTGAACAGAACAACTAGTATTTAGAGCATGAGCATGTACAGTAAGCATTTGACACTGGAGGTCTCAAGCCTTGATTGTAGCCCTTACCAGTTTACATCCCTATCCCCTAAACTGTTTGTAGTTTATAGCTGGCAAACCAATTATTTTTTTAAATGTCCTTCTTAAATTTACTTGAAATCCAGTGATATTATGGATTTTAGCATATGAGAAGTGTAAATAATCCTTTGACTCTGAGCCTTATATTGATGTTGTCTGTTTTGCCTTAATGGCTGTTATCAATTCTTCACTCACAAAGTTTTCAGCTTTGGCTGCTCTAAGTAGCTTTTATTTTGAACTACTTTCAGTCAGAGTAAAGACTGTTTATTTTAATCTCCCCTGTGAATATTTGGTTTCCCCCATCCCTATAAATTTACGTTTTTGAATCTTAAAGTGTTTCTCTCACTTGATTCATTAAAATGCTTAAATCATACACAACATCAGAAATGTATTCATGCATTCTTAATTAATTGTAAACAAGTGTCTATTGGTAATTTTCTCTCTTATGTTGATAATATAAGCATTGTTTTCAAACTGTAAATAAAAAATATTAGTTGATCCATTGTTTTTAATGTCTGGTGTGTGCAACAGAATTAACCATATGCAATTTTCTCGATAAACTGCTGCTTACTAGAAAATTATTTACATTGCTTACTATAAATGATTTGGCTATGAACCAAATACTGTAGGCTTGGCTTTGTGTGAATGTAAGTTAAGTGTTGGGATGTTGGAAATGTGATGCAATAAGGAGGAAAATCCTTTAATACAAGAACACCTTTGGTGCAGATTAAGGGCAGTTTTACAACTCAGCAATACATTGACATAGTTCTTGAGGCAACAGTTTCTGCATTATCGCAAGCCAATCTGGCAGTGTCAGTTTTTCAATAGGAGACTGCAAGACCACCCAGTGCTAGGATTACAAAGTCAAAACTCGGAAAAAACAATGTCAAAGTCCTGCAGTGAGAAGCTTTCATTCCTAGGTTGAGTCCAGTAGATCATTTGTGGAACCAAGCTGCAAATGTCATAAATGGGAGAACACTGAAATCCAAAATATTTGCAAGCTGGGTACAGCTGCACTGGAAGATTGGAGGAGCATCCCACAGCAGTCTGTCCAGAGGCTGATCAGGTCCACACATCAATATATTGCCAGCAGCCATATCGCCCTGCAACTCACAACTGGCAACCCACTGAAGCTCAGCAGGTGTAAGCCTGGTCAGTACCTGGATGGGAGACCTCCTGGGAAAAACTAAGGTTGCTGCTGGAAGAGGTGTTAGTGGGGCCAGCAGGGGGTGCTCACCCTGCGGTCCATGTGGGTCCTAATGCCCCAGAATAGTGACGGGGACACTATACTGTAAACAGGCGTCCTTCGGATGAGACGTAAAACCGAGGTCCTGACTCTCTGTGGTCATTAAAAATCCCAGTAGAACCGAGGTCCTGACTCTCTGTGGTCATTAAAAATCCCAGGGCGCTTCTCGAAAAGAGTAGGGGTGTAACCCCGGTGTCCTGGCCAAATTTCCAACTGGCCCTTACCATCATGGCCTCCTAATAATCCCCCTCTATGAATTGGCTACATCACTCTGTTCTCCTCCCCACTAATAGCTGATGTGTGGTGAGCGTTCTGGCGCACTATGGCTGCCGTCGCATCATCCAGGTGGATGCCGCACATTGGTGGTGGTGGAGGGGAGTCCCCATTACCTGTAAAGCGCTTTGAGTGGAGTGTCCAGAAAAGCGCTATATAAGTGTAAGCAATTATTATTATTATTATTATTATTAATATATCATGATTGTGTTCATGCTCCAGTAGGCCACACCTAATACTAACTTGGTAATGTTTTTATTTTGACAGCTTCCAATGTTTAATATTGAAGATACTGTATATGATACTTGTTCTATATTTTGTTCACAGGTGTTGTGTCCATTTTTATGTTTAAAATATTTAAATACATTAGATTTAAAGTGTATCTGAGTTGATTTTTGCATCAGTATATTTATAATGAATAGACAACAAACAAACACACTAACAATAATTACTAAAACATTCATGATGGCACTTTTCACTACTTTTCCCACTTTGCAGGGTATTCAAGAATAAAATAAACACAAATATTCAAAATCATTTGTATTGAAGTAATACTCTGAAAGATATTGTAATTATCATTAAATTATCAGATTTAAATAATACAACAATATAGAACACAATCACTCTATGTTAACACAATAGTAAGCATAGGACCGAGTAGAGGTTAATTCCTTTCTAAAATGTAGAAGAAATTAAGAAACACAACATAAGGCTCACACCTGAAGATGGCTCTGCAGCTGAAATGTGTTTCTTCTTTTTACTTTTCAGCATATTACAGCCATTACAATTACTGTAACTTGCTCCTTTGCAAGTTGGGTGCTGATGCAGTCCCCCACTTGGTTTTCTGTAGTACAAGTATATATATCATGTACAGTATGCTATTCAAATACTCATTTATCAGACTGCTGTTTTAGGTTGGGTTGAAGCTAACTTAAATAATTAGATGAGGGAGATGAGAGAGTACAGAGAATTATTTTGGGTTGAGATCCCACACGTTCAAGCCACAAAGCACACATTGTGATTAAGCAACAGGACACTTACAGTATGCAGTCTACAACATTGTTTGGTTTTTGGCCTCATCTCTTGAGGGAACTAGCCTAAAAGTTCCACATCAGTGCCAGTCAAGCACTGGGCTGCATGATACTGTAATATCTGCATCCTCTGTCTAATGCAGCCAAGAGGTGTGTGCGGTTTTGGGAGGAGGCAGAGATGAATTAATTGGAATTGGAATGGCAACAGGAACAGCACATTGGATTGTTGGGTGGTTGTTTCTACTGTAAGTTATCAAGATGGTAAGTAACCACTCCATCTGATAAGACTGTGGTACCAGTCAGCTTATAAGCAGACTGACAAGAACTGTGTCTGATGAGACCTGGAAGGGTTATGTGACAAAGTTAAAATAGGTTCTTGCCGAGTATCAAGGCTTTATGGATTTCTATTTGAAACAAATCCATTTCTTAACAGGAAGCTGACAAGTGGTTAGATATGGATGGAATCCAGGACTCAAGTAAGGGGGTTTCCAGAATAAATGATGCCCCAGGGAGATTTTCATAAAATGCAAACTTATGTAGGATTTGTCTGGGGTTTAAAGGAATTAATTACACCTTGTCTTTTTTATTTTAGTTTGTAAATGTTGCAAGAACATGTTGAAAATTAATTCTGAATTGAAAATCCAATAATCTTTCTAGACAAATGACAGCTATTCGAAGGGATGTGATGCTACTAAGGCCAAAAATAATTTCTCAAATGATCGGTGAAGGAGACAATACTTAAATTGCAGCTTAGAAGATTTTTTTGTTGGCTTATATTTCTATTAGAGGACACCTGTGCACTTTTTCTGTGGCTGAAGCAGATGTTTTGTAATGCGTGGGTGACGTGACTAATGACAGAATGGAATGCAGCATGTAAAACTGAGAATAAAACTCATTAATCTTTGCAGTATGTGTCTTTAATATTCTCTTTTTGATTCAGCATTTACGGGTGTTAATAGGCTAATTAAAAAAACAAACAAACTAACCAACTGGGGTTCCCTCAGCATGGGCTCAGCATATAGAATGAGCCCCATGATATAGACATCACCATGGCTATAAGAATATAAGAAGGGTTAGAAATGAGAGGAGGCCATTAGTCCCATCTAGCTCATTTTAATTGCAATTAATTGATTAATTTGTCCAAGGATCTCATCCAGCAGTTATAGTACTTGAAGGAAACCAGTGTATTGACTTCAACAGCATGGCTTGTTAGCTTGTTCCATATTCTCACAACTTTGGGTAAAGCTATGTCTTTTTTATGTCAGTCGCTGACTGATCAGGATACTTCTGCAGTGACATGTAGCTAGTCAATTGAGGTTGTTTGTGTCTGAGTTGGCCAGTTTTCCACCATTATAGCAACCCCTGGATCTAGCTGGGCACTTATATGACTGTAGTGTTGTCAACAAGAAACACAGGACCACCAATAGGCACTTACTCTCCTGTACAGTAAATTGCAGTGGAAATTCTCATGTCAAAGGGTGAATGGCTTTTCAGAAAACTGGGTTTATAGCAGGACAGCATTCATAGTTAACATTCATATAGTGTTGATACAGTGATGTGTATAAAACAGAGTACTAATGATTCCAAATAAAAAAATACCATTTATCATGTCTTTGCAAAAACATATATATAGCTTTCACAGGACATGCTGGATTATTAAGATTGTTTTGGGCCAAAGTATTACATAGAATTAATCAGTATGTAACAAATTAGGAATTTTAGATATATGTGAATTAGCATCCCTTTTTCTGGCAAAGATGTTATGTTGCTTGATGCTGATTAACACTGTAAACATATTTTTCCCGGGAACAATATATAAGTCAAACTAGTCAGATAGGCAGAATAGTCTGCAACTTTATACAATTAAAGAAATAATCAAAGACTAAAAACTGTTATCAAACTGCTATTGCCGTTCTTTTTTTTAATTCTAGCAGTCAGAAAAGTCGGAAACAAGTGTTGATACAGACCACTGAGCTATAGGAAGGACAAATGCCTACATCTGATTACCTCTTATTTTAGTACAGCATTTCAGTTCCAATCATTAGTTTTTAATTAAGCTGGAAAATTGAGGGCAGTGGGGCTTCTGTTATATGTAGGAGTCATACAAGAAAAAATATTAAAAACTTCTAAGATCTCAATTAAATCCTCTGATTGCCAATCAACAAATTGCAGCATCTAAGGAAAAAAAAAAAGAAAACAATTAATCCTTGGAAACGCCTTAAATCATTTTCCATTACAGAAATGTAATTTCCACATGGACAAAGCTGTTTTTTTTCACCCTCATATTGAGGGTGGGTGTAAGCTTTGCCATTCAGACACGGTAAGCAAATTGTCTGAAACACACGTGGTATGAATCTCTTTTCCACATTTCAGTTTCTAGATCTTAATTGCACATGAAAATCATAATGCAAAAAATACAAAACAGTAAAAAACAGAACACGTATACTTATAAAAAACAAACTGAGAGACATGGATGGTCGAGCTGGAGTTGGCATATGGTTGACATGGCTGGCTAACCCACACTGTTGGAGATTGGGTGCTCGACCAAGCTTGTACAGACCCATCTGGCCACGACTGAGCAAAGCTATGCTGGTGTCTTGGCTTTTCCAGGATATCTGTGCACATACTGAAATTCGTGGAAAGGAAACAAAACAAGAACCAGAGAAAAGAAAACAGTACTACTAGGTTTTGTGTAATCTTTGAATCCACTAAACAGCAGTTACACAGCACTTGTTTAATAATAAGGAGCATTCAATGTATCTACCTGTACTTTCTCCTAGAAGGTAACTTAAATAGTAGTGTCATGATAGGTTTATGGTGTTTGCTCTTTAAGATGTCAGTCTTTATAATCCGTTTTCACAGATTACAAATATCCTAACATAATAATGGCTAAATAATTCTGGATGTCAGCCCATTTTTCTTCCTTTCTGTGTCTCTATACACTAGGTGCTGTTCTGCGTTTTATTTGTATTAATGTAAGTGAGATCAAGAGCTCAACAATACGAAACCCCTCAGAGTGAGCAGCAAGTGCCTGCAACATTTCATAAGAATGTTCTCCGTCTCCACCTATAAAGACATTCACTCCCACACATTTGAACCAAAGCGGCAAAGGATCATGTCTTGTTCTTTTTATAACATTCATCTTTAATACTTTTCTATCACATTATTTTACATACACTTTAATGTTAGGTACTAACAAAACTCTGCAAAAAATAACAGTAAACAAAAAGTATATTTAAAGGGTATGATACAGAATATTTTACAGTGTTGTGCACCTCACCTCAGCAATATTTGTATTTACATTACAAAGTACAGTACATAGTACATAAATACAGTTCAAGGTATTGAAGGACTTTAAATATATTGGAAAAAATATTATTGCATTATTCTACATTCCCCTACATGGGAGTGCCTAAAAAGCAGCATATCATATGATATAGTCAGTGCAATTTTGATAACTTGCTGACTGCTCAGTGGCATTTGACATTGAAGTATAAAATGTAGCAATTTTTACATATTGTCTAATAAAATGATAATTGTACTGTAAACGGCTAAGTATAAACTTATTACATTCAATTTAAAAGACAATTGTAAAGTTGCATGCTGTGTTAAAAGTCTGAACTATCCCCACCCTGATCACAACCACACACTTTGAACGTGGCTGCTAAGACCTGCTGCTAAGCCAGAATCCTTCGACTCAGTCTTCTCCCCTCTAACCTGGCTCTTGCACACTGATCTTACCAATGCCAAGCCTAACAATGATAACACTGTATATTTCCTATCCTGGAAAAATATAGTGTACAGTATATGTACATTTTATACTTTGCCATTCAAGAAAGTCCAATACTACTGTATATGCTCACAGATTATGAGTGTAAAAAAAACTTAAAACATTTGAGATTTTTAAATTTATCTGGGAAGGCGTTTTCTTCCAGCCGGGGCTCAGTCCCATTGAAAATATTAATTGTTTAAACCTTCACAAATCGGGAAGACTAACTTGGCCAGGTTAAACATCAAGATCCTTCAGACATCCTTTCCTAGTGCTAATTCTAATATTTCACTAGGTCTCTGTGAGACGACACACATCTGTAATACACAGGAAACCTTACTCCTTTGGAAAGAAGTTGTACGTCGTGTGTAGATTTCATTTGAAAGTATACCAAAAAGCACAGGGAATATTTTGCCTTCCAGACTCAAAGACTGGAGTCAACTGACACCTCAAACCTGTATGGGGTTGTCCGGGGTCAAACACTACCAGTTCAACACAGGAATTACTGCAGTATAACTGACCTCTATCTCTGTTACTGTTTCTAATGTACTGTGTTCATAGTGTGCAAGGACTTTAACTGCTAGGGCCCGAGTGGTGCTGCAGGTCCTGTGCGGGGAACAGCGGGTGAAATAAGGGGTGCAGATGGAGACCTGAAGCTGCAGCTGCAGCCATAGCAGAGCTGGGAGTCAGTAAGGCGGGGAGGAGGGAGCTGTGTGGCACAGGATGGAGGGCCAGATGGGTTGGGTGGAAGGTAGACGCCGGGATGAAATGAAAAGGGTGGCCTGCCAATAGAGCAGCTGGGTGGGCAGGGAAAAGAGCTGGGGCAATTGGAGAGAGAGAAATGGGTGCAAAGTGCGGCTGAGGCACAGGGTGAATGTGAGTCAGGGGCTGATGACTAGGATGATGGTTCAGGGCAGAAGCGAAGGATGCCACCGCACGCTGCTGCAGCAGCGTGTGCTGAATGCTGGGAAGGGGGCCTGGTTGGGGTAGGGGGACGGACTGAAACGCTGGCACGGGGCTGAAGCCCGGCACCTCTGAATGAGCTGGGAGCAGCTTCACGTGCTTCCCGAGCAGCTGCTGCTGCATATGCTGCTGAGCCTGGAGCTGCAGCAACCTGTATTTATCAATTTCATCGGGAGTGAAGGTTATGGGCTGCTCAGTCAGAGGGGGTGAAACACATTTTGAGGGCTCTTCCATCTGAGCCTGTTTTTCCTCGGCATAATGGGTACCAGCCTGAAAAGCTGACTCTTTTGGCCACTGCCCCTGGGGATAGTTCTGACCAGGGTCTGGCAACATGATGCTCTCCTTTTCTGTTGAAAAAATGGAAAAAACACATGCCTCTGATGAAAAAGCCCGAGGCATTGCATCAAGTTCCTCTCTTCCTTTAGGGTCTTGTAGTTGCCTCTCAGTCTGTAGTGTATCTGACTTCGGATTTTTGCTCTGCATTGATATAGATTTGCCCTCAGCATTTGGGAGTGGACTCTGAAATTCTTGGGGGTCAACAGGAGTTCTGTTAGTTGCTGCTTCACGGTTACTACTTTTCAATTTGTTATTCTCCTCTCTCTTAACATTTCTTTTGACAGCAGGAAGCTTTCCTATTAATGGTAATGATGACGTACTGTTGTGTTTTTTGCCTATAATGTTTTTATCATTATTGTCTGGAGATTTTTTTACAAACTGCTCAACAGTACTGGCATTTGGAGAAGTTCTTGCATGCTTTCTACTATCACTCACTGCAGTATAGCTGGTTTGACATCTAGATTGGATTCCAATGTCTTTTGCTACCTCCATGCTGTTGCTTGATTCAAAATCAAAAGAACACATTTGATCTCTAGAGAAGAAGCTGACTCTCTCTCTATTTGATTGCATATCAATGGATCTGCTTTTACTGCCTGAATGTCTGGATTTAGATCTAGATTTATCAGAATGATGCCTCTTTCTGCTGGAGCTGTACCGCAGGCGAGAACAACTGTGTTGATCTGTACTTTGATCTGAAGTGCTACTACTGTAGGAACTTCTGCTTCGTCTACAAATTGCCCACTGCCTCCTGTTTCTTTTTCGATTGCTGCTCATGCTGTGGCTAAAGTTAATGCCAATCTCACTTGAATCCTCAGACGACGTGGAGTATTTCCTCTTTTTATGACGGTGGGCACTCTTGTAATCCTGATGGGAATCATGTTCTCTTGCTGAGCAGTGAGCTGTGTCACCACTGGAGCTGTCATCACTTGATCTGTAGCTGGAAAAGGTTTTGCTACAGCTTGAAGTGCTGCCATGTGTTCTGGAGTAGCTAGTGTCTCTTTTTGATGATGACTTGTAAGATGACCCACACGAGGATGAACATCTTTCAGATCGATAGGATCCACCCTCAGTATCAGTATCCAAATCTGAAAAGCTGCACCAAGAGCCAGACTTCTCACTAGAAGACTTAGTGGAACCTTTCCTTTCACAAACTCCAACATTTAAGTTGCATTTTAAATGATCATTGTTTGCCTTTAAATCAATGTGATCTGGAGAGGTTTCTTCGCTATAATTTTTACCACTGATATTAAGAAATGTTTGCTTTTGATTTTTACCCAGTACTGTGGGAAGCAAGTGCTTTATATTTCTTTGACTTTGATCTATTAGGTCACTATCATTTGAAGTTTCATCCTTTAAAGATTGCTTTCCTAATCTATATCTTTTTGTGCTCACACCTTTGCTTAGTGACATGTTAAGCCATGTAGACTCTATGCATGCTTCAGGCTCCAACTGGGAATTTACATTGTGCTTACAACTAGAGCTTGATGTATTGTCTGCTTCTAATTTAAGATTGGGAGTTTTGCATGCTTTGTAATGTTTTGTACTCTTTGGCTTGGTTTGGTTATTAAATTTATTTTCTGGGTGACCCGGGGTTTGTAGCTCTATAGAATCCAAGTTGCTGTGGTCATTCTCTCTATCATTGTTTTCATCAGCAGTTACGATCAACTGACATATCTCTGTACTTGAATTCTGCACGTCATCATGAGCATTCTGTCTGTTTTTGGAGTGCTTAAAATCAAAGTACAGAGGATTACAACTATATGAAATGTAGGGCTCCGTTTTTGTATAAAGTAAAAGCTCTGATGGCCATTTCAACATAGTTGACCCATCTTTGTTAAGAACATTTAGGAAGGGACCTACTTTCTTATTCAGTTCATCACAACCCCCATATACATTTTCCACACAATATGTATCATCTGCCTCCATGGCATTGTTTTGAGAGTCCTCGGTTTTGACTGTGACTGTATCATAGACAATTTCTGTGCCTTTTTCCATTTGAATAGTCTCTTGTATAAGAGTTTTTCTTTGCATTTGCCTTGAATCTCTCTCAGCCTGCCCACCTTTGAGACTGATATCACTCACAGCAAAACAGTTTGTCTTATTCAGTTCATTACTTTCTGTTTCTGATTGAGATCCTAAGCTCGACTCTCTCAGTTCTTTGTCCAAAGCAGAGTTCTCAAGCGAGCCTGAGGGTACTGTTAATGGAAAACACTGGTCATCAGTTGTACTATGTGCTGAAGAAATTTGGTTGAATTCAAGGCAGTTGTCCTTGCTCTCTTGCATTTTTTTGTCCGTTTGATATTCTGTATGTCTTTCCTCCATAATATCTAGTGTAGTATTTCCAGGTAAAGGATTAGGAGATCTTAATGTTTCAAGAGTTTGCTTCACTTTATGTGTTGGAGGATTTTCTCTGTCGTTGGATTCTTCTGTGTTGTCACTGAAAACTGATGCAGAGGACTCAAGCTTCAGCTGGGCCTTTTTAGAGAAGCAAAATGAGACACCAGCCCTTTGGTTGCTGTAATCTGAAGCTGAATTTAAGCCAAATTGGGTATTTCGGATGTGAAGCCTTTCTTTAGTGACAAGCAGGTCTTGCGAACGTTTGGGTGCTTTGTTTGGGGCATTGTCTTCATGGGAAAGAAAGATGTAGTGATTTCCATTTCCGTAGTCCTTCTCAGAGATGCCTTTTTCTTGTTGTTGGACCTCAGCTGTGACTGTTGTGGCCCTGAACTTTGGGCCACTTCCAGGACCACTGTGGATAAAAAGAAGCATGAAGTTTTAGAACCTTTAAAGAAGGTGTAAAGGACAAGCAATATAATTGAGCAACACTGAAGGTGAAATGTGGAAATATAGAAGCACCACAGGAACAACCTATTCATTTGCTTGTGGCACAGACTGGATTTTAATTGTTGACGACCTGTAATCACACTGTAGCAACTCTTGTCCCTCAAGGGATCTTCGGAATGTTGCAGCTGTGCTGTGCACAAAAAAGTTTTTTTTTAGAAAATACTGTGTAAATCAACAAGCCTGTTTCTCCAGATACAGTAAAGACATAAACACATGCTATAATATTAAACCTATCCTGAGCATCAAAATAAATTGCTTTAGCTACAAGAAATTCAGAGTTATCAGCAAAAAAGTATGCAATCTTTTCTATTACATTTGAACAGGAAAAATTCATTATTCTAATAGCACGTCATGAATGTTATGAATTACTGTGAAAATCACAGGATAATGGTGTGTATCGCCACTTTTGAAAGACATACAAGCAGTATATCTATGACATGCTGTACAAAGGTTGCATCTAAAGCGTTGCTCCAACATGTAAATGGCACAAATCTACTTTATTATTTTAATGATAATTGGAGCATATTTGTTCCTTTCTATGTATTTCTTTCTTGGTTTTCTTGTTTTGACATTCAACCAACTAAATCGCCTTATCACCTGTGTCCAACAAACTCTTTAACTCATGGAGTAACATATTGCTTCTGTAATAGTCAAAATGACTCTAGTGTATCATGGTTGCAAGGTACTGTATTTCACCATGATTGCTTGAGTAATGCAATTGTGTCCGTATAAATAGGCACAAAATAAGTTATTATGGGCAAATATTCACTTAATCCCATTAATATACCTGGTTGTACAGCTTTGGACCTATTCTGGAGCACTGACAGGGCCCAGCAAGGCAGAGCAGCCAGAGGGCTGAACTGCACTATGTGGTTCTTGAGTGGGAAAGAATGAAGGAGTACTATACAGTACGTAGACAGCAGGAACAAGTGTTCTTGGGTATCAAAACATTAGTCAGAGAACCAAGGTCAAAGAGGCTGAAAAATTCCTGAATATGTGCCTCATCCCCTTATCTACCCAGAGACTGTATGTAAGCGGCTGAAAACCTGATTTCTATAGCTATCTCCTGCAGTAGCTTCATTGCATTGTAAAACTTTAAGTTTTTTTTTACTGAGCAGTAATCTCTCCAAGTGAAGCTTGCTGGGTGAATGCCAGTTGAGCTGAACAAAATAGAACATTCTCTGTATTGTCATGAGAGTCGTTTTACCATTACAGCAGCAAAGGTGAACAGATTTGTACACAATGTTCTAAATGAAGTCTGACTAAACCATTGTACAGTTTTAATATGGCATCCCATGATTTGAATTATCCCAAGTATCCTATCTTTTGCTGGCCTTTTTTTATTGTTTCCCTTCATTGTCTACAGGAGGGAAATGATTAATCATAAACATCAAATATCTTTCATTGGTATTAAGTACACAGTTTACCAACTATCGTTTTTCACGTTTACCACATATTTAACAAAATTACATGTTTCACTTGACCTTTTAATTATCAGCTTTTTGTATAATGAACTATAAGCAGATTTTTCAGGATAATCATTATTCGACTTGGCCTTTCAGTGAGTCCTGTCTATGTGAGAGTATAGAAATAATAAAGTCAATTGGAGCCTACCACATTGAGTCATTCATCAATAGCCTGCTTTTAAACTATTGTATGATCCACTGTGGTTAGTAATCTAAAATAACACTGAATACAATGCACATGTCAGTTACAGTTCATTAAATTCTGATTCGCCCACTTACGCTGAACTGCCACTGTAGCGAATACATTTATTATTCTTGTGCTGTAGAACACAGCAATAAAAATGTCCTATTTTATTTTCTCAACCAACATATACATAATGAGAATTTAATAATTTAATTAAAATTGCAATTGTGTCTTTTCACATAATGAGTTTAAGAAGGAGCTCTTCTGTTTTCTTCTAATGTGAATTACACATTTATTAAAATTATGTTATTATCTACAACAGAATAAGAATAAAGGAAGAACACAATATTTAATCAGGGATGTATCTGGGTCTAACTCCTGCTGCTGAAAGAAGCCAAAACAAAACCTTTATTTGCAGGAACACGTGTTGCAGGAAATTCTACAGGTTTAAACATCTGGGTCTCCTTAATTGCAAATGAGCAACATGTGTCACTCCATGTGCTATGTGCTACCCAAAGAGTGCACTAGATTAGTGTACTAGATTGCTAATGTGTAATCTACTGTATATGTAAGATATTTTTCAAGCACAGAATATAAAGTCTCATGATTTGAAACAAATCAAGCCGAACATTAACATTAAAAATCTACATTGTGTCAACATTAAAAATCTAACAAAACTCAATAATTAGCTTAATATTCAATTTATTGAACAATAATATGTGAAAAAAAAATTATATTCCGGGGGATTGTTAAGGAAAAAAAAAAGAATTTTCTGTTATCCAACCTGTACATAAAAAAATGAAATATTTCAAGAACATATTTCTCAGCTTGTTCAAACAAATACAATCTGAGCCCAGTCTCATAGCCGAAGAGATACAGCACCGTGTGACAGCTGCATAACTGAGAGGACTAACCATTCCGATTGCTTCCGGAGTTCTGCAAGCTGATGTAACCTTCTGAGAGCTCTCTCCTGTTTCTTCTCATCTTTCCAGGACTTCGAGGCGACGTTGCGAGCAAACTCTCTCTGCTTCAACTCCTTCAGCCTCTGCAGCCAAACAATAAGGAAGGGCTGTGACACTGGAAATTATTCACTATCAGAAATCAATGCATTAGAAGACCAGCATGCAATTAGTCCAGCAATTTGTAATCTTACGTGTTGTTATCATTTAAATTCCACATTTACAAATCAGTTTAATCGGACATGCCTTCCAATTTGAATTTGGATTGTGGTGTTCAGATTAATTATGCTTTTAATGAAATGACACAGATGGAAGAGCACCCTTCTGTTGAAAGCATTAATGGAGGAGGGGTGGGGAGCATTCACCATCTATTCAAAAATGAACAGAGAAAATCTGATTCAAATGATTGTTATTGTCATACACACTCTCATGTTGGTAGTAACCATCAATTATATTTTTCTGCTTCATTCCTCTTTGTTAAATATAAATTCATTTATCTGGCCAAATGCTAATTAAGAAGGAGTAGATGCATAATTTTAAATAGCTTGCTTTATTGGCTCCATACATCCAATTAAGGGAATTGGAGGCTGAACACGAGGCTGATTGAACCCCACCTCGTTTTGTGAGGAATGAGGCAGGGAGCTGCTGCAAGGGTGATAATGAGGTGGACAATAATGATAATGTGTGAGTGGGTGCTCTGGAATCATGATATTTTTACGGAGGTGAGTGAAAGTGGGCAAGGTTAGTGTTTGACCTTCCTCCAGAGTTACAAACTGCATTTGACCTGCGTAGTGTTTTCTCCTATGTTTTTGCTGAAAAGCCTTTTCTATTCTTGCAACCTGCATGTAATATTTGATAATGTGATACATAGAATGATTTAACATACTGTATGTTAACTTTGTTGTTTTGTTTTTTTCACAAAGCTCCTCACTGAATATCAAAATAAAAACATGAAATGTTCTGTGCATCTGTACTAAACTATTGCTTTTTGTGCTTAAGGGCTTAAATCCTACCTAGCTCCTTAAGGTATCCTTTTAACATGTACACACACTGTACACTGTATATACACATTTCTTCCATGTTGGCTCAGCTACTTTTTTCAGATGTTGTATTTGAAATCACGTCACTATGAAGGACAAAATGCATGGGATCTGTATGCTTGTAACTACATTCTGCCTACTCTCCTGACCACTGCAGAAGCCATTATTGTCAGAGTGTCATTAGGTGAAGAGGGAGAGAAAAATATGTTTGCAAAGCCTTGTCCACAGTTGACACCTGCCATAACTCAGCTGTCACTGCATTGCTTCAAGAAAGTGTACAGGAAGTACAGCAGTGTCGTTTCTAACCTGTCAAAGACACAAGCGAAAAAGCAATCTGGTTCTGCAGGAAGCAGGCAGTGAATAACATTGCCATTTCACTACTTTGACAACTGGAATGGCAGTCAGAAAAGCAAACACACCAGCACTATGAACAGAACATCCAGCTGTGCAGCGCAATTGTTTTTTTAAAAAAAGGACTAATGACGCAGGTGTCAAGAGAATGGGAGGGCACAAACATACAAGAATACAGCTATTTGCGCTATTTTAAAGGAACTCACACTTTGAACTGCACTCCAAAAATTAGAAGCATGTTTTTGAAGAGTACATCAGCTGAAAATGACATGTCCATAAAAAAGAAAGAAAAAAGTAGAAATAATACAAACAATGCACAGCACTGTAAAAGCAACTTACCAACCAAGAACAAACATGTAGTGATACATCTATGACCACATATTTGTATTTTTAAATGGGTGATTGTTATTTTTTTTAGCATCATGAAATGTTGCAGGGTCATCCAAAGCATTACTTATACAGTACTTCAGTTTCCTGAGGCTGAGATCTGGACAATTTGTCTGGCCATTGTTTTTCACACAGCACAGAAAGAAAGAACACTTAATGAATAATCAAGTGTGTCTGTTTAATGAGGAACAGTTCTGAGCCTGTATCTTTGCAGGGTTCCACTGCCTGGTGTTAACACACAGGCTGGAGTGACACTTAAGAGCCAAACAACTTCTGTGCTCTGCATTTTAAGCTACAGCTGTTCCTCTTTATACAGAACAATGTCAATATTTATTAAACATTCAAAATCAAGCTCCACAATGTATAAACAAAATATGACACATACCTTTTGGATACAACAAGTAAAAGAAGAATGGTTAGGTTATTGAGATTTAAGTAATAATGCTTCATCTTAAGAACTTTAAGAGATTTATACAGTACCTTTAAAGGTATAAATCATAGAATTTACAGATTATACATATTAATAAAAGCACAAATGCACAGATGCACACATGCACACTCAGTTACTACCAGATCTATGATAGATCTAATTACAGTATAAATAATGTAACACATACAGTACAGTGACCTCAAATTCATTCAATCCCCTGATAACATAGTTTACAATTATTTATAGCGCTTATGACTTTGTACTGTAAAATGCTATTATGAATAAAGTATATCATTATTGGAATTTTAAGTGAGGCACATTATCCTAACTATAACTCATTCTGCTATGTTTTGTTCCTATTTCAACTGGGGTATGAATAAATCTGGCAGACACTGTAGATAGGTAAGGTCCCCTTTTCAGGCGGTAAAGGCCCATGGGGAATGGGGGGCAAAGGACATTTTTCTTGACCATCCAACACTGGAGGTGGAGGTGATGTGGGCCGCATCACACTCCGGCTGGCCTATTACCCCCAGAAGGATTAACCCCGGTCGGTACTCATTTGGAAAGCAGGCTGAGTGGACCTGGGAGCCGTCTGGAAGGAATTAGAGCAAGCTCCATCGCTTGCCCCTAGCAGGAATTGAACCCGGGACTTTCCAGTCAGGAGCTAGAAGCCCTTGCCGTCTGAGCTACCACCTATACTACTGTATCATACTTTATTGTACATACTGTATTGCCCAGCTAAAAGAATGACATGCATAACTTACTGTAGGTTCATTCTGCTGTTCTATTTTTCAACAGTAATCCACAGTATTATCTTAAGTCAGTCATTTACAAAAATTGTTATGATTACAATAATTTTATTGTTGTATTCACACATCTTCATTTTCCCTAGATACCAATTATACAGAATGATATAAATGACACATTTAATAGAGAATGAAATTATATGACTTATAAAAAGGAACAGCTGCATAAGAAGGTATGCCCGTCCTTAGCAGTAACAACCACATTGCACTCACTGACCTAAACAGAGGGCATTTGACACTCTTATGAACTCTCCACACTCTCGAGCTCTGCTGGAGTCCCAGCTTTCCTCCAATTATGTCTCAGAGGTGCCTTAAGGGGTTTGAATGTTAAGTCATCTGATTCCAACATACAGTATATAGAGAGATTAAGCCCAATAAGGTAAAGCTTGATTTATGTAAGAGCACAATGTGATCCAAGAACAGGCTGACAAGGATGGATTCCACTCACATGGATTATACTGTATGTGACAACAAGACTACCTCCTGTTCTGTGAGATCCAAGGAATGCTTCCACACCACACTAAGCACTTCCAAATGAATGTCAAAAGGGCATTTCTTTAACTAAATGGTCTTGAATGGGCAAGATAAAAATTAAAACAGTTATCCACACTGTAACAAGCTACATATGGTTCCCTTTGTTTGCCAGTGCCTTCCGAGATCTTAAACATGCACACTGACTGGTACGGGAGCCATACTGTAGCACTGCAATCACACAACTGATTTTCAGACTTACTGTTTACTGTTGCAAAGGGTTTGATAACTTATACTATCATTATTTCCATTTTCTTTCGTACTAACTCTCTCACAGAGTTTTATGCTTTGAATGTGTAGATTGCAAAAAAATATGTGAAAACTGAATACTTTTGCAAGGTATTGTACAGTATGAACATATGCCTAATCACATTTAAACATATGATATTTATGTACTGTATATGAAAGAGAGACAACTAAATAACAGTAATTTGATAACAGTTAACACAAATAGACTAAGCAGTTCTTGCAAAACATTATGTTTTGTAATAAAACAATGTCTTATTCACAGGAAGAGAAAAATCTGTATTGAATTACAGTAGCTACTAAATAACAGTAGCTTGGTCAGGATATACCGTATATTATACACTGAGATTGTAATGTACTTGATATACATTCAACATGAACTATTTGTGTGCTTATCACTTGGTAACAGATAACTGTTATATTATTAAATTAAATATAATGTATATATTTAAGAAGACAAATGCTCAAGTATAATTTTTTATTTCACAGAAACTCTTTTGAATGGTGGGTGACTCTTTCTGAAGGAGGTGATGGATGGGGATTTTTCACACTCAGTTCAATTCAACATAAGTGTGAACATGAGTTATTTCAAAATAGAAATTATGTCATTTTTATCTGACACAGTTCCTGAATTTTTTATTAACTGAAACCTGTCTTTTTAAACACAAGAACTCTGCCTTTGACACAAACTAAAACGGCACAAATGCTAGCAAATATGTTCAAAAACACACTGGGAGAGAGCTTCAGGCTAGTTGAAATTGCCTCTGCACTCTCATCAGTCCCATCTCACCAATAAACATATTTACTGGGACCTGACATTTAAAATTCTAGGGTAAGAACAAAAACACTCTTCCAAATCTACTCTGCGGGAAGGTGAAAATGAAATGTTCTGATTTAAAGACTAAACTATTTTCCTATTTTTACAGCTGTAACAAAGATCTATTAACTGATTAGAAAATCATGTTCCTGTGTAAGCAGATTCATTTAAGTAAATAATATTGACTAACCAGGTGTTGACTAGGTTTTAGTACTGCTGACAGAAATGACTCCCCAAGGGATCTGGATACTTGTGTTCTCATTTTTAATCTTAATGTCATATGGAACTAAGATACTATTTTATCTTATCTTAGTAACACTAACATGGGCAGCACTCATTCTACACAGGACTATAATGACCTTCCTGATGCTTTCAGATTCGACAGATTCATAGACATTTCCTGTTCTCAGTTTTAAATTTACTAACTGTACATGTACTGTTGTTTCCAGAGTCCTCTGGCTCATATTTCACTATTGAATGTAAAGACATCTACTGGGTTGACTTTTTCAGTGAATATTTATACAAGGTTCCCTTGTAGTCTTCTCTGTTTTAAACTAAAAAAGTTCAGTTTTTCTAGGCTTTCAGCAACTAGCAGTATAAGACAGTAGGTCATGGTAATGTTGCACTTCTCTGGATTGATTTCAGATTAGCAATGACATTTTTGTAACAAGATAATAAAATTGTACACAATTATACATAATATTCTAAATGAGATCTTAAAAGTACATTGAACAATTTTATCATAGCATCCCTTGATATAATTTCTACATTTTTGTTATATATCCTACTAACATTTTGTTTTTTAACTCCTTTCCCACATTATATAGTTTTTTATAGCCTGTTGAGGCTCCTCTTCAAACTCAGTGTTTCCCATTTTGTATCAGTAGTTTATACTGTATATCTCAGCAAACGTGACTAGTTTACAGGCTATACCTGAATCTAGATTGATAATTGATTAATTGATTTAATTTAGGAAGCATATTGGTTCTGGCACTAAGCCTTGTGGTACTCCACTAATTGCACCATCTCAGTTTGAGGATTCATCCCTTATCTTGCTTTCTATCCATTGGCCAGTTCATAATTCATTCTTTCCCATGTATTTCCCCAGAATGTCTGTTGCCTGTAATTTGAGAATAAATCTTTTATGAGAAATCTTATCTAAAACCTATTGAAGATCTAAACCACGGTATCAAATGCCCTGCATGTGTCCATAACTGTTGCTTCTTGTTCAAAGTACTCTAACAAGTTAATCAATCATCCTGCCTTTTTAAAATATATGCCTTATTTACGATCCCCTAATTTTTGCATTTCCACATAAAGAATAAAAGCAGCAGTTTTTATTACAATGTCTTGTTTAAATGCCACTTTGAGCTTGTACAATCTAATTTAGGTAAATCTTCCCCTTAATTCAACTGTTGAACTAATTTTTCACTTCTCCTGCGGTGGTCGTTGCATAGTAGTTGCAATGTGTCAGCCAGTTGATCTTGCACTGCAGTGTTGAATGAAAAGCGACCACTTTGGGATCATTTGCGATGCAAATTATGATGCAAATGAAAGCAATTAATGAATAATTTTGGGTTTCAATAAACACACTTAAAGGAAGCAACTGTTAATCCTAGAGAACAACATCCTCGAAAAATCCTATGTGAGTAAGGATCTGTGAAATGTACAGTACATGCTTGTGAAACAAAGATTTTCAAACCTGATGGGGGTAAAACTAAAATAATGACAATGCACACAAAGGAGAGGATTCCCTTTTGAATTGTCTTCTAGATGGTAAAATCTCAAACAATGGTGAGCTATGCATACTGTAGCATCACTTTTTCCTCAAGGCATATTAAAGACACCATCATTCTGTGGAGGACCAACCTTAAACAGAGCAAGAAGAAAAGCAAAGGTCTTAAAACTTTTACACATAGCGTAACCTGTCATGGTCTAAACACTGAACTACATGTGGCGTTCCGCAGGGGTGTGTTTAGTGTGGAGGCGGAGCCCCAGATGAAGGGCGATGCCTTGCCTCAGTAGTCCAGCTGTTCTGGCTGCTTGAGGATGAGCCACAGCTGTGAAGGCTCTATAAAAGCACACTGGACACCCCCGGAAGGGGAGGACCATTTCTCTGGCAGCTCAGGAGGAGACTGTACCCGCGTAAGGCTGTGTTATTCTTCTTTTTGCTTTTCCCGTCACGTATCTTTACCACTGACCTTCTCACACGTTAAGGTCTTATCTCGTTTTGGCCTTGCGCTGCCAGCTCTTGCCCTGTAAGCGGGGTCCAGTCTGGTCCCCACCACCGAGTGGCGTCTTTATCCATGTAACAAACAGTTTTTTCCGGACCCTATGCGGACGACACTAGGGAAACGTCATGCAGGAATACGGGGCTGAAGACAGGGGGGCGTGTCCAAGGTGCGCTGGTGCACGGGGGAGGTGTGGCCAAGAGAACATTCCAAAAGAGTAGTCCTTAGAGAGTATCCAAAACACAAGGGTAAGTCCAAAACCAGAAGATCCATCAGAGCAAGAATTAAAAAACCACGAATGCGGGTCGGAACCGGCGGGCGGGGAACAGGAACGGGAACCGAGGTTAAAACCTTAACGGGACCAGGCGCTTCCAGGTCCCGGACTCGCACGGCACGGAAATCAGATGCAGAGCCCGGATGAGCGTCAGCGCCTGGCTTTTAAGGTGGGCTGGGAATGGGAAACAGGTGCCGAGAATAAAGTCTTAAGTAAAAGGGCTGGAGCACCCTTAAGGAGGGGGAACTAATATCGTGACAATCCAAGGCTGGACCCTGTTAAATCGAGAAAGCCCGGCCTGGATGTTGTAACGCACAGAGGCACACATTTCTTTTTGCTTTTTGTTCTCGTTTTCCACCTTTTTTTGTGTTATTTTCGGTACCTGCTAGCCTCCCACTGGTGCTTCTGTCCCTCAGTTGGGGGAGTTGATTTTTGACCAGTTCTTGCCGTGGGTCCGCCCTCTCCATGCTCTTGAAGTAATACATCAGTTAACCGGATTTTCACACTAAGCACAGTTTTTCTATCACATTCCAAGCCTTGCTGGAAAAACTGAATATTGTTCTAAGTGTTAAAATCTACCTATCCTTGAATGGTTTTTGTGCTATATGAAAGTGTAGAATAAACAGTATTATAGCTAAATGTAACAGGGCACATTTGAGCCTGTTATAGTAATGTAATCTCCTAAAGACCTAGACAGTGTAGTTCACTGCTGTCTAGGGAGAGGTGCTGTCTAGCGGTGTGCCTGTGAGCTGCAAGGACTGAATCCTGGAAGTGTCAGAACTGTACTTGCCCCATAAGCTATTTGCAGATATGTGCAGTATTTGAGTTCACAATTTACAATACCTTCACCACAGCTGAAAAATATAAACTATGTTTTGTCTAGAGAAGTCTATGTAAATTAAAGTTGATTAAACAGACCATTAACCAGTATACTTCACCTAACGTAGTGTAGCTGCATTTGATGCGTCAGCATTAAGACATCTGCCAATTGAAGGCTGCATTTAACATGATCTATTTCATGTGTTTGTAGACAATTATGCACATAATTATGCACTGGAAACACCTTTGTCAGCTCAGTGTTAGGGGAACAAGTGCTTTCACATAACTGAAAATAAAATCAACTTGTTATGACACACTCCAAACCATAAAACCAAATACGTTCGAGATTATACTGTCCATTACAGATTCATGAGGAATTACATCACCCAATAAGACAATACTGCACGTTGAGGAACATGTACTGATAATACGGGCATGAGAAGCTTAGCCTTGGCCTGGCTGGTGGTCAAACCCCTGGCTCAAGGAGTTAACCAAGAGGTAGCTGCAAGAGTAGAGATGGCGAGGAGGTGGGACGCAGTACGATGAATGCAAGGAAGAGAGGGGTCCACTTATGGTTTGCTCATTTCTAGCTTTTTTGTTCTTTATTTTTTACACATTTTCTGTCTTATCCTTGTTATTTGGAGCCAGATTTCCTTCCCTCTTCCGATTTTAACTGACAGAATTCTCGCCTTTCATCAATTAGTGAAATGGATGCTACCAGCATTTTCAGGTCTTAACCCCCCAATCAAAGGAATATTAGATCTTCTCAGAGCCTGAAGAGGCTGTGTGAAATGGGATTTGACAGTTGAAACTAACCATGTCCTCGTGTGATTTAGCCCAGATTAGCAGATTTGTATTACTCTAAATTACTTTATAAATGTCTCAGCCCTATAACAACCTTTTAAATATCTCTGTTAACTAACATCTGACCTACAGTATGCAGCGTTAATTAAAAAAAAACAAAGGAGCCCTTCTATAGATGGGTTTGAAGAAATATCCCAGCAAGCAACAGCCGAAAGGCAGGAGACACCAGTGAAGGGCACACACAGACACAACACGCACACATCTACAAACCAGGGCCACTTTTTTCAGAATCCAATTATGCCGGTGTGTCTTTGCACTGTAGGAGCAAACCGGAGCACCAGTAGGAAACCTATTTGAACACAGGGAAAATAAAGACTTTGTGCAGATAGTATCCCAGGAATTAAACCCAGGGGCCCAGCGATTCTTCCCACTGCGCCTGTCTGCCACCTCTATATGGGGAAATAAATCTTTAAATTCATATTTGGAATCCATAAAGACTGAATAGCGATGTACAGGCTACATCCTTACCCATGTATTTTAAAATCTGTTCTTAGCTAAAGGTATGTAGTCTCTTTGCAAAAAGGCCACAAAAATGTTTTGTTCACTTCAGCGTATTCTTTTGAACTAACTGATATTAATTTAAAAAATCAACCGGTATATAAATATACAGTAGCAGCTCCAGACAAGGGAAAAACAACATAAAAGAAATGCTTTCAGCAATATAAATCCCATGTGACATAGTTAACTTTTCTTTCTTTGAATGGGCACCTTATTGAAGTCTGGAGATAAAATTCAATTCAACTATAAGGTTTTTAGACTTTTACCAACCACATTAATATAAACGTAACCAATTCCTGTTTCAGTTTATCTATGTTAATCTGATTTTTGTTTGACAAATTCTGCTTCTTATCCAATTAGGTTTTCCTAAAAATGTGTAATATCTTTATAGTTATACTGTACTTACAGATTACTTACGGATCAAAGTGATATCTAAGGGATAACAGACAGTATTTTGATTTTGTGTCTGTCATCCCCTAAGTGAGTAACACAATTAATTTCAGATAAAATGAGTTGTATACTATATTAATATAGGGTTCAATCTGTATGTTTACCCCTTGGTAAATAAGTAATGGTACAAAATAACTTTTTTTCTTTCAGATCTCCTATTTAATGCACATCTATTCTTGTCTTTATCTATACTTGTCAGGTAGTAATATATGTAGGACCACAGCTGCACCAGTGGGCCCAGGAGGCTTGACAAGGGCAATAGACAATAAATGCTTTCAGTGAAAATCCTTCTCAGCCTGACAAGTGGATAAGAGTTAAAGCTATTTCATTATATTCACAGCTGTAATTTAAGGAGAAACAGGAAATTATAAGACATTGTTTCAAATTCAAATAATATTGAGATAGACAAATAACTCACTTGGAAAATGCTCCTATCATATAAATGTATTCTCTGCAGCAAATTGCACTCTGTAGCTTTAAGAACAAAAATAGATTGCAATTTACAAGGCCCTAAGAGCCTCTTTTGCATACTCTTAAAGTGACGTCTGTCTCCCTACTCACTTCATAGAATTATTACTTCAGACTTTTTCATGAAGAAAAACCATTTTGCTTCTGTTTAGATTTAGTCTAGAAGAAGATATTCCCTAAAGAAATAAAATGTTCTGAGGAAATTTGATTTCTATTAAATTAGGAGAACACCACGCTGTTTCGGAGCAATCACACCACATTGTATATTGCAGTAAAACCAGCCAAGTCAAATAAAAACACACTGGAGATACTTAGTACTGTATGTTTTTTTTTTAAATAATGATATTCTGATGGTAGCATTTGGCTTTTATGTTCTATATCTGTGGCATCAAACAGTCAATAATAGTGACAAATTAAGAAAAAACATTTTCACTAGCTATACTATATGTGTAGGATTCATCGATTATAAGAAAGTATTGTAATTCATATTCTGTTCTGTATATATGAAGGAACAAAAGCATCGAAACTACCTCCATGAATCTAATCATCAC
This sequence comes from Lepisosteus oculatus, assembly GCF_040954835.1. Classification (NCBI taxonomy): domain Eukaryota; kingdom Metazoa; phylum Chordata; class Actinopteri; order Semionotiformes; family Lepisosteidae; genus Lepisosteus; species Lepisosteus oculatus. The sequence goes on along the minus strand of NC_090705.1, from coordinate 5,886,368 downwards.
AGATCACAAGAAGGGAACATGATCAATAAGCCTTCACAAGGACAGCACTCAAATCAACATCCAAAATAATGTCTGTCAAGGGCATAAAATATCTCCAAAATAGCTCTTTACTGCTGGATTGGAATTCATTATAAGACCAAGGTTTATGAACAAAAGGCTTTGAAGATTAATGTAAACTATTTAAATCACATATACAGTAATCTGAGGATGACATGTTTGCCCCAAACCCAGAGTTGCATTGAGGAAAGCAAGAAGTACTGTATATGCAATTACTGTCACAGCAGGTCTGAAAATGAGCTTAAAGAAACTAAACTGAAGTTTAATGAAGATGTTTCCCGAAGGAAATTGAAGAAAATAGTATCAGACTGGAGGATGTCATAATTCCTGTGTATGTGGGTCTAATATTATTACCTTAAAACCAGTTGCAGAGCGTTTGGAAGTTTAAAAATAAAAGGGGACCTAGATCGGTGAATGTTTATTTCATACAGTACAGTATGTAAAACTATGACACAGAAAATTAGTACCTGAATTGGACACATTTCTACATTTCCTTTAAATTATGTCTCTTTTTATCTCATCTACTGTATGTGTTTATATTGACACACATATACTGTATATATATTATATTCACTTATCTGTTGAAAACTATCTTTTCATAATTGATGTCTAATGAATTACTAAAGTACCTGTATTTGTATTATGTTTAACCAAAATATGAAGTCTTTCACAAAAGTCACTATTTGTACTGAAGTCGAATTTTTAATTGGATCCTTTCTTAGCGAGCTCAAGTGTCTTTTCCCCCTAGCAAATAGCTCCCTTAACTACTGCTTCTCTATGTCTCTGAGTCAGTTGGCAATCTTTGGTCCTGGTTTTATGGGTCATCACTGGGTCATTTTAGTCATCACTAAATCATCAATCTCTTAACACTTGGAACACTTTTGTTTTGACCACTTAAGTAGGTAATCTGTGCAATTAAGATGTTAAGAGATTACATGAAATGAAAAGCTCGGTTGTTCTCAAAGGATCAAGACTGATTTCACTGAATCAATTAGTTTACTAAACTGATCAAAACTGATGTCTCATGTCCTGTGAAAATTTCTAAAATAATTTTTACAGTTTAAAGTATTTATGGGTAATCTTTAAATCTCATAGATTTTAGATATCTTGAACCAGGGTCTGCCACACTAGTTATAGATATTATACAGTATAAACACATGGTTTCAATTATTGAGAGACCTGCTTAATCATTTTATTCCAAATAAGGTGTTGAATAATCATTTGGTGGAGCATCTACATTTCATCACAATAACAATCCTGAACACACAAACACACTAAAGATAAACTTAAATAAAGAAGTGTAACATTTTTCAGCCCAGTAGAAAATATTCTTTGAACTCTCAATCTGGGATACTGGGCTGGCGAGACATATTAATGTCAGACATTGGTCCACAGAATTGAGATGGGAAAGACTAGAGTTTGGTTCCCAAAGAGCTACATGTGAACAGTGTGCCATTATAAAACATCAGAATTTTTAAAAGAATCTCAGCCATATTCAAATGCTTGAATGAAAAAATAACTGCTTTTTTGAATTTCGCCACATATGATGAAATATTTTTTCACTAAACGTTTGACTCATTGTTTGTAGCTGAATCATTATTCTATGAATGTACCTCACTCATCGCTCCCATGCCTGCCTGTAAATGTTATTGTACAGCAATGAACATTTTTTGAATAGTATTTATATTGAAAGAGGTGTATATGAGTACTTCATAATTGATTCAAAAAGAAAATCAGGCCATAAACAGTTAAAATGATTGTTGAGTCCCTCAATAATTCCCTAAAACATAATCCCACTGAAGGAGAACATTTTAGAGAAATATTTTCAGTTAAATATTAATTAAATTATCTTGTATGGCATTTTCTATTTGAAAGGTTAATAAATTGCCAAATTAATCTACCTTTTTATAATATAATTTTAGTCATATTGTATGGGGGCATAGCTAAAATTAATTAAACTCTAATTAAGTTGAGTTCTCTTTTATTCTCCAACAGCTCTTTTAACTAAAAAAGGACAAATATCCTGATAATCCTTCTGCCCAATCTGTTCTTTCACTAGCAGATTAACTACATAAAATATCTAAAATCGCTGTATAAATCTTTAGGCTATCACACAGATGTTAAGTATATCTAAAAAAGAGCAGTCTTTATTAGGATATTGAGATTCACATCTTGTGAAGAGAAGCTGTTATTCACCTCAATTACTGTTTCTAAATACTCCCTCAATCTACTTAAATTTAATTCCATTTCAGTATTTATTTACAACCTAGTTTAGTTAGCTATTTAATAATCTGATAATATTGTTAGGGAATATAAAAAAAAGTTATATTTAATAAAGAAACCATAAAGAAACTGTATTAAGAAACCAAGATTTAAGGAAATGCTGGGCTAAGGAAACATTCTTTCAAATGCACTTTGTTTGGACAGGATATGACAACTAGAGATTTTATATTTGTGCAACATTTCAGAATTTTACAGCATTCAAACTTTTCCAGACTTGTAGTATTTTACAACGCCAACATTCGTGACGTATATTTCTTTAGTACAAGATATGTCAGGGCAAACAGTTATACAGTATGTTCTGGAGACTTTTATCTGCATACAGTGTTTTATACAACATGTCACTGGGGACAACAGCATTTAAGAGTAGAATGTTTTGTAACTTTTGGGAGTACTTGGTGAGATTTTGCTTAACGGATAGCTTCCTGGCTATAGGTCAAGAGGGGTTGAACCCCTTAAACCAAGGGTCAGCTGCAATGTTGAGGTAGGGCAGAGGATTGCTTTTGACAAATTCAAAAGGAGGCATTTGAGTTTAGTATATGTAGATAATTTCATAATGAAGGTGATTAGTTATGGCTGTGTGTGACTGATGTGTACTTATAACTGAAAGTTGTTATGCCTCCTGAACTTCAGTTAATAACTTCCATATACTGGACAGGTATTGAACACATTGTATATTTATTATTCATAATTGTGTTTATTATAATAGACATTTTGTATATGTTATTTATGTTTTACATTTATATTTATTTTACAACACACATTTCTGAAAAACTCATATTGCTATTTTTACCATGTAGAGATCCAGACAGTTGGTTTCTTCAGATTTCAAAAGATTAAGCAGCAAAATTCTTTTATAATAAACTGAGTCTTCCCACATCCTAAGTCACCAATCTACTGTGTATTGAGGTTTAAACTATATAAATAGGAGGATATTATTAAAATGAAAATATAAGAAACGCACAGATGCACAATGAAGATAAGCAAATATTCAGTACTTGCTCTGTAAAATACTTAACTGCATTCATCCACCATGAGCTAAATATGACATCATTTTGCCTATGTACAAAGATGATCAGCATGCCATTTTGCATTAGAGCATTAGAGCTTCTAACTGTGCAAAGCAAGATAACTCACCAGCAAAGTAACATTTTAGACATAGCTCATCTGGAAAATAATAAATAAAACAGTATTTGTACATTACATAACATATTTTAAGCCTAAAAGAAAAAAATAATCATGTTCACTAAACATTTTGGCCATCAAGAGACAGCCATGCCTTCTCACAACATATTTAACAACAAAGATCTAAAACAAAAGACAAGTTCTTTGGTGTCAATGATCTGTGAGACCAGTCAGGGCAAGTCATGTAACTACAGAAGTCAGCTCATGTGTTGATTTACTGTGCTTTCCTCAGAGCACAGAGGACATCATCATTGATCCTTAACAACAGCTGATGAGCTTAAGACCATGATGCAGAGGAGCTCAGGGTGCAGTGATGTACAGTACTTGTTTTCACTACTCAGTTACAGAATAAATCAATCTAACAATCGACAATTGCTTGTGTTTTTGTCTAAGAACATTGTGTTTTCTAAAAAGCATCAATGTGTATAGAATAAAAATGGACTTCTGAGTTTTAGTAAATAACAAAGACCAACAGAATGTTCTATATGTTGGTTGCTTACACCTGAAGACCTCACTGAACTCACCAAGTAATTTTCATTAAACGTCATGTGAAGATCTAACATTCTTTTAACTAATGCTCATTTTAAAAGTATAATCAGCCATAGTCCAAGCCCCGATTTGCCCTGGTCAGTAACATGATATGAACCCTCATCAGCTAACTATTACAATCATTGGTATGCACAACAAAGAGTAAGGGAGACAGAACACATCCTATGGGGGACCAGTGGAAGAATACAGCTGATTAGACAAAACCTTATTGACTCTAACCCACTGAGTTCTATCTGGAAGGAAAACCGTAATCCAGATGACAAGATTAAAATAAAGTTTAATAAAAATTAAACAATAACTTAGTTGCCAGTGAATAAGGTTGAATACAATTAAATGCTGAAGGAAATCTCACATATAGAAACCTAGCATGAGTCTTATTTTCCTCAGTATGCTGGAGCACAAGTTTAAGAAGACATATTGTAGCATCTTCCACACAGGAAATTATTTCCCTAGATTTTCTGCGCAAAGGTGGGATATCACAACCCTGAGATGTTTAAATGAAGGCATAATTCAACTATCTGAACGTTTCACATTCTCTCTCCCCTTCAAACAGTCTCTTGACTTTCGGATGAGGAGAGCTTGTGAGTTTGTAACTTGAAATCTTGAATTTTGTGGTTATGAAAACTGTTAAATTAAGCTAAAATTAAAAAGAAATATCTAGCAGATGATCTTATTAACAGGCGCATGAAAACAATTCACGGGATAATATTTTAACTGAATAACAGGAAATTGTTAATAAAACAATATAAATTAATGTAAATTTAGAATAATTAGGCCTAATATGCTCAGTTTAAGATTTGCGTGTTTGTTAGGACAATTAATTTCATTGAGAATATAATTCAGAATGGTGTTATCATTTACTGCAATCATCACATAATTAACAAGGAAAGCACATTTAATGAAGAGAACGTTAGTGACAACTACCTCTAGAGAATAATAAATAAAATTGCAGCAGACAACTCTGTTCTGTCTATTTTCTGCTAGTGACTCAAGCATGTAATTTAAGAATTCACTAATGTAATCACATTCTGTGTAAAATTCCGAATATTCATTATTGTCATTATTTCGCTGCCACATGCCTAACACCCCTACTTGAGGTGCAATGGTCATGGCACGGTAAAGTCATAAGTGAAAAAAGAAATGACAAACCTAAACAGTAAATGTACAAACAGGAACAGAAATACTAATCAAGATGTCAAAACCACTTTAGGCCTATTCATTTAACTTGTCGCTGTCTTAGGAACAGGCTAAATTAAGGCTCATAAGAACATACAGTATCAAAGGAGAGGAGGACGTTTGGACCATCTACAGTAGTTTTCTCGGTAGTGAATAGCTAATTGGTCCATCCACTCATTGGTTGAAAGAAGCCAGGCTATCAATTTCAGCAGAATGGCTGGTTAGCTTGTCCCACACCCCCATAAACCTTTGGGTGAAGCTTATTAACCGTAAGCTTGATTGCATCTATTCAAATGATAAAAAAAAAACCTGCTGTGTCTATTTCAAAGCACCTACAGAAGGAGAACACAAGAAAAAAGATATTTGGAAATAGTTTTGTTTTAATAAAGATCAAACATTTCTCTTCCTCTTTATAACTTATTATCCATAATACTGAATAATCATATCGGATGTTCATAAAACTGTAAAACTAAAACAATCAGCTCATTTTTACTGTTATATATGTTAAACATTTAGAAAAATCAACAATTCAAAATATAACACAGCAATTTTCAGATGTCGTTAATGGATTTTTTTTTATTTAGCTGTTCCAATCCTCCAGGGCTGTCCTTCAGTCTATAAGGATTGTACTGAGTTCTCCTAGTAGTAGATACAGTAATATGAGTCACCTCCTTAATACAGTATAATGTGCTTTTGGATCTTAGTACCACATAAACACAATTAATCATCATTAAATTTAATTAGAAAGGTCACAAAAAAGAGGAGGCCATTTACCCCTTATGGCTGTTATAGCTTCCTTCTTTTTGTTATCATGGAAAAATGTCCAGTAGAAAGTATTACCAGAACAATTCAGGGAATTTTCTTGGTGCTTGTAAGATGTCCATTATCATGGAAGGCCGGCAGAGGCAGAGTGATTAAATTCATCTCATTGTGAACGAAAGGAGATTTCATACTGTACATGCCAAAAGCATGGCATTTCTAAGCTTTGAAGCAATACGTACTGTATGTCTTGGTAAGAACTAAATGCAGCCTTTTCTGTGCACTATACATCTAACAGTGGCAATGTTTTCAACTTTAAAGATTTATGGCTGGTGTGAAATTCACATTCCAAGACAAGAGAAATGTACTGTCGGTACATTAATTTTCACCATGAACTAGAATGGAGCACTAAATTTAGCATCACCTGGTTAATAAACAGCTAGAGATTACAATTATCAATGTTTTCCCTAGAGCTAATTAATGGTAGGCAACATTTGATGCCATAAGGATTTTTCACTTTTAAACACAAGTGACAATTGATTGGTCATGTTAAAGGACATCAAATACAGCAGATGAAAAAAAGAACACAGCAATATGTTAACATTGAAGTATTTAATGTTTTATTTTTAAAGATTGGGTTGTCCAAAAATGTGAAATAATAGCTGATTTATTTATTTTCCATCAGGAGCAATTACATACTTTGAGGTCTGGGCTTATGCTGCACTGCGACATCTATTTGTCACAGATTATACAGTGTGCTGCAGAAACTGCACCTTGCATCAATATTGTCTCAATTCCACTTCATTCAGTACAATCAGACATACCCAGGACAGGCTTAAAATTCAATCAACGCTTATGAGTCACAAGTAACTTCACTTTTGATATATTTATAATAGATTCATCTCTGTTTTGCAAAACTCCTCACCATGGTGAAGTTGTTCTTTAATTTGATCAAAGTGACACAGGAATTTAATAAAGGAGATGTATTTGATTTGATAAAGACTGGTGGAAAAAGAGCAAGTGTAATATGTACACATTGCTCTGTAATGTGGTTAACAAGATTGCCACAGATCTGAGCAAAGAAATACATAAAGTATTATTAAAATAACTCCTACTTTGAAAACAATATATATATAACACCAGCTTATCTACAGTGATGACAGGAATCGTTTAATGCCATATTCAACATCTGAGACTTTTCTTGATTCACATTTCTTGATGACGAATAGTGATCTTGTGAAAGTGATAAAATGCTAATCTTCCCAGGTGGGAATGAACTGTGAAACACAATGTTTAATTAAAGATTCCACCAGAGACAGCAACCCTAACACATAGCTCCTGCCAGTTAGCGGCTGCTCAGTTCCTGCTGTCACCCTGCCACCCCCAAACCCATCTCTCTTCCCCTTGCACGTAAATTGTGGGGTGTCAATTAAGAGGATGAGCTCCCACACTTACCTGCTTGTGAGCGTGGTCATAGGAATTTATGTGGTTGTCAAACTCCTGGTGCTTGAGGTACTGCTTGTCACATAATTCACAGTAAAAATTAGCCTTCAAATCTTCCAGAGCCTTTGCTATGGCTTTCTCCTTTTCAGCATAATCCTGAAGGAATAAAGGAGAGGAAATGATTGGTAAATTGCGGATTAATTATTAATCTTTCAGACTGTGAAGTCCAGCCATCATGTGAAATGTTGACAATTAAATACATTTCTTCTTTTTCCTTGAAATGCTACATCAGTTTCTTTTCTACTTTCAATAGTCCATACAAAAGAGAAACCAAAGCAATCACTGACTGAATAGTTCATGGTATTTAATAAGCTTCAGTGGCTGTCTCAGTCCTTCATCTTACAATTAAAATAAAGAAAACCTTTGGAAGAAAACATTCTCCTGATTCACACTCATAAATGATATCTTAAATTACATTATTATTATTATTATTATTATTATTAATAATAATATTATTATGATTATTATTATTATTATTATTATTATACTGGAAAACTCTTTAATGCCCACCTAAAATATGAAGACAATAATTTATTTGTCTCTATATACAAATATATACATATCTATTGAGTGTATGCTTCTTGAAGTGTACACAAGCATCATCTCTGCATACTAAACGCAAATTGTGAGATTCCCACCTGAATCGAGATCATTAATCTATGTGTGCTTCAAACTAGTGTACTATTGTTGATGCTCACAGCTCAGCTTGTTGGACCATAATACACCGACAATTATTTTACCTTGGCTGGTTTGAATTAAGGCCAATGTTAAAATAAATTAAGTCAGGGTCAATTTGACTTGAGTACACTAGTGTTACTTTAGTTAGATTTTATTTTTTCTTCTACAGTATATTCTTTTAATAATTATTAGATCATGTATGCCAGCATTAAAGGCAGTTGATGATGTGGACCTGAACCTGAATAAATGAAAAAAAAAAACGGCTTTAATATTTCTCAAATTACACATGCTCCTGTTTTTATAGTCCAATGACCTCAGTCTGTATCAATGGACGTTTTCTGAAAGGATTCAAATGTGAATGTTTTGAAAGGATGCTGAATGTTCTTTAGGAACATTCAATGAAAGGAGAGTCCCAAAATAATGTGAGACACTCCCTCCTTCCAGCAATGTCACCAATAGCACCCGTTGCATCCCAAAGCTCACCCCAATCTTAGCAGGTTAAATCAGCGGGATCAGGCCAAGAAATGTTGATCTCCTTTAAATCACTCTTTACTGTCAGCAGTACAGCTCTTTATTGATCTTGTTTTTGCCTTTTTTTCTTCAGGGGTGGGAAGGCTCATGTTAATTCTTAGTGAAAAAAGGGAAAAACAAATAGGACAAACCTATGAATCTTGAACCTTTCATTTCAAATGTGGACTTGTGTTTGGCAAAATTTTCCCATATCTCTGCATTCTATATAAGTTGTGTTTGGTCAAAAGACTGAGTTAAACCAGTTTCTGATTTCCGCATCCTTCTCCAGCTTGTTTGCATAACCAGATCTGGCAATGACCTGGATTTACAGGTACCTGTACTTTCTTCAGGACGTTCCTATATTCTGAATCAAGTAAGCCATTCACCATCAAATCAAAAGCACATCAATGGTACCAAAGACGTTCTCAAGCCACTAACAGCAGCCAGGCCCTGGAATGACCCTGCCTTTTGACTGAGATGCCATTATTTCTGAAACAATTAAAAGACAGGCTGGATTTCTATACTGTGCCTTTGCTTGTCAATGCCCGTGCAGTTCAGTTGTTAAGCAATTTTATACCTAACCAGCACAGAAAGAATTATTTTTTATGGTTGTTTACATTTTCCCATCCTATCCTACCCAGCCTGCACTGATTAATTCCAATTTGTTTTAGTCAACAAGACAATCCCAACTCTAGAAGAATATTCTGCTTCTTGCACGCAAGACAGATTTTATGGTGTTGCACAGTACTGTATCTAATGCATCCAGTACTTCCAACAGTGACAATTTAACTAACTGCAAAGCATGGGCCAATGCTCACAGGGCCTTTGGGGAGAGTCCAACAGACCCTAAAGTAATTACCCCCTCCTATAGGAGGTCTAATGAGGGACAAGAACATAGCATTATGTCTACTGCCCTTAACGTAAAGTAAAGTAAAGAACATGGGGCATCTAGGAGCAGTGTACAGTATGTGTGATGTAGGCTACCTTATTTAAGCTTACTGTATCTTTTATATGCGAAACAGCAGATGTTAACTACTTAATTATTTTATTTTGGCTCTTTGGCTGTCACAACTACATCAAGGGACGAGTTATAAGATTTATTTAATCCGTTAATTATGCGATAGTATTTCAAAAGCATTTAGAGAACACACCACACCCAGCAAGAGGAAACACAGGCTTCCATTCCAACCACGAGGTAATTTTGGCTGGAAGACATTTTGGGTCCAATCCACATGACGGTCTTATACACGTTGCACATTACTCTGTAAGAATATTTTGTGAATTATGAAATTTGTGTTGTACTACTGTTAAGCAGAAAACATGCACATTACCATATGTAATCATGAAAGCCTCTGTAAGCTTTCATGATGCCTTTTATGAAGTTCCTTCTGAAACTCTTTACAAAATGTTTTGTATTCCTTGTATTAAAATAAATATGTGATCAAATATATTTAATAATATAATAAATAATAACTTAAATGTATAGTAAAAAATAATAATAAATGTTTTTTTTTATAAAATGTTCTTCTCTTGAAGAACTGCTGTAAATGGTTACAAGAGTGTTGCTACTTTTAATATTTTACATGTCTGTTTTTTGACAGCTTTATCCACACAGGACTAATACGTGGAATGTTACAGATAGATATTATATACATCTCAATTTAAAATGACCTTCCTGACAGCTTTATTTTTTAGTGTTTTGATTTCAATGGAATCTTGTTCATACACCTGAAGAAGAAATTTAAATTTTAAATACATCACCTGTTTAAAGGTCTGTGGATACAACTTGAAGATTGTCGGGTGTTTTTGTTTTGCTGTCATTTTTCATTTCTATGATGACTTTTTGTGATGATAAAATATTTGTAATAACATAAATATAAGATACTTCAAAAATCCACTGCCTGTTAGCCTCTGCTAGTCCACATTTTAAAGGTTGTCGATCATTTAATCTAATATTGCCCTTCTGAGAAAATAAAAAACTGCTAGACTGCTAGAAAATATGATATTGACAGTTAATTAACTACCTAAATGACTCATTCTTGTTTTTAACTCTTCTTATGTTCTACATTTAGAGATTTCTGTAACAAAAATAATTATTATCAAGATATATTCACTGATTTACTTTATGCTTTGTTTATAACTCTATTATTACTGTACACTTATACAGTGACATTTTTGTGGTATAATAATCATTTAAAACAACTCTTAATCCAAAACACAATTCAAAATTTCCAGTGGAAACAGAAGTGCCTTCTGAAATTGACCAGTCATGCTTTTTCTCTCAGGAATGACAAATCACTTCATTTGGATTGTTCTTGTGTGTTGGTGGCTTAGAGATTTTACCTTCTTATGTGACCATCCCTCATCACACACAACCCAGGCTCATAAAGCTCAGCATACTCACATCTTAAAGCTCTATTCCTCTGGGAACTGCTATAAAGCCGTCTGGGTATCGTTCTCTGATCTGTATTATGAAGCAGTGATTCCTGCTCTTTGTTGAAGGGCATAAAAGTCTTTGTTAATAACTCTCATAAAAGGAAAAGGGTGTCTAAATAAACTGTTGCACAGTTGGCTATAAAAATAAATGCCAGAGCTTTTTATGTCTTTCAAAGTTCTTACATGTTTAAAAATAAATGAGGGCATTATTGTTCATCATCTGTAATGAATTCATTAAAATTCACAAGAATCCTTTCTTCACAAGTTAAACTATGAGTGCTGCAGAAGCAGTGGCAGCACACGCATGATAAAAAGGAGCATTTTTCTGTGTTTTTCACTCAGAAGAATAAACATGGGAAAAGGGCTGCTAATTCTATTATGATTTCTAACTGGGAATACATTACCATGATGTTAATGAGCATTACTAGTGAAGGGATAGTGTCCCAAGGCTTCACTGAGACAACAACTCATGCAGCTGATTACAGTTTGATGCTGTTTCATGATTCCCCCAGGGGTAGTAATTAATCCTGTGAACTCATCACGGCTGTATTTATTTACAGAAAGGCCGTGCAATAAATGGAAGACTAGAGGCAGCACCATCCCAAGAAGACGTTTCAACCTTGCCTCATTCTATCTGACAGGGAGAACATGGCTCCACATCACATCAATTGTGGTCAATAAAGTTTGACTTCTTTAACCCACTGTTCACGTTAACGGCTGAAACAGCTTATAAATGTCACTTTATAATGCTAACATGGAAAACGATGTTTTATAGGGTTCCCCTCTGTGGTTTTGCATAGGATTTTTTTTCCTTGGAAAAGAAACTAGATAATTGATTCTGGTACACAAGTTGTTCTGATACAAAAGTTTATCAAAAATTATAACTGCTCTTCTTCTGGCCTTCCCTTGTAAATAAAATATCTATTTTCATTCTCATGTCTTCCGGTGAAGAAAAGAAAATAATTCACTAAAACAACAGTAAAAACACCAAAGCCAGAACTGCTGTTTGGGTGTAATGAGGCATCTCACCAAGAACCAGTTTTGGAGTATTAAGGACTAATGACATAATATAGAAATAATCATTATCACTGCCATTCCTATTCAGAAAACGGTATACAAATGTACAAAAGAAATGCAACACATATCCTGCTAAAGTACATGATCAAATATTTTCAACATAGTGTAAATGTGAAAGAAATCTAAAAAAAAATGTGAACAAATTTACAGGACAAAACAATAACTGTGACAGACTGTTAAAATAAAAAGTTAGTTGTTTGTCAGGTCTGTCAAGGGGAAATTGGCATTTTTCACTGAATAAAATACTTCCCAGCTCTCTTTCTGCTGCCACTTCTGAGGTTCCATGGCCCACAGAACACTCTCACATTGTCTGTCACCTATCAAAATTCTGGCAGTTGTTGTTCATCATGTTGGGACAAACAACATTGGCATGAACAGCGCGCTTTCCATATGAAAGAAATTCAAAGGCCTTTGAAAACAAAAAACTGTCGTGCAGGGCCAAACTGCATCTTATTCGGGGATCCTGCACCTTGCAAAGGTGAACAACTGCAAATGTTCATCCATAAACAACATGGTGTGCTAAGAAGAAAGTGTCACCCTCCTTGGCTACTGGAAACCCTTCTATGACAAATGCTACAAGCAGGCTTGGGGCCAGGATCTGCAGAGCACCTCAGAACCATTTAAATTAGAATGGAAGGAGGAAGAATCCAAAGAAAGCTGCAAACCATACACTGTACACAGGGAGCAGAGTAAAAAAGAGCCCCAGGGAAAAAAATGTCAATGAGCCAGGCGATTAAATGTAAGAAAATAGCAAAAGCATTAGGCACAAAAATATTAGAAATAAAAAAAAAACACTGTACTAGTATGCAATTTTGATGTAATTTGAGTCAGAAAACATGGTTTACAGATAATGATGGTGAAGAATCCAACATTAGTGGATTCACAGTGTTCTGAAGAGACAGGAAAGATAGAAGAATCAGTGTGTCTTTATATATAAAAGAACATTCAGGCACAAGATCATAACATTGAGGAGGCAAGGGTTTTAGAAATTCCCTGGAGCAGCAAGGTTACTCACTGTCTTTCAGGAAGTGTTCTGTCCCTCAAAGAGACATTATTCTGTTTTCTAAGGACTACTTTGCTTGCTCAATTTCTCTAGCAGAAAGCCTTCATTCTCCATTTTCATTAATCATCTTTTGCTGATCTCGCACTCATTTAAATCAAGTCTTTTCAAATTTTTCTGAATATGTGTGTATACTTACCAAGGTATTTTGAAATTTTTAACTCAATTCAAATACCAAATACAGAGTATGTGCTGTTTTTATTAAATTTGTGTTCTGTTAAAATCTTTAATAATTCTGGCAATTACAAAAAACTGCATTATTTTTAAATGAAATAATGACATAGTTCTTTGCTGAAATTTTAAACAAATTACAGATTTTTTAAAATTCAAAATTAACCATGTAGCAAAGTTACACAGCAGAAGCAATGTTTTTGATTAATATACTGTAATACTTAATATTTAACAAATCTGTTTAAAAAGTGTTAGGAAATTAGTAAAAACAGGACGGAGCCAGGCGAATACAGGTCCCGGGCTCACACGATATGGGAATCAGATGCAGAGCCCCGAACTGACTGAGTGTCTGGCTTTTAAGGGGGACGGGAAGGAGGCTAGAACAAGGGGCAGGTGCACAGAATTAGGTCCGAAGTGAAAGAGCTGGAACGCCCTTAAGGAGGAGGGACTACAATCGTGACAATCATGTACAGGTGATTCAGTACATTATACAGGCTTGATCGTACACATTCACCAACTGCATTTTTGCACATGAGAATAGCTCAATTCATTCACAACAAAACATGTCATGACTATCTGTATCTAAAGTCACACCAACTCCAGACTTTCACACTTACAAAAGTGCTGGATCCCTTTTCAAACATATATCAATGATATACTTTGTTTTTTGCATTGCTTTGATTAAAGTGAAAATGTCAGAGTGGTAAATAAGCAAGTTAAGCAGAATGAAAATGACTTTAATTAACAGGGTAAGATTAAAAAAGGAAAGTAAAGATAGTGTGATCTACACTGTGGACACAGTATCTTTTCTGCAATGTATTAATAACCATTGGCAATGCCTGGCACATCCATCAACATGATTTGAAATATCTGCAGTCAGTTATATAACCTGCCGTATGGTGTGACACCTCTCTTTTAATCTACCTGTCAGTAACAGTGGACACAATTCCATTCAATTGAATTGCCCTGCTCCTGAGTACAACCTTTTCCCCAAGAAATCCTATGTCTTATGTAATATTGACTGTTGACAATGTTATTCTTTTTATCACAGCATAGATCTCTCTAGACTGCAGTAATAACACCAGCAACCATGGACCTCTTGAGCAATCCACAGTATAAACAAAGTAATGGGCAATGCTACATTCTACTTACAAGCTCTTTATGTTTCTTAAGCACATACTGTACTAACAGCAGACAGTTTAAAAATGTTGGTCTATACTGAAGCAATATTGATATTCCATCTAATAATGTTCAACTATGTCCCCGGAGGCCATTCAAGTAAATCTTAAGAGGCATTTCACTCACACTAGATGATCCATGTACAATTGGAACAGGTGGTATTTTTTCATGATCTCAGAAATAATGTCAGATACAGTATAAGCATAGCTTCTTTTTCACATTTTCGTCCTAATTATCCTTAGACACACACAATCTCCTAAGCTGACTGGAAGTATGCCATATTTCCTGCAGAGGCTGGTATTCCTTTTATTCATGAATTACAATTGCCTTAGCTTGCTGAGATACTGAAATATTCATGGCTCAAAAGTTGCCCCAGGCTCCCCACCCAAGTGTCTCCTGCCACAGTGACTCTACAGACTGCTCGTCGTATAGAGAGGGAATAAATGCATGCGCCTTTACTTGCAGAAAAAAAAATTATAGAAGTTCAAATGATCTGGAATTGTTCGGTAAAACATTTAAAAAATAATACGTTTTTTTTGTATTCTATTCTATTGAAAGCCTGCTTTTTTGGCATAAAGCTGCAGTGGATGAAGTAATGCCATCTAAATATGTAAGATTTTTATATATTATATACTGTACATGGCAGCACAGGGGAGAGGCACAGAGAGCACTGCTGCCTCACAGCTCTGAGGCTCGGGGCTGCAGGCGGCCCTGGGCAACACCGCTGTTCAGTTTGCCTATTGCCACAGTGGTATGGGTTTTCTCTGGATGTACTGGCTTATTTAATTGGTGTTTCTAAATTGTCCCTATTGGTGTTCCCTGCCCTGCAAATTACTGGCTATCCACGTTTAAGTCCAGCCTCGTATCCTGTGTTTCTGGACTACTCTCCAGTTGTTTAACTTTGTAATATAAATATTTCCTTGTAATAGGAATGCAAGTGTTAAATAAAATGCCACCATGTGTACAAAAGAAGTCTTAGCCATGTTGATTTGTAACTACAGAGAGCTTCATTGTTCGTATAGTGTAACACCTCTTTCTAAGTCCTTAATACAGCAGCTGGCTGCTCAATCATTTTACCTTCACAGTACTCGTTTTCTGATCTGGAACAGGGCAGCATAATGCATTATGGCCATCTGAGGTTGTGCTTTCTGAAATGGATGTCTATTATGAAACAGGCAGAGGAATTTAATTTCCCACAGGCCAAGAGTTGCCAATAAACAGTATTGAATCCTGTTCCTTCTGACATGATACGGATTTAATCTGAAACCCAAGGGTAAAATGCTGTGTTTTTTTTTATCTAGGGAAAAATCATTGGACCAATCTGCCCTGTCTTAATTTCCCTATTAATGTATTGAATGCAGGTGGAAACGGATGTGCCCAGTTTATTCATTAAACATAAGCAGTGTCCTCCAGGGAATGCAACAGTGCTGCAGTTTTTTCAAGGGAGACGCGGAGCAACTCTATTTGAATTATACATGGTATAAATTTGAATATATGGTTATGGAGTAAATTTACTGTTCCGCTCCTTTTCATTGGTACTGTGAAAACATACGGCATTTTGCTCAACATTTGGTTAAGCTTCTTTGTTTCAATACACTTTTCAGGAGTTCTACCTCAAGCATAGTGTAGGTTCTTTTAGTTTCATGAACTTTGGTTGAACTATACGTATCACAAACAAGGATGGCCTGTGTAACTTTGAAGAGGTATCCAGCATGAATGCAAAGTCTACTGGAAAAGTGTACCCCTCTCATTAAGACTGATACTTTTAGCTTTCCCACCCATTTAGTCCCAACCTTAGAAATAGGAGGTAAATATGGAGTAAAATATACTTATGTTTTTCTTTTATATTTAGAATGACCAACTTTTCTTTTTTGTGGTATACTGTACCTATTTTATAACAATGTGTACCCATATTTTGTTATAAAAATACCTCAGTTGGAAGGGCTATGAACCCTGTGGTCACACACTGGGAAACATGAGGAAGCGTAGGTAGACTCCTCTGTCATGCCCACCTCTGACCCTCTCGTTGTCGTGAGAGATCTGCAGGTTCAGCACCAACTGGAGGGGGGTTACAGTACGTTCCTCAGCTACAACACAACAAGCCTGCAAGCACCCAGCGAACAGCAGTAGTGTTGCTGTATCACTGAGAACTGAAAGAGGTCTGTCTTACTAATTCTACCCACAGCCAGTTGTGTTCCACTATTTGGGGAACCCCTGCATTGTGCTGGCTAGTGACATGACCCAGGCCTAAGGCTGTGATCCGTGGATCATAGAGATCAACCTACACTTGAATGATTGCCTTAACCACCTGAGCCACTTGGGAATCCTGTACAGTATGAACTTTGACTGACATTTTAAAAATCTTAATTTCCTACTTTCTGGGCTCTGACATATACGTCCCATAAATATTTCCTACATTACATCGATTGTGCTGTAGCATACAGTATGTCTGGTGATTTATAGGATTTACAAAGGATATTCAACTAAATATAAACCTTCATACCTTGACATTTACTTATAATGAGTGTGGTCCAATTTTTTTGAAAACCCTAAGTTGAACCCATGTCTGCTTTTGTTTAAATATAATCAAATAAATGAAAGAAATGACCAAAAATTAAATTATTGTACATTAAGATGATTTTACTCTTTTTATATAAAACAACTAAACATTTGGAGGGCACTTTATACTGAAGCAGAAATGATTAAGGAAATGACATTAAAATGTGTCATGGTTTTACTTTAAAAATAAAATAAATTACTTGCTGTTTGAAACTTCTGGATATGGACATTCTGGAGACTGCTGATGTGGCATGACATTGACTGTCTCTTATGTTTGCAGGTTAAATATTAATTTATTTCAGCACTCCATTTCTTAGTACTGCCAATCCATATAGCATGTTAGTAGGATTAGTACTATACATACAGGGTCATTCCTACAAGAAATTAATTCATTCATGACTAGATATCCAGATTTGGCTATCAGAGGGTACTACAATATAATAACAATGACATTTTGCTTTTTGTATCTAGACAAACTGTACAGAGCTGTCGAATATGTCATTTTTCCTGAGGTTATTCCTGCAAAGAGAATTTCTCCAGCACCATTGCACAAGCAACTGAGGTGGTGTCCCCTGTTGTTGCAGAAAGAAAAAATTCTACAGTTTAAAATTTGTATTCGTTAAATCAGAACACTATGGCATGACTTCTGAAGAATCATATTTAGTTGTAAGAATTTATACATAATGTGCAATGCAATTTTGTTTAAAGCCTTTCATGTAATTGCAATACCAGGTTCTGTATATTAAATCTAGTGTACGATAAATACGCATTTATTTCTGACATCTGGCCATCTGTTAAAAGCCAGGCTGAAATCTTTTGTACAGCAGTTCTATAAGCCCAGTTGTGTTATGATTTTTCTAGGATGACAAACATGATCAATGCTGCTGTGACTCTGAAATATGTTTCATGTTATATTGTTAGTTCTCCCACTCAGATTTATGCTTGTCTAATTTTCAAAGGGACAGTAAGAAAATAAGATCACATAAACATTTTATTTTTTCATAATGGAAATGCAATCAAAGAAATGAACTACACTCTATCCTTAATAAAAGGACTTCTTCACATCTTGGTTCTGAATAAAAGTATGTACTAGTTTGTCAATTTGCTGTCATATAAGAAAGTAACAGTTCTGAGGCATTGGCTCTCCATGCTTGAGTTCCCTCTAGGCTACTATTTTTCCCAGACTGAAAGCTCTGGTTGGTGAAAATGCAATTTTAAATTTTAAAGAATGTGAAAGTGTGTTTATAACCGTGTCCATTTAGCTATGCTTTCTCTCTGGTGGAGATTTCCACACTTATTCAGGCCACTCAGGGAAAAGGCTAGAGTCAAAAAAGCTGTTTTTTATTCGTGGTTCAGTGGCATCAGGCATCACTTGCATTTTGACAAATATGAATGGAGAATGTTATTCTAGTAGCTTGTTTTAGGTTTTCTAAAGAGGTCAAAGGTTAATATTCCAATTGAAAAGACAATTGGTGTTGTTTACAAAGAACTGCCTATTTCTCAAGGATGACACTTCTGAATGGGGTCAAAAATGTCTAGTACTTTATTATGCACAGAAAATGAAAATATTGTGCTGCCTTTCCTTAGCTCAATTTTCCAGCTCCTATCTTCTTATTTTTTTAATGTGAATAAACAAAATGTTACTAAAACCACCCTGCCTGTGATTTCTACCCAGAGTTACAGTCTTGTGCGATGTTAAACCATATGAATGCCATCTGACATTGCTATCTGAGATGATTCTAGTCTTTACAATTCACTAGATTCTTTATTATTATGTTTGGTGTGTTTTATTTTATTTATTGTTTCCCAAAGAACCGCAACAAATAAACATCTCCTTGCTACACAGTTTATGTGAGAGTGACATTGACCTATTCAGTCTGCTACTGTTTGGACTGAATAAGTCAATGGCACTCTAATATACTTTGGCTGGTTCTATTTCAGTTTCAATTCTGTACTATTTTCTGCATACTGTGCAAACTGTAATACTGAAACTATAATTTAAACAGACTGTAAAACATGCATAGCTTATCCATACAGTACATTGCTAATCACACAGTAAGTTTTGGGAGCTTCATACAGTGGCTAGAACCTTGTAAAAAACTGATGTAGCAATATTTGCTATCTTTTCATTGAAAGTAGCATCTGAAACTTCCATAAGGTTATGTTATGTTAATTGAGTTTTTAATTAAATGAAAATACCTGTCTCAATGGAGGTAGTCTTTAATGACATTAGGCCATCTGGTACAATTAATTCAGGGACCCTGGGACTGATTTAAGTCAGCAATTGTTCTGTTATTTTTTAGCTCCAAGCTGCATTTCAGCTTCAGCATGCCAGAGACTGAAGCTGTGGGTCATAGATGTCACACTGCTCAAGAAACTCTGTCCAGCAACACCAGAGGAAGAAGGGTCTTGATATTCATCTTATTCCCTTTATGACTTCAGAGCAGCCACTACATTGTAAACGTGATTACAGATATTGATTATCTGCACCAACTCGAAAGGGAAGAAGCCAATTATTAGGTTTAGCAATTTTCCTACTATTTCAAAGATCACCTCCAGCAGTTCACCTACAGACATATTCTGAATCCTACCCTTGACCTCTCCTGGAGAGACAAACATAGCTTTAACTATAGTATCAGTTATTTTTTATGCATCCCATTTTGTACCGTGCAAATGTGCATAATAACAATGTGCAAATGAATAGGATGCCTTTTCAAAGTATTGTTGCTAAACTGACAGGCATATCTCATATTTCATATGTATAATGTTTGCAGCACGTAATAAAAGCAGATCTGGATTTTAATTATGTTCTTCTTTCAAGTTCCTTACAGAAATATACAAAACTGTAAGTCACATAAATGTACTGGAGAATTGCAACGTCATGGACAGGACACCTCTTACTTGGAAAAATACTTCAGAACAGAAACACCAGTTTAATCTGCTGGTTTATAGGAAAATACATCAATCTGCTCAAAACAAAATAAGAGGATGAGAATGGTTTCAAATGAGAGGATGCCATTTGCCCTGTTTAACTGATTTGTGTTTTTTTTTCTGTAGATAAATGATCCAAGGATCTAATCCAGTCATTTCTTGGAGGATGCTGGGTAAAAACAACATGACAGGACAACTTGTGCCGTACTTCCACAACCCTTTGCATTCTGCTTCCTGTCTACAGTCTTAAATGTGACTGTTCAGATTTCACATGTTAATTCTGCAGGAGTCTTTAGGAATGATGTTCTTTTACCATGTCAGTAAAGACTGTTTCTGATCTCTGGAATTTCTCTGATCGCTCTTCTCTGAATTGATTCCAGAGGAGCAATATTTTTGTTATATCTTGGTAATTAAAAGTGTACACTGAATTCTTAATGAAATTGTATTAGTGCATTGTTCCATTTTAATATCACATCCCCTGACTTTTACTCTACCTATTATCTACTATATATGCTAACTATCTGTTTGCCTTTTTATTGCTTCCCCATATTGCCCCAAGAGATTAAATAGAAGATTTGTTACGCTGGCTTTCTACCACGAACTCTACTCTTCGAATACCCCCTAGATTAAAGTAACACTTGCAGCAACTCTGACATAGAATTGCCATCTAATTTTCTGTAATTGATCACTGTGC
This sequence comes from Lepisosteus oculatus, assembly GCF_040954835.1. Lineage (NCBI taxonomy): Eukaryota > Metazoa > Chordata > Actinopteri > Semionotiformes > Lepisosteidae > Lepisosteus > Lepisosteus oculatus. Next base: position 5,865,564 of record NC_090705.1, on the reverse strand, counting down.
TGACTGCACTCCTGCTTTTTCACTGTCTTATCAATCTCTGTAACATTTGCTGAACTTGATATGACACACCTGGGGGGATCAGAGTATTTTGTGATTAGAAAATAATACACCACCAAAAAGTCACCTTTCTGAGGATATTGCATCTTATTGAAGAAAGGAATATTTTTTTCTTTACAAATGTACCTTTTATGTTATCAGCTCTACAACATAATGTATTCACTGTACAGTATTCTTCCTATTGTGCCTTCTTTTCAGATATTGCTTGCTTATAGAGTTCAAACTTTGTTTCATCTGTTCACGTTTCTGCATTGCTCTTTTGACACATCTTTATGGAGCAGAGCCAATTGTGAAACTGTATTTCCTTGTTCCCTTATTCTTTAGCTCGACTCATTGGTTTTGTTGTTTTGAGACACATCAACATGTTTATTATACTGTATGTCTTGCTTTGTAGAAAATCATAATGTAAAAACCTGCCTCATACTTCATATCGCTCCGAATAAATTAACTAATATTCATCAGGCATAAGTAAAATTTAAAAGTAAATGGAAAATGATGCTTTAACATTAAATGTGTTGTCCACTGCAGCTACTCTTGCTATGAAAATAGGAGACCTTATTATTATTATTATTATTATTATTATTATTATTATTATTATTAGTATTATTATTATTGATGATGATGATGATGACACATTAGCACAGTGATTGCACCTTAACCTTACAGGGTTACCAAGTTCTTTCTAGCAAAGGCAATTAATCGAATTACTCTACAAGAAGTTGTTTTTGAAACTGTAATCCAATCCAACCATGTATAATTTGAAAATTTAAAAGTAAAAACATAGAATGCTTCAAGCTTACCTAAAATAACATTCAGGAGAACAAGGTAATTTTAATGTGATTCCAAATAATTAATTTTAACAGTTTCCATTGACCTTAAGACTCAACGTATCACCAATACATGACTGCTTTCAGTAAAGCATTGACATCAACTGAGACTATTAAAGACTGAGACTAATCAGGTGAAATAGCAATGAAGTGTATTACTTCAGCACCACTGACAGCAATACGAAGAACTGTAATACTACTACAGTATAATTACTGGTGGAAAATTAGGCTTCAATTACAGTAGTTGCATGTCACACTTGTTTGCTGATATCTACCAATGATTAAACACAAACTCTGTATTCAAAGGGCTACATTTGAACAGGCAAAATGATGTTGAGTTTAATTTATAATAAGATTACTCTTAAAACTGAAGTCATTAAGTGCTTCAACCACTGTCAGAGCAATAAACATACTGTCCACACAAGACTTTTTTTTCCCTCAGTAAAAACAAATGACTGCAGAATAAACAATGAAATCAAAATACTACAGTATGCATACTACTATTTGTATTAACACTGAATATAGAGGCTATGATTTTGTTGATTCTCTGCTGAGCTCACATACTGTAGATTATTCTGCCTTAGTGGTGACAGTGTCCTCACCCTTTCGACCCCTTCAGACTTAAAACACAGACACAGCTCTAGCTGACGTCTTGCGGTGCTAAATTCTGAATAACTTGCATAATTTCTGAATAATATCACTCTACCTGTATCATCTGTTGGGAATATCCACAGGTCTGTAGCCTCTAACCAGGTCAGATCTGCCATGGGATGAAAGTAGAGACTGGAAACAGCCTGGCAGTGAACACTCAGCCCATGGTCTGTTGTATTTTTCAGCTGGATTAACTGCTAGCAGATTAGAGGGGCCGAGCTGTGCTTTGGGTTTCCAGCGCAGAGCGGAACAGAGTTGGGTGGAGGCGGGGGGGGGAATTCTGAGATCCGGCCTTAATATACGATGTAAAGGCAGGAAAGCTGATTGGCAAAGCAATCAACTTTGAATAAGGTATTTCAGAGAACATAAATATGACTCTATTGTATTTCCTATTCAATCTCTGTGGTATGTAGATAACCCATTAACACAATCAGAATACCAACATGAGGGCCATCAGGATGATAAAGCCGTTTTAATGAAATGCAGACAAAGATTAAAAAGAATTAAAAGTGACAAGTAAAATCCATTAAAGGACAGCCTTTAGCTACTGTAATCAAAGGATTATTACTTACCTTGTCGATTAACAGCTGTCACTGTCTATTTTATTTTGTGCTCTATGAAGAACATTAATATCAGGGACTAAGCAGAGTGTTTCCTTTGTATTAGTGGGGTCCTAGGTGACTCTAATTATTTTAGCATTTCATGATACTTCTTTTAAAGAGAGAATGCTTACAGGACTGCCTTCTGTGCATTTTTATTAGTGTCATAATAGCACTCCTAATTAACTGTAACAGTAACGAAATTATCCCTGCTACTGAATATACTTAGGGAGGTGGATAATTATTTGAGAATTAAATTACAAACTTAATTAATGAAATTAGGGATTTTTAATTCAAGGATGCAATCAAATGCATTGAATATCGATGAATTACCTCAAAGTGAAAGAGGGGCAAAGAGATTTTGTTGCTTTTTTGTTAGTGGGGATATTGTAAGTGTGAATGAGGAATTCATTAAAGAGATATACATAAAAAGTATTTACCTGTTTTTGCAAACATTATGACCCTACATTCATTTTTTCTCTGTGATATTTGAAACAGACTTATAAAAAGCACCAATTTTTTTTCAGTTCAAGTTATTTGGTAGAATGAGGCTGTTTTAGATGACATTGCGGTAAAAGCAAAAAACAGTTTCTGGGTGCGAAGACAAAACAATAGCTAAGGTAAATACAGAAAATTATTAAGACTGTTCATTCATGAAATTTAGAGTTTAACAAACCCGCACAGGCAGAACAGCTCTGCATGTACAGTGTCTTGCAAAAATATTCATGTCCTTGCACAGTTTACACTTTTTATTGCTTAAAACCAAGCTTGTAGTCATGACACTTTGAAGTAACAATTCATATTTTTTTTATATACACAACATACTCCGCACATTCAAAGCAAAAAAAAAATGTAGCAAATATTAAAGAAAAATTGAAATGTTGTGATTGCATAAGTATTCAAACTCTTTACTGTGGCACATCAAAAATAGTTAAGGTACACAAATGTACCTTAATGAGCCACACATTTAGCTGAGTGGCCTCTGACAACTTTCAGGAGAAGACTCAACAAAAGTAGACTAAGGAGCTTTCAAAGCAAGACAGGGATAACGCACAGAGCAGGTGAACAGCTTTGAGCACAGATCTGGAGAGCAATACAAAAAAGTTAAACCTCTGAATTTCCATGTGAGCGCAGTATACTCAGTCAATAAGAAATGGAAGGTGGATCATATTACCCAGACTGCCTAGATCAGACTTTCCCTCCAAACTGAGGAGCTGAGCATGGACAAACTTCTTAGGGATGCCACTATAAGGGAAAAAGCTACCCATAAGAGTTCAGTGGTCAGGTTTGGAGTCTGTGAATCATGGCCTGTGAGAAAAATAAAAAAAGTTTTATGGCAAAATTTGTTTTTTGGTCAGATGAGACAGAATTGGAACATTTTGGTCTAAATGTAAAATGAATAGTGCAAACTGGCTTTCAGCAGGAGAATGAACAAACCAAATACTGTATGTAGTTCATACTGTAGTTCTGAACATTCATGCAATTAGCATATTTCAGTTTCTTCTTTTTACATTTTGCTGACAATTACTATAACTTATCTTAACCTTAGAAGTCTTCAATTTGAACTTTCAGGTATTGGAAAAAAAAAGTCTTATAGGTGAAAAAAATGTGCATGAAACATTAAATAATTTCACTAAATCGAACACCATAGGAAGTGTCTGAATACTTTTGCAAGACACAGTATTCCCAATGTTTGATATAGAGAGGAATTCTAACATAAAACAAAAACCAACTTTAGAATGTAGAACACTCGATCTTTTAAAATAACTTTCAGAGTTCTTCAGGAACTACTTCATGAAATTGCAGTATTCTATAAAGGAATAGTACCAACAGAAGTCACACAATCATGAAGGTTTCAGGAACATACTGTATACTTTTTGTCCTTTCAGTCACTAGGTTGGTGCTTTTCATCCTTTCATAATATTCCTGAGGTATTTGGAGAGTCTGCCTGCAGCAAACCTTCAAAATAATCGTTCTATCACTACATAACACACATGCAGCATTCCCTCTGGAGGTGCACTGGAAATCAGACTATTTTCTCTGGGGTTGTTTCCTGCTAAAATAAATAAAGCGTTGCTGTTTATGTCAGATCAGTTTCCAACGGTCCCAAACCGCTACTGTCTTCTCTTTAATTGTGGTATTTTATCCCCATTGAAATGTGGCGTACTTGAAAAAAAAAACACTGCCACAGTTCAGGATAAAGTGGGAGCATACAGAAAATGTGCATACTTTTTCCAGTTTTAGATTCAGTATATTCTAACTTTGTTGTCAGCTGTACCCATCAGTACCTTGCTCTGCTCAGTTCCAATTGTAGTTCAAAGTTAAATGACCATGTTCTGATTCAAGACAGGAACAGTGCAGCAGCATAATGTCAGAAAGTAAATAAACCACAACGCAATCTGTGTTATGTTTAAAAGTGTTGGATGGTCAAATATTGGTAAGCAACTAGAAATCATATGGTGTTGCTTTGTACCCCTTTGTCAGCGTGAATTGGCTGCAAAGGAACAAGGATTAATTCCACACTGAAATTGCAGAAAGAAAAATCCTTTCTGTCATGAAGCCTACTTCAATTGTTCTACTTGTAGGGTATACAGTTTAACTGTGTGCAAAGTACTGTATAACATCTTCCAGATCCAGGCACCTTTAAACTTAAAGTGGTGAAACATCTGTCAGGAGTTTTGAGACAAAAGCGGCTTAAATTAAGCTAAATGAAACTACTGAAATAAAAAAGACAATAATATTTGTTACTTCTCAGTGTTAGTGTTAATATTTTAAAAACATGCCAATGTAAACAGAGGCTAATTAAAAATTAGGTTGTATAAAACAGGAAGCCTACTGTATATATATCGAAAATAGTAATTGGCATTTGTGCCAGTTTGCCAATTGACTTCACTTTGGTTTTGACCTAGGACATCTGAAGTCACTCACACGCAGCCTTCAGGAAGTTGTTTTTTTCATGTTGAAAACCCCGAACGGAAATGCCAGCGATCAGGTATCAGCCTCACAGGCGCCTGGCCAGTGACAGGAGTCAATGTTTCACAGCCGGCTAAGAATCAGCTAACTGACTCCATCCTCTCTGTGTGACACCACCACTGGGGAATCACATCCAATTTCCAAGCTGAATACAGGACATACATGTAATATAAGGATAAATGGCAAAAAAAACATCCTCAAAAAATCCCCCAATTCCCTTGTATTCTCTAGATCATCCATTTCCATTCGGTTTTAGAGAAATAATAATAATGTAAGACAATAGTAACTACATTATGGATATTTCAGTTACATTTGACATTTTAGTTTTAGAACGCACTTTTATAACATAAGCTTACAAATGAAAGGAAGCCAACCAGCCCATTTTGCTCATTTGGTTGCAAGCATATTATTTATCTAAGGATCTTGCAAAACCGTTCTTTGAAGGAATTCTGGGAATGGGCTCTACTAACACGATGGGGCTGTTTGTTCCTTCAAGAAATGGCTGATTGACAGTTGTACCACTACAGGCAGGGAGGCAATGGCTGATCACACTTTCCTATAAAGAATACACTGTCAGTCATTCTCTCTCTATTCACAACACAAGCCCTACAGCACCCACAGCACTTACTGACAGCACTACAAGGTCCCAAGTGTCCAGCAAGTCACAGGGGTCACTGCTGCCCAGCAAGTCTGTCAGATGTAAACCTGCCAACCCCAGGGTTGTGCCACTTGGGATACATGTTACTCTCATCTAATGGTACAGGCTAGACATGGGCTATTAATGATTGTTGTGTGTCTTTAGTGCTTGAGTTACTCTGGAATCTCAACAGTTGTACTGTAAGTTTAACAGTTGCTGCAATTTTTCATTGGGAAGATGTGAGAAATGCAATACTGTACATCTTATTAAAATAACTATAGATAATACTGATTTATCCATTTATCTTTTATTTTCTTCTTTCACTGAAAAAAGCCTGACATTTTGGTTTTGCTTTTCAAATAAACTCCACTTTTATATAAAGACCAACTAAAATAATAAATGTTGTAATTAAGTGGAAAAAAAGATATCTAGCCAGGTACTGCCACTTTCATCTCAAGAAACTGTTTCAGTGCCTTCCACAAAATTGAGCAGATTTTGCTCTGTAGCATGAAAGCTTTGTGTCACTCTGTTAATGTTTTAGCAAGATTTTTACTGTAATGAAATTTCAATAATCACATTACAGGTTTAAGTGATAAGCAAAAATAATGTTGCCTCATTTTCTTCAATTTATTCCCTTACAAGATGCCATTTATGTGAACCAAATGAGATTATGACAACATCAAGTAGTTACTACAAAAAATAACTAACCCAAAGCACATGGATCCTTCCTCTGGCATCTTACTACCTTTTGTAGTTTGTTTCTAGTTTTCTGGAAATCTTTTATGCAAAATGTAATTTTAAATGACAAATAATGTCTTACTCTTAATCTGATCAGTCTCTAGTACCTAAAACTCTTCATATTATACAATCGTTTGATTTCCTTCTTCAGAACCATTCAGGGTGGATAGTTCTCTATTTTGTAAAATAGTCATTTGTGTGCCAAACTGTAAAAACATCAGAGGACTTTACACATCACACAATTTGTTAACAATCATGTGACAAGTTTAAAAGCAAAATGTATTTTTTCCACATCCTTTGAGGGATGTGAAATAAATTTACTTCCTCGCTTCAATTTTTGCTTCAAGATCCATTTTCAGAAATGACAATCAGCTTCTCTACATTAGATCTGCTCTAAACAAACTGGAACTTACTGCACGCAATCAAGGCAATTAATAATGTTCAAAGCAAGTATAGTATAACCTGGTGATCACCCAATATATACAAGAACTCATTAAATGATAACTGAAGGGGAATAATTAAACCTCTAATATGAATCCAGTAAACTAGAAATTGATTGCATTTACATGTAAAGGCATTTCCTTGAAGATATATTTAGGGGGTGATGTCAGGTTAGGTGCAGCGCAAAACAAATTAAGCTGCAAAATCCAAACTGCCTAGGGTCAAGACAATTATCTTGCACAGTGCTGTGTGCTAGCTTAATAGCCATGATAATTGTTCAACTCATATACAGTAGTTTAGGAGCCACAAATATGATAATGCAAATCATGGGGCTATTTAGTGGCCACTTTTACATTCCTGAGGTGAGGTTGTAGATCTGACCAGTAGAACAGTGTGGAGATTATAACAAACCTATTTACAATGACACAGGAAAGCCAGTACGGTCATTAAGCCACATGAAAGCAGAAATGCAGTGCTCGTTTGCCCACAGTCCTTGTGGCAAAAGTAACACAGCAGGAAAGAGAACTCTTTGGAAATGCCACCACAAATTTGGCTCTCAAAGCTCTATACAGTCCCTTGTGCTGGAGAGGGTCAATGCATTCCAGTGTGACCAGGAGGACTGCAGCACAGGTCAGGAAAAAGCAGCAGGACCTTCACCAGAGAACCAAAGCAAACGTGACAATGCAGCCCGGGTCTGCGTCAGGAACTGGGGAAGGGCAACACCAACGGCACAGCTGGCACCACTGGAGAGGCAAGTGGAGCAAACAATATGCATCCCCAGCAGCTGCTGAAGAGTGTGCCTTGTGGTCTGACTTGTCCAAAGCGCCATGCTCAGTTTAATGTGGAGTTAACGGTATAAGGTTACAGACCACAGAAGCCATTTGGGCCATCTCACCGGTTTTGGCCGTTAGTAAATAATTGATCCCAGGATCTCTTTCAGTTGTTTCTTGAAGGAAGCCAAAGTATCAGCTTCAACAACATAGTCCAGTAACCTGTATCATACTGGTGTAATTCTTTAGGGCCTGCCTTTCTTTATTTTATCAGTGCATATCTAAGCAGTTTTCACTTCTGCACATAATAACTTTTAACTAATATCATTATATATGGCAAACACAAAATAATAACGAAGGTGACTGGTTGCCTCTATGTAGGCTATGTCTGTCTATATCTTGTCTTGTGGCAGATCAACAAGATGTAATTTGAACTAGTGCCAACAAAAGCAGTAACAACATATATCATATGTACAGTAAATTAGCAAACAGAGCTCTCTACAGATGTGCAAAGTGGTGAAAAAATACAAAAAAAGAATATCACGGGTGTTCCTAGCTGAACTTGTATTACATGAGTTTCCTCATCCACAAAGCCTGACGAGGCAGAAAGACTTTCATCCACTGTTCAACAAATATGTTACAGATCAAGAACTGACCTGGTCAAAGGTTTACAGTACTTCAATTTCATATTACCACATTTGTATCCAGCTAATGACTGTATTAATAATGCACTGTTCATGCCACTATAACTGTATAAGAGATATGTTTTAACCTTGAGTTGATATGCATCATTCTAGAGCGCTACACTCCAACACATTGTGAAACTATTTCAGCAAACTCTTGAGCTGTTTCTGGTAATTCTAGGAAGACTAGGATCATGAGAGAATTTAAAGACAATTTCCCAAATCAGTCTCTTGACCTTGCTTATTTTAGGTGCTTACCCCACCCACATCGGCGTGTGCCTTTGATTAGTTAGTCCTGCAATAGTTTGCACTTTCGAAATGAAGGTGTAAATTATGCGGACCTGCCCAAGCACAAGGCAAAATCTTAACATCTCATATTCATGTTGGTTTCTCTTGCTTTTCCTGACCCCTGTGTTCTTCCATTTCACACTTTTCAAAGTAATTTTCACAGTTTAATGATGATGGAGTGCCAGTCTGATGGTAGCACAGGAAGCCGCGTTAGCCCAATCTACAGTATGTCATCTGCCGCTCTTTTTTGTAATAACAGGAGGTCCTCATTATTGGAGATTTTACCACCATTGTGGCTGCAATACAGCAGTTGTGCAGTCACAATTCACATTGACCTTCCCTTGCATCATCCTTTTAATCTTCTATAAACTAATCCTGAATCTATGGAAACACTTTGCGTGTGGTAATATTAATGAAAGTGTGATTAAATCACTGAATATGTCTTCATATTTTGTACCATTCTATATTATATGACCTTCCTCCTGTCACAATCGGAATCCGCTCTGGCCCTTACGTATTTTAGTTGATCATGTGCACCTGCCCTCTGTTTGTCCCTCCTTATTTAAGCCGGGTGCTCTCGCTACTCCTGGCCCTGCATTGGAAGACGAACGCCCAGAGGCCCACCTACCATCAAGTCACCCTATGTCCGTGGCTTGAAGGCATAGGTATCTTATCAGCATCCTGACCCAGCTGAGTCTGGTCTCGGAGCGCCTGGCCTCGTGACTCCATTTTTAACTTCCTTGTTCCTGGATCCTTGTCCCCATTCTTTGTTTTTATTCTTGTCTTCATCTTGGATGGACCTCCTGGTTTTTGGATATTGGATTGTGCCCTCGTTATTGTGCCCATCTGAATTAGATGGGTTCAGAGTTATCTTTTTTCAGGTGTGAAAGCAGTTAATTTTTTTTGGTCCACACCATAGAATTACAGTTAAACTAAACTGTATTCTTTGTTTCCAGTTACTAACAGGAATGTGAATTGTTAAGTTACTGTTAGTGCTCCCACAGAAAAAATGTGTATTTGAGAGATAAAACATTTTAAAATTTGATCAAATTAAATAATCTTATTTTAGGTTATTAATTTTGTGTAACACCTTTCACTGTTAAACATAATTTAGAATGCTGAAGTATTTGTTGTTTTTTGTATTTGTTAGAGATAACAGCCTTACATTTTTAATTAGCTAGTTAATTAATTGAATTAATTAATGTAGTTTTAGCATTTGCTGACATTTGTGGAATTCAGAAAAGTGTTGGAAAACAAACATTCAATTACAGGATTTTCATTTTTAACTTAATTTCAAAAGTATTTGTCTTTTGGGAATGTTTGTCCAATTTGTAGAGTTACAATAATTTGTGAGATCATGATCCTATATTTCTTAATACTATAGTGATGGTAATGGAAGTATCTCTGAATAAGAAATACAATACAAAAAATGAATTTCAATAGCAGCATAATCATAACTGAAATCATCTAATGCAGTTGATCACACATCACATCTATAGGATAATAAATAGACTACTGACTTCTTATTCAGTATATTTCTTATGTCTCTCATTTGACATCTGTTGTAGATACTGTAGGTAAAATAGTTATAGAAATACAACCTAGTAATGTTTTGATTCAAAATCTGTTTATTGGCTTCTTAGCTCAAATGCTAAACAGGATGACAGTATTAATGACATTTTGACGTGATAACATTATATTTGGAGAAAAAAAAACATAGAATAAGGTAAAATACAATTGTGTGGCATAATCAAAATTCATTGTTTGTGTTTTCATTATTGTTGTTAATGTCCTTGATTAGTTCATCAGCAAAATCACACTAATTTATTTAATAGTTACCTCGTTTGGAATTTCTTGTAATAATAACATACCAATCTTAACTACTGTACATTCCAGAGATCGACCAATTTCCAAAAGACAATTTTTGACGCATTTCAATATGGAAAAAATGACAAAAAACTAAAACCTCATGTTTCCTAAGTAACAGCTCAAAATGCTGGTTTGACTGAGTTTCATTATTCTTGTCTATTTTGGAATGATAGTATGCTTTTAAATCTTAATTGGGTGTTAAATTGATCAGAAAAGCTTAGCTAGATCCATAATCTTGATTTCTATCTGAATAACATAGATCAAGATGTTAGACATTTTTGCTTTCTTGCTTCTGCTCAAGCCTTTTATCTTTAATTCTCCCGCGTGGAACAGTGGCTCAGAAGAACTGACTAAGAAAAGAGCAGAGAACAATGAAGCTAATGCATTCTTCTGGTCTGGCAGCTTGGCCTTCTGTGTCATGCAGAGACTAATTCAGATGTGTATGTGTATGTCTTACACATTTACACATCACAGGTGAGGAACTGTTGAGAGAAAACAGGGCAAATCCATTTTGTTCCGGGTGCTTATTTTAATATGGCAGGGTTCTAAATTTCCTTCATTTTAAATACAGTAAACCTTCTGTTAAACAGAATTCACTTAAACAGACTGCAGGTTTAATGTGAAAAATCTGCTAAAGGGGAATTTTTTCTGTAAAATCAGAAATGCATTTGGCCAGAATAATGGTAGGCGAAAAGCTTGCGTTGGGTGTTTGTGGAAGAGCGCGGCCAGGGGGTTTCCATATGAACCGTAACCTCGTCTTTCAATAACCTGTAACCGTCTCTTCCCAGATAATTAACCCTCATTAACCCTCTTCTTACTTACAGGCGTCCCAACTCGGAAAAAAATTAACAGGGCAAAAATTAACACTACATAGGTTTAAATTTCAGGAATATCAACGATGCCCTATAGGGGAAGGTCAGTTGTGCATGATGAATAATGTGTTCCAGTGAGAGTATGCTTTACTGAGTTTTATACAATATATTGTACTTATGACACATGAAATAAAGAGCTTGCAAATGAATGTTAAAAAAAGCACAGAACAATGTTGACTGTGTTGTCAAAAGATTTTGAATATACATCTCATTTTCAGGTAATCGTGTTTTTCTTCTGATTTAATGGACACCCTTATTATTCTGTTAAACCAAGGATTACAGTATTATGTTGAATATAAAAACATATGACTGCAAATATTAACAAAATGTTGACTGAGACACACTACCGCTAATACAGTAAATTGACATACCGTATGTTGTATATTGCAATGTTTTAGACTGTTTTGCAGTCGACATTTGATGGTTCTTGTACTCCAAACCCTGCTCTGGACTGAAATGCACACTCATTTCAATACCATATTTACAGCATTTCTCAGCTGCTTGAAAATTCACCTAAAGAAGACACATTATTGAACTCGATCAATTTCAAAGAGCTTTCTGAATGGTTTTGATTGTTTTACAGTCGTATGTTTTGGTCTAATATTTTCAAATCAGATGACTAGAGAGCTTCAGAGACAGATTGCAGGATTACTCTGTTGAAACCCCAGTTAAGGTTAGAGTTAGCATTCCCACACTACGTAGACATTATTTATGCCCAGTGCTGGATTTTGGGGGCCAAGGAAACTTTAGGACCAGTGAAAATTTGCTCCTATTTTTTTCAGAGACTTTTGTCAGACTATGGTGTACAGTATATTGCAGCGATCACCGATTGTATTCCAAAACTGAGTCAGATCAAAATTTGTAAGAAAACGTGTTCTACTAAGTAACATTTTGCCATTTATCTTGCAACTAGATGAATAACTGGAGTCCATATTTAATGCCAGAGTATGCCAAACCCTACACTGGCCTACTCTGATGACTGGAGGGCTTCAGAGACAGAATGTAGGGTTGCTCTGTTGAAACCCCAGCTAGGGTTAGGGTTAGCATTCCCACACTACTTATGATGATGTAACTGCTCACAGAGCCTGAGATCTGGACTTTATCATATTTAACGACCCCATGTCCTGTTTCCTCTTGTCATTCATGTTCCCTGTGTGTGTGTGTGTGTGTGTGATGTCATGGGCACTGGGGACTGAAGCATGCTGTTAATAATAAAAAAACAAAATAATAAAAAGATTTTACTATTTTATTATTTTAAAGGTGGCTTCTTTACAGAATGACAACTGTTGGGCTTCACCCAGTAGGGTGAGAGAGATTGTGCAGAAGAACCACTGGTGGGCTAAAGAGGGTCTCCTCCGAATGCAAATCCCCGTCTTGCCAGACCTCTTTGGAAGACTAATAAGGAAGGACTTCCTGCCTGCCTTTGAGGAGTGCTTGGGAGAACAAGGGGGAGCTCAGAGTCAAAGGCCTCACCGCTAGCGTGACCGTCGCGGTTCCGCGTGGTCTCGTGCCCTCCGCTGCTGCACCCTGCCGGTTCGTCCCGCAGCACCTGGGGCCCGAACCCGGGTCTCCGGCATAACGCAACAGGGAACCAGCCACATGAGCTAAAGGAGACCTCCCCCGGCCAAGGTGGCTAAGGTCCCTGCTACAGTACATGCAAGAAGGGGTGATTATGTCACCGTGTCCGAACTAGCTCCACTACACTACTTCACCTTATCCACTGTCTTAATAACCGATTCCTGTAATAAACCTTTGGGTTTTAAGTGTGTCTGAAGTTTGAGTTACAATTTACATCACATCTAACACAAATAGCTTGTTTTTCAATGTTTTGTTTCACGTGCTATTTATACAGTGAGTACACTGTAAACCACAGGCTTTGTTATTTTAAAACACCTGCTGAAAAATAGGAAAAATATTTCGTGAACAAGTTGTTTAATTACTTGAAAGTTTGCACACACACGGTATTGCAAGTGTTCATGTCATAAGCTACTGCAAAGTGAAACACTCTTTTCATCTAACATTGGCACTGTCTGGTAGGCTTACTTGCTACATGCTCGTCTGTGTGACACATCTTGTATACTGTATGTTAATATATAAAAATACATGCATATGCAGTATTTGGCTATACTGTATGACATCCATGCAAAATATTATGTACTGCAGACATACATTATTTTTAAAACACACAGCACGGCTGTAGCTGTATTGCCTGTCTTAATTGGATTCTGCAATGAAGCTGCTTAGATGCACCAGCTCGGTGACAATACTTGTGACTGACACTTTTCGAAACAGTTTTAAAAATCTGCAGCAATCCCTATCTACGAAAGCTGAACTGAAGCATTCTGAGGCATTCTGACTACTCCAGGGTATCAGATAAGGAAACACAATTCTCAGAGAATTCTGAAGGAAGTAGAATTCGGTCACATCAGTCTAGTGCTTCGAGTTTTGATCCTGAGAAATATCTGATACTACTGTACCACCTTTTCACAGGAATGTTAAGCAAGGTTCATTTGGATTATTAATTCTCTGAAGAATATGATTGAAGATGTCACATTAAATAACATATGGTGCCATATTTCAAGTCATGTAAAGCAATGTAATATGTATGCAAACAATTCTGGCAAGATGACCAGAATTTTTTGCAAGATAACAGCTTAACTCCAACAACCTCAGTCAAGTCACTTCACATTTGTGCAACGAAAACCCCATCAGTGAAAACATTTATTAGTTTCACAGTATATACTGAAACATTTATTATAAATAGAATGGGCTTCTAATTGTAATGTTTACTTACAGTATATACAGTCCATATAGCATTTATATTATTATATTATTTATAAAATACCATTCTACACGAGCTACACGAATACCATTCTTCCTTATTATGTGGTAAGCTTACATGCCAAACATGGGAAAGTGTTCAATAATTAGTCTTTTTGCACAGCTGCTGTAATAAGCCAGGGCCGTACCCTGCGACTCTGAGCTCTCAGCCTAGTCATTTCAGCAGCAATCAGGCATGATGACACGGCACAAGGTGAATTACAAAACTCAATATTAAGGAAGTAAACAAGCACGATTTCTCAAAGGAGAAACATGAAGTTTTTATTATTATTATTTATTTGAACTACAGTATACAAGTTATAATCAGTCCTGTTTGATACCAGGATATCATGCCAAGTATGAAAAAAGAAAACAAAAGATCCTTTCCCTCTTGAATGACAATTATGTTATTTTGTGGTGGTGCTGGAGTGTTGTAATAATATGCAGCTGAGTCTTTTTATCTGTGCAGCTTGGCCACAGAGAATCAGTATATTTGACTGGATTCCCTGGGGTAGTTTCATAACATTGAGGCTTTGCTTCACTTCATTCCTCCAATAGAAAGAGAGACGAAGTTCCAGACAAGAAAATCAAGAAAAAAACAAAACAATAGAATGGAGACTAAATAACAACAGTCTTAGGATCAAGTATCACAACTTCAACAAAAGTTATCTTAATGAATAACACCTCAGAAATACAGTACAAAGAAACTATTTTGTTGCATTTAGGGATGTCTGGCTAAAAACATCAATTGAACCAGGGTGATGAAACTTCATGTACACTTAGAACAAAATATATTTCATAAGAACATCATAACCACATATAAACCTAAATAAAAAAATGCTTTAATGTTTCTCAGTTTCCCACTAATGGTGTTATATCTCATCCATCCTTGAAATGCAAAATAAGGAGACAAAAGCAAACCAATTATAACCCCTCAGCATAGTCCAATTCTGTGAAGTTCACACTTCCTTTTTTCATAAAAGAGAAAAGCAAAAAATCTGAACATCATTCATACAAGGTAGAATTAACCAAGTACTGACATTTCTTCATGTAAAAATAAACACATCACATTGTAGTATTGTATAGTTAGTCCTATTTTCTTAATCAGATTTAGTGTTTCTGGGGAAACATATTTCTAATTTACTGCTCAATCCTGAATTTTGTTTTACGCATTATTAATGGTTTGATCATCTCAAAATTCTGATACTGAAATGCATTTAAAATTAATAAGAATCTTGAAGCAAAGAACATTTCTTGTTTGGCGGATGAAGGAATTGTAACGGTGAGGCTGTAGACTCTTAAATATTTCCCATAAAATTCTACTTTCTATATTTATCTCTGTTGTACATTTGATTTTTTATCACCCTTTTGCAAAAACCAGCACTTAAAATCCAGAGGGGCTTCTGTGTGTCTCTGCCAGTAAACACAGTTCAGTCAGAATTCATGTTCATGTTAAACCCGAAAGACCTTGCATTTCCAGTCCAGCCCCAGCTGTCATCCTCAAGCTCTGACCAGGATTCCCCAGGTAGCAGTGTGAATGTGGTGGACTTCAGATACTGAGGGTATCCTGTGCTTTCTACATTGTAGTACACTGTTGAACTTGCTGGGTATCTTTGGCCTTTCCATGTCATCAGTGGGAGATGCACCCTTAGTCCGTTTATTGCAAAATCTACTGTAAGACACTATGTACTGTGATGAGCTCACAGCTCATCGAATGGTATGTGAGTTTGATAATGGATATGACTGAAGAGAGTGCTCATGATGTTCACTGTCCCTGTTTTCTCTGTTCTTGATATAGGGGTCACAGAGACAAGTTGAGCTGATCAGTAACTGGAAATTCCAAATTTGTATAGGTGAGAAAACCATATTTTTATTGTCTAATTTTATAAAGGCTAAATGTTTACCTTTGTCTTTAAGAAGGGTAGCAAGCCAACAACACAGGCACAACTCCCATCTCTTCCTGATTGTTTTGTAAATGTCCTAGATTTCACATATACCTTTCTAATAGGATTCTAATTGTTTGATTACGTGTCTGGAGAATTTAAGGAATGAGACTTCTGATTGGCAGATCGATAACCTAAATTGGCTACTGAAAGCAGCAATCAAGATGAAAAGGCCAGGGAAAGCAGGACAAATCAGTTCAAACTGATGGAACAGCTGACAACAACCTCTGGCTGCCCTTCCTTCAGGGAACAGTTGAAAAAATGCTGATAAAATTTTATTTTCCTCTTCTGCCTATGTACAGTACACTAGATTTCTGCACATTCTACCTTTCTGCAACTTGCATATTTAATATATTTCCTGCCTCTTTTCCCCATCTTCCTCATTCACTTACACTGGGCTTTGATCTAATACTGTACTTCAAAATAGAGGTTGAGTTGAGAAGAATTGTGTGCCTTTCATTCCTTAAGGTACACTACTGCTCCTTGTGTAGATTCTTTGTGATTTGTATCTGAACAGAACACTATTAAAAAACCATTCAGCATACCACAAAATCTTTTCAACAGACCTCCTGGCTTGCTTTTTTAAATGATGCTTTTTTAAATGACTGTAAAACGCACTACAAGCAAGGCAGGTATTAATCAAAAACATTACTGAATTAAATCATTATAGAAGCAAGAAAAGCATATTTAATAGTGTTCCTGCTGTCATGTAGCTTTTAATAAGATGGGGTGGATTTCTTTTCATCCAAGTTAATTTTCTCACGTGCATCTAAATTCATGTATTCATATAAAATAATTGTCACTTCCAAGTAGTTCTGTAATCGCTTAACTATAATTGTTTAATGTAAAAGACTAGAACTTGCAGGGAGTCCTGAAATAACAGGAGACAAAAGGAAAAAAAAACACTGAGGTGATTTATAAAAACAGGGTGTGCCAAAATTAGATATAAAGGATATTTTGAGTAGAGATATTTAGAGATCTACAATCATAAAACTGTAATGAAATTACAATCCAATTTAGAGATGAAACATAATTTTGTAGGCGCACATAATAAAAGATGTTCTGAATGAAGTTCCACAACTTTAAATATCAGCTTTGCATGCATCTAGTCAACAACTGAATAGCATAATCAATTTAAGAATATCTTCCTTTACCTTACATTTTTGTACCTCGATATTTTGTATCTTGATAAGATGTTTAAAAGGTTGTTTTTTTTCTACTCTTTCAGTTAAAATTGGAAAGACCTTCTTGTCATATTTGCTTCTTTGTGGTAAGCTTAGTTTTGGAGATCATTATCTAACAGTTTTCTTAGTTCTTACAAAGTTTCTTTTTTACCTGGGAAAAAGTGGAGCTACAGATATTTAATTTAAAACAGAGATGAGCATTTTTTATAAATAAGAGATACAAACTATCATCCTTTCTCTTGCAGAATGGTAAAGAATCTTAGAGCTTTGTTCACTAGGTATTTTGACAGCATGATTGCACATTTAATTAAGGATTTACATAAAACAACCAATAATGTGATACTTAAATGATGGTATTCTACAGTACAGGTTCTTTTTTTGTTGTTATGATCAAAATAAATGTTCAGTAGCTGTGGGGTATGCTTTTCTATAAATGTGCTGAGTAGCTTCAGTGGTTAAAAAATGTATAAAAATATCAAATTCTCAATACATCCTTCAGTGGACTCCAGCGCAGCATTCCTCTGGTGAGTGTTGGTGAGGTAGGCTCCGCTCATTGTTTGAGATTGAGCAGAGCATCAATAATATTCTAATCCCTGCTGAGGTAATGTCTTCCTGGAATCCGAGCAGCTCAGCTACCATCTGTCTTGTGGCAAACTTTTGTCAGGAAACAATAGAGAGGTAAAATCCTGGGCAATCATTCTTGTAGATCACACACCGTACAAACAAGTATAGGGGTCAGACTCACCCTGGCGCACCTGAATTAACACCTACTGTTATGTATGCCCTGTCACCTTTTGTTCTCTGCAAAAGATAGAGGACGTCCAGTGTTAAGGGAACTAATGAATTCCATCAAATCTTAGAAGTACTTCAAAAAGGTAGCAGCAAACGTCCTGCTTTTGTAATGAGCAATTTTATCAACTACCTATTAACACTCGGTGAAGGACATTATGAAGTGAGAGCGCTGGAGAAGAAAGACAATTAAAATGACAGTAGATTGCAATGACATACAATAATACAGATTTGACACAAAGCACAAAAATAAGGCATCCTTTTCTGGTAGTTTTGGCCTCCTGGCGTAATTCCAGCCTACTGAAGTAATGCAAAAGGACTCTGAGGAAACTGGACAAATCCATTGCTGTTGAGAACATTTTTATAGGGCTGATCTAATCCACATTAGATGTATATTAGATATATGCAGCAGATTATCTATAGGAAAAGAGTGGAAGCAAACCAACAGTGGTACAGATTTACGTGCAGTGGAGCTTTCAAAATAGTGAGAAGCAGGCTCCATCAGCAAAGTAGAACATTTTCTAATGACTTATTTACTATGGATTAGCGTACAGTCTGTAGAACAATATTATACCACATGTAATGAAGACCGTTAGTGTGCGGCTGCCTCTTTATTGATGCCACTATGATTCACTCGCATCAGATTTTTTTGAGACACAACAGCTAGGTGTACCTAGAGACTAACGAGATAATACAGGCGACCCACTCTTTATTTCACAGCCAGAGATCATTATAATAATGACAAAATAAAGACGTCTAAAGTTGTATGTCATTACTTGAAACCCTCATAATTAACCCTTCAAGAATTAGGCTAGTTTGTCAGGAAGTGGGTAATTAAGAGACACTTTTCAAAGTGACTATTTCATTGACCCTTGAAAGAAGTAACAAATGCATAGGCTAGCTCAGCAGATAAGATCTGGAACGAACGGTGTTCAACTCAGTTAGGCTACAAAAATATGGTGTTTCTTTTATGGAAAAATTAGAAATAAATTGAAAATATTTTGCTTAATAATGATCAGGAAGGATAATGGCACCCTCAGCAAATCTGTTTTAATCACAATCATTACTGACTTTTGATATATGTTTTCTCACGAATGCTTCTTCATACATTTTGTCACACGCATCCTGCCTCCACCTTATCTCCACCTTTGCAGCTGCTCCTTAGTAAACTCTTCTGTCTGAAGGGGGTTCACCCTGTAGCCAGGAAGCTACCCCTTAACCAAGTGGGATAAGCTAAAACGTATTACAGTTAATAAGTTAACTGTAACCATTGTTAATCATTATACTGTACCAAGACTCTTAAAGACACTTCAATAGTCACTTCCAATAGCAGTAACAATATCATTAGTTTGAGTATCAAACATTTTTAATATTGGCAAGTCATTTGGAGTTCAACGATTTCATTCATAAAAATTAATAAACACAAAATTTATAATTTTATTAGACTGCACCTTTAGGTAGGGATAAACCTAGAATGTATTTTAACTCTTTAACACTTGAACAGTTACATTCAGGGATTATTACATTTAGCAATTTGAAAAGAAAAAAATCCTATTTATTTTTACCCTGATGCATATTGTAGTATAATGGAAAAAAGTTTTGAAATGTTTTAAAACAAATAGAAGTAACTAAGGTGGCATTAATGTGACAGGTTCCTGGTTCACTTCTCCAAAAAGAATCCAGAACCAGTCCATTTGCAGTGGAATTTTAGAGTGTAAAATGTTTCTTTGATTTTATGCTCACAAACCTCTGAAACAACAAGCCTAACAGTCTGCTGTCCGCTTGAACGGTTGTGTTTTTTCCTCAGAATTTTGAATGTGCATAAGAATCACTCACACGCAAATTAAACAAGGTCAAAATGTTTCCTCCTTTTTAGCGCTTTTTCAATATCATCATGTCCTTGTCATGGACTCACCTGGTTGATGTCTCAAGAGTAAAGTACCGCTCTATCCTGATCCTTTTTACTAGAGAACACTCTGATGTACAGATCAGGCTGAATTTATACAGAGCTTACATGAGACGTAGGGATGAGATTGCTGTTGAAAGATAAGGACAAAAAGGCCTGTCTGTCGGTCCCTTTGTCTTAGCATTTTAAAAATAAACTGACCCTCTAAGGAAACCACCAATAGTTACAACCAATTCAAAAACCTATCAGATAAAAAAAAGGACACTTTGTGTAATTGGCATGCTGACATTTTATTGAACAGACATAAAATTCATTTTAATTGAATATGAGAATATACAGTATATGACTTTCAACCTCTGTTTATCACAAACCCACTGATTCACGGATATTTCCTGTTCCTTGGCATACTAAAAACCCCCTCCCTTTTTCACAGTCACTCAGGCTCTGACAACTATGCAGTGACAACACACTGTAGACTTTCTCAACCATGCCCTCACAACGCACTCTTTTTTTTCATTGACAGGGGACACCCAAAACATGTTATCGACAGTCCCCTCATCAACTCAAACAGGAACACCCTGGACTAACAACCACATTCCAGTGATGCTTCCTTACCACTCTAACATCCTTTCTATTCCCAGGACCATAAATGACAACTTCCATCCCACAGTAACCTGAACACTGGTGCCCTCTTTCCCGACTGTCCTTATCACCGACCACCTAATCTGAGCAAGGCACTTTCCCCTGCAACAGAACCCACTGCATCACCTGCATATAAGTATCCAATACCATGCCCATTAAATGCACCTCTGGACAATGCAGGTCACCCAAGTGACATTTTGCATTTCACATTAGTGAGACAGGAAGAACTTTGGCAGAACATTTCAGGGAACATGTCAATGCTGTTTCACCTCTAATTTCACCTCTAATGGCCATGATACTTCTGATCTCTCAGCCTGCGTCCTGACAGATGGGATTTAGAACTCCTGTTCCAGAAAGACATCCGAAACCAAAATTATCCTGAAACATCGGTTATACCTTCCCCCTTCTGTCAGCTGCAGACTCATCTCCTTCAAATCCTCTCTGTTCATTTGCAGATTTTGTTTCACGCCTCTCCTTCTGTTCTTCCTGAATTTGGACCCTCATTCTTATACCACTCATTCCATGGCCATTGGCTCCCTGCTCCCCCCTCTTCTTTGCTGCTCTCTGTTTTGTTCTCCTGTGCTTTATTTATCTGCTCGTTTACCTCTCTCCCTCACGCATGAAGAAGGCTTCACAGTCAAAATGTGTTTCATTTCTTTCTCACTTCCCTCTTGTTGATAAATTAATCTTCCTACTGTGAGAGAGAAAGTATTTCATTCTGTAATAATAAATGCACTTATGAAGTCAATCCCTTGAAAGATTTGAATTAATTTTAAATGTACAGGATACCCGCTACACAGTTTTATTGGATGTTATTTCAAAGATGAAACATGTTAAAATGTTATAATATGGAGTCGGAGTGAATTTCTGTTCCATTATTTTTACAAGTCCATTCCAACTCTCCGGAGCCAGTGTAACTTGCCATGATGTCATATTTGAGCATAGAATCCACACTTCTTCATTTCCAAATGATTACAAACTTAACCTTGGTCTTTAGCACTGGGATGTACTCCACAGCATTTGAGTTAACCTCAGTAACCCACATCTACACATTAAACACATTTTGCTCCACAAAGCTTTAAAGCATACTGTAAGTAATCTAGTGTTTTGTTTCCCCAAACAATAGTGGTTCTTCATAAATGTCACTAAATATTGTTTCAAAATAGAAACCTACTGACCTGAGGAAAGTTTGGGAATTCCACACTCAAATCAAAAACAATATATCAGTTACTTTAATCAACAGGCTTTACCTTCAGTATAAAAACATAATCTACCTTCAGGTTTCTACCAAACACAAAACCTTTTTCCCTCATCCATCACAATTCCACTTCTAAAATAAGGTCTTTTCCTGTTTCTCATTTCATATTCCCAATGTATACAGTCACATTATGCAATAGTGTGTTAACAGTTTTCACTATAGTAAAAACGTTTACAAAGAATGTATAAAACTACAATATATTTTAATCCTATTAAATTAAATATTAATTAACGCTTATAAAATATGCAAAATATGTTTCAAATTCAATTTAAGCATGACAAGTTCAAATATTTCATATGAGAAAATCATACCTTATTATAGTGTTCTTTGGAATGCAACGGATTGTGTACTGTGTACGGTTTGAAAGTTAATGTGTAAACAGATGGTTTCATTTCCCTTTTATTTCCTTGAAACTCAAAATATTTTGCATCAAAGATTGTGCATGTGCTTTCAAAAAACTCATGTGAAGAAACACATGAGAAAAAATGTAAACTTGGAGGCCTCCCAGTTTTTGAAAATTAAACATCTGTGATATGTTATAGCATTTTTTGTCATTTTAGTTTCCCTACACTTTAGGGATGTGAACTTGATAAATTAGATATAATTATAATCTGTAGCTAAACCCGCTGAAAATTCACAAGGTTGAGCTGTCTTCAATATTTCATATTTTCGTTCCGACATACAAATATATTGTTTGATAAATGAAACTATAACAATCTGACAAAGATGGTTAGATTAAACACAACAGTATAACGGACTGAGATGGGTAAGGTACCTTGCTTTTCTGTACAGGATCTGATCATGATTTCTTTTTGAAACAACCATTTCTTTTTCGTAATAAAAAAATACGATTTTCAAAAATTCATGTGCATTTTATTAATGGTTGGATTTTGCAGATGGCTTTGTAATTTATGTGACTATAATAATACTGAGAGACATTAAAAACACAATAAATGAGTATTGGAACGGTTATGGCACCTGAGCACATGCTGCTCCAGCCTATAAAAATCGATACCAGAAGTGAGCTGTCCACTAACTTGGAAAAATCCTTTAGTCGGAGTTTATTCTCTTAAAAACAATAACAGTCTAAACATTACAATAATGATATCCAATACACAATAAACACACCCTGGCTGACTCGCTAGTCCATCACATGTATTGTGTCATGTGTGTCACGTGGAGACACAAACATGCACATACTCATACCAGAGCAGGAAGTCTTTGGACTGTGGGAGGAAACCAATGTGTAGCAGCAAGATGTGTTATTTCACTTAGAAATCAGTGATTTTACAATTTTAAATATTTTTTCTGTGCCGGACCAAGCAGCTTGGGCCCATGTGTAAATAAAGAGGAATGTGGCCCACTTGATAGCAGGCATCGTAAAACTGTGTCCAATAATGAACTATCTAATTTTGGAGTGTCTGGGGACCTGAGGTCTACATCTCTGTTATTTATGGATGATGTTCTCCTAGCCTCATATGACCATAATCTCTGGGGCACTGGAGAGTGGATTGCTCTCTCCAGCAGAGGGAGTTTAAGAATCCTGGGGGTCTTGCTTACAAGTGAGGGTAGAGGGGATTCTGAGATTGACCAGTGGATTGGTACAGAGGCTGCAGTAGTTTGGATGGCTGAACTGAACCATGGCGGTGAAGCGCGAGCTGAGCTGTCAGACAGAGCTCTTAGTTTTCCGGGCAATCCACATCTCCACCCTCGCCTGTGGTGATGAGCTTTGAGTAGTGACTGAAAGAATGACTTCCAACAACGTTAGTTAAACTGGTACTAGTATCAGTTATAAATGTAGAAACTTCAAACTGTGCTTTTTATTTAATATGCTGTTTTGTGTTACCATACAGTTTTTGGGGTGGGGTTTCTTTCACTTTCTGTATGGTCTTTTGCCAGGGTGTATTTGCAATACAATGCTTCAGTGGAAGACTACTTTGTACTGTATTTGACACACTTTACCGTAAATGCCCACTCTTTACTCGATCCCTGCCAGCTGTGATTTGGCTGCTTTGTTCAATATGAGGCGGAAGCCTGAGGGTGTTTCAGAGTAAGATCAATTTACTGAGGTCTAACTATCTTCACCTGTGGAGAACGTAAGACGTACACTATTATACATGAAAGAGAACACCGTATTTACTGTGAACAAAGTATTATGAGTCCCAAGGATGAAGAAGTGCCCGAAAACAAAGGCAGGGTTCTTTCAACTTTAGCAAAAAGCCTTCAAGGTAACTGAATGCATAGTGGATGAGTGGATGCATAATAAGTTAGCTGCTATTTCAGGACATGATGTCCACAGGCCTAAAGATATTCTAATTTAGCACTGACATTTGTATTAAGGCATACATGTAAATATCACTTAAATATAGAATCCATTTTTGTGTAATCAATCTATATCTTGAACAAAAGTGACAAAAACGTGACACATTCCAGGGCATACCAGAGAGCACGAATACAGACTAAAGCTTTAGGTATGGAGAATACCTGTAGGAACAATGTTTTTCTGATATACTTATCATTATCACACTAAAAGCAGAGAAACAGTACTCCTAATCACAACCAACAACATCTTGTTTAGCTTGCAAAAGCAGTCCCTTGACATGAGCCTGCTTTCACCATCCCTTAGAGAGACATAACACATTCTCAGTATTGTCAGAATTCATCAGCTTTGCAGCAGCATTATTAATGAGAATCGGTTTGCAATTGTTGCTGTATATAGTTCAACACTATGTTTAGTGGTTTAATATAGTCAGAAGATCTTGCCCTGAGTGGTCTTTGTTGTTTCAGGTGTCTAGAGAGCAGCTTTAATGTTTGAATGATTTAAAGAGAAAGTGGGTATTTATACACAGGTTGACTGCAGGCATTTATATGAGCTGGAAGCAGAGCATTCTGCTGCAGCTGTTTACAACAAGGATTTTCTTTAAATAGGTTAAACTCTGTTGGTTAGATTTTGGCTAAGACCGAAAGAGAAGTCAGAAAGGACGAAACATGGTTCACTCTACCCATGTTTACTCCTTGGTTAGGAGTGATGGTACTGTACATTCCCAAGAGGTTAGCAGGAACAGGTTGTTTGTGGCTGGTGGTTGAAGAAGTAAAAACTGAACAGTCCAGTTTGAGAAGGAGACAACGGCAAACCCGAGTGCTGCTGTGCCAGATGTACTGTACCAGTGCTGGTCATTGAGAAACATCCCTGGCCCAACAGGGTCACCCGGGCAGGTTGAAGGTTGAAGAAGTAAAAGGGAGAGCAGAGACCAGGGCACAGTTCCTGAGAGGGGAAGGTTTAAGGTTTACAAATTCCAGAGGGGTTTGAGGGCTGGCTCAGTGAAAATGAAAATGCCACGTAAGGCATTAATTCCCTAATTAAAAAAGTGGCAGCAGCTAGGAAATCTTGTGTTGCCTTGGTAAAAGGCAACAACTGGAGGTAGGAAGGAATAGCTCCTGGAAGACAGCTAGTGGAAAGGAAGCCCTGTGTCAGTGCGAGAACTAAGACATTTTCAAGAAAGGAAAAATATGGTTATCAGTTATACTGGAGGGGTCTTTCAGGGAGAAAACGAATACTGCCCCAGCACCCTCTGACAGGGTATCACAGTTCTAGTGGCAGCATGACTCCGCGCCTTCAGGACAGGAGACTGATGAGAGGGGACCCAAGGTACACAGTCATGATCACACATCTCATTCACAATTCAGTGGGAGGACACAAAGCAGGCAATGTGTGGGTGAGGAGGGAGTTCATTCACATTTGCTCCTAACTGTTTTAATCTTACTTGCTAGTATAAAATGCACTGTAGCCATTCCCATACAAATAGAAAAAAATCTGTGATCAGATGATCACATTTATCTACTGACTTCTCAGTAACATATGCAACGTTGTGGTGGGATGCACTGCCACTGTAGAGGAATATAAGTAAATAGATGTGTTTGTAAGAACACCTGTTCTGTTTGCGAAAATACACATAACCCTCCGAGTTAATACTTAATACAGCACTGAGTTAATACATGCTGGCCTTTGCCTTAAGGAAGGACAATGCTCACATTGTGTGCAGAAGATTGATTGTCGGTATTAACAAATCTCAGGAGATGGGTTAGCAGAGACATCTTCCCATGGATTGGTTCAAGACAGATGACACATACCCTGTAAGATATATTTGGTTACTGGCCAAGTTATGGAAGAGAATTGTATACGTGTGAAATGCAGTAAAAGTAGAATAGTAGAAATGCCTTTTGCTGAGTCTTGAAGTTATACAGTAACTTCTTAGATCACCAGGTGGCACAGTCCTAACGACTCACATAACCACACTAAGGCGAGCCAAGACATTGACCATCCAACAACTCCTGCTAAAGCATTCCCAGAAATCCACTTCTTGAAACTACCTCGTACAGACTCTTTTCCAAGAGCAGGGGTCAGTGCTATTCAGCAGCTCAAAGTTTCTGTCTTGCATAAACAGGTAGCGCTACAAAAAAAAATTATCCATATTCATACAGTATATTGGGACTGTCATGTAAAATGCCAACATAAAACAATTCCTTTCTAGAAATTGGTTCTATTTGCTCAGGTCAAGCCTATGTTTGAACAATATTTCATTTTCATTTCATGTAGGATTTTTTTTACATAAACAATTGTGCTTTATGATTAAAAGACTTTTCAACCCCTAAACGTTTCAGTCCAAACAAAATGAGTATTTATGCAACAAAAGTCATAAAGAATAGCTCCTCATTATTTTAGTCAAAATATATTCATAACAACTAAGTGATCTGTACGTTCTACGCCACTGTAATGATCATTCTCAGCCCACAGCAAATTTTCTTCAGCAATGACTCTTAGGTTTTAGAAATGTTACTCTGATTCATTTGAGGGTTTTGATGAGTGCTCTTGCATAGAAGAGGATAAAAAGAGCAGCTGAATGTGACAGAATTCTGTGAGTTCCACCACCTAAACAGCTTTAAACTCAGCAGCATTCACAGGTACAAAGATAGCTTTAGAGACTGATTGTTGTGCGTGGGTGACCAAATCCAAACTAAAAACTACTCATCGGCCCTTGAGTAATACCCAAGAAAGTGCTTTATTATTAACCAGTCGGATTTCATTTGTGCAGTCTATCACTGCAACTTCCCCAACCAAATCAAATGGTACATGCGACATGAAATCAAAAGCTCATTTCCTAGGAGGATAGCAGTTGTTCTTGGAAAAGCTTTCAAAGGACAAAAGGCTAACAAGAAATAGTGCCCAAAACTAGCCCCTTTAGCCAGCTCTGCCCCGGGTCCTGTCACAATACATAATGGGTTACAGATATTATTCTAACAATGACTGAAGTATTTGAAAGCAACATTTTTGACCCAAGAAATACCTTTCCTGACTTTTAACATTGAGAGTGAAATTAAAATATAACGCCAACAACAAAAAATATGCTTATGTGGTAAATAATACACTATTTTTATCTTTCCCTGTGTTTTGGCTATATCTATATCTGTCAAAGATCCACACTATAAATAGGCCTCTGCAGATAAACACAATAAGCGCTCTGATTTTGTTTATTTAGAGCAAAGGCATTTTATCCAAAATTTCATTTTCAAAATTCAAAACAGAAAAGTTTCTTGGTTAAGCTATCTATTATGAGACCGCATTGTGATCATGATATTCTCAGAGCATGTTTAATTTACTTGTCCTACTTTATTTTCCTTTTAATAGAAATTGAAAAGCCAGAGAACTGAGATGTTCCTGTTCTCCATCTATTTTTTCCAGCTCAAACTGCATTTAGTTATGCCATCCCAGTTATGCCCAATATTGCTTTTCTGTCATAAACTGCCACTCAAATTGAAGAAAAATTCTATAATTGTCATGACTATTACAGCTTGTCAAGGGGTAATACAAGCTAAATCAATTTTCACCATCATCAAATTACATCAAGACAAAAATGACTTCATGAAATAAAGATATCGAGGATTGAAAGTGGGTTCTGAAGGGTTGATATTTTGAATTGAGTCTTCAGCTTTTTTATCTACTTTCATCTCATTTCCAAGATACTGATATTTACCATACCATCAAGCAATTTGTTTCTTACTGTATTTTACTGTGGCAGTGAAATCTGATAAGCTGGGTTAAAAAGAATACAGCATTACAGAACTCTAATTTAAATGGTTCCGAAAAAGCATGGCTTGAATATACAGTACTGTGTATATATAAACTGATTCTTAAGTGAGGTTTGCCTGGAGATAACCTGTTATGATACGGTTGTCTTTGTCTCATGGCCAAGAGTACTTTATACATGTACTGTCACCTGATGTAAAATATCTGTCAATTTAAGATTTATTTATATCTCGGAGACTAAATATTGAAGATGACTGGTCTTTTGTCTACATTGTTGATGTTGTTTTTTGTACAGTTTTTATAGATGTTATCTTAACCAACAAAATAAGGCATGTAGCTCCTTTATCAAACATGGGCAAAACAACGATACAGTAACCACTCAGAATTTTGTGATTGCAATATTTAGTGTTTACTGTGTGATGAAAGCCCTACTGTGATAAACAACTTGTTAAATGCTGCAGAGGCTGTTATGTTATCGGGTCAGAAACAAATCCATCCTACTTTACAAAAATTTCAGAAGGTGAGGAACACCCTTATTTCTTAACTGTAATTACTGCAATGGATCCTTCATGCTAGGCTGGAACAATACAGAGAGGAAATACAGGAAGAGTTACCAAAATGGTTAGCCTAAGATATACTACAGTAGGTATCATTTTTGTTATGACCTCTTATTACCTGGCCAATTAGTGTCTTTTTAAGTGAATTGTTTTGTTCTTTTTTGTTTTTCCTCTACAAATACGATAGAAAATAATACTAAGGGATCAGCGTTGTTTTTTACTTATTTGTTTGCTTAATGAATCTGTTCTTGATTGCTGACATGATGACTTCATCCAGCATATTCTATATTTTTTTGAATGTATTGGACTGCACTTCACTATGCAGCCTAACTATGACCCAAAATGTACAGTCAGTGCAACCAAGGAATCTAGAGAAAATATTAAATCTTAAGACTGGCCAGTTCTCCAGATTTAAATCCAATTGTGCATGCATTTAACATGCTGAAAGAAAAACTGAAATCAGAACACTCCAATAATAGGCACAACCTCAAATTGAATTCAGCAAGGCATCTCAAATAATTGCACAAAGAGTTTGGATTGCAGACATCTTTGAGTTATTTCTTCAAAGGGATATACAAGGGATATACTGACTTTTACACTGTGAAAGGTCTTTAAAGATAAGGTGACCTAATACTAACTCACTTGAACACTTGAAAGCACAGGGATGAATACAAATGTATGTTTTTCTAACATAATGAAATGCAAATACAGGTGTCACACAATGGCCTGAGGAAGGCCAGAGTAGGCCTGTTTTATAAAAGAATGGCTCCACTGCATAGCACTCAAGTAAAATAAGTGCAGTTCATTTACAGTGCTCCCAGTCCCCCACACCAGAAAAACAAAACCCCAAAAAGGAACAAAAATAATTCTTCACATAAAGACAAATCCTCATTTCCTTATTGCTTTCTCTCTGATTTAAGTCACACTACCTGACTCAACAACAACAACCCCCCCCCTAAACAGCATAAAAGCCCCTCCACCTCTGGAACAAACCATTTCTCCAATTCAAAAATATTGTATCTTCACATGAAGCAAAAAATGACACGGAGGCGGGTGTGGAACAATGAACTATATATTAAAGTGAACTTTGCTGGTACAGAACATTACACTACTGATCCGACCTCTCATTCTCACGCTAGCCCCCCTCAACTGACCTCAAGCTCCCCGGTTCTTCACGGTTTTCTCCTTTGCTTTCTGGCACCAAAACTATAACAGCTGGGTGACTCCTACAACTTAGGAAAATGGGGTAGACCCATCTGATGGACTATTACTTGTAATTATTTATATTTACATCACTTTACTACAATAATAATTTAACAAATTATACATTCATAATAAATTCCTTTCTAACAAAAGAACATCACATTACTTAATAACACAGTTCTTGTGATCCTGGTTCAAATAAATAATACAGAAAATAAACAATACAAACAATAACACTCCCCTCTCTGGGAACTGGGGTTAGGTTTGGCCTTCTGAGGCCACCATAGGCTGACCCACCCCAGAAGTACCAACAACAAACAGTGAGTATCTTCCATTTTGAGAGCCTTCTCCATTCACACCACAATACCTGTGTTTAAGTATGTGAAATGAAGTAATAGCAGTTACTAGTCAAGCCCTGAGTGTGCACCCTCAGGAACTTATCTAGCAATCGATCAACAGAAGGTTAATGAATAGTGTATTTCCCATCTACTTGTACCCCGTGACAGGCTCCTCTGTCACAACAGGCTTACCCAAATATAAAATACATATTATATTGTACTTATCTTTTATATGAATCTCTTAATCACAAATACAACTTGCTTGACTGTAAAGCTAAAATAAGGATTGATTTTGTTGTCCCAGTGCATTTAGAGGACATTGCATGCTTGTGAATTTCTTTATTTATTGTTATATACTGTAGAATTCAGGCATTAGGCAAGATGGCAAGGACAGTACTTCCAAATCCAATTCAACACTCAAGTTTGTTAACTTTTACAAGAAGTTTTGAATCACTCAGTTTCCTGCTGAGCAGATTTCTGCATACTGTACCTTCCTTTATGCTTTGTCGATACGTATTTTAATGGAGATAAAGTCAGGAACAACTCCATAACTACATTCAGCTGGATGAGATTAATTCTGCATTTTTTAAATTTTAAAGTTTTTCCATTTGTAATTTCTAAAATTATATAAGAACAATTCTTGAAATGAAAATAGAAATACAAAGGGATACCTGATAATGGGCAAAAGTGTTTTAAATTCATTGTTTAAATTTTAATTCCTAAGTAAGAATACTGAAAAGCAAGCACAAAGCACAACCTACAGTAACACAAAGCCCTGTGAGAATGAGTGTTTAGAAAACTAAACCTCTAAGTAAATCTTCAAGTAAACCTTTAAGCTTCGGGATGCTTATCATCCTAATTATAAATTTAATCAACTAAAGAGTACCCGCTTGACTTTGATGTTTTAGTGTTAGATAAAGCCAAGAAGTGTTCAATAGTAAACAATGCTTCATTTTGAAAAATACCATTAAAATGACATGGTTCTTAACGTAGGCAGACATTTATGAGGCTTTTACTTTTGGCTCAATTATTTTACAAGCATTTCATCTGCCAGTGAATCCAATTTCCCCAAAAAACACACAAGAAAAAAATAATATCTTTCTGTGTTGCTGGATGAGATTGCCAACCTGTGCAATGCAGTTAAGCAAGTGTCCTGTTCCCTGACACTACTGGCTACTTAGTGGAACAACAGTCAATTTGTTTTCAATAATTTAACCCTGCAAAACAGGAGAGGAGTCAACATAAGGAGATGTGTTAAAACACAATCACCCAAACTGTCCAGAACAAGCTGATTGAATTTTTCTGAATAGAATCATTTTGAAATCGAGTTACACAACATGCATTGCAGTCAGGAAACACCTCAGGCAGGACGCCAAGAACTACCTCTAGAGACAAGCAACAGCTTTAAGGTGGAGAGGAGGCATGGGGAGGGAACAACAAAGTGAGAGATGAGAGGTACTGTACTTCGTTTTGTTTTGATTGACTCTGAATTGGTATGAGTATCTGGCCTTAAGTTTCTTTTCCTGATTATCATTATCAATGACATTTTCATTTCAACAGTCAGATACCTAATTTGGCACATGCATATTATTATTTATATAACAAAGACTGAGCAGACAGGACAACTGTGTTGTGCTTCAGTAACAAAGATCTCCTAATTGCTGTCAGCATAACTCAAGTCAGACTGTCTGTGAGAGGAACTGCCCAAAGAACAAGATACTCCATTTCAACAAACGTCACATTTATCTGATCTGCCAGCAGACTGCAGTGGCTACAACGTAAGAAATTCCAAGAAGAAATAACCCACATATAAACCAAATGACTGCAGCATGCAGAATCCATGAAAATGATCTGCACATTCAGAGGTTATCCAGGGGTAACACCTCAACAGCTGAGAGATTAAATCTCAATTTTCTGGGGGTTTGAAAAAAACATCTGAAGTGGAAGCACAGAAGGTGGTAAAGTGTTATATACACAGATGAATGCCATTTTGCCCTTAGCAGGCCTGACTGAAAATGTGTATGGAGATGTAGTGAATATTATACAGTGTTGTCTTCCTCAGATCAACTGATAGGGCAGTAGATGTGTGATAATGTGAGTAGGATTCTCTTTTGACATCAGAACACATCATACAGTATGTAAATAAAAGTACTAATAATAAAAGAGCTAATACTCTGAGATACATTAAGTTTCTGCAAGCCACCCCAGAAATGTTGATTTTCTAGCAGGACAATGCCAGACCACATAGAACTAGGTGTGCAATGACACAACTTTAAGAAAACAATCTCAAGGTCATGGCCAGTCTTTTCTCCTGCGATGATTCCAATAGACCATCTTTGGAAATAGCTCACCAGTATCATCAACAAGAAATTCAATTCAGTTTTATTTTTACACAAAGCAGCTTTACAGATTTCTAGGCCCGAATCTCCAGTGAAATGACCCGTACACACAAAAATACTCTACCAGACTGCAGCTGTACAGGAACAGTGGTGGATTCGCACAGGAACAGCCCACAGTAGCCTATCCAAGGTCTGATCAGATTACTGCCACAACTGTGTTAAAGAATACAGAGGCTATTCCTGATTCTACATTTTTAATGGCCTCATTTTGATAGCACATCTTTCATACTTGAATCTCAGTAAGGACGCTTAGAATATTTGATTTAAATTCATTAAACCTACTGTAGGTATTCCATTTGGGGCAGTGCGGTGGCTCTGTGGCTAAGGATCTGTGCCTTTGGCTGGAAGGTTGCCAGTTTGTATCCCGTGGCCGGCAGAGGAATCCTACTCCATTGAGCCAACTGCTCCAGGAGTGCTGTATAAATGGCTGACCCTGCGCTCTGACCCCAAGCTTCTCTCCCTTTCTGTGTGTCTCATGGAGAGCAAGTTGGGGTATGCGAAAAAGACTAATTCCTAATACAAGAAATTGTATATGGCCAATACAAATATTTTCTTACATTTATTTTGCATGTCCGTATATAAACCACACAAAACCATTTTGAAATTCTGTTAAAGAAATTAAAGTCAGAGTCGGTAGGACTCACATACAGTATAAGCTTGCTTTAAGGGCACATTCATCCTTGACTTTTTCTGTAAGAGAGAGAAATGTTGGATGTAAGCATAGCAAGAAGAATACAGATCTGGAGACCAGGGATGTGTATGTTTTGAAGGAGAAACTCTTCATTGGTAGAGAGATGTTTATGATGCAAATTCCACAATTGAATGATATGAGCATCTTTTTTGTAGATAATAAAGTTCATTGCTTGCTGAAACGTTTGATCACTCAGCTCTGAAAATAAGGCATCTACAAATTATAATCCAAATTAAATTAAATCATTTATATATTATATGTGGCAAACAAAGCTTATCTGAGGGCAATGAACTGATATGCAATGGATATCCACTTAAATATAGGATGAATCAGAGCTTGGTAGCATTAAACGTCAGTAGAAAATCCTAATTATAAAGAAAATGCAACTGGAAAATCAGGTTCAGAATCAAAGCTTCATATAAAATACTGAGCAAACATAACATATGATGTATTTCTTTCACACTATTGTTTACTTTAATACAATCTCAGAACAGTACAACATACTGTAGCACTAGCCAGAAAGTGTGAGTTTCATATGGAATTCCTAAAATTTAAGTAACATTTTTTATTAATAACTGTCAGTGGTGTGTTCATAATGAATAATGCCCTGATCCTAAAACCCCTGATTAAAACAGTTCATTTAAAGGTCATAGCACAGAATAGAATAGTACTGTAGAGAGGGAAGCAGATGTGCTTCATTTTGGTTCAGTAAGTAGACTGAATGTAGCTAATGAAAGTTACTAAATGAAATATTAGCAGCTGTAATGTAAATTAGGAACAGTAGACAACATAATGTACTGTAACAAAAGCTTCAAATGGTGTTTGAAAACTAAGCCATCAGATATCAGTGTATTCTCTGTGACCAACTTGGGTAGCTCAAGTTAACTAAGAGGCAGTCAAATAAGAAAGCAGAGTGATGAACACTGATGGGGGGGTGATATCTGGCATTCTATTAACAATCAGTAATAATGGAAAAAAACAGAATGCCAAAGAGTAATTGGCTGAGAAGCAGAAGCCATCCGAGAAACGAATCAGATGAAACAGCAGCAGCGCCTGCCAGGAACGCCAAAGAGCAGAGGAAAAGCAGGGCTGGGCAAAAGAAAGGAATAAGACAAAACAAGTTAGAAGATGAAAAGAAAGGAACCGAACGCACCAAAAAGTTGCCTGGGTCACATGCCCAGACACCTAATTTTGTTTTGTTTCTCCTCTGGTGTCTGTCCTCCTTGGTTGCAATTTCCTTCATCTTTTCCACCCTTCAGCCCCTCACTCCAGTGGCTGTGAAGTGACTCAGCTGCAGTGAGGGCGGTGCAGTGGCTCTGTGCCTTAAGAGCTGTGCCTGTGGCTGGAAGGTTGCTGGTTCGAATCCTGTGGCTGGCAGAGGAATCCTACTCTGTTGGGCTCCTGAGCAAGGCCCTTAACCCCAGCTGCTCCAGGGGTGCCATATAAATGTCTGACCCCAAGCTTCTCTCCTTGTCTGTGTGTCTCATGGAGAGCAAGTTGGGGTATGCAAAAAGAGCAGATTGCAGGTGAAACCATTCACAGGTCACCACACCTGCTTTGTGCCTTAACCCATTAGATAATGTATATTAATAGAACAGTAAATACTTGCCATAGATACAATGTTTCCCAGACCTTCAGTTTGCTGATTTTTCCATATTTGAACCACAGTGTGTTAAAACCCCCTGACATTGCAATCACACGTCTTCGTCATGTTTTTCCAGCTTAATTCTATCATCCAGTCTTACTTTTAGTTGTCACTCTGTGCTTCATCTTCATCCATCTGTTGCCTATAGTTCATGCAAGGTGTCTGGCAGTTTTCCATTTACCTCCTACTATTCAATCAAGCCAGTGACTTGCCTTTCGCCCATATTCAGCAGATAGTTATTCTCTTTGTTTCTGCAATGCCTTGTATGCACTGTTCTGTATTTTACTCAAAATACAGTACATGCAGTTTCAGCACTTGGCACATCAATTTTGTAGATATGCTTGCCAATTTTTCCCCTTAATTGTGTTCAATTTTAATTATTAATCTTTCAACAAGCAAATGAGCAAGATGGGCCAAAAGGCTTCCTCTGCATCTGACTTCTTATGTCTCAATGTTTGTAACTGAGATTCTGATAAATCTAGTCTCTACAGCAAATTCTTATTGAAGTAACATATTCACAGTAAATCTGATAGCTGCAAGCATCTTGCATAACCTAACCAATAGAAATTAGCTTTGGTATACACATTTACACTGTGGGAAAATGAAGATAAAAAAGGATTCACATTCTGATTTGCATAAGCAGCATTAGACACACATGCATGCACATAAAATATACATAATACTTATTTAAGAAACTTGTAAATTTAGTTCAGTGGATTTAAGTCACATTATCTCCTTGTTTCCAGACTGTGAGGAGCTGACAGTGACACAAATAGAGCCCTGGATTTCAGCATTATAACTGAGCACATTGCTAATTTTCTACATGAAATGTGCATTCATGCATTCACCCTATTGCATCAGCTTTTTGTCCCAAACAGTTGCCGCATCAGCTCGTCACATCTCACTTTAAGACTTATCTAAGCATGTTAAGTACTAAGCTGTATAACATGTAGACACAAGCCTACCACAAAGCTTTACTTTGATATATATAATGTAAAACAAAAGTAAAAATTATAGTAAAGTAAATCCTGACAAATCAGTAACTGTACAATATACACAAAAAAATAGTACAATAATTATTTCTACTCTAAAGATTATGGCTCATACATTCTACATACTGATAATATAAAGGCAGGGATGTGACAGGAATTTATGCACAGTCCTACAACACCGGTTTAAAAAAATGAGACTCAGTTATCTAAAAATATGCTGCTATCTTGCATGAGAAGGTTATAAACAAGTGGGAGCCCATCAGCCCATCATGTTTGTTTGATTGCTACAGTAGTAGATAATTGATATGAGAATCTCATCCAGCTGCTTATCAACCAGGTTTTCAGCTTCAACATACAGTAGCTAGGTTGCTTGTTCCTG
Source organism: Lepisosteus oculatus (assembly GCF_040954835.1). NCBI lineage: Eukaryota > Metazoa > Chordata > Actinopteri > Semionotiformes > Lepisosteidae > Lepisosteus > Lepisosteus oculatus. The sequence goes on along the minus strand of NC_090705.1, from coordinate 5,829,328 downwards.
GATTCCCACAACACATTGTGTAAAAAAGTGCCTTTGTTCTCCATTACCTCCCAATGTGCATTGTATAATTTCTATGTGCTCTTCTTTTGACTTCATCTAGGGTTGTAATATTTTTGTAGCATAGTGACCAAAATAGTATAGAATATATGAAATGATCTCTTACTAGTGTATTGTACTATTTTATATAACATCTGATGACTTAAATTCTACACTTTTACCTAAATATCTTAATATTGTTTGTCATTTTTATACCTTCCCCACATTTTCTGGAAGATCTAAATGACACCTCAACATAAACACCTACGTCTTTTTCATAAGTAGCTTAAAAGTAGCTCTCTGTTTCCCATCTTATATTTTAGTTTGTTTTTGATGTCTGCATGTAACACTTTGGACTTGCCCACATGGAATGTTGTCTGGAGGACAGCCTGCTCTTGAATTTTGTCTAATTCTTTTTGGTCATTTCCTTTTCAACGTTTGCCCTATTTACTCATCTTCTGCATAACTTGGTTTCATCTGCAAACTTGACTAGTGTGCTAACCACTGTATACCAGAAGCTAAATCACTGACACAAATTCCAAAAGCAGTGGTCCTAATTCAGATGCTTTTAAGTGATGTTACAGCCATCAATATGAAGTCATGTGAAAACAAAATGCAATCTATTTAAAAAACAACCACCCACAAAAAAACAGATGGAATATCACAACAGCTTTTGTGTCAGATTGCCTACGAACACATTTCAAAGCATGATACATTGTAGTGATTTTTCATTTTCCCACACCTACAGTAGTTTTACTGTTTGAGCTGAATGACCAAACCTTTATCAACCGTTTCGTTTAATAACAATAGATAAGAGGCTCTGGAGAATATACAATACCCGATAAGCATCTGTTTTACCGCTCAAAATAATTTATAAGGAAAGGATTGTCTTTCATCTTGCTATTTTTGTTTCCATTCCTAGACTTTCATTTTTGTGAATTAGTTTCTGAGATTATTTATACGTTAAAATATTTATTTTGAACTTAATGCGATAGAGGGAGATGATAGCTTGCTGCATTTTTCTCATCTCAGAGACAGGAGGGAAATCTGCTCAAATTCCCAGGCCTGCATAAACTCTTAAGTTTATTCAGGAATGAAGTATCTTGCTCTCTAGACCTGACCACAGACTAATCAATGTATGACTTCGTGTCAGAAACTATCATAAATATTGGAAAAGATTTCTCTGCTTATCTCGTCTGACCAAAAATTACTTTTAAGGAACAGAGAATGCCTTCAGTGACCCAGTGAAAATAGCAGCAGATAAAGCTGATGCACAGGTTAAGTCTGCTGTTTGCACAGATAGCCTGAGGCACTGTCAGCACTTTATCAGTTTTTATGGGCTCAATATGTCATTTACTTTTATCTAATTTTTCTTCACAGTGCTATCAGGATTTATTTTACCATGTTACAAAAGAAGTCATTTTATGACTGAGTAAATCTATGAACGAATGTGAAAGCTACCTTTTTCTTTCCCATTTACCCATGTGAATCAAGGGCTTTGATTTCATTTTGTAATTTGTCTTTATGAGGTGTGTAGTTAAGGTCAATTTGCTGTACAATACATAGGCTTTCCTCTCCCTGTACTTACAGCGGTTATACGGCTCATCCCAATCTTGATTAGGTTTGTGGCTAGAAGACTGTTTTCCTATATATTCCTTTATCATTCTTCACTTTCACTGCTGCAAGTCTCACTGGTTTTTAAAATGCTTCAATCATTTAAACAACATAAAACCCATGACCTTATGTTAGATTATCTGGTGACTATTCAGTTTTCCTTCATAAAGCACATTAACCCTCAAATTACCACATTAACTTATTGATTACCCACATGTACACTTTCAATGCACATCTTCAAGGCAATGTTTAGAATCCATTTTATTTTTCTCTATGTCTGGACTGGAGATACAGTATACAGTATACAGTATAGTTGTGGGTTTCATTGTTCTGTGCTAGGGTCTAGCACCCATGGATGTTTTTATTTAAATTTATTTATTTAATTATTTATTTAAAGCTTTCTGGGGTCATCTACAGCCTTTGTGCTAAAATGCAAAAAAGAGTTCACTTGCATTGAATGTCTGCTTTTTACAGCACATCTAAGTGACTGATTGTTTAAAACACCAGTTTTCTGTCAAGGTGATATTCCTCGTGCTGTGGATTGACTATTGCTTGCTCTGAATCCAAGGAAGCATACAAGATGCTCCACCTGCGTGCACAAGACTGACAGAACAGACTCACCTACCCATCCTTTAAGAAGTCAGTGTGTACAGAATGACATGGGAATTATACAGGTACAATGCAGAATCTCTTTTGAGCCCTGTTTCATGTCACTATTGGCTTTTGTTACAGCAGATTTGAGTAACAAGTTCTTGTTGGAAAGATAGGAGCTTTACTCATAGGCAATAGCTGTATTCTTTCCGATGAGAACTTTTGTCACATACTGTATTACCTAGGATAAAATCCAATTGACATTACATGCACACCTATTAAAACAATACCTCTTACAGTGCTTTTTTCTGAAAAGAAAATGCTTTTTTTAAGAAAAGGCACAAAAATCTAAAAGAAAAAACTAAGCTCAGTGAAATATTAGGAAGAAAAGGGGATGGTTGTTATCATTTCCATGTTAAGCACTCAGCTAATGAGAGCAAGTGGAGGAAAGGCAGAGGGTCTGGGCTAATTTTGTTTGCATCGGCATTTCTCTTTCACCCTTTTCACTTTTTTAAACACTTTTGACCCATAATACCTGGAACCTGGAGCTATTACCAATAACCGAATGATGCCCTCATATTTCAATCACAGATAAAAAATGCCTCTATCAGGGACTCATCTCTCTTGGGACCCCCTTATAACAGCCTCTTAGTGCACTGTTTGTCACAGCTCTCCACTTCTCTGAAAAACAGCCCCATAGATGTACAGTATGTGTACTGGTTTTTCCCATGTGTGCCTTTTGCTCTGTCTTTATAATACACTGCTTTAACCACATCAACCCAGGATTGAAAGTGTATATAGCTTACGTAAAAAATGCTTACTCATTTGGTCATGACCCTTCATTTGCTTAAAACAAACACTTCTAGAAGGAGCTCAGTTTAAAGGAGTGTTGTTTGAAATGTAAAAGATGTACGATACCAATTGGTTCTTTCTGTAGCTGTGCCGCAATTTCTTGTATAACATGTTGTTCAGACTGAATTAGAATATCCATTTTTAATACACAAAGAAAGAATACAAGCTGCTATAACTTTAAACTTATTTTTGTTTTTTCACATTGCACACGATGGAAATCTGTTTTTTTGGCATGTAGTATACCGTATAGATAAAAAATAGTCTTCCTTTACAGATGACAAACCTTTTAGTCTGATATTTCTCTTATAAAAGTAAGTTACGGTTTGGTCCCATTATCTCTTGTTTGATTATGGTAAGGGGCTTTCTAAATACAAATGCAGTATTCACATACTATATACAGCAGATTCCAAATATTCCAATTTATTCCAATTATTTTGTTGAGTTAAAAATGATATACTGTATACTGTACATATTTTTAAGTTGATATTTTTAATCAAAATTAGAATGTCAAACTGAACATTTTTATGGGTGCAAAAAGTTAAGTCATTTAAAACTGTGAAGAAAAAAACAAAACTAAAATATATTGATTGCATCAGTATTCACCACCCTGAGTTGATAAAAGTAATTCTTCTATTGCTGATGTAGCAGCAATTACAGCTGCAGGTCTTTTTCGATAAGACTTTATCAACTTTACTTCATACATGCTACTCCTGTCTCCTGTCAATTGCAGAGTAAATTCTTAATTTTATTCATTATTATATTCACATAAATATGTGAGTGCCTTTACATAATTTAACAAAGTATGATTAAAAGTCTGATCCCTGCTGATTTGAGTTCAGACACAAAAATTCTAATGCACTATTCATGTCAGTTAAAGAAATCTTCAAATTGAAAACTTAATCCTCACAATAACAAAGAACATTTTTGACCCATAAAGTCCAAATTCATGTTTACTTTCTAATTCTAAAATGTATTAATCGCAATTTTGAATACTGTAGCATTCTACTTTCCATAACAAAGAGGGTTAGTTCTAGTTCATTATTCTGCAGCAGTTTTTTGCATGTACATTTCTAATTAAGTAAAAACATACCCTTGGATATGTCTTGTAAGCTTAAATAAAGAAGTAGTGGTGTTAAAGCTGCTAAAAGTCAACAGATGCATAGACATCAAAGTGCTGAATTACCAGTGTCATTAAAGAGCAGTCATGAATACCCTCTAAAACACCAATACCCACATTTTGTTCTCACAACTCACAGAAACACCTTGTTTGTGTTCCGATCAATAGAGATAAGTACACGCTGGCTGTGCAAATGCCAAGAGGAAATTTTGGCATGAATCAATTGGAATGCCTTCTACATCGGTAAATAGTGTTACGAACGTTTTTGAAAATGATATTGTTCAGGGCATCTTATAGTACTTGCAGTGTTACAGAGCTCTTGTTATTTTATTGGATGAAAATTCCAGGCAACAAGTTTAATGTCTCGGCTTCTTCACAGTGAGTTACACAGTGGTACAATACAATACATGTTCAGTATTGTTCTGAATGTTGGGAACAGGGTCATTGCAAACATTTGTTACAGGTGTCAATGGCTCAGGATTTATGTGTTCAATCTGATCCTTATTTTTAACAGTGATTGAGCCCTTCCAGAAGATTAAGCTGATGTTTGACCATACTAATCTCTAATGGTATTGCTAGAACTGAGGAATGTCTGTTTCTCCAAGTTTAAAACAATAATAAATGATATGTTACAGGCCTACTCTTGGACACTGAGTTTTGAAGTGATGTTTTGATTAGGAGCTTGTAGGATCATTATAAACAAATGATTAAACCTCCACTTTCTCTGCAACTGTTGTTTATTTCATCTATCCTTATTAGGCACACAAACTGTGGGACTAAACATTTCCGGCCTTTTGCTGGTTTACATAATTCATACAGCCTTCCTTAGGTGAAGCAGAAAATCGTCATTACCGATATTTGTCTTTTCCTGTTAGCTGTCAGGCAGAGGATGAGATTCTCCTTATTCACATTCTTATCTTTCTTTCATCACAGAGTGATGAGAGCAAATGTTACGATTTCACAGGAAGAAATAGTAACCTATTGTGTTCCACATGTTCTATGAAATAACTCTCACACTGTGCACCCTAGCCTGGTCTATCTTATACAAGGCTTGATTGCCTGTGGGCTAGTACCACAATTACTATGCCTGGTATAAGGTTTTCAGCTGTCTCCAGTGAGCGATGAAAGATGATGCATTACGCTCTTTACAGTTGTGCTGCTGTATAAAACTCCTCTTTACTAGAAATTATTTATACGTCTTCTGAGAGCAGTACTGTCATCAAATGCAAATGCAGCATGTTTTCCAGCCTGGGCTGTGCTAAATATTTCCATTAATAACCCACCCCTCATTGTGCATTGAAAAATGTAACTTTGCTTTACAACAGTTTTACTTGATGTTTGAGCAGGCCATTGAGCAAGAGGGCTTGCATCTGCCAGGGTAGAGTCATGAAAATGCTACTTGCGATTGCTGTGATTTAAATCAGAACTCACTGTGCTAAACAACATGCTGTATCAAAATGGTGCCCCACTTGTTAAAGCTGATATTGTTGCCTTACCACTTTTTTTAAAACAAGATCAAAGATATAAACAGTAAAACATAAAAATTAATACTGTAGCACTATGGGTTAAAACTCAAAGATACTGTATCATTTCAACATTAACAATGGATTTAACATAATGCATTGTTACTACTTCCCCATTAGTTTTTAGTTCCTCTTATAACAGTTAAGCTATCAACTGTATATTTCTTTAAGCATGATTTCAAAGCTTCCTTACATCGAGATTAACATACAGTATGCCAGATCAGAACATATTCTGCCTAAATAAATTAAGGACATATTATCACAGAATTGCTGTATTGCTACTTTTTTTACTTTTTATGATTATCATACAGTGAATATACAAAGTTTCTTTTATGTTTTGTTGAGTATTTGTAAAGGTAATTTTCACACACGTCTGAATTATTTTTACCAATCTCTCAGATATGCATCAGGCAGGCACTAAAATTAGTCAATTATTAGATCTATGAAAACGTTCATGACTCATGTTTCTAACTTTCTATTTGAATACTGGGAGGGGGTGCCTAGGCCATCTGTCAAAACCATAACTATTTGAAATTGTGATTTAATCACTTACTATTTCTCTGTTACTTTAAATACACAAACCAAAATGAAGTGATTCAAAGCTTAAATGTACTTGAATCAAATAAAGTGTTTTAATATCACATTAATCCAAACAGTTGACACCCATTTGTTTTAAAGTGAAAAGAGATTTCACTTTAAAGATGATTCAGACTCTGATAAATACACTTTTCTTTGGGAGTCTGTCTGATATTGAAAGTTCATCCAAAAGGATAAAAGAGTTCTGTGTTCCATATAGGAGGGCTGTGGTTTTAACAGCCCTAAATGCTACTGAACACAACTGCTTCACAAGGTTGCCTTATCCTGACTGCTCCACACTTGGCTTCCGTAGCATGAATATAATAAGAAAAATAGGTCATTGCAAACCCCTGTAAGGCACTTTGGATGTGTTAGACAGAAGTGTCAGCCAAATAAACAAACAGTAATATAAAGGTTACAAATGATAAGAGACTATACAAGCCCATCTTGCTTGTGTGGTTGCGAGTACCATATTGATCTACAAGTGAATTCAAATCCTACAGTGTGTGTGCCAGGATGTTGAATACCTAAATCAACTTCCAGTGCAATTGCCTGTCTGCAAAAATAGAGATTTATGTTGTTTAATCCATTTGTGGGTGGCACAGATTACAGAAATTAAACAACAGAATGGCCTGGGCTAGGGGTCAATATGACTTCCTCAGTCCTTTGAGTAAAACGTGTCTCCAGTTCAGTTTTAAAAAACTCTTTCCTATAGATTCCGCTTGAGCCCTCTGGTTTCCCTAAATTAAACTGTATACTTTTTGCAATGTGTCCTAGCATTTCCTTTGCCTTTTATATTGCTTTTAGCCTTAGCCTTTTGCCAGCCTTGTTACCACCTTTTTCTTTGGAATCTGTTTCTGCAATCTGCATGTGAAGCTCTGCACTTGTCTAGATTAAAAGTCATCCAAAGTTTACCCAGTCCTGATTTTTTTTTCTGCCAGCCAGAGAGACTTCTAACAAGCGTCAGTGGTTGATTAGGCTCTGGTACTTGAATCAAAGAGCTTGTAAAATGTGCAACACACAGAAAGAGGTCAACAATGCAAGAACCTTCATGAAAGCTGTAAATAGTTTGAGAGACTGACACACATCAGAAAGTTCTTTTTAAATGGGCTTAATAAATCTGAATGAATAAAACTATTTTAAGGGGTCTTAACATATGTTTGTATTAGTTATACATGCATACTAATTGCAAGTAGTTACATTTCACTGCATTAAGGCCTACTGTATATAAATGAAGATCAAAATGGAGACTAATAATCAACTAATCTACGCCACCAAATTTATAATTTCACCTTCAAACAATAGCAATGGACAAAAGAAAGTGTACAGAAAAGTCATTTGATTACTCAATCCACTATAAGTAACAGTGATCAATGTGTTCTTTTCTTTCCCTGTGACACAAAACTTTTTATTTTTCTTTCATCAAAGAATGATATTGAACATACAGTCAATTGTGTTAACTATAGTTATAATCAACATCAGAATCATCATCAGCCTGCTTTTTATTATTATTATTATTATTATTATTATTATTATTATTAAATATTATTAGAATTGAATACTTTTCCATCAAGGCATTTTGATGGAAATCCCTTCTAGGAACTTTCGTAACAGAAATTAAATGATGTCTTGATTTTGCTTTGTATCATTCTTTAATCCCCAAATCATATGTGGGATTTTATTCCAAGCAGCAGCGTATAGATTGGAAATTCCAATTTAATCGAGCTGGCAGGGAATTTGGAATCCTCCTTAAAAGCAGGTTTTTTAAAGCTTTGCTTTGCTAATTGTACTAACCTGTCCATCTCGGACATCTCGGTCCATCTTCTAAGTATGATTTTATTTTGGCCACAACATAAAATCATAATCAAATGCGAATGTAGTCTGGGTAAATTTCCCACAACCCAAAAAACACATATACAGTACAGAAACATTTGGTCTAAAGTGATTATTCATTCAGATATGTGCATAACACTGCAATGTCTCTCGATGACATCATGGACCTTTTCTAAATCAATCCCATCCCATCCAGATTTAATCTGCCCCCCACACATCATAATCTATGCAACCTACTTTAGACAAACAGCTGTGTACTATATTTCTGAATCTAAACTGCCTTGGTTGACTGTCAATCTTCAGTGTTTTCCCTAGAGTGGTGATGGACAGGGTGTACACTGGTATGAGATGTAGGGCAAATCTGAAAACGTTCATGTGAAACATAAATTATTTTCATATTTATATACGGTACCTCCACATTCAACATACCATTATTAAAATAACTGCGATATACAGTAGCAAAATGCAAGAATATGAAAAGTAATTCCCTTTATTCTGAATATTATGTACAGTATGCATTAACAGATTTCCTTTCATCCATCTACAGCTAGGTAACTTATTGCACTTATTAATACTTAAGCAGAATTATAAAGTGCAAAAAATTAAAATTACAAGATATTTTCGTGACACTTTACATCAGGGGCTGCAACTGTCATTTATGAACGTAACAAGGGTCCAGAATAGGGCTATGCTTTGGAATTGAAAATAATATTTCTGTACAGGCTTGTATGCACGTAATTCTTCTTCACAGTACTAGAATTCTAAAAAAATAATTTAAATGACAGTAGGAATTACATTCAATTTCACTGAAATTCCAATCGGATTAAAAAAACAACAACAAAGAATCCTGCTGGTAACATGCTGGTGTTTCTCTCTATTCCCCCTCCTACTCACTGTGTCCCCTGGGCTTGAAAACAGTCAGACACTCCTGGTGGTGAGTGGAAAGAATAGGCTAAAGACTATTGGTACAAAATGTACTGTAAATAATAAGTAACCACCCTCACACACACTAACATTCTTGTTATAATTGATACACAAATATTTTTGTGTTAAATGCTGCCTAAAAAATACAAAACATACTGTAAAAATCTGGCGATAACTGACAATCTGCTTGTTACATTTACAGTAAATCGGTAAGCAAGTGTGCATTTTTCACATTTTCACAGAGTGGGAAAATGGCTTTCTTTTGTCTGAAGCCAGAATTGTTTCCTTTCGTCAGTTCACCACAGGCTGCCGAAAGGAAACAATTCTGGCTTCAGACGAAAGAAAGCCATTTTTTCACCACAGGTTCACCACAGGCTGCTCCTCCATCACCCTGCTCTATTTCTTTGTAGAAAAAAAGTAAGTTGATTCTAGCAGAACCCCACTGCTGGCCGGGGAGCCCATTCACCGCCAGTGCCTGAAGATCTTGAATGAACATATTCCAGGAATGAAAACTAATACCAAGCAAGCCAAAGATGTTGGGTGGCCTCCTCCTTCTCAAACTGTCTTACATTTATATGCCACACCTCAACAATACAGTCTTCATAAAGCAAGTCAAACATATCTCATGAAATGGTGTATTATGGAAATGTTATTTTGTCACATTTTTTTTTTATATACGTTAATGTACTGTATGCTAAATGATATTGACCGTGGTATAAGCAACATTTTTTTCACGAATAGCTTAAGAATGCAGGAGTTCAATAAAGCCAGTCTTAGATAATCCCTGGTAACTGTGTAACTATCGACCAGGAATCTTTCCACATTTACATCAGGAAGATGTATGTAGCCGTTAAAAATAAAAATAAAAACTGGTACATTGCATTCCATCTAAAATACACAATATGTTCAGCACCATCAAATTTTTTCATTAAACTACGCTTCACATGGTGTAAATTTCATGTGTTTTATACACTGCACTTAAGCAACCTTTTCAGGTAATTTGTATGAAACATTACCATGTAATATATGATAATGTCTGCCACCATTGGAATAAGATTGAGAATTCTCAATTCTTGCTTCCTGGTTAATGATTTATCACACTGGATGCAGAGGCATAAATATTTGATGTATAAGGCAGCCAAGCAATAGGTCCTGTAAAATGAAACCCAACATGATTAAAAGTGTAATTCTTTAACTTTAACTAGTTTATACAAATCCCAATATTTCATTTATTTTTCTCACACCAACACTAATAACAGCATGACAGATGGAATGGTGCATGCATCCGCAAACATCTGGTCAGTCTGTCCTTAACATGAAGATTTGTTTATAATAATTTTGAAAGTGCTCTTTAAAACTGCTGAACTGATAAAGTTCAAATGACTAAGGCACAAGAACTGATAAAAACCTGCACATTTACTAGAACAAAATATTTCAGAACAACTGCATTTGATAAGGGAGATTTATTTTTGCTAAATTGGGCCTTAACATTTGAAGATACTGTAGATGTTCAACGTTTTGAAGGACATTTTTACATTTAAACAGACAGCTCAAAGACAGGTGAACAAAACATATTTCTTGGGTTAAGGGACAGTGACACAGTTTTCTATATTTTTTTTATTTAGAATTGGTGAATACTGTAGATCATTGACACATCAGTCGCAAAACAAGATTAATCACTTTAAGATTCATTTCAGTATGTTTATTAATTTTAGCAATATTGTTATCACAGATAATGTAAAAATAGTTTGAAATGCCTTTTCTGAAAATAGACTTCCTGAGGTTTAAACAAGCTAGAGCCTACTTCTGGAGCCTGGAGTTTATTTGCTTGTTATGAGAGGTGATATGGATCAAGCAAATTGCTTATAATAAAAGAAACTTAAATCCACTGGATTTTTCCTAATCGTGAGCAACGCTGTCATCTGTTTCTTTTGGTAGCCAACACTGAATTCATAATTGTGCACATCTGTTGACTTCACAACACCATTGATCTGAGTTATTTTTGTAATATAAAAACATGGTCTGCAGAATGTTAGCACCTACTGTACATTTCGGTGTGCAGAAAAGTCACCATAAACCATTCATTTAAATACAAAAAACACCACATATACTGAAAATAAAGCAAATACAGATCTCATTGAGCAATCAACACATCGTTGTCACGTGTTGCCTCTTCTAGGTGATGTAATCAAAAATCCGTGAGTTTACAGAACTATATTCTTGGGTTGACATGACTCCCCTGAGTGTAGTCAATGAGAGTAGCAGTTTGTTGATGTTACAGGTAATAAAGTGAGATTTACCTCTGTTGTTGTTGGAAGAGACAATGCCAATTCAAGCAATTAAACAGTGAACAATGTGGGTTCATACTGTATATGCATATTTAATTCTAATGTATACAGTATTTGTTTCATGTTGCTCTGACTAGGTGCAGATAAATACAAGCTGTATGGTGTATAAGAAACTGCTGAATACCAAAAATAGGTTAAAAAGCAGTATAGCAACACCTGGAAATGGACTTGTTTTTTTAAAATACTGGGTGGCAGTTAATTAACATACATATTTCAGCAGTAACAAAGCACTCAGTCTTTCTTGCTAGATATATATAATATTTTCTGCTAAAGGTTCCCATACAGATTACTGCTTCCAGTGCACTTTCCTAGACATAATTGGATTAACTGAAACATTTCAATCTTTTAAATCAACTGGACTCTGGAGTGATGGAGACTTACGTCATCACATTCTTAGTGGAGCTGTAAAGCCAAATATTTCAGATTGTTAAAATAATGCTCCCGTTACATTACACGTTCCTACCAAACATTGTATTCCCATCTGCCAATACTGAGACTGTTATTGGGGGTTTCTGTTTGTTGTTCTGTGCTTTTTCTAAGTTTAAGAAAATGCACTGTGAAAAGATCCTTTATTTTATACTTGGTACATGATAACACCATCAGGAAACTCCAAAAATCTGCCTAAACCACATTTTCTCTGTGTATTACCTGAACACAGAGGATTTGTACAGAATCTTTACACTCTTTGATTCCTCTCAAGCTGATTGAATTCTTTTCTCCAATCTAATGCATCACTTCAGCACTACTTGACCTGGGCATGCCTCCACATCGCTTCTCACTGACAACTGAAATCAAGCCCATTTCATGTGCTACTTGTTTATTTCCAGCACTTGTGTTGAGCCGAGAATCCCACAGAAGGCATATTAAAATCCAGCATACCTGCAGATCACAGGGGCTGCTTGGAAAAGCACATTCACCCCAATTACACAGCACGTAGCTGAGCTGGTACAACTGCAGGTTCCAATTTTCAGAAAAGAGCAGAATCAATCAAAAGAAATGGTTTAGACTGCTACTGCCTGCTTGTGGGAGCTGATCTCACAGGGAGGCTACAATATGGAATAGTTACAGTTAGACATTACACTTCAAGATACGACCAGTGGAAAATATATACAAAAATGATTGTCTTAATCTGCACTGTATGAACAATAAAGCTATTTTCAATTAAACTTTATAATAAGTCAAAAACACAGCTGGCTACACTCTAATGACCAATATGGAACTACAATACGCAATAGGTACAGTTAGACATTGCATTTCAAGATATGACCAGTGGAAAATATATGCAAGAATGACTGTCAAAATCTGCACACTGTGATATTTTGAGCAATAAAGCTATTTTCAATCAAACTGTATAATAACTCAAAAAGTCAGCTGGCTTCACTCTTAATGACTGAGCCTAATGTAAAAGGTATGTGGCTCTAAGACTCCTGAATGTACATCACACCAGAACAATGGTGAAACGAAAAAAAAAAGTTTAATGAGTGTCAATAAACTTCTGAGCAGTCTGTATCTTGTATGTAAATAAGTCTCTTTGAAACAGCTGTAAAGGCCCCACACTCACTGATGTGATCCGTGTGATACCACAGGCCAATCAATCCAACATATTCATTGTCTTGGGCCCATACTGCAACATTGTTTGGTTTCAGATGTATAACCTCTGCAAATGTGAAAAGTTAAAAATCATTATACAAACCTATAAATAATAGTATTAAATAAGTAACATATTACTATGACCAGGCTTATACCAAGCGAAAAATGTGCTTTCATTTCAATGCACCGTCTGCAAAGAGAATCGGCAGTGCTTTATTAAAATTAAATTGACTTCAGATGCCACAAAAGCTACAACAGTAAATCTGGTACTCACTCTCGGTAAGGCAGGGTACCAATCCTTCAGTGTTAACACTTTTCAAGGTTGTAATGTTTAGAAGCAATTTTAATAAATGGAAGAAGCTTTTAAAAGTGATTTCAATTGAGATTCTTCCCATCCTTGACAAATGATGAACATGAGAATGTACAGTAAGTACCCTTTCCTGGAAGCATGATGAAGGAAAGGACACTGCAATTGACAGCACAATAATCACTGAATCGTGACATCAGTTTTTTAAATATATTGATGTGTATATATATATTCCATCAGCCTTTGCAATGAGTGCTGTGCAGGACACATAGGTCTGCACAGCATAGGTGCAGGACACATAGACTCAAAGGTCACTGCCTAGTGTTACAAGACCACACAATGAAGTTGCGGTCATGTTGCAGACTACAGTAGTTTTCAATGCATTATTAATTCCTTTTATTATATATTACACTATTTTGCACATACTGTATATAAACGCTATCACAAATAGAATTGCATATGCTTAAGAAGGCTGAATCTTGCAGCACAAGCCATTTCAGTCTAAACACAGTCACAGAAGAACAAGAAGTGAGTCCTTCTCCAATTAGAAGAGACATGCAGGGCCAACAGAACATGTACTGTACAGTATATAAGGCCATGCCTTCTACCTCAGGACAACACATCCCACCTGAATTGTATGTGATGCTGGTAATGTATGACAAGGGAAGCATTTTAAAATTTCATGTGAAGCTGTCATTAAAAATAAGCATGACACCAGCCGTAAAAAAACAATACGATTTTAAGATGTTTTTATTAGGTGTTTCTAACACTATAAAGTACAAAGAGGCTTGTTAAACCTCTATCCACTGGTAATGGAAATTTTGTGGTGCTACATAAAGTATGTTAGGCCTCCAAATAGTCAATAGCCAGGCACTCTGAGACTCACAGAAGACTCATTTTTCTAGTTAAGACTCTTACCACTGGAACTCCAGTGTCTTATTAAAGGATAGCAATCTCAGCACATGTCTTATTTGTTTCAAATATTAGGCACTGAAACCAATCTGCAGCAGAGCTAGAACTTTCGGAACTCACCCAAGTTTCTCAGTGGGGTTGTTTCATAAAAATATGGCTCTGTGGAACACCCTCTGTGGTTATTGCAATTGTAATGAACAGCATGCTAACAAACACTTCTTATATAAAATACAAGGCAGGACTATGCATAATGCAGTTACTCCAGTGTAGGTTTGCTACATTTCAGTGCTTCTTAGGAAAAGCTTGATAATTAAAATTAAAATTAAAATCACAGGATCCCTTTATTAACCCCTCAACATCATTCATTCAAACAAAAGCATGAAACATTCCCCAACTAGCTGATCTGGAAACTGCATGTCTCCTAATTTTAAAATATCCTCTTTTCTTATTAATGAATTATTTACTTTTATCCTTAATTATTTTTGTTCATTTATTTATTACATGGGAATGTGTGGAGGCCTCATTAGTCAAATTCATTCAGAGGATAAATGCATCTCTTTCTAAACCAGTAAAACAGAATAATATTGAAGAGTAAAGGCAAAGCTGTTTTTCAATTTCCTTTTCTCACTTTTACATGCAGTAAACATTGATTAGAAATTCAGTCATTACTGACAGCAAATAATTCTCTCAGGGCACCAGGTAATTTGTTTTAAGTTCGTGCATATGAAGTACAGATTTAATCACAAAGTAAAAAGTAGTTTAAATGATCCAAACAATATGACACCAAGTATACTAACACAAATGCATTTTCTAATTATATAATTGTATCCTGTTATGTAAAAGGGAGGCATATTAATAGCTGTTGTGGTTATCTCTTCATCTGTCACATGTCAGCTTCAGAACAAGCATACTACTGTATGAAAGTTAATAATAAAACATCCCCCTCTAGTCAGGGAATACAGAGTGAGGTCATGTGACTCGTTTCATTTCCCATGATCCCTTTGGTAAATAAACAAGAAATAACTTAAAAGACGAGGATTTATTTGACAAAACACATGCAGTGACACAAACTAATATTGCCATGTAGAACTGGAATCAGTTCCGAAGCCAAAAACAACTGCATGTAACTTTCAGGCAAACATTCACCCACCTTAAAACACAACTAAATCATCTACAGGTAAGCCTACACTCTTAGAAAATGGGGACATTCTTTGGTCCTCATACAAAACTCAATTTAATTATAAGCAACACTGACAAACCTTGCCAGGAGCAATTTGGCCAATTCCACAAATCTGAAAAATGCAGCCCCGTTCCCTAAATGTAATTCTGAGTCTCTTTAAAGCTCAACATGATGGACTTTTGCTGTGTCAATATGCAATCATCATTTTACCTTTCACCTTCCCTAAAATTGTTTTCTCCAATTGGTGGTCTGCCTTTGTACAGTAAGTACTGAGTTAGTCACATGCATTTGACATCTCAGTTTATATACTCATTGGAATTTAAGCACTTGGGCATTTTGAATATCAAGACCCTGGTTCTCCATTCAGTTTGGAAGGCTTATCTGATCACAGAATCCTGAGCCATGGAAATACAATCTTTTCCCTGTCTATCAGGCAGTTGAATTATAAAATTGTCAGAGCAGCTCTCTAAATAAGGAAAGCCTATAGGTCTGCACATCAAAAACATACTCAATGCATCATATGATCTATGGGAGTAATTGAAGATACCTCAAACAACTCATTCCTACTGAGAAATATTATATGTAGACTGAATGTGCATCTGGCATTTACTGTAGCTACTACTTTCACTTTCACCACAGCTGTCAGCAAATATACACCAAGATTCATTCATAGCAAGGTACGAGTTGTACAGACACTATTCAGATATACCAAGTCCAATGCAATACTCTTGTTTCGAAAGGTATAAGAAAACAGTAGGTTACTTCCCTACACAACATTAGGTATAGAGCTTTGATGAAGTTGAAACAATTTCCAAGGAAGATACGCATACTCATAAAAATAAGTATTGTAAAATAATAGTATATGTCAAAAATCTAGACTTGTTATATATGCTTAGTGTAGTCAATGAAGCTTCAACTTTTTGTGCATAAACTACATGAAATAATACAATTGTTTGCTGGCAAAAATGATCTTTCTTACTGTGCAATTTTATGTTACATATTTTTCCATGTTTTTTATATATACAGTATGTACAGTATGTTACTTTAAGAGGAATGTCACACATTGAATAAGGGTTAAAGAGTTTACATATGTCCTGTATTGTCCTGCTATATTCTGAACACACTGCTTTACTTTATCTTCTTCCTTGATGTCTTTCTGTTTCGTATCATGTAATCATTGGAGCTGCTTGTTATCTGCAAACATGATAACTTAAACTGTAACTACAAACTATAGGTGTATTGTGTAAGCAAAGAATATAACAGACCAAATTAAATACTCTAAAGTACAACTGCAGACATAATTCCATTAAATATATCTCTTTATACTGTATAACAATCAATCAGATTATAAAACACAATGTATATTTTTAAAACTCACATGGGAAACTAATCCATTCAGCAGTTTAAAATAAGTTTGAGTTTTCTTATTATCCATATTGCTATGTATTATAGGAAAGCAACATGAAAATCCAACCAAAATACACCTACTTCCTTAAGATAATTTTAAAGTGACATTCTCTGACAGAGTGAATGCACATTAACAACTTATTTCTTTAAATTCTTCCATAAATCTGAGATTCACAAACATCTCTCACAACAAACTAGTGATATATGCAATCCTTTTTTTTTCTCCTATTCTTTGAGATGTAGGCTAAGCAGAAATAAATTAGATTTAATTATCTTTACAGAGCCACTACAAGGAGCGATAAAGACGGCAAGGATGCAACAATAGATAAACTGACAATTCAGAACCACAAAATTGTATGGCTGAATAATTTGCAGACTACATCTACTTATGCAGCTGCTTGGAAGCTGTTCAGCCCAAAGCACCTGCAAAGAACAGAATAAGATTAAGGCCCTGGCAGCAAATGAGTGGGGAAACCATCTCATTAATATTTCATAGATCGTCTGAAGACATTCAAACAAGTCCTTAGTGAACTGCTTGCACTGATAAAATAATGTGGTTAGGGCCTAACCGACAGCATTACATTTTATAAGTACCATGTAAGTCACTTTACACATCACTGACTTGTCACCCAGGTCAGAACTTGCCTGTCAACAAACAAGGTAAATGTGAAGTTTTTTTCATTTTTATTTTTTATTTTTGTGGCTCAAAACGGAGTTACTTTAATAATAGTATCCCACAGCCTGTAGCCTGTAGCAAGCTACAACGATTATGATTGTCTCAGTAGCACAGTGACTGTCATCCGATCTGGAAGATCTGGCTCAGGATACAAATGTGGACCTGAATAAGTCAGAGTTCAGACCTGCCTACTTGTTTACCAGCTGTAAACAAGAGAAGATCTGTCTTAGTAAAAAAAGAGAGTTAAGCACGTAATGGTACATCCCTTTTGTAAAAAGTGCCTATTGTGACAGTAATGGACCTTCCAAAGTATTTGGTCATACAGCTAGAGTTGACTGTCACACAGAACCAATTAACTTCCTTACATCTCCACATATTTTATTTTTTTCCACTACTCAGAGGCAATGTACCCATATAAATGTTTCTTTGTATTATAAACGTGAACAATCCAGAGTTTAGCATTCATAACTGATCCAAGAAGAACACTTTTGGTGGGATGTCTGAACAGATGAGTTAATGTTAAATAATGGAAATCCACACTTTCTCATTGTCACTGTGCTCTAGGATTACCGGGAATTTAGTAAAGGCTAATCCTCCCCTGCGGGGCAGGTAAAGATGGTATAATGGATTTCAAATGCCTTAAAAATTTTAGTGTTTTACACAAGTCTTAAAAAAGTACTAAAGGTATCATTTTAAAATGGAGATGGGAGCCTGAGATACTGTAACTATACAAATGAAAATAATACATACACAGACAGGCAAAAAAAGGATACTGGTTTTGAACATTCACTGTAAATAACAGGAGAAATTCAGCCCCAGTGGTCATTTAAGGCAGTAGTTGTGATAAAATAAGCAGAGAAAAGAAATAATTAAACAATCATCGCCACTGAGATTTGTTTTTTTTTCTGAATACTGCTATATTGAAATTTTATGACTTAAAAAAACTTGCATTTATAAAAAATGTCACTTTGAGAATAAAAGAAACTTAATTAGCACACATCTGCTGCAGTAAAGCTATTTTTAAACTCACTTCTGAATGTGATGGGCACTGCAATCACTGCTACCATGTGTGGGTGTATGTTTGTATGAATATAAATTCTGAAATGCAGCATACAGACATTTATTTTACTGTTGCTGTCTGAAGCATTTTTGAAAAAGTTCCCACATTGAACACTTTGACCTGTTATAAAATTCTGTAATATTCGCCAGTTGATGGTCTGTCAATTAAAAGATCAAAATTGTGTTACATTGTGTTAAACTATGTTAAGATTAAATTTGGAGAAATTGAAACAACTGTTGGAATTATAACAAATTTATAACTGAAATTAGTGAGGAAGATTGGATCCTAATCTAGAACACTTTCACTTGCCTGTGCATTTAATTCTCACACCCTCAACTTCCCAAAGTGGGTCTCTCTCATACCCCATCTTTCACCACATCCACACCCCTGCAGCAGCTCCCTGGCTCATTCCTCGGTATTTCAGGGGAGTCTGGGCAGCCTGATCTTTACAGTGAGGCAGCCAAATACCCTCAGCCAGGTGAGCTATGCCAAATATATTCTGTCTGTGTCTTAATTAGTATCTAACCAAGCTACTGAATGGCAAGTAGTGTTTTCTATCAACACTATGGGGTATTCATTAACTCTTTAATCTTTATACTCTATATTTACCAGAGATCAGATAATACATGTCAAATTGTATAATGAAACTATACTGTAACGAAGTGTAATAAAAATATACTTATGATTTAAACACAATACTCTAATATATAATGCTATAATAAGTTCATACATGTGCTGTCATAATTTTCAGTCTTTGGTATAGATTAAGAAGTATAAAATATTATTTCAATTCACTCATGCAAGAAGAATACCCCCTTATATCTGACCATTTTGGCATAACGCCTTATCCAATGTTACTAGGCATATGGATTAAAACAGATACAAAAATCCCAAAAGCTCTCGTTTCCAAATCCTGCCTCTTCAGGATTCAATCGCTTACAAGCTGATATTAGTTTATTTCAATAACTGTACTGCTGTATAACATTTGTGTCACGATCGTTAACCCCTCCTCTGGACGCTCCAGCCCTTCCTTGTTTAGTACTCATTCCCTGCACCTGCCTCCGGTTCCTGCCCCTCGTCCTATAAAAGCCAGGTGCTCACTCTCTTCTGGGCTCTGCTCTGGTTCCCGTACCCGGACCTGGAAGCGCTTGGTCCTGTCAAGGTTTTAGTTTCTGTTTCTGTCTCTGCCGGTCCTGACCCGGTTCTTGTTTAAATCTCGTCTGTCTTGGATGGATTGCCTGGCTTTGGACTTTTGCCCCGTCTTGGATTCCTCTTTTGGACTCAGCTCTGGATTGTTTACCTCGGCCACACCTCCCCTGAACACCAGCGCACCATGGACACGCCCCCTGTTTTCATTCCCAACTCCCGCAAGCTTTTTTCCCCGTGTTTTCCTCACTCATCCCCGGATCGTGTCGTCTGCACAGGGTCCAGAAAGAACGCTTTCGTTACAGTTTGCAGATACACAAATGATTTTTTCTCTCATAAAGGCTCATGTGCTACAGGTCACTGCTTGATATTGTGATAATCAGAGAGCAGCGGTATATTTGTAAATCATTCCAAATGCACAAGAAAAATGGAAACACAAGAGGTAACCAATAGGCAAATATTACATATGGTATATGTGTTCTGGGTAGCCATAACATCTCCATAACATCTCCTTGATGTTTCAAAGTGTATTTATAAAGTCATAATCACTGTATCTATATTCTAGGTGTAACGAAGCATTCTTTCCGGACCCTATGCAGACGACACAATCCGGGGATGAGTGATGAAAAAGCATGTAGGAGTCAGAAATGTAAACAGGTGGTGTATCCATGCTGCGCAGGTGTTCAGGTGGGTGAATCAGGGGCAAACAATCCAAATCAGAGTCCAAAGGGAAATCCAAGAGGAAGGCAAAAGATCCAAAGCTGGGCGGTCCATCTGAGAATAGGACAAACAGGATTAAAAACCAGAGCGGGATCCGGTGGGGGAGGGTGGGGGGGGGAAAGGGGGAACGGGACCAGACGCTCAGATCCCGGATTCGCTTGGTATGGGAACAAATGCAGAGCCCGGAACAGAGTGGGCATCTGGCTTTTAAGGTGGGCTGGAAGGAGGCTGGAGGTGTAGAAAATCAAGTCCAAAGTGAAAGAGCCGGAGCGTCCTTAAGGGGGAGGGACTACAATCATGACACTAGGTTCCCTAGTGAACCAAACAATAACACTATTAACCATAACAGTAACAATACATCTCCTGAAGCCCATCCTCTGCAGAAGACAAAGCAACCCATGATCATAAAGTTCGAAAAACTGAAAAGAAACTGATTATGTCGGTGTGAGAGAAGTTTGGTTGAAAGAATTCTCTTTCTTTTTACTTCAGCCTGCCTTTGTATCCTTTTTAACTTAAAAAATGAAAAATAAAAATCAGCAACTGAGTCACACCGGTATTATATGGGTATAGTTGTTTAGTTTGCAAAAAAGTTTGGGTGTTTTCTTTTATTTGTATGAGAGCGAGGTTAAAGAGAAAGCTTTTGGTTTACATTGAGTTTTACAAGCCACTGCAACAAACATAAGTTGTAGATTAATTAAGGACAGTTAGTATAATGCTGGTATAATTAAAAAAAAACTTGTTATAATTTTGAAAGAAGTGTTTTCATTATTAACATTCATTGAAGTTATTAATTTTTACTCTTCCATGATCTTGCAAATACTTTGCCTGGAGAATTCAACTGGAGAATTTTGCATAGGAAAAGTAACTGTTAGGATATAAACGTTTCGGCCGTGGAGCCTACTTCACACCTGAAGAAAGCACCAAGGCCGAAATGTTGTGTTTTCTTTCTTCTCTTTTCAACAAGGAATAAACCTATTACTCTTTCCTTCACGGCCTACCCATGCTGACGCAGCTACCCACCTGAACTGTTAGGATATTATGAACTATCACAGTGACTTGAGTTTTCCTTTTCGTCCACATGTGATTCCAGCTCTTGATACCTGATTGATTTATTTCAACCAGAAAAATACAGTATATTCAATGTTTTTTTTTCTATGTCAGGACAGTCGGTCAACAGTATCCTTGTGATGCTGAATTATTAAAGAGGAGATCTGCATTGATGTCATGTCTCTGTGATCACAGTCAGTATGAACCATTTCAAATGTTCTACTCTGTGAGCAAGCTTCTAAACGTGATGAAGTGAGAAGCTCCCTGCAAAATGCTAGCAAATAAGATAATAAAGGAGAACAGCGTGAACACCAGAATGGAGTTTAATTCACTAGGTAATCTCTTTAGCATTCAGAGTATCTTGTTTGTTGCATGTCTGGTTCAATCTTTCTGATGTTTTCAAATTGCTAGGATACAATATGGAATTACAGCAGGTCTGCATGAAACTGAGGTCAAAGTTGATTCATAAAGGGTTTTATAATGATGGATCACAGAAAGCTATTTCTATGCTACCACACGAGCAGGGAAGCATCCTGCAATTTCCCACAGAGATTGTTTTTTTTTCCACTTCACAGCAGTCAGCTGGATGGTAATGCAAACAAGATTTACATTTCATTCCACTGTTCAGACACAGGCAAAGCAAAGATTACCTGTAGTCTGATTAATCATGTGCCCCAAAAAATAAGAAGTAAATTTGACTATAATCAGATTTCTATTCACAGTGCATCAAAAGGCATTTACGATTAGAGGCAGTGCAGGAATTCTCCAAATGATATTCTTCAGTCTGATGTCTAAAGCACCATAGCCAAAACTAACATGTAGAGGATCTGGATAGCAAGTCTTAGGAGTCATTAATTAAATCTGATTACAAGACTCCTCACAACAAATATCTTATTATTCAGAAAAGGCTAAAAATGTAGTTCTTAGTTCACTAGGCATTTTAAAAGTAAGAAAACACCTATTTAAGAATGTAAAAAAGGTTATAAATAAATGGAACTTCTAGTTTGCTTTGGTAGTTAGTAACTAATTGGTCAGAGGATCTCATACACCCATTTATTGAAAGAATCCAGGGTGTCATCTTCAAAAACATGGCTGGGTACTTTTTTCCACACTCTTGTATCTCTTGGGGTAAAGAAATGTAGTGAAGGTTACTAAATTGTTAACTAAATTAGATAACTGTCATACCTGACGTTCTAGAAAGGGCAGTACCCACAAAGAAAACATTATTATCCTTCCTTTCTATATGATCTGACTACATTAAATGAGATATGTAGAAATGCAGTTTGCACAAAACAGTGTAACACAAAGGGAAGAACAAAACTGTTACTTTTTCTTCTGTAGAGTCATATCTCCGTTGATACATGGACAGTGTGTAATTTATGGACAGCAGTAAAAGTAAAGATGTATTGATATACTGTACTGTGAATTTACAGCCAGAGGCAATACCAAGCCTACAACCTCTTCATGAATCTTATCTTTTAATCAATGTGGAGTAATCTATGGCCTTGACTAGCGCAAAATGCCATACTGCTTTTTTCTCCCTTTTCATTACGTTCCCTTAAAGAATAATTTCAGTAAACATTCAGATGTTAAAGGGGACTTCCTTAAGAGCCAATTAAGCAGTCCTATACTATTTTTTTAAACATAAAAGGGTGAAACATTTTATATAATAAACAGTAATAAGTAACTTAATTGAATTAACTGTAACACGTGAGAGTATGTTAGAGAGCTAAAAACAATTCAACCATATTAACAACTGTACAAATATTACTTTGAGAGAACACCCATTTACAACTATTGAGGCAACATTTAAAATGTTTTAGACTGAGTTTATTAATGCCAAATTGATAGTACGTTAAATAAAAACAAATCTTCTTCTAGGTGACACACTAAATGACCTGTGATTTTATTTCTTGCCCACACCTTCAATCACAATGTCACCTTATCAAGGTTGCAGAAGTGCTAAACAGGAAGCAGCTCCCATGTCAGGGAAGACATTGACCTCATCTCTGTTCTGACCAGTTTTGTGAACCACTTGACTTAAGAGCAATCAGAAAAATGACAGATTAGTCGTGGAAATTTATTATAACAACTTTTTATGTGACCAACCCAACAGTACATTCAAGGCAAAGGTTGTAAATAACTATCTGAATCCACAGAAAACCCATCTTAAAAATAAATAATATATAGCAAAAACAATAATAAATATATAATGAAATAATAATATATAATAAATAATAACATCCAATAAAAAAATCAACAACCATAAGTACACTGACATAGTAGTCAATGGTACAAATCATATAGAACAATTTTCCAATTAAACATTACATTTATTACGCTTGTTATCCAACTTTAGATGAAAACTCAAAACACATTCACATTCACAATGTTTTAACGTGACGGGGCAAAGGCTAACAATCCAGACAGTCTAAAGGGGGAAACCGGGGCGCAATCCAGAGTCCAGGAACCGGGGGATCCATCCAAGACAAAGTTAAAATCCGGAACGGGA
This sequence comes from Lepisosteus oculatus, assembly GCF_040954835.1. Taxonomy (NCBI): domain Eukaryota; kingdom Metazoa; phylum Chordata; class Actinopteri; order Semionotiformes; family Lepisosteidae; genus Lepisosteus; species Lepisosteus oculatus. The sequence continues at coordinate 5,805,357 of NC_090705.1, read as the reverse complement.
TCCGGAACAGGAACAAGGAGTTAAAAAAGAGTAATGAGGCCAGGCGCTCCGAGCCCCGGGCTCAGACGGTCAGGATGCCGGGAAATAAGGCCTGCCCACGGGCTACCTGCGAGCCCAGGGAATAGGCAAGCCTTGTTGCGTCCATCTTCCAATGCTAAGTCAGGAATAGCGAGAGTGCCAGGCTTAAATAATGAGAGACAAAACAGGGGGCAGGTGCACATAATCAACTAAAATACGAAAGGGTCGGAGTGCCCTTAAAAGGAGGGATGACGATCGTGACATGATGTAGGTCTGCACCAGTCTGCACACAGCTCCAGTCTTCCTCTTTCACCGCCATGCTGTCCCTAGCACAGTTCTAGGCAACTACAGCAATGTGTTCAACCTACAGTACCACCAGATTTACCCTCCTTTTTTTCAGTTGGAGTCCATCCGGTGGGTGTCAACCCTCTATCCTTCCCTCTCCCGCAGCTGATATTCTTTCTCTTTCCAGAGCTTTAGCTTGAAATATGTTCTTATCCTCCAGCTAGATGTCAGCAAGCAGTAGCTCTCTTCTGTTTTCCATGTGAATCTACTCTTGTGGTAGCCCCAGCATCTTCTGCTGCCCACCACAACATTACAATCTCAAGCTTAGTCGGTCCTGCTACGACTGCTAGCCAATAGTCTTGACACCAGTCCAAATCCACTTGCTCAAACATGCGTAGGTCACCATCATACACGTTTTAATTTGTTCTCATTCATGTTCTTCTTGGTTCCTAAGAAACTGCACCCAAACTGACTCAACCTTAGCTCAGTGTTCAATATCTGCATCGGTGGTAACTCTTGGGAGGCTGTGACATGGCTGATCTCTGTCCAGGACAGCTAGATGAGTTAAAACAGAAGGTCTAAGCACACTATTCTCTTTATATTTATATTTACAGCTTTATATTTATAATTATATTTACAGTTTTGATATATATGTGTCGTTAAGTATAACCTATGCTTTTGCACAGTATTTAAAAATAAGAATAAAATGGGAGGACAACAGAAGAACAGATGTTAAAAAGAAGACGGATCAGAAGCCAATAAGATTCCTTCAAAACTTTTATCCTTCAAGCCCAGCCTAAAATTACAGAAACAATTATACAGGTTCCAAAAACAAAACACTCAGTGAGGGAGATGACAAATTACTATGCTTGTCTCCCTCAGAGATTGCTGATGAAGGCAATAAAAAGTCAGAACAGATACTAGTGTACCTCCAGCTCCATTTTTCAGTAGGATATGCAACCATTCCCAAGACATCTGGATTAATTTTAACAGACTTACAGGAGCGGTTTGTTTGCCTTTGAGTAGCTGTGAGAAGCAGTAAAAGGTTTTTTCTGGTTCTGCTCTCATGGCAGTTTCTTCTGTCTTGAATTCACCTGCCATAGATGGATGAATAGATCAGACCTTAAGCTCCCCTGTGTTAGGCAGTATAATATATCATAGCTATACCTGCTGGCAACTTGAAGTCATATCTGTTGTATGGAGGGTCGCATATTATAACTACATTGTCTGTTAGAGTTGTCTCCCATGATTTGGCCCCCTCACTCATGCATTTTAATCCCATAACCCTGTTTTAGTGACGATTGTTAATCAAAGTACCACTTTCAACAAATTACTCGCACTTTCACCAGAACAAAAACACAAAATTGGGTCATGTGACTTTGTTAGGACAATTCTTTAGCTGTTTTAATTAGTGAAATTATGTTTTAAAAATGCTGCACAAATTGGCATTATGTTGTGTAAACAGAAAATAATCTGATATATGCACTCATGAAAATGTTTTCTTTAAACGATTGTAATAAAATTGAGCAAAGTTTTTCATAATCAAAATTTTAACTGTGCAAAACTGTTTACCTACCTATTCCCGCCCCCCCAAACACATTTTTCAAGCTTCTTTACTGACCTTTTGTCTTAACTAAAAGGATATTACACTGACAGACTGGGATTTAAACTGTAGCACATTAGGTTATGTGAGCAATCACACACTTTATGCAGAGTGATTTTACACAAGACTAACTCAAAATGCAACTGAATCTGCAATTAAGCTTTATATATTCCCAATTTGCTTTTGCTAGGTTCAGGGTATCAAAAAATAATTATTATATCGCTTTCATTATCATACACAGGGGGCATATGATATAGCTCATTTAATGAGTGAGTAACCAGGGAACAGAACCAAAAATTGCTGTTTTTTAAGCATACAGCAAACTTCAAAACAAGAACAACTAATTTTATTTTTTAGATGAATGAATTATTCCATTTAAATAAGGACAAACAGAAAATATATTTATGATTGGGAAGATTCTAATTTCCATTGCTTACAATGAATTGGAAATTATGCAACGCATGCAATAAGAAACAGACTCTTACATTCCTTTGTTGTTCATCATACTGTAGCTTTTGGTAGTTTTCTAATTTGCTCTTTGAATTTTAAAGTATGAAAGAAAATTATCTGAACAGTTTAGAGTGCCCTTAATTCAATGCAGTCAACTAGCTATGATACATTATTTCCATAATCAAGTGGTGATTAATGTATTAATAATTGTTTAATGCCCTCTTATTAACCTTTTACAGTTAGATAATACAGATCGTGAGTGGTGAAGATCAGGTTTTGTGAAAAAAGACAGTTCCTTTATTATGCATATGGCATTGAATATAATGGGAGTTATTTGAAACAATCCATTCAAATAAATGAGTAGATGACAGCAAGAACTGTAATGCATCTGTTTTTTATATAATAATAATTATATTTAAATATTAAATAACATTTAAATATTTAAAATATACAGGTAAAAAGACAACAACAAAAACTTGCAGGCTGAATGCCTTGTGCAGTATGAAAGATGGGCAAAGCTCCATATAACATGTTCATGCAGCGTGACAATTTATATAACTATTAATGTGACAATTACAACTGATACAGCCCCAAACTGGAAGCATGTTGGTGCAGTGGTCAGCATGACTGTATTATAGCGCAGGGGGTCTGGGTTCAATTCTGGACCTGGGGTGCTAACTGTGTGGGTTTTGTATGTTCTCTCCCATTTTACTCCAACACTCTGAAAACATAATGGTAGGGTAATTTGCTTCTGGGAAAACTGGCCCCAGGTGTGTGCGTGTATGTTTTTATGTGTGTGTCTGCCCTGTGATGGCATTAGATGAGCATCCAGGGTGTAACCTGCCTTATTCCCAATGCCTCCTGGGATAGGTTCGTGACCCCTAATTGGAAGAAGTGGTTAGAAAATAGACAGCTCCACAAGTTGGCACAAACAGTGCATTTGACAACATGCCTGTATTTGCGAAAAACATTTTCATACATTGTGATCCACATTAAATTAAATAGTTGACCAAATACAAATTACAAAACCAGCACTAGGATGGATTTCCTTACTGTTGTGGTTGGAAGGAGCCCGTGAAAAAGCTGTGCTTTCTATGAGTCATACACTTATAATTTTGCATCATTTATAATTTCCTTTTTACACCACATAATCAACACCCTCCATACAGTAATCTACTGTACCTCCTCAGCCAGTGATTGATCTCACTGTTTCAGCAGTAACTCCAAGGGGTTTTGTCTTTTCTCCACGAGTCTCGTCTCCAGTCTCCAATTCCCTCCCAGTTACCTTTATAATGGGGCATGGAACTATTCAAGCTGGATGGTAACCCTGACTGAGATGCCATCTGGGACAATACTTGCTCTTCTTCTGAAAACAAAGCACACAAGCTAATCCATATTAGCTCAGTCAATTGTCAGGCCTGAACCCGTGATCACGGAGCTCAGCCTACACTTCGGTGTGCAGATCTACAGAGGGACATTCTGTCAACAAATGCTTGAAGGCTAGCATGAAGGAAGAAGATTGATATTCGATATCCTGAAAAATGACTGTTGTCTGTATCTCTGTGACAGACTGCAGCCAAAAGTCACAATGAATAGCTCACTACTCTGAAATAATGGATAAAAAACTGAAAACATACTTGGCAAATTCCAAAGAATCCTTTGGGATATTAAATGTAACATACAGCTTGAAAATTACAACTTGATTATAATTACAATTCTCAACACAGGACAAGGCCATTAGGTCTCAGAGCATAATATCTACACAAAAGTGGGCAGTAGTTCATGCGAATATAGAAATATACTTGCATACTATTAATATAGTCATAAAGATCTTCAATTAGCACATCTGTATTGTAATTAATAAAAAATAATATTCTAAAATTTTAAGTTAAAAAATCTAGCTTCCCTGAAGCTGTCCTGAAAGCAGGAATGTGCAGTAGTAACATCAAACATTTTCCTGCAGCTTTTTAAACTGTTGACTTCAAACAGTACTATTCACTTCACCGTGAGGCTGATGGTGCAGTGCACTGAAAAATGAATTAGGAATGGTTTATCTTGTTAGTAGATCACGTCTTTGGTTGTTAGTGAAAGATAATTTCATTGGCTTTTAATCATCTTCAAATGCTCTGTAAATCAAATGCCTGATTAGTTGCACAGCTACTTTGAAACACAACTATTTATTTTGATAAGCTTAGTTTGTTTGATTCTTATTAACAAAATTAAAGCAAAGAATTCAGGAGGCTTTCCTGCTCATGTATCCTGGCTCCCACATCATTAGAAATAACTAACTATTCAAGAAGTAAAAAGTGACAGCTCATTTGGAAAGCAGAAATACAGTATTCTGATTTACCATCTTTGTGCCTTGTCTTAACTTATAAATGTTGTAAGTCCTCACACCAGACTTGAATTGCTGGAGTGGACTGAGTGCACAGTTGTCATGCTCATCACCGCGGATGAGCAATGGGGCAAACTAGTATTTACACGGTAGCTGGCTACCTGCCATTTGGCGCCGATTACTGTGGTAATTAATTCAACTGGAGTCTTGTACCACCTGCAGGCAGTTACCACCATGCTCTCCTCAGGTGGTTCGAGACTACATAAGCCATGATCTCGCAGTGCTCTGCAACTGTGTCATAGAGTTTGCTACTGTATGTCTCAAGCATTGCCCTGAGTTCTGAGTTCTCACTGTCTCTTCCTTGGATTCTGGACCCAGCTATACTCTGACTTAGTTATCTGGATTCTTCTCTGAAGCTTTGCACTGTGACTCTTGCTTTAACTTTGCTTGTCTCTGGTTATGGGTCTGGACTGTTTGTTTGGTCCATGCCTGCCTGTGCTCTCCTTAACTACACCAGCCTGTCTCTGCTGCATGCTGCAAACAGCATGTTGTGCACTCATGCAGTTGCTTGCCTGTGTTTATCTGCCTGCCTTGAGATTTATTTCAAGAAAACATGTTGCTTCATTACTATTTCCAGCAGACCTTACAGAAATAAAAAGAAACAGACAAAATTACTCTCAAATACTCTGCAAAGTACTCTGCCAAATATTCAAAATGAATTAATATCTTAAGACTGTTATGTATACTCTATTCTTTAGTGTGGTTTCCAGGTTACTGGAACATTTCTGAAGCACAACACAAATTTGGCCAAGGACAAAACACCTGCCATACTTGTTGCCCGGTTTGCTTTGTCATTAAGAAAAGTGCGTTTCTTGAACATAATTTATTTAGTGAATGCAAAGTCGCTTAGCCAAGCTTCTGGTCCAGCTGTGTTGAGGGTGTGTACTCCTGCAATGAGTCTGTGGATTGGACATTCATTTAGGTTGTGCTGCAGGTACTGGTCCTCAACACCTTCACTAAAAATGGCTTTCAGAAAAACCGGAAGACAGGTGCTGCTGTGTTCCATGTTCCTCGACCTAACAGCAGGCTATGATACAGTCTGGCATTCCAGTCTAGTACTGAAGCTGTCGAGTGCCCTCCTCCTGGGCAACAAAAATAATCCTAACACTGCTGAGCTACAGACAGATCTGAGTTCACCCTGGACAGGATGCAAGTACTGTACATAGGAACAACAGATAAATGGACACCCTCAAAGATCAGTATTTTCTCCCACCCTGTTGAATTAAATTCCTTTAATCTGTTTTGCAGAAAGCATGGTTCACTTTACTTCTGTGAAGATAGAAAACTTACAAAATAGAGGAATCCATTCCACATACTGTAGCTGGTAAAGGGCTGCCAAGCCCTAATTACAGATGCAGACTCACGGAATGGAGAAAAGGCTAATAAAAATGACTTTACTATCAATTAGTAAAGATGGGGTTTATTGTTTCCTCTTGATCAAGGGCTGTACTGTATATCTTCAGTAGACCTTCTCAAGATTTTGTTTTAAATTGTGTTAATATAAATGGCAAAATTCTCTTTCATGGCATTCAATATGTAAACCTACTGTAGATTCAATAAGATTCAATATGATCTATCCTGGATCTAAAACATATGCCCCTTTCTTTTTTTAATTCAGCATTTGTATACAGCTGTAATTCATATTTTTAGAAAGTCACAACGGATTTTCTTTAAGAGTTAGTCTTAGCATAACACCACATTTATATTTGAACCCTTTATATAATATTCAGCAGTATATCACCTAAGGATGCTCTGCAGGCAACAAGAAACATCCTCACATAGACATTAAATTATGAATTGCAATAAACTGTATTTCCTACTTAGATAATAAGCATAGCTGCTGACTCATCTTATGTACAACACAGTACATAGTAGTTCTTATAGGACAAGTGCTGGGCCCCAGGTTTGTTTATTTATTTCTCCTTTGTAGTGTTTTGCCTATGTTCCTGTCATTCTAAAGCACAATTGAAGAATAATTCTTCAGGTATATCAATGTTTATACAAATATACAGTAGATATTCTAAGAATCACTTAAAGATGTCAGTCTCAAGGAATATTTACCATAATATTCCACTAAAGTAGTGAGAGTATAGTGGTGAGAAACCACTCTCCTGAGCTGTCTATTTGCCAATGAATTAAAATGCACATAAATGGTGGTACACCGTCACTTGAATTAATGAAGCCAGTAACCTGCCTTCTTTCAAGGAATGCATGGATGAGATCCTAGGATCAATTAGCTCCTAGCAACAAAAACGAGGGCTACATGTCCTTCTCGGGTTTGTATCCTTTGTTATTATGTTCTTATATTTTAAAATCAAATTGTATCAAAAGGATTATCATATTGAAAAATTCAGCTCTTTCTGATTGACCTGTAAAAGGGTGTCTTCTAACTTGACCTTCAGTATAGAATGTGTGTCTGGTGTTGTCTCTTGTGCAGAGTATGTGCCCAACAATCCACTTCGGACATTCAATTGTCTCATTTCTTGTTTCTGTGTTTTGTAGAACACCTTAACTCTGGAAAACACATACAGTACTGGAAGAAGACCAAGTACAATCAGCAGTACACTGGAGTGACTTTTTTGTTGTTGTGTGCGGCAGTAAAAACGACTCTTGAGCCTGGTTGATGTGTGCAATACCTAGCCAATGTGACTGTGCTGTGGAAGATAGAGAAGTTACATTAAAAACCGAGCTACAGAATGCAAGAACAGTAAAGAAATGCGGTGAATGAGATGTAAGAAATTATAATTGTATTTCAATAATGTTAAATTTATTATTATATTTCATTTATTATAATAATGTTACATTTATAAAAATGTTACACACCTGAAGAAGGCTCCACAGCTGACATGTTGTGTTTTTTTCCTCTCTTTTCAGCATGGAATAAACCTTTATTTGTTCCAAATGTTACATTTATAGAGCAACAGCAGAAACCACTATACATCAGCAGATCCACTCCACAACAGATCAGTAAGAGAAATGAGAACTAGCTAAGAAAGACTTCCAACATGCTGAGAGTGTGCTGAGCTGCCTTTGACATTTTTTTCCTTCTAGGCTTCATTAGCTTCTTAACCATGTAACTGGCGTACGTCTCTAACAGATGCTAGTGGCCAACATCACGTACTCAATCCGAATGGATTACAATTATGAAGGAGACTCGCTCAATAGATGTCTTTGAGGGCACGTGGTTCTCAATATTGGTACACCAGATATTATTTGGTCAATGAGAAAAGGCAAAAAAAACTAAAATCTGCCTACTATTTTAAATGAATATATTATAATATAATGCAAACTGACACGACATGAACTATCCATTTTTTATGCAAAGCTTTCTGACTTTTTAATGCATCAGCTTAGCCTAAGCTCTTTCAAATAAGAATTTTCATTATTTAGTCAACACCCACCATCCCCCTAAGCAATATGCATCTGAGTGAATAAATGTAAGAGCTACTTCACTTTTTATACCTGTGTCCTTTTAACCCTGCAAGAGGTTGTTCCGAGCAGTCTAAAACTGTTTAATATGTACTTATATATACCTATATTATGCATTTTGGGGAAGATCCTTGAGGTGAAAGCAAGAATTTTTCTCATCAGACAAATCAAATTCTTTATTTTCTAGCTTTTTAGCTGTGGCAGCAGCAGAATCTAACATTTAAAAGGTAATGGAATAGCAAAAAAAAAGTAAAAACGCATTTGTCATTTATCAAATGTAGAAGGACCCCCAACACCTGGAAAATAAAGCAAATGATTGTTTCTTGACAGGAGAACAGTTTTAGATTTAAAAAAAAAACATGTAAATAAAATTGGGGGTTTAAAATGTGGAATCAGATGTGTACAGATGGAATAATGTGACAAGCATTTCTCAAACTAATGATGCGCTTATCCCGATTTGCTTTATTATGCTGATCCACAGAAGAAACAGGCACTTTTCCTTCACAGCTGTTGAGGTTTTGGGTTTGGAACTAAACTGCATCCGGCCATCACTAAAGCTTATACGGCGAATAACCCCCATAACTTACTAGCCTGTTTCCACATGTGGTACTGCATTTTTAAGAGCTTCTCAATAGAGTTGTCACAGGGTTGATGCCTTGCAATTAAGAAAAACCCACTTCAAAGAGTAAGGGGGTTCAAAGGCATTACTCCACAGCGATCATATGCACTGGATTACATCATTCTATCACACGTGCCAACGTTAAACAATATATTTGGTATTTATAGTTTGCTAAAGAACCCCATGGTGCAAAAATAGTGAGTCTGGTCAAATACAAGGTATGCAATTTCTGCAGCTGCAGGCTACTGTAGTACTGTATCTACAGTCAGCCTTCCATGAAAGCAAAGAAAACCAATATATCGAAGTTCATTTTTTCCCATATAAAGTATACCATTTGGAAAGATTTAATTGTACATACAGTGCCCTCAAGATGTATTGATATTCCAGATTAAACGGAAAAAAAAACATCACACTGCAGACTGAGCTGCAGATTGAATAATGTGTCTTACTTAAAAATGTCTAATCATGTCATAATATTATAATGTAATTATAACAGCATGGCAAAGCACAAAAGTCATACTTCTGAAAATTAATGAAATCATTCAATAGTAGCATGTATAATCATGGTTAATGTCAGATAATTATTTGAAGACTACAAATAGATTTACAGGATTTTAAAGTATTTCTTCCACTGGTTTCATAGATGATAATTATCACAAACCCAGGACTAATATTAACCTAATTAATACTGTTAACTACCGTATAAACAACTAGGTCATTTAAACAGTCTGCAAAACCTCCTCCTCTCTGAAATTAATTAAATTAATTTACGTGACACTGTATTTTTAGAAAAGGACTGCCTCCACCTGTCTCCTAGTTAGATGCATTGATTTAAACAGAGAAAGCCAAATTCTTTTTAATCCTTTAGCTTTTGTGACATTAAAGTAGAATCTGTGATCATCCAGTTCAGGCAATATAAGTCTCATCACCCAGATGTTAATTTAAGAACACACTTCATATAGAAACTCTTCCAACCATGGTTTGCTACCCAATTAGTCTTTAGCAGTCATTAATCACTCTTTAATTCATTTACCCTGGATGGATAGTCTATCCAAGATTTAGCAATTATGGAAGAAAATCAGAAACAGAGGCCTTGTGTCGCAGCTCTACAGCAGATTTAGTTTATTGAAGCTTTCAGCTTTATTCTCAACATCACAAGTAAACATCTTCGACAAGCTCATTAGTAATTTGTACACAATTGCATCCCCATTTAACACATGACCAATTTATTGAGATAACCTGGACAAAGATTGTATCTTACTATTCTAAAGGTTAATAAGTGAATGTTTTCAGCTGCATGCCTGCAATTTTCACTGGAATGGTTTCACTCCATTCAGCAGCTTGTCAGCAGCCCCAGAGCCATAAACTGAATTTTAGTCATATGTGTAGCTTGGGTTGTAACCAGGATGAGCATCATTACTCATGTGCTAAATATGTATGACATGACATAAGGTCATTTCAGACATGTATCAGTGGATATGGAAAGATGATTTCCCTCCTGTTTGCCTGAGTTGTTTATTGATAAGTGAATATTGTATTATTGTTTTATCAGAATACAGAAAAAAGTGGAATTCCACCTCTTAAAAGCCTTGTACACACCAGACCAAATCCCATGAAGCATATCACACAAAAAGAGCACAAACAGAACAATGCACAAAACGCTGGTGTAAAAGCATCAGTATACAAATATCACAACACTAACATCTTCACTACACCTGCTCTTCTTCACTAGTAAATATTAACAGAGAAACAGATCTTTTTACAAAGTTTTGGCCTGACAAGACATGTTTTAGACTGATTATTAACATGTAAAATTCAAAAGCTACTTTGCAAAGCATTTTGAGAAAGCCACCTTTACATGCCCTATACAAAATAGTTCTAATTATTTCTCATTATTTTAAGCATTATTGATAGTTGACCTCAACAGGATATTTAGAATGACTTATTATACTGTATTTCATATCTTATATAATTACATTTTTGTGACTGCATAATGGATACAACAATCAATTCAGCTTTGTAAATCTGGGCCAATAATCATTGTAACTCCCATAAATGAGAAATGTTTTACTTCTATTTAAAATTTCTGAGACACTTATTTTACACCTACACAAATCATTACACTTCTCTCTCTTCTTCCATTTTCAGAATTGCCTCTAATTTTGTTCTGACAGCTCTCACTACATTCTAATTTACATGCCATGCGACCATCCTTTTTAATTGCATTTTTAAAGTTATTGCCTGTAGCTGTCTTAATTGGGTTTTAAATTTTAAAGCATCCTGTATCACAATATTGTCAAATCCTGTCAAAAACTGACTGAAAGAAAAGGGCAAAATAAAATTAATTTTTAAATGAAAAATATCACAAATGCATAGAGCACTAATTTTGGCCATATCAAAGCATATGTATATGTAAAACATATACATTTTTAATTCAAAAGATACGTAATCTGGGTGATTAACAATTACCTCTATTACTCTGGTATCAGTTTTGTTAACATGCTCAAAAAAACGCACAACTATAGTCTTTAATAGTTTTAAAGACTAGTTTTAAAGTTTCGAAACTAATAGTTTCTAAGGTTTAGTTTTTAGAGCACAGTTGATTTTAGTTTGTTGAACAATTAATTTAATTGTACACAACTGTGCCAAATGATGATATTTAGAAATATCCTGCAAAAACAAACATACGGTTTAATGTTATGTGATAACATTTTTCAACACGCAAAGTAAGAAATGGCTGATTCAGTGTTATCTCAATTTAATCAATATTTTAATAAAGTAATTTTAAAATTACCTTCACTCAGTTCTGGGATGTACATAATCTAATTCTACTCTCCTTACTTTTTTGTGAAGATATATATTCATAAAATACACAAATTAAATTAAAGAACACAATTTTCCATCTCTTTCTGCCATAACTAATAAGCAATTACATACAGTAGGTATTAATGTGAAACTGAAAATGATCAGAGTAGAAATCAAACATAACTGCAAAGTATTTAACTTAAAAAAAACTTCTTCCAAACCAAATAAAATATTTTTCAGCACTCAGTTTTTCATGTGCTGCAGCCTTCAAATCCCTGAAAAAGCAGAATCGTGACTGAAGGAATAATCGAGCTACTGTGCAATCACACAATGCACCACGCACACACTAAAGGAAAGAGGCACTCTCATATCTGAACAAATACTACGTACATAAACAAAAAATGGAGCAAACAAAACCGTACACAACAATGTACTAAATATTAATTTATACCACCAATAGAGCTTTCTAGGTCTTATACCAGTTAAGCATAGCTTTAGCTTCTCTTTGACCTTTCATATTAAAAATATTGCAAATGGATGGGCATCAAAAGCATAGCCACAGCTCATTCTCTATCAATAAAACTCACCTGGCAGAAGACTCGTGTTGAGCAATATCGATGTCACCCCAATAAAATAAATAACATGCATTTAAAAAAGGCAGTGGATATTCTGCTGTTTTTTTTTTTAATTAAACCTTACTACAGTGAAGAATGGAAAAGTTCATTGAAGTTGTTCCTGTCTACAGTAGCTTGATCCTATCATGGTTGGTAGGATCTTCTATCCTTATGTTGCTGCTTTGAAACCAGATAAATCAGATAATAATTAACTTTCAATTTTAATTTTCGTCATATTTGGTACTGCATTTGGGGGAAGAAAAAATATTAAACAGTACATTCTAACCACTCCATAAGCACAAGCCAATAACGTGCTGTAAGACAACTTTTTGAATGTCAAAATTTAACCTCTCGTGTTGAAATATCTTGCCTCTTCTAATTTAATGAGACTGAAACTCTTCTATACTTCCTCTCTGCAAATCTCAATAGCTCAGTGCTACCAAATAATATCATAAAAGAACTCTCACATTTGTATTGTAAGTTAAGTGCTGCAATTCCCAGGTTTTGTATTAGCAGTGTTCATTTACAAGAATATGTGGTTTGTTAACACTCGTATTGTGACTCAGGTACAACTCACTTGCACAGCCTCAAGCTACGGGAATGTCAAGGGGCCTGCTACGGGAGTTGTGAAGCAAGATTCAAAATTTTCAGTAGATCTCAAAAGCATTAAGAGCTGCTGGTATTTCAATTATTTAACTCATTTTTAATAATGCCCCTTTAACAAATGAGAGATGCTAAACACCAAAATATAAGAAGCAAAATGATTAATGCTTAATAAAGAAGATATTGATTCATATAAACAATAAATATAAGTCCTGTATGCAATGTTACATTAGGAAAGTGAAATGAGGGATTTAACAAAATCTCTAAATAATTTACCTGGGATGTCATTAAATCCCTAAATATTTAAGCAAATACACAAATCCCCTGGTTGAATATTCAGTTCCTGGTTTCACATTTTTATTGTCCCATACTGTATCTCAAAAGACTGTTACAATTTTTGTTTTTCCCTTACTTACAGTATTCCTAATATTGTCCAGAAGAACAGATCATTACCTTACTGATGTCAATCACTGATCATTGTATTAATGATGCCGTGCTCCTCCAAACTAGGCCAATGAATTGAAGCCTTTCAATATCCACACCTGTGATATGCTCATTGTCTTTTAGGTATAACTGCTCGAGCCCAAAATACTGTAATTCAGTATTTTGCAGTCTGGTGATTCAGCGGTATAAACTATTACAATAAGATAAAGGATGTTTTTTTTTCAAAAATATACCCCACTGTGGTGACAGCATGCTTTTTAATCTCCAGTAGGTCTAGTAATACAGCTCTTAAAAAAATTCATGTGGAGCGTAAAGATATAATGAGACCAAAACCTTGCCAATTTTGACGTTGAGATCAATTGCAATCACTGTTCTGAACAGGAGGTTGCAATTTTCCTCTACAGCTTCTGTGAAGTTTCTTCTGGTACCAATAGCGGAAAAGGTTGAGGTGAATGAACCTCTTAATTCAAGGTTTTCTGTTTCGATAGTTTTATATAAAAATATCAATTTGTCAATGCCAAAGAATTTAGAATACATTCCTTGAATAATACTGTTTTAAAGACACCGCAGACAGATACTGTAATACCACAGCAGATCATCCTCACACAATGACATATGAAGGGTGGCATGGGAGTAAGTGCTGCCAACTCACAGTCTTTAAAGTTTCCAGTCTTGGTTACCTGACTGAGTGGAGTTTGAACGTTCCCCCAGATCAAGTGGATGTTCACCACGTGCTCTTGTTTCCTCTCACCTCCCAAACAACATGCTGACCAAGTCTGACTGGTTGAATTGTCCCATTGTCTGTAGGCCTGAAGTCGACTGGTGTGCAGAGAGAGAGCTACCAAGTGCTTTCAGTCTTGTACTGCAAGGTATTTGCCTTGAATAAGGCACAACTCACTTTGTGTGATTTATGGCCTATTGGGTCAGATTTGAAATGTGAAGATCTTTTGCTGCTGTAAACGTAACTAAGAACAAATAATTCAAACTGTACTCTTGCTACAAATGTGTTTCATATGACAGGAGCCCTGATTCCTACGTGTGTTACTGACTGTGCAATGATGGGTCTTGTCCACTCCAGGCAATGATTGTTCAGGAATACCTGATCAAGTGGGATGAAACCTGAGAGTGTTTTACTGTAGCTCTACATTCGAGTGTTCCCCTCTTTTTTTTAATTAAACATGAAATATGTTTAGAAAAATAAAATGATAAAAAAATCTGGAAATAGCTTAAAACAGAATAATACCACATTTAAGCTCTGGCTACTCTTATTAATCAAAACAAGAACATTTCAGAACTAGAGGGTAGAATGTGCTCTGTCCTCACTTGAACTTCCTGCCTATGATGAGGAAGGCCTGCAGTGTGCCCCACAGAAGGCACATCGAAGAGCAGTGAGTGTGCTGATTCAAGACGTAAAACAGCCATTACCTGAATATCTCTTCTTATTGAATCATTCGTATTGATTTCAACCTTTCTAGATAGACCGTTATTTGAGGACACAGAAATGATCACTTCTTAAACTATCCATTAGCCTGCTAAATAATACAGACAAAATAGCTTGATATATAATAATAGGCACTCTTCCGTCACATACTGTATATTATTTAGTCCATCTTTCTTTAATCTAAATTGTATTGAATGTACAGGGCAAGTATAAAGCAAACCTGGATTTCTCTCAAGGTTTTTACTTTAAGTAATGAATTGTTAGTGCACAGTGAATTCTGGTGTAGGCTCAGTTTACATTTAGGAGAATATGAAAAACAGAAAGAATTACCTAAAAAAAGAAAAGTTACAAATGAGAAAAGGCCCATTCAGCTCATATTGCTCAGCTGGTTGTTTGTACTCATCTCATCCAGAAACGTTTCTAAACATTCCAGGGAACTGGCTCCAGAAACATGGCTGAAAAGCTTGTTCCAAACCTAATATCCTTTTGTTTGATCCATCACAGTATCATATTTTCAAATGCCCAGAGCAGGTTTCTGAAACCTGTTCGGAAATACTTTAACAATGTTCATATTAGAATTCCCCATGATATCATATGCTTACGGTATATATTGTAATCAAACCCAAATTAACATGTCAGCTGATCCCTTGCTTGAAACATTAAAATGTTTAGGCTACGCTATGAAACGTGATAGGATTGTTTTAAAAGCTTTTTAGGTCAAATTAAATTTCTCCCGAAACTTTCTGAAAGGAAGTGTTAACCAACAGACTAGAAAATTAAGAAAACAAATCTAAGAGTTAGAGAAAAATGTAGATTATGGAATATTTTTTTAAAGGAATAAAGACTTTCCTAATAGTGAGACAAAACTGAAAATTATTAAGATACTGTGCCAATAATGCCACAGCATGGCAGACACTAAATACTGTATGAAAAACAGAAAACTGATTCCTCTATAGAACTTCATTAATATTACTTTGAAAGAAGTAAATGGTTGGCTTTAATTTTATAAAATGTATACAGATATTTACACATATATATACTCCAGATAGATTCAGATAATTATAAAGTGTAAAAAGTTGTTTTTATGTTAAACGAGTCCTCAATAAGACAGATGTTGAACCAAAATGTTTATTTAATACTGTACTGTGAAACACCTGCGTCTCTCAGTAAATCCATTCTGTGAGAAAGCATTTAATTAGAAGCTAAACTTGTTTGAGATCTCTCAAATATCATGCCTGGGCAGTTTCACCTCTGTTAACTCATCTTCACACAGCTCATTACAAACTTACCCACAGACACGGTATTGAAATAAACAAATGTGTTCTGCTTTGTTTAGTTCAAAGCCAACCCAGCTGGGTTGACACAGTGGGTTGTAGAACCTTTTATCTCGTTCTCTAAGGTCTGAAGAGCAGACAGCTCATTTTGGCTTCCACATGCTGTCTTTTGGTCAAGGGATCCAGTAATGCAGATCAGGAAACAGAACGTTAAGAAAAAAAGAGTGACCACAACATTTTGCTCCAGGATAACGTGACTTTGAAGTAAATGTTTAAAAAAGAAAGAAACAAAGGCTATAGAACTCCTGTTTATGTTAGGTTCTTTCCAGGAATATCTGTTCTGGATATTACAATTTTTTTTGCCATTTTCCACTCTTCTATAAAAGAACACAATGCCAGAGTAATACTGAAAACTCCATATGAAAAGACAGAAAGAAATCGGAGAAAGGGAAGGCCACACTACAGTGGAGCTTAATTTATGAAATTCATCTGCTTACTCAACACCATTATCAGGATTCAGCCACAGAAAAAGTAGCCCATCTGTGTACAGCAGTAATGGGTCAATAACCAGGTTAAACAGATTTTATAGGTCATTCAACACAATCATCAGACTTACCTTTAAATCACTTCTTAACCAATTAAAATATTCAAATTGACCTATACGTGGAACTGCTGGTCTAAATGAGGGTATTGTAAAAGACTGAAAAGAAGAAATGTCAAATTAAACTGGATGTACGCTGCTGCTCATAAATAGATACCATAAGCACTGACACTGTTAATGTTTCCTTTCATTTGTTTGAGCACAAGATAACTACTAAGTCAATGATAATAGCCCTGAGATAGATGTACTGTATGTTCATGATGTGCATATTCACAAGAATGTAAAAGTCCTTGGCAATCACTAGATAATGCATGCTTCCATCTATCACTGGTCCTTATTCAGAACTTATTATGGTTAGAAAAATGCCTTTATTTATTTTGTAAAATGAGACTGTTGCCTGTCTTGCTAAGCAAAATATATTAGAAAGATCTCAATTGTATTAAAAACTTGTAGATTGTTATATCATATGTAACATCATATATATTTACAATCTCAAAATGTCATCAATATATTTTTCTTCAACTAAAAAAAATCACCAAAACGTTTGTTAGTGTGTGTTTATGTTTTTACCACTCCGCGGCGTGTGGGAATGCGCCGCTACCACACCTGAGACTAATCAGGGCTGCGCTTTAAGATCCCCACGCGTTCGCGGCCGGCGTTCAAGCTTAGAACTGGAGCATTTGTGAAACAGTTGCTGAATGATTATTGGTCATTTTAATATTCGAGCCTCTCGTAGAATAAGGAAGGATCGGCCTTCCAGACCACTACACACCGGCACACCGCTCACGCCCTGACCATGGAAGCGCTCTGCCGGTGTTCAGGCAGTACCTTTTCGAACCCGATTCATTACAGTATGTGTATTGTAGCTCATGGAGCTGCATTTCATGTAAACGGGTAAAGGAAGTATGTAGACTGTCTATTATTTAACATAAAGGCAAAAAGACTTCAAGTCCATTTTACTTATAGAACAACTTTACAGCTAAAAAAAACGTAAGATAAAAAGGTCTGTCTTAGACAATGCTGATGGTACTGTCTGTATATTGAGCTTTGTCCTACAATCGAAGCAGAGTTGGTCTGACTGTTCTACAATAAGCCTTAACAAGAAACCCTACTGGTAGAACAGAATATCTTGAAAGAGTTGTCAGTGGTATCTTATTCAGTGATCGGTGATCCTTCAATACATCAATCTCAGGGTTAATACAAAGGGTTCCAGACAGCCAACCTCTAAGGACAGGTAGAAGCCTGAGTTTGCTTTGAATGTTAAATTCAGCCTGGTTTTATCCCTTAATGTTTCCCTGACAGCATTCCAGCTGATTCAGCAACATGCCACTATTGATAACCATTAATGCTGAGATCACAAATGAGAAACATTTACCTGTATATTGCTGCCGACATATGAACACTTCAATGCAAAGAATAAAATGTGGCCAGCATGCAACATATGGGTCAAAACAGAACACAAATCTATTGTTGAAGGAAAGGAACAGCCATTTCTTTGCTCAATTCTTCAGACTTTTCTCATGGATTTATTATGATTGCTAAAAACAAAATGGGGAATCAAAGCTTTCAGACTTTCCTAGCACCATGACAACTACTGTACATTTTAGAGTTAGAAAACAAACTGCACCCATGATTCCCAAAAGTACAAAAACAAATTCATTTATACTGCATATACAAAATTATTTTCACACTTAAAAGAAAAAAAAAAAGTTCTGACGTGCATGTGTGTAACAGTGTTTTTTTGTTAGAGTACTTATGAGATAAACCAGAGTAGATAAAGTAAAGCACTTTACTAATACAAGTAGAAGTTATTTACAACAGTTGCACTTGACTTGAACGGAGCTAATGCACCATCATAACTTCTTCATAAACACTACACAACACGGCAACATGCATCATCCTTTAAAACCATTTGTGCAAATGAGTTTACAGGCATGCAGCTATTCAGAATGGTTCATAATGAGACATAAAAGCCAAAGCTGAAAGCTAAGAGCAGAACTCTGTGTAGAAAGAGTCTGGTGAAAATAATGAGAAAAAAACATTAAGGACTCGAGAGCTGCCAAGGGCTTTCTGCACATGCAGCTCATTAACTGTGGTCCTGGTGTGTTCATGTGAAATTTTATTTTGCTATATGGTTTTTATGCATGGTGTTGTATCATTCAGTTTTATTTTCAGTGTACAGCCAACGCAAGTCTTCAAACTGAAATTGGTCATAGAGGTTAGTGATATATTGTAAGTCCATATCAAGTACTTCTACATATTAATAAGTTTGCCACACATATTTTCCTGCTCTGAAAAACCCACTAAAATAAATAATACTAGAAACACAGAAAAAAACAGTTTTTAAATAAAACATGGTATAAATATCAATGTATTTAGTTGTTCACATAATACATCTACTTTTTTATTAGCAATGCAACCCTACTCGACATGTTTAAGAAAAAATATCTATCATAGTTGTGATAACCCTTCAAAGGAGTAACATAGACCCAGTTTTTTAATTAAGCTTAGAAATTTTATTTTTTTTTATTTTCCTTGTCTTACACCACTGGATCAATAATCAGATTTGTATTACTTTTTTATATAAAGCATTGCATTCTTTCTTCAAGGTTTTGCAAACAGTTGTAAAAGAAAAGAAATCTAACAATCATCATAAACATCTATGCTTTAATTGGAATCCCTGAATCTGAGTGTAATTAATATTTGATAATTTATTGTGTAATTGTATTTACAAATGATTTATAGAAATCTGTCTGCCTCTGAAGTACTTTGTTACCTGACAAACTTATATGATCATGTTTCCACTAATAATATAGAATAAACTAGTATCTGGATATTATTGTCTTGGTATTTATGCCAATGAAGCAGAAAGCAGGTGAATTAGCTCAAAGTGAAGATAAAGTATTTTTCACAGTAAATGTTACATAATTACCCCATGTTTATGGCCGCTAAGGAACAGTAACTGTGGAGCTGCTCCTAAGATAATTCCTGCAAGGCCCACTAGTCAAGAGGAATAATTGTGATTGAAGATCCTGAAGAAGGCCCCAAGCTTCAGCAATGAACTGCTCCAGCAGATTGTGCAGGCTGACAAGAACAAAGTTACCAAAAAGAGCTACAGTAACAGTCAGCAATGGCTATGTTTAACACCTAACATACTACTTTTGCCACAAGAAGGCTTCAAAATGAAATACATTTCACTCTACATTGCCAGTCTTCATTCATTAGGAAATAACGTACTTACAGCTTAAAAAAGCATGACACAAAATATACAGAAGACATGTTATGCAGAATGCCACTGCCACCAAGTATTTCACTGTATTTACTTGGGCTGTGCCAGAACCACCACTTCAGCCCCGTTTGAAGAGAATACTGTTAAGCATTGCTACTGACATGAACATAATGAAACTGCTTCTCAATTCAGCCCGGGTAATGTACCTAGACTGCTACTAAGAGAACTCATTGGTATTAATCACAGCAGTCCTTTAACTTAAGTGTGCATTCTGATAAAAGTATCTTTTTGTCTCTGTTACTAAATTTTTCCTTTTGAAAGCTTCTCTTTGCCCACACATGCTTATATTACACTTTAAGCATGATCTTCTTTGATACCTTTTATAAAATACTAAATACTAAATTCCAATATGCAGAAATAACAAAAAATACTCACCTCTCTAAATATTGATGACTAATGAATGCAGCCTGCTGTAATGCAATATTTATAAGAACTATGACATAAATAATTCCCCGCTTAATGTATTGCCTCTGTTCTTTATCCCAGCTCTCAGTCTTTTGGGGTGAAAAGCGTATTTTCATCTCCCATTTGACAGTGATTTAAAAAAAGAAGCTGTGAAATGTTGCAAAGCTTTTATTGCTCATGTTTTTTTATGTCAACCAATGTTGTCTGACAGTCAATTTCAAAGGGACCTTTATTTGGCCAACATTTTAGAATAATTCAAATTAGAAAGAATATGCAGCTTTGAAAAATGCAAAAGAAGCAGATGGAGATTTTTTTTTCATGCTGCCTCCTTTTTAATGAATGTTTCATATTTTGTAATGTGATTTCTTGTACTGCCACATTTAGAAAAACAACACTCAATCTAATGAAAAAGCAAACCTTTTATATGCAGCATACTGGGCCCCTGCTTTTTAACTCCTGTATCAAAGCCCATTACAATCACAGAAATGGATTGATTTGTAAAAAAAAAATTAAATTAAATATGTCAACAAAAGACACAGATGATTCTGCATTTCTTTAAAAAGACAACCCATTCTGCATTTCTGTTCCTTAATAAGCTACAGAATGTGTTGGTGATCTGCTAAATGATATAATAAATTAATAAATTCATGAATATATAATTTTGTGTTACCTACAAGCCCAAAGACTCAAATACAAAATAAAAAACCAAAGGGGGGAAAAAAACGCATACATTCTTCTGGGATAGATCTGTATCCCTTTGAAACAGTTTACATTGGAGCTGAAAAAGTAACGGCTGACGTTTGTACTATAAGGTGTTACAGAATGTTAGAACATTTTTTATTGTAGCGTTTTTTGATTCATGAAAACCATGGGTTTCAGTCCTCTTCTCTGTCATTGGTTGGAGACTGGAAAATCCTTCAAATGTACTTCATTCTCACTAATTTGTAGTTGTCGTTCTTATGGAAAGAAACACCACTGGATTCAGTTTTTCAATACCAAAAAACTGACACAGCAGTCAGAGGCTTTTTCCTCTTTCAGGCCTCGTTCATTTATCTCCACTCTCCTTTTACAGTGGGAGCTCCCATTCTAGGCATTATCGCATTTGCTGTGTTTTTATGGCATTCTGTACGAAGAATAAAAAGAGCAGCTCACAGTCTAACAAGGAGGGAAGAAGCAGTACTAAACGAGCAGGACAGAAATGCCAGTCAGATCCTGTGCTTTATTCTTGCAACATGTGGTCCAACACAATACAGGCAAGGTACAGGTGGTAGGAGCCCTCTGGTGGTGGACAATGCCCATAGAATAGCTATGTGCACATGGTGCAGCAGTGATTAAATGCTATATGAAAAGGCAGCAGGACACTAAAGTTATACTGTGTCCCAAACTGTAAAGGCAAATCCTAACAGAGCAACCATCCATAAATCATTAACTGCAGACAGAGTAGGGTACTCCAGATTAAGATGCATAGCTTGTTCTTCGGCAGCAGAACTTCACAGAAAGTTATTGTGTGAGTTGGGGAGGGGGTCATACAGTCTTTTCCAATCAATATTTTATTATAAATAACATAAATAACAAATTACACCTTGGCATTTAGAACAAAATATACCCGATGTATTTTGTAATTAAAACTGTTCTTCCAAATACATCATTTAGAATTTCTAGAAAATGCTTTATTAAGGAGCTAAATTTATATATAATATAAATGTGAGACTATAGCAGAGGCTGCTAAACTTCAGAAGTTCATGTAAGAGATATCATTGTCTTATTTTGTAATGTACTGTATATGATGCTTTAAATGTGTTGCATCACAATTTATTAGCTAAGCAGAAGATCCACATTTATAAATATCACAAGATATAAACGCCTTCCATTTGTCCAAATCATTTTTTTCAGCCTAGCCTATAAAATCCAATTCTTCAGTGCAGTCAAATATTGGCCATGATGTATCGTTTGCGCCTGAAGTGCTATAAATGTCAGAAAGCAAAAGCACCAATGAACTTACTTATTTCAGACCATTAAACACAATGTTATCAATCAATAACCAAGGAATTCCATTTCAAATAATTAACCTAAATAAACAGCACAAAGAAACCCAATTTGCACAAGTCCTGCTTGCAGAACCATGAAATTTGATAAAGATGTTTAAAATGTTCAACAGTGTTGCCAATTGTGAAAGCACATACAAATTCATATTGCATTTCATGCTCAGTGAACACAGAGCATTTCAAATATGGAATTATGCAACCATGGATGTTAAATAATAAATACGACTAGTCTGAGCAACCTTGAGAACTACTATTGATAGTGTTTCTCACCAAAGGGAAAACTATTTTGATATTGTAAATGTCAGTATCCCTGAAATGCAAACACGTGTGCTTCGTTGCTTTATCCTAAATGAACGCTAATACCAGCACACGATTGAATAGTTTTAAATACAGGCCAATTACACACTGGTCTTTTAGCTAAAATGCAACACCTTCAATGTATGAAGATAGAAAGCCTGAATTACACATATATTACAACTGTGTTATACACAGTAGTTGTGGTTTTCCTTATAAGAAAGGACTTTTCCTCTTTTTATTTACTGAACGTATCCGCTCCTACATATACAAATATACTGTACACACGAAAACAGAACTCTCTGTTGGTCTTAGAGAAAACTACAGGTTTACTGTAAGTTCTTGTGTCCTAGGGGTTTCGCTATATAAAGGCACAAAATCCACAACTATTTCTTATGTCAAATTTTAAACACTTATATTCTACATGAAATACCTCTACAGATCAATGCTGGACAACCTGTAAATGAACACTGCACAATGAAAAACTTCAAACTTAAAAACTCTAATAAAGGTCTGCGTACATTTGGCTGCATGTTTATAATGAGCACAACAATTCTCTAGTACATATTTTGCTATACCTTAAAAATGACCATTACAATGACAAAAAAACAACAACAACACCAGGAGTACGTGGGGGTGCAGCCTGTATTTAAAAAGCTTATCTTGTTCATTCTCAAAATAGCATTGTTTTGTAATTACATCATGAATTAAAAAACAGTTGTTATGCTGGACGGTCAGCGTTAGGATAGCAACACGGCACCAATTAATAGAATGATAACCACGTTTGAGTATACCGCCACTTAAAAAAAAACCTTTACTAAATTCTAGAGGTCACAAGAAAGAAAACTTAAGTGCTGCAATTATATCTCTTGTTATCGTATAACCTTACGCGTTACACTGTACAGTATATACAGTATACATGCAAGTGCATTGTCAGGTGCATGCATTAACAGAAAAGAAAGAAAGTCATGGAAGAAACAAATTTACATTACCAGTGATTCACTCCCCGCAGTCTTGCAGAGGGGACCTCTGAAAACTCCCTTAATGCTTCGGAAATGGCCATTGCTGAGGTGTGTGGAGCTGATGACAAGGTAATAGCACGCCATACGGTCCAGTGTCTCCCATATGTAGAGATTGGAAGCAAGCGAGGGTTACTCACCAGCCAGGAGGACTCGGTGGTAGCGGCAGTTTCGCTCAGCGGAGTAAGCATGAAGCCTTTCTCCAAAGAAACAGCTGTTTTCAGCTCTGTGTTTCGCTGAAAGCACTTAACCACCTTAACAGTTGGACATGCAGCAAAAGCTAATACGATTCGAAGAAACAGTCAGCAGGAAATCTTTGCGTTTGCCATAATGCTGTCCGTGGAGCTAAAAATTAATACGCAAATCCTTTCCCCTCTCTTCCCCATATACACACAGTCGACGGGGATGTTAGCACTGGATCTGACAGACCAGCTGAGCATGCAGTCAGAGTGAAATATATGTATATGCAACGTATAAGCAGTCTGTGTGATTTGTCAATGGCCGTGGGACGTCGTTTTTCAGGTCTTGTCACCGGACACCACTGACTAGGTAGCGGCACAAATACAGATATTACAAGAAAAACACCATCTTTTAAATGCAGGTAGATCCAACGGTGACAAATGGTATGTTTTCTGCAGAAACAGCAAACTATCTCTTAAAGAGTTCAAAAAACAAAGCTTCTCTAAGCGATTTCTAAGCCCTTGGCTGTCCAGGTATTTATTCCCAGATTGATGCCTTCAACTGGAGTTTAGGAGAGGCAGCTTCATCTGCACATGGTTAATGTCCCACTTTTTAGAGGTCTTTAATTGTCTGTGTGCGTTTACCTTGTCGCTTCCTAAGCTTGGGAGTCCGTGCGCTTGATGTCCAGGAGCCGGCTATTTTCTGTCTCGTCGTAGTTTCCAACGAGTCTCATCAGAGGTGTACTGTACCTGCGTGCTTCTAATTTAGCCCAACCTCTGTGAGTCGTTGGTTGTTCAAGGCATCAACCGCAGCTCCCAGATGGATTTGTGAAAGTCATCAATCCAGCCTCCAAACAGGGTATAAAAGCAGGAAACAAGGATAACACTTTATCATCCCCGCTGCCTTGCTCCTCGGTATTGCGCGTTTAACTGGATTTTCTCGTTGGCTGTAAACAGCACCACTAGGGAGCACACTACGGAAAATAAAAAGCGAAAAGGTTTTGCTCAGCGCTAAAACTAAATCACTCCAAGCATCGAAAACACGGTTGTTTTGTTTTATTGGATGCTTCTATGCGATGCTGTCTAGATCAATCACCGACACTGTGTTACCTTCTCTAGCTCGCAAACATGAAAGTTTGTCCCCAGCGCTGTGAAGCTGAAGGACAAGGCTTATTTTCATTGGAACGCGGTCCGTTCAAAAAACTTTTTTTTTCTCTATTTAATGATGTTGCTTTAAACACGAAAAAGAGAGTTATTTCGAACTAAGCATTTCATTATGAAACTGAATGTTCAAATTAAAGTTCGCTCAACAGATATCGTAAGGCTACCCAGCTCAATTTGTCCTGGACAAAAAATAATAATTAAAATGAATTCACAAATATCCTAAATACTGTCACTTAGAAATGAAAGCATAAACACATTCATTTCAATCTTATTGTTTTTACGTTCCAGCTGAAGGGAAATTTGGATATTAAAATACGTGGGTGGCATTCTCTTGTCAAACAGTATATTGTATGTGAGTGTTCTCTCTGGGGGGAAGCTAGAAGCAATTGCCCGTGGATAGACTTCACAAAATAAAGGTATGAGCTATTATGAGATGATCTCAGGGTTTGTGAGAAAAACACCTGCTTTAAATTCAAGAAATTCAGTCTTTCAGAAAACTGATGAAATTGCAAAAGCCAAGTCTTTTAAATGTACACGTGTTCCATACCAAACCCGTCTGCCTCTCACAGAGGAGAACTGTAGGAGAGACTTCATAAGGGAAAGTCAAGAAAGCTGCCTTAGTAGCAGTAAAGGCTGTTAGCGGTTCTGTTCAAACAGAATGGTCACCTGTTTGAAGTTCCTATTCTAAGTGCTTTGACTTCTACGTGCTATTTGAGAAATGAAAGGCATTATTTTACAACAATGGGGGACTGTATATTCTTTGCTCTGTCACTTGTGTTTTGTGTGTTTTTAAATACCAGGTAATTCGTTTTGCATCTTTTTTTATGTTCAGTAGCTTTACTTTTCTAGCAAAACCGCTAAAAGTCATAGCGGGGAATGTTATTATTGTTTATAACACACAAGGGTAATGAATGAACAGTAAAGAACATAACTCCCTCGTTAGTCTTGATCATCTGCAGTCCTTAATAAAGACAAGAATGCAATTAAATCCACACCTTATTTTGAGCCATAATAATTCCATCGTTTGCATTTTGTATATTCTTACCAAAATGAGGCAAGTAATTATTATTATTATTATTATTATTATTATTATTATTATTATTATTATTATTATTATTATTATTATTATTATTATTCAAAACTGAGCTCCGAAGGCATTGAGTTTATATCAACGTCCATGGCCTAGAAACGTGTCAGCGGAATAAATATGTGTTTTTCTCCGCCAGTCCATCCCATGTTTGAATGTTCATAAATATCAGTATCGTTTACATGAAAATGGCACCGAATATATGCTAATATACAGTAATTCTGTGTCCAACCAGATGAATTTACTAGAGGCGTTTATGAGGCACCACTTCTCTCGCAATAGTTCAACTGGTAATCAAAAACTTACTTTTTACCTCTGTACTCACACACATAATAAAAGACTGCAGTTTGTGCTCTCATACAAAATAAAGGTACGAGCTATTCTGAGATGATCTCGGGGTTTATGAGAAATACACCAGTCTAATAATAGAATTACCGACTCCTTAATAATAATTTACAGATATAATACGAAAAAAGAAAACATATTAAACACGAATTAATTACATATGTAAATATGTACTGTAAATAGTATAATTTTTCACTGGCAGAGTGAAGGGGGGAAGGGAAAAAATAGGATTAAATACTTTTTTTTTTAAAAAAAGGAAAAGCCGAAGATCAATAACATTTAGTACTCACTAATGTTGAACAAACATCCTTTTT
This sequence comes from Lepisosteus oculatus, assembly GCF_040954835.1. Classification (NCBI taxonomy): domain Eukaryota; kingdom Metazoa; phylum Chordata; class Actinopteri; order Semionotiformes; family Lepisosteidae; genus Lepisosteus; species Lepisosteus oculatus. The sequence continues at coordinate 5,778,635 of NC_090705.1, read as the reverse complement.
AGAAAACAGTCCAGTGGCACTCACATTATTTTACAGACGAGTGAAGCTCTACTACAGTATAGCTCAACAGCTACTGTAGCATCTCTGTTTAACCAGACAATAAAGGAGATGTACAGGTACATCTCTGTTAAGAATTTAACTCGCGTTACACAGATAAACTACTATAATATTTCTGAGCCATTCAACGGTTTCTGAATACAGTATAAAAATGCTTTTTGTGATATATTGTGTCATTTCCCCTAACTACACGTTACCGATGTGTGTTTTTTTATAATTTGCTCCATGCCTTGTAACAACTAATCAGCTTTTCGGTAATTATGCTGTACTTCTAACTGTTTTTACTGCCTTATCTTGTTATTGCCTGTTATCAGTAATTTTCATTTCTACTCACACATACCTCCGCACAAAAGTAGGCTTTACAGAAGGCTTTACATTAAATCACAGCTCACTTTCTCTCCACGTTTTACTTGTGGGTTTCAGGAACCCACGTACTGTATATCGTTATGTACTGTATATCACCCAGCTAATACTGATATGTACAGCTAATACTGATATATTGAAAGGGACTTTTTAAATCTTTTGTCTGGTAAAAAAGCAGCTATTTAATTCGTGAGGGACGCTTTGCACAGTTTTATGATGGACTGTTATCACATAACTCACATACAGTAACTCATCTCTGTCATAATAGTCCTATGTTTATTATAGTACATAACAGCACAATATATATAAAAATATATATTAAAATGCTATGAATTGTGGGAATTAAGCAAACTGACATTTTAACAGCCTTAGAAACATAACTGTACAAAACTATTTATTGTTTTTCATGTATATTTTGTCTGTTATATTAGACGACTGTACAGTCTGTATATGATAATGCATGCATACTGTACAGTATATGCACTGAGCCAACTTGGAGTACAGTATATAACGTTGTGATGATGACAGATGTTAGAATTTATCTTTCTGTGAATTTTCAATTTAGTGTTATTTTTTTCATTTTGGCTTTTATATTTTTTTCTGGGACAGGTATACTGTTCAGGAGTAATGTAAGGTTACATTCCTGAACTTTATTGAATTTGACCAATACAGTTTCTGTCTAATACATTTGTGTCTAGCACTTTAAGAACATAAGATTTATAAATAAGGTTACAAATAAGAATAAGAGGTCATTCTGCCTGTCAACCTTGTTAGGTGATAGATCTGAGAGGATCCCATCCTGCCATTTCTTGGCGGGAAGGCGGGTTCATGTACTAGCTTCAGCAACATTTAAGGATAGTTGACTCAAGACTCTTCCATCTCTATTTTGTTAAAAAAGTGCTTCCTTTTGTCAGTTGGCTGCATATTGTATCCCCCCGGTAATCAAAAAGATTCAAAACTGGGAAATCTGCATTTTGAATGACTTTGATCACCCGATCAGCAACAGATGAAAGGGCAGTATTAACACTTGAATATTACTTTTCCTAAAACTCTGCGCATGAAATACACTTCACTGGGGTCATTGTAACCATTATTACATGACTCGACGACAGAGCAAAATTAGCCCCAAATCCTTTATTTATCATTGAAGTTCTTTTCTACTGATCACGTTGTGGTGTCTTTCATTTTATAGCCAATTGTTTATTTACATCCTAATTAACTACTAATTAACTACTAACTAACACACAAACTAGACTGGCCAAATGATCTCTTCTCATTCATAATGTTTCTTATGTTCATAATGCACATGAACTGGAGAATTTCTACTATAGTGCCTGTGCACTAAAAAAAAGTGACAAAAGTGACTCAAGTACTTATACATCAATATGTCTGGCTTACTTTACATGACAACTAAACTAGAGGATTATCTCTATGGAAATTATTTTCCAGGGAATAGTCTACATGGATATAGAAAAAGCAGAGCTTGCCTAACCAAATTGTTAGATATCTTTGAACAAGTAATAACAGTAATGGATGCACACTGAGCATATAATATGTTGTATTTATATTTTTACAAGCCTTTTAATAAAGTTCCTCATGAAAGATTAATTCTCCATTTACAAGTGGTAGGCATTCAGGGAAATGTGTGTTTGGATTGAGAATTGGTTAATAAGTAGAAAAGAGAGAGTACAGATATGGGGTGAATGCTCAAAGAGGGGAGATGTAATTAGTGGAATACCACAGGGACTGTACTAGGACCACTGCTCATCCTAATTTATATGAGTTTTCTAGATGGTGTAGTTAGTAAAGTAGTCAAGATTGTAGAACATACTAAAATAGATGAATCAGCAAACACTATAGAGGCACCAAATTAAATTCAGTATACTATATATCAATAATATATCAAATTCAAGACTAGATGAACACCTGATAGGAAACAGTTAATGTAAAAACTGCAGGGTTTTACTGCAATTGTCTAGCATTGAGTGAACTATAAATACAAAAATGGCAAATACTAAGCTATGTGTCACGCAAGGACTGACTGCGGAGGATGGAGATCCAATGCGGTGCCCTTGGTAGGGTTGGCGCTAGGCGTAGGCGTAGTCGGAGTAAACAGGCTGGGGTTCGAGTCCGGGAAGGCGTTGTAGAGGCGTAGGCACAGAATCGGCAGGCGAAGGCGTAGTCGAGGAAACAGGCTGGGGTCAGGGTCCGGTGAGGCGTAGAAGAGGCGCCGGTGTGGAATCGGCAGGCGGAGGCGTAAACGAAGAGACAGGCTGGGGTCAGGAACCGAGAGAGCGTAAAACAGGCGTAGGTACTGTACTAAATCGAGCGGCGAAAGCATGAGTCGGAAAAGCGGGGTCGAGGTCCGGGAGAGAAGTCGTCGAAAGGCAAAGGCGTAGTTCGTAGGGAAGCTCCGGGAGAGAATCTCAATCGTGAGCAATGACCAGGGCAGAGGTGAGGGTTTAAGTAGAGGACTGATTGACGTGTGCACGTTTGGCACGGGGAGTGCTCGTGGGAAAGCGAGAGCGCTTGCCTGCGTGAGGGAGATTCGTGGCACTATGCGAGGCAACATATGAAAAAACATTGGGTGTTTATGCTGACAGATCATTTACACATCATATAAACTGAGGGAAAAATTAAAAATAAAGCAAAATGTTAGGATATACAGTAAGAGTGATTAATTCAAATCAAGGGGTATAATGTGAAAATTCTATAACGTGGAGGTTAGGCCCCATTTAGAATAATGTGTTCGATTTTGTTCACCACATTCCAAAATAGATATTGCTGCTCTCAAATCGCTGTAGAGAAAAGCATCCAAACGGATTCCGGGACTTAAAAGAATGCCCAACACTAATAGAGAGCAAAAAATGAAAGAAAGATAGACAGAAAAAACTTTAAAATCCTGAACTGGGAAGACTAGAAGGGAACCTGTTACTCGTATTCAAAGTCCCTGCACTGGCGACATCAGTTTTCAGCAGACTGAAAAAATCCAGGCGTTTTGAAACATGAACTAGAGGATACGAGTGGAAATGCATTTAAAATTGAGGACAGGAGGCACTTTTTTATACGCAAAGAGTTGTGGAATGTGATTCCCAACCATATGTTGTTTCATCCAAAACTCTAGCTTCTTTCAAGAAAGTGCTGGATGAGATCATTGTATTAAATACCAGAGGGGCTAGCTCGTCTCATTTGTAACCTTTCTTATTTTTTTATGCTCTCACTGGAGGAGCAGCATTTCCCTCCAAGACGTCATCGCAGGCCTAGACACAAACAGGCCTTACAACATAATAAATTTTCTAACAATCTAAATACAATAGTAACATGCAATTTAACTGTCTACATCATGTGACATTTTCATATATTTTTTTAAAGTTTGTGTTACCTTGGATGGAGTGTTCTTTCAGTCAAGTACTGAAATGCAGTAAAGAACTTAATATGGAAAAATAAAACAAATCTCAGAATGTTTCATTTTTGCATAAGAAAATTCAAATGATTGGACAAAATAGGGTCTTTTGTATGAAATTTTAGATAAGATTAATGTTTTTGTTTCAGAACGCAGTTGCGCTGCCTGAGTTTAGAGCGCTTGGAAGAAATGGAGTACCACGAACTGGAAAAGATACGCTACGCCATGGCTTTTTGTGTAGTGTGCTGGTCTGTGATCGTCGAGGGTGTGGGTTCAAATCCCCAGACTACGCTGTGGTTGGAGAGGGTCTGGGTTCAAATCCAGAAACTACAGAGCTGTAAGGTTATGCCTTTTCTGGAATTGGCCATAATTCTGAGTAGTCGGGAAGCTTACAAGGCCAGTGAAGCAAGGAATTCAGTCTGTGTCTGGGTAGAAAGAGCTGGGAAGGAGAAAGAGTCAGGATTCTATTGCTATTCTTTCTTAATAAGAATGGATTAGGCTGGGTAACAGACCTGTGGGATCTGGTGAATTGGGATGGCTTGAAGAATAGGTGAAGAAATGCATTCCTGAGGAACAGGAATGGCTTGCAGCATCAGGGCTTTTGGATGATGTTGGCACCTGGATGAGCGCCTGACAAGGTTGCATGGTCTGCATACAATATCTTGCAAAAAGATAGATAGATAATACTTTATTAATCCCGTAGGGAAATTGATGAAAAGATTAGTAGATGAGTACTTTTGGTGGGAGAAAGAAACCTTAAACCTTTAACCAGACACCAGAGTTTGTTGTAGAGAAGTGTCTCTGGCCAAACAGGATCATCCTTGTGAAGATATAATAGGTGAAAGAACTTAAGAGTGAGATTGAAGAGCGTTATTGTGACAAAAGTGAGAAGCAAGAAGAGCATTAGTGAAGGAAAAAGAATTGGTAGGCACAGCATATATTGGATGATGTGGATATTGTGGAGTGAAATGGAGGGAATACTCCATTGTTTAATGTACAGTGTGTGCAGGACAAACAAAAGATCAAGAGTGTATGATGTGTAAGAAGGTATGTGTGTAAGATAAGAGACCAGGAAATACATAGGTGGAAGGAGTTCTCTCAGTCCTTCTTGGAATCAGAACAACATAATAGAAAAAGAAGGGCACTTAATATACTGAAAAATAAAGTGTCATGCAGGTGGTACATAGTATAGGAAGGTAAGAGAATAATGGCTGTCGCTTTATAGTAAATTATATTCTATACAAAATGGCAAGACTATCAAAGAGACTTTTTGTGATTGATATAGTCTGTAATATGGGGAAGAAATGACTTGTCATACTGTACAGGAACTACACTGGGAGACATTTATTTTTGCTGCTTTAAGAAAAGTAACTTTTTATCTATAAAAATGAAAAGTTTTTTAATTTACCTTGAAAATAACTTAATAAAGGTCTCTGCCTCACTACATACTCTTTCAGAGCTCCTGTAATTCCTTTTCCCATTTCAATTTTCAAGCAGTATCTCAGGCTGCTGAGCTCACTTTCTCATGATACCAGGACAGCAAATCCCAGAGCTCACAAAGGAAATATGTTGTCCATGCCACAAGCTCTTGGGTATATACATTGCTGAGCAAAGCCCCTTGTCCCTGCCAACTTATCTTCAAGAAAATAAACCTTGTCTTTGGAGTTAAGCCTAATTACTTTGTTGTCATTCTGCTGTAGTTAGTTGTGATTTTGTTCATAAAGCAATATTTAAAAATAAGACCAACCGTTAAGAATACACACAAATAATAATGTGCCTGAAGTCTTAAAATCCTTTTAATTACATATGCTAATACACTTAATGGTTACTAAGGTATGCATATGTAAGCATTAACAGCACATGATAATGCCATTTAAACGGGAGTTAAAACAGGTGGGGAAAATCATGTTTTTCGTTTAAACACACTTTTGGAATAAAAAAAAAAACACCTTTATTTTCTCCAGTGCATCATGGTATATCATAAAATGTTCTCTACTAAAAGACAGAATAAGGTGGATCAAATTTTTACAATGGAACAAAATGCTTTGAAAGTTGACCTGTCAGTGTTTCATCGGTAGTTATGGAGATAAAAAAAACATTTGAAGCAAAAGAGAACTACAGTTCAGTGAAAATATGTCACTTATGCTGTTGTGGAATAGCAACATAGTATTATCATGCTTGCTCAAGCATGGGTGATAGAAAAGCTTTATCCAAGTAAGAGACGAAACAATTTAGACTTGCTACTTTGGAAGATAACTTCTTTTCAATCTGTGCAATTACAAACTCTCAAACTAAAGGTTTCAGATATGAAGTGGATTGTACTGTTTTATCTTTGAATTCCTTCAAATTTGTGTAAAGCATTTGCTTTCCTACTGGATAATTATGAATATTTCATATGAGTCTATAAATGAAGGATTTAAAAAAAACTGCAGAGACAATTACATACTAGATATACCCATGAAATATACCAGAAGAGAGGAGAATTGCTTTCAGGCTTTGAAAAAGACCCTATGAGCTGGAAAAATCTATTTTTTCCAAGGCATTTAAGCTCTTTTTAATCAATAAAGATGATTCATTAATTAAGGTAGTGAAAAGTGTGTTTCTTTGCTTTTCTTCTTTGGTCTTCTGATCTTATGCATTAGGACAAAAGGTACCACAGGACCATTCATACTCCCAAAGTTACGGAAACAACAAACCACTCTGTCTAATTAACAACACAAGCCTAAAGGGGTAGTAAATTTAATCAAATTTCCCCATTATTTAATTGCTCACTTATTTCATTGCCTCTTGTGTGCGATCTCTTTGATGTGCAGTTCTTGCTTCTGCTTGGTGTTACTAGTCCTTCTAAAAACAAGAGGAAGACGTGTGGTCCATCTTGCATGTTCGGTTTTTAGAAGCTAATTCATCCAAGAACCTCATTTAAGTCACTTCATGGAGGAAGGCATAATGTCAGCTTCAACAATGTGCCTGAGTTGTTTGTTCCAGACTCCCACAAAACTGTATAACAAAGTGCCTCCTATTTTATGGTATAAATGCTTTTCACTGTGGTTTCCACTTTTGTCCGCTGTTTCATGTTTCACTGTTGATTCTGAAGTCCACTGGGTTGACTTTATAAATACTTTATGAATTATGAATGTTTGAATCGGGTCTCTTGATCCATTTCTAAGTTTGAGAGTAAAAATATTCTATTCTTTTAGCCAGTCACAGTAGGATGTTACTTTGAGCTTGGGAGTGCTCTTCTCTTTAACAGTGAAGCAATAAACAGCATGTTTTATATCATGTGGACCAAAATTGAACAAAACATTCCAAATATGGTCTTACTATTTTAACATCCCTATTTTAAAGGGTAGATTGAAATGCTACAGTATACTTTAGACTATATATCTTAACACTATTTGCCCTTTGTCTCCTTCCCCACATAGACTAAAAAATTAAAAAGACTTTTTCACAAGTAGATTCTTCAAGCTCAGCATCTGACATTTTTAATGTCTAGTTAGTTTCTGCTACCTGCGCACAACATTCAGCACTTATCTACAATAAATGTCATCTGCCAGATGTTCTCCCAGCTTTGAATTCAGTCTTTATCTTTTTCAATTTTCCTTGCAAGTTCTTTAGTGTTTGCAGATTCTCCTGTGGTATCATTTATAAAAGTTGACTAGTTTTTGGATTATACCAGGATCTAGATCATTGATACAAATTAGAAGGAGAACTGCTATAAACAATTTAAGACATATCCTTGGGTCTGCCACACCCTTTATGTGGACTTTCTGTTTTGTATCCATGTACCTTAATCCAGGTGCAAACATTCCTTTGATTGTTTACCACCTACTCCATGAAAATTAATCATATGTGAGAAATGTTCCAAAATATAAACATATCACATAATCTTTTGTATCCATTACTGTGGTTTCCTGTTCGAAGAATTTTAACATATTAGCTTAGCAAGATTTATATTTTCCTAATCCTTGTTGACTATCTCCTAGACTCATACTGTCAGAAATGTGGTCATCTAACTTACATCTCATTAATTGCCTATCCTTACATCTTACAGTACATCCATCCATTTCTAATGGGTTTATCCAATTCAGGGTCAGAGGGGCCCAGCAATGTGAGCAATGCAAACCATTGTGTCATCCTTACATGTAATAAAAAAAGAATTCGTTAGTCTGTAATCACTCAGTTGGATTTTGCCATCTTTTTATGGATAGGTGCTTCATAATCAAGTTTCCAGTGAATGGGCATTACCCTAGTCTGGAGTGATTGGAATTGTTTTGTTAATGAGCTGTGAATAACACAACCTCTTGTTCCTTTAAGTCCAATTGGTAGGAAACTATGAGGCCTTGGACTTTGGACTTGGCCAAAGTTTATCTTATGTGCTTCTGGTATCAGTAACACTTCTGCCTCTTCTGTTCTAATACTATTCTTGATATCTTCCTTTTTGTGGATACCTCACTTATGTACTCTTTAAATAGATCAATTTACAGTACCTCCCATTTTTTAAAAGGAACGAAAGCAATTGACGTCCAATGTTAAACAAAAAGGCTGTTCACTGTCAGGAGCCTCATCACAACAAATAGTCAAGGCATTCAGCAACTATAGACTGGATTCACCCTAACTGGGAGTTGTCAGTGTAGGTTAGGCTTGTCTTGGCCATGCTGGTGTTGTTGTTGTTTTGGCCTTCATTTTATGTGGCAGCTATAGACGTTACTAAGGAGCCTGTGCTCTTTCCTGAACAGCAAATCACACCCTGGCATATACTCACATAATCATAGTCAGATGTTAATATCATTCAATTCTAATATAGGAGGACTCCATTAAATCATAAATTCTAAATTGAGCCCAGCTGTTGATTGTTATTGTGTTCCATTTACAATCTACAAATGAAGGATGCAAAATTGATAGATAATCACCTGTTTCAGGATGTTTCATAATCTTGTTTAGAATGAAATATAAAAGTAATAGTTATATTTCTCTCTAAACAGCAGGAGAAGAACCAAAAGACCCTGAAAAAAGTTTATTGCCACATGACCAAGGCCGGTGGAAATTGTTGTTGGTACAGCTTTGCTACAGACATTTGACCTGTGACAATAACATACAGAATATAAATACAGGACCAGAATGCACAATTTACAATACAGATTATTACAATACAGGACGACAAGAGACAGTACACAATACAGAACATAAAAATCCACTCTATAATGGAATATGCAAAAAAAAAATGCAGAGTTGATGCCCTGCAATGTAAACACAGACATACAAATGTAAACACAGACAAATCAGAGCAATTTAAATTTGATACAGGTCATGAAGCACAATACTAAGTTTTTGATGGTTGGGGGCACATGACTAGTCTAGCAGCAGTTGGGAAGAAGCTGTTCTTGAAACCACTGACGTTTTGGATGTCAGTGATCTGAAACATCTACCTGAGGGGAGCAGCTGAAATAAGTTGTATGTGGGGTGAGATGGATCCACAATTATCTTGTTAGTACTTATGGTGGTACGTTGGGTGGACAAGGATTCGACTGAGGAGAGAGCAGTGCCAGTGACCTTCAAGGCCTTCGTAAAATGCATTGAAGTATTTTCCTTGTTAGGATGTCCGTGCTTCCGTATCACACGGAGATAGAAGATGACAGAATGCTCTTTATAATGTCTGTGTACAATCGGACAAGGAGGTATTGACTGACTTAAAACTTTCTTAATTGTCTGAAGAAGTACAATCTCTGATGTGCCTTCATGATGAGATGGTCTGTGTTGATGTGCCGTTTTAGAGAGCTACAGATACAGGTGCCCAGAAAAAGACCTCAGAGGTTTTGGATGTGTTAAGTTGTAGGTCATTGTTAGCACACCAAGTGCCAGCTCTATCTACTTCCAGACGATATTGTGCTTCATTGTTTTCAGTAATGAGCCCGATGATGGTGGTGCCATCTGTGTATTTGTGGATTTTGACAGTACTGTGATGTGATGTGAAGCTGTTTGTGAACAAGGAGAAGAGAAGCGGGGAGAGTACACAGCCTTGCGGCTGTGTTGATGGTCAGAGGATGGGAAGTAAACTCATTCACCTTGACTGACTGACGTCTGCATTGCAGGAAATCCAGCAGCCAGTAGCACATGGCAGGGTTGATGCCCATATCGATTAGTTTATTGAAAAGTTTAAGAGGATTAATAGTTTTGAAAGCAGAGCTGAAGTCTATGAACAGAATGCGTGCATAGGTGTTTGGTGTCTCTAGGTGTTGTAGTGTATAGCAGAGGGCCAGGTTGATGGCGTTTTCCACAGACCTATAGGCACAGTAGGCAAATTGGAGTGGGTCCAGCCGTGAGGAAGTGCAGGACTTAAGGTGGGCCCGGGCAATACGCTAAAATGCCTTCATAACCACAGATGTTAGGGAAACAGGTCTATAATCATTGAGACAACTTGGTTTGGACGACTTTGGTACTGGAATTATCGTTGCTGAGAGGCACAATGGCTGAGCACAGCAGGGCTTACATGGTCAGGGCCTGCATCTTTCTTTTTGCTTAGAATGAGTGACTTTCAACTTGCAGTAAAGAGAAACATGTCATTTCACAATGCATGAGTGGGGTGGAACCTTCCAAAGAGACTTCTGCAGTAATCCAGATGCTTTTTGTACATGGAAAGTCAAAGTTAGCTGCAGTAGTCAGATTTTTCTGTATTTTCTAGGCCCCTCAGCTTTCTGAATGTAAAGTCATAGATAGATTTAAACATATACTGTATATATTTTAAAGGGTTGTTTTAAAATGAGTTTAAAATGATTTTTTTAGATTGAAATAGCTTGCTAAAAGATATGCAACCCTGAGCTAAATATGTTTTAAGTTTCAATCAGAAAGTCATCACATTTCTCCAGTATCAGCTAAATTTGCTCTGCTTATGTCTTCCTATATTTTTATTCCAGTTTCTTTGTGAAATACCGCATGCTTCTTCTGACTAGCCTGAATTAATTCTCCATATTTTGTTTTTTGTACAAACTTGCTTGTGGTGGCATCATTGTAAGAGGAAACTTTTCAGTATAAAATGGAAAGCAAATACTGCTGAAGTTGTATCTATTATTTGCCGTTTCCTGCCTCTGGTTTCTTACATCTTCAATAGGCTTTAAAATGCAATAAATTTTTAAATTGAGTCATTGGGCATATATTTTCTTTTTATTGTAAAATCACACTTACTTCAAGAATTATTATTGCATAGCTTCATGTCATTTCTTCTGTTTTAATACCAAACATCCTCCAAGACATTTCTCGATATCAAAGCTACAAAGAGATTAAAGTAATCTCCCTACAAGAATACCTTAACATACACGCAGTCTCAGTAACCTAAGCCACTTTTGAACAGTTAAGTACAGTAGTACTTGGTTTGCTGATATAACATAATTTGAGAGGTCTTTTAAGAGGAGTCAAAGCTGAACAGTCCTGAATGTAATATTATTTTACTAGTTAGTGTGTTGTCAGATTTTGGAAGAAAGAAAACAAAAATGCACTTTTGTCATAGCAAAAAATCAGAAATAATTCTTTTAAGTTATAGACAGGAAATTTCCTTCCATTCCTTCATTTAAGTCACCTTGCCCTGGTGAGGGTTGCAGGGTATTTTAGTTTATGTTTTATTGAGAGGTTGTATTAAGTGGTGGATGTAAGGAGAACAATTGCTACTTCTATTTATTATCACACTCCTATGGTGTGAAGATGTATGATAAGAAAATTAAACCACAATAAATGGCCATACAGATTCCACATCATGATAAAACAATGCATTCAGAAGACAGATTTTTTTCTGAATTGATAGCAATAGAAGAGTTTGCAATCTAAATGTAAATGTAGTGGAAATTTACTGCAGTGTTCCTACATAATTACAATGAGGACAATTTATTAGCACTAAAAGATAAAGCGGTTTATACAGTATATTTAAACATATTGTTTCCGGGGAGTGTACAGTGAGTGACGTGCACAGAGCTGATTTTAATTAAAAGCATCTTGTCTGCACAACAGCCATTCTGTCATTCAAGAAAGGGTTACAAAAATTCCTGAAATATGAGTATAAAAGTAATGAGATCAATAAATGTCAAATAGGGAAAGTAATAACAACTCCAGAGACTCGCTGACCTTTCTAAAGATTCTAAAACTAATAGTCTGTCTGGGAAAGAGGAAATCACACAGAGGCTTTATCAGGGAAGCTACAAACTCACTTTTCCTAGGCCAGCACAGTAGGGCATTTTACTTCAAATAACATCTTCATGCTATCCATTGTTTACTGATCAGTTTTAAAAGATTGTTTTAAGGCACAGAAGTTCATTCTTCAAAAAGCAACTTTTGTAAGCTCAATTTATAAATAACCTAACGAGGAGCTTATTAATCATGAGGCCTCTTATAAAGTCACCACTTGACTGAGAGAACCTGCTGCTTTGTGCTTTCTATATTGGAGATTCAGAAAATTGGTGAACCATTCAGTGTATATTAACAAGTTCTTCACCTTCCCCTGTTTGAATTTCGCAGACTCAGACTGCTGAAAGGATCAAAGACAACCTTGAATTATAGTTCATCAGTTCATTATAGTGATCTCTAGATAGAATGCTTTTATTGAGTTCTTTTATACACGTTATGCCAAGAGCAAAGTCAGAGTTTAAAATCTACTTTTAGTCATGCTTCAAAAATTCTTACATCATTTCTTAAATGAAACATAGTGTCCAAGCCATGTGCTTTCATAGATTAACAATGATCAAAATCAATTTATGTAAAAGTATGTAGCTGCAGTTAACCATATGGGCTAATAGGATCATAGGAAGATCACAAAATAAATTTTGGTTTGATTAAAAAAATGTATTGAACTTTTTTTCAGGACATTAAAGCAATATTCTGTTTTAAATTATTGGACAGTCTTAAGAAAGAAAATGAATACAACACAATTCCAAATTAAATATGTTCCTGCAAACGCAATACTTTTTGTTGTTTTTGTTTGTAGAGAATGACATTAGTGAAACTAGAGGGAAAAAATACTTCTGTCACTGCAACACTAAAATGCTATATAAATATGATTTATTTTCAACAAAATAAAACATATTGTGAGTGTCAAAACCCTGACAACACAGAAATTAAAAGGATAGTTGAAATACAAAAAACAGGCACCAAGTATCCCCTACAGAACATTTGAATATGTCTTCTGTATTACATATTTTGATTTGAATTCTTTAGTAGCAAACAAAATCCTTACACTGAGGTTTCTAGAGAAGGCTAAAGTACCTTCAGGAAGGCTCATTGATCATTGATTGCTCATTGATCGAAGTAACTCCAATCCTAGTATAATTCTTCTATTTCCCAATTTAGGTATATTTTCTCTCTTTCTTCCTCTTATCTATTCAAAAGATTTCCATAAATGCACAAGATCACTATCTCACTGCAAGTCCACAAGCTGATAAATCATACTGCTGGAGGCACAGCATGTCCCAAAAGAATTGTGTGGCACTGTGTTTTTTGTGTTGATCTTGATCTTGCACATTGATCTCACATTGAGTAGGTGACTGATTTTTGTTAGAAAAAAAGAGATGAAAAAGAAAACAGTAATCCAAGATAAGCAGAATCCCATTTTTGGAGAATGGACAAGACACAGGTTTAACACGCTCTGTTGAGATAAGACATCCAGCATTATTGCAACTTCTAAAATTGAGTAGGACTGTCCTCTAATCTTCACTTTCAATGGTATTGAATTTTCTTATATTAAACCAGATGCACTAGATAGGTCAAATGGCCTCAACCCATTTGCAACCTTTGTTATGTTCTCCCATTGGGATTTCATAACTGGCTCAATCACTTTGCACCATGTGAGAAATCTAACATCCATTCATTTCCTATAAATGTTGTAATGGTTTGGAAGAGTTATGCCAATTAATAGGTAAAGCAGTGGATCTCAGGTTGCAGATAAAGAGATACACAAAGGGCAACCTTATCTAAACTAAATTACAGGCAGCCTCTCTTGATCCACATCATGATTTAGTTATCTTCACCATCGGCAACTACAAACTCTTCAGAAACTATAATAACAGAGCAAAAATGTACTTGTTTGAATGTCACATGGTTTTATTAAGATCTGTTGTATCTGTTGTATTTTCAAGACTGGAAACAAAATAAAAAAACAATAGAAACAGTAGTCTAATAGAAAGTATGAAACTTAAAATGTAAGAGCATGCGAATAAAATAGGTTATGAAGAAAAAAAAGGTTTCACTGAATATTTACTTGTCCATGCTCTCATGAATAACTGCAATATTACTGAATGAAAAAGTTAAAAAGATGCTTCACAAGCATCCTTTTCCTGCAGCTAAACTTCTAATGCAGTGTTCTAATCCAGGTCCTGGAGCGCTTTAGTGTCAATAGGATTGTGTTCCAACTCAATTCTTAATGACATTATCCAGCTCATTGTTGGCGTACTTGGTGGGTTTTTCCCAGCTCTTCAGGAGATGGTTCTTTAATGAAATCTAGGAATGAAATCTGACAGACGCACTGACCCTTCAGGACCAGCAGCAGACATGACTATGTCAAGCTAGTCATTGGTTTAAAATCATCTGAGAGGAATAATAACCCGAGAATAACAACCAGACTCCATAGCTCTCTAAAACCAGAGCTGGAGACAGTTATTGTACCCCAAACCCCACAGTTGACACTGTAGGTCCTGCAGAGCCACACTGTAGCTGGGAGAGACTTTATTGAACTCATCAGAGTAGTAACATTAAAAGGTTAACTGTTTTTCCACGTATCTTTGTAAATCTACTTATAAAATGCTTAGGATTGGCCCTCAGGCTCAAGGATAGCAGAAATGTTAAGTATAAAAATATATTTATATATTTTCAAAACATGAAATTACACAACTAAGTTATCTAAACACAATTTTGGAATTTAGTGTCTTTTTGTTTCCTTCTGTGGAACCTATTCCCGACCCACAGTCAGGGATCATCAACTTGTCCATGCATAGACTCGCTGTCCTTGCTGGAAGATACCAATAAGGCAGTAAAAGTATTTTTTCTTAAATTCCCAGTTGTCAGCTGAAAACAAACTTTGAAAGAAGAGTTTTTCCAGCAAAGCCAACGAAACCAAAAATCCACCCCATAATATAAAAAGGTTGCCCATTATGCTGTAGCCCTGTGGAAAAACTGAAGTTTTTTTTTCTCAAAAAATGATATTGATTGGAACGGTTCTGACCCCTGCCCACGATGAAGTCAGTGTTGTTTATTTGATAAGGCTCCGGATGCTGTCTGTTATAAAATACAGGGAGACAGGAGAACTGTAAGCCTCTAAGTCCTGGCAGTTTGCTGCAATCTGTGTGACTTTCCTTTTTCTGTACTTCCAAGTATTGAGCAGAATCTGCTTGGGCATTGTGGAGTAACTACAGGTTCTGTGTTATAGTGTAGTCTATAGGATGGAGTTGGATTTTCAATTTTCTCTAGGTTATTGATTTAATAAGGCACAGAGCCCATTAGGTCAATTTTTTCTATGCAGCTCAGATTCCAACAAGGGCAAGTCAACAACACAGCCAACATGAAAGGGTAACATTGTTGTGAGTGGGTCAAGGCATGTCAAGGGTTAAAAGAGAAGTCCTTTTCCAACTAACAGAGTTCAAGACTTGGGGATCTAACGAGAAATGAAATGCGCCCTCCTTGTAAAACTTTGAGACTAACCTTTTCTGTGTGGTTTGAAACAAATCTGCTCTTATTGACGTCTACTTAAAGGATCAAAGGACATGTTAAGGTCTGTGTCAAAGTCAACTGAGATTGTTAGCAGCAGCTCATATGTGTAGTACCATGGACACCTTCAGACTGTGAGAGAAATGTTATATTAAAACTGGAAAGATGGAACAGGTTTCCACTGTTATAGATGTAGATGTCTGTACACTTTCTGGCAACAATGAATGAAAGGGTTTTGGTACTCTTTCTAATCCTACCCTTGCAGGAGAGTCTATGGTTGTTGTTTTAAAAAAAATAAATTCTTTTGAAAAGGCTGCAAAAGAAACAACTGATCAGACTAAACAAAAACAGGATCATTAGCCAGAAAAGGGTTAGTGTTTGTTGGCCTCACATTCACCACCAAGTAATTCACCTGAACATTTCCTGCTGTTCCAAGACAAAGTTGTAGCTCACTTCTGCTGCTATTAAACTAGGTACAGCCTCTGTGGGGATCCTTATCCAATTGATGTCATTGACACCAAAAGTAGCATTCTAATAACCTTCAAGACCTTTCACCAGATACAGTACATAGGAAGTTGGGTCCCTTTTCAGGCCATAAAGGCCCATGGGGAAAGGGGGGCAGGGGCCACCATTTTTCTCAACCATCTGACACTGGAGATGGAGGTGATGCGGTCAGCATCACGCTCCGGCCAGTCTATCACCCCCGGAAGGATTAACCCCCTGGTACTCATTTGGAAACCAGGCTAAGTGGACCTGGGAGCTGTCTGGAAGGAATTAGCGCAAGCTCCATTGCTAGTCAGGAACTAGATGCCCTTGCCGTCTGAGCTGTCATGGCCCCCATCACATGCATACAGTATATATAAAAAATATACATTAAAAAAACTATAATTTGGTGTAAGCACCATGCATCATACCCACCTTCAACCCATATAAATGGTTTAATGGAACAGAGAGCAAAATACAGTATGTCTGTGCTTCAGAAAGCTGTGTGGATACAGGAGCAGAGCAAAAAAGAAACCATCCCTGAGTGCCCTGACCCCTGACCACTGAGCAATTCAACTTTTGACATTTCTCTGAATTATAATGTCAAAAAATGGTTTAAACATCACGAGCATATTCCTACCAGCCCACCAAGCCCTTGGGGTAAATAAAGGAAGCAGAATGAACAAGGCCTCTTGTTTCCAGTTGAAAAGCACCACAACAGTCATATCTATGTGAAAATGCAGTGTGGTAATACCAACAACTGTCTCGGAACCTGTTGATCACACGATCTTGCTGAAAAGATTAAAGTCAGCTCAGATGTCTAGCAGGACAAGAAAGAACAAAAAAAACAGTCATCAACAAATCATTCGCAGGCTTATCAAGAGTTTTTGTGTAGAATTGTTGCGATAAAAACAGAAGTAGGATAACAACTTTTAACTACCGCCAACCGAATGGGCAAGAAGGGCTGAATGTACTCCTTTCTTTTTGTAATCTTTGTTATTGCTCTTATCATATTTACTATTTATGAAATTACCAGTTAGGATATTTAGCAACACTTTAGATTAGTATTTGTAAAAGCCATGTATAAATTAATATTTTATAAACTGAATGTTAATAGTGTCATAAATATGAAAAAGTAACAAAACCCTAATCCTCACCATATCCTAGACCACATCCTTAACTGTAGAATTATTTGCAGAAGCAGGTTTGTTCCATATAGCATATCATTCTACAAAATTGTTTGAACAGTTGGCTCATTATCCATATATAAACTATAATTCTACAACCAATAAACTGAAGTGTGACAATATATCTGGTACTTTTTTGTACATACATGGGTAATTATGGGAGCATTATGAATTATGAAAATCAATTATTTTGTCACTTGTGAGTGAACATCAGTTTCTTTTGTCATTCTCACTTAAACTGACATTATTCAAAAACTGATGCGTTTGTTAGTGTATCTGGAGCACTGTCATTTTAGATTGTTAAATGTTTTTCATTTTAAAATAAATGAGGGAAAGTTTTGTACTATCAAATGTGGTGACCATAGTGGTGTGCAAAGCCTAAATTTAAAGCATTATCACCAGCTACTGTATAAAGCCAGATTCAACCTTAAACTGCGCAACATTTCATTTTTAACTTTGCGTGAAAAGGCTTTTCTGCTCGAAATGGGAAGGTGATCTTCAAAAGGACATGATTTAGAAAAGACCAGCTGTAGAGTCACCCACTGCTGTTTGATAAAGGTAGTGATGTTAGTGAGGTGTAACCGATCAGTACTAGAACATTCTAATAAGACGTCCTGAGGCTCAGCAATGCATACAGGGAGGAACCTATTAAGAATGACTAAACACCTTGATGAACTGCTGAATCAGGCCCTTTCTTCTCTATGCAAGGCTCTTCTGATTCTTCTGAATCTACCGCTGACCTAGCAGAATCAAAGGATCCATGCTCAAGCTATTTGTTGCCCAGCTTGTGGATATCTAGATAATTTGTGCCCAGCCCTTTGTTCACATCCTGTGGATTTCAGCATCATAGCATGGAGCTTTGTGGGGCTTTACTCAATCCCACCTGATAAGAGACTAGATTTGAGCTAAAGAATTTAATTCTGTTGTGGCCCTGAAAGGCTTTACGTTTGCACTACCTTGGAATTTCATTACAGCCTTTGTGTAGATGAAGGCAATGAAAGAAAAATCCCCAGGTTATAACTTCAATAAGGTTTGAAGTGTGATTTTTATTGGTACACCAGTTGCACTTACTAAAAATACATAAAGTGAAGGTCAAGGAAGCGAATCTTAGCATTCAGCCAGCTTCTGATTGATCCTGGGAGTCATTCGTTCCACTGCTTTTAATAACTGAACACCTGCAATCTGTTCAGAATAGACATTTAAATAAAAAAGAAAACATATTAAATCCTTTTCATTTACGGTCATGTGTCAGAGTAAAGCAATGTCATCTGCTCATTTGAATGTAATACTGCATTCTAACTATATAACAAAAGGCTGCATTTAAGCATTGCTGTTTTGTATCATGTTATCCTTGGTTAAACACCGAAATCTATTCAGTTTATGGCAGGTAAGCCTCTTGCAAATCTTGCAGTCCATGAAGGTCATAACATATACAGGCACACAACTGTTCTGTATTTGCAGCTCCAATATAAAGAAAACGCGAAGCATGGTTTATAAATGGGGCATTTTCTGCAGTGTGGGAGTCATTACAGATCAAACTTTTCTTTTGCTAATTTACAGTGCATGTGCAGTGCATCTTTGCATGTGATCTCCAGAGTGACATTGCAGCATGGCCTACAAATCCATTAAGATACTACATGAACCTAAAGTTCAGCAAATCGGCAACCATGTCAGTCCATGTGCATTGAGATGTAAAAAGCATCTTGGGGTAATTCAGGGTTTAATATCATCAAGTCCAATTAGTTTGAAATGCCAGTGGCTTATCACTAATGCTTTAAGTGACAGATAACATGGAAAGGATGGAAAGGAAAACCATAAAGCCAATAAATGTTCTGGGAAAAACAATAAAACTACAGAGACTGCATTTTATTATCTAGAAGTCAAATAAAACTTTTTACACTGCAGCATGTACTCAGAGCAGTTTCCGCTTTTAGACTTTTATTGTATATCTCTTGATTAAATAAAACATTAATTAACTACTTCACAATACAGCCAGTTACATACTTTTCACAACATTATTAAACTGTTATAATGGAAGCATGTTAGTGCTATGGCAGTAGTTTAATGGGTTGTTGAACTGCTACATACAGTAAGTACTCAGGAATTAAACCGAAATGAAATTGATATATTAAGTATATTTCAGACTTAAATCAAAGCTTTAATATTTACAGTACACACATATTTTATTTATTGTATACAATGTATGTTGCCAATTATTTATTTTTACTTGCATTATAAATATTTATTGACTGGAAAATAAAATACTACAGATACTGTATGTGGTTCTGGATATTCTGGGGTTAATCATCAATTTAAATGCATTTTTCTTTTATATCTGGGTATTTCTGCTTTTCTTCTGGCAGAATATGTTTTTCTCCCATGTCAGATACAAAACCATGGCAGTATTGATAGGCCGTGTGACATAATCATCTAGAAGCCTGGACTGGAGTCAATGACTCCCTGGACTTACTGAGTGAAAACTGACAGAAATTGCTTAAATGAATTGTGGCTTGGCAGCTTATTTTCTGCTTCCCAGAATTATATCAGAAAGGACTATGTGCAAGCTGTAATGCATCAAGACTTCATTTCAGGAACTTTTTTATGAGTATTTCTTTGCTCAGATAAAGAAGACAAACAGATAAGAGATTGCCAGGTTATATCCCTCTTACACAGTTCTCGGATGTCAAGGAATGATAAATATGATTTGGCCATGTGTAACCTATTGAGGAAATTGCCAGTTTTCTGAAACTGTTTTTAACTTGTGCCTTGGGTTATATGACATTGTTTTCTCAAGTGCTGTGATTTTTAGAGACTACCAGAACAACATGTCAAATGAAAATAGGTTTGGGGTACAAGTGTGCATGTGCAAGCCTTGTAGTTTTGGCTATATTTTAATTAGGTTAATTAATAACGTCTTCATAACACCAAAACTAAGCTAAGAAACAGTAAACAAGTCAAAGCTAAGTCTAAAACTGATTGTACCCATTGATCCATTTGTTAACATCTTTATCCAATACAGGGTTGCAGGATATCCAGAGCCTATCCTGGCAGTCAAAAAGCACAAGACTCTTTGCCCTGGATGGGATACCAGTCCAGCGCAGGGCAAACACAGACACACACACTCCCATTAGGCCAAGATTTCTCAGAATCCTATAAGCCTACTAGTATGTCTCTGGACGGTGGGAGAAAACCAAAGCATCTAGAGGGAATTATAAAAACAATGGGACATTGGATTTTGAAATGTTCCCCAAACCAAAAAGTATGAATAGTAAACAATCAAGATCATTGATCAAAACTCTGGGAATCTAATGAGATTCAATAATGCTTGGAGGCAACTTTTGATCCCACCGACTCAGTTTCGGGATAGAAGCACTGCGCAGTGCACCGTCCCACCCAGGCCCCACAGAGTTTCTGAAAAAAAAATGTTTAGATAGGACTAAACCACACATCCTAAACCTGGAACGGGTCCCAAAGTCCAGCACTGAGGTTACAAATTGTCTAAGTAGAGGGTGAATGCTAACCCTAACCCTACCTGGGGTGTCAATTGAGCATTTCCACGATCCATATCTGAGCCTCTCTGGACATCGGATTTTGATATGTTCCCCAAACCTAAAGGCATGAGTGGGAAACAATCAAGACCATTAATCAAAGCTGTGGCATTTAAATGAGATTCAATTATGCTTGGTGGCAACTTTTGATCATCACTGTATTAGTAGGGCCTTTTTTTTTCTTTACTTTGGCACCGCTCAAATGCCTTTTCCCTGTGTGTTCTTGTGTCCTGTAAATACGCACCAGTACCACACCAGAAACCCACCTGCATCCAATCCCATCCTAAATGTTATGCCCCTCTAACCCCTAGACATTTGGGGTCTTAACACTTGTTAACATGTATTATCATTAGTAAACAAAACCTGTACAATATATGTGAAAACACCCCCGCTACTACCTCCATCGCTGGTATCTCCAAATGGCAGATGACTTCAGATGTAAAATAATCTCCACACACAATGGAAGTCTGTAAAAATAGTTCAAAGGTGCCTCATGGATAGAGTATAAACAACACGGTAGGCAAATGTTTCATGCGACAGCATCTACAAAGAATCCTAAACACCCCTTCTTTCTTAAAACATTTAAATGAATCATATTGGATGAGCAGATCTTTTTCAAGCCAAACTTATATTGTCCCAAATGTTCTCCCGGGAACTTCATCTCTAATATGGAAATCCCACCTTTAAATGGTAACAGCTGCTAAAGGCTTATATGAATCCTCTAACAGAGAAACATAAACAGAGGAGGCACAGCAGAGTTTATACTGGGTAAACAGGCAACTTCACCACCTCCTCCCCAGGGCACATTACAGGTATGCATTGAGGAACGGAGAGAGACTTGATGACTACTGAAAAGAGGGGAGTGGAAATGCCATTTTTTCTGGGATCACGTGAATCTTTCCACCAAACACCAAGCTGTAATTAAGTGCATAATTTGTGCACCAAATACACAATGTACAACAAGTCTCAGATGGTTGCTCCAGTATTTACAGTACTAAATCTCGAAGACTGCATGGCCAGGGAAGACGCTCTTCAAGTGGATGTCAAGACACAAAAATGTCAGGATTAAACCGAACAGCAAAACAAATCAGTAGAAATAAAATTCTAAGTCTAGCCGGGCACCTTCCACTCTGAAGAATGGAGAATATGTCATCACTTACCTTTCATTATAAATATAGAAATTGTAGTATGCATTCTGTCCCAGGCCTTAAAAAAAGAATCATAAAAATACAAACATTCAAGCAAGCAGGCAGAGAGGTAAGAGATATTGTATATGCCATAGATTTTAATGCTCAAGTCAATCATACACACTGTATTTTCAGGACAAAGGGAAGGGTCTGCAGCCACACCTGAAATGTGGTATAGGAGGTATAGTAGGAAACATTATCAAATACATGGCCCTCTCTGATCTCTGAAAGCCTGTCTGATTGTGGTTGTGATGCAGACAAACTCTGGCTTCACCTCATGACCTCTTCTGAGGTAAAGGATAGATGGTACACACTGCCTTAAAGGCGTACATACTTATACTCACCTGTGTTCCTTCGTACCATTTCATGTTGTCTGTTTTTATACTATGTACTGTGATCTCATCATCATGTCTCTTGTCCTATTTGCCCATTTGCCTCAGTCTATCTGGTGTTACAGATTCTGACTCTGTCTGGGATTATGGAGTCTTGCCTTTCACATCAGGGGGACCCAGAGTTGGGATATAGAGTTTATACCCCAGGGAGGTCAGTCTGATTTTGACTTACTGTAACTCTGAAACTTTTCTCTAAGCTATGAGTATTGTTATTTATTCTTTAGGGATTTTTCAGTTGCATTTTCTTTGTAATTTCTAGGTTTGTTATATATATTCTTGTCAGATTCTTTAATATATAATTATATCGTACAAAAACATAGTTTTTGCCTAAATGTAGTGTATGCCAGTGTGTGAGGTTTGAAGCCTACAGTATATGAGTTCAGGCTGTACTAGGCTAGGGCAGATGGATCATAAGCCTTTGCTGGACTGAGTCTTGTACCTAAAGCTATTCTGGCTGCTTCATGCCTCTATCTTTTTTTTCCTTTTAGCATATTCATAGTCCTTACTCGGAGCCTTATTATCTAAGATGTAAATGTTTTTTTTTAAAAAGAAACTTTTTTTCTTTTGAACTGCACTTTTACATCAACCTTAACACTGGTCACCTTACAGTTTCTCAATATTTCTTTAATAAATAACCTCAATATCTCAACCCTGCATCATGACTGAGTGATGCTCCCTGGAGCTAGATTATTACAGTGGTGTACTAACATGGTTATATAAGTCTCAGTATGGGCCCTTAGCAAACAGTTTGTCATCAAGCAAATCAAAGAGATTAGATGATAGTTTGCAGAAAGTGCAGGATCTTTGATAATAAAGATGTAACAGCAGTATTCATATTTTTAAATAAATTCTTCTCAATGGCATTAGGTATCACGGAAAGTAGGAGATGATCTAATTGGCACTAAAAAGTCAGATAAATTTCAGAGAAATGCCTCTGCAGGAGACAGATAAGTTAAATGGAGGGATTAGGGAAATGTTATACAATTTTGCAGGTCATATTAGATGCCTGGGCTGTTGAATTTAGAATAAAAAAGATGGGATCTGATCATTACTCCTGTTTATCTAACCACAGAAATAGCTGCAAACTATTTATTCATTTCAAAGTTTCAAATGTTCCAGAAATGGCTGATTCAGCTACCTTTGAAATAATAAGAATTCAGTGTTGATTTATTTTGAGGGAGGATGAAAGAGGAAGCCAATTTACTACTATCTCTAAATGGCCAATTCATTTATAACCTTTCTCATGTTCTAGATCTACTGTATGTATAAAAACATGGTTGAATGTCTCATACTTTAATACAAAATGCAGCATGATTTAAAAAGCAAATGTAATTTGCTTCTTAAAAGGTCAATTTAATTATTTTTCCGAAATGTGAAATTCACTTTAAAGTGAATGCGTCCCAATACTTTTACTTTAAATGAATGTTACGTTTTATTGTAATATGATCAAACGTATGCATGGAATTACACAAAAACATGTACCCTACTTATTACTCATATTAATCTCAGAACTACTGTATAAATACAAGTGACTTGACTGTAAAGCACAAATAACAGTTTTGCCTTTGCTCTCTCATCCTTTTGAGGGCACTGTTCAATATCTGGAATTACTATGGCTTTTGATTTGAAATTTTTGGGAAATCTAACTATCGTGCGATGGGCTTAATAATTCCAGTATGTTAGTTGAACAAAACCTTCACTTTCTAAATCCATCTAGACCACTCCTTCAAATGCCGTTGTTTTATTTACCTTATTTTATTTCTGTCGTTCCCACAACTTTACCAGTAACAAATGTAGGATTGCCTGGTTCACACTTTTCCCGTTCACCTAGCTCTCCTCCTTTTTATAAAGTGCGGGATCTTTGGGTGTAGCTCCTATATAAAATGAGATTTGAAAAATCCAAGCTAAGGGCATGTGAAGAACATCACTCATTTCCTAAACTGCAAGTGGAAAAATACCACTAGACTCTGAGGGTGTTAGATGCTTTGGTTTAAAACCCACCTAGCCTCTGAAGATCCTCAGTATCAGTATTGCTAAAATTGGCCAATGCTTTCAGAGCTCCTTCTACAACACTGGTCATGTAATTTTTCTTCTGTGTGAACAATTCATTGAGCACATTTACTGTAACTTTTAAATCTCCTTATACTCTAGGGATGTGCCAGATCTTGCTGTTCCATGTACTGTAAGTTTGTCAAGACCTTCTCTGAACCCACACTTCTCTTTTGAACACACTGATGCTCTTAAATGATAAACTGGACGGTTAACCGAGTGATGTCGATTTAAAAGGAGCTGTTGGCCTTTCAGAGGCCAATTATCATTGGATGAATTTAGCTCATCTCATTTATCCTAAAAGTTTTTAAACCTCAACATCCTAATTGTAACCATGAGATTTGGACTGAGAGGAATTTAATATGTATTTTTTAAACCCCAGTGGAAAATGTAAAGCACTGTTGTTTTTCTTTTTATGTCTGTAGCGCGTGTCTGTGTTGGAGATCACAATATGAAGACATTAAATGCAACGGAGAACAGATAAAAAGCCATTACTTTTTTTTTACTGAAAGCACTCTGAAGATTATACACAGTAGAGCCTAATTGTTAGACTTAAGAGTTTTACTGAACTCAGTAAAAATGCATAAGTTCAAGTAAGGTCTTAAAGGCAAAAATAGCTGGAACTGGCACGCCAATAGTAATCCCCCATTGTCTACCATTCCTGGTTCAAAGGGACCCCTGTATCTTCCTGTTGCTGTTCTAGTCACGTTCTTAGTAACAGGCTAATTGATTTAAGCTCTCTAACTGTGGCATATTCTAAAATTTGCTTCTGATGTCTAACATTTAGAACAGAACGTGCAATTATTTTTAACATCCTTTCAAGACTTGAGATTCGAGTTTTAGAAGTCACCGATGTTTGCGGTTGTGGCCTAGAGGTAAAATCATTTTTGTAAATCCATTATCTGTTAACTCTCAGCCATGCCTGTAGCTCAGCTGCACCCTTTTCCATCCTTTTAGGTCCTATTCTCCTAGACTGACATATTTGGTGTAAAGAATCATTTGTTTTGAACTTTTTACATTATATTTATGAAACAAACTTATTTCTTCTGTTTCCAGTTCACCACTTAAGTTCTGCTTCATTCCTTTACATTCTGCTTTTACAATATAAATAATCATTTATTTTAGACTCAGGATTTAAAGAGTTAAAGCTTAAATTAAAAGTAACTATACAGTATTATGCACATAATTTCTTGGTAGTTCAGTTACAGTATACAGTGTCTTCTCATTTAATTGTGTCTTGGTTGTTTGCAAAGACTATATCAATAACCACATCTTCCTTCCTAGGTGCCTTTACCAACTGGGTTAACCATCTCAACCACATCAGTTTCAGGTATAGTTTCACAAAATCACAGTTTATGTGTGAACAATTGAAAGCTCTCGATGAGTACTCGCAAGAAGTCAGATGAATTAACAGTTCAAACAGGAAATTCCAACACCCATTCGGTTTATAACTCAAAAACATCATTGAAAATAATTGTTTCAAATTAAAATTTCTAACACCTTTGAATATGTGTTTCTTAAAGTGCAGGTTCTTTACTATACTACAGCATTAATATAGTGTATTGCGATGCAAATAATATAGTAGCACGGACAATACACACACAAAAGAAAAGGAACTAAAATGCTCTTTTACTAATTAAAATGGTATTGTTTCACAATCCTTTCTTTTTACCAAAATATGTTATTTATATTAGACCTCTTACCATAAGTACATACTCTCACAAATCATGCAATCTCTACTTTATTAAAAGAGTATTTAAGAAGGTAATTGCTCTCTCAATCTGACCAAGTAGGTACCGAGGATTGTTTTCCTAACCCTAAAATACCTACCAAACTACAAAAACATTCGATGGTAACAGGTGAAGGGGACAGAGGCCAGACCGTTCAGGGTGGGAACCCGACGTCATAAACGTGGATGGGGAAGCAAGGGACAGCCACACACGTGCACTCACATACCATGTACACAATCTCCTGTTCATCCCCCCGGATCCCAGGAGTTAGCAGTGTGTCTTATAATTCCCAACTATCCCAGACAAGTTCCCATCTATCCCAGCATGCTCTCCCAGGTGCTGCTTGTCTGCTCCATGCCCCTTCACTGCCTGACAAGGGCGCTACAGTCTTGTACTATTACTTGCATACAGCTGTGTAGTTCTGAACAGTTCTTCATTTTAGTGGCTAATAAAGTGAGGGGAAGCTGTCTTAACTACAAAAGAAAACCTGAAACACTCGGTCTTCAGCGTCTTCGAACGCCCTAGCTAGCCTTCACTGACTACACAAAACCCATACAAGTCAAAGGGCACTCACCCGTCCTAACTAGTGTTACTAATACAAAGGCCAACTACGTGTGCACAATGTACCCAACAACCTAAAGTAACCCTCTACACAAAAGTTCACACAAATACAAATAAGGGAAGACGAGAGAAGACACAAGGAATAGGGTACAAAGGAACACAGAGATTGCTAACAAGTTAGGGCAAGGTCATGGCGATAACACAAACAAACGAAAGTACAAGGAGACGAGCAAAACAGAAGTCAAACGACTTCATTCTGATAACCTCCAAGTTCTATACTGAATAAGCTGAGTTCTGATTGGTCTAGAGTTAAGCGAAAGATGACGTAATATGGAAACAATGGTGTAATGATGGACCAATGGGGGAGGGAAAACAATCAAAATCAGGAAGTATTGAGCACAGCAACAAAAACACGAATGGGCCACACACTGGGACGTAACACGGATGAATATTTCGGAGTATTATGTGGTCATCACCAGCATCAACCAGGGCTCTGTTTTCCACACAGCCGCACTTTGTTTTCACTCACACGTGGCAAACTCTGCATATTATCTCTCGCTTTTACACCGAAAGATGTGGGAAGCCTGTATTGAACTCATGCCAGATACGCACACACCTCATTGTGTTATTTTTATTATTAACTGTGTATTTCATTTTGTGTTTAATGACTGAGCGGTGGAGAATAGGGTTGTTAAATATAGTGTGTTTCTAATTTATTTATAAATGCAGAAATAATTAAACACTAAACATAGCATACACATGTATTTTTTTATGTATGTTGTATTTGATGTTTAATTATCCTAATCATGGTTTTTTTTTATTCATTGTTATTTCTTTTTTCTATGTATAGACCGGGGAAGTACCTCTCGTTTCTCTCTCCACCTCATGTCGAACTGCTGTTACACTCTCTCTCCTGCTTTCTACTCCCCTCTGTCATCAGCACACATAACGTACCTGTTAACCAATAAAGGACAATAAACCTATGCTATTCCTCCATCCTTACTGGCCAGCACAGCTAGGGAAAATAAGGATTGCTGCAACATCATGAAGGGTAATTATCTCTTTGTGTTGGGGTAACTGCAAAGAAAATCTTACTTCCAAGTTGCAACAACTCCAGGTTCCATAAAGATTTGCAGAACAGACCCCTAAAGTTCAAGTTCAAGTTCAAGTTTATTGTAATTATACTCATATACAGGTATATGTTATAACGTAATGCTATTTAGCTAGCTCTCAGATGATACGTAGTACAAATAAAAAACAACAACAATACAATTGTATAATAAAAGAAAGACGGAGACAACAGGCAGTGTGCAAAAACAACAACAGGCAATGTGCAAAACAACAAAAAGGTAACAGGTACTGTGCAAAAACAACATCAGATGTGCAAAAACATGCATCAACAGAATGAAAAAAAAGTAACCCAAAGAGTGGGTTTATTGTTCATTTACCTACTAGGTGGATAGCCTTGAAAATTAGGTAACCAATTCTGAACATCATTACCTCACTACAGGGGAGAATTCCTCTATGCAGTGACTCTTTCTTGTTTCCTCCTGTGACTACAGCTTTTTTACCTCTATTTAAGGACAGAGTGTGAAAAGGGTGCTCAAAAAGCATAAACATTATTATTCCTCTCTCAATTTATGGTGGCAGAATTTAATTTACTCTTCGAAAATAGACTTTAAGGTGAAATTGCTATTATCATGGTGAAAGATAATTATTCTGTAGTACTTGAGAAGAGCCATGAACAGGTGCCTCGAGATTTTCCAGATTCGATTCCTTTGAGTCGTGAACTTCAGAAGGTATCATTTTGCAATAAACGTCTAAGAAAAGCTTTATCTAAACAGCAAGCATACTGTAGTGCCAAAACTGATTGAGGATAATTTATACCCTGCAGTATCTAAAGTAATGCAAGAGATGAAGAAAATTGCTTTTGTCTGTAAGCGGAACTCGTTTTGCACAGCTAGATGGAGCATAAATGGAAGACAATATTTCATAAATTGCTGTCATAGAACATTAAAGTAACATTTAATTTCAGAATATCTCAAGCACCCATGTCGACTTTTTTTTGCACCAAATGATTGTTAGTTTCTTAAGACAATTGGAAAGTTTTTTGTGTTTAAAAAAAAATCCTTTATAATATGTCCATTCCTCATACGACACAATGTGAACCTATACTGTATTTAATATTCTGTACACTAAGAATTCAGGAGCAACTAGGTGAAATAAAGACACAAAAGAGTTGGGCCAATAGTAATGTATCACACTGTTAAAATTAATTTTACCCAGCACTTTTACCACTGAGCTACAGTATATTACAATGTTTTCTTCAATTCAAATAAGTATTTTATGTGAAATTTTGTACGGCACCTAGTGCACATTTTATTCTGTAATTAATTGTTTTTGCAGATTGAGCAGCATTTTTAATATCAGTTTGGGAACTGTAGTATCTCTAAGCACAATGTGCGGTTTGACTATATTGTTCATACAAAGGCTGATTGTTTGCTTTTTTGTCGTTATACCTATCACATTTGACCTAAATATTTTGCACAAACACCGGCATCGCATTTAATTTTTGTCTTTGGAAAGTTTAAGAAGCACAAATCATGAAAGTGCTGTTTTTTTATTCAGTGAATGACAAACTTATGAAATAGGATTGACAGAGCAAAACCCCAAAGTGTGCCCTGCGATGGACTAACATCCTCTCCAAGATGAAGTTATTTTATTCAAAAGGCCTCCATTTGCACCCATTTGGACAGCTGGGTATTTGCTGGAACGATTCAGGTGAAGATCATTGCTCAGGTACAACAGTAGTGTCTCACCTGGCATTTGGACCCACTGCCTTCAATAACAAATCTGAACCCCATTACCCTGTGTTTTCTATGGTTCTAGGCTACTGCTTATAGTATCAGGAATAAGCAGCTTTCTGATGCAGTACAGTATATATGGATGTCGTAGTTAAGAAAGCTTAGGGATGATACTGTAGGATAGGAGAATAGTTCAATTATGTTCACACTCTAGTAATTAGTATGCACAACTACAGTACCACAACCAGGGTTAAGAAACAATGTGAAACTTTTATTCTAAAATATCCAAAAATGTATATATATTGACACATCCAGGAAGAAAATGACTGTGGAAAAGCTGGAATACACTCATTGTGGTGTTTCCTCCTATAATGGCAGACCTTGGTACTTAATGAATAATAGTGATGAATTACCCTGATGCACTTTCCTACAATGGTTGTGTTGTACATGCAATTCTTTGGATATTTTGGGTTGTAAAATCACAATTTCTACTTTAAACCTTTCAGCACTTTCAGTAACAAAACACTTACTCATCAAATATTCATGATTCATTTCACTGGTTCTATCCTTGCCACAATTTAGAAATGTAAGGACTCCAAAACTAGATATTTCATTCTGTTTATAATCTTCAGATCTCTACTATACTCTCTATTTGAAAATGTTTTAATTCAAGAGTCTCATATCAGAAAGATAAAAAAATCTTGCTTTATTCTCTACTCTTTCTTCTGTCAGAAAGATTAAAGTATACATGTGTTCCTTAGGGATGCAGCTGGTTGCTATGAACCAATGCATTTGACTGTCTTATTACAGATTACCTCTCATAGGATTGTAAGTGAAGAAAGACTATTTCTAGACTGACATCACAGATATTACCGCTGTCTGGTCAGCGGAAGCCTATCTTTAGTTGAATCTCCTGCTCTTGCTCTTGCTCAAAAACTTCAGTTTTCAGTTGGACCTATTTCACTTAGTATTCAAATTCCTTATCTAGATAATGAGCTATTTTGCATTTTTCACTGATGCAGGCTTTTCACAATGAAGAGATATTTGAAAATATAAGTTCTAATGCAAAATGGGCATTTTGTGTTTTTTACTGGTTTGTGAACATCCTTAAGGAATATTCTCTAACACAACAGCGACATATGCTTTATTTAAATGTTATCCCATTAAAGGCTGAAGTCATTGTTTGCTTTTAGAACATTTATTTAGTACATATAATGTATGTGCACAACAAGCCAGATTTAGGCACCAGAATACTTGCATTTCCACAATGTAGAAAAATGCAGTGTTGACTTTATTTGATGTTTTGAAACCTTAATAATCAGATACCACAACAACAGAGTTCCTTACAATGGGGACTCCCTGCCACTACCACAAGTGTGTAGCAACAGCCTGAATGATGCAACGGCAGCCAAAGTGTGTCAGTATGCTCACCACACATCAGCTCTCAGTGGGAGAGAGAACACAGTAATGAAATCAATTCATAGCTGATAGCAGGATCTTTAAATAATCTAAATATAAAAATAGCAAAATGCAGAAATCGTTTTGATGTCATAAGGAAAGAGTAATAGATTATTTAGTGCATAAAAACAAGAATAAAGAAAAGATTATCTTTGGTTATTGTTATCATATTTCACAGACCATGTTCTGAAAGAAATTGTTCCGCAGTGCCATCTTTCTTAAATGATTTACATTGAAAGAAAGAGCAATCTGTTTTCATTAGCATTTGCAAGGTTTTAAAACACTTTTTTATAAAGAACAGATATTTAAAGTGGCAAGAATCTGCTGTCAGCAGTAATTGTACTAAATATTACATCTTGTCTGTGACACAGTTCTTCTTTGTGTGTTGTACAAGAAAAGATTTCATTAAAAATGCAGACTTCCTCAAGAGCTTTTGCCTGAACACCTACACCTGAAATTAATCACCGTGAAATTTCATTTCCAGTAAGACAGGAATCATCATCATGCAATGCCAGTTTTCTGGATACATGAAATTAAGCAGGATAATTGTTTTAAATTCTACCTGTACAACAACTGCTCATGCTTCTCTGTATGTGCTGTTGTAGACAATGTCATGTCCTTCCTCATGTGTTCTGTCTGCTCCTGGAAATGGTAATCCTATACCATGATACTGTATTTCAAAGCATATATATAGGTATGCTTTCCTCATATATAAAATGTTATACATGAGGAACTTTTGTATGGCAAAAGTGAAATTTCTTATATATATTATATCACTTGCAAGTGCACTATAGAGCTTTGGTGGATCTATATACTGTAGCTCCACCGTATGATAGTAGCTGCAAAAGGGAACAACATGACAAGGTGTTTATGTTGACACATTATTTACATATTCTAGACAATGTGGGGAAGGAATGGAAGTAATTATGAAGACAGAATGCTAGGATATATTGTTATAACTGTAGAATTAAAATCAGGGGATGTTAAAATTGTAACCCACTAGAAAGGCTTCATTTAGAATATTGTGTACAGTTGTCATCACTACATTACAGAAAATATTTTGCTGCTCTGAAATCAATTCAGTAAGCGAATACCCTATACTTACAAGCTGAAGGAACTGAATCTTTACCCAAAGGACTATGGACTGTAGGAGTATGGACCAAGCTTCCTGGCCATGCTGTTAAAGCCCATAACCTGGCTTCTTTCAAGAAATTAGACTGAATGAGATCTTCAAATCAATTTACTACTCACTACCAGACAGACTAGACGGGTGAAGTGGTCTCCTTTCGTTTTTCACCATTCTTAATTACAAAATACTATACTATTTCTGTATATTAATAAGAGCTATTGAGAGTACCCACAGGATATCATCATTTTATTTTACACTGTTTTCAAAGATAAACTGATTTCATGTTGCTGGGCTTTGCAGCAGATTATCTAAGTCAGTTGGAACATTTTCAGTCAAACGCAGCTAAACCAAGAGCTCAACAGAGTTTGCTCAGTTTTTGTTAAATCAGACTCTATGTCTTTTCAAGGATTTCAGTGCAAAAGCCACACTTTGATAATCTTCCGATTCAGTTAAGACACTTAACACTGTTAAGAGAGTGCCACTCATTCTTATTTGTCAGCTAATTTCTAAACAACTATGATCCATGCTCTAGCTGGTACTCCAAGATATAATATGTCAATGTTTTGTGGACTCATCTCATAAGACCAGACATGATTGTGGAAACAGTTGCACTTTGCAATTGTGTAGACTCTGCTGTTTATTTATAGTTACACTAAAGAGATTGCCAACAGAGAATTATAATGAGCAGAGTTTGGCAAATGCGTTTCTATCTGTTATATAGTTATTTTAGTGTACCCTGATAAAATATTCGAAAAACTGTGACAGATAAGCACATGCTGTTTTTTGTCAGCTTTCTGTTTGACTGAGGGACTCTTCTTTTACCAATGTGCAGGTGGATGCTGCACATTGGTGGTGGTGGAGGGGAGTCCCCATTACCTGTAAAGCGCTTTGAGTGGAGTGTCCAGAAAACTGCTATATAAGTATAAGCAATTATTATTATTATAATTCTTGTAGCTAGAGAAAAGGAAAACGTGTTTCACGTGTGAGTCAAAATTCTGATTTAATCCAGGTTTCTCATGTATAGTATCACATCAGTGTTTGAGTGTTCTTTAATCTCAGTAGAACATTTTCTACAAGTAAACTAATATATGGTTGGTGCAAAATATGTTACTTTTACCTACACAGTACATAATAAGACCATCCAACATTCCATTCTCTGTGCGTTCAAGGAAAACGTGGAATTGTACTCCATTTTTTAATCCTATATATTGTAAAAAGGGATTAGAGGAACTCCACACAAAAAGATGAAAAGATATGTATGCCAGTCTGCTTAAATGCAAGCTTCACGGGCAACTTTAAGTAAGAACAGGGCTGAACTTTAGAGAAAATGTGTTTTAAACTTAAGACTGTTCATGTGACAAATATAAAACTCCTCAATACCTTATATAACTACAAATACATTCTTGTAACATAAGAATCATTAGGAATGGGGTAAACTGTAAGAGGGATAATAAACTTCTATAATAATTTATACAAGATTTCTCATTGAATTTATAGGTATTGTTTCTTTCTCATTCAACTGTGAAGTGAAATGATTTGAAGGTGACAGGAATTATAATCTATTTTAAAAGCCATGAGAAGAATTTGACTAAACTGAAAAACATTACTCTCTTGTTCTCCACTTATTTTTGTTTCTTAAAAAAGAGAGCATTACATTCAAAATAAACACTAATGTTGCCAAGATATGTTATTTATATGTGCTCTATCATAAAAAATAAAAACGTATTACTCTCAGATGGAAGTTAGAAATAGAATTTTATTAAATACTATTTAAGAAACATCCTAAGTACCTTCAGTAAGGTACGGTACATAGACAATGGAACAATTCAAAATGGCTCTTATGTTTTACAGTCTGCAGAACATTTGATTTTGTAAGTAGGCTGCATTAATTAATATCAATTTTTTTCTGCACCTGTTTTTTTTTTTAAATATAGCCTGTTCATGACAAAACAATGCTTAAATGATTACAATTGTGAAGCAGTTATGAAACTCTGAAGTTCAAGTTCCCCTTTTGGTGCCTATTAAATACAAATCATTAAGACTGTTCTTTGTCTAAAGAACAAATATGCTATGCAAAATACATGTAGAATAAAGTGGGGTTTTTTCACAGTCTCATAAATTGAGTTTCTGCTCCTGTTAGAGCCATCAAAATATTTCTGCAATTTATATGTGAAAAAATTGGATATTTTTAGAAATAATTTTGGATTATTTATAAAAAGTGGTGCCAATGAGTAAATTATTCCCTAAATAACTTTTTAATTTTCATTTGTACATTAAAAAGGAGCGAAGACATTTTTGTCAAATGAAGATTTCTCAAAATACATTCCGGTAATGTAATGTCAGATGTGTATTTGAATAAGTTTAGTATAAAACATAGCATTTTAGCTTTATAGAGGAGCCATGCAAAACGTAATTGCATGTTACTATACTATTGCCTGCTCCAGTTGCTTGCTGAAATAGTCTCCAACACCCTAGTGACCCTGAGCTAAATGAAGCAGTTAGATGAATGGATGAATAGGTATACTATTGCCTTTAGTAGTAGGATTAGTACCACAGGACTGTCAATACACTGTTATTAAATGGAGTTTTGGAAATTGAAAGCAACTGTTGGACTGGCACCAGTAATGTTAGGTTTATATTGAAATCACTGAGTTTAAACAAAGACTAGCTTCATAACACACACCCAATAAAACATCGTGGGTAATTAAAACATTTTTTCTTTACTTTGTTTTCAGGTTTCTTGTCCCATTTATGGCAAGATAATACAACATGTATTATATATCATTAAACCTGAACAATTAAAAAATGTATCTTTTGCATTTTTCCTAAATCTTAACTCACGGCAAACAAAATCATTACGTCCTTCCATAAAATGGCGGTAGGGGTGTGAATGAGAACAGAAACAGCATTGTATAATATATGCTGATTTTCATAATGGTTCTCTTAATTCTAATGTTTTTTTCAGTGAGAGATGGTCATTGAGAAATGTTTATAATTTCATTCATTGTGACAGAATGTTCTTATTTACTAGGTGTGTGGTGTGTGCAATTACAGATTCACTATCCCAAAGATATCATTTTAAATTTGTACAGCTAAAGTCTGACCTCTAATGTTAAATAGCAGAAATACATGAGGAGGATACACTGAAAAACCTTGCGCAAAATAAAACAGGTGATGATCGGTCTTAACACTAAATCAAAATGAAAACTGTTAACATATCAAATCCTTTTAAGTCTTGCTGCTATTTAAGGCTGTGGTCTTCATCACTATGAAAGAGGGGTTTGAGAGTTGAAACTAGAATATTCAAAGACAATGACACACTATAAATAAAGTAACAAGATTTTCTGGACCAGTCATCTAGTTAGTGAGTGTTTTGCAGTGCTGAGCTGGGTGGGTGTACAGTTACAGCTGAATGCATGCCTTCAGTAAAATAATACCACTTTTGAAAAGGAAATAAAATGGTGCAAAAAATGAGCTTTTACTGTCAGAAGTTATGACAGCTGATGTGGGTTTGATGGAAACTCAATTGACTTTTAAAGCTCACTAATGTCCCACATGAGCCCACATGAAAAGGAAATTCATATATTATGCAGAAGAGCTCCACAAGCCCTTTCAGTTCTCTCTCCTACAATCCCCTGGGAAGCTGATCTAACTATCACAGCTCTGTATTGGTCAGATTTAAAGCATGTTACTCATAAAATGATTCTTTTGACTAGCTTCACCTTTATTTTGTAATGCAGCTTTAATGTACCCTGGGATAACCCTGACATGACATATGCATCCTGTTTGCAATGCTAAGACTTGGGTGAGATGAAATAAATACTGTGAAATCCCCCACAGAATTGATCAATTTTTAAGTGGAAAATCTGAGCTGGCTTGTTCCGATTTCATTTTAGCAAACATGTCTGGTCTCTTTCTCATTTCATGCACTTCGTAATCCCTGAGATTGCAAGAATGTCGCCATAACAAACCCAGTTCCTGTAAGAATTTACAGTAACCGCAGACTTCTCATCCCTCTTACACTTGGCATTAGATATCCAAGCTGCTTCCCTTTCCCTCGTGGCAATGGAGCCACTGCAGATATAAGACTGGCAATTTCCCTTTACCTGACAAAGCGCAGTTTAAAAGGCTTGGTTATGGCTATGCTGTGGCGCAGTGGTTAGGGCTCTAGACTGGTGGCTTGCGGGTTCAAATCCCAAGTGTAATACATTTTTCTTGTACCCCTAAGCATGTACTCACTCAAACTGGCCCCGCGGTATAAATGAGCCTCCAGTTCAGTGATGTAAATGAGAATTTGTTCTCAATGGACTTAATGAAAATAACGGGGCAGATGCATCCATTAGCTCCTTGTGCAGAGCGTATTCCTTCCTCTGTTTATCTGCCTGTTCAGTCTTAGCTTTGTGCCTCTGTGACCGTCGCTGTTCCCGCGCGGACTCGTGCCCTCCGCCACCCGTTTCGTCCCACAACACCTGGGGCGCGGACCCGGGTCTCCGGGGTAATGCAACAGGGAACCAGCTGCATGAGCTAAAGGAGACCTCCCTCAGCCCAGGCAGGGCGATGACGTCACCGTGTCCGAACTAGCTCCGCTACACTTCCATATACAGTATGTCAACTACAAGGGGCCAGACATTCTTGTATCAGAGAAGGCCATCAGAGCAAATCAAGGCTTGTGATTTCAGGGGGTTTGGAATACTTTCTGACCAACATCCCTTCAATAGTGACACAGGCAGAGCTTTGTAACCATAGAAAAGATGCAAGCAAACTATCTGTAAAACTGTAAAAATATTATACAATCAAAATTCCACAAAAAAGAGGCTACTCATTTTGCTCATCAATTTAAATAAAATTGTTTCTTTACATTTGAAAATTATTGTTTGCTAATATGTAGTATATATTTTGAGTATTGCTGTACATATATTAGAATTCCCTGTTTAGAAGAAAGTGGATGCTTCTGTTTATCTCTGACTATAATGATTAAGAAATGCAGGATCATGTCTGGAAACAATTTCTAGTTATTCAGTCAGAATAATTTAAATGTGTGTTACTTTCCATATTTCCATGTAATGATAATATTATCTATCATATTTTCTCCTTACTGTATATTCTTCTTCCTTCAACCACCCTATTTTTACAACAAGCAAAATATACTTTGAATGGCAGGCACATGATTCAGTTTTGAAATCTCAGTTGATAATATAGTCGTAATATGCCTGACTCCTGCTTACAGTTAAATTTGTTGTCTGAATGGCATGTTACTTTAGATCCATGATTGTCTCCCTATCATGCAATCTCACAAGATCCTCCTTACCACCTCCCTCTTATCTTTTTTACAATAAATCTAATCAGTGATGTTATCAAGCTTGATGGAAGCCTAGCCTCATAGCAGATGATACCATGCTGTGATTTGTTACCCATGTTGTGCCATTAGAGACATCTCTAAATTAGTTTGAACAGCAAAAAGGAATTGTAAACTAATTATACTCTGGTATGCTTCTTTTTTATGCTTCTAATTCTACTTTCATCTGATAGTCACATTTATGAATTCAGGTTTTCAACAATATTATATTTCTGGTTTATGTAATTTCTATTATAAATTGTATATTTATCCTTGTAAGTGTAGCTGTCATAATTAAAATAAAACAAAATCACAACTAAACTGCAATATATACGTAATGCAAATGAATTATGAGTTTGATAAGTTTCCCTGTTGTGATCATCTCATTCTTAATTTCTGCCCTAATTAATATTTTTGCTTTGGTTGAGTGTTCAGTTTCAGGGTTGTACCCAAACACACATACTAACCTCACAATGGTCTCACTTCCTCATATGTCTCTCAGTATAGGCCACAGTTTTAGGTAAAATTAAAATAGGAAAACAGATGTGTCTCAAATTAATAAATGAGTAGTGTATTTGTTCAGTGGACTCTTTCAATTTCAAGGCCACAACTGGAGTTATTATCACACAGGTATTGATGTCTCACTTCTTGTATGTCCATCATGATAACTGTTTTTCTTTCATGACAGACACAATATGTGTTACATGGGCCTTGAACTGAAACACATAAACTAAATACTTGGTATCTGTAGTGACTATTTGCTAATAATACATGTTAAATTCACATTAGGATAATAATGAAAGGCCATTAGCCAATTCTGGACACTTTACCGCATAACTGTATATATACAGTAATTAAATTCTAAAACACATAGCTTTTTCCACATAATTATATCTCCCAGGATTGCCTAGAAGAAAAATTCAAATACATTGCACAGATCATCACAGAATCAGTGCAAAGTATCATAAATATTTCTTTCTGGGTTTCACACTGTGCTTTTAGTAGTCTTTTTCATAAAATCTGTCAGTGAGGGAGGGCTCTCATTGTAGTCCATGACAGGAATGACAAGTGGCAGAAATTGAAGGTGAACTGAGTCACTTTGTTGTTCTACTTTCTAGAGTTCAGCAGGGGCTATATTAAACTTGAAATACATACTGTACATTTCCTCTCTGTGCTCAGGTTATAACTGCTATGAAACACTACTGTATTTTTATACTTACATTAAGTAAGATATGTGAACAGTTATCTCTTATCATTTAAGAGAAGTCCTTGTGCCTAAAGTAATTTATTTTCACCAATTCCTATAGAAACATAAAAGCATTCTTTAAGATATGAAGGTGGAGAGAATGTGGAGAGAATAGATTTGATCAACCAGTTTTAAACCTATTCAGAGCTACAAAATCCCAGTTTTAATTAAATGGAACTTTACCAAAAGTAGAATTTACAACATATTAATAAATAAATATTATATATTGCAACTCATCTTTTTGTGACTGATACAGTATATATATATTTCATGTGAGCCTTTAATGTGCTCTACCAATGAAGGCACAAAACGTCTTGGTGTTCAAGTTACAATCCAAGACTAAACAGGAATTTGTTCAGTAGAAGCTTTTTAAACTTTACTTCTGAATTCTCCATTTCTGAATCTGGATGCCAGACTGGAAAGTATATTAATGAATAGATTTAATTTCTTATCAGTAAAGTTACAATACGAAATGCACAGGAAACACCACGTTTTTCTAAAAGTACCTGTCAAGAAAAACATTAATACTTCACACATGCTTGTGCTTTACCACATAAAGCACTTCAAAAAGCCACTCCATACCTAACATTTAAATTGTAGACTTAAATTTCACTGTCAGTGCTGTCTTTTTTCAGTAATGTTACTTACATAGAAATGCACATTGCCAGTAATGAAACAGAATTTGTAATGACAGCTACTAGGACTCTGCAATTACATTCTGCCTGTGGTCACGGTAGTCAGGACTTTGCTGCCATTACAACATCATCCCCTGCAACTTGAGCACTCTAAATATATAATATACAAATTCCATACTTTTAATCCAAGTAGTGACTTTGGATTAATATACAAATATGGTGTAGGGTTAAAACTTGCACATGATCATGATTCATTTCCTAGTCACTCAAGTGTGTAAGCCAAATAAGTAGATACTGCTCTCTGTGGTTCTAGTCAGATGGATCACTTAACCAACTCCTGACCTGGACTGTCATTAAAACTCTCGCCGTGTAATTGACTGGAGTGTAGTGGTGGGTGGGTTTTGTCATTGCAAATGGTTTTTGCATTTGGTTGGCACGTGCAGCATGCTACTTTCATTCAGCTGCTGTAGAAGATGTGAGCAGCCCAAGAGTCACTCCAATGGCATTCTAAAAGAGAAGCCAGATGCTAATTTTGTTCAATAAAGCTTGTTGTCACTTCAAACTCGCCATGTCTGCTTCATCCCATTATTTTTGGAGTCATCCAAACTTTTCATAATCATCTAACAGCAAAGAAGTACTAGTAGTAGCTATATGAATAGGTCTAATGTGAGGTAACTTTTAGAGAAACCAGCCTTGGAAACCCTTAGTTCTGTTCCTTATTTTCTGAGAGACAAATTATGCCATTTGGCTTTAATTTATTGTTGTGTTATTACAGCTGTATTTTCTGCCTTAACCATGCAATTCACATTCCGATGACAGAGAAAAAAAATGTTGGCCTAAAAGAGCTGATTGAGCTCTCAAGGCTCCCACGGCCTCAAGTTTGTTTAAGGTTGCATTAATTAACAATATAAATTAATGAAAATAATGTACTGTACTTACAAAGTAAATCAGAGATTTAGGAAGTTTTTATGTTTTTAATTTAATAATGACAAATCTTTTGAAATTCGCACCAATCATTTATACCCATGTCCATCAAACACTTAAAATTAGACCAATTATTTAGCATACAGTAAAATCATCTCATGCTTCACCTAGAGCAAAGGTACATCAGCACCTTAAAAAAATGCGTGTACAGTAGGTCATAGGCACAAGACTCACAAAATAAATGTGAAAGATCAAATTTATCGAATGGATAGCGGTTCATTGATTGTGAATAGATGTAATGCACATAGTATTTTCTTTTCCTAATGATATGTCAAACCCACATTAAGTGTGATTCTAACAGTGAGCTTTATTGGGCTAAATCACCTGGCTGAGGAGAATGACAACCCCTTCATCAGAAAAAGGGCAGTCAATATCCTTTCCCTTTGATGAAGGATGAGCCAGGAGCTGCTGTAAGGGGAAAGATCAGTTGAGGGAGGGATGCAAAAACGCAACACACAAGTGAGTCAGCAAGAAGCGTGGTATTTATACTTAGGTACGAGAAAGAGGGCAAGATTAGGGTTTGACCTGCTGCCTTCAGGTCACACCAGGTCCACCTGACACTCCTTTGTTGCCTTTCCAAATGATTAACTTTAACTTAAAAAAGTAAATAATTAATTTTCACATTCGTCATTTTCTTCTTCTAGTCTTGAACGGGTCAGCATTCTTGCTCTATTCTTGAGAACCATAGAATCTGTATTAATTAATGGTAGTCGATTCCTGTGTCATATCAGCAGTATTTGTTACTGCTAACTAATAAAGCTAAGGGTGAAAAACAGGTGAAGGCTGCTACATAAGCCTGAAACATTTGTCTTGCTAGCAAAAGAATTGTTAAAGAAAATGTAAGCCTTCAGAACACAATGATTCTGCCTGTATGATGGTGAAACAGATATTGTTTTTACCAAACATTGCTTAATACATTACTTCATAAATTAGGTGTATGTTAACATTTCTGAGTCAACATTTCTTCTTTCTGGGAAGCTGTCACAACTGAGCCTTGATAGCAGCATTCTGACACTGGTTGCATGAAAACTCCATAACTGTTCTACCTTCTCGTGATAATGTTTAGTTTTATCTGGAGAGATAACATTAATTCACCCAAAACTCAATTATATTTCACAGGTTGATTCATAGGTCAAGACAATTGCAGGGTATCTTGTTATGTATTTCAAATGCAAGGTTAGAAGGAATGTTGATGTTTCATGATATTTTCATTTCAACATCCAAAAAAATCAAAATGTTAAAACATTCCCTTAAAATCTGAATTGAATTAAACTGAGTCTGCTGAATATCTTTCATTTTTTAGTGGAGTCAACAAATGGCAAACCCATTTGGACTTCTTCTTCAACATCAACAGCAAAACACCAACAAGAGAACATAAGCAGAACTGTAAGGAAGTGGTTTCAGGCTTGAAGAGGAAGCCTTTGCTTACATTAATGGATAAAGGAGTCTGGAATAAGCAACTAAGGCACACTCTGGAAGTTCCCCTGACTTAAAAGAAGTGGATGGTTGTTACGTCCCCGTGTGTGCTCCATTTGTAATCAAAATAGGCAGTTTAATATCAGAAACATAGGAGTCAGTATCGTTCAATAAATTGTCCGGTGTATGGAAAAACTGTTGTGAAAATACAAACTTTTACATAACTCTCAATGAAACGGTTTTAGAATCAGATATGTTGTTAAAAATATTTATAAAGTGAGTTTTACTGCACCATTACAGGAATTACATTGTCACGGATGTCGGAAGGGACGAACCGTAGAATGGTAGGAGAGTGAAAAGACCCTATGTGTGGCAGCGAGATGGGGATTAGCCCGGGCTCAGCTGTTCGGGGAATGCCGTTTAGAAACCTATGCCCTCAGGAAGCGGACGTGGGGCGACCTGATGCTAGGCGGGTTTCAGGACATCCGAACGTCAATGCTGAGCGAAGGCAGACTGAAAGACCCGGAAATATATAGTCCCAGAGAGAGAGAAACAGCAGAAGGACAGCAAAGAACTGGAAATGAGAGACAGGACAGAGAAGGAGCGCACTCTGGCTGCAGAGGGCGTGACATACTGTACAGTACAGGGAAAACAAAAGTGCAGTGGCTGGCAATATTGCCCCATGGTTTTTAAGGTTCTAGGTTTGATTGAGTTTGCAGGTACTCCTTGTGTTCTTGGGGGTATTAGCTGGGGCTCTACTTTACTCCCATCTGCTAGAGACTGCAGGTGGTAGTTAGGATAAGTGATACCTTTAAAATGTCACAGGTAATGCTCCATAATGGACTGGTGTCTAACCAAGGATATAGTTATACATAACGGTATATACTGAAAGGCTTATAATAAAGATTATAATATAACATGGAATCATTAACAAGGATAAAAAAGAATAAGGCTGATAATAGATGCTTGATCGTGGATTCAAATATTCTTTTAGCTATATAACTGTCTACCCTTAGCTATATTTTTTATCAGCTGTAAAGGAAGTCAGAAAAAAATCTGCTAAAAAATATTGGTTATGAATGCTTAGTTTTGAAGTTCATTCGTTGCTGGTGGCCTGGCCTTCAGTCTCTCTTTCAACTCATTTCCTGTTGCTTTCAGATAATGATTTGGTAATGCCTTGAAATTAGTTAATTCCAAGAAAAAACTTAAAATCATTATATGGTCACTTAGTAGTAATAGAAATAGAGGTAAAAGGAGTAGTAAAAGTCTAAACCCTTCTGAGATTGCAAACAGAAATTTTAATAATATTATCTTTCTTACAAACTGTAGAGAATATTCACTTGCCTACAGTACTTGCAAGTACTTGCCTACTATCACTTGTAGTGATACTTACAAGACACAGATATAATCATTAACTGAGCCATTTTACCCCTTCAAGGAAGCTCTTCTTGATGCAATGTGTTTTTGACTGCCCCAGATTCCGAGAGCCGTAATTCACCAGTTTGTCTGTATTCCGTTTCTAGAATTCAGTGACCTGACTTGTATCTCAGCCTTTCATTTTTGCTAGTCTGATACGCTTCGTTGTGGATACTTCAGTACCCAGATACTGTACATGTTTTCTCCTCAGCTATGAGTTTCAATC
Source organism: Lepisosteus oculatus (assembly GCF_040954835.1). NCBI lineage: Eukaryota > Metazoa > Chordata > Actinopteri > Semionotiformes > Lepisosteidae > Lepisosteus > Lepisosteus oculatus. The sequence goes on along the minus strand of NC_090705.1, from coordinate 5,735,350 downwards.
TCCAACTCTGGTCTCAACCCTCAGTGTACTCTTCTCGTTTCTTCAGAATTGGAGCTGCCACCTCCACTGCCCGAGCCATCCTGGATATTCAATTTATATAAACAACGGGCCAGTTGTCTTCCTCTGCAGTCCACCTTTACTCATTATCTATTGCTAGTATGCATGGAGTGGGGGCGACTGTTCCGCTGGGGCCACCAGAGGTTTTCCTCTGAATTGGCATGTAGGGGTTTTTTTTTTCCTCTACACTGTGCGGTCAGGCTCACAAATACTGCAGCCTCTTCACCTTCCTCTCCTGTTCTTTTCTCTTGTTTGTTTTAATTATGTATTGGCACACACTTTGTTTCTCCTCAGGGGTGTTAGGAGGGAAAGTGATGGGCCAAGGTCAATCTTTGGAGGGTCAGTGAAGCTAACTTCTCAAGAGCAAGCCAGAGGGAACCCCTTGGCCACATTATTCTCGGGAACACTAACTTACTAATTCTCCTTCCCTCGGTCCCCTGAGGGTTCATCCCAGTTAAGAGGCAGCGCTTCAGGGCGACTCTCAGCGAGACAGGGGACTTCTTTCACTTCCTTCTTGAGCAGCTTTCTCTTCATTCCCAATCCCTCGGGTAGCACCTCTTAAAGCGATTCCTACGGTCAGTGCCTGGTCATGAGGCAGCGCCTCTCAAAGTGACCCTCAGTGAGTCAAGGGAGTCTTCCTCTTCCTCCCCTACCCCTGAGGGGCCTAGCTCCCAGTCGTGAGGCACTGCCTCTCTACCGACTCTCCGATTTTCCTGCCCCGGAGGCTGTCGAGTCAGCTAAACCAGTCGTCCACCTGGGTTCCCCCCAGTGCGGTCTAGGTGCTCTTTTCTCTACTTTACTCACCCCTGCTTCTCCCCTTGAATTAAGATTTAATCTTTAAAAGGAAGTGAGTTAATATAATGAAGACACCTAAAACATTGAAAAAATCTTATTTTGATCATCAGTACTTTTACAAAAAAAGGTTTAGCAATTTAGGACTGAATCCTTTTGCAGTTCAGATAAAAGTGTACATTCTTTTAAGAATCCTCAGCAAGTCAAGCTGTCAGCCATCAGCTGATAATGATACAGTGCCAACTTTGAGAGCTCAGATTGGCAAGAGACATTTCTGGAAAAAAAACTTTCATAATTTTCTACATATTAAGTCAGCATCTATTTAGCCTCAGGTTAGATGCAGTGATATATCTCAAGAGGTGATTGAAAGTTTCTTCTGAATTGTGAGGTTTAAATGCTTTGTAAGGCTAATTATGCCATCTAGCTTTTTGAAAGGTCAACAAGACATTCCTTTCCTACGCTTTTGAAATGGGTTCCAATAAAATCCAAGTCCTGCAAGAAAAAAAATGGGTTTAGATCTTTCAAAATGAACAATTAACCTTAGTTCATGAAATTGATATTAAACCCTTCATCTAAAGAATGAGACTTTCAAAACAGGACGGTATTATTAGCCCGTCATTCATTGTAAGGGAATTTTAAAGACACAATTTTCTATGGAAACCAGCTCTAGGAGTAATTTATTTGGCTGATGCTTTTCTGCAAAGTGAGTTGCATTTGCAGCCATTTAAACAGCTGGGTATTTTACTGGAGAGATCTGAGTGACGCTCTGAGCAAAGGATACAAGTGCAGTATCTTGAACAACTCCTACAACCAACAACTCCCACAACTTTAAAATTCCGTAGCACTCACCGCTTTCCTAATCTGCTACTTTACCTAGATTGTTAGTATTTAAATTTAAATGTCAGCATTTCGATGGGCAGACATTTGCATAGAATTTTGAGAGATTATGGTGAAACTTCTCAATAACTATAAAAATGTGGATCTCTAACAATCAATGGTTCTGCACTGAAAAACAATACAAACCATAGTCTGTACAACTGCTTGTACAAGTAGATCTGTTTTCTATAGAGTTCAGACCGAAGCACTTTTTCACATCTTGAATACATTGCATATATTGTATATGGTGCATCCATACAGTTTCACTGTATGTTGTGCACAGGAATAAAATGGTGTCATGATAAGATAAGGAATAAATGAGACTCAAAATCCTGAATGTACCATATGTGTTGGGAGTCATAGAAAAATCAGATTTTCTATTTAAAGGATTCATAGTTGTGTCTGGATCAGGAATGAAATTTCAATTAAAGAATATAATTAATATTCCTCACACACCTGATGGTCACAGATGGCTGCTTTCTCTTTCTGAAGCTAATTTGAATTTGTAATTATAGGTGGGGAGGTACATTTTTACAACATGAAGTGAAAGGAGCCCGTCATAATAAACTCAATTGAACTATGGGTTATAGGAGCTCTGAATTATGTAATTTGTGTAATTGCAGTAGCTGTTGGCTTCCTGGCTCCAAAAATACCTGAAACATTAAGGCAGCTAATAGAAGTGTGGTCATTCTTTGATCTTTTATATTAAAAACACATCAAATGCTGTTCGTTCCAATACTCAACCGTAACTCAGCAAAAAAAAAGACAATTTACCGCATGTTTAATGCTTCTCACTGTAAGTATATGTTTGAATGAAATGGGTGGCACAGTAGCAGTGCTTGGCACTGGGTTTTGCATTCGATTCCATAGTAGTGCTCCTTCTTAGTGGATGTTTTCTCTGGGTGCTCCAGTTTCCTCCCACCTGCCAACCACATGCTGACTAGGTTAATTAGTGCCTCTAAATTGGCGCTGCATGATCGTGAGTGTGTGCCCTGCTACGGACTGGCGTTCCACATCTTCCAGTTTGTCATCTCACCATGTGCCTTATGTTTCCTGAATACGTTGGAGGTTTGCTGCTGTTTTGAGATCCAATGGATGAAATTGTCTTTAGTATGTTTTTCTGTGTTCTTCAGAAACAAGTTCTTGTACTTACAGTATAAAGTGAGAATGGCAGATCTGCTTTACATCACCCCTGAAACTAATCATCATGCCGTTTTTAAAAAGTATGCAGATCTCCGTTTTTTTTAGATCTTTTTTTGTACTCCCAAAAATATATTGCTTTAAAATATATTTTTGCCTTTTTTTCCTATCACTTATCAAAAAATCATATTCAAAACATGTTTTGCTTGCCGTTAAAATAACTAACAATGACCACTGGGTCTAGTATGAAATAAAAAGTAGAAGACCAGGGCAACAAAAAGGACAATGTGGAAGTCTGAGCAATTTCTGTGAAAATCAACGTTAGCTTTTTGACACCTCCCTGTAAATTTAAAAGTTACTTCAATTTTAATTGATTCTAAATATTCTAGTAAGGCCAGTATTATGTAAAGAATTTTGTTTGGTCAAGCCTTGGACCAGTGCTTGGTTTGTAAACAGTATTGTCTTTATATGGATGCCACAGGCCTCAAGTAAACAGACCGCTGCCATTGAGTGACATTTTTGGATTTAGGCACTGCAAATTGGGATGAAGTTTTGGTCCTTTCGGGACCAAATGTATGTATTCTCTATGCTATGAGTTTGAAAAATTGCAGGGGACAGCATTATTTGTTCCTTTAAAAATGTCAAAGTCCTCAATCAAGGCTCTTCTCCGCTGTTGCCTACTGCTGTAGGCACAATTTTTCATGTCTGTGATCGTAGCTCATAATTCTCAGTCCTGGAAGAAGTCTACTTCATTCATCAAGCACATGTTTTATGTAATTAAGTTGAAATATTGCAAGTACACAGATGGACGGATTGATTAGAGTGGGGAGCTGCACTGGACTGTGGGATACAATAGAACAGGCTGAGGTTAATTCCAAACTCAATGATAAGAAAACAAAATACAACATGAAGGTTCTGCAGATGAAATGTGCTGTTTCGTCTAATTATGAATTAGATTATGCAAGGGCTTATAAGATTATTGAGTTTGGACCATGAAGGAAAGATTTTAAACTATTCTTTCATTCTGGGATATCTGTTTCCAAACAAACACTGTAACAGGAGGAAATGCCTGACACTACAAAATTCTGAACATCTTCGATTTTATGAGGAAGAAAACATTTTTTAATTACACCTGACAAAATGCCAGTTTACAGACTTCATTGATCATTTCTTCAAATAGTGTTTGGCATTGAAGCTGCAAATGTATTTATGTCTAGCATTTAGGAGTCAATAAGCAATATCTGTCTAGCTCGATATGTAAATATCTGTACAGTATATCTGTAAACATCTCAAATAGGATGCATTCTTAAAGGAGAAAATTATTTTTTCTTATATTTTCCAATGTTCCAGAAGGAAAAACAAGGAAAAGACTATTTGTGTTATTAGAAAAGTATAAAAAACAGGCAATGTGTAAAATTCCTAACCATTCTGTAAAATCCTTGAGAATATTCTGAAAACTATGAAAAAAATGTATTTTCAGATTATGTTCACTCCTTTGACTAGGCATTACATAACATTCCTAGGCATTATATGGACCACCAAGATTAACCTAAGTATCAGAAAGCAAAATATGTGGCTTTTTAATATTGAATGACTCAATATTAATTTAAATATGTAAATAATGTTGTTTGTTGTCATCATATGAATGAAATATAATGAAATAATATATTAATATACTGTATTAAAGAATTGAAATGATTACAAAAGCATTGAAAAATTAAAATAATTACACAACTTATGAAACCCATCACTTCAAACACCCATGATGAAGGCCAAAACATTGTGAGTATATCTTCTACCTCTCTCAACCTCCGGAACAGGAACTCGAACAACTCAGATTGTACACAACAAGCAACAAAATGTGTAACCTGAATCCTTCTTCCTCCTCCTCATTCTCACTAAAATTATAGCCACAGCACGTGGCTTGATCCTGTTAGGCTGGGGACCCGCTCAATTGACAAAGTAATGGACCCTATTTGGGTAACAAGATCAAGATAAATCAGCAAGCCGAAAAATTCGGAAAATCCGGGGCCGAGATCTATAAACTAGCAAAAGGTCCAAAATCCAGGAGAGAGACTAAGCCTAAAACTCCAAAGACAAGATCCAGAAATCAAGGTCAAAAGACAGGCCAAAATCCAAATTTCCAACAAGGGGTTGGAAATATAGTGGAGGATGTGATGTGGAGCTCACGAGGTTGTAACCAATACTGAGCAAAGTTAGGACTGAGAGCAGGATTTAAGTAGGCTTGGGGTGGGGAGGCGTAGTGATGGAAAACTACTTGGCACGGCGAGGTTGGTTAATAATGTCTGGTTGATATAGCCTCCTCTGAGTGGATAAGGAAGGCACTAGAGGTTTAGGGGCTGTCTGGTGGCAGTATGCTGGGACTGCATCAGATCCTTCCTTGATCAACTCGATGCTCTTATTTTTCTGTTCTACAGCCATAATATTGAACTTGTTCAGTAAGCAGTAGTGCTGAGGTTCCTTCTTCCATGCACTGTTAGCATTTACCACTTCGGCTACTAAGCGGTGATAACATTCATCCACAAGGAAAACACTGTTTATGATACAACAATACATTTGTAACAATAACCATGATGACGAATTATTGTGTTTCAAATAATTTAATATAAAACCATTCTTTCATTGCAGAGATGTGATCAATAGTTGTTTCTTTCTCCATTTTGAACATCACAGACTTAAGGGTACATAACAATATTAGCACTGCACATGTGCAGGTAAGCGACATATGCTCCATGTATGCTAGAAATAAACCAAAATGGAGGGTGTGGGTGAAACAACTCTCGTTTCACGAACAGGCAAAAACAAAGCCGGCATTACATAAAATGCCTAGGATGTTTAGGCATTGTATAGAATACCTAGTACATGCACACTATACCTAATTTCATACTTTGCCAGTAACATATACTTGACTCTGGAAAAATGGGCTGCTCTTACATTCACATTGTCATGTTTCTAAGTCTAAGGTGAAACAGTCCTGGGAAATGTTAAATTCAGGTCACTAAAAATACATATTAAAAGATACCTTTCTTCTGTGAAACATAAAGTATGGTAGTGAATATTACAGTACAGTAGTTTGATCAAATTCTAATAACAAAGAAACAAGTTTATGAATGGAAAGGGAAAACCCAATTAATACTTTGCCATTTACTCGTTTGGCTGGTACAACTCCTCTTACTTATGAGGAATGAACCAGGGAGGCAGCTGCAAGGATGAAGTTAGGGTGGAAGGAGTGGAGCTAAAAAAGATGTGCGCAGAGTTCTTTGCAGCCAATGAGTATTTATACATAGGAGAGCGAAGTGCAAAAAAAGATTTAGACCTCCTTCCAAAATTCTGATAAATAACCGTAAAGACAAGCCATTTTAATGAAAGTTTGAAACAAGTAGTTAAGTACCTTTATTTTTATTTTAAAAATGCAAAAAGTATTAAAAGTAGTATTACGGTGACAGTAAAGTCTAAAGGAGAGCACTGTAAAATTTTCTTGTTTAAAAATGGGGATTTAAAGCCACATGTTCTTAATCAAGAAATGACTGGCTTAGGCTGTGGAAAAGAAAATAAGTTCCATTCATTAAAGAATGTGTAATGAGGTTCAGGACACACATGAAAGAGGAATTAAAATTCAATTCAGTTCATAACCCATGTCTTTAATTCGAGTTTTTTAATTCTATCCAATGTGCTGTTTTAGCACTGATGAGTTATATCTTATAGACATTTTTCATATATTAGTAATATGTACAAAATGTTTTGAAAGTGTTTTCACAGTCGAATTTTCCATTTTAAAAGGACTTGGATCAACTATTATCATTCAGTGCTACTTCTTGTATCATATTTAAGCAGGCCCTGAAAATATAAAATCTCAATGTATTCAGGTCACCAAGGCTTTTTCAGGCTTTTTGTGGTCTCCAGAACCCAATCTCTCCATTTCTTTTCCAAACAACACAGGCTACATTTTCTTTTTGCTTTGTGCTTTGTAAACATCCCTTTCTTTGCTACATGTTGTCTGTGGGTATATTTTTAATTTTTTATAAATAGGACAGTACATTGTCGTGAGAAGAACAGTTTAAGATGAAGTTCCTTTGGTTAGTTGATTGCATTTGTGGTTAATAATCATATCAATACAAGGCAAGGTGTGCAGGTATACACTGAATCTGCCAGCATGTATATTGCCAGTATATTACCATACAGGTTTGGTTTTATTTGTGTTGAAATGCAAGCAATAAAATAAGAAGAAGCACGTCTTTACAGAAAGGATTGTTGGGGTTAGAAACAAACTGTCAGGGATTTGAAGATAATTCCCTAAAATTGAAAATTCTTTGATGAATAATAGCAACCAAATGAGCAAGATGGTCTGAGTGTCTCTCCTCCTTCGCAACCTTTCTTGTGTTCAAATATATTAATAGTAAAATGTAGTTACATAATTTCAGAATTACAAATGATCTGTTTAGCGCCGGTGCCCTCGGGACATCACTAAAATAATGAAAAGGTCTATGTGGAAAACACACTGGTAGGGAGAATTATTAAGCAATACTAGAAATGCGTCTTCAGTATTTGAAAATAAATCAGAACTGGCACTAGGGATTTTCCAGGAGTAATTTGGTACTGAAGTATTTTATCAGACACACTCCACAAGAAAATGCTTTTAACACAAATGAATTTTTCTCTGTAACATCACAGAATATATGAGTATTAACTCACTAACACTCTGTAAGTAGGTCATATAAAGTGAGACCACAGCACCCCACAGGCAACACTGATGTGTTGTTTCAGTAATGATGGCTTTTTCTGTTTGTCAGTCCAATTGCATAGGCTGCATTCCCTCAGTTATGTAGCTGAAATATATTTCTCATTGAGAAAAAAAAACAAAAACAAATTCCTCAAACTGAATTTCAACACACTTCATTCTTGAACATTTCTCTAATTAAGGTAATATAATTATTTTGGATTAAAAAACATCCATTTAAACAATTCTGCCCTATTTTATTTTACCTATAACAAATAAACACCTATAGCAGAAATGGAATAAAAATTAAAAAAAGTTTAGTATTTTAATTTTTTTTTTAATTTGCAACTTTTTAATGGTTATACTTATGCATGTGGGATTTAACACTTTAAAAAAAGCATGATATATAAACATTTGTTCTTTACAGCTTTTTTTATATTCTAAAACAGTAAAAGTAACCATATTCAAACTGATAAATTGCTGCAAATGATGAGGTGGTGAGGCAGGACTTCATAAGTATTTAATGTGTTTCATGAGCAATCCAACATACTGAATCATTACAAAAGGGCATGATTTAGAAACTGAAACCTGAACTGAGAAGACTTTTTGCAATCACAGTAATAAATCCTGTCAACGTACTTTAAATCCAAGTTAATTACTATATCTTAATTCTTTGTGTTGGAAGTTCCAGTGCGATAAAGATTTGGATTTCAGCCCATAGAAAAACAGAGTCACTCTAGTAACAAAGAGACTTACAGCAACAGCCTTTGAACTGTGCCTAACTGTTTCTGCTGACACCAGAATGAATGAATAATAATCAAACGTAATGTCTAATAAAAAACCAATACATACACACTTTTAACCACAGCTCTTATACACTCACTGAAATAGCAGACAAATATTTGGCAGAAAAATTAGTCTTTCTTGTTGGACTAAAAAGCAATTTTTGTGTTGTGTTGGACAAAAAGGCATTTTTGTCTATCACAAGGCATTACATTAGAACAAGTGCATGAGTGGAACGTGTAACATTTCCAGACATACAGTTTATGCAGATTAAATACAAAAAAGAGAAGACACCTACAGTAGGTGGTTTGCTTTTCTGAAGGCAGCCAAGTTACCGGTTTCAACAACATACCTAAGCAGCTTCCCTGCCTTGAGCTCGTTGCTTGCCTTGCAGGCTCCAGCTTCCCGCGACACCCTATGGTATGAAGTGGTTTGGCAAATGACATGACATGACCTAAGCAGCTTGTTCAAGACTCGCACAAACATATAATTTGATAACTTAGTTGTGGGATTTTGGGCTGTTCCCGACCATGTAACTCATCATCAGGTCCGCACACAAAAACAGATTGCCAACCTCGGCCAATGACACAAATCCTGAGACCATGATTTTTCAAATCCAAATGGGACACAGGATTACAGTAACTGCCTTTCCAGCTATCCTTGTGGATACGATCTAAATCCTTGTGGATTTCAACAAACTATGCACAAGTAACAAATACAGAGCAGTATGAAAATGAATGTAAGTGGTATATGGCTTCCATATAGAAGGGCAAGCACTCTCACATGAGCTCCAGTTGCGCACTGTGATCATGGGTTCGAGGGGATCATGTGACTGTGGCCAAGATTCCTCAAGAACTGACACTCTGCCAATAGTGAAGTATGGGTCTCCTGGGTACTTGCAGACATCCAGACCTCCTGGTGAAGAACACATCAGTCACCTGTGACATTTTTAAAGACAAGGTACTGTAGGAAGGACAGAGGACTCTGCCTGCACCTCTTCGGTCTCTGGTTTCTTGGGAAATGGGCTCTTATTGCAAAACATCACGCAAACAGCTCTTCCAGATCGTGTGCATATAACAAAAAGTAATGGGTGATTTTAAAGAAAAAATAAGATAGAAAAGCCTTCCCTTTTATTTCCCTTTTATGGGATTGATACCTCAGGCCTAATTCACAGACTGCTGCCTTACCACTACACCTTTACCCATTTCAATGTGTTTACATTTTTTGTTCTTCTGTCCAGGCTAATCTACTTTTATGGCTGATATTGTTCCTTAAATCTTTTAATTCCACCTTGATTTAGTCATATTCCAGCTGTTTGAGCTGTCAGGGTAGCTCCACTTGTTTCCCACATTCCATTAGGGGGCACAGTAAAGGGTTCTTTACTTGCTATCTCTTATGGATATACTGTATGTTTTAAATAACCATGTTCATGGATAGTTTTGTGAGTGTTTTCTGACCTGGTCCTGAAGAACCTGTCTTTCAACCTTTATAGGTGACTAAAGATCCAGTCTTTAAAAACCATAATCTGTTCAGGCAAGGAATTTGTGAGACTGGTGCAAGTGAAAACACGAAGGCTCTCCAATAAAGTTCCAATAAAGGAACTCTTTATTTAGCTAATACTTAATCTGCATGAATGAGACCCAGTCACAGTTTCAAACTGAAGACGTTGCCTGGTGAATGCATCTGGAGTATTTTATGTGATTTGCAGTTGAACGCCTGGAGACTCCCCGGTAGGAAAAATGTACTATATTTCTTTTTTTTCTTTCCATGGATGCCTTAATTATTTATCACTGAACAATATACCTTTATAAGAAAAAACATGGTCACAGAAATCTATCAAAATGTCCCATTGTTGCATAAAACAGGACTTGAAAATACATTAACATAGCCCAAAAAAGCACTCGTTAAAGAAGATGCAAGATTTACACACTATATCATGTTGTTTTTTTACTCTTGGCAAGTTGGTTAATTGCTTCCCCACAACCCAATTATTTTGTAATTTTTTATTTTGAAATTTGTGTTTTTTGAGCATATTGGAAAAGGAGGGGTTAGTGAAATATGAGGAATATGAGGAAAAGTAAATGCATGCATAACATCTCATTAAATGTTGAAACGCTGAAAAGATACAGATATACATAATGTATTTTCTGGGGCGTGGTGATTATATGGTAAGTCAAAGCAAGTCACGTACTGTTTCATAACAGCCCACATGGTGAGAGCCTGAAGTTAAAAACCCCAGTGTACATCTCTCACTTCAATATGGCTTGATGGAAAAAGAGTGAACAAAGGTATATCATTTTCTGTGCTCTGAAGCTTGATCAGTGACCTCATTTATCAGAAGTATTGAAGCTTTTATCTAATTTGAGGGTTCACAAAAAGTTACCTTGTGCCAGGAGGAAGCCCCACAATGACAGAAGGAACTTTATTGCAAATCAAGTCAACTGCTGGGACTGACGGAATTTCATCTAGGGAGTCAATATCATAGCACTGCTTGGGGAGACAGGTCATAAGTATTTCTTTCTCAAGTGGGAAAAAATGAGACAGGGAAAAAATGTGTAACAGTTACTGTAAATCTAGGTAGGGTATGTTTCTGAGGCCCATTCAGGTGAATAAAGGTAGATAAAGACTGCATAAAAAAGCCAATTTGAAAAAACATTTTTTTTTCACATGATGTGAGTATGAAAAAACACATCAGTGAATAAAAATGTTCACCCAACATGCTGGCCATTCTTACAAAATGCAGCTATCAGTAAAAATGTTAATTTCATTTTTGAGAACTTTTACAATGAATACGTTGTATTATTAAAATAAGTAGCAGAGGTTAATAATTTAGTTGACACATCCTGACAAAAATAATTTTAGAGCAGAAAGAACTGAAAAGATACCTGATACATTTGACATGCAAGATTAAATTGGGACAGCAGGTGTCTGGAGTGGTCTGACTGGTAAATAACACATAACTTATTGGGATTAAACGGGTCGTTTGGGTGTTTACAGAAGTGGCATTGGACAAAAGCAAGCAACTTTGAAACAAAATTCATGAAAATATCCAGGTGACACATTGGAGAGACTGTAAAAGAAGTTGTAAAAAAGGAAAATCAGAAAAGATCGAGAGTAATATTCTTGACTATTTATTCTTGATTGGCTGAGTGACATTCTGGAATTCCCACTTTCTCAAGAATCAATGAGGTTAAGGATAGGTTAAACTATTTTGGAAAATGGTTATTTCTGGGTTATTCCTTTGAGTGATACAGGTAAACAGTGACCTGAGATGACTCAGATATTTACCACATACAGTAGTCAATGCTGAATACTAATCTTGGCTATCTACTGAAACAAAAAAAACAACATAAAGGAATTGATAAGAAGCAGAAAAGGCAGCTGAACAAAGTAAATGATAACAGTTTTTTTGGCAAAAAAAACAAAAACAAAAAAAGCATTTAGAACCATCAAAGAGAAATAAGAGCAGACAACCCGTATCAATAGCTTTAAAGAGACCAGCAGAGACGTTAAAGGAATCTAAAAGTATAAAAAAACATTGACAGAAAAAGTGGTATTCATAAGAGATTCACTTCTAAATATTTTATTCAAAGGATTCCCTTACTAACTAAGTGAGTAGATGACTAAACTGACAAACAGGAAATTTAATAAGGTCATAAAGTTGAGAGAAATAGGTTTAAGAAAAAGGAACTCAGTTTACTTCCATGTTTGTCTCCTTCAAGCAAAGTAAAGGCGTTTTACACTTTTACCGCGGAAACATTTGATAATAATAGCAGACCCAGGAAAGAAAATCCAGGCAATTCTAGTTCAGGGTGAAGAGTGCCCCCTATTGGTCCACCAACACCCTGGGTTTCTTCATCCCGTCACAGGCACACCCCTGGCCAGTTTCTGAGACCTGAGGCGATGATGCTATAATGTGTATAGTATCTGTGATCCACTGAAGCAAAGCTCACTGAAATCAAGTAGAAATCATAGGTCTGAGTCCCGCTTGAGGAATCCAGCCCAGGTCACATGCAATGCTGCCTATCTACGGCACATGAGAAAACTCCATTACACCAGCACTGTTACAGTCTTTCTCCCAAATGAGGAATCATTTTTCTCATATAGTTGTTTATATTCTGAGGATCTAATAATAAATACAAATAAAACATACATTTTATACACAAAACAAAATCACAATGAAGATGGCGGTGTGAATATCTTGCTTTTAATTCACTCGTTTACCTGTGAAAATATCCATATCTTAAATGATCACCACACTCACCTTGAGAACCTCACTTTAACAAGAAATAGCTAGAAAAAGCCAGTATGCTTTTTAATGGGAATAAGGTATTGAACACATATTGTTTTCATTGGTTTGACAGTGAAAGGTCATGCAGGGCAAGAAGGACCCTTTCTAAAGGAATTGCATGACATAACAAAAAAGGGATGAATGCTCAAATTGGGGACATGTACTGTATGTAACCGTGTACCACATGGACATGTACTAGGACCACTGTTCTTTCTAGTTTTTTTTTAACAGACACAACAAATCAAGTTCACTGATGGTACCAAAACAGCAGGATTAAAAAATGTTGTAGAAGCTACAAAGATAATTTAAAAAGATATAGATCAATATAGATTAGATATAGACTGGAAAGCATCTGGCAGATAATGTTTTATGTAAACACGTGCCGAGTATTAAATACAGGCAGCAGAAATATCATAAAACATTAATATAAAACAGGAAACACTGAGTCTGAAGAAACTTTAAGACTGCTGACAGAACAATCATGAAAAGGAATGCAGAAAATGCCAACAGAATTTTATGATATAGTTAACAGCATAGAATTTTTAATTAGTGGATGTTGAAATTGATCAATACGCTCATAAAAAAACCCATGCTTTGTGTTACGTTTTGGTCACAGTATAACAAAATCATACTGTGCAAGAATCAGTCTACAGAAGAGCAACCAGATATAACACCCAGGTATACTATAGTGATGGGCTGAAAGAACTGAACTGAACATAATATTAGTAAAAAACAGAAAATACAGAATTGAATTCAATTATTTAAACATTGCTCAATTAAAACTTCTGGACATCTTCAGAATCAGCAGTGAAACATGACAACTTGAGGACATAGACTAAATTGAAGTACATCAAAACTAAAAAGGCAGACACTTCATTACACAAAGGTTTGTATTAGTCTGCATCAGGCTACCTAGACGTGTTCCTGAAGCCAAAACATCTACTTCTTTTAAAAACAGCTGAGAAAGATGAGCTTTTAGACCCCAAACACTCTATCCTTCAAGACTATTAGTGCATTTTACCTGTGATCCCAAAATATAGTGTTCATCTTATTATGAAAAAGGATATACAAAGCACAAAAGCAAAATTCTTCTCTATTTCAAAATATTGAGGATTATACAGTAACCTGAAACATAATAGAACTAGATTTCATATAGTTTTACCAATGATTGTATACAGTAAATTAATATATACTAAGCAATTTTACAACCCCTGTGTAACACATAAAATAACTACAACTCTCATCAATACAGATTATAAATAAGCTTTACCCTTTTCAACCATCCCACAATTTTCTATAGTTATTAAGTATTTTTGGCTGCAATAAGACTGAGTTTGGACTAATGTCAGAAAGTGATGCAAGTTTTTGCTTGGAAACTGGATTTCTAATTACAGCATTCAAATCATTTTGCACTTGTTAATCTGCAAAATCATCTATAAATTACAGCTGTGTAATCAGCTAGATGTGTCTTACATTTCTGATAGTCATGTAACACACTTTTACGATATGTGTCTCTGTAAGTATTCTGGCTTGTTAACTGTCATTGCACTGAATTAAATCAAAAGGAATACAACACTATTTTCCATTTTTGTCATGTTCTTGGAATGCATCCCAGGCTACACATTAAGCACTGGGTAGTTAGGAAGTTAATGTCACAAAATATTCCAATTTTCTCAACCATAATTAACTACTAAATACCTTCTATAGTATTATTTAAATGTATAACAAGGTGTGTTCTTTTGGCGAGATGCTTTGTTATCCTGATTTACCATTTTTCAAAATTATGATGAATAACTGTTATACATCAATTTTGTTCAGTATAGATTATGAAAGATTGAAAGTAGTACAACTATATAATTGTTGCAACAGTACTCTCCAGTCTTCCTGTTAAATCTTATTCTGCGTAGAAGTGAATATCAAGATATTTGCTCAAGTTAATATGTAATATTTATATATTATACAACATAGAAACATGATGCCAAATCATTAACAAATTAATCCATCAGGTTTTATAGAGTTTGAGTCCTTGTGCTGGGATCAGAGCTGCCCTTTTCTATGAACCTACACACAAACATGCATTTCCAATTTTTCGAAATTATACAAATGGCAGGATTTTTTTGTTTACTGTGCCAAATTCCCAGTTTCTGTACTCTAATTAATCCAGACAGCTTTATGGATCCATGCTTTTCTAATTTAAAAAAAAAAACAAAAGATTATTCTTTCAGGGTTGAAAGCAAACAATGGCACATAGCATTACAGGAACTCCATGAATTAGTTTAGGATTCTCATTAAAATAGAACAGAGATTTTATTTTTGCACATTAAAATGCTCAAGACTAATTCTGTAAGCTATGTTCTAGGTTTATGCATACAATGTTGTCTTCTTTTGGGATACAGTGGTGAAGAGCAGGAGAAATATAATCAGGTTAACAGGACCTGGGCACAACACCAAGATCAGGCCATTCAGTTTTTTTCCATGGAGTTTCTAGACAGTAAGAAATTTTGAACCCAAACACATGCCCCAAAATAGTTTTGGAAAGAACATTTGCAGTCTTTGGCTTTATTACATTTTGATTAAAATTCCATGCAGACCTCTGGTTAGCAGATGCAGTGCAGAGATGGCAGTTATATAGTAAGATCTTCTTTGGTTCGATTTCTTTATGATTTTTAGGAGTTTTTCAGATTTTGACGTTACTGTAAGAAAGAATACTTTCCATCAGCTGCACACCCCAGTTCCCTCCTTCTTTCTTAAGTCACAGTTCATGTTTATATTGGTTGCTGCTGTCTCTGCTCAGCTGGCTATGGTAATATTATAAAACAGTTAAACATAAGAAGCCTCCATGCAGTGGAGCATTCAGTTTGATTAATTAATTTATGTAAGGAGTGGGTTCAGGTACAGACAAAATATTATTCTATGTTAAAGACAAGGGTGCGTGGTGCATTTTTGCTTCAGCTTGTAAAAATACAAAAAAACAGTCTGCAAAATGGCAAATGGATGAGTTTCCTGGGGGAAAAAATAATATTTAAAACTACATGCATATACAGTACATACTGTATGTGTGAGGCATTTAAGATTCAAATATCTCAACTTTAAAAAAGGACAGTAAGTAGAATAATATTGTGCTCTGAACATAAACCTAACTGACTGGTTCTTTCATTTTCTTAACATTATGTACTCACTGAGGTATAAAGAAAAGTAAAGTTTGAAACGTTTAGAAACATCTGATGTTTGTACTATAGATTTGGGAATAATGAATATTCTAGGATTTTTTCTTTAGTTATGAAAGGATACAAAGTCAAATCCACCCTTGCCAATTTCTGTAATTGAAATGATATGAGAGTTCTCTAAATGTTTGTGTAAGAGATACAGTATGTTTGCCACAAAATTCATCACTGATGTGAAATGGAAATGAAAATTCTTACATACTGTACGTGCACATTGTATATAACTGGAGCAGGTCCTGAACAACTTACTTTAGATTTGAATATTTTTCTAAAAAAATATAAAGAAGTTGTTGTAGGCAACACAGACAATGTAAAATAATTCCAGAAAAAAAACCTTATACTGAAGTGTTGTGAAATACTAATGCAGAATAAAATCTGGGAATTTCCTGATTGTGCAATATTTCTCTCACAGTTGTGGAATGTTTGCTGAAAGAACATCAGGTTCTCTTGATTTAAGCAGCAGATGCCAGCTTCTTTCTGTTTGAATAAACAAAACTGTGAGTGAATATTGGAAATGTATATGATGCCATGGTAGTAAAGCCATTAGGTTAGGGTATAATCATATTAAATATAATTCAAGATTTATCATGTAATGGGGTTATTTCCAGGGGCTTAATTTCCATTCAGACTAATCCTTCATGCGTGAACTCATTAAAGCATTCCTGTATCAGCATGAACTCTTTACAGAATATATATTTAGCAGCAAGAATAGTGAGGAGCCAGGTTCAAAACATTTAGGCAGGATTTGTTGTGCTGTACCTGCAACTATTCATGATTAGACTTCACACGTTTCAGGCTAACTTCTAACTTCTAACTTCTGATGCATGCAATTCAGCAAACAGTGATAATTCTGCAATAAAAACTAAAAAACTGCATGCAGGTTTTCAGGCTTCCTACCAAGAATATATTACTTTACTGTATGTTAGGAAATGCTAGGTACAGTAGCTGGACCAAGTTTTGAACAGTAGTAGAACAATACACAAACAGTGGATTCTGCTGCAGGTGAATTCAGTGCTATAACAAGGGTGTGATGTCATCTTCTGTAACATGCCAAGCACATGATGAACCAGTGTGGGGAACAAATGTATCTTTATAACCTTGGAAATGCACATCTGAAGTAGGTTTGAGTTTCAATTCATTTGGCGGAATGCTTCCTAAGTCAGAAGCAATTTGACTTTACAGAAAAATAATCTTATTTGCAATAAGTTAAGTGGCATAAAAAGATGCCTAGATGGGTATCAACAAGAATGAAATGGCAGTCGGTAGACATCTTGGTGTATGTAAGAAGGCAAAACTGCCAAAAAAAAGCCAAACGAAGGTGTTCTTTCCGGACCCTCTGCAGACGACACGATCCGGGGATGAGTGGGGAAAACACGGGGAAAAAGCGTGCGGGAGTCGGGAATGGAAACAGGGGGCGTGTCCATGGTGCGCTGGTGTTCGGGGGAGGTGTGGCCGAGGCAAACAGTCCAGGAATAAGTCCAAGGGAGAATCCAAGAGAAGGTGAAAATCCAAAACCGGGCGGTCCATCCAAGACGAACAAAATAAAAGCGGGAACCGGTTCGGAACCTGCAGGAATAGGAACTAAAAACTTGACGGGACCAGACGCTTCCAAGTCCCGGACTCGCCTGGTACGGAAACCAGAGCAGAGCCCGGAATAGAGTGAGCGCCTGGCTTTTAAGGAGGACTGAAAAGGGAGTTGAAACAGGGAGCAGGTGCGGGAGATGAGTAGAAAACAAGGAAGGGCTGGAGCATCCTTAAGAGGAGGGGTTTATGAATGTGACAAAAAGAAAGTCTCTCTCGGTGTACCAACCGAACTCATATCAAAAAGAACATACTACCTGAATAAACACAAGGCAAACATGTACCTACACTTTTAGATTTCTTTTTTAAAATTCCTTAGCAGCTCGTCTCTGTAAAATCTGATATGTACTGTACCTCATGTTCCATGCCATTTCAGTGGGCCTCCCTCCATGAAGACAACAAACAAACTGTTTGGTTTCTTCATGGAGGAAAGCCTACCTAAAACATTACATATCTTGAGGCAAACTAGTCTACACAGTGATCATTGAGGAACTGTGAAACCAGCAATCGTCTTAGATGTAGTGGTAGTCAGTTGGCTTAAACTTCTGTATTACAGTACATGGCACAAAAAAAAACTTATAATAGCTGTTACAAGCTTGAAAACATGGATTAGTTAATTGAATTATATTGTAATATTTTAGGTAATTGATTGTATTTTACAATATCAGCGGAATTCATTCACAGGTGCCAATCACCTGTTTTCATAAATTAATTACATTAAACTGTCAAACAGACTGTTATCCCTAGAAACAAAACTTTGCTATTGTCTGCTGTGATGAAAGACAACCTCATGCCAGCTTGGATCAGCCTCATGCCAGCTTGGATAAGAGAACACATAAAGCAATACATTTTGTTTTTAGCGTATCAGTCACAAAAAATCAATAGAGAAATGTGTAGGGCTGGGGTATACATAAAAATGTGTGAAACCACGTGTGAATCCAGGGAAAACGTTTATTTTTTTACAATGCACTTGTCAGACCTACTTTAGAATATGGTGTTTAGTTTTGATCACCATACCTCTACAGATATTTTAACCTTAGAACGAAGAAGAATAGGAATGAATTCTGGCCTCAGGGTATCGTGAAATATAGACAGGTTATGGGAGCTAAATGTCCTCAGTCGAGAACAAAGGAGATTAAGGGGAAGATTTGATTCATGTACATATGATCTAAAGGCTCTAGAGATAACCCAGGGGAGTAGTTCACACTCAGTAATGAAACAAGAACATAAGGTTTCCCAGTTGGAAACTAAAAAGAAATTCAGTTAGGAGAGACCAAAGGAACCTTTTCTTTACACACAGAGATGTAGAACAGGATTTCCAGCCAGGTGGTTGAGGTCTGAACTCTGAGTACTTTTAAGAAACCGCTGGACGAACTTTTAGTTTAACAGAGCTGCTGAACTATCAAACCATTGTTTACATCCATTATAATCCTAAAATTCCTATGATTTTCCTATGTTTGGTTTTCTGGCTGGTATAATATACCTTAGTGGTGATGCATTTCGTCACCAAATTGCTGAAACATAGGACGGCATACACAGTTTGACTTTAAAAAATAATTTGAATACCTTACAAGAATGCTTCCCATTATTGTGCAATTACATGTAACTAAAAATAGACAATGTATTGTCTAACACTTAATAGATGTGTGCAGATTAGAAATTAAGTTCTCGTAGCAAGACCGTTTTGCTGGTGTACATGAAAGTCAAGATACTTATTAAATATTATGTGTTTGTAATCTGACTCTATTTACGAATCTAAAATGATTTTATGGACAAAATAATTAGTCACCACACTGTGTATTTTCACCCAGATCCTATGTCAATACAAATGCTAGTAAAATTATTCTGCACATTTATGTGTCAATGCTTTCCCAACCTAGATCAAAATGTTGTATAATGCATTCAATTGTACATCTGAGTTGTTCTTAAGAGAAGGATCAAATAAAGGTTTGACTGCAAACCCCAAACTTTTTGACTTATAATAGACCTTAATAGACCTGAAAACTAAGAAAAACATTCTAAGTGTATGGAACCCAGTCCATTCAAATAAAACAGGTTTGATTTTTGAAATACTGACTACAAGAGCTATGCTAAACTTGTATAAGAACCAGATAAGTTATCAGAATCCAAATACTGCTCATAGCCCCTTTATCTTTTCTGTAAATAAGAGCTGCATATTCCCAGAATTGTAAAACACCAGCCTACAGCCCTAACTGAACCTTGGCTGAAGTAACACACTTTTCAAGAAGAGCAACCCGGCACACTGGCCATTATAACAACATCGTGACTCCACCAGAAGTATGCTCATATAGCATCAAGGACTGATGGGGTTTTTCTTTCCTGCTGCTCATGTCTTCTATGTATTACCATTCATTCTTCTACTCCTTGCAGTTCATTTTTTCATCTTTCAAAGCTGATGAAGGAGAAACAGGTTCATAAAACTGAAGGAAAGCAACAAATGTGATAAACACCTGGTGGTACTTGCATTTAAACATTATTATAATTTTTGTATATTTGTAAGTTTCCTAATGGATAATGGTGACATTTCATCAAACATAGTAAATAAAAAATAGTAGTGGTAGGTTTTTATACAGTACTCAAAACCTTCTTTTTTAGAAGAGCCTTTACTTAACTGGTTCTGGTCTTTACTCCTCTGCTCCTGCTGTATTTAGTACCACCATCTACTGTCTCCTATAACTGTTACGAGCGCAGCTGGGCCTAATTAACTCCCATTACCCAATTACCGTACCACACCCCTTTCCTCACTACTTAAACCCCCTGCTCACCTTCTTCACTGCTTGGTATTAGGAATCTTGTCACCTCCTGAGCTCTCGTTACTGACAACCTTCAACATCTTGTGCTCTCGGATCCCTTTCCAGCTTGTTCCCATCGACTACCCTCCCTCCTCGCCCTTCTTTGACTCGTAACGCCGTAACAATAACCGTGTATTCTCATTGTGCACATCTTGTGTATTTTTTATCGTTGTTGTCATTCTTTAAAGCGCTTTGAGAAGCTGCCTTTAAGAGCACTAAATAAAATAAAGTTGATCAAATTGTTACATAAAACTTTGCAATCTAAAATAATTTTCAATTCTATCCAGCTACACTGAGATTTCCAGGCAAACAGACAGAATGTAACAAATAAATAGGATACCACTGGGAATGATGTCACAGGCAACAGTGGTTTTTGACCAGCATAGTAATGCAGCAAAGTCACCGAGAATAATTGCAGGTAATTACAAACACAGTGTGAAACACATCATTTTGGTGTGATGATTACCATACTTAATGGAAATAGACAGTGATGTTAAGAAGTAATTCTGTCATTTAAAAGGTGCTTCTAAGACTTTAATGAAAAGCATCTGGGGATGACATTCACGTTTACAGGTGTCTTAAAGATTATAATCTTGAAAAGGCATCATGAAGTCATCAGCAGCAAAGAAATGTTTTTGCAGCCCATCAGTGAGATTATCACTTTTTCAACCAGTGGTTTGTAGATCTGATAATTTGCCCTCATCCTTGACAAGAACCCTGCTTGGATTCTTTATCACCTAATTTATATACTGTAATAAAACTATTTATGTGGGAACAATTAATTATTCTACAGGGCCACAAGCTTTTACTCTTTTAAGGTAGACTTACTACTTACTATTATTTTCACTGATGAAATTCATTTAACCTGAAGATCAGGCTGACAGAAACTTAGAGCCCTGGAGTAGGCTTCTGTAACACTTGCCCCTCCACAAAAAGGCCCAGCAGTTCAGAAAGAGCAACCTTTGCCTGTATTCAGTTCTGAGCTGTGCTGAGCCCCTCCCCACCCTAAAGAATACTAGGCATTCCTATTCACAAACAAGAACTAAAAGAGGAATAGGACATGGGAGGCTCCTAAATGGTCTTAGAATAACATAAGATCTTGGCAGTGTGCTGTACCTGTCTGCAGGATGAACATGTGACACTTCAACTCTCCTGAAGTTTCTGCGTCATGTGGAATGGAAAAATAATTGTCTGGTTCCTTCTGGAAGGGAAATATTTTCAGTTCCAAATTGGAAGGGAAATAATTTGAGAGACAAAGATCAGAAAGCCAGATCACAAATGGGCTGCAGTTAGTGTATCCATGCTTACAAAAAAAGTTAAGAAAAAAAGGGAAGGCCATATAAACCAATTTTATGTATTTGTTTGCTTTCCGTTTATTGATTTCAGCGATGCTTGGATTGGATTCTCTTTATTTGTCTTACATATTAGATAATTATATGAATTTCCATTTCAGTCTCCACAGTGTTTGCTAATCCTCCTATCTTGGTATCATCTGCAAAGTTCACTAGTTTACTAACTACACCAGAATCTACAGTATAAGACTGGTATAAATTAGGGAGAGCTGTGGTTCTCATAAAGACCATGCGGTACTCCCTCTAATTACATTACGCTAATGTGTGTGCTTTCCATACTCTTTTTTCTACGCGTTTCAACTGCTTTCTATAGGAAGAAACACATTATTATGAACGTCTATATTTTTAGAATTCATCTTTATGGGGACCTTTTTTAAAAGCCTTCGGAATATTTTAAAAAATATGATATTGTATGCTCTGTTAGTGTCCCTTGCTGCTGTTACTTGTTCAAAGAGCTTTAACATAGTTAAGTAAGACCTGCTTATTCTACATCCATATTGACTATTCTCTCAGTACTTATTTCCATATATACAATCCTTACATTTATAATGATCATTTCCATAGCCTTTAGGCCTAATGGAAGTTGACTTATTTGTGCAGAATTACTCAATTTTGTCACCATTTATGTGGATGGATAGTACATTAACAATTTTCCTTTCTGGAGAGGGTGTCTTGACTGACTTTAGGGAGCGTTTTGTTAAAGGCCTGTGAATAACATCTCGTTTCCTTAGGTACAATTGGTAGAATAACAACAGGCCCTAGAGATTTGTTTATCATAAGCGCTTTGAGTATCTGTAACACTTCTGCCTCTTCTATGCTAATGCTGTTAATGTGAAATTTTGTCTTTCCTTGACCTGAGGCTTGTTGATTTATTCCTTGGTAAACACCTGAGTGAAATATTCATTTATTACATCAGCCCTTTCCCTTTCATCATCTGTATGTTTCCCCCTATTACTACACAGGCATTTACTGCTTTCTTGCTGTGGCAATGCTGAAAAACCTGTATTAATTAACCTTGCATTGCAATCTTCCTTTCTTTCTCCCTGATATCTTTTTTCACCTTTCAGTGCAACTCACATCACAAATTTAACCAACCTCATCAAAATTTAAGAATAAAGACATGTGTTTACACAAGAGTGCAGGAGTTCTATTTTGTTGTTTCGTTCTGGCTTAGAAACTACTGGCTAAAAGTAATAAAAATCTGTTTTTTCAGTTTGTTTGGGACAGTGCGTTAGCCCTGAGGATCACTGGGAATTTCCTGGTTTACACATGCAACTCTGGAACCCTTCCAGTAGGCAGTCCTCCAGAGAGAGGCAGGACAAATCTCAGATTTAAATAACAGTGTTCCAGTGCAGACGACGTTACTGTGTTGACTCACATCTGAGAACTTTTTATTCTGTCAGTATCGAATGAGAAGACTGTTTGAAGAATATCACAATTCTCCAGGAGAATTTCTTAATTGGAAAGTAAGTCTTTATCCATTGATTATGATACATATATATACTATACATAACTCTGCTTCAGTTAATGATCTCCAGTACTAACATTAAATATTCAGCTTGACCATGATATTTACCTCTTTTGGATTTGAATTTGTTTACTAGTTCTTACTCACTTTCCATTTGCTGCTTTTAGACTATGTTGTATTAATATTACTGTTGGTTGAGAAACGGAAATATTTAGAAACAGTGTTGGAAATTATCAACAGAGAGAATAAGCTATGTACAGGTATATACATTGGTGGGAAAATTATGAGGATAATTTATTGAAATTCAATGATGTAAGAAGAATTAACACCATATTATCTATATTTTGTTAGTGCACTACTACAAAACTTTATCAGCAAAACATTGTTTTGTGTGCATAATCTGTCAGGATAATATGTTCAGTAAAAAATAAAATTAGGTTACTATAATAACGTTTATTTTCTGCTTTCAAAATCGGACTAATGTACATTTTCTTAACAAAACAAGTTAACACATCCAATACATAGTACACATAGCCTAAAAAGCTGTATTTAAGTCCTTCTGTTTCAGAAAACAGAGTGTGTTGCTACTGTATCGGTTTCTGCACATTCAGTCCTGATCATCTTCCACACAACATTCTGGACCAGCCAGAACCTAATCTTTCTAAATTAAACCACTTAACTACATTTTAAAACATTATTTTAACATCGTCCTTGTGTTTCTTCTCACATGTGTTGTGTTTTCTTCCTGTGTAAATTAAAAGTTTCCAACAATGGCTAACTCTAAATATAAAAGGAAAGGAATTTGCTATTTATTCAGTTTCCATGATGTTCTCTCCTGGAGACAGAGACTTACTTCTAAATATGAATGACATTAGCAATAGCAAAACTGGAGGAGGAGAGATGTGACGTTTGTTCTTGTCAGCCAAGTCTGATACAAGCTCTCAAATATAAACTGCATTTACGTGTGAAGGCCTTTGCAAGCTCAAAAGAATATAACTCAACACATGTCAAAACTTCCCCGTACTTGTGTCCTTGAAAATAAAGTTGTAGAACAGTCATTTTGACCAACGATTGAGTTTTAAAAACAAGACATGTGCCTAAAATATTCCAAATAAAATATTGAATAAATTCACATTAAGGAGTGAATTGATTAATAAGTGAATAACAATGTTGTCTAATAATGGCATTGAAAAATAAACAATAATATTTCATGTTGAAACTAGCTTAATTTCTGTCAGAAAAATCCAACAGATATTTGCAATAGTTACAAAACCCCTCCAGTACACTACAGATATATTCAAGCTTTTAGCAGACTAAATAACTCGTTTCAGATAATACAGAATTTTTTATCTCTAAATAAGTAAGGTGTGTTGTCTCCAGGGAGACACTAATTGATGAGCTGGCATGGGAATGTGGAGACAATCATTTGCACTCGACATCTCCCTGGAGATCACACATTTGCCTTGTTAGGAGATACTTAGAAGGGTGGGGCAGTTTATTTCATTATTAAAATAATCATGAAATAATAGACATGCATGTGTCTGCACTGATATCACTGTTGAAAACAGTTTTGCACTTGTTATATTGCCTTACTTTGGTACAAGTAACAAACAGGAATGTACTGTATTAGGATTTCACAGTCCTTTTAAGTGCACCCATTCCTTTGCACTCTGGTGCCTTTCCAGCTACGTGTATATTTAACTGACACAAGCGTGAAACCAAAGTACATCTGAGATTGACCGTGCTTCTCTGTATCTTTCAGACCTTAGAAAACACATATAACCTGATATGATCTAACATTGTAGAAGTTTCTCAAAGTTTGAGATTTATTTCCAATATGGTGCAACTTTTGTAGTTGGTGTGATACATCATTTTAGGCACAGACATACAGTAGTCTTTTAATTGTGAAAAGAACATTTTACCTTCCATTTTTGTCATGCCAGTTTTTATCACATACGCTGTACTGATTATTTGTGCACTCTTTACTGGACAATGTTTACATCAGGATTTAATGGAACACCATGTAAACATACTGTAGTAGTTGCTGCAACTGTATTGTAAATCCTTGGGTTTTACAGAGCATAATATATTTTTGACCAACCCTTATGGTTGAAAGACCATTCCAGGAGTGAATGACAGTGTGCTTTTCTGACAAAGATTTTGAAGCTGCACTATTATGCTAGTGTCTCTAGTTAAAAGAGACCCTAAAGATACTATTAATCTTTAAACAATTTATTTCTTCCTTTGTATCTTTTCTATTGAATCTCAAAATGTATATGTGAATGAAACAGTACTTTAGGAGGCACTAAAAGAAATTGTTTTGCATTTTGAACCATTATATAATACTTTTTTGTTGCTCCTTTTCATTTTGCCTACTTTATTATGCATTGATGTTTTTTTCTATTTTTACGCATTGTGGTAGTAAATCTTTTAAGCAAATCGTTAGAGCAATTTCCCTTACCAAATATCCTTCCCTATATTTTGTAATTACATTACAATATATCTCTTTTCCTGTTCAAGTGACACTTTTATGTACTGTAGATCATAACCCATCCTGGACACTTGTGGAATCACCAGCATGTTAAATATTGCAAAATGTATATTCTTCAGTTAGTAAAACTGTAAAACTATCTTCTTATATCAGCCTTGGTTAAGTAATATATACAGTGTAATCATTTCCTGGAAGTTAACTAAGTTAAAAAGTAAATAAAAATACAGAAACAGTACTATTCTATTCTGGGTATCCCAGGAATATATCCATATGATATAGATTTAATGGTATTTTATTTTTTGACTAATATAACCACTAGCAGTGGTGTGTGAAGATTTGTGCAAATCTATTAATACACAAAAAGGCTTTGAGTTTGTTTTTAAATATCTTTTTTTCCCCATCAGTCCTTTTAATAACAAAATAAGAAGAACAAGAAAAATAATAAACAGTATATTCATCTGTGCATGCATGCATTACAGATACATAAACTATAACTGAAAAAACAACAGTCCCAATATAAATTAAAGTCACATATTTTAGAAATAAAAACCATTTAAGTCTTTCCTAGTCCTTCCTCCTTTCTAGGTAATATGCAAGAAGAGCAGACACATTTTGTGATCCACGTTCAACAGCTGATTTGCTCCCTTTGAATCGGGTATAACTGTAAAAAATCACCACTGAGTACGCCTGGTCCTTCCACATCCTCTTGTGCGCTCGATTCTTTTGCAGGCATGACGAACAACTCCATCAGCATGACCCCACTCAGTCCAGGAACCCATCATCAACTTGGAACTGTGTGTATTTTTGGAACTGGTGACTTTGGTCGATCACTGGGGCTGCGTTTACTGCAGGCAGGGTATGCTGTAGTATTTGGAAGCCGCCACCCAGAAAATTCCAGCTTGCTTCCCAAAGGAGCTCAGGTGTTGAACCATGTGGATGCAGCACAGATGTCCAGGGTCATTTTCATAGCTGTGCATCGAGAAAACTACGAATTCCTCAGCGAGTTTTCTGAAGAACTTTCTGGAAAAGTGCTTGTGGACGTAAGCAACAACCTGAAGAAAAACCAGTACCCCGAGTCCAATGCAGAACACTTGAAAAGGCTGGTTCCGGCAGCCAATGTGGTTAAGGCATTCAACACAGTCTCAGCTTGGGCCCTACAGTCTGGAGGGTTGGATGCAAACCGACAGGTAGTGTTTTATCCCATAAACTGTTGAGCGGTGCGTTAGCTCTGTGGCTAAGGATCTGCGCCTGTGGATGGAAGGTTGCAGGTTTGTATCCCGTGGCTGACAGAGGAATCCTACTCTGTTGGGCCCCTGAGCAAGGCCCTTCACCCCAACTACTCCAGGGGCACCGTATAAATGGCTGACCCTGTGCTCTGACCCCAAGCTTCTCTTCCTGTCTGTGTGTCTCATGGAGAGCAAGTTGGGGTATGCGAAAAAAGACAAGAAATACAAGAAATTGTATATGGCCAATAAAGTGATCTTAGTAATGAAAGATTTCATAAAAACACCATGCGTGATGTTTGTCTCTGACATAACCAAGACTATTTTGGTATATTATAGTTGTTAGAGAACAAAGTAATGTTTGAAGTATTTTAAGATTTATGTCTAAATTAAATATATCAAGAAACAAAACTGCAAATTGCATGGTGTCACTTAGAATAATTAGTGCTGCAGGTGTTTTATTCCTTTAATGTTTTGAATACTCTTCTAGATTGCTAGCAAGCGACATACAGTGCACTGTACCACCTTAAGACAGTATCATTAAGTTGCACAAAGACAAACAGCAGCTTATTTTACAAAATAACTGCAAGGGTTTACACTGCCTTGAGAATCGGCTGTCTGCAGGTGGTACCAGGGCCCCTTGAGATGAGCTGCTGTTTAACATGAGAAAATAAAAACTCATTACAGAGTACATTGTCATAGAAGAATTACCTGCACTGTCATTGAAGAATTGCCTCTCCTCAGCCTTGAATGCTAATTCAGTATATATTTTTTTCTTTCTTAAGAAGCAAGCTGTTTGTAATGATGTTAGTGTGGCATCCCTTTATAAGCTTATCAAAGGACGCTGGTGTTGATATCCCCAGGCAGTCATGTTTATGTCAATTGTTGTCATGTTTCCACTTGAAAAAAAATATCAGCAACAGCCCGTCAAGATCCTCATACATTTGACATCCTTTTTTAATTAGTGTATCAGACCTTCCATTAGTACTTGCTGACGCACTTCACAATACTTCATTTCAGGCAGTAGTTAGGCTGATTTTTTTCCAAGCACTTCTGGTACAATTATAAGCTAAAAGAACAGCAAAGTTTTCAAAATAGCATGGCACTCAGACTCCCCCCCCAAAAAGTTGCAAACCTGCATTTGTATTTTACTGTAAGCGTGCCAGCTGTTCCTATAACTTTATGCAAGGGACAGCAGGTCTTTCACTGAAGACCCAGGCATAATGAGGATTCTGAATATAATATCACAGATCTGGGGTTATTACTCTAAGAAGGGAGGCCTTAGGCTTGTCAATAGATTGTATTTACATTAGCTGATTGTGCTTAGATAGTGACAGACTAGTTCTGTTTGGATTCTTCCCCTACATGCATTATTGTCATTATTGACAGCTAATGCCATGACTTTGTGCAGATGGAATAAAATTACTTGGTCTTTAGGCAAATAATGGAAGGTCAGATAGCCAGCTTTCTTTACCATGTGCTAGAGGTAATACATAAGTATTGCTTCTTTTGCCGTTTTTGAGTTCAAACCTAAGCAGTAAAATCACACTAAGGACTGTAGATTCGCATATTTCTTTGCTAAGCACTACAGTTTGCCCGGTTATTACTTCTACAATAGAGAATGGAAGTAGATTTCAGCTTATGTTGCTATCAATAAATATAAATCTTATATTTATTGATAGCAGCATCAATTTACACAGGTGACATAACAAAATGTACTTGTTATTTACAAGTGCTTGTCTGGAATCTGAAAAATAAGGCAGCACTCATCGGGGCATAGCATATCAAGGAGACCCAAGACTCCTGAACAGCATGCCACAGGTTTCTCCTCATTCCCACAAACGTACAGTGAATTCGCGAGTCTCCAATAACACACAAACAGGCAAACAGTAATCATGACAAGTGAGCAAAAAGACAGAAACAAGTAATTAACAAGAAAGTGGTAGTTAGAATTCTTAGAACATTTAGCAGCCCATTGAGCAAGATGTGCCTAATAGTCTCCTTTAGTTTGTAACCCTTCTCATGTTCTTATTTAGAACAGTTTGCTCAGTTTTGGCTCCCATGCAGGTATGCTTCACTTTTAACTGTAGCAATAATCTTTTTCTATTCAGTTTTACTTTGCATCATTTCATATCAAATTTGGGTCAGGAGAACAGTATAATAGAGGCTGCTGTTCACCTATTTGCACAGATTTTTCTTAGTAATTAATGGTTTAAAATCTAAAAGAAGCACATTAACTTGGCTGATGTCAGCTTTTTAAAAAAATGCACACATGTTTTGGCTGCAGTAGGATTAACAGCATAGCAGCATTTAAGTCTTGACCCAGGGACGGTGCGGTGGCTCTGTGGCTAAGGATCTGTGCCTGTGGCTGGAAGGCTGCCAGTTAGTATCCCGTGGCTGGCAGAGAAATTCTACTCCATTAGGCCCCTGAGCAAGGCCCTTAACCCCAGCTGCTCTAGGGGTGTCAGATAAATGGCTGACCCTGCAATCTGACCCCAGGCTTCTCTCCCTTTCTGTGTGTCTCATGGAGAGCACGTTGGGGTATGTGAAAAGACAAATTCATAATACAAGAAATTGTATATGGCTAATAAAGTGATCTTATCTGATCTTATCTTAACCAATATCTTAGTTTTCAGAATGCAGGTGAATAGCAGTATAGCAGTGAAGCAGAGATCATGAAGAGAGAAAATAGTAAGGCCAACCTCCCATATGCGCCATTGAAAGGTAAAGATAATAAATGAGTGAAGCAGTGGTAGCCCAGTGGTTACCAGCCATGATGGGAGCAATGTATCTTGATACAACCAAGCACATATTTCTTTTTTCCTACCACTGCTGAATATTGGGTTTATGTTTTAGTTGATGGCAAAATCCAAGCATGAAAAGAAAATCTTCACCCTTGAACAAAAAGCTCTTGCCAATTGGTTCATTGGTCACAGCTCTTTATGCTCAAATTGCAATGACTTCTGCTGCCCAGGCCGTCTAATTGACAAAGGTGACACCACCATCTGTTTTCATTTGCAGAGGTGTAAATGCAACACATTAAAAGTGACTTCACTTCATATTTTTCTACCATTTCTTTCTTGTGGGAATCCAAGAGGAACCGCCGGACTGAAAAAAGAGCAACTGCTTCCTCGAAACTGGTAGTAATTAGCCCCAGACAACCTCCAGCGGAGACACAAGAGCAAAAGCACTGTGACTTATTGTTATAGTACATGCTGGTGTTTGTTTTGCTTTCTTGTCTTATTTCACCATACAGATTCAGATTTTCTGATATTTGGTATGACAATTATACATTCAAATGGTTTTTGTCTTTATCATTTTTGCTGAAAGTAGTGTAGATCACTAATTCTTCTCAATTGAATCATATTTTTAAATCTTTAACCCTATCAAGCCTACTAATATCTGGAGTCAATCAGTTAATCATCTTGTATTGCCGCAGCAATGTTGAGTTGATCAGTTTATCACCTTATATTGCTATGGTGACAAGTTTTGTTTGTTCTGTCTGTGGGGGAAACTCTCTCAGCTTCCTTCTTTCCTAGATCCTATGCAAAGATTTCTAAGCCTGCTCTATCAGCAGACCTGTGATCATGTTGGCAACCTTGCACACTAAACAGCTATGCCTTAACCAGGTGGGCTGTTGAAAGACTCCTAAGTACAATGCAATATCGTGTCATGTCCTTCCTCATGCAGGTGTTAATTTGTGGAGATGATGATGAAGCCAAGCACTTGGTTAGTGACATTGCCCGCAGCCTCGGTCTCACGGCCCTAGACAAAGGATCTCTCCTGGCTGCCAAGGAAATTGAAGACTTCCCCCTGCACCTCTTTCCACTATGGAGAATCCCCATCTACATTGCCACAGGCCTTACTGCAGGCTTGTTCATATACTGTGTCATAAGAGATGTCGTCTATACTCGTGTCACTAAAGGAAAAGACAACTCATTCCGGATCATGATTTCCCTCACCAACCGGGTTTTTCCGATTGTGTCCTTGAACATGCTGGCTCTGTGCTACCTGCCAGGCGTGATTGCAGGATTCTTACAGCTTTACAATGGCACAAAGTACAAGAGATTTCCAAACTGGCTGGACAAATGGATGCTCTGTCGAAAGCAGCTTGGTCTGGTGGCCTTGGCCTTTGCCTTACTTCATGTGCTGTATACATTAATCATCCCCATAAGATACTATGTGAGATACCGCATAACACTCTACACCGCTTCTCAGGTAGGAACAAATCAACATGTGATCGTTGAGAAAACCTCTTTCTTTTTTCTGTGGTAGCTGTGTCTAAAAAGAATAAATGCATCGGGAATTTTTGTAGTAGAAAAGAAGATAAGATCGCCTTATCTTGGAATTTGCATGCTCTCCCTCTGAACACGTGGGAAACTTTCGCTGGACGAGGACCAGAAGATAACTTGCGTTGATTGAAAGATATTAAATGCAGAGGGCAGATCATTCCTGTGCAGACCTTTGTATTGATCCATAGTTTTAAAATTAAATTCATAATTCTCTCTTAGTGATAAAAGATAATGTATACATGTACATTTTCATACTGTTTACTCTGCTCATCAGAATGACTTTTCTTTTTTCAGATTAAGGAAAACAAAACGGACATATTTGATAATACTTGGGCCTGGTACGGTGATTCATATCTTTCCTGTGGTATTCTGGGATTTGGTCTCTATGTCCTGCTAGGAATAACGTCTCTTCCTTCCGTCAGTAATGCAGTCAACTGGAGAGAGTTTCGCTTTGTTCAGGTACAGTATCACAGTGCAAAACATTCCGTGTGCTAATGTGACAAAGATTTAAAATGTTCACCAACTGATCTACTTTTGTTTCTGATCCCCTTTATTTATTTTATTGTCAGAGTATTATTCTGCCCAATGATGCACATTCAAAGGGATGCACAAGAAAGACTAGAGAGAATAACTGTGTTTCTGCAAAACAATATTACAGATACAGGAGCAACCATCACATGCATGCTGAGGCACTGATTTGTTTGTATTAAATTAGACTAGTAATCTAACTAATTTCAAATAAATTAGTTAGATTACCATTAAGTATATAATGGTAATAGTAATTTTCCATAATTTTTACAACGAGTTATTAATTTTAATTTTTCAATCACATAAGGGTGTTAACAAGCAAAAAGACACTGAAGAAATGGAATTGGTGAGAGAAGTGAACAAGCTGTATTTTTTTAGTGCAGTTATTTTTATGAACACTGGAAAATTTGTAAACTGAAGCACATTCCTTTAATTTAAGAAAATATAAATATGAATTGTAATTTTGTATTTTTACGGTGTTCATCAAAAATGTGATTTAAAAATCATTAACCTTTCAAAAATTATCATGATGTGTGTAGGAACCTGAATTTTGAGAGGTAAGACCCCCAACCAACACAGGGCTGCTTAGTAACATTATCAAACTATAAATCATAAATGCTAACAGTTCTACATTGATGGGTGTTTTTAAATGTCTGTGGTTACAACTTCAACTTCAAACGGCGTGTTTATTTTTTGTTTGTTTTCACAGTCCAAACTAGGCCACATGACATTGTTGCTGTGCACGGCTCACACCATTCTCTATGGCTGGACCAAGTTCCTGAAGCCTTCCTCTTACCCATGGTATCTCCCTCCAGCCTATATGCTCTCCCTGATTGTGCCGTGCACTGTGCTGGTCCTCAAATTCATTCTGATAACGCCCTGTGTGGACAGAGTGGTCACAAGAATTCGGCAGGGCTGGGAGAGGAGATCAGTCAAAGTGCCAAACATCACGGACTCCAAGAACAGAAAAACTCTTATTCTATGAATTACTGCTGAGCGTTTTCTGAATCCTGCCTTTACAATTGATACAGTCTATCTTGGATCCTAAAACTCAAATTAGTGAAAATGTGCAGCTATGTTGTGTATGTACACGTTACAGCTTTTTCATGTTTACTGTTGAACTGGCCACTATTAAAACATTTGCTTTTTCAGTACCTCAGAAAGGAAATATTTTATACAGCTTATAGAGACTGCACAGTATTACAGTAGAAAATCGTACTTCTTGCGTTAAGCATGTGCACGTATAAAAATGTATTTTTTAAAAACATGTACGCTATGCTCTTTCTTATAGAAATATCATATCTTCAAAATATCAAAAAACATCAGAAAGGCCACAAAGAGGAAAACCATTTCCTCCATCATTCTTATTTGTTTCTGTTACTTTGTAATCTTATATCATATCTTCAAAATATCAAAAAACATCAGAAAGGCAACAAAGAGGAAAACCATTTCCTCCATCATTCTTATTTGGTTCTGTTACTTTGTAATCTTATAGTCAGTACTGGCTGTACTATTAACAAATCCCTGGAAAGCAGGAAAAAGCAGGACTATTCCTCAAACCCTACCCACTCTAAACAGGCAGTTAGGGAAACTGCAGTCCACATTTCTCAAACCAGATTTACATCACAAGATGAAATTTCCAACTTTAAAAGCACTGGTCTTGCCAAAGACGAGAGTGAGACTTTGCAAGAATTGTGAGGTATTGTGGCCCTTTCTGCTCACTAGTCACCATAATGACTAATGCAATGCAATGTATGTGCGAATAAATACAGGTTGTGCAGTTCCATTTATCAGCAAATCCCTCTTGAAGTCAAGAGCAATATTTCTATTGGATTAAAGGAGATGAATTTACAATGTAATAGGGCTGCATCATGTCCTGGTCTGAATCACAGAATATTTGCTGTGTAGTGGAGCTGGTGTGGTGACGTCATCGCCCTCACTGCGCATAGCAGGGTCCTCAGCTGCCTGGGCCCGGGGAGCTCTCCTTTAGCTCACGCGGTTGATGCCCTGTTGCATTACGCCGGAGACCCGGGTTCGCGCCCCAGGTGCGCGGGACGGAACGGGTGGCGGAGGGCACGACCCCGCGCGGGACTGCGACGATCACAGCTGCACATACCTGGAAACTTCATTTTGTGGTGTCAATTGGAGATGTTACAAGTTACTGTGTACATTTTACTTTTATTGTGGTTTGAAATGCAGTCATCAATGCTGATTCTTTCTAACTCCAAGGTATAAAAATAGCTTTGCAGTTCCCTTTTAAGAATAGTCAGTCAAACATAACCTGTATGCCAGGGGAAGTGAAAAGAACAGAGGCAAAAACACACTCAATCCACAGATAACTGTTCAAATTAGGAATTGATCCCAGGACCTTTTAATATTAATAAACGTGATAACATGTTGTGATAAATGAGATAAGAAGAAACTGCACTGTTTACTTTTGGTCAACAGGACATGGAATATTCTCTCTTTTACATAACTGAGTTGTACTGTATTTCAACAGCTTGCAATTGTTTTGTATCCCATCTGTGTTAACAAACAAAAAGAAGATATGAATAAAAAGAAAGATTTATAAGGCTCTGCTTGTTTTGGTTAGCCAAACTGGAGACAATTACAGTCAAGGAGAATAACAATTCTCAATTTTTCTTCGCATCTCCTGTCTCCATACTTTTATAATCCTCTCTGTTTTCCTTCGTTGTGTGAACTGCTTTAATTCACTTGTCACATCAGCCAATGTCGACACCACAGCAAAGACAGCCGGAGGTTTTTTTTTAGTCTTAACACTATGAAATGATGCGCTTGGATAATGCCACTAAAATTAAACCAATTTCCACATGGTGTGATATCAGGTATACAGTTCCACTCTCAAGTCAGGAAAAAAAACTAAAGCAAAATCTCACTCTCTGCAGTATATAATATATAAAAGTATATAAAATAAAGTAGTTAGCTTCCATTTCATGAAACAGAGGCTGCTCCTAATATAGTCTGACACTAAAAAAGCAAGAAGAAATATTATATTTTTCACTGAACAACAACTTGAAAAGAATCCTGATAATTGTAGCAAATGCATACCGTCAAATTAAGTCAATTAAGTTATGTTTCAGTGAGACATTCCAATTAATATGAGTAAAAAAAATGATTGCTGTTCACTATAACTGCAGGCAATAGAGTATTTCATTTTAATTTAATTTCTCTCTCTTAATAAATCTGCTTAACCCGCCTGGATAACAGGACAAATTAATTGATCTCTGGCTTGATGCAAATAAATACTGTTTGTAAATTGATATTGAATCTCCTTGTATTACCTCAGGATGGCCTTTTTGCCACTGTTAAACATAACAAAAATGAACAGAAATAAAAAGCATGGAAGTGTGAATAGTAATAAAATGACAAGTTCTGATATCAACTGAGAAATAGCACTGTGTTCACATTTTGGTTTACAACAGAATGCACTATTGAAACATTTTATATCATAGTGAGATATACAGTATTCATTTTTAAAGGCTTTAAAAAGGTCTTGAATATATTAATAAAGCATTTAATAATATATATTTTGAATCACTTTTACAAACAAGGTCAGAAATGTGTTCCTCAATCTCATTTTACCAAGCTAACATAGTTTATACATTAAATGCCTCCCAGCTGTGCCATTCATAATATTACTCAATCATTGGATCTCCTACTTATTACTAATGTTTATTTTAGCTTATTTTTATTACCTGATTTTTCTTTCATGGTTTGTTACATACAAGAAAGTGAAGAGTAAAAATTAATCAAGGCTTAATCAGAAATATCACTTATTCCTGGTAAAAAAAAACTATGGCAATCCAGAAACTGTCCCAGAAACGATAGGTAAGACGAGGGCACGCCTCATATGGAACACCAATCTTCCACAGTCCACAAATACACGGGCAAGGAAAAGCACAAAAGGGGCATTTCAGTGACACCTACAGTACTAACCAGGCCAGCATGCCTCTGTGCTGGAAGGAAGGTGGAAGAAAGCTGGAAAAAAGGGGGAAAACCCCTGAGACCACTATGAATGTGCCAACATCTGCAAATGAATACATGGCCCAAAGAGCTTACCTGGCTCAGCACTGGTAATACTGCAGAGCATCATGCCACAGTGTCACCCCAGAGACATGTAATGAACACGAAAAAAGAATAACATTGAAGAGGAAACGTTGCATGTCATTATAAACTAGATTTTTGCAAGAGACCAAAGTAAGATTCTCACTTTTCAAGGTGCTGACCAGATTCAAACTGACAACAATAAAACAGGAATTTGAAACACTGCAACTTTTATCTGTTGAAGGAGAACATTGTGGTTAACAAACCATCCGTGAAAGCCACTTGTTAATAGCCTAAAAAACCATTTGTAACTATACATGCAGATTTCAAAACTGAAAATATGTGACTCAAAGCAATGGCAAATTACAGTAAGAAATTAATTACTGTTATAGTCTTTACAGCTTACGAATCACCATGAGCCACTTATACAAATGCATTTTAAGTAAAGCTTCACATATAAAAGATAAAAAACCTACAGTTCTGAATATTCTATTGAGGCTCCAAAGAGTTCAATATGATATACTCATAGCACATAAACCCATGAAGCTAGATAGATCTTTACCTTTCCCAGTCCTCCTGACTTAGTTAAAGTTACTTCAGAAGAAACTTCAGAAAGTCATTTCAGAATGTGTAGTTTTTCCCTTTGTGCTTCTAGCTTAGCATTTATTGTTGCATTTCCCTCAAAAGAGAAAATTAAATAGAAAGTTATTTCAATGAAAAATATATCTTCTCGGGTTACACCTTTCTATACAAAGTATCATCATTTAAAACTCTAATGTCTATTTTTAAACACATCTCATCTGAGCTAATATACACAGTTGCAGGGTCACAGGTGTCTTATTCAGAGCTACAGTATTTTACCAGAGCAGTTCCTGTTGCTACTACCACCAGCCCCATGGAAAGAGGCCTGATTAAACACTCCACTTCAGTTTTAATGTCAAGTGTGCTTTACAAAGCCCTTCACTTATTTTAAGTACATTATTGTGCCCTGTATCACTAATAGATTAATGCACTTTTGTAGAAATGAACCCTAAAGTACTCACGCATTAAGAATATAACTACTGGATATGCAGATTGGTGTTGTACAAACAGGAAGTATCTAGCAGTAGGAAGAATTTTTGTTGATTGCTGTTTAAAACAATTTAGCTTTGTCTTGTCTATTTCAGTTGAAAATACATGTATTAGGACTAGCCTACAGTACCTTACATACTGTACAAGCATAAAATAAAATTAGAAATAATGTTTTTTAATTAAAATTCTATTGTAGTTTTTTTAAACTGGTATTGCAAACTGTATTTAGTTTTCCGCATTTAGTATTATTAGTAATATTATTCATATTTTATCCTTATCTTTATGTACAATATTTATTTATGATCTATAAATGAACTGAATACTTTTTTTATGGTTTGGCTGGGTTAAAAACATACTTCATAAATAGACAAGAACAGATAGCCGTATGAGGCCATTGCAGTGTAGGGTTTGCAGGATGATTGGCTTTCTGGTGGAAAAACATCCAGGGAGACTTCATCTGTAAACTGTCAAATACTTGAACACCTCCTGTTACAAGTAATCAAAATCCTCAAAGGCACTGACAGTATCAACACAGTGGATTTCTTCACAATGAGCATTGAACCACGAACCACATGGCACAAGTGGAAAACTAGGAGGAAGTGCATTTAAAACTGAGAACAGGAGTCTCTTTTCTACCCAAAGGGTTATGGCAATATTCTTGAATAACTTAGGTACTAACTACCAAATGATCTACAGTAGATACGCTGAATGGTCTCCTCTTGTTTGCAACCATGCTTATATTGTAAATGGAATATCCATGGCCTTGAGCCACAACCTGCTGATTTCTGCTGCACCACAAACTTTGCAGAATTGGAGGAGTTACCGGTAGCTACTGTGGGTACCTGAAGCGCATGCTCACCGTACAGAGGTGGCATTGTACACAGCTGGGCACAAACACAGTGGGAGGATTGGTGGGCCCAAGTCCACCTCAGAGCTCATCTTACCACAGGAAAAGTAAGGCAGTGATTGGGGGGTTCTCAAGTACTAGTAGTATAGACATGAAAGATAAAATAATCACAAAAATGCCTCCCTGAGAGAGACAGTTTTAAGCCTAGACTAAAAGTAGATGACTCACCAAATTTCTTTTGGGGTTGGTGCTCCAAGGTTTTGAGGCACAGCAACAACAGGACCTGTCACCACGAGAGTCTAAATGGAAAGTGGGAGTGCACAACGATCCAAAAACAGGTGAGCAAAGGTCACGTGCAGGGGAGTAAGCAGATAAAGTCTCGGCTAGATACTGGAGGAGCCCAGACATGCGGAACCTTGAACTTCAGCAGGATTTTAAAATCAGCTCGAAACCTGGCTGATCACAGAAACCCCTGACCTCAGTCGTATCACAGTTAAAAAGTACGAGCTCCTTGCACGTGTGGAATGCGCTGTGGCAATTGAGGGTGCTGATGCAGGAGCACTGGAGCTCGTCAGGGCATCACAACAGAATCTCTACTATGTTACCCAAAGTCTATATTTAGGGGCATCAAACAAATCAAATACATTTCCTATTGCTGCCGAGGATGCCAAATATGACAGCTCCAATCTGTTTTCATGAACAGGGAACCACCTTGTTCCATACTATTCGTAATTATTTGTTTATTATTGTTCTTGCCATGGAACCTGGGACAACAAGTAATGTAGGGTGAGCATCTGCAGGGCTAAGTTCAGAACTCCTGCATGCTGTATGTTAGGATTCCTGCATCCTTTGTGCACTGAAAATGGGGTTCTGGCAACCAAATCTCATGGCAGAACAGATGACAGGTGTGCCACCGGAATTTTTTTAATGGATGTTGTAGCAGATGAAGGCAGCAGCTGTATGAGATCTCTACTCATCTTTGTCTCTGGATGAAGGGCATGAGCTGGAGCTGGATGGCAAATCAAGGAACATGTAGGGGGTTCTGATGCTTTCTGTGAGGGAAAATCAGAGGACAAATGTCAGAAACATTCAGGAATTTCTAACACTAGCATACCATGTGGTAAACAGAGTTAAATAATAATATATAGTAAGGACATTTTTTGAATAACTTGTAATTCTTAGTATTAATTTGTAGTGTTGGTTCTTAGTAATTTATATTTCTGTTTCACAGTACATATTAAAACACATCTCTGTATGTCATGTTTTCCTCAGAATACTTTGTCTCGTTCCTAGTTATTAAAATGAGTGCCACATGTTTTTTTATTATTCATACATGCCTTAATTTGCTATAATATTCTGTTGTGATCTTCAATATTTCCATCCATTATCAGGAAGCTGCTTATTCTTGGTAGGCATTGCAAAAACACAGAAAGCACACGGCTCTTTCCAACAGACGAATGCAGCCTGAATACAAAACTTGCTATAAATTAGATAGGAAGCAGGAATCTTGTTTACTGCATTAAGTTGCTGGTAACTCATTAAAGCTAATAGAGGAAGAACAAACCAGAGATGGGAGACACAGGACAAAGTCTGAAGCACAATGTGCAAACACACAGAGGGTATTTTAAGAGATAACCTGTGGAGATTCTGAGGCAGAAAAGCAAATACTATGATACTCAACAAGAGATATGGAACGAAACCATTTTCCATGACCAGCACACTGTATTTTCCAATTATTATTTCTTATTTTATTATATTTATACTGTAGGAATTAAATACATATAATGGGAGATGAAGAACAGTTGTTCCTGTGTTGTGTTTGTAAATTGTTTTCAACTTTCTAACATTAGAATAGTTGCAAATGAAAAAAGACCATTTGCCCCAAGCTTCCAATTTCACTATTAGTAGCTAATCGATCTAAGAATCTCATCCAGCTGTATCTTAAACAGGGTTTCAGTTTAGCAACATAGCTGGGTTGCCTGTTCCAGATACCCACAATCTGTACTGTAAAAGTGTGCCAGCTGGTCTCAATTTTTAGCGAACTTCCCCCTAGTTTCCGTTTCTGTTCCCTGGTTCATCTTTTACTGATGATTATGAAGAGGTGCGTTGAGTTGACTTTGACAATGCCTTTGAGAATTTAGAAAGGCTGAATCAGATTCCATCACATGTTAAAAAATAAAAGGGAATCCCCAGGAATGGATGTGGTTTCTCTCCTCTGGACTGATTCAGAGCAGCAATATCTTTTTGTGTTGTGACGATCAAAATGAACTACACTATCCTAAATGAGGTTCTTATAGTTGCTATAGTTGCGTTCTATATAACGCTGCTACACAAGGTATAGAATATGTGAACAATGTGTCAACATAAACACCTACAGTAAGTCGTTCATATAAGAAGCCTCTTCAAGGTTGATGTTTCGCATCATGCATTTATATTTTTTAGTCGGCTGCATATGCATGGAACATACAGTATATTGTATATATTCCATATATACAAGTAAACACAAAATGCAGTTTTTAAATGAAGGTTTTTATTATTAAGGGAAAAAACAAAATCCAAACCTACATGGCTCTGTGTGAAAAAGTGATTACCCCCTAAACCTAATAACTGGTTGGGCCACCCTTAACAGCAACAACTGCAGTCAAGCGTTTGTGATAACTGGCAATGAGTCTTTTACAGCACTGTGGAGGAATTTTGGCCCACTCATCTTTGATCATCAATTGTTGTAATTCAGCCACATTGGAGGGTTTTTGAGCCTTAACCGCTTTTTTAAGGTCATGCCACAACATCTCAATCGGATTCAGGTCGGGACTTTGACTAGGCGACTCCAAAGTCTTCATTTTGTTTTTCTTAAGCCATTCAGAGGTGAACTTGCTGGTGTGTTTTGGATCATTGTCCTGCTGCAGAACCCATGTGCGCTTCAGCTTGAGGTCACGAACAGATGGCCGGACATTCTCCTTCAGGATTTTTTGGTAGACAGCAGAATTCATGGTTCCATTTACCACAGCAAGTCTTCCAGGTCCTGAAGCAGCAAAACAGCCCCAGACCATCACACTACCACCACCATATTTTACTGTTGGTATGATGTTCCTTTTCTGAAATGCTGTGTTACTTTTACGCCAGATGTAATGGGACACACACCTTCCAAAAAGTTAAACTTTTGTCTTGTCAGTCCACAGAGTATTTTCCCAAAAGTCTTGGGGATCATCAAGATGTTTTCTGGCAAAACCGAGACGAGCCTTTATGTTCTTTTTGCTCAGCAGTGGTTTTCGTCTTGGAACTCTGCCATGCAGGCCATTTTTGCCCAGTCTCTTTCTTATGGTGGAGTCATGAACACTGACCTTAACTGAGGCAAGTGAAGCCTGCAGTTCTTTGGATGTTGTTGTGCGGTTTTTTGTGACCTCTTAGATGAGTCGTCGCTGCGCTCTTGGGGTAATTTTCCTAATTTCCAATTTTTCCATTCCTGGGAAGGTTCACCACTGTTCCATGTTTTCGCCATTTGTGGATAATGGCTCTCACTGTGGTTCGCTGGAGTCCTAAAGCTTTAGAAATGGCTTTATAACCTTTTCCAGACTGATAAATCTCAATTCCTCTGTTTCTCATTTGTTCCTGAATTTCTTTGGATCGCAGCATGATGTCTAGCTTTTGAGGATCTTTTGGTCTACTTCACTTTGTCAGGCAGGTCCTATTTAAGTGATTTCTTGATTGAGAACAGGTGTGGCAGTAATCAGGCCTGGGTGTGGCTAGAGAAATTGAACTCAGCTTTCCAAAGATGTGATAAACCACAGTTGATTTATGTTTTAACAGGGGGGCAATCACTTTTTCACACAGGGCCATGTAGGTTTGGATTTTTTTCCCTTAATAATAAAAACCTTAATTTAAAAACCGCATTTTGTGTTTTGTGAAACATTTCAGTGTGACAAACATGCAAAAAAATAAGAAATCAGAAAGGGGGCAAACACTTTTTCACACCACTGTACATGTATGTCAGAGCTGAGCCAAGATACTGCAGGAGTAACATTATTGTTAGGGGCAAAAGCGGGGGAGGCTGGCTGTTGATTAGAGTGGGTGTGAAGGAAAAAGAATGGTGCTATGTTGAGGGAAGTGAATAAATTTGAGAGATTACTAAAAGAAGAAATGAAAGGACTGCCGTCTTCATTACCAGAGACAGCAGAAGCAAAAGGGGTAACGTGTGTGGTAGGAGAAATCTGGAAAGTGTAATTTACAGCACTTTTCTGAGGGTGGCTTTATTGTGCTATATAATTCTAGGGTGAAATTATGCTGAAACAATAAGATACTGCCTTAGACAGAAAGCCAATGTTATTTCTGTCTTTTTCTTGATCTGCATGCAGCTACACGATTTGGTGACAAATATCTTTAACACAACTGGCTGAAATAAAAATGGAAAACATTTGGAGCCTATTTCACTGATCTATTTTTTTTTAAATCAAATATACCCATGAAAGACGGACTTATTTTTTAAGGTATAAAATCAACTAGATGCTTATACCACTTACAATTATCCTGTATAAAGGGACATGATAAGAATTCATTCAAATGTTCAGCCAAGAGACGGGGCCTGAAGTCATGGTCTCAGGTGTGGATATTTAGAGCGATGTCACTTCCGCCTGAATGATTAAAACTTGATCAGGGTCCATTTACTCTGATGTGATGCTTTTCCACATCAGTGCCCTTTTCCTGAAAATAATCAGATATGTGGTCTGTCCCTTCAAATCTGATCATTCCTGCCATAACTTTAATTCCAAGCTGCTTTAAAAACTAAATTTCTTCTTGATGTGAAAGGTTGTGGTTTACTGCAGCACACAAGGGTAATTTATTTATACACCTTGAAAGCCCTGAAACATGAAAAGGAAGAAAAGCACACATTATTTAAAACACGCAGGGCACAGACTGTAAAAATAATGTGAACAGGCACATTTTTGGTATGTAACCTTAACCCCATAATAACTGAAATTACAAGTAAAATTCCTTGAACATCTGAAAAGTTTTCAAGTATTTTCCTAAAGAGAGCAAAGAAGCAGGCAGAAAAGATTGCTGATGACTCCCCCCACCCAGGCTACCACCTGCTCCACAAACTTCCCTCAGGAAGACCCTACTGGTCCATTAAAACCAGAACCACCCAGTATTTGAACAGTTTCCTAGGGCAGTCTTCTTGCTTAACCAGAATTCCTAGTCCTGCAGGATGTGCACTGTCTTAATGACATATATTATTCTGGTCTGTTTATGGGATATGTAGAATGTTTTTGCAGCACCAAGTACGCCAGAATAAATTCCTCATACAGGTAGAACATTGTAAACCGCTGACTAATATTTAAGCAGAGCCTTGTGAAAAATAATTTTAAAAAGTAACTGGAAATAAAAAGTATAATTTTAACTCTTTAATCTTTGCATACTCAAGAACGCCTTAAAAGTATGCTGAGTATAACAGGTTTAACTCTAACTTCGTTTTTTACCTTTGAGCACTGCCCTCACAACTCATTTCACTGTTTGCCCTTCTTCACTTGAAGGACAGGCAAGTCATTATCAGAGAGATTCTTTCATCTGGAGGAGATTCCTCTTCCTGTCAGGCTTTTTGTACTGTATGTATAAATTATTAACTGGCTTAATCTTCTTATATCATGTTTTCCTTCCATTTCAACCATCTTGTTAGCACTTGAAGGAAAAACAAGCTGAATGGGAAGTGGGTCATTTTAAAACAGGTGTGTTCTGTCCTTTAGGTGCTGGGTTTCATTTTTTTTCATACACAAGATACAATCTCTAGATGTATTGAATCTCTTACTGCCTCAGCATCAACCTTTACCTTCAAAGACCCTGTTCCTCTTCACCCTATACATGTACATTAATTGCTTACATCTTAGCTTCCTTGTTTTGTTCGTATCCTGTGTAGTTTACATGTCACCTTCTGAGTGATTGACCATATAAATGTGGAAACACAACTTTCTCATGGAAACAACTGTGTGGAGTATCCTGGCCATTTTAGGTCAGATCAGTCATCAGATTTAACTCAGAAATCTGGAAACATGCCTTGCCCAAGAGAGGCACTTTGTACATTAGCCTAACAAGTGTAATTTCTGATCATAGAATAAAGTCAGGCAATGAACGTCCTTAGCATCAGAACACAATGTCCACACTTGGCTCTGTTTTGTCAAAGTCTTAAACAACAATGGCTGATGATTCCGATCTGAGAGCTTTGTGAACATGCACTCAAGAGGTTTTAATTCTGGACCTAATTAATTATTCTACCTGCTCTGCACCCACTACCAGAAAACTGAAAATCCCATGCTTAGTTTTTTTTTTAATTAGAGTACATCTGCCAGTAGGCAATTTGTTTATACTATGTCATAGACCATAGTCTTTACTCAATATGGTGGAAATTGTGATTTTAAATCCCAATCCAATGCCCCAGGTGACTGATTTCAATGCATATACTAGTCCCTACTAGTATATACTAGTATGCATACAGTATATTAGGATAACTGATTTAAATATTTATCTACTCCCTTAATAACTGATTTTAAAGCACAT
Source organism: Lepisosteus oculatus (assembly GCF_040954835.1). Taxonomy (NCBI): domain Eukaryota; kingdom Metazoa; phylum Chordata; class Actinopteri; order Semionotiformes; family Lepisosteidae; genus Lepisosteus; species Lepisosteus oculatus. The sequence goes on along the minus strand of NC_090705.1, from coordinate 5,691,172 downwards.
CAGCTCCTTTTGCTAACAATCATACAGCATAATGTTTAAAATCTTTTAGAAATCTATTTTGCACATAACACAGTCTGAAGAACTGAAAGGCAGATTATGCGTTTTCTCTAACCTTTTAGATTTTTTGAGAGCTATGTGCGTTTTCTGCCATCTTTGTGATAGTAAAAGTTGTATTCTTCAGTCTTTCGAAACAAAAAGAAAGCAATATAGCAAAGGTTACATGCTAAGAAAGTTCAGATTTTAAAACAGAAAGATCAGCTAAATAACCTCAATCTTGCTACTGTTTCTTGCATAGAGCCTGCCAGCATACAGTCAGCGTGTATACATGTATAACACAGTGTAGTTTATACAGTGACACCTAGAAGCCTTGGGTGGCTAATGCAGACAAGTACTGTATACTGTATTACATAAGCTGCACCTGCCCCAGGTAGCTGCTTTGAAAGGATTGAGAGTGTTGTATTTCCCCCTTTGTGTTGTTGTTTCTTCCCCCAGTTCATCTCCCCATTTAGGGTCCCCCATTTGTAACCCTGTCGTGAGTAAAGCTGCCATCCTCACTTATATGGTACTCCAGCAGTTTCTTGGTGCGTCTGGGTGTGAGCAGCTGTGGAAGTGAGAGTTGGGGATGTGGCTTTTGCTGTGTTGGTGGCTTCAGTTGCCAGGGACAGAGTGAGTCTTTTAATCTCTTTAAATAAATCAATCAAGCAGAAGCAGCTTGTGAAAAAAGTTGGTTTCTGAAGGATCCATAACATGTTTAAGTGCTACATTGGTGTTAATAGTGGGATGCTGCTCTGTGGCCCAGGAATTCACAGGGTGCACTCCATGCTGCTTCTCCAACGTGACCAACCCAAGTGGTGTGCTTTGAGCATAAATTCAGTTTCTGGTGAGCCCACAGCTTTGCTACAATATGTAAATCTACAAGGTGCCATCATGGCACTATAATCCAGTAATATCTGAAGTGATCTCTTTTGTAACTGATAATTTGTGTCATGAATTAGATATTTGACAGTGAGGCTAGTCATGTGATAAACATGTATTAGGCAAGCTAAACAGAAGCACATTCTTCAGAGGCTCACGTGAGTTCATAAATACATAAAATATCATATCTAGAGACAGGAAATAACCCATAGTTTGCTGAGCTTTTATACAGTATTCACAACCACATGCTTTCAGCATTCCAACATTGAACACAAGCTACATTTTTATATTTTTCTTCTTGTAACATTGCATAAATGGTTTAAGATTTGTTATTGCCTGTTTTATTCTGAATTCATGAACAATATACTATAGCCACAATCTTCTAACTTTCTTAATGTTCAAAAGCCCTTCAGTCTGTTGCCATTGCCGCTGTGCTTAGAGTCATTTAATGTGATCACAGAGAAGCTTACCTTAGAGGAAGGTTTCTGATGTGATATGTTCAGAAGAGTCACAAGATAAAAACCTCCAGGAAGAAATTCCTGGGCTTACCTTGTGCCCATATGAAATGTGTTTAAAGATTAAATAAGCAGCAAAGGCAGGAAAAAATAATCAGAACAAAAGCAAGCCCAGATTTATCCAATTTTATCACCTCTTCTCAGGATTCTTAGGACATGATGCACTTTTTTCCAAATTCTCACTTATATTAAGAAAAAACACATAAAAAGAAATGGTATTGTTAAGATGCTTCATTGATCATCATCGATTACATGACTAAAAAAAATAATCATCCATAAATACTGTATTCAATGTACTGTACGCACATTACAAAAAGGGGGAAAGGTGGAAAATGCTGATCCAATACCATGTCTGGTCATGGATAAATCTAGCATCTAAAAGACAAGCCGAGGATCAAAAACAAACGCTGAATTTGCCTCTGATGCTTGCTCATTAAAATGATTTAAACTAAATCTGCTTTCTGATACAACATAATAATTTGCATGGAGGAAAACTGCAGATTCAAAATATATTTATCAATTATTTGATAGAAAAATAATTATATATTTGGTATATTGCTGAATAGCTATAATTTAAGTTACTTCCTTTTAAATAATGTAGTGATTATTACTGCACCTTTATATGTTGACTTATGATGTACCTTAAAAGGGAAACTAAAATTTTAAAGCTTACTTCATTGTCTTTTTGGGTACCATTGTATATACAGTGCCTTGCGAAAGTATTCGGCCCCCTTGAACTTTTCAACCTTTTGCCACATTTCAGGCTTCAAACATAAAGATATAAATTTTTTATTTTATGTGAAGAATCACCAACAAGTGGGACACAATTGTGAAGTGGAACGAAATCCATTGGATTTTTGAAACTTTTTTAACTAATAAAAAAATGAAAAGTGGGGCGTGCAAAATTATTCGGCCCCTTTACTTTCAGTGCAGCAAACTCACTCCAGAAGTTCAGCGAGGATCTCTGAATGATCCAATGTTGTCCTAAATGACTGATGGTGATAAATAGAATCCACCTGTGTGTAATCAAGTCTCTGTATAAATGCACCTGCTCTGTGATAGTCTCAAGGTTCTGTTGAAAGCGCAGAGAGCATCATGAAGACCAAGGAACACACCAGGCAGGTCCGTAATACTGTTGTGGAGAAGTTTAAAGCCGGATTTGGATACAAAAAGATTTCCCAAGCTTCAAACATCCCAAGGAGCACTGTGCAAGCGATCATCTTGAAATGGAAGGAGTATCAGACCACTGCAAATCTACCAAGACCTGGCCGTCCCTCTAAACTTTCAGCTCAGACAAGGAGAAGACTGATCAGAGATGCAGCCAAAAGGCCCATGATCACTCTGGATGAACTGCAGAGAACTACAGCTGAGGTGGGAGAGTCTGTCCATAGGACAACAATCAGTCTTACACTGCACAAATCTGGCCTTTATGGAAGAGTGGCAAGAAGAAAACCATTTCTCAAAGATATCCATAAAAAGTCTCGTCTAAAGTTTGCCACAAGCCACCTGGGAGACACCCCAAACATGTGGAAGAAGGTGCTCTGGTCAGATGAAACCAAAATCGAACTTTTTGGCCACAATGCAAAACGATATGTTTGGCGTAAAAGCAACACAGCTCATCACCCTCAACACACCATCCCCACTGTCAAACATGGTGGTGGCAGCATCATGGTTTGGGCCTGCTTTTCTTCAGCAGGGACAGGGAAGATGGTTAAAATTGAGGGGAAGATGGATGCAGCCAAATACAGGACCATTCTGGATGAAAACCTGTTGGAGTCTGCAAAAGACCTGAAACTGGGACGGAGATTTATCTTCCAACAAGACAATGATCCCAAACATACAGCAAAATCTACAAAGGAATGGTTCACAAATAAACGTATCCAGGTGTTTGAATGGCCAAGTCAAAGTCCAGACCTGAATCCAATCGAGAATCTGTGGAAAGAGCTGAAAACTGCTGTTCACAAACGCTCTCCATCCAACCTCACTGAGCTCGAGCTGTTTTGCAAGGAAGAATGGGCAAGAATTTCAGTCTCTCGATGTGCAAAACTGATAGAGACATACCCCAAGCGACTTGCAGCTGTAATCGCAGCAAAAGGTGGCTCTACAAAGTATTAACGCAAGGGGGCCGAATAATTTTGCACGCCCCACTTTTCATTTTTTTATTAGTTAAAAAAGTTTCAAAAATCCAATAGATTTCGTTCCACTTCACAATTGTGTCCCACTTGTTGGTGATTCTTCACATAAAATAAAAAATTTATATCTTTATGTTTGAAGCCTGAAATGTGGCAAAAGGTTGAAAAGTTCAAGGGGGCCGAATACTTTCGCAAGGCACTGTAAGGCTCTTTAGTAAATTCTATTAAATTACTATGTTAATGATACCTGCCAGAATGAATCAGTGTGTTTCTGACTGTAATTTACAAGGAAATATATAATTGTACACATAAACATTTAAAAGTACCTGCAGATTTTTTTATGTATAGTAAATGAGGGTGGTAAAAATGGATTTTGAACTACTACAGTTTTATCTAGAATGGTGTTTCCAGCTCTAGTCATCTCACTACAGAAAACATATTACTCCTGTTGGAAAAAGTCCAGAAATGGTGAATAGAAGCTATGAGACTTTCAGCTTGGAAATGTATTTCCTGAGAGGGACAATCAGAAACCTACTACTCCCAGTTCTGAGAGCTGTTTCTAAGACAGATAAGATTTAAAAAAAAAACTCTGGAGATTCTTGACTGAAAATCCTGAAAGGAATTGACAATATCATCCCAGAACACTACTTCAATCTAAACAATTAAGTCATGACCAGAGGACACAAATAAAAACTAAGTGCTGGCAGACAGAGGACTGAGAATTGAATACTAGAAAGATTATTGATGAGAAGAGGCTTTCTGGTCGATATTGCTCATAGGTTTTGGGGTATGTACTGTACGATAAACTGCCTACTCAATTAGTAGATGATTTCATATAGTTGTAGATGGTGATTCTCAGTAATACTTCGGGGGAAAAAAATTCTGACCATGTGTTTCAATATGCATAAAACATAGCATTTGTTAAAACTGGGATGATTATGTTCAAAAACCATCATGTCATAGATTGTCGGGAGATAAATACTATAACTGAGAATCTGAATTTGTTGCAATTAAGATTTGCAAAAAGGAAAACTTACTTAACACATAATCTATTTTTTAAAAACATGAAGAAGATGCTATAAGTCTAATTGAAGAATATATTTTTTAAGCTCAGACCTTGGTAGATTATTTGGTCTGCCTTGGTTATTGTGTTGCAGGCACATCAATACAAAAATTAACATTCATTTTGAAAACAACAGACTCTTAATTTAAAAGCATACGGTGTCTGAATAAATATGAAGCAACACACCTAAAGTGAGAGAGGGCACGTCTTTAGCATTTACAAACAGCTACTGGAACCCTCTCAGTTTTTGGAAGAAAACTAAATCCTTGAAAATGTAAAACCATGGCTAGGCAAGACATTTGCCAGGGAATATATTAAGGAAGGAACTCCTGAAAAACCCTGAGAGGGCATGGGTGAGGGAAGGCTTTTACCCAGAAGCTGATAAATCAGAGAGCTTGACAATAATGACACTGCCGATAAAGTAATCTTGAAGCATTAATAAATGTTTGGCAGCTTCTAGAGTACTGTCATGATGTATTTCATGGTGGGATGCCTGTGCAACACATACCTGATTAATGCTGCAGATGCAGTGTCATGAAAAATACATCTGGAATACTCCACGCTCCTCAGTGACGTCTTATATATATGTATGCTTCCCAGATGCTGACACGATATCATGAGGATTTAAACCACCTGACAGAAAGACAAATTATATGGAGAGACGAAACAGAATGAATGTCCCCAATTTTCCAACTGTCCATCTTGATCACTGTGGTTCCTCTTTGTTTATCTGTCAATTGTCTTCAGACTGGGAAGCTTAGAGTCCATCATTCATTTATCACAACACAAAGCGCTTGATAAAAGCATACTTTCACTTACAAAGGCATCGAATAGCCTGCTGTTAGCACTCACTAGTTGGTGTATTAATAAACATAAAGATGCATGTAAATTAATAGATATTGGCACTTAATATTGGCAAGACATGTTACACTGGTATATGTTTTGAGAAGAAACTTTTTTTTAGGAATGCTAATAAAAACATTTCAGGAATGAGTAAAATATCATTAGTTTATATCAGACAGTGCCACACAGATTATTAACCACAGGATATAAAGTATATGGCCTTTGTACATTTTTTCATTACTTATTTTTGCTATAGAAACATCAGAACACAAAATAAGAAGGATAAGACATCTCTTTCATTTCCATTTGTCTGGAAAAAGACATGTTTACATGCAGAAGTGTTTTTACTTGACAGTCAGCTGGTCAATGCAATGGTTTTTATATTTACTGTATGCCATAATGTATATAATGTATGATTCAAAATGAATATGTCTACAAGTACTCACCTTGTTGGTGTACAGTACTTCAGTAATACTTTAATGTGCAAGTAGTAATAAAACCTTCACATTCTAGCATCATAAAAACTCTTCTACCAATGACAAAAGTAAAGTTTATATTTTGGGACTAAAGAATAATGAAAATACAGAAGAAAACTATTCCTTGATTCCTATGTTATGTGTGCTGCTGTGTGTGGGTGATTCCTGTAAAAAAGGTATTACTGTGTTAGAGCCACATAAAGACTAGCATAAATAACACATTATGTAACAACTACATTTTACAAAACAGATGAAAAAACAGTTCTAGGCCTCTAATTGTGCTAGCAAAAATACACTATTCACCTGAGAGGCATTGTTCCAGTTTGCATGGAGTGTTTTTAAATCTGATCTTCAATTGATGCAAAGGGGAACTTTCCTACAGTGTATCTGATTTCTAATTTTGTTTTTAGGCAGCTGTGATAGGTAGAACAAACATAGCCATGAATTAAATGTTGCTCTCTCTAATTGCAGTATTTTAATGTTGTATAGTAGCTGATTTGAATTCAGGCTGAATTCTCCTGCACAGCTTGGAGAAACAAAGGTTTCTGTTTGTCAGCTTTTGTCATTTCTTTGGGGTTATGAGCATCACATTCACTTGCTAAGATGGATTTTTTTCACAGTTCATATCTTCTGCAAGAAAGTCCAGGGGTGATTTTCATTTGAAACTTGCATGTTATGTATCATGAAAACACCTGTCCAGAGTGGATTTGTAGATCCTCTCCAATGTTAGTTTGCAAGTTTGCATATTTACTAATGATGTTTTTTTCTAATATTATGGAACACATACTGTACATAATGTATCTAAACTACTACCTGTTATGAAGTTCTGTTAAATTCTTTTTAAGATCATGTCTTCATTTCTTATGCTCTGTAAGGTGTTCCTCTATAAATGAGTCTGTTATCATTACATTTCTGTTACTAACATCAGATTTTTTTGCATACATACATTGCCGTACCAAGTTTTACACTATTTCTATATTTTTTGTAATAGTGGCCCAATTAGTGGTAACGGTCTAGCACTTGATTAACCCATTATTAATGAGGACTCTCAAGTAGTAGCAGACCAGAAATTTTCCTTAGCATAGTATTGCTATAGCCATTGCCAACCCAGCAAAAAGTATGGTTGTTAGTGGACTTACTACTGGTCAATCACTAACTGCAACAACAAACATGGTTCAACTACTGAACTCTGAATCTAAATAACTGATTTTTAATATTTTGACATAGCAACATTTATGTACATATACAGTAAATAATTGCATTGTGGTTTGCTTTCAATACTTATTAATTCGTTTATTATGTTAATAAAAAAGCTAAATAAATAGTAAAAAGAACACACAGAAAAGAAAAATTCCATAGTACACCTACTATCGTCTATGTTTTTTAATGAGATGTACAAGAGTGTACAGCCCTTGTACGTCGAACATCAAACCTGGAATATTTCTTCGCAGTCCTAATGTTCATTGTCAATTGAACAGTTTGAATTTATAAAATTGAGGTGAAATATTTCTTGCACTGAAAACTATGTCTAAATATTTAAAATATTTAATTCTGTCTGTGGAAAAAGCAAAAATATTTCTTAACTGTTTGTCATTACTATGTAATTTTCCATCCACAATGTATTCATGCTTTGAGAGCCAACAATTTTCTGTGCAAGAACACCTTAACACCCAGCATTCACAAAGTGTGCCCATGTGTTTTACATTATGAGTGTAGGTGACCACACAAGCAACCTTTCGACTCAATGACAGTAGTTACAAAGTTTTATTTTGGCATAAAGTGGGTTGATTACATAAGTCTGTTATTAGGTTCCATTTCCAATCCATTTGAAAATGCTTAATCTCAAGGCATGTATCGCATTCTTGACTCTAAGTAATATTTTGTCAAAATAATTTCCTTTAAAATGTATTACTTTCACCTAGAGAACAAACACACACTGTGTGCTAAATAGAACTGTTTATATATTTCAGTCCAGAAATCCATTACTTAGAACACCTAGTTGAAAATCCTGACTAAAAATGAAAAATCGCAACTCTAAATATGTACTATAATAAATATTCTATGTAAATATTTAGAAAATGTTTTTTCTCATCAGGCAGCGCCATAAGAAATTTCTACAAAACTGCAAAAGAAAAAAAAATCAAATGTAAAAAGTTAAATGAACCTGAATAATCAGTTGATGCTTGATGAAATAAAGGTATCAGTTTTATTTGTTTTTTTGTTTTTTTTTTGGTTGTGTTGAACTGATTACTCAGTCACAGAGACGTTCAGGGTCTCACTAACCTCTGTTTTTTTGGAACCTCCTTGGGCACAAATTCAGCACTCCATCTCACTGACAAATCCTTGAGGAATGCTTTGGACAGAATACATCTCTGGGAAAAACAAACTGGCTCCAGCCTTACTTCTCAAAAACAAGGCTTTAATCTCCCTTGGAGCATTTGGATGTCCTACAACAGGATACAGTCTACATCTTGCCAATATGCATCAAGTGGCAATATTTATGCAAGTTTCACTCTTAATTCTTCAACTGCTTGCCACTCTGGCTGTCCTGACCGAATTGTTGTGCTGTATACATAGACATTACAACACACGTTTGAGGATAGTGCGCAGGAGTTACACACACGCAAGGCACTGGGAATTTAAATTTATGACAACAACTTCTGCTCCTACACAAAATGATTACTTCACTCCCATTGACTGTATCACACGTGGCTTTCCTTCGTCTGGGTATTGTCTTTCTTGTCTTATTTCTCTTTTAGCACTTTTTATTTATATGTATTTAAGCTCATGCTGTCTGGCTCTGTTACTCTCTTGTCTTGACTATCACAAGCAGTCTTGTGTTTCTCTGCTATTATTCTCACCCTGCATCTTGTCAGGCTTCCTCTAAAACATCAAATCCAACGTCTCTCCCTTTTTCACCCATCTTCTTCTTTTTCTTATCTCTCTCTGGTGCCTAGGAGGAACTCTGGACTTCATTTTTACTCGACCACCATGTAGCTGTTGCCAAAAACCTGGATTACGACACTAGAAGCTACAGTAGAAGCTTGTGTCATGCTGTGTTACTGGTCTGCTCTTTAAAGGGGAATTGCATCGCTATACAGTATTTAAATTTTGAGATTATAAAGAATCAGCATTGGTGACTTTATTTCAAACCCGAATTGAAGCACAAAGTACACAGTAAAGTGTAAAACCTCCATTGTCTGTGATTCAGAACAAGGCAACAAAATATTTGGTGACATGAACATGACCCTATTACTGTTAGGAATTAGTAGTGAGGACCCTATACAGAAAACCAGGGTGATCTCCAGAGGCGTAGTTAATAGAACAATCCGAGGTCCGAAAGCCGAAGGCAGACAAGCCGGTGCAAAAGTACAAACCAGAAGCGAAGCCGTAAACCGTGTGGAAGCTGAGAGCCGAAACCAGAACGAGAATCAAAGTCCCAAAACCCAAACCGGGAGACATAGTCGAAAAACAAAGCCAGGATCAGGATGCCAAAAACCAAGTGGTAAATAATTGCGAGAATCGATGTAGCTCTAGCCAGGAAGAACCCTAATACTGAGAACAGTGGAGAGCATGAAGCAACATTAAATAGGCAGGGGTAAATGGGCTAATTGGAACAGTGTTGGAATGTGAGGTGGAATGTTGATTCCTCTGGGGCCGTGGCGTAACAATTACATTGCAAACAAGTACTCTTGCGAATACATCTCTTTTAATCTGTTAGAAATATCGCTCTTAGTTGTAAAACCGTATGTATTGCACATCTTAACTGAGGTCTTACACATAAGTAAGATAAAAAGGATCACTTAAATCGTGAAGGTGTATTTTTTTGTACTTTTCTGATATCACCCTCTCACTGTGTTCTCTTGTCATCGGCTGGTTTTAATGGGTAAAAATGGTAGGAATGGCACCTGGTTTGAGCTCATGTTATGGTTCAGTATCCAAAACGTATTTCAATATTTCAGCTTCATATTATGAACTGTCACGCTTTATAATCATGTAAACTCCAAAGAAGAGACAATTTCAATATACATGTCCTATCCCAAATTAACAATATTTGAAAACAATCTGTTTCTGTTGCAATAAATCTCATGCTTTTGACCAATCAATTTAGGCCCATTTTGAAATATTAATTTACACATAATGTTAGGAAACTGACACATACAAAGTAACATGTTTTTAAATATTTTATCTGGACTGCCAATTTGAAAGAGTGTAATTGATTTGAATTCAACATATCGATTTCAAGACAGTTATGACAACAAATAGTACTTACTTGTTAACTCCGCGTGCAGATCACGTTGGAACATTTCTGTGATGAAATGTCTGCTGCACAACCTGTACTTACTTGCTCACACACTGTGCTAAATCTCATTGAGAAACTTGTTGATGGGACCAGCACCAGTGCCCATGTTTATTACCCATCTCTTGGCTAGTTGTATATCTCTTGGAAAAGGAAACTGTTCGACTTTCTGCTGATCCCATCCTCTGTTTTGTGTGCAAGCAATCTGTTCTGCAGAACCACATGCTCAACAGTCGGGTATTATTTAAAATCTCTGCATGAATTTAGAAAGCCAAAAAGACCATGTTTCCCTTTTTGTTTACAGTGACTAGTGAGCAGGAAGGGACGCTTTTACGTCACAAGTCTCAGTCACTCTTGCACTCGCCCATGGCGAGACATGCAGTTTGTAACTGCTTGGCAACTATACAGTACATCAAGCTGTGGGGTTCCAGCTTTGTCTCAAGATACAGACCTGATACATGTTGGTTCTTGACTGTATTTCCTGAACATGCACGTCACCCCAGTGTCCACCCTAGGAACAAGACGGAAGAGGAGAGGCCACACAAGGACCGCCACCAAGGCAGGACAGGGTCATGGGTTTCATGCCTATTATGTATATAGGATAAAATATGCAAACAGAATAGTACAGGAGAGATAGCAGATTCGACAAATTGTTTAAATTAAGACACTGCCACTAATGTGTGGTGGTAGTAGGAACCATTTTGAGGCGTTTTTCTGCTCTTAAAACAATAATATAATATACAAAGAGGAGGCATTTGCCTAGCTATTGAAACATGGATTAACAAGTGAGAAACTGAAAATTGGTAGCAAAGTACCATCAAGATTCTTTGGAAAAAGACACTTTAGATGTGAAAAAAAATGTCAGGCAAGCAAAAGACTGCAGAGAAGCAACACAACACCCCACAGGCCAGGAGCGCTGTCAATGCTGCAGCCAGCACGGCTTACAAATAATTCAGCTCCAAGGGACACTAACAGCTTCACATATTATCCGTAAGGCAAGCTGAGCGACAGAGTGAAAATTGGGTCACACTTTAGTTTAGGGGTTGCAAAATTACACTCTACAAATGGATAATAAAACAGCCGGTAATACGTTTATAAAGTATAGCATATGGAACAAGCTACCTTCTACAAATAACTGCAGGATTAGATTTGAGGATATGGTTCAGGCTACAGTCAGAATAAGGGTTTTGATGCCAAAATGTCATTATTCTTCAGTAGAGGTTGTTTATTATGTCACTCTATGCTTATAAAGAACATCTTTTCTGAGATGGAAAATGTATACTTGCTCTTCTACTGCGCTCAGGTTCCTTGACCCGCCAGGAGGGACTGGCATGGCCCACACTGTTGATTGGTACTCGGCCCTGGACCCTATCACCTCAGAAATATCGCTAGACTACGCCCTATGTCATCACTGACTGTGGCTGAAAAGCTTATCAACACATTTGTGTTTTCCCGAAATGACTACTGTAATGCTCTGCTCGCAGAGGTATCTAAATCTACATTGAACAAACTGCAGTATGTCCAAAATTCGGCAGCCAGAATCCTGACCAGGTCTAGTGCAAGTGATCACATTACTCCTATCCTGGACTCCTTGCATTGGCCAGAAGTCTCCAGCTCTGGGAAGAGTAGGAAGAACGGGTAGAACTGCATGTTGGGGATCAATCGCCAGTAGGAAGAGGCAGTAGGAAAGCACAGATCAACCCCCGAGTATACTGATCTCCACTTAGTGAGAGTCTCTAGGGGGAAATAAGGAAAGAGAGCCAAACAAGAAAGTACCAGATCTGATGCTGGTCCCAGAAGCCCAGCCTCCAGATTAGCTGACCTTGCATGACCATGAAATCACTTGTCCTGAAGGGCTTTGCCAGGACCAATTAACCTAGATTCAGCAGCTGTCTGCCAGGGCCAGCCTGGCACTTGCAGGAGCAACTGCAGCTGCTGGAAAACCAGCTGGACCTTCTGAGGGATGTTCCACAGTCAGAAAATGCACCTATTTGAGACTCCTTTCTCAAAAAATGCAAAACAGAGGGCTAGCTAGCAAGAAGCAGAGCTCTGAAAACTATGCCAAGAGGGCACCAAATTGACCTGTGACTAATGAACAGCAGAGAGGCTGGAGTTCAAGGTGGCAACATGTGAGACACAAAGCAAATGTTCAGTTCAAAAGCAATTGAAAGAGATGAGCCATGAGCTGAAAATGTCTCAGAGCAGCAGCCTCAAGACCAAGCAGGAGGTGGTTTCCTGCCTGAGTCTCAGAAGAGAAACGAGATGGCAAAGGACAAGCAGGAAATGTTTGTTTCCTGCATTTCAGTACAGGATGCTCAGCACAGAGGCAAAAGTGAAGAACCAGGTGTTCAAGCTAAAGGTACTGCAGTCCCCAACTCAGCTAAGACATTACTGGAGGGGAAAATATCCAACTGAAAGAACAAATTGAGCGACAAAAGATCCAGATCCTTGATGTGTTGTCGGAACACTTAGAAAAATTATAGAATCACTACTGTATGCTAAAAGGAAGTGTCAAGAGAAGTTAATTTCTGCTCAGACTGTCAAAACAACAGCAGCAGAGGCAATGGCAAAGGGAGATGAGGGAGGCTCTTGACATAATTTTCCCTTAGATTTTAATAGCCCAGAGAAGTGGTACAGGAATTCTACTAGAAAGCTCAAGCAACACAGCAGAGAAACACTGCCCCTACTAGAACCCCCTTGAAGAAGCTGATAAGAAGCCTTTTTGTTGCACCTGAAGTTATGCTGGAGCCACCTCAGAAAAGTGTGAAGCGACCAGAGCTGGGTTGGAGATCGAAGATAGCTGAGTCTCAAAACCAGGTGGAAATGGCCCAGCTGGAAAAGGCCCATGCCTGCATTCCAAGTGACCCTGGTGTTGAGGGAGAGGTTTTGGCAGCCTATGACTCAGAGGCAAAGGAGATAGAGTTCAAATCACCAAAGGCAGGTATCCATACGGAGGCCAGTTCATCCAGGGGAGGAACAGTCTACTGTTGCTGCCCTGGATGACACAATGCTCTGCCCCCTGCTTCACAGACGAGGGCATTTAATTTAGGTGGACAATTGGTTTAACTTCCTCCAGCCTATCCTATGGAAGGCAGCACACTAACACTCTCTCCATAAAGTTTAACTAAGGGGACACAAATATGAGACCAGTCCTAGAGGTCACTTTTTATCAGCTAAACTGCCACTCGAAGCCATTAAAGGCTTCTACTGTTGTAAAAGGACACACAGGGTGGTTAGATAATTGTGAAGAATCTACCACAGCCTTTGATATTGTTTTTATATTCTTGTCAATATCAATAGCCTGTAGTTCTGTTGATTCTGAAAACAATAACAATGACACAAATTCATATTATGTTAGTGCAAATTCTATAATTGTTTTTTGTCATTTGAGGCCAGTTAAGGTGCACATAGTTTAACCCACTAAAATTAATATTCTTAAATGTCCAATCCATCTTTAAAATTATTTGGGTCAGGAATTGTAGTTTATCTGAAGCTTTGAGAGTTTATTGAACTGGAAATGCCATACTGTGTAGTGATCCTCTCCTAAAAAGTTGCAAAGACATCACAAATCATTTTAGATTTCTCTCATTGTCATGACATTAACATCTTGTACAGGACAAAAAAATGACTAGACTAGACTAATGGTCCAGAAATGTTTCATGCAACCCTGCAGTAGTAGTTGAATTTGCCATGACTTTAAATCTATTTTTTCAATAATCATTTGAAGGACTGCAGCCAGCAAAATGTTTGAGCTAATGACACTATTGAAAAGTATGAAGCTGCATATTGAATTTCTGGGTGTCAAGTTACTTTCTAGAAGGAGGATTTTCACACTAACTGGCAAACAGTATCAGGCAAAAGCTGGGAGTCATTAATGCTGCATGGAGGCATGGAGTCAGCCTGGCCCTCTCCCTTCATCAGCAGTGACAGCACCAACATTTGTGATGCAATGGAGCTCTCAGATATTTTGTTGAGGTGTGTGAAGACAGATCCAGAAGAAGATGGTGAACATTGGTGAAGCAACAGAGACGCTTGTGTTATTAGTCTATCAAACTCCTGACAGCCGGGTATGAGCTGCCATGGATGAAGGATTTTTTCCATTTGAAGTGATTTGAAGGCCCACCTCACACGACCCAAGATTATTTTTTTAGCTCAACAGGAACACTTGGCACATGTCAGCGAATGGAAAGGGGCATCTATCTGACAGATCTGTTAAGAGCAGCACATATTGCCAGAATTATGTTCAGATGAGCTAGCATACAGGACAATCCAACAAACATCTGTGCTTTTCATTGAGTTTTATTTATATTATCCACATTACAGCTGAAGAGGCATAACCTTATGTAACCTATTCTTCATGTAAGATTTTCTCTGAGGGAAAAATGTATTCAGAGCCTAATCATGCAGAAGGAATAAGAAGTTCACACTTTAGGATAATAGTATTTTTTAAATGATCCACACATGCCCCAAATGCTTCTGCTTGTTCGTTTGAAAATGAATTAATCTGTGTTCCAGACACCCCCAACCCTTTGGTAAAACTACACCTTGTTCTCATTTTTAGAATAAATTCCTCTTAGTTTCCATTTACTGTATATCATCTGATTATTGTTTCTTTGTTGATTATTTAGAGGTCCACTGGCTGACTTTAAGGTTTTTCAATACTTAAATTGGCTCCCCTTAAATTCTTCTCTTTTCATGATTAAAAAGATTCACTGGCACTGCAGGATGATCTCTTACATTTCGGCATGTATTTTATCTCTCCTCTATGGGATAATTCCAGAGAGGCAATACATTTTTGTGATATGGTGATTGAAAAAGTACACAATATTCTAAATGAGGTCTTACTAAGAGATTGTAGAATTATTAATTGTGTAATCCTTGTGCAAAGTCTCAGCACTGAATGTAATCATGGCATAACATCAATGTAATAATGTAGTTATCCTTCTTAAAAATGTAATCTGCCCTGTCACAGATTTTATTCAGCCTTGCCCCTAATTCATTATGAATTAATAAAATTAATTTTTGTACTTGAAGGAAATGCATCCCAGGTGGGGCTACACACTGGTAGTGGTGGAGGGGAGTCCCCATTACCTGTACTTTAAAGTGCTTTGAGTGGAGTGTCCAGAAAAGCGCTATATAAGTCTAAGCAATTAATTATTATAATGAAAATGTTAAAATTCCATTAAATTAAAACATCCCTAATAATCTTTTAATCAGTTCACTGTTATAGTACATATCCATTCACTCTACTTCAGGCATTGTTTTCAGTTTTGAAGAGCATTTCCATCTGCTTAAGAAATTAATTAACATTATTTGAAAAATACTATTAATGTATTCATTATACATAGGGTCATGTCTTTGACCAGAACATGTAGAAAAGTCTTTTTCATAAAATCTGTCCATCAGTGATATTATGGATCCTTCTGCTGTGTGTTCAAAATAATAACCAGTCATAAAGTAGCATGGACTGTGAGTAAGTGGGTCTCTGCTAGGTGATATTTTAGTCTTGCTTTAATTAGTTCAACTTCAAGAAAGAGGAAAAAGAGTAAATGTCAGACCCAGCATGATCTTTCACCTAACTACTTTTATTACTCGTGATTAGGTCAAAATGCTCAAGTTTCAAAAGCCTGAATAAATTCTCCCTTCAAAACTACAGCCAGTACTAGTCCAAGAGAGGAAACTAGAAAGCATTTTTCTGCAAGAGGGTGGAGAGAGGTCTCTGGGGCTAGAAACACACAATACATTTGCTTGGCCAAGCACCATATTATTAACAATTTACAGCCACTAAATTCTAAATTCTTCCAATATGAAATAATAGACAAAAAATAAAGCAATATAAACAAACAGTTTGCAAGACCAATAACTAATGGAAATGTCTTTTCATATTTAATAGTCATGTATGGATAAAATAATACTGGTCAGTAACTTTTTTATCCAAGACTAGATTCCATTCCAGCCTACCTGTAGAATTGATTATTTTATCTGACATTTTTGCCTAATGAAAACAAAAACATCTTTCCCCAGAAGGCACGCACAGAGCAACAGTGCTTCTTGGCTCATACTGGACTACATGTATGACTGCTTAAGCATTCCCTTGAGGCTTTAGTACAGGACATATGCATTACATTCCTGATTTCTGCCACCTTCTTCATGTATCAGTAAGGAAGTTTAACAAGACCCTGTATTATTGTTTTACACCCATTTTAATTCATAATATTAGAATATATTTAATTCTATTATAAGGATCATAGTTTTTTTATTACACTTTTACATACGAATGGGAGGCAATTATGAAGTTAAACTAATAAAGGAAGTGTTTATACCCATATGGAAAGGATTTCCATTATTTTTTTATAAATATAATTTTATATAAATTACAAATCTATTAATACAAAATATATTTTATAAATAATTCATATAATTGTATCTATTTTGGCTGTTTTGTCTTTAAATTACTGACTTGTTTCACACAATTACTTATTCTTAAGTTGATTTGCATCCAAGAATTAAATACAAATACTCATTACCCACCTCATTGTGCACTTTTAATGCAAGTCATTTCGTTATTTCGGAAGCTACTGTTCCCTTAAAAAGCTTATAGAAAAAAATGTTTTCTGATAAGGCACATATGTTACCATAACAGTGGGTCAGGAACACTGAGAATTTTTGTAAATTCAAGCGTAGATACCCTAATTACCAGACTCTAATGAAAGGAGTTCATATTCCTTTGCACTCTTGCTTATTTTCTAAAGTAAATGGACAAAATACTGGGGGCATATTCTGATGATTCTGTTGTACTGGCAGGTATCTTCTGTGTGTACTGTCTTATTTAATGTGTGTCATTAGCAGTTTGACAAGATGTTCCAATACTGCACATACTGTACAAACACAGATTTGCATTCTTTTCAGGTCTGATATCTGCCAATCTAAGACCATAATGTTAAATTACCCTACTCCCCCCACTACCTTAATTAACGCCTGGTTTTCTCTTGCTGTTCTTACTAGTGTCTGATGGGGTGACCTATAGTACAAGATTGCAGATGAAAGCACCTACGCCCTTTGTGAACTAAATAGATGCAAAGCTTTTGCACTGATGAAAAACACAAACTTGGTACAGTGTGGTTTTCGTAGTTAATGCAAATGTTTTGGATTCAAGTATCCCTTTTTAAGGGAACAGTAGCTTCCGAAATAACGAAATGACTTGCATTAAAAGTGCACAATGAGGTGTATTGTAGCTTCTTCATTCACTTTATTCTGTGTATTTGTGTAATCTGTCCTTAAGAATAAAGAATGAACTTACTAAAAATTAATAGTTTTTACTATATTTACAGTTGAAATTTACAATTTAAGCAATTTTCTGTTCTGAATCCCTGTTGCACAAAGCATTGCAGGTTGTCTTACTTTAAAAGCTTTACAAGTCTGAAGTGCTTTCACCAGTATTCAGTACCTCACACCAAGCTATTTTCTGGAAAGTTGAAAAACGCAGTGGTCATTTTTATTACCCTTTGTCAAGTGTCATGGCATTGCTGGTGTTGGAGTCCCTGTCTTTCTGAACAGCTTGCTAAAAGGATTAATAAAATGCAATTTATTTTCTGTCAGATGTTATTCTCGACATATCAAAAAATACACCTTTATCAACCTTTTATACTGTCAGATAAAATACGGAAATCCATTAAAAAATACGAATATAAAAGAAGTGTAATTTTGCTGAAGGAGGAAATAGGTCACTGAGGCTAATATTAAACACAGACAGTAGCTTACAAAGGGACCCTAATTGCCTCAAAAGAAGTAACTTTATTGAATGTCTTGGCCTTTAAACCTTGAAAGGTTTTTTCTTTATGTACTGAAAGTAAGACAGCTCTGAGGAGTGATTTTGCCTCTACAACCCTTTCTCTTTTTCTTCACTGAACGGTATAACTAACTTCTCACTTTGAAATTTTTGAGGCAGCTAGCACATGACGAATAATTAGCCGACTGGCTGATACATACTGTACAGCACATGGAGTGCCCTTTCATCAGACAATTAGATTTCACTGCATTTTCTCCTGTTTCTACAAGCCATTAAGTACAGTTTTAATGGAATTTACTTTGGGAGATTAGAATTTCAGTTTTTTAAGATTAAAACAAAACCTTTCACGTTCTTAATCTCACATGTCCAATATGGCTGTCCAGTAATGTCACATTTATGTTGGGGTGAGGGAGTGGCACAGCACATTGACTGAGCCTTCAGAGTCATAACAGGTTGTAGGTTTGTGTCCCCACTGCAGACACTGCTGTTGTACCCTTTTTCAGCAAAGTAAATTTTATTATCACTCTAAATTATGTAAAAAGTGTTTTTGCGTTATGTGCTGTGTCATTTCACAAAGTCTTTCTCTTTACATGAAAAGAGTTCAAGAGTTCATGTCATGTCATGAAGAACAGTGTTCCCTGGCTTCCTGCATCATTTGCTGTTTTGTTTGCAGTACAGGGGTCTATTGTTTGTGGATTCTGTTTACCCACTGGTATGTCCTTTTCCACTTGTTTTCATCCTGAAACTATTAACATCTGATCGTTCACAGGAGCCACTTCAAACAGGGTGGATTATAGGGCCCCCAGTCCTTTCTAACCTTATTTTGCAGTGGAAAATCCCCACTTGCAAATAATTTTACTTAAGTCTACAAGGAATTTTCCCTCCACCTCCTGACTCCCCACTCCATGTTATCTAGCATGAGGGTATTCCTTGTCTACCTATCATTATGTTTTGTAAGTTAGCGCTATGCTAACTCCCCCACTTCTTTGGCAAAAGGGCACCCCCAGAAAACATGCCCCTGTGCTTCCTCAGCTGAGCAAGAGCCCCAGGGGCAGTATGGGAGTTTAGTTAGTGAGTGCTTGTAGAGGACCTGTCTTGTTGCAAGTGTTTTGTAGACTCCCAACCAGTCCCTCAGCTTGTTGTCCAGTTCCTTTGGTTGAGTTCTTTGCCAGGATTCTCTGGAAACTCTCCGGTGACCAATTCATCTTTATCTTCATAATACAAAACTTATTGGTCGTTGCACAGTCCTGGCTGTCAGGTGGTCTGATGTTTTTAGTGCTACTTGACAATGTGAGTGTGTGGTCCTGGTAGTTTCTCTGCCTTTGATCAAGTGTTTGATCACTAGATCAGATGTCTCATTGGTATAAAGAACCACAGCCTGACAAAGTGTTCTAATGCTTGACTGGGCTCTGTGGTGCCCGGCAGATGTTGCAGAAGAAGATGTAGTCCAGCTTCAGGGGGAAATGGGGTATATCTCTCCCTCCATTTTTTAACTGACCGATTACTGGTGATGTACTAATACCTTCCTCCGCAAACTGTCATGCCCTCTGCAGCCAGAGGGCGCTCCTTCTCTGTCCTGTCCCTAGTTTCCAGTCTGCTGTCCTTCCTGTCCCTCTCTTTCCCTTGGGCTATATATTTCCGGGTCTTGCACTCTGTCCTCGCCCAGCATTGACGTTCGGATGTCCTGAGACCCGCCTAGCACCAGGGCGCCCCACGTCCGCTCCCTGAGGGCATAGGTTTCTATACGGCATTCCTGAACTCTTTGCACTAATAAGCCCGGGCCTTTTTCCCGTCTCGCCGCTATGCATATGGATCTTTTTCCGCTCTCCTGCTCCCCACGGTTAGTCCCTTTGGACGTCCGTGACACAAACGAAGATGTTTACCTGTAAAGCTTGTTTGAATCTGGCTGGTAGTGGGTACACCACAGCCAGGAACACCAAAGCCAGAGGAAGTTTGTGTGTTCAATACCATCATCTTTCCTGCGAAGGATAGTGACTGTTTTCCTCAGCCATAACTCCAATTTCATTGGCAATTTTCCCTATTCAGTTTTTTGGTTAATTGTTATGGTCCTAAAACAAAACCCTCGGTATCTTGAGGAGCTCTGCTGAGGATTCAGACCATCTGGGGCCATGTTCCTGTCCTTCAGGGGTCCAGAGAATCTGTTTGGACTTCTACCCATTGAGCTTGGAGCCTGAGGCCTGGGAGAATTGGTCCATGTCCCACAAAGCTCTCTTCAGGCTCCTGTCTGAGCACAGGAACAGTGTTGTTTTATCCATATAATGAGAGGTTTTTCTGTCCTGCTCCTGGACATTCCTATCTTAGTCCAGTTCTTATAAACTCCCCAATGTTGACTCTATTGCAGACTTCAAAGTGCAATATCTTGGCTAAAACTCTCTGAAACTGAAGCTCTATTGTGGGCATGTGGGCATATTTCTATTGTCTTTTGCCCAGGCGATTGTGTCCCAAGTGAGCTGTAATTTCCAGTGGACGGATCACCTCTCCACCCCACATGTCTAGTCACATTTTGTTATGTGGGGCAGGGCTGTCCTTAACTTGCTTGCCAGGAGCTTGGACAGTATCTTTACTTCCATGCATAGCATCATAATTAGCCCCTAGGTTTTTAAGAGCCGGCCCCTCTTTAAATAATAGGGAAAAGTTACCCTCCTTCATTGTTTGTCCGATTTTACCCTGTTGGAAAATCTCATTTGCCCTCTCTGTGCCGAGCGAGGTATTTTATCCCAGCTGCTACAATCCATCCAGCTGTATAAGTGGAAATCAGCACTAGGGGGTAATCCATACTGTGGACACATATCCAGTCCAGTGGGGTAGTCACATACTTTCTAGACTGTATAGCACTACCGAGGCCATGAGCTCTGTCCTAATGATCTGTGTTGTTTCCGGTATAAACTCTACCTTTTCATGTGCAGTAGTGCTGGCTTCAGTATTACAAGGGGCACTGTGATCCATTATTTGTATTTACATGCAAAACACTCTTGGCGTGCGTACTGTATGTACTGTATCAACACTATTATTTATCTATTTTCTATGATATATTTTAAAATTAAAAAATCAAGTCAAAGTTTATTTTTTGTCGAATGTTACTAGAAATATTAAAATACCAAATGCTTTTTATGCTTGTTTTTTTAGTGAGGCTTTTGACTGATGTTTTTTTGTTTGCTGGTGTATTTGATAATATACCTACGGATGGGTTAAATGGCTTTGTCTCATTCATCCTGTAACTTTACTTAAACTTTTAATTGGAAAAAAACAAAAGAGGATTGATAGCAGTAGGATAGGATGAAGAACTAAAGATCAACACCCTTTTAAAATATTGGCAAAGGATCGAAAAGAGTGAAGAAGACAGCAGCAATATAACTTTGATGAAGACTGTTACACTTAGTCTAGAAATTCTAAGATGGTTTCATCACTATTGGTGTGAAAATATGAAGCAGTTCGCACAAAGCATAAATCCTCACATCACAGGAAGGGAATGACTAAAATAAAATGGCATGTCTAGAAAGAGGGTGTAAATCCCTTTCTCACACACAAGGTATAATACGGAGTGACTAAAAATACCATTACCATAAATGGTTAAACTACACTCATTATAGTATATTGCAAGCTTGCAAAACTTTAGCAGACGGGATAACTAACACCACGGTACTTCAGAGCAAAGCAAAAAAGGTCATTTCAGGTGGCAAACAATGGCAGTATCCCAGAACAAGGCCTGAAGCACATTCACCCTCACAACCTTTTGCATTTTCAATGTGCTTAAGAAATACAGGTGAGAATGTCCCAGTGAACGAAAGAAAGGCAAGACTTGCGGACTGTGGAACAGGTCACAAGCAGGTTGGTGAACAAGGAGTACATTCAGGAGCAGTCTGTAGTCTGTACTCTTTAAATTGGAATGTAAAAAGCGCCAAAAGGTACCGACCTACCAGTGGTTTATGGGCCCATATTCCTGGCACTTCTATCCCTCCTCTAAAATGTCCTGCAGGTGGCTTGAGTGTACGACAGCTCCAGTGACCATAAGGTTTCAAATTGTTGTTAACTAGTTTATGATTGATGAAACACGGCAACCTCTCACCAAAAAGAGGTGATACTGGCCCTGTACTCGTGCTTGTGCGCAGGGCACAAAGAACCAATAAGAGAGTGCCTGAAAATGGAAACGCTGTACAGGGCAGCTCCTTAACCGATAGAATAATTCAACTTTCCAAAGTAAACTTTTGGAAGTGAACAGGAGCAACACAACCGAAGAGTAAATCAGCTCCACACAGCCATGTTTTTCTGTATTTCAGAAACATTTTGAATACAGACATAATATTGCAAGACATCCTTTCTTAATACTGTTTTTACTTTTTGCACTTACTTGTTTTTATTGACCATGGGATTAAAATCTGTCCATTTCATATTTTCAGAAATTCATATTTAAGAAATTCTGGCCTGACAGTAAAGTCAAGGCTGACAAAAGAAAAACTCCTCCCCTCCTCTTCCATTCTTGAGGAATAAGCCATGGAGCTGCTGCAAGGGTGAAGATAGATCAAATTAGGAAATTAATTAAGGGCACAAGTGGAAATAAAACCAGAAACCTTCAGGCCCTCCTAGACTGCAGACATCCCTGATATACAGTAGATGACAAATGCTAGACAATGATTTATATATTATTTATGACTAATATATTTACATTATCTAACTATTTATATATTTTGGGATTTTCACCATTATATAAATTAATTTAGATGTAAAACACATTTGGACAGTAATAGACGTTTTGTTTTATTAAGCTCTTTGACACTAATCTAATTTTCAAATTGACAGTTAAAATACAGCATCTCTACCTTTTCCTATTTTTAGTGCAATGTTCTGCTTGTTCTTTGTAAATTTGGACTATCACATCATTTACCTCTCTGAGGATAAAACCTTTGCTTTACATGGATTCTAAACTTTAACTGAAGCAGAAGATATGGGACATATGAAATTTTAATTGGTTATATAAGTTTTAATTCTTTAGTGTCACCACAATGTTAATCACCTTAAAGTCAATGTATAAATAATTCCTGGATGCCTATTAAAATTTTCTGTAGAATTCCTTTAAACTAAATAAATAATAGTAATGCTTCTTATCCTTTCTGACTTTAAATGTTACAATCATTTATTGCTGGGGGTAGGCTGGACTGTAAGTTATAAATAAAAGTTTTAAAATACACGTGTTAAATACAACTCCTCCCTAAACAATTCAAGCACAGTGTCATGTACCGTATATCTCTTTTTCTGGAGGAATATTACATTAAGTAATGTTAGATTTCTAAGGCTGTTCAGTACAAAAGGCTCTGTCTCAAGACATAACTAAGCCCCTCTGCTAAAGCACTGAACAGAAGATTGCTTTTGACATTGATATTTCAATGCATCGAGGAGAATAACAGATGTGTTAGAATTGGTTATGTGTCTTTTCTGTGGATCACATATCGTCCTTGATCACACATAGCCTCACACAAATATAGGCTTAGTGAAGAGTGTTAGTGCCTTACGTTAAAAATCATTCAGAAGTGTTTTCATCCACCATGTGCTGTGAGACATGTGCTAATTGTTTGATTCAACCCCACGACTTCTTAAATGCCATTATTTAGGATAAACAGAGAAATGGCACTGAATACTGACAGGAAAAGGTGAATATGTGTAATGTCTTGAAATTTCTTACAGTACATGTAAGGAACAGAATGTTACTAATTAAATAAATGCTGTTTTCTAAAAGTTATTTTATTAAGGTTACAATCTGACACATGTTGAAAGGTAGATCACTGTAAGATCAATTCCTACCAGAATTAGTCCTACTGGTGGACTAGTCTTTCTATCTGGGCTACAGAATTTTCCTACTGCAGGTCAGACAAGCATCTTAATGGATACTTCACTAGCAGCCACACGTCAGACCAGATGTGGCAAAGACAGCATGTTTTCTGACACAGAACATAAACTTTTGGATTCCAGCATAGCACTCATGTGGGTCCTGACGATTGAGACAATAGAAATTTTAGTCCTAGACTTTTAGAATATGGGCGTGCAGCCTTTATTTTACAACAGGAAATGGGATCGGATGTAACAACAGTTACAATGCCACCAAGTCTCTCTGCAGTAACAAATGAGAGATGTCCTGACCAGGGAGTGGACTTCCTTATTAATACCCCACCCTAGGTTCCTGACGTTCTTGAACCATTACAGCTCCTGCCACTACTCACTTCAGCTTAGCCCTTTCTCCACAAAGAAGAGCCCTCACTGCCCCATAGCTCCCCATGCACTACATCTGAACCTCACTATTCCAGAGCACAGTGCCAACAACAGTACATATGCACCTGTACACAGACACAAAGTACATACTGTCCGTCCTTTCTGTCCAAGTGACCTGACACCATTGAAGTGTTTCATACAATTCTTAAATTAATCACAGAATAATCATAAGCATTGACAGAAGAGAACAGGGGCATTGTGACTCAGACATGCACCCCAGGACCAAATACCAAAAGGACATGGCTCTTAATGCAATCAAGAAGGCACTGTTGTACAGAAAAATTATAAGCAATTGGGTTCAACAGCCCAAAGTGTTTTAAGTAGGCCCCTGTACATTTCAGACATCAAATCTCAGGGTGAACAAACAGGACTAACATTAGTCTGCCACTTTAATCAATGCGAAATGTAAGGAATTTTATCTTTGGAGCATATCAGACCTTGCTGAATCTAATGTAATATTTGTGCTCATAAATGTAGCCTTTTTCCTTTGCCTAAATGTAACTATTGTACACTCTCATTGCAAGGCTAAACTACAATGTTTTCTTAGCTGAATTATTTTTAGTTTATTCTCTAGTTGTGGCCTTTGTTGTGATAAGTCTTTTACAAAATACAATATCCCAATTCATCCTCAAATTACAGTATTCTTAGAAATGATCTTTTGCCTCTGTTTCTATAGCAAGGGCTCTCTCTGCTGGCTCAGCTAGGTACAGTACTTCTAAGCTACTATTTCATCACACACTGAACCTTGCCTTTCTGGTTTCTCCCCTAAACTGTACCAATTTTACTGTTTGATACTTTGATTTAATCTAAAACTGATGTAATCTTTGAGTGTTTTCTGTAATGAGAAATAATACCTTAAGATTTATTGGAGTGCCACTACCCACATTAATGGGCATCTCTTCGTGGTTAGCAATTGATTCACCTTAGCTGATAATAACACTGTGACACATTGTGGTATTTTGTACTCACATGAGTCCAGTGACATCTACCATCCTTAAAAGCCCTAAATGTAGAATAGATTTGCAAATACCCTACTAATCAATCTTCTAAAGGACAGTAATAAGATAACCCACTGTGCAGAGTTACTGTTCTGTATGGTGAAAGGTATTCATCATTCATATTATATTGTCAGGAAAAGGGAAATAAGAAAAACATGGAAACTGTATTTGTTGCAGAAAGGCTAAAGACTGGCCTTCAATAAAATACTTTAATATTGCTCTAATATTAGAGGGATGATTCTGTTTCCTTTACCAAAGTTTGTTTTTTTAAGCATTTAGAATACATTAACATTTAAAGCAGTTATAATGGAAATGGCTTACAATTAGGTATATTTTCTATGTTATAGTATTTTCTTTTTATTTTTGTTGTACATTATATTCAGCATTGTGTTTACCTGTATGGAACTGAAATGCCACTGTAGGTGTCTTTACTGTCTTTTAGATCATGTAACAGCAAAAACAGTATTAACTGGGTGCTTTTCTATCATGTTTTAGTTTTAGCATATCCCCACCCAGGATGACACAGGGGTGTGACAGATTAGGCATTGAAATTATTTTAACTAAATAAGGTCTTTCCTGTTCTATTTAATGGAAAGATCAGATCTCTTTTTTTCTTGTAGGGAAATTGATTTCATAATGGTTTTAATGGTTTCTGGTTTGGTATTTCATGGGATACGTTTTGGCAGTTTACAAGATGCAAAGAAAGCCTGAAGCAAGGCCAATGTAAAGAAAAATCTGTTTAACACTGGTAACTCTAAAGAAACTTAAAATGACTGAAACACGATTCAAGGGCAAATCTGTTCTAAAGAAATGCTTTATGTCTTCAGGCACAGAGTACCCATTTACCTGCAGTTCAGGGATTCAGAGAGTTTTCATATCTCGGCAGGATATGTTTCATTATTCACTGAAGGCCACTGAGTTTTTTCTCTCTTCAGCATTCTATCCCAGGTGTTATTAAGTACACATTCAATAAGACTTTTTGTAATGTTAAATATGCAATGTGTGGGTAAGCTGAATGTTATTTGAATGTTTATCGATGCCTGCTAAATAATGAGCAACTTCATCCTCACGTCTTTGTAATTGTACCACTATTGTACAGCTAAATATTGAACATTTTGCAAATTTGTTCATTCATTTTCTTGAAAATCACATCAATGTTGAATGCAAGCTTTAAACGCAGGCATCATTTGGGAAAATGGCACCTGTATACAATAGCCTTACGGATTATGTGTACCACTGTGAAAAGAACCATTTAACGGGACAGAAAAACACAAGTCACGCTAGAACTCAATAAATAGATAAAAGAAAGGTTTTTTTTGTAGCAACTTCCAAAAACTTAATACGTATTTAGTTTAAAAAAATATAAATACTACAGACACAGGCTTTAGAGCACAAACGCAGAATTAAGGTAATCGTTGGGCAGGGTAAAGGTACTGTATGATTTGGCTATGACATATTTAAAAAAAAAATAAGAATGCTTTCATGACAGAAAAGTCATAGTTGTTTTTCTATTTAAATTCTTGTGTTCAAACTAAGGGAAGACATACATGGTGCATTCCAGTCACGCACACTGCCTTCAGATAGCATCAGTATGTCTATGTCAGCATCATTGCAGTGTGACTGAAACTGCACAAGCAGGTTTCTTTTTACGCATGCATACATCACGTTTGCCTGTGCAAAATCACAGGCTCACACTTCAGTCTTTTTATTTCCTGAGAATAACAGAACAGAAAGTGTAGAAAGAGGACATGAGCCTTCATATTTTTGAAAAGCACATCAGAGCTGCTCATGAAATCACACTCTAACAAGTTCATCAGCTAACAGTGGCATACATGATACATGCAAGTGAAAGTACTTCTCAGTTATAAAATGTTTCAATGTAATCCAAGCTACAGAAAACAAAATTATTCATAAATCGACCATTCTTTGAGGTTGGCATGGTGATGCAGTGGTTAGAAGTACTAACAGTCTAAGAACATACTGGCATGTTAATTGGTGTCTGGGAAAACCAGTCCTGGTATGGATGTGTGCATGTCTGTATTTGCATCTGTCTGCCCTGCAACGGACTAGTGTCTTGTCCCGAGTATATCCTGCCTTGTCCTTATTTTGTTTGTGCCTGCTTGCTTGCTGGGATAGTCTCTGGCTCTCCCATGACCCTGAATTGGAAAGGTAGAAGATGGATGGATGACTACTTTTAGAAATGATGAACTGCTGGATATCGTTATGCATTTTTGGCATAATAAACATGTAAAATTAAATTAAATATATTGAAAATCATTAAGAAACTATTGCTATGATGTTTTTTTAAACCTGTTACTTATTGTTTCATCTGGGACACCTGAAAGAATGAATTGGTATACATAGTAGTTTAAAATCCTTTCATATATGTTAATAATATTCTGCTTTTGAGAAGGCACTAGAAAAGATAAAGTGACATTTGAAACAATATAAAAATATCTTGGATTTTATGATTTTATATACATCCACCTGTAAAACAGCCCATATTTTGTATAAATACTGTACTTCTAAAATGTAAGTTGCAAACTATACTAAAATTTAAGAATTAAAGAAATTTAACTGTCAATAACAATACAGCTGTTTTGTCAAGATTTGTTTGTGATTGCGTTTTGTATCTTTCTAAAAAGAACAGAAACACAGAAAAACATTCAAAATATCTCTCCTTGCTCCCCCATCACAGAAACCCTCCTCAGGTCGGAAATATTTTGCGAATCATAACCATAAAATAGGAGCATCACCGTCACACCGATCTGACTGGGGAAGGAAGAGTCTAAGAACATGGCTGCAAATGACAGAAGGCCATTAAACCCATTTTGCTTATTTTGCTGTTAGCAGCTATTTGATCCATGGATCTCATCCAGATTTTGGGGAAAAACTCCAGGATTTTATAACAGGACCACATTTAACCCTGTAACCCTGTGTTGTGTGAAGAGCAATATGTTTTGCAAATTTTATTTAACAGGATCTATCCATCCATTTTCTAACTGCTCATTCCTGCTCAGGGTTGCAGTGGTAACAGGCTTAGCAGGGCAGACCAGACTTCCCTTTCCCCAGCAAGAGTCTCCAGCAAATCCTGGAGGATTCCCAGGAGATACAGCCCCTCTAGAGTGTGCTGGGTCTGCTCCAGACCCACTGGGAGAAGCCAGGAAGCATCCTCACCAGATGTCCAAACTACCTCAACTGGCTTCTCTCGATCCAGGGGAGCAGCGACGCTACTCCAGTAGGAGCTACCGCCGAGCTCCTCACCCTGTCACGGAGACCTGCAGGGTCTACCAAATGAAATAACATCTAAACGACGTATTGGCGTAATGTATTGGACAAATCACCTAAAATCAAATTAACTGCAACATAAAATTCTTTAAATCCCAGCCCCAGCAGAATATGTTTTAATTATCTGGAATGTACAAAGTACAACAAACATATACTGGTAATAAATACCATTTTACGCCTGGCGTTTTGGTTAGGACTCGGGACGAGAAAGGCGTGGTTTCACATTTCTAGAGAAGCACTGCTGTCGACATTTTAAAATTGAGAATTTTATTTTCATTTGACAAAATGAAATTTACGAATCAGTCTAAATACATTAACAAACAAGGAAAAAACCCAGTCCAAGATTTCCAGTAGCACGGTTGATTATTTTCTTTAAAGAGGTTTTCTTTATTTAAATCATCACCCGGAAGGAGACACAAGGGAGTAAATTAACACATTGAAAATAAGAGAAGTGCCATTATTCCTGCAACAAATAATTACATCCATTCAAAACCCCTGCTACAAAAGTTCATTTTTTGTATCGCCGCGGGTATCGTAATTCAAATTTAATTTCTTCGTCATTAGTATCCTCCTCCCCCCCTAGCTTAAATTCCGGAATAATCGTGTTTTCATAACAGGAAGTGATACTGGGTTGTACCATTGTATTAACTCCTTTACGAATAAAATGAAACCAAACAAACAAATGTAATACACAGTGCATTTCACTTAATTCACAGTGTTTTAAGATGCTTTTTCCTATAACACCAGACGGCACTCTTTCCATAACGCTGCCAAATACGATGTTTGTCTTCACCCCCGATGCGTACGGTCAGTAGAACAGTCCTACTCGCACTGATACCACACCTGCCTCTAGCAGTGGGAATGAGCAATTAGCAGCTGCTTGTCTCTAACAACGTTTATTTTCTCGTTAGTTATTGTACTGTACAAAAATGTCTTACGCAGGCTATCCGGGAGCACCTGGCGGATATGGTGGAGGGGTAAGTTGCGTGCGTGCACATAATATTATTTGAACATGTAATGATGTGATGTAGCAAGAATTCGTCTTCGTGAAAAGAAAATGATCAGAGTTTCGTACTTTCTCTTTCTATGCATTCTTTATCCTGGGAGTAGCTTTGCTAACGACTTGAAATTCAGCGCTTGGAGGATTATATGTTTCTTTGAAGCTGAAGCTGGCCGATCTTGGGTTAGTAGTCTGTAAGAAGATAGGTCAGGACAGGAATTTCTTAATTTACATCATGCCAGGAGTAACACCCAAAACTGAATGTATTAAAAAAAAAAAGTGTTTTGAGGGCTTCGTCGTTGTAAATTTCGCCTCCTGACAGTAAGAAGAGGCCGAGACCCCCCTGTCGACTACAGTGCGAACCAAGGGCAGCACGCCAGGTGGAGCAGAAAAGACTTCCAGTACAGCGCAGTATTTCTGCTTTTCTATAGTAAATGACGTCAGGAAAGATTGCAGTTACATCCCTCCCAAAATGTCGTTCTCGGCTCCTTTGTGTCATGCGGTACTATCTGAAAACGGCTTGCTACAGAGCAGTAATCATAGATGAAAGAGGGCCCATGCCACAGCCAGGGCCGGATTTTGGTGTTCGTAGGCCCTAGGCACTTTCACTCCGAAATGTGGAAAACGAGGGGAAAACGCCATATGAAACTACATCGATGGACATGATGCGCTTTAAACTCTTCTAATGCTAAAACACGTGATTGATGGAGCGAGTCGAGCGACCATCACTTCGATACTTCTAGTTTCTAGAATAGCCGCTAGATAGCGTAGGATTATTGATTTGGATCACAGTCGATCCCAAAAGCGTGTTGTTTCAGCTCGTTTTTGCTTCGTAGGCCCCAAAAATGTCGTAGGCCCTAAGCGCTATGCCCACAGTGCCTAATGGGAAATCCGCCACTGGTCACAACGGTTTCTTGAAGATCAGGCATAAGATAGATAGATAATACTTTATTAATCCCGTAGGGAAACTGATGTGTTACAGCAGTCCAGCCCAAGACGAGCAAAAACAGACATCAGAATAGTTATAAAACAAAAGACAACAAAATAAATAAATAAAACATTTTTAGACCTGTGTGTGTTTTTTATCCTTACTGAAAGGGGTCCGGTGTTGCTGTCGTCCCGGAGTCATAGTAGTTACAGTTGCTTGTGTGGGTTTCCTCAATTTAAAGTACACACACCCAAAGCCTTTGACTGGCAGCATATGTGCAGTACCAGTAAAGCTAGAATCGTGTTGTGGCATGCCTGTGTCTGTCCTGCGACGGACTGGTGTCCCGTCCGGGGTGTATCCTTGCACCCAGTGCTTGCTGGGGTGCGCTCCCATGACCCTGACTAGGAAGAAGCAGTTAGAAAATGAATGCAGGTATTGTGCCATTGAGAAGCACATAACTAAAAAGGAGCATATGCTTTCTATAAGCTTATCATTAAGACTGTTACACCGTACATCTTAACATCAACTCGGTTATCTAAAACATGCTAAAGAAAAGGCGTTGTCTTGCTAATCCTGCTTGACTCCCACATCAATGAAAAAAATTAACGGGGACAAATTACAGAGCACAAAGATAAAATGATGCCAGATGGATAGTCGATACCTCCACAATAATCCCAAACCCCAAAGACATTTCCCAACCCGATGGCAGTCCTCTGCATCTCCAGGATCGCCACAGGCTACCTGCCCAGCTCCTGGTTTCTGGATATTTCTGAGAAGCAAAGGCATTTGCCACATCGCTTGGTGATCTTTTAATTTGCTCTGAATGAACTCACTCTGCCGTGTACAGAACCACCTAGGTGCACAAACAATTTATTTCACACCGTTTAGAGACGTAACACGTAGCGACTCAAATCCTGTTTATGAAACGAAAGCCGCAGAAACTCTTTAAAATAAAAACATCCTCCAAATATAAAAATCTTTTTTTTTTTTGTTGCCTAAAATAGTGCTGTGAAATAAGTCTTAAACCAGTTTGTTGGATCAGCATCTTTTACACAAGCACTTAGACACCCTAAATTCATTTGGGTACTCGGGTTGCTAGAATATTGTTTAGCTGAGCTCTTAGCTTAAGCCTCTCTTTTTTTTTTTGCTTTCAATATCCCTGATAGAGCAGCCTTCTTCCCACCTTTTTGTTGTTCCCACAGTAATCCTGCATTATCCCCCACTGGGGGTGTATCCTAAGTAGGTATTTATTGTCTATGATTCAAACGGCTCAGGACAACAACAACAAAAAAAGATTTCTTCCAGGAGCAGTTTAGTTGGGGAGCTGGGTGGTTGGAACTGAATCATGATTGCTCTCCCCACACGACTCAGTCCAGTGTAATTCTATCAATCATGGATGCAGATGGTTGGATTGGCTTGTGTTTGGAGTCAGCTACACTACTGACCATCTGTCTGTAAAAAGAAAAAGTAGTGAAACTTGCTTTGAATTGATTTGCATTTGTTAAAATGTTTGTATTTTTCCGTGGGGGGGGGTGGATTGCAGAGATTTTTTTTTAATCCATCTGAGGATTTACTATATTTGAGCTGTGAAATGTAGTATGCTTGTAATTTGAGGAAATTTGCTCAGATAGAGGGTAAGTTACATAATGATAAAACATTTTTTCTGCATTATGCAACACTTGGACAAGATCCTGTAGCTCTCAAACAGAAAGGAATCTTACTGTGATGTTTTCCAAGTCTAACAGTACTGTATATTTGTTCATGTATTGAATATAGGCCTAGTGCAGTTATGTGTTTTTTCTTAATGAAATACACAGTCTAAGTAAATGTACACCTGATAGCAACTCAAATAAAATTGTTTAAACTTGCCAAGATCAAAAGGATACCCGTAGTTTTAGTGTTTGAAGAACTTGTAGGTAGGACCGACATATTAAACAGAAACAGCATAGAAAAGGGAAGGAAAACAACTGGTAACAGTTGAAACTGAATGTAACTGATTTCTCAATCTTCATTTAATTTTTATTGTGTTATTTATAGTATTATAATATGAATGTTTTTCTGCCATTGTTTTGTCCTTTAAACATAGCTTTGGTCAGTTCTTTTTCCCTGTTAAAAACACTTTTAATTCCAGTATATATTGATCCACTTTTCACTTCACGGCTTAGCTGCTGAGTTAAATGCCATTCATCAGTTTTGTTTATTCATCAATTCCTCAAGCATTAAGCATTAGAAACTAGTGATAACTAATCCCAGGGTCATTTAAAATGTGTATTGCTGCATATTTATTTATACCATTTGACATAGACATTTGAGACAGTATTCTTTTCTACAGGTTAGACATGTAGTTTACAACATTCACAATTATAGTCTTTTGTACAAATATGATTAATAATTTTGGGCCAGATGGGGGGAATTTTCTGCTAGTTTTTTTTACCTTTTAATAAAGATAAATATCTACACCAAGAGGGCGATGAGTATGTTTGCCTAAAATCAGTGTTTTTGTAAAATAAATAGGGAAAAAGCACTGTGCATTACGTACTGCTGTCTCTATGATAGCTATGTTTTTCCTTTCATTCCCTCCCTCTCCCAGAGAAACGGTACGTCATTTCCAGAACAAAGGAGTGGGTGTTGTCTCTAGCTACAGCATAAACATGTTCTGCCCTGCGTGGGCCTGAATTGAGTACATGCAGTTCGTACCGCTTTTGCTTAATGCTTCAAATCTCTTATGTGGCTAATTGAGTTAAGATTTAATATAACATCTGGATTTATAGAAACTGCCTATTAAAAATCCAGCAGTTATCTTTCAGTTTTGCATCAGGTCCTCAACATGGAAATTCTCACTTAGACTTTTTTGTGTATATGGATCAGTTTCTGTCTGAAACATGTAGGCCTTGATTTTCTCAGTGATGTTTGCTGGTGGTTTTGTAGCAAAAAAATGTAACACTTGAATTTATCTTTGGTGTTTAGCTGCTGTGAGGTGAAAGTGCATTTTGATTTTAATGACGGGGGGATGTCATTCTCTAGTCTTCCCTTGGGTGATTTAATGGATATTTATTGTAGGACAAACTGCCTTTGGTTTGACAAAAAATAACAAAAGTATTGTGGCCTAACATCCACCATTTTCTGCTAAGCAAAAGGTGGTTCTGTGACTATAACGAGGATTTCTGGACACCAGCAATGCAAATATGCACCTACGAGACAAACTTTGCAGTTAATTCCACATTGGCAAGTGGAAAGCAAGAAAATGCACTTCAGTGTTCTTTAGGTGTGATCTGAAGATGTTGATGTTCTTTCTTTAGATGACTCCTAAAGAAGATTCAGCAGTTGAAACATTTTTTTCCTGTTTTTATTTTGGAGTTAGCCTACTTGCAAACAAAAGCAGCTGCCCGCTTGAACCTCTAAAATGTATAACACACACTGAAACACTGTTAAAAATAAAATAGTGACTTATTGTGTCCCTCATAATTCAGAAATTCTAACACTGCATACAGGATACAGTGGTACACTCACTGATTAATGTCAGAGCATTCTACTTGAGTGTGGTGCTTTTTGATCAGTGTTTTACTTTCAAATACCCGCAGTATTTGATGAGTCATACATCTCTTACAATGCAAGAGTAACTTAAACTAGAAGAGATTTAAAAAAGGCTTTCTCAAAATATTTTGTCAGTAACTCATGAAATGTACACAATGAGCGGAGAGGTGGCTCTGTGGCTAAGGATCTGCGCCTGTGGCTGGAAGGTTGCCGATTTGTATCCTGCGGCCAGCAAAGGAATCCTACTCTGTTGGGCCCCTGGGCAAGGCCCTTAACCTGAATTGCTCCAGGGGCACCGTACAATGGCAGACCCTGCGCTCTGACCCCAAGCTTCTCTTCCTGTCTGTGTGTCTCATGGAAGCTGGGGTATGCGAAAAGACAAATTCCTCATGCAAGAAATTGTATATGGCTAATAAAGTGATCTTAACTCTGATCTGATCTTATATGACATTTTCTTAAACAACATTGCCCCTTGAGGGAATTCAGAATGCTTTTTATGGTCTCCATTCAACATGGCTCTTTTTTTTTCTTAAAGTAACTCAGAAGGTAAACAGGGTAAAGTCCCTTGGCTGACAGGTTTCTGTTTTGAGCCATCTATGCTTCTGCAGTTTAATATAATGAAAGGGCTTACAGGTTCAATGGGGAGGACGTCTGTGTTGTAGAGAGTACGTACTGTCCGCTGCAGTGATGATGGAGTGCCTCTCCTTCTGTGTCTCCCCAGTATGGTGGTGCCCCTGGTGCCCCTGGCTATGGAGGATTCCCTGGTCAGGCACAGGACCCTCTTTTTGGTTATTTCTCTGCTGTGGCAGGCCAGGTAAGAGCATTTCACAGTCTTCCTTTCACCCCACATGAGTCAGGCAGCTACCAGACTTCCTTTGCGATTTGTTTGACTGTCCTCCCCCCCCCCCCCCATCAGATCCATTCCAGTCATATATTTTTCGTATTCAGAAATGTAAAAGTTTAACTTGTCAATTTATTTAAGGATCATAATAGGATATTTGTTATTTTGCTTGATTATAAAGGGGTTCAATTTTGAATATTCTTCCTTTTTAAAAATAGCATCATAGATGGGGG
Source organism: Lepisosteus oculatus (assembly GCF_040954835.1). Taxonomy (NCBI): domain Eukaryota; kingdom Metazoa; phylum Chordata; class Actinopteri; order Semionotiformes; family Lepisosteidae; genus Lepisosteus; species Lepisosteus oculatus. The sequence goes on along the minus strand of NC_090705.1, from coordinate 5,656,035 downwards.
GAGACATTTTACATAACCGCCTATTGCAGCTTCATTGACATTCAGTGGTTTTTCATTTATTGGTCAGAAACAAGAAATCCAAGCGTAACCAGGTTTGCGATTTTCAATTAAAAGGTAGGTCAAACATGCAATTTGATCCAGGTCTATACTAAATAATAAAGAATACTGCAGATGTTTCTTAACACAATCCAAGTGTTCTTAATTAGATCTGTCAGTATATATGAGGTGCATGTTTTTGAGGAAATCTTCAACATTGTGTTAACAACAGTTTTGCAGTATAACTGAAATCCCGCAGGAGGGAGTCAGACCCTCACCCTGACCACTTTTGCCTATTTAGTATCAATGTCATCTTTCTTTATCACTCACTTGCGTGTTTTGTTTCACATTGTTCCTACCAACCCACTATAGCAGTTCCCTGGCTCATTCCGCATAAGAAAAGTGTGTGTGTGTGGGGGGGGGTCATTCTTATGGTCAGGTTGTCGTTCTTTCAACTAGGGAGATTAAGCCAATAGAGAGATCACTTTATTGGCCATATACAATTTCTTGTATTAGGAATTTGTCTTTTCACATACCTCAACTTTCTCTCTATGAGACACACAGATGGGGAGAGAGAAGCTTGGGGTCAGAGTGCCGGGGCAGCCATTTGTAGGCGCCCCTGGAGCAGTTGGGGTGAAGGGCCTTGCTGAAGGGCCCAACGGAGTAGGATTCCTCTGCCGGCCGCGGGATACGAACCAGCCTCAGGCGCAGATCCTGAGCCACAGAGCCAATCCGCCTAATTCAAATAAGGATATTATTTTTTTTTTCTCTAGGTATAAGGAAGGATTGCAGTGGTAGTTGTCTCTAAAGATAGATTAGTGAGTTCAAATGTTATTTTCATGTTTTGATTTTTAGGATGGTCAAATCGATGCAGAAGAGCTCCAAAGATGCCTCACTCAGGCAAACTTTTCTGGTGGCTACAAACGTAAGTTTCTAACCCTTTTTACATCTCAGTTTCTGTTAGGTGGAGTCCTATTTACCTTCAGTGTATTGTTTCTCATGGAAATCCACTGTGAGTGAAAAGCAGCACTTAGTACATAGTCTTGCAACACCAATTTCATCTATAAATCGAAAAGGTGACAAAATAGTTTCTTAATGTAAATATGATATGTATCCTAGTGTATTGCAATAAATAAAGGACATTTCTGGTCTGTTTGGACCAGTTTCAGGAGCAAATTGATTACTTGGTATGAATAACAGTAAAAAGAATATGCCAAAATAAGTAACTCTCCTGATCTGGATCTCCCTGAGAGGTTCCAACAGGACGACACAGACTGACATATTGCTTAGTGTGAGAAAGGGGAGAAGGCTATTGTTTTACCTTTGTTTATTATTTTTATATCTGTTACCCTTGTATGTAATGTAGAACATAAGTGCGCTGAATTGGAGCTTAAAACATTCAGAGGTTCGTAGATTTGTATGATGCAAAAATAATCCACTTTGCAATGTAAATTAGAAAGGATGACATTATAAATATTGATATAAATAGAGTATGGTCAGTATTACCTTTTAGTGAGTTCACATTTGTAACCTAATTTTTCATTTTATTTTGGCAGCATTCAACCTGGAGACTTGTAGGCTAATGATCAGCATGTTGGATGTATCCTTTCTGCACAAGTAAACATACAGGCCTGTGTAGAGTAAGAGTTTCTTAAAAGGGGCAAACATGGGTGTGAAAAAAATTGATAGAAATAAAAGATTTTTAGGAGTCTTGCATGTTAGTCTTCATTTTCCATTTTCAATAGTCAAAGCCTTTTGATATGCTTAGAGGCATTATTTAACCATTCTAGCCTACTCTTATGATGTAAAGGCAAGTCCATATTTAATAGTATTAAATGTACTATATTAATATTCCATAGTCCATATTTAATTATTTTTCATAATTATCTATTTGTTTTTCTCTTGAATTTTGTTGGTTGCAAGGTCACATTAAAGATGGAAAAATGTCTGACATGATTTATCTTGATTTCTGGCTTAATATCACAAAAGCCTGCAATTTCAATAAGGGTGTGTAGATTTTTTATATCCACTGTAAGTGGTACCTGCCTTAATGGCCATTACCATTGGTTCTTATTAATCATACTATAATTGTTTAATTACAACTTGAGAATCATCTCTACAAACATCTTTGGGAGATGTTTTTATTGTTGATATGCTGTGAATACAATTGCCGAGTATTAAGACTGATTTGCTGTATTTCCTTTTGCTGTAATTAAGGTACACGCGTGGAAGTGCTGATTCCCATGTTCAAGCCATTGATTTGATTCATAAGTGAAAAGTAATATTTTTCTGTTGCTGTTTTCATGTCTTATGTTGACCAAAAAATACTTTGGCTTGTGTTTTGAATTCTACATTATTCATTTACATTACATTCATTAAGTGTGCAGGAGAACCTTAAGTACAGCATTACCTGATGAATCGTAAAAATTAGTTGAGGGAAGCTTTCATAAAATTGTTTTAAGGGAAAGTCCAGTGTGATCGTATTTAGTGATATAAGATTTAGCTGAGTTTACTGAACACAGGTCATTGTTGAATTTATCCTTAATTTTAGTATAGAGAGACATGTCATGTACGATGGGCTTCAATGAATTCAAGGAGCTGTGGAGCATACTGCATGCCTGGAAACAGCACTTCATGAGCATGGACAGAGATCGGAGTGGGACTATAGACCACACAGAAATGCAACAAGCAGTTGCTTCCATGGGTAGGTATCTTCTGCTTAGTCACGAAATTTATTCCAGTGCTAATGTATTCTTAGAAATACATTTCTATATCAAGGGAGTACTTTTGTGCTTTTTCTGCTTATCCTAACAAAAGTCATTCGGCTGGACATGTTGGGCTCCAACAGGAATATTCTGCTAGTTAAGAGTTACATATTATATAGTGATTACACGGACAAAAACAACCATACACCCTACATTCACAGATTTGATAGTAGTGAATGGCTTTGGAAAAGATTGAGAGAGGGGCTGTTCTAAGAAACATGCATGTTAGGGTTGAATTAAAAGGTACATTTTCTGATAAAATAAAAAACTTTGATGCACACTGCTGTAAGATGCTACCTTGATAATTGCACTCCGCTGGTATGCATGTGGCCGTAGAAGATTCTGCAGAACCATGGCATTGCAATGTTGTTCAACACGAGTGGTATGTTGGGGTCCATATTGAATTTCTATGGTGAAGATAGAATTCTTTTCAACCTACAAATCGCCAGGTTCTGTCAGCTCATAAACGTTTTTTTGATAACGTCCCGTACCAACATGCCTGAATACGAAATGCTTACCTGTCACCTTGAAGCAATTAAGACATTTTCTTTGTATCCTAACATTACAATAATAAATATAATTCCTAAAAATAATGCAAATACAGAAATGATTATAAACATAATAGTAGAGAATATGGTTTATTAGTGATCACTTGGCACTGGAATCCCACTTTAGTGACACTTACTCACAATTAATCTTGATTTCTTGAAAAGCATGCGTGTTCAATAATTATTCAAATATTAAATAGTGGGAATGTTAGTATTAAGGAACCCAATGCTTATTTCTCCAAGTTTTCACATTTGTTTTGGGTTGTTGAAGTAGATTTCACGGAGATTGTGGGTAGTATGACAGTTTTGCCTGCAGACTGTTGCCAAACAGCTGCAGCTCTGTAATTCTTCAGTGACAGGCAAAAACACAAGTGAATTAATAAAGATGAGAAGTAGTATTGGCCCCATTTGGGAAAAGTCCCTTTTTAAAATCCAGCATCAATTTAGTGATATCCCATTAATGAAGGCTGTTATTCAGTTTTACAGTTCTGTGCCTTTCATTTCCACGTCACCGTAGATGTATTAAAAAAAAAAGATTGAGAAATTTTAGATAGCACTTTGCATTATTTTCCTAGCCTGTGGAAAAAGCTTTTCGATTTCCAGAAATGTAATATAATTTCTGTTCTGATACCTTACATACTTGTTTAGAAGGATGGATTAGAGTTAGCTAAATTTTCAACAAATAAAAAGTAACTTTTATTTATATGTATTTCAACATTAACTGTTCAGCTTTATTTTTTTTTATTTGTGTTGAAAACACAAATGCACAAGACCTGTAGCTTTTCCCAGCATCTGCTTGAAAGATATGGTACTCTTGATACATCCGATGCTTAATGTCTGAAATTCTGTTTATTTTACATCTCTGCAGGTTATAGACTAAGTCCTCAGGCTATGACTGCAATTGTAAAACGTTGCAGTACCCAGGGGAAGATTACTTTTGATGATTATGTGGCTTGCTGCGTAAAAATTAGAGCTCTGACTGGTATGTATGTTATTTTTGTCTTTGCAAGTCTGAAGTCTTTACTAATCTATAATGTCTTTTGTGACTCTCAAAACAAGCCCATCTATTAAATGTATTGAGAACTAAAAAACAATACCTTAACTCTCTAAAGTACTGAAGGTATTGGCAGATATAAAGTTTCTCTGAGTGGCTTGTCAGTCAAAATTCATGTTTAAAGCAGAATAGTGAAATTAATGAACTGATATTCACATATCAATCTTTTGTAAATTTATGCTGTGTTAGATTACAAGTATGCTTATACAAAATTAGAAGCTTTTAGAATGCTATCTTAAAAGCTTTGTAGCAGTTAAGGATTTATCACATGCCAAAGATGGGAAACAGTCTTTTAGTGGAATTTGGTTCAGATATAATATTTAGATTGAGTCATTTGATTTTTTTTGTTCTTGTTTGTTGTTCTTGTTCCTTTTAATTTATCCGATTTGATCAGAATCTAATTTGATTTCTTGTTGCTGATTCGTTCACTCACACTTTTCATTTAGGGAGTATACTTAGAATTTCGACCACATGGTCATCTTTAGTTCTTGGGTATGGATAGTGTTCACTGGGGGAAAGTATTGTACTCTAGAAAAATGCTGATAATGAATTCAAGAAACAGTTTAATTAATATACATCTTCTGTCTTTCCGTACAGATGTGTTTAGAAGAAGGGATCAAAGTCAGCAGGGTGTGGCCAGTTTTTCATATGATGACGTGAGTATTAAACCTGCTTCTCCTGCATGTCAGCAAATACACAATGGCACCAAGGCATCAGCAACTTTCTCTGTGCACATACTGATCCAGATGCATGTGCCTTAGCCTATTAAAGTAATCTTTATCGCTTTATCTTTTAATTTGTCCTTTCATTTTAAGTAAATTCCACCTAAAAGTTGTGGGAAAAGTGAAAGTGGACGTCCACTTAAAATGAAAGGATAAATTAAAAGATATAGGGATAAGACATTTAGTCTTTTCATTGCGAACAAAGAGAAAATCTTTACTTCCCTCTGTACCTCTTAATCAATACTGTATATAATACCTAACTGGAAGTGTGCTGCTATAACTGACCAGGCACTGTAAGGTTATAGTTTTACTGATGCTATTGCTCTGTCACGGACACTGTGGGATTGCAATTAAGATAGACCAACCAAAAAAAAAAATGCAATCTTCGGATCTCTCCTTTGCATGTATGTGGGTTGCTGCTCAGTTGATTAAGTACTTGGAAATTCCAGATTTATAGAAATTGGTGTATTAAAAGTAGGAAAGAATGGAAAAATCTTTACATTTAGTGAAGTCAGAAAAATAACTAATGGCTAAAATATTCTTCAAAGATTGTGAATGCAAGATTATACAAAGAATTGTACACCACTTTAAAAAGAATATTGGTTTGCAGCATCAAAACAAATATGCACCCCTTTCATTCCGGATGAAAAGCTGTAAGGGAATCTGAAGTGTTAAGTTTATTCCACGTTTTTGGCAGCGAATGATCTCCTCCCTTCACGAAGAAGTCTCCAGAGCCTCAAAAATAACATTTACAAATCTTTCACAAATGCCCCGAAGACTCAACATTTATATACTGATAAAATCATATTAAATCTTTTGGGGGGGGATTCTGACAAATATGTAAGGGTGTTTAATATTATCCTGACAGGTGTATATAGAACCCTTTTACAATGAAGGGGTGGCGATGCCTTGGTTCTTACACCTTGTTTCTGTGTTCGAGCTCGGAGGACTGGAGTACCTGGCTTTACGCTGACAGCTTGTGCAGCCATGTAGAACACCCCCTAGAACAAAACTGACTTAGTTTTCACAGACCCTAAACCGTGACTGCCTAATTACCCAGACTGCATCCCGTGTCTTCAGCCAGACTGACATGATTGGCTTCCCCACACCATGGGTGAGCCGCAGATAAGTCTTGTCAGCATACTCCTTTCTCATTCTCTGCTTAAAGATCTGGAAGAATCATCTTTCATGTACTTTAATGGAGGTTCAGCAGGCCGTGGATCAGAGGTTAATTACCTGTTAAAAGTGTAGAGTAGAAATGTCTATATATGTAAATATTAAACATATTTTTTTTTCTTTTTCAGTTCATCCAGTCTACCATGACCATCTGACAAGACAGGAAGACATCCAGTTTTTCTTTACATTCCATGTTTTTATAGTTTGAAAAGAAGCGTTTAATTAGCACATTTTTTTTTCTATTGCCAGATTTATTTTTTTTATACTTTGACAACCATAGTTTCTTGTTACCTGCATAGCTGCTTCTGAATTTCACTCTAAATTTCTGCATCATTTAATAAACTGAATAAAAAAATGCAGTTAATTTAAAATCATTGTATGCCAACTATATGAAGTTAAATACTTGTTCAAATTTATTACAACCCATGTGAATAAAATCATAATTTATTCCATGTGCAATAAATTACTCTGCACAAATGGTCACAGTGTTCATTTCTGTTAAATGTTGTTTTGAACATGGATCGCTTACCTAAGAATAATGTTTATTTTATTGCAACTTTTTGATGAAAATGTCAAGAACCTGAAACCTGAAAATGACCGAAATTCAGATTATATACAAACATGTTAAATGTATGCATCAAAAACCAAAATAAAATTACACTGTGCAACAACTGCAATTTAAGAAGTTGGAATCGGAAAGCTTAAAATACCGTCACTTAGTTTCCTTTAATGTTCCTTCCGATTTTAATTGGAAATGGAAGGTTATAGGATTCCGTTTGCTGCTTAAGTGAAAATGTATATTAGTTATGACCGTTGTTAAGAGGATATTATAATGGTTTATCCCAGGAGTGCAAATCGAATTTTGTTTTAAGACTTTAGTCATCACAGCTGTTCAGTGATCAGTTTCTAAGCTTTCATGTGTGGCAGTCTTATCCCAAAGCAAATTATGTCATGGAAAAAAATTAAAGAAAATACAAATTTAATGTATAATTTGTTTACAGGTTCATCCTCTTTGCAATATCCTTTCATTCCCCTGAAGGATTATTTCTTTAAATGTTTGGGATGTATGTGTTACAACATCAGTAATGCCAGTTAGTATAAAATAGCCTTATATTGAAATACCAAATGCACAGGTTCCTGGCTAATCCTTTGTGCTCGACTTCCTTCTTGTCGTGTTATAAATGAAATGTATTTAACTTTTGAAAATAATGGAAGCACACGTTTTTAATGGTACAGATCTGTATATATAAAGAAATGTAGGAATTATATAGACCAATACTCATTCTTCCTTACTCCATCTCATCTGTACAAAGGGTATTAATAATAATCATCACAGCTTAACAGATCAGGATTTCCACTTCAGATATTTTAGAGGTATCAAAAACATTCAGGTGGTCAGATTACCCCTACATGGGCAATGACTGCATTTAAATCTGTGTATACTGTGTGTATTTAAGTCAGTCCACATGAATTGTCAAGCAGTTTACTATAGAAGTCTCCATAGCACTGCTTATATCTAAAAAGAACCATTTCAGTGGAGATTCTCCACTTGATGTCAATTTGACAATACAGTGTCTGTATTTTAAACATCTAAAACATGTTTACTGTATAAAGTAACATCTAATTCTAACTTCTCCCTACTGTTAGCAGGGCAACTTTCATATTATATATACAGTAAAGTCACATTGTATATACCTGCAAGAAATTACATTGTGCTATATGCTACTGCATAAATGATTGCAAGCAAAATGTAATGCAAGTTTTCTGTTAAAATGAAGCCAATGGAGCATGTAAAGTTGCACAATATTGCAGAACAAAAGTACAAGACATCAGGCAATAAAGATATTGTAGTAAGCAGGAATGGTGAGCATCCAGGACTACAAAAAATATAAAAATATAACATGCCCAAATATCAGGCTTCCCATTTGTTAAATAATGTTTTACCAGTTTATATGTACTCTTGAGATAATAGATAAATATGGGTTCACTACAATGTTGCCCTGTAGTTATCTAATTTTGCCGAAGTCTTTAATCTTGAGCTGAAAGTGATTCATAGAAATGCCTGTCAACAGGTGGAAATTGGGTCTTCATTTCAAAAACTCCAATGTAAAGGTAAGATCATGCAATAAATCAGCATTTAGCAAATGTCAATCCATTTCTATAATATGAAAAGGGTAAGCAGTTCCCAAAAATCAGTTTGAACTATAAATGTCAAAGGCAATAACAGAAATACTGTATGTGACAGGTATTCGGTCCTCTCACTTCACTGCAATTCAACTGCATTTGCCCAGTGATTTCACTGTGGTAACCTTCTACAGGTCCCTGGAATTTTTCTTACAATTATAAGGTAGAAGCTAAACAAACATGTTTCTAAGCCTGAGATCTGGTTGCTTCGGTCCCCTCAAAGAGAAAAGCTGAAGAACAAAAATCAAACAGAACCCATCCCACACAACAGTGAGGGTCAGTGTATGATTGCACTCCACAATACCAAGTCATCTCCAGGCAACCTTCTAAACCAGGAAACACGTTTTTCTTGTACCACCCCGGTACTGACGCTTAGTACAGTGTCCATGGACGCACAGAAAGTGTTTGGAAACTTTAGTAACAAATTTAAATGTAGTTCTCTGTCCTTTATTTGTTAAATAATGCACAGCTATCTAGGTCAGGGGTGTCAAACACATTTTTTTTTTTGGGGGGGGAACTAAAAACATTTAATCATGTCAGGGGCCACACATGCAGATAAATACTGATTATAGAGTTTTATTATACATTTTTCCACATACTGTATGCAAGTGAATGTAGCCTATCCAAACAAAATATTGCTTCAGTATTCCACTATTAAAGAATAAAATTAATTGAAATTAATACATGAAGTGAAATAAAAACAAACAAACACAAATAAGGATATGTCTACATTACAAACTTAGTCTACTGTTGCTTTGCCAAGCCAGAAACCTGAGCTCTTTTCTTTGATGCAAGAAAGTCTAATCTTGGCATAAAATCCTGAACGGTAAGTGAATATGCAATAAATTTGGTCGCTTTCTCTTAAAGCCACCCCTGTATATCATTAGCAATCTCGTCCACTCGAGTAGCCATCGTATATCTACTGAGACCGATGTTTGCAAAAGCAGACCCTGTCTCCGGACACACTACTTCACTGACTTCTAACAGGCACCACTTTAGAAAATCGCCCTCACAGAATGGTCTCCCTGATTTAGCTATTTCTTCAGCCACGACAAAACTTGCCTTCACCACAGATACAGTATGTGTTACTAGCAGGATGATAGTGTTTTTTTCTACTACTAGATTCACGGTGATATCTGTGTAAACATAGCCAATCTAGTTTTACTCCAGAGGGGAGGAGAGGACGTTACTCAGTTGTTGCGTGATGCGATTGGTTTTCCTGCTGTAGTGGGTGCACTGAATAGTCTGCATAGTGACTATATCCACTACAAGTCTCGTTGGAGTCAATTTAAACCTACCCTTAGGGTGCCATTGTGATTTTTTTTATTTTTGCTTTGGTTTCCAACTAAAAGGCATTTCAGTATTTGGTAAAGTATTTGTGTGTTAACAGCAGAGAACTAATTTTCAAAAAAAGTGGTTAAGCAAAATCAAATTTTATGAGGCATATTTTACAAACCTGTTCCTATATCTAGTCTTTTCCCCAGACAATTACATTGGGTCTCTTTATGGTAGGCTTAGGCTTTGTCAGAGTATGCCACCTTCTTCAAGCTGGGAAGAAACTGAATGTTTCATTCTGTCTGGCAGTGTTTTTCTTACATAGGAAGCTTAACACCTGTAGCTCATTATACGAGATCATATTTTATTTCTACTTTGGAAAAAAAAAAACAAATTGTATGAATGATTCAGGAGTTAATCTTTTAAGTTTTTTCAGTCCTTCACAGATAAGGAAGAAAACATTCTACATCATGTTTGATAGAACCCTTCCTTATCAAAGATAACCATGTTTAAAAATATAAGCCTTAACATTTTCCCATTTCTTTCTGTGATTTAGCCATTATATTGCACCTCGACAGACATGGTTACAAAAGGCACTAAATAAAACAGTTCTGTAGTTGATGGTCAAGGGATTTAAAATATCCAAGAGCAGGACAGTGTGGTGAAGAGATTTATGTATCATAAAAAGTGTCTACCTAAAAGTGTCTGTGTGCCAAACCAGGCAGCACATTAAGTCAACAAAATCTGTTGGAGAGGGCAAAAATGTGTCATTTTTCCCCCAAAATGTTCTGAAGCAGCAATAATGTGTCACCTTTGCATAAACAGTGAAGATGTTTTTTTAAACCTGACCTGGTTCAAATCTTACCTATGAGACAAAATATAAGATAATGCATCTGCACTCTGAAGGTTTATCTGGACAACATCCATCATTCACGCAAGTAGTCACCTGCATTCTGCCCTGGAAGAAACCCCTAGTTTCAGCATTTGAAATGTCCACGTCTTTTTCAAAATAATACTATCATGTGGTGTAATATTCTACATAAACTATGTTGTTTTCTGCCTCCCCTTAACTGGTGATCTAATTCAATGCACATGGAAATATAAACTGTGTAAATGTAGATTGTGAAAATGTATTACTTTTTTAGGATTTGTGCAAAATGCTATAGAGCTTAAATACAAACCTCATAAAGAATGTTTTTTGTTAAAAGAACCTGTGGCGCTTTGGTAGCTTTCAGTGTGAAATGTGCACCACCTGGTGGCAAGACTAAGGCAATATAATTTGTCAGAATGTTTAACACTCAAATGGAACAATTTTAATTATGATGATCAAAAAACACCATAAAATAAAATCAATAACCAAAATGTTAAAGCCAAATCCTTTTCTCTCATGAAGGTGTTCAGTTTAAGCATTCAATTTCTGATTAAATATGTTTACTTTTCAAGTGTACCCATCATTTGAAATTTAACAAAATGGGACCTAAGGTGTGGATACTCTTGCAAAGCTCTGTATGCAGAGTCATCTTAAGTGCACAGTATACACACTCCATAATATACTGACCATAAAAGAAGCCACTTATAATTGTAACTAATTTACAAACTTATTGCGGAAAAAATGTAGCAGGTACAGACATTTTAGGTAGTAGGTCACTTATGTCTACTGTGAAAGTCACAAGCTAACACCGTGTGAGGAAGCAACACCAGCTGTACATCTGCAATACATGAGATTCCTCTTGTAGAGCCTGGACGATCATGTGCCTGTTCACTGTTCTAATTTTCACATTCAGTCCAAATTCATCCCACAAATGTTCAGTGGGCTAAAGTCTGGTAACATATTAAAGATTAACCGTTCCATTCTTGTCTCTATAGTTCTGTAGCACATAAACGTTCTTGTCCAGACCCTCACACTTCAACCTCCCTGTTGATGGACCTGTAGATCACAAACACATTGCACATCTGTGATACTGTATACTTACCAATGTTGGTCTACACACAACCTTGATGCATCACTAAAGAGGAGGTGGCTCCGCTGCTGATGAGTAGCACACACATTGATTACCTTCTGCATGTTTGCTTTGATTTTCACCATACTCTATAATCACTGGGTTAAATCGCCTCATCGCCTTTGCTCTAACGGTTCTTACTAATGAGCTGATTTAGTGTTTATGCAACAATGAGTCACCTGAATGTATCAGTCAGTCAAGAACAATTAATCCAAATGACACCAAAATCATTTAACCAATATCCATAACCTTTATTTTTCTCAAAACATTCATGCACAGCATGGTAAAGTTTCTTCTGACTCTTAATACATATTTAAAAGAAGCTACCCAGCCATGTTGTTGAGGCCAATACTGGATAAATGCCTCGGATTAACTACCTAATTGGCAAGATGGACCAAGTTTTAAATATTTGTTCTTCTTAAGAAACCACTGGCCACCATAAAATCCATTCAATATCTCCAATGCTTCAAAATTTCAGTTAAGCCAGTTCCTTTGCAAGTTTCACTTGTAGGCATTTGCTTTATGTTTTGGCAGAAAGGTAAAATTGGTGGGCACTGGTCCAAGCAACATTTCACTGTGTGAAGAAAAAGAAAGATTTAATTTTCTCATCCACTGGTGTATGTGTCTTTGTTATTTAACAACCAGTCTCATTTTCAAGATTACAGGCAAGCCTAAAAAAATACATCTGTGGAATACATAGAATGGAAAAAAGGTGAATATAGGCAAAAAATAAAGCTTGGAAAGTCTATAGGTAGATGTTTCTGAAAGGTAAAATTAACAAAAATCGATTTCAAAAATCAATTTAATCAATTTCCCTACGGGATTAATAAAGTATTATCTATCTAAAATTAAGTATCAAGTACTACCTTGTCGGTATATGATCTATGTTGGTCTTTAATCACTTAATACTCCTTTAACACTTCCAAAAAGGCTTTTTATTCAGCTTCTCTTACAAAGTTCGCTTTTAAGCTTCATTTGTTGTTTTAAATAGTTGTCACTTAACCTTCTAGCTTTTAAGATACCCAGTTGTTTGGCAACAGAAGGTTCTTTTGACACTGAAGAGAATTTAAAGGAGAAGAAAAAAGCATTTCTCACCTTATTTTGATCCAGTCGCCCACATGTTGGCTGGCCATCACGGTTTCCAAGTAATCCCTACCTACGTAGTAGGGGGGTCTCTCATTGATCTTTTGTGGGACACGCTCCAAGAGTCCAACAGGGATATATCTACGAGCAAGAATACAAAAACAATCCAACCTAATACTCTCAGGAACGTTTACCCTTAAGTAAAAACTGTAAATTAGGCTTGAATATTTAAAGGAATTTGGTTTTCAGATGTCAATTGTTCACACAGAGTAACATACAGAAATCAAAGACAGGAATAAAGCATAAGAATTTAGTAAGCAAAACCACAAAACGGAAAGTGGTTTTTGGCTAATATTCACTAGTTTAATCATAACAAAAACAAACAATGGGTGTTAATTACACGCCTGCGTGGCCTCGTGAGACACACACCTCATCTGCATTCTACTTTTGACACAGATAACTGCTTTCCCTCTATTATATTGACATGAAAAGCTTCCATGTTTTCATGAAGTGGAGACATACAATACAGTGTAGTCTTTGTAACACCCTACGCTGTTTTCAGGAGACCACAGTAATCGTATTCAAATTCCAGTGTGAATCCTCCTTCTCCCTGTAAGGTGAACAGTATGATGACTGCATTTCACATTCAATTGCTCCATATAGTGGTTATTTCATTTCTTTTCACTGCTTAGTCAGGCAAGGTATAGCTGCAAGAACAGGTTTGCTTCTGACAGTGTTTCTACCTGCACAGGAAGGACAGCCACTCGAGAAGGAAGGTCCTGGTCTTCTCCACACCCTGGGTGTCAGAGCCCCACTGCTCCAGGCCAAAATTTGTAAAATCTTTCAGGATTTCAAACCGTTCACTTGACGAAATATCCCAGTGTCGCTGCTCTTTTATTTCAGTGAAAATCCAAGGCTTAATAAGAGCACCTCTGTAGAAGGAATGAAAATTATTTCCTTGTGTATATGAATGTAAAGATTACTCGAAGCCTGGATGCCAACACATAAATATTTTTCTTAACTCTGAAAGAGATCAAATACCCAGTTAATATAACTGTAACTACTTTCTAAAATGTAACTTGATTCAGGTTTCCACTTTAACATTTTTAGTGTATTGCTCCTTTGGATTTGTAGAGTAAACGTGGTTTAAACTACAAGTCAACTACTTCATTGCTGAAATCTCAAAGTATTCATAATCATTCTGAGAATGAAACACAACATATGAGCATGGTTTTCTCCCAAGGATACATCCTGGTCCTTTATCATAAATCTGAATTACTGAGAGAGAAAATACTATTTTGAAACTACAGAATATTTTCAAAGTCTTATAAATTCAGATTAAGCATTATGCAGGCTGCAGTATCACTTAACAACCTGTATCTATTACACATTAAATATTAATTCAGTGCAAACTCTGAATATCATTACAATATGGTTTTACCAATTCATATCTATAATCCATCACACAGATCTTATACATTCCAATGTATTGTTTTTACCTTGCAATCATTATTCCAGACACTCCTGTTTCCCTGGCTTTCATTGCATCTTCATAAGACAGTATGTCTCCATTTCCTGCGTGGAAATTCAATTCCTTATTACATGAAAAATCATTATATCTCTGTCAAGCCAAGGATAACTTAAGGTAAAGATCATCCAAGGCAGCAGTTCCCCGTGGGCCCCTGTGCCTGCTCATTTTCCTTACAAGTGAACTGTTAATTCAGGCTTTTAATTCATGAGCTGATCCGTTTGTGTAATTGTTCTATTGTGCACTTGGATTTCAAACATACCCTACTTCAGGTTCACCACAAAGGCTACACGTATGCCGTCCGAGTGGCTCAAGCCATAACGATGCTCTAAAATCCCGGTTTCATGATACTAGCTGACTGTGACCACGATTGCCCAAATGGCACTAAACCGTTGGCTGATTAACTCCTGAGGCTTGCAGGCATGTGGTCCTGTTGGTGAGGGATGTGAGATGTGAGATGTGAAACACACACAACAGGTTATTCCACATCAGGCATGTATAACAGAATTAACTGGAGTCAGAAGTTCTAAATTTTAAAGAACAAAAAAAAGTTTTCTCCCTTATTCTCAATGTTCGATTTATGATAACAGACACAGTGGGAATGACAATGTATCAAGCACTCAAACAGTGAGTGTCACTGTTTCCTAAAACTCAGAAATTGCTATATGGTTGATCCCAACTATTTATTTCATTGAGGCCATTAACGACACAAAGCAAATTTTTAAAATGCCTAGAAATTTTTAAATCAATTAGCTTGCATTTAGGAACTCGGTGGGATTGAAAAACATTGGACACTGGAGTCCCAGAAGATACTGAGAACAGCAACCCCAACGAACAACAACGTAACCCTGGAAATTCCAAGTACATTTCCTACCAGAAATGCCAAGTGTACCAACCCTGCCATGGTCGGGTCACAGAACTCCTACACTCCAGTCACAAGCTCAGAGACTAAACTGGTTTGTATGACGACCACATGCAAAGCACAATGTACACATGCAAACATTTAAGTACTGGACGATAAAGAACATTGAGGGATATGCTTAACATTTTCTTAAAATAGTAACTACACTACAAGTGTATAATCAATAAAGATCAACTGGCTGAGTGATGGATGATGAATCCAGACAGTTTCCAAAAGCAAAAAGTAATAAAATGTGTTGACATTAAAGGTAAAACATAGTAAAGATCTGTGATCTGACAAACTAGTCCTTTCCACTTACACACACAAATAAAAATAAGGGTGCCACATGAAATAAAAGGATATTCTGCTTACCGAAAAGAGGGACAGGGCTTGCCAGTTTAGAGCAAGTGCTGATGTAATTCCAGTCCGCTACTTTTGTGTAGCGCTGTTCACGGGATCTGCCGTGAAGCTGGACAAAAAGAGCGAGAGACAGAATGAGTGAAGATCCACACAAAGACAAACCAAAAACAGCATGCTAATTCAGTGACTCGACTTACTGTAATCAGAGATACCCCCCAGCTCTTCAGGTCCGGTATGAGTTTGTGAGCAATGCTGTTTTTTTCTTGAACACCCGTCCGTATTTTAACTGTCAAAGGGACATCTAGAACCTGAAAGACAATGAAACAAAAGCTTTGCACTTTACCTTCACTTAATGTTGTTAGTACTGTCAAAGCTCCACAAAGTGAAAACGAGTTATCCCGAGACAAGATCAGGTTTGCTCCTCAAAAATGTATAATATTATATGCCCATCTCTCCTTTGCTATCGCAGTGTCACAATCTCTGTAACTTACTGCACTAATGTTGAATGCTAATTGTATAATTCTACACTAACTCTTGCACTATGTACACTTGTCCTATTCAGTAATTGTTCTAAACATTTATCCTTGGGATAGAAGCCATCAGCTAAATAATCCCAATAAATACAGATCAATTTTTGTAAATTCACTGACAGTTGAAGTTGAGCACTACTGTAATATTATTCTATTATTTAAGAGTTCAAAGGATAGTTTCCCTGTGATTACTTATAATTGACTGCATCATAGTAAATCAACTTCAAGAACATATTTTGAAGCCATACAAATATTGGTACAGTATTTTATCAGTTTTTCCCAGACCTTAATATAGCATGAAAACAGAACAATATTGTTTAATAAATTTTACTTACCGAGTTCATTCCTCTTACAATTTGCTCAAATTTCTTTGTGCGAGTCATCAGTCCACAGCCACCTCCCTTGTTCGAGAAATTGAAAGATAAATTTGCAAAGCACCAAATTCACCTCCTAGTGAATTCTTTTAAAATATCAGACATTCTACCACCGTTGAAGAACTTGTCATAGACACAACTTACACACTATGTAATCTTAATTATTTTTAAGTAAGTATTTAAGAGTCACAAGATAAAGTTAAATGTGGTCTCTTGTAACTTGGAAAAAATGTAAGAGCTTTAAATTATTATAGGCAACAAGCACATCTCTAATGCCTCACAACTCCAGGGTCCAGGGTTTGATTCCAGCTTGGGGATCACGTCTCAGTAGACTCTGCACAATCTTTTGTGGATTTTTACCTGATGCTCTGGTTTCCTCCCACTTCCCAAAGACATGCAGGTTAGCTTTGATTAGCTACTCCAAATTATCTTTTTCCAGTGGAGGGTTCAAGGGGATTTGAGAGGGGGGTTAGGGAGAGGGTCTGTTCCTACTAGCGCACTGGCTATGGGGAACATAGAGAAATAGAAGCAGATGAGTTGAATTCATCACCTAACTTGCTTTCTCACGTTTCCATATCTGTTCAACAAAGACTGCTTTACCTTATTGTACACAAGGTCAATAGGACAGCCCGAGTTGATATCCACAAAATCCACCTCGATGTTTTTATTGAGCAGCTCTGCACACTTGGTCATGGTGTCAGGAAAGCTTCCCTCCAACTGTAATGAGCAAAATTCCAATACTTTATATAAAACACACTCGGTTCTAAACACCTTCACGCCTTAAGAAAAAAAGCTCAACCATGTTATTCTGTACCATGTTTTGAAAACACAAACAGAAAGTTAGGTGATAAGGGCAGTGTTGTAACTGGTTAATTAGTTGGAGTAATGGCGTTTTCTGGAATTACCTGGGACTGAAGTGGAATAAGAATGAAGGCGTTTCCGATTAGTGGAGGGCGTGACATTTGCACTCTTAAGTCTTGATAAGCGTAAAGCAAATAAGAAATACTCCAAAATTAAGAAATATGAATTTGACATTAAAAGAAAGCACATTTAAGATTTCAGAAGGCAGTATTTAAAATCTGGGCACGCCGAATTTTGTAAGAAAAGGTAAACTACTCCTGCTTTCGCAGGACTCATTCTTCTGTTGCCAAAGACCAGGTGACAGGAATGAATTTTGAACTGACCTGCACCCCAAACAGATCTTCACTCTCGTGTCTCTTCAGAAGAGCCCACTCGGACGTCTGGCCCTGCAGCAGGTTAGTGCACACAGCCATTTCTCCACAGGTGATGTCGGCACCGAAACGTTTGCATATTCGACGGAAAGGAAGATTCCCACACTAGAATTTCCAAAAACAAAAGAGCATGAAATTCCAATTGACTCCGTTACTGTCATGTAATTGTAGGTCCACTGTTTAAGTAATTTTGATATTATATATTGCAAGAAAAAGGGAAGGTCTGCTGTTCATTTTTATACTTACCGTTGTTAAAGGGGCGAGGTACAGCTTGTCTCTGAAGTCCACCTAGCAAAACAAAAATTTACATGATACTGTAAATTAGTTAAAATATTTCTTCAATAGAAATGTGGGTAGCTTTTGCTTATA
The DNA here is from genome assembly GCF_040954835.1 of Lepisosteus oculatus. Lineage (NCBI taxonomy): Eukaryota > Metazoa > Chordata > Actinopteri > Semionotiformes > Lepisosteidae > Lepisosteus > Lepisosteus oculatus. Next base: position 5,637,898 of record NC_090705.1, on the reverse strand, counting down.
TCAATAAAATGTGACAAATTACGTTTCATGAAAATGTTTTCATTTTGCATTCCGAAATGGATATGTAGAACATTTATCATTTTTAATTTATGATTGCAATATTTGACAACTCAGAATAAGTGTTCTTCAAAATATTTAAAATACTGGAGATGACTTTTTAGATTTTATGTCAAACAAATAGTTACTTTTATTTCTGCACTTCAGCTTTAACACTTTTGAGTTTTTCTTGCCAGCACAGTGGAAGTAAAGGTTAAAAGCACACCTTCTTATCGCAAGATAAGACAAATCTGCTTCTTTCATAGTTATAAATGTCATATGTAACATTTTGCATATGTCTAAACTGTCTCTATCACTTTCAATCACCCCACAATTTCACTGTATATAGTGTACAGTGCATATCTGGTGAATAATCTCAAAGATACAGATCAAGATACTTTAAAAAATGTGAAGGGCAGCATCACAAGCAAACATTACTTAAACCGACGCTGTGCATGCATCGGTGCATGCAAGCTCACTTTATGAAGTATATTCTTAAGCACATTATATTCCCGAGGATGTGATCCTCAGACAGGTGCACAGTGAAATGCAGCTGCAACACTACCAATACTGTGGCTAAAATGATCATTCAAGTAGCATAAATGAGACCATAGCAGCAGCAGAGAATGCAGCTTGTGCCACGAATTTCATCTGCCCACGCTATCAAAATTGCACTCCGTCATCATATATTAAAAACCGGGAATGGACCGAAATCTGGGATAAGAATAACATTAAATGGAAGCAAGGTACTTCACACCTGCTGCTCCACTATGATACCCAAAAGTATAAATGAATTTTTTGGATAAAAGCATCAGCTAAAAGCATGAACAACGACAGAATGGCAATTGCTGTGCTTTACATGTTATCTGTATGATGACATACAGTAGTAAATCCATAAAAATTACTTCTTTAAATGGACAGAATTTTACTCCAGACTCCCTCATTAAAGGTCTGGTTTAACTTAGTCTTGAGGTGGTGATTAGTTAGGCCAGGAGAGTGAGACATTCAAAGAAAAAATGTGTTCCATTTCTTCCTAGCTATTTATTTGAAGAATTTTGAGAAGGTGGTTTAAACAACCTAGATGAACAAATCCTTCCTGAACAAATCCTTATTTTCATATTTTTCTGTGCCCTGTGTAAATTGTTTTTTAAGAAACAAAACTTTCTTCACTTCAACATATTTAACACTTGACTTTGTATAATCAAATCTGTTTCCCTTTTACACTTCTCTCCTATTCACTTGGCTTGTCTACTTGGACATGAGGATCTTGAATTAATCGCGTTCAAAGACCTGCAAATATTATAACATGGAGCATTATCACTTAATCTTCCACTGTAGACACTGGGAAACAGTTGTCGGACCTCATTTTGCAATATTTCTGCAATTTTTCAATGAAGCAAGCAGAAAGCAGAAAGATAGATGTCCCTTGAAAGCTGAAGTCTACCAATCAGCTGGTGCCAAGACAACTTACTTGTTTCTTTTCACAGGGTCGAAGTCTTACAATGTCAGCATCAGTTACCACACCAAGAGTTTTAACAGGAGTCTTTTCTCCGTGGTGTTCTTGTTCTTTGGAGTCTACGGAAACATTCAAACCAACTGTTTCCACAGAAGAGGAGATTCCCTCTGCTTCTGTGTTGGTTTCTACCTCTTTTACCGCTGTTAGTGTTTCTACATTTCCTTCTTCTTTTGGGACATCTGCTGCAGTGCTTCTGCCCACTGCTTCAGAAAGCTCTTCTGTCTTGGTGGCATTGCCGCTAGCCACTGGCTTGCTTCCCACATCCATCTGGGCAGTGCTCCTCTGCTGATTCTTCCTGTTCATTTCCCTGAGATAAGCTTCGGATGCCTTGAAGGAAACCTGCTTTTTCCGCAAGCGGTGTTGCAAGTCTTTATTGAGGTTGTTTCTGACCGCGGAGCGTCCCTCCATCTTATCCAGCAGCTCTTGGTTCACCAGGTTCTTGAAGTTCTCTCCAATATGAGCCTTGGCAAACCTGCAGGTCAGGCCATAGCGACACTTCCCAAAGGTGTCAAAAATGTAGCAGCGTTCTCCGATATCTGCGGGCTTCAGTGCCATGTACTCAGAAATATTGTGGAAAAATTTGCATTTGTCTCCATAGAAGCACTTACTGGCGCATTCCTTAAAAAAAACACAACATATACATTAACATCATACTTAGATGTTCAAGTAGGTACCTGTGTCAGCATGCGCAGAATGCAAAGGAACAGGTAAAGGTTTATTCCATGTTGTAAGGAAAAGAAAAGAGAAGCAACAGTTCATGTGACACCTGAAGAAGACTCCATAGCTGAAACATATTTCTTTTCTTGTCCTTTCAGCATGGAATAAACATTATACTCCCAATATGCATGTTTATATATGTTTTACCTAAAACCCTGCTTAATACTGTTATACTGAACATAATTATTAAATGACTTAGAACTAAATTTCCTGCAGAGTCTCATGTTTTCTCATGTATTTAGTTAAAAAAAAATCAAGATGTAAAACACCATTCAAATCACACTGATCTGACAAGATCACTTCAACACTTCAACAGATTATGAGAGACAATAATAGATGTTCTATTAGAAGCTGATTCTTTTTGAATATAGTATAACAATATTGCTCAGTTTGACTTCTGTCCAGTACAAGTTGTTATACAGAACAGTATAAGCTGGAATATAAAAAGTTATGCAGTTATTGACATTCAGGAAACATCAACCCATTTTCTACATTTTCATTTGTAAATGCCTTCCTAACACTTAAGCAGTATGTTTTTCACTTGGAGGAGTGTGTTACAATGTGTAAATAAAGGTCAAAGATGTCAGGCTGTTAGACCACAAAATGCGTTGCTGTGGAAAAGAAGTGTAGACTTTCCACAAACCCTGTACATTCATGATTTCCCACTAGAGTGGCCTGACCGTTTTCACATTTGTCACTGAACTAGCAGTCTACTCAAGTGTTTTGCAAGGTAAAACAACAAAACATTTCAGACTACTGAAGTTAACATTCTATATGCACAAAGTGACAATTTTAAGCCCGTGCGACTGCATTCCCATGTGGTTCTCCTCCAGTATCTCTGGCACACACCACAACATACCTGAACGATTGAGGGGCACAGCTTCTTATCGTCGTAGCTTTGGGGCTTCACATGAGGCCTGCTCTTAAACTGCCCCCTTGCTTTCTTCTTTCCTTGATCCTTCCCTCCTTCTTCCAGCTTCACCTTCTTGGTCTGCGGTTCCTCAGCCTGATCTCCTCTCGCCTCTTCACTCGCCCCTTCTGGGTCCTTTGCATCAAAGGCCCTTTTTTCACCTTTCCACCCGGAGTCTATACACTCATGGAACTTCTCTTTGGTTGTGCTGTACCTAGATATAATAAGTGGTGTGTAGCGTTTTATAAATAAACATGCTGTACAATAGAAAATGCAAGTAAAATACATCGACGTGATGAGAAAATAAACAGACTGTGAACTGGCCCAATAAAACCAAATTGCAAAGTCAATTTTAGTGAAAAGGTAAGTAGGTCTTTAAGCGCGTATTCAAAATGGCACCAGTTGCTGTCTCCAACTGATTTAGTCAGCGCTCTCCACAGACTGATGCTGCAAACAAGAAGGTTCGATCTCCCAGTGTGTGGGGCCTAGTCTTTGGTAGACATAACAAGGCATAAACCAGGAGATCTCAAACTCTGCATAGGACTATGAATGAAAACCCTTAATATAACCTAGAGTATTCGGTGCCTTTTAAGTAAGCAGGAGAATCCTAAAGTTCGAAATGTTTCAAAACTTAGTTCTCAAATTTAATTTATATAGAATGGGGTGAAGCCTATTAAAGTTGTGAGATATTTGAACTCAAGGATCCTAATCCAAATGTTCAGACTGTAATGACAAAACTGCTACATCTATGTATTGTGAATTCCAATTGACTGCTTTCTGATACTTCCACGTCTAACACAATAAGCCACTGCATTAGAAATTATTGCTTTCATAGCGCACAGCAATTCAACACTAATTTATTGTTAATCATTCAATAATGTATTGGTTTAGTTTTAATAATTAGATTAAGATAACAAGAAAGCTGGGGGATACATTTAGCATCAAAGGCAGTTCACATCATGAATAAAAGGTAGAAGTTTAAACAGAAGTTTAAACACTGCTTGCTCCTTTAACTTTCAACACAGTCGGTACCTAATTCCAGGAGATGCGCTGCACTGAGCAACTGCTGCATTAAGAGACTCATTAAGCTACTCATTTTCTATTTAAGGAATATTCTGTTAAATTAGTATATTAGTAAAATATCTATAGTATAGACATAATAAAGGCCTATTAAAAAAAGACAAAAATTTCCAAAACATAAAATGTCATTAATTGTTTGTGCACTATCTGAAAACTGTACTTTTTGGGATTTGCATTTTTATTAGCATATAGTTGAACATATACTGTATATGTACTCATGTTTAAAAGGTGCAACACTAGAACTATGGAATCCTTTAGGATTAAGCGCACTAAAAAATGTACTCTACTATTAGATACATCCTATCTTTAGTGTTTTAGTTACAAAAAATTAGTTTACATATGCAGGACACCTGAAAATGGAAATTGAAATAATCTGTTCCTAAAATAACTTTAAAAGACTGAGCTATGCTCAAGACTTTATTACGGACTTCCCGAACCATTCAGGAAATCTTGAACAAACCCGCGCCGCCTAAAGAACAGGGAATATGACATAGTTAATGTATAACTTAAATGTTTCAGTTAGCGTACTTACAGAGCCTTAATGGCCGCGATGCCTTTGTCGCTATTCCTTATTACCGAAGCTTTCTCCTCTGAAGTCTCATTGGTCTTTTGCTCCTCCATTATTCCCTTCAAGAAACGAAAAATACCTTTATCAAAATCCGTGGTCATTTCATGTCACTGAAGAGTTTGACATTTTTGAGTTTACAAGTTATAAAATGTATTAAATGCAAACAAGACATTATTATAATGTAAAATATGAAAAGGTCCATAAACTCTGACTACATGGGATAATTATACACGATTCACTGCATTATTTTAATTGTTAAATGCTAGCATTTAATATAAACTCGTCGAAATAATCAATAATGTACATATATATTAATCAATAATTACTACATTTAGATGCACACTTGCTTGATTTTAAAAAATCCACTTTATATTTTATGCATTGCATAAAGATGTCTGATATTGCTAATAGTGAAACTGACGTAATAGTTAATACACACAGAAATGGTTTCACAACCGGAAAAATTGAACAACTTCTTTAAAACGCTTTAAAATAATAACTGTTGCTCGAAACCCCGATATTTTAGTAGAAATGGTACAGCAGTCGTTCTGTTTTAGCAAATACAAAACTTTAACATTGCGGTACGAGTTTTCGGAAAAGACAAACCTGATTTTTCGTGATAAGCGTTATTCAAACACCGCTGCACAAAACGTGCTCATCGGGCTGGTACAGTAAGCTTTAAAACACGTGAGTTCTCCCGTACATCATTTTTAACTTTCCTGACTGCACACTTCACCAGTACACATTAGTTCCTATTGAGTTGTAAAACGCGATGGGAATAACGAGTTTTTACTGGCCACACACTTTAAAGTTTGTACGAATACCTCATTTACACAGAAAGCTTAGGTTTGAAGGTATCTATAGTTCAAAAGGGGTGTTTCGATTATTTCTGTGCTTCATATAATTAAATTCCCCCGTATAAATGCATTTACTTTTACTTTTCGACTAGATCAATGTAAATCCATAAATCCCGACATTAAAAAAACGTTATATTTATCAAGATGAACACAGGGACCGGGCGGGGATTAAAACACTAGGGGTTTTATTTTTTCTCTTAATGCTTTAGTATAGATTTTAGAAAACAGCATAATGGATTTATTTTCGGTCCCAATTAACATTATCATGAACCCGCCAGAATGCACTATAATGATTTAAGCACAGCATACACTAACAAAATATACCATAAAACCAAATGAGCTTGCGACCAACTAATCTTCAAAGAATTCCCTTTGAAACTTTCATCAGCAACCTTTCTTAATGATATTGATGATCATGATATCCCCTAAGCCCTAAAATATAGATCTCATTAGGCATTTGGATTCAGCAATGCGGCCGGCTGCTCTTGTGCGCCCGTGGTCATACTAATTTCACAGCGGGTACTTTCCGATTGAACACCTAACCTCCTTCATAGCACCGAGACATCACTCAGCTGGGGACATTGTAGTTCAAGCCATTCGATCAAGTAAAATTCTAGCATTGATTTACGCTGAATCAGGGGTAACGCATACATTCAGCGACAGGATGCGTAACAAACTTTATGGTGTAACTCAATCTTTAATCATCATCATCATCATCATCATCCTCATACTTATAGAGCATAAGTGGAAACTCCACTCAAAGCGCTTTACAAGTAATGGGGACTCCCCTCCACCACCACCAATGAGTAGTCCCCATTTGTCGATGATCCGACGGTAGCCATAGTGCGCCAGTACGCCTCACACACCAGCTATCAGTGGAGAACACAATGATGAAGCCAGGTCATAGATGGGGATTATTAAGAGGCCATTATTGGTAAAGGCCAGGGGGAAATTTGGCCAGGACACCAGAGTTATAACCTTACTCCTTTCCAGAAACGGCCTTGGATTTTTAAAGACCACAGAGAGTCAGGATCTCGGTTCTACGTCTCATCTGAAGGACGGCGCCTTTTTTACAGTATGCTGTCCCCGTCACTATACTGGGGCATTAGGACCCACACAGACCGCAGGGTGAGCGCCCCCTGCTGGTCCCACTAACACCTCTTCCAGCAGCACCCTTAGCTTTCCCAGGAGGGCTCCCATCTTGGGACTGCTGAGCTGTGGGGTGATATAGCGGCTGCTGGCAATGTAAAGTTCGGTGCTTGAGACATTTTTGTGATTTGTTTTCCGAGTCTATATTTTTTTTTAATTTTACAGGGGTTTGTGGCGTATTTACTATACATTTTAGTTTCCTTATGTCTCTGTCAATGAAAAACTTTCTCCAAAGCGAAGTGCATTTGAGAATGCCGAAAATACAGTACAGTAATGAAATAGTAGATTACCTGTGGTCCTGTAAAGCATTGTGCTCCGTAATAGACAGTGCTATGTACATTTCAATTTGTAAGGATACCGCTCTAAAAAAATAGGGCGTGTGCCTGCAACCACGCTTTAAAACACGTAACAGAACAAATAACTAAGTTTTTTAAATCATTTGTCCTTCCTATACTATGATTTTGTTTGTATTATACATTCATACCTACAGTATAATTAAACCCAGCAGTCTGAGGATGCAACAACATTGAACTCTGTGATGTCTTAAGCTGCGGTGCTCTACTGCTTCAGGATGCCCTGTAAATCAGGATAGGAAATAGTACATCGGGGCAATACTTAATCGCTCTCGGAGCTCTCTTCTCCATCCATAGCGGAAAATATATTATTACAAGTACTCTTCCACAATAAAGGAACTTCTTTTTAGAATAAGATTCACTTGGTCCGATTTACCTCTGCACCCCGATATCTAGAGGTCCGATCAACCTCTGCACTCCAACCTGCCGCAAAATGTCATTTTCCTATTTTGAAACGAGGAGGGGAAGACTTGCAACTTTGTGCAAACCGGACCACGGCAATCGCCTCCACCCCAGGACTGTACAACACAGCGTCGCCTGCCCGGTCATCCGCCTGCGGTGCACGGCCCAGGCTGACGGCGCATGCGCAGTTGCCAGCCCCCCGGGGACCGACCAGGAACTTCTGTGCGAAAGTGGCGAATCTCGGCGTCTGCAGTTGGGGGTATCAAGCGACCTTTGGCTTTTGAAAGATATATCAGTTTCTGACTGCCGGGGACAATTGTGTAGAACCAATGCAACATCGTCCAGAATAAGAAGGGACAATGCGCTATCAGAGGAAGTTACAGATCGCAGCTTCGGTTTGTTTATTTTTCGTGAGCTGTTTCCGTTTCTCTGCGGCGGAGAGCTCGATGGCGGACCCTCCACCACCACATAGGCGTAAGTTTATCCCGTCTCTCTGGCGGTTTTATTGCTTTTGTAAATGTGGATACTATTGCTCATTTCTTTACGAGTTAATGCAGTTTAGACTAGTGCACCATACCGGTAGCGTTTATTTTATTCACCTGTTGTAACTGGCATTTCCTTCTGATACTACAGTACTGAAGTGCTCCCTGGGATTTGAAATTACTCCGAGTCAAAATCAGGTGACGGGGTTGCTTTCAGCAGCTGTGTAAAGTGCTACTGTACTGCAGGGGCTGAATAACCCCTATCTATGTAGGCTCCTATTACTAACAAAGCTGAAAAAAATACTCGCTCAGCACATCAGAAGAGTTGGTTTCGCGGACGTGATAGGGTCGATGTACTCTTTAGTACCCATATTGAACGGGGAGGAGGAACAAGGATAACAAAGAGCCATTGTTTTTGTTAAGTACTTTAATCTACGTACACTACTTTGTGTGATTCGGTTTAAATCTGCTTTCTGGCTGTTCGTCGCTATTTGAAGCACAGTAGTACGACAATAAGAGTTGGCAGCCGCTTGCTACTTGCAGCTCCAAGGTAGGTATTCCTCTCCAGAGGCAGTGTATCACTTTACCTGTTTGCATTTACAGTGACTGAATGTGCAGTCAAGTAGGTGGTGTGGCATGTTGTGGCAGATGCAGTGATCTCATGTGATTCATGGTAGTTTGCATAGCTTTGTTTTTCCACCAGATTCATCACTTTCACGTGACAGGGCAAGACTGTACCACGCAGACTTCGGTATTAAGACAAACAGTGATGTTCATTGCACTCATTGAGGCCATTAGAGCAGCCCAATTAAGTCAAAAAATCCAGAGAACTCCTCTTTTTAATTTGGACCTTGATTTAATGTCTGATGCATCGTAGCTTGGAAAAGAGCTAGATAAGATTCTCAGTTTTTACTAATTAACTAACAGGCTAGATGGGCCAAATTGTGTCCTATAATTCATAACATTCTTTTGTATTTTGTTCTTCTGAGAAGCTGTACTGAACCTTCTTTGTCCTTGAGGGCCCTTCCTTCTACAGAATAAGGAAACAAAACTCAAGGAGGAACCTGTTTATGAAAGGCCTCACACAGGACTAAATCAGTCCCTCGAGGATTCTAAGCAAACTGAAACCATTTTAAATAGCTCGTCACTGAACACGTAAGGGATTTCTTTCCTCTGGTAGATACCTCAAAAAGAATATAAACTGTTTATATATTTCCACAATAATAATAGTAAGAATCATAGAAGTAACTTCTCAAAGCACTTCACAGTAAGGGGGAAAAAATGTAACAAGGAGAAAAGGTAGCAAAATTAGCACAATTAAGAACAGGGTTTAGAATGCAGACAACCGATGAAGCCTTCCTGAAGAAGAAGGCTTTGAGTCTGGATTTGAAAGCACTTCTGGAAAGGTGAATCTGATATCCTTAGGGACAGAATTCCAGAGCTTCTGGGGCGCAGCGAGAGAAGGCTCTGTCGCCCACTGAAGGTTAGCGAGCTTGGGGGACAAGCAGGATACCACAATCAGTAGGAATCGGTCAGACAGGTGCTGAGGTGCCAAGCCATGAAGAGACGTACTGTAGAGCATGAGGATTTTGAAGTCAACACGAGAGAGCGGACACGTGCCTAAAGCCTTGATATGCCTTCTTCAGGGCTCAACTTGCCTGGTTGTGTTCTGCCTCAGGAGGAGTCTTCTCATGGCTCTGTCCTTCTCCTCCTGGTTTTATATCTCTCTGTCCATGTCCATATCCTGCCACTTTACTGTGTTGTGTTTTATACATTTTTTGAGAAAAGGTTTAAATTCCGAAACGTTCTACACTACCATTCCCAAGGAAGTCTGGTTTAATTTCAATACTAGTGCAGCTGTTGTGTCCTCTGGGCTTGTGGCCATTGTGGCGCCCTCTAGTGGCAGGAGAAGGGACAGCTGAAGAACCGCTGAAACGAACGGCCGCTCTTTTTCCTTAAAGAATGGAGTACTGGGAGGTGCAATTAAACCTTTTTAGACATTTCCTCACATAATTATATAAAGCAATAGCGTGATGCTGACAGATTAGTTGATTTTTAATTTGCGGTGTATGCAATTACATATAATTCAAGGTATTTCTTGTTTCTGTTTGATTTTCTGTCTGTCTTGCTCCTGCACATTACTTGATTCCTGAGAGGCTGTCTAGTTTTGTCTTTGGAACAAGTAATAGGTTTATTCCATGCTGAAAAAAAGAAGAAGAAAAGAAGAAAGAGAACACAACGTTTCGGCCGTGGAGCCTTCTTCAGGTGCCTTCAGGAGCCTTCTTTACTTCTTCTTCTTTTTTTCAGCATGGAATAAACCTATTACTTGTTCCTTTGCAGCCTACGCATGCTGACGCAGCTACACACCTGAATTAGTTTTGTCTTTGTCTTTGGAAATGTAATCCAGACTCCTTGTCCAGTGACAGTATCATTGTGTATTCAGCCCATTGCCGCGAAGCTCCCTCTTTCTTGCAGTGATTTTTAAAACTCATTTGCTCCATATCTTTTGTTTCATCATTTCTCATGTAATTCATATAGATTTTTTCATGTTTTGTTTGGATTGTCTGTGGTGTTTGTATTGTCCAGGGCTCAGGATTATATATCATCATAGCTATAGCAGTTTTCTTTGTACAGTGTGTATACCTATACACAGCAAAACCATACCAGCTCTTATCAAATGGTTTTCCATTTTTAATTCCAGCTTGCTCTACATTTTCTCAGAAATCCTGTGAAGAATGCTTAAAGAATGTTTCGGTAAGTTACATTAGACATTTATTAATGTTTCGTTATGTAACAAATCATCATCCTTTCAGTACCAGTTGTAGCGTGTGTCATGTTAATTTTAAAAAGACATACCAGTTAAGTTTGTTACCAGTTTGAAAGTGATTTGATCATTGCCACTAATTGCAGCTTGGTATAAACTGCTGTGTAGTGATTGGGAACTGTTTAGACTTTTTCATGGGAGAAAGGAGTTACTGTATGTAGCAGCTGGTAAAGGTTGAAAAAGAAAAGGAAGTTTTTTTTATATTATGCAGGAGGTTTAAGTGATAAGTAAAGTGATCATTTGGTTTGGATAAAATGTCTTCTTCCACAAATTATAAAGGAATGTAACTGATAAGTGCAGTTCTGTTTTGACTCTGTCAAAATTAAATCTTGCTGCTCAGGGGCTCAGAGTTCACATAGCATCATTCTCTCAAGAGGGTGATGTCATTTCTGTCAATAGGCTCAGTGCCAAGTTCTGCTATATAACCACAGAGCAGTAATCTTCTTCCTCAAAACTTCTGCAGGTAATGCCTTTATGATGTCAGAGTGGAATGCTCATTTCAGGAGTTTCCAAAGCCTCCAGTGTAAAGATCAGCTCTCTTTCATTTTTTCCTACCAAGAGAAGTTTTCTCTAAAACCGATTTAACAAACTGCAGGGACATCAGCATTGCAATTATTTCTATTGAAGTAACAGGCCACTGGATCTGCTGTGATTGAAATTTGAATGCTTGGAAGATATTCTAGAAAATAGAATATATGCATTTTATACAATTTAATATTATTATTTTAGCTGTGCTCATGCACGTTTGGTGAAGAACAAGTAAACACTTTGAACAAGTTGCTTTCTCATCAGTTATAATCTTGACCTGCTTTTCTTATAAAAATAGCACAGGAAATTTACTGACAAGTGATACGCAGAGTAACATGTTAGTTTAAAAACTCTTTTGTGTCATAAAGCTGAAATGTTTTGAGAGGTGCAAAAGTATTTTAATTCACAAAAATAAATGAACAATTTGCAGAAAAGCAATGTATTTATAATAGTTTTTGAATATCTGAGAGCAGAACACTTCCTACCCTGCAAACTGAAACAGTAGCAGAAAAATGTGAAGATAAAATAGTTACATTTGGTAACTATGAGGAGAGAAAATAAATGCTGGTATTTGTTTTTTATCTTTTGTTGTGTGATAGCTTTCATCAAACAGACAACAGTGTTAAATTACACATATGTAAACTAATAGTTGCATTATTTGATTTGTAAATTCAGAATATTTGAAACTGTAACAAGGTAGGATAAGGAAGAAAATATTTTGCAAACTTTTTAAAATCTCCCATTTTCTTAAATCGTTTTCCTTTGTGCATGAGTTTCACCACAAGAGGGCAGCTGTGGTCTCAAATGTCTAAAACATTGTAATGACAAGTATAATGTAAAACACGTTTTTCCTTAAATATTATTGTTAGACTCTTCAGCCTTATCTCTTTTACGTATATTTTAAACTAGATTTTATTGGCAGTAGGGTATGTTAAACCCAGTCTAGAAAAATGTTTAAATACATTCAGATGTGTACACTTGATTTTGTAAAGGAGCAAGTAATGGTTTATTCCATGCTGAAAAGTGTGGCTTTCTTCAGGTGTGGCTCCACAGCCAAAACTTGGTTTCTTTTCTTCACATTCCAGCATGGAATTACTTACATTACTTGTCCCTTTGCAACCTACGCATGCTGATGCAGCTACCCACCTGAACTACTTGATTTTGTAATGTGTGTGTATATGAATATGTTCCAATTCATTTTATTAGGAAAAGTGATTCAGTGGTGTTTATTTTGAGATTATCGCTAAGGGTCCTTCACCACCTCAAGTTCTTTGTAATATCTATAATAGGAGTGGGCCAATCTTTTATATACTCAGACTGGCAGTTGTTGGGCTTTTTTCTTCCTTTTTTGAATTGTGATTTTCTTTCTACAGTGCCTGTGGTGCTACACCAACAATACCTGCTTAGATTACCCTGTCAAAAATCTACTTCCTCCCGCGTCATTGTGCAGCCTGTCTCAGGCCCGATGGGGGGTGTGCTGGGGTAAGTATTTTGAAAGACCCTATTTCGAGTCACGCATATGTGCAATTTCAGATTTTACCCTGAATTTAAGAATCCCCAGTGGATGATTTTGATTAGAAGTGCATGGCAGCAGAATGCCTGCTGATGGCTTAATTGGAGTGCTAGGTCTACAAGGACTGAAGGCATACTAAGGTGGATATTGAGGCTATCGTCTAGACATAAATAGTCCAAAGGCATTTAGTGAACTTTTTTGTTAAAGAATTAGAGACATTTATGTTCTTCTTTATTCTCTTTATTTTTTATGCTTGTTTTAGGATGCACTTAACTATTAGGTCCATATAGTATAGCAGAGGAATGAGTGTGTTGTTTTGTGACTGATCTCTTCTGCAGTTGAATTTGTTTTGTGTGTAACAAAGTGGCCAGTAGGTGGTGGTATTGCATTGAAAAAGTGGTTATTTCTATGTGGGCAGCAGACAATTTACTGTGAATTGCTCAGTGTATTTCTCACAATTTTGCTTCTTTGTGAGTAAATAAAAATAGGTATTATCAAGCATTTTCCCTCTGTATTGCCTTATCACACTCTCCTTGTTTTGTTCTTTCAGTGAATTTTGAAGCCCTCATTATTGCCATGGCTGTGGTGGGTGGAACCATTTTGTTAAGTATTACTGTCTGCTGCTGCTGGTGTTGCTGCAGGACTAGCTCTTCAGGGTAATTTCCTTTCTCCAAACATTCTGGTTGTGGCTGGTTCCATGATTGTGCTCCCAAAGCAAATCAGCTCTCCAGGAACACGTTGATAGAAGCTTTCTTTTGTGAGCATTCAGTGGACTTACAATCGAGCTGTGTGAAGATACGTCTCCTATAGCCTTTACAGACCCTGCCAGTGAGGGTGCTATGAATATGCAGTGCTTTGTGGAACTCGGAAAAGAAGTGCTGCACGCATTATTCCCAGAAATAATAGCTGTCTTATAGACCATTTCATGCAGGGAAAATCTCTTGTTTCCCTGTCTTTACTTAGCCTTTTTGCTTATACCTGACTAATACACAGTAGTTTGGAAGAAGCTAAAATAATAACAAATTATTGCATGAGGGCTACATAACAAAGAAAATGCTGCATTGAACATGCATACTATATTATCATTTATCCATTAGTTATATATACAGGTAGGCTATTCATTATATATAAGGTTTTCTAGTATTAGATACTACAATATGTCAAATAAGACATACAACTGCCATACATTTTTAATTTTACAAGATTGTACAAGCCACAGGTTAAGAATCTTATCATCTTTGTTTTGGGATCTATTGTTAGTATTTGTGGTGTATTTAAATATAATAAATGAATATATTTTGTGAATTTTAAAGCAGTGTGGTAGAAAGAGTTAGAAATGGTCTGAAAATACTAGCTTTGTTGGGAAAAAAAATGTTCAGCTGATGGAAAATGTCTAAAACGTAGCAGATGGCCATCATCCTGACACTAAAGAATAAGTCTAGCCTTGATTTGTAAGGAATAAGATGTAGAAAGTGTTGCTTAAATTTGCTGTTTTTTATTCAAATTACTTTTATTGAAATTACCAGAACACTTTTCTGTGGATTAGTTATCTTATCAGATTCTGAAGTCAGAATTGAATTTGATCTTTAGAGGAAGACATGCTGAATGACACTGTGGCTTTAAAGCTTGGAAAATTCCAGCCTTTATCTCTAACGCTTTGCCTGTTTTGCATCTCCCACACTGCACTAACTCTTAGACCCTAATAAAGCCTTTACCCCAAACAGTGTCACATAATTAGGACCAGATAGATCCTAAAATATGACCAAGCAATCTCTAGGACTGAGAGAAAGCTAACCCCTTGCACAGGTCGTTCATCAAACGGGCATTTAAAGTCATTATACTGTAGTTATGCATATTAACTTACACTTTTAATTTCTAATTTGCACTTTTTAGATGACAGAGAGTTTAAATACTCATCGGTAACATGTCTTATATGAATATAGTCATAAGGTGAGCTTAACTGTAGATAAGTTTAAGAATGGGCTTTGTTCCATTCCATATTAAAACATTTGAAGTTTGTACTCCAAAGCGACCGACTTTAAGTCCGAGTAATTATTTTAATTCTTTTCTCTAGGTTGGACAGAGATGAGGAAAGATTGTCCCGAAGGCGGGAGGAAATCCGGCAGCGCTCCGAAGAGCGGTGCGTATGGTTTTGAAACTGGAATTGCAGAGGAAGTATTAATCTTGCGTTGTCTTGGACTCGGCTTTTTTCCATGTTCGTGGTGGAACTTATGGAGGCCGGAGAAGAAGAAGCAGCAAAGTATTATTTTTGTTTTAGACCCGGCGGGTGTGCCTCCATTAACCTGGTCAGGAAGCCACTTAAGAAAAAAAAACTGCACGAGAATCGTAACATAATAGCATTTTTAGAGATCTCTGAAGTTCTTACTTTTTGCACATAAAAATGTGCAAGACAGAATATTTTTAGGGAACTGAAAGGACTGGGAGATTATTGATGTCTGCAGTGTTTGTCCCCTGACATTTAGCTTGGGGAATATTTTCCACTGCTGTTTTCTGGTTACACAGTTGAGGTTGGGATGAGGTCATTTCTGCACTGTGGCTTTTTTTGTACATTCTGGAGCCCAGTATCCAAGGATCAGTGCAGCCGACAGTGTTTCTAACTGACTAATTACAACTTTTAGAGCATTAGGGTTATATAAATGTAATTTTGCTGTCATGATTTTACAGCTTCATTTTGAAAACATCTGAATATTAAATGCTGTTGTAGTTCAATTGAAGCGGTCATGCAGGAGGGATGCTGGTGTGGCAGCGGTGGCCAATGTAGGGATTGTGTTTTGAGAGAGAGACTCACAACTGGGTTAACCACTAAACGTATGCCCAGAGAGCAGATGAGCTACGCAAGTCAGAGATTCCTGGAGCGGGTCCCCGGTGTCTGAGCTGAATTGAAACGAGCCCTTGAAGTGGCTCTTGACTCGTCACTGCGAAGTGGTGTCTGTGATTTAACAGACATCTGGGGGTAGATCTGTAGGCAGTAGATCTGGGGGGGTAGAGAGTAGATCTTGGGGGACACAAGTGAATCCCTTGCCTGTACCTCAGTAGTCATAGGTATGATTTCTGTTCATTTTAAAAATGCATGAAATGCTGCTTAAGTGATAAACAGAAAGTCCTTCGGGATGCTGGGGCACATTGTGTATTTTCAGTGCCTCGAGATGGCCCCGAAAAGTCAGGACTTGGGCCAGCAAGAATTGACCTACTGTAGGACTGTAGCTGTCACCTGATTCATTGACGCTATTGAAAAACTGAGGTTAGAAATCTGTGCACTTCCTAACTCGGATGCACTTCCCTACCCCCTTTACTCCCATTCAGTTGTGAATAATATTTGCCCATATAACAATATAAGAGAATTTAACAAAATATTTCATTTTCAACAATAACAGTTTTTATAGGATGCATACCTTAACGTGGGAAGTTACATTTTTTTAACAGAATCAGGAATCAATTAGTGTGTGTAAAGCAGGAGACAAAAGCATAAAAGATGCAGAGCCCCGTTTTATATCGAAATGAGACATGATTAACATAACTATGGCAGCTGGAGGCTGGGCCTTGTGCACTGTGCAGAACCCAATGAACACTTGCACAGAAAGGCTAATATGTATACCAGTGGCATAGAAATGCTATTTGAATATGGAACAGTGGAAACTCTTTTAAAAATATTTTAATGAGCCATAACTATGTATAATACTATTTTTGAAATATGGATACTTCTCAAAAGTATTTCTGGATATTTTCCTAGTTCACTATTGTTTCCTTAAGTTTATTAAACTTTCCTTGGTAAAAAAAATCAATAATCGTATAAAACCGTAAAGTAACTACCGTTGCTAAATATGTGTCAATTATAGTAGTCAAGCAAATAATCCAAAAATGTAATTGGATACTAACTAAATAATAGGATGAATTAAAATCAGTTGATTATCAAATCCAAAAGTGTTTGCATTTAAAACATATTTTAAATCAAAAGGTTTGTATTGAAATCTGTGATTTTTTTTTTAAATGTTCAAAATCCCGATTTGTTAACATGGTTGATCTTCCTTCCTACAGACCGAATCGAGACTATATATTTTAATACAAAGGGAATCGCAAGAAAGTGGGGGCACAGTTCAGTTTTGAAACAATTTCGGCATTTTAAAACAATACATGCTGACAAAAGAAGTTCTTTAGATCAGGTTTTGCTATTTAATTTTTTCAGTAACATTTATACAAGCGTTAATATTTCCTTTGCTATTAATAGAGTTAAATATGTTGCTGAAACAGGTTAATATGAACATCAGTTACTAGTGGCTATGAATAGCTTTTCAATGAAGGGCAAGACCCAATTAAGAACTAAGATAATAAGTTTCCCTTTAATAATCTGGTGGCTCATGGTGGAACCAGTTGATATTGATGTTTTGGAATTAATAGGCATTGCAGTGTTTCTGAACTGCGTGTCTCCAAACTTCCCAACTGTTTTTCATTAAGGAATTGAGAAATCAGAACCCATTAAAGTTATGGAAAACATAGGCACCATTTGTTGAACATTTAGGCATAATATTGCTCATGCAACACACGGAGAAAAGGGATTTAAAAGTAATGTTTAGCTTATTAAGTTGTTTTAATACTGGCTGCATGAGATAATATATATTTTTTTCTAATTCCAGAATGTGGTCAGTCACAGTACAGATAACTAAATGTGATGTGCATGGCTTATTTGAAACCTGTAATTCTGTAGAAAGCAGACACCTGTTCTGGACAGACAAGAAAACCCAATGTTATATACCAAGGAGCTCAGCATCTTACTGCTTAAATCTGTATTTTATTTTCTCACTTGGCTAAAAGGGATACTGTGACTATATTAATATTCTATTTAAATAAAATACATTTCCCTTTTTTAACAAAGGTGACCTTATTTCATTTGTATTTCATTGTAAGGATCGGTTAACCAAGTCTACAGATACAATGTCTTTTTCAATGTAGTTTCAATGTAGCTTTTTTTAAATGTTCTACCATTAGATATCCAATAAGGGTAAGTAATTCCCCCTTCTGGGGCCCTCCACTCAGCTTTTAAACTGAGCAGAACCCCCCTGGCTCTAGCAGAAGGCACTTGGTTTAAATGAAAAAACATTGGAGGAGTTCACATAAGGACACGGCATGGGCAGAAAGAAGCCACATTAAAATGAGATCCACTCCGTTTAATTCCAGTAATGCATAGATTTCAGAGCATTAGGCAGGGTTAAATGACATGAGAACTGTTACAGTAGCTTCATTTGCATATATATTTCTATCATTGGAGCTGGAGAGTATTCATTTTTCATGTTTTGTTCAGCAAATGCTTTGCATGTAATTATAACTTGAATTCTGTCCATAGCCCTATTAATCAGACATTAATATCTCCATGTATTTGCATTAAGCTAATGATTCAGTCTTAATTAAATGTGCCAGTGCATTTCTGAAGAAGGTCGTTATAATATCCACAGGGTTATTTTGTAGTTGCCAGTAGGTGACGGCAATCACAATTATACTGAATCGGTCATATATCTTCATACCGAATAAGGAAATACCGTTTCCAGACATGCCCAGGGCTGCTAGCCTTTCGGCAGATAACTTTATTCAAGTCCTGCATTTTGTAGAAAGCACTGAATATCTGAAATATTGGAAAAGTCGGCATTTCTCATTTCTAGAGTATGGAAGGAAAGGTTGCAGAAGTATAAAATGATGTTTTCAACATGAGTAAGACTACAAAGATGGAAATTGTGATCCCATCGCATCGTGCTTTTAATGCGTTATGTGTTGTATGTTCATAGACCATTGATATGGATGAAGCAGAAAACAAATTTATAAAGTACATGAACTGAAATCCATATTCCTTGGTTCCATTCAACTTATGTGCTATCACTAAAATTGCATCACAAAAAAAAATAACACAAAGTGAACAGATCAAATGAAAAACTGAAAAGAATCCTAACATCGATGCATTCACTGTCAGGAAGTGTCAATTCTAAAACTAGAATTCAGACTGACTGAAAAAGTGGATAAAGAGCTAGATTTAATTACTTTTTCTAACTGTTGGGAAAAATAAAATTTCAATGGTACACAAATATTTCATTGTATGAAGTTAAAATGTTGACACCCAATCATTATATTACTTTAAGTTTTATAGTGAAATCATAATATTAGGTTTAATTTGCGGCCTTTCAATAAGACTTCTTTAGAACTAGTAATAAGTATTCCTGGTCATCTGATAGATACATATGCATTTACAGCAGTAACGCATAGTTACTATTGCTGTTTCTGCACGTCAGGTGTTAGTGTTGAGAGTTTAGGTCAGACTGTTCAGTTTCCTTACATTGTCTCAAGATGAGTGTTTGAAATAAGAAGAAAAATGTTTTACATGTACATTAGTGAATAGACAATCAGTGACTTTATTACTGCCATGAGTATTCACTGTTCCTACATGTAATAGCATTCTTAGTACAGTATTCCAGACTGTGCACATTGACAAATACACTCTGATTTTAATCTTTAGAGCTGTACTTCTAGGAACGTTATTAACACTTCAGTTGACCTCCAAATTTCACAGTCATTTAGTGCATTATTATGCATTTGTAAGACTGAAACTGTAAGAATCATCTTCTAGATGGGCAAAATCCAGTATTTGATCTGTACAATGGTATGATCTCAAATAAGACAAGACTTTAGTCTAAACCACCATAGATATAAAAAAAGTGTTGTAGGTTGTTTTGAAACAACAATTAAAAAGCATGTTAAAATGGTACATTGCAAAACTCCACATGCAATAAAGTATAAAATATGCTTTAATTATTATTAAATTTGGGCAATAATTGCAGCCTAGTTAGACAATTCAATTTACAGAAAAGGAAATTGTGATAAACGTTTTTTACTAATGTGAAAAAATGAGCCTTTAATAAAACTTCTATCTTAATTTAAAGAAATGTGATACTCTATGAATTCTTATTCTGTAGCAATCTCAATTCCACTACTGTAATACAAATAGAGCAGTCCATGCTGCTGCGATTTGTGGGAATGTGTATTTGCTGTAAGTAAAAAAAACATTCCCTATGGTTTTTCCATTTTGTTTTTTTAAGGTTGATTCAGAGTTACATGATGCCTGGAATCAGGCCTCTTTGCCCATGTGGTTTTACATTTGCACCCAGCTGTATTGCAGACTATCACTTCATTTTAATCTTCTGATCTTTAATTTACTTAAGATCTGTGTTTCAGGGCCTTTTGAATTTGTACCCCTCCCCCATCATCAATAAAACATCTCTAGGAGATTTTTTTCATCTTGTGTCAAAAGGAACACATTATGTTCACATTATCAAATAATTTAAAAATGAAAGCCAGACTCCTTAAATTAATAAATATCATTGCCTACAGAACTATAGAATGGTTTTCATCTGCCTGACTTGACAGTACTTTGTTTTCAAATACAGATTTTGTGATACTTGCATACATCTTCAGAAGTGATCTCATGGTATTATTAAATAACTGCAGAAAGAAGCCTTGTAAGGATTTAAGGGGACCTTACATTTCTTCCAGACGAACAATGTGATTTGATATGCTGATGCAGCACATTGTGTTATATCTTCTTTCTTTTGTTAATCTCTGCTTATTCAGTTTCAAAAATCATGTTTCTGCTACCATTTGAATCAATAGAATTAAACAAGCCTGTTTTTGTAAGCTACATCATAGGGTAGAAGTGTCACTTTGGTCTCTTAGTGGCACTGCATTGGGAAATACATTCAGATGTGGTATTTGTTCCTGATTGGAAGCAGTTTTTAATGATCTTGTTTTCTCTGCTGTTGCTGTACCTGTTGTGTTGTTCATTATTTGTGTTTTAATCAAAACTGAAAAGTTTTTTTTTTTTTTTTTTTGCAGGAAGGCAGAAAGAAAATCTAGGCATGATGAAATCCGTAAAAAGTATGGTATGTACCAGTGGCTTAATCAAACAAATATGTTTGATTAAGGCTTTCTGAAATTGAAATTCTTAGGGTTAGTCCTGCAGTTTACTCTTTAAAGGTTACTCTTAAACACGAGTCAATACTTTTTTCAATAGAATGACAGCACCCTTATTACATGATTATTTTCCCTTATTACATTGCTCATCACACAGTAACACCTGAAATGATTCTACTATGTTTATTTTGTGATCAGCTTATAAATTGTTGTACTTTATAGTTCATTGGGAAGACTTTACAAAATTAGGTATTTCACTTCTTAAATTGTGATTTTAGTTGCAAATAAGAGTCAGCTCCCATGTTTAGCCCCTGCAGTGGTGCATTTTGTGACAGTCGAAGTGCTCTGCCCTTCATCAATCCTCCTGAGTTGCTTTCTGACCTTTCTACAGCTTGGACTCCATGAGAAGACATCTTTGGCAACAGGCCTAAATCAGAGCTGATGTCATTGCTATATGTCAACCAAATCAAGGCAAATATGTCTGCCCATGCCAAAACTTTATAATGCATAAATGGCATAATGACCGTTTAACATTTTACAAAGAAGCTAACTTCAAATGAAAGTCACATAATACAATTGAGATTTTTTTTTATTTTCTGATTGAAATTGAATCAGTTATCCTGCATTACTGTTTAGAAATTCGATGGTTATATCTGTTATAAGGACCTCCTCGCCTGTTTACCTTTAAATAAATGGCTGAACCTTAAAATCTGTGAATCACCGTTAGTATTATGAGTGAAATAGTAGAAGCAAGAACATCTATATTTCATTATTGCTTTTTAAAACACTGTCAGTGATGGGGAAAAAAACTTTCCAATGCTAAAAACAGAAGATTCTTCTTTTTTCTGAACATTTTGCATACACAGTTGCAGGGTTATAGGTTTCTGATGTCTGTGGATCTAGTGATCAATAAAGCATACAAAAATAACTTTCTGCTCATTCGTCTTTCAAAAAAGATGATGAAATGATTGAGTAAAATGTGTGGTTTATCTCCCTTTTCTCTGCAGGGCTTAGAAATGCCTTACAGTGTAAAGTGGCAGAACAGTTCAGCGGCATGACTTTGTTGACTTGGCTATGCAGATTGAAATGAACCTGTCTTGAATGTCAGCCTCAGGGTGGCTCTATAGAATTTGCTTTTAAATTCCTCTCATTGGCCAGCTCCAGTCTGTTTAAATGGTAATTACACATTTATAATGCTGTGCAGGTGTCAGAATCTGCCACATTGTCCTCGGGGAATCCATGGAGACTGTGGTTTATTCCTGACTGCAGGAATTTTATGGCTATTGCTCCTTGTGTTCCCAGAATCACTTCATTATTTTGCAATTGGAAAATGACTTAGTGTTGTATGTAAACACTGTGATTTAAGAGCTGCTAGTTTGCTTTCCTGATATATTTTATTTATAAAAGATAGTGATTTATTTTTAGTTTTAAAGTGGGTCTTTTAACCAACACTGTATCATCTGTTTTGAAGATAGATCCATCATGTTTAATGAAAGTATTCACAGATGTGCATGTTGTAAGCTGAAAAATACCATGTAATGGACATATCTATAATTGGACACGAGTATTTCAGATAAACAAACCAAAAAATGCTATTTCAAAATCTTTAAATTGTCGACAATTTAAACTCCTAAAGCAGAAAATTGTCCTTTTTGTTTTGTTTCCATTGGAGTTGAAAAACAAAAAAAATAACTTCAAGTTGGATTGGTATAACTTTAGGTAACAAGCTGATAACCGCTGTTCAATGTGAAATATTTTTCATAAGACAGTTAAATGATTATTTTGCTTCAACCTCAAAAACACTCATCAGTATCTCAAGTAAAAAAGGATTCCTTTACCATCACACATGGTAGAAATGGACTGTAGCATAATCCCGCTGGATTTACATGTTTTCTGTGGCAGGACCACCAACAAACGGGTGACCAAGACAGGACTGGGAATGATTGTCTTTGGCTATCAGTTCACGTTGGCCGGGACAAGCTTGTGGATTTGAGCTGAAGCGTAGGATAAGGAAGGGCAGAAAGAAAACCTCATTTTGTTTGTACCACAGGGCATAACATAGCAAATGAAATTCATAAGTGTTGAGAATATTTCAAATTGAATGTCTTCAGTTGCTGAATCTGTAAAATATCAGAGGATACCTTAAAGGATATTTTTACTCCTTTCACAGATGCATGTGCTGTACTGGGTTTCTTGGCATGAAAATTACTTAGAGAACTGTTTTGTGTTTTTATTCATCTAAAGATAAACAATAATCATCTGCTGAATCCAATATATGTATATATTTTAAATGAGAAAATGTTATTCTCAGGAGGTAGCACTTAATATCTAATTATAACAATTTTTCAATGTACTTTTCATTAATAAAGTTATCTGTGTACCTTTTAGACACTACTAGAATTACTGTTTTGTTCAAAGCTGTGATGTGCAAAGCTGTGGGGGAATTGATTCTTAGCATGATACTGGGATTTGATATTTTAATTTGGTTGAAGCATTTATATTGCAAACACTGCAAGACTGTTTACTTTGCCTACATACATAAGATGTTTTTTTTTTCTCCTAGGGCTTGTTCCTGACTCTGACCACCCATACAGCCGGTTTGAAAACGAGTGAAGTATACAGCATTCAAGGTGCATTGCTTTGCAGGAAGGGGGGGCATTGGCAAATGTTTCTGTGGCTGTTTTCTTTGTTACATGACTTATCCTCTGTGTTACTGCATATTGTACTAGTAGTTATATCATTTCCAAGAGATTGCTAGAGTTACGATCTGTTTATTTCTTGTTATGATCTAAGTGTATTTTCATGTGCATTTGAAAACACAATCACTTTTTTTTCTGACTGCACTGCTGAAAACCATTGCTAATCTAAAATTAAGAATCGGTAAAGTTAACGAGATAATACAGTACTCACTATTTACAGTGCGTGTATTTTTAAGCCCCACAGAATGAGTTAAAAGTTTTGCTTATGAACATTTTGAATTTAGGTTCTCGAAAAATTTCATTTTGACATCCTGTTAGCTCCTTGTTTTGTTTTATTTTTTGTTCTGTAAATGAATCGCTTGTTGTGTCAATGTAAGATAATGCTGTATAAACCTGGGCTGAAAAAATTGATTTCTAATAAAGGTTCTTTTTTCACTACATAAAAAGCTTTGGTATTCTTTCAGTGTTTATGGAACTTATACACAGAATATAAATTGCATATATTAAAACAATTATGGCACATGATGCTCAGTAGTTTATCAGTATTTTATCATGCTTCAAATTTTAGAATAATGCAGTTTGCACCTGACAGCTTTTCTCATGAGTTTTGTGAAACCATTGCTTTCTAAAATGTTTCCCCCCATCTTGTTTTTACCTAGAGTAATAATAAAAGAACATTTGTTTCTTACAAAATCATAAATCAAAGGCCCCCTTGCTGAACTGACATGCGCCAGACTGCCTTTCAGCATGTAAGCCTTGAGCAACAATACATCTACAGTTGCTGATCTCTGATGTATTCATGAATTGAGCACTGTTGGGACAACCTTGACAGAGCACTGGGTGCTTGGCTCCATTCCTCTTCCGTGTAGGAGCTTTTGATGGCAAGGTCAGAAATGTCTGCCTCATTGATGTCTAGAGTGAGTGTCAAAACGAAGATTTGATTAAGGAAAGGGCATTGCAGATTTTCTTATTAATATTGTGCCGCGGAATTGATTAGAAAATATATTTAGTAGATCTAAAACTTCAAAATCTATTGACCAGTCCTATAAATTAAATGCAATGGAAATTATTTCTAAGCGTGTTACAATTTGGCTTTCAGGTTTTGCTTTAAGAACGTTATTGTTACGAAAGCGATAGAGCGATTTAGGTAGCTGGTTAGGCATTTCAATGTAAATGTAACAAAACATCACGGACATTTTACAAGAATATTAGTCATGCAGAATATATTCAATCAGAATTCAAAGTCTGCCTGTGTTGTGTGTTAAATGTGTTAATGCAGACAAAATGTCAGGTCTGGCAAGGCTGTGTGAAATACTGTAGCTTTGCAATGAAGACAATAAGAAACATCAAAGCAAATTAGCTGCCAGCAGCTAAAGAGTAAAAAAAAAACCTGCAGTACTAAGCTCCTGATGAAATTGTTTGGAATTTCTTATTGTATAGCTGCACAGTTATATGGAATGATGCTTCTGTTATATAAAAGTACACCATAGTGATTGTGAAGAAAGAAGCTTTTTGATTTTTCATTTCAGTTTGGTAAAATCCCAATTTCAGTGGCATAATGAAGAAATCTTACCTTGAGGCAATCTAATAGCAGGTGAATTACCATTTATCACTTCATTTCTCAACCTCTGCTCAGCTCCCTTGACCCTGAATGACTTGTGGGTCTCTCTGTGCTTCTTTAATGATTTTATATCAGTCAAAATCCTGCTCTGTTTCCATTTCCATACACAGGCCACTGTAAAAGCGTCTAATAAAGAAAGTGAACTGGGTAGATACCTTTTCCCAAAATGCACTTCGACTGAGGTTTTCAGGTACGTGTAATGCCGAGATGTATTTGAAAATGTTAGAATTTAAAATAGTAAAATTCTTCCTTAAAATTTATTCCCAGAGTCAAGATCCACTTGACCTTCAGTTCACCACACTGAGGCTGAAGGCAGCTGGAAATTCTGTTTCAGTCTGGGATTCACCTCACTTACGCAAACCTGTTTGCTTAATTATCAACCGTATAGATGTAGCTATAACGTCTGTTTTAATTCATCATTAATACGTTAGTAGGCTGGTATAGCTATTTTTTTTTATGGTTTATACTTGAAAAGACTGGTGAAGAGTCCTACATAATTGATTTTACTTAAACCTTACAGTGAATACAAGTATATGAAGATGTATGCTCCCAGACATGTATATTTTTAAAATTCTCCAGATTTTCCCATCCTCATCCCACAAAGTCTGGAAATTGTGGAGAATCTTGCCATGGGTGATGCTAATATCATTGATACCGTAGACCTGACAATTCCCGGTCATGTCATGGTGACAGTTTCAAATGTATACATTGATCTTCAGATTAAAACAACATTTAAGCACACTGTAATTAAAAGTGGTGTCAGTGAGGTGGGGAGAAACTAAAGCATCATAAAATTTGTGTGAAATAGCTGACAGAGCAAAAAGTCCAATAATACTGTATATATAAGATCACTTGATTGGCCATATACAATTTCTTGTATTAGGAATTTGTCTTTTTTCACATACCCCAACTTGTTCTCCATGAGACACACAGACAGGGAGAGAAGCTTGGGGTCAGAGCGCAGGGACGGCCATTTATACGGCACCCCTGGAGCAGTTGGGGTTGAGGGCCTTGCTCAGGGGCCCAACGGAGTAGGATTTGTAGGACCTTCCAGCCACAGGCGCAGATCCTTGGCCACAGAGCCAGATGCCATTATGTCACTGCTGTTCAAAATTAACTATGTGGGCAGCACTTTCATTTTAAGTCTGTGCAGGAGGAAAGAAATACAAATATATTGCATCATACTGGCAATAAGTAATAAACAAAGTCTTAAAACAAAAGGACATTTCCTTATTCTTTTTTTAATTTTCTGATTGTTTTCTTCTTCCTCCCCACTCACTTTGTACTGTATTTGTGTAAATTAGACTATCCATTCAAGCATAAATAACATAAGGTTTAAACATTCGGAATGATAAAAAACAGGTTGGAATTAAAACCTTAATTTAAAAAAGAAGATTAAAAAAGTGCACATTGGTGTTGCATAAACTTCAGTGCTTTTTGGAAGTTGTTTCATTGTGTTTTGTTTCCTAATTTGACACAGACAAAAAGCTGTTAGCGAGGCTGGCTTAGTTCCAGGTGCTTACACTAATACATTCAAATAAGATAGCAGAAAGTTATAAACTTACTCTATCTCCAAAGTCATACTCAACAAAAATAAATCAAGCATCTCAGAGCTCAGTACCAGATCCGTGTAGCATAGAACACAAAATAAAATTGATTCCCATATCTTAATACCGGAGACGTCTAATGAGTTCACTTATATGTGTTCTCCACCCACATACACACAGTGTGCTGTATGTTTTTAAAGGAAAGGACTTTGAATTAGCAGAGCAGGAAACTGTTTTAGAACTGCTCCAGATTATAATGGGAGTGCTTCCAATAAGAACCTTATTCAATTCAGCATGCCCCTACATCACTTGAGCTCTTTTGTGCTACAGTGTAATCAACCCTGAAATCTGCAGGAAGGAAATGTCTGAAACAAAAACAATTTATTTCAATTATGAGCGAAAGTTTTAGAGAGAAGGTGGGGAGTGGGGGATTATTGCATTTCTAGAAAATCGTCTGGAAGATCAAACAAAGTGTTATGTGTAATAATATGGTAATGTTATTTGATTTCTTTTGGTTCTATAGACATATGCCATTTGTTAGCAATGCTTGTATTTTACAGTAGTGGTATACAGGTAATTTGATTAGCTACTGTATACTTACAAAAGGAATAAAAGTTTGTTCAGTGAGGCTGCTGCTAGTTCACTTCACATTGTTCAGGTAACATTCATTCAGCTGACGTTATCTGCAGTTTCACCAAAAGTCTTATTCAAGCTTGAGCTCTTAACGAGCTCGCAGACAATGCATTTCATTGCCGACAACACAAGACAATCGTATTCTGTACTGCTTATGCATTGATAAATAAACCTTGATTGGTTGATTGATTGTGGGAAGAACATCTTTACACAAAGGCTTGTGGGAGTGTGGAACAAGTAACGCAGCCATACTGTATGAGTTGTCAAAGTTGATGCTCTGGCTTCTTTCTCAAAATCGCTGGATGGGATTTTCAGATCAATTACCAGTTAGCAATTAAATGAGCTTGCTGTTCCAATTATGACCCTCATAGCTGTTGTTCCCAGACTCATATAGGATAATAGGTTGCCCTAATATTATTATTATTATTATTATTATTATTATTATTATTATTATTATTATTATTATTATTATTCATAGGTTGCCCTAGTCCTCCTAAGGAGTACAACAGCCCTAAGTGAAGACAATCGTATTGCACCCAACTTGGCAGTAGCTGTTAAGGTCTTAGCTAACCCATTTCTGTTCTATAAACAAGACATCAATGTACAGTGCCTGCGCTGCCCTGCAGCATGCATTTATCCACATAGTTTGGTTAAAAGTTTCAATTTGTGCTCAGTGTCAAAATTGGTGGATGGCAAAAACAGCCCATTGCTTAGTCTTTTAACATACTGTATGCCAAAAAAGTCTTAGAAATTCTCATTGAAATTTGTGAGCCATCTTTGCCCTGGCAATGTAATTCTGTTGAACACATGGTCTGTAATCAGTTTGGTTGTGCTGCATCTGCATGAGGAGGTAGACTTTCAGGCTGGTATTTGTAAACAGCTGGATTACCACTAGCAATGCAGGCAAGCCCCAATATCATTTTAAATACCAAACATAAAGAACCACCTAATCTCTCAAACCCATACATAGTGTCCTCCTGATTTATTCATGTCCACCTATTCATTCAGTGGAATAGGAAGAAAAAATACATCATACGGTGTGTATATATAATGTATCATATAGTAAAGATTTATGGCTAGGATAATGTCTCTTTCTGGAAAAAGTAAAAAAAATTCTTAATGTAGTCTTAATATCATTGTACAGAGCAAAGTCATATTTGTCCTAGATAAATGTCCAGAAAACACAAGGATCATATATATTTTCACCTAAGTATTTTGTAAATCCTCCTCTGGCAGGGATTACACCTCTAGTAGGTGTGTGAGCCTCTGGCATTTCTGACGGGGGATTTTTTACCATTATTTAAGGAAGAATTGCTCTTATTCCTTCAGACACTTTGGCTCCCGTTGCTAAACTGCTTTCTTGAGTTCAGACCATCATGTTCTATTAAATTGATGTGTGAGATTGCAATGGCCAGCTGAGAACATTTATTTTGCATTCAGTTAAAGATTTCTTTGTTGATTTAGATGTATGCCTTGGATCATTGTCATGCTAGAATGCCTATTTGTTGACAGAAGGAAACAGGTGTTATCAAATATCTTGGGACATGTTGGAGTTCATGATTCCAGGGCCTGTAAATACAAAACAATCACAAAACATAACAGACCCCACATTTCACAATGGGCATGGATATTTTCTCAGAATGATCTTAACTTTTTTTCACAATGCTGACAAGCATGTCAAAACATCTGACTTTTCATGATAATCTGTCTATAAGACTTCATAAAATTTCATCTGGGGTATGAATATATCTGGAAGGCATTGTATGTGCCAGTTGAAGTACACTGCTGTTTATCAATTGGTTTTCTTATTTAAAACCACACAGGCTGAACACAGCTATGAAAACAATACTCGGAGACATGCAGTACTACCAAGACATGGAATTACGAGGTAGAGTTTGATTACTGTACAGCACATCTAAAGCTAATACATTATCCAAAATGTGAATATTGTATCCCAAGGCCCCAAAGTTTTATATTGCAAATATGTGGAGATGCTCTGCAGTGTGATGAGAATGTGATGTGAAACTCAGCAGCACAGTGATTTGCACAACCTCCCGTGAGGACTCTATTTAAGGCAGTGAGTGGAATAAATTAAGCCTCCTTTACCAGCAAGGGCTCTCCTATGACTGTGAACTCACCTACAGTCATGACAACAAAAACGTTCTACTGAAAGACTTTTGTTTACATATTATAATGTCAAGCTCCAAACCAAAGATTTATGATGTTGCCATTTCTATATAATACATTAGCAGAAGAATGACAGCAAGTCCAAAAAAAAAAGCAATCACTAGTGAGTCAAGATAGAGGTTAAAAGAGTGATCCATGACATGAAGAAACATGGTGTACATAATACGTGTGACTTTTTGCCAAAACCATTTACTGTGTGGTCTGAGCACTCAGGCACAAGCCCCCTCGAGACCTAAGAACAGAAAAAATTGTCATCAAGGAGAAAGAAGTTGTTAATGCACATTACAAGAAGTGTTTTGAGTGCCTCCTCAGTCAAGACTTTGTCGAGATGAGCCTTAATGCAGGAAGGAAGTTGATTAAGTGGATGAAGAACAAAAAGACTTTTGGAGCTGATGCAGACCTTGCCAAAGCCTTCAAGCAGTGGGAGGTGCTCACAGCAGAGTCCCAAGCCTTTGTGCTGTGGATCGAGGATGATGAGAAAAGCCCCAGTGACCCTGTAGGATGCCTTGATGATGATAGTTTGGAGGACAGGCTACACACCTGACAATGGAAATCAGCTTGCTGTCTCATTGCGAGAACCCTCCAGATTTGTCTCCTTTCGCTTACTGAAGAGCTTCTCCCAGAATCCCATTGTAGGTGCAGTCGACTAAGAGGCACAACTGACATGATCTTCAGTGCTTACATGCTACAGGACAATGTTGAGGACAAAACAAACTCTATTCATGGCATCCTTTGACTCTTTCAACTCAGAAGCACTTTGGAAGATCATATTAAAGAGATTGAAGCCATTAATGCAGAAATTAATCATTGTTCTCCACCTGTTTCAAGATGATAATAGTTTGGAAGATACGGTAGGAGACATGCCTGACAATGATGCATGCCTGAGCATGAGCAATTATTCTGATTTGTGAATTACTGTACAAGCGCCACTGATGTTATGACAGGAGTCAACCCTAACATTTCTTTTAATATTCCTTAATAAAAGTTAAATTACTGTAAGGTAGGGAATTTAACCTCCTGCGACTGTTTCAGAACAGAGAATAAGAAGCCTACAGCCCTGGCAATTTAGATTTGCTAGGAGACTCTGTTGAACACGTAGCATTTCCTGTGACTTGAACTTGGGGAACATCAGACCGGCTGATATCGATTAAGAGGATCAACATCGCCACAAATATGCAAATTCAGCCTTTGGCTGCATGTACACGCAACTGCTCCCAGACTGTGTCCTCAGCTAAACCAAGCTCAACCCCTGCTGTATCAAGCAGTTGTGATTCCCATCTGCCTTAATGAAACTAAGACATGGACAACAGACAGGAGACACCTCAAGGTGCCAGTGTATTACCAGCACTGCTTGTGAAAGACCTTTCATATGTAAAGAGTTGGTACTGTATGTTATCCTTTTTTTACCTCCCTGCTATGGAAAGTTGTACCAAATTTCACTTTGCTCACATATCATCTAGTAAAAGGAAGGTAAAGAAAATGATGAACCGCACATTATGCATCACAGGTTCTGGTGTAATTCAGAATGACAGGCGATTGGAAAGGTGCTCTTCTTTATGAGGGGCTGTGAAGATGACCTTTATTTCATCTCCCGGTTCTTTTTTTCCAGCATGAAGGGCCCTTGTAAAGACTTCAAACAAGGGGAGAGATGTGATTTTTAAATGAAAGTCGTTCTTTGCAAGCAAAGAATGAGGACTCATTAGAGTACAGAGCTACGGTTTTAGCACTATCATCATTTCAGAGCAAATTAAAGAATAAGAAATTACATTTTACAGCCAACCTGTCACCTAAATGTTTAGAATCAATAATAAGCAATGTTAAACGTAATACATTAAGTTTATAATCCATTTTAAAACCACTAACTTTTCAAATCCCAACCCCCATTGTCTAAATTTAAAATATGTCCTTAAAATAAGATCTTGCAAGACATTGTAAAGGGTTAATAATAAAGTGATGTTATCTACTGTATAGGCACACAAGACTTTTAACACGGTTCGTGCAAGACCGTCAGATTAAGATTCATATTTAGTATAAAAGTAAAATTAGACTATGAAACCCTTCATTTCTTCTCGTGTATTTCATATTTAAAGATGCTGCAATTCCATAAATACCGAAACTAAATTTCTGTATTGTCACAATTCCAACTTTAATGATTATTTATACAGACTACAATGCATGAAATAAAATTACTTAATATAAACCCACTTGAAAAGTACCCTGGGCGTGCTGGAATGCGGGATGGAACTAGAGGCTGATAAAAGAGCTGAAACTTTTATTTGCAAATGTACAACTGGCCTTCTTTGATAGAAAACCCGGATTTGTAAGTGACCAAAGCTCGTTCGCTCAACATTAATATACAGCATTACTAATAGTTTTATAAAGATTAAAGCCTTTCACTGTTATTTCAAAGTATAATCAAAACACAAACAAAAAGAGAAACATAAAGAGACGATGCAAAGTGTCCTGCAATTATTATTAAGGGACGCATTTTTTTTCTCGTCTAAAAACCCTGTAAGAAACTTTGTGGGTTTAAAGCACGCAGCTCGAATCGGAGCGATGACTGACCTTACAGTCGTTACTTTCTGATTGAAGGGACCGATAGTGTATCACAACCCAGATTGACTGCAGTTGACCAATCATGGGCTGGCAGAGGTGGGATTTTTCCCCTCTTTTACTCCCCCTCCCGAAAAGAGAATCCCGAAAATGACATCCAGACTGAGAGAAAAACAGTGAAAGCAAAGAGAGTGAGAAATTGACACAGACCTGCGGAAGACGTGTTTTTTTTTTTAAAAAAGCACATCCTTTCTTGGGCACGTTGTAAAGTTTCAGTTCTTTTAAATCGCCAGCAGTGATGCTCTGCCTCAAGAAATGAAGTTCGCAAGTGCAAAAACCTGAAAGAAAAAAAAAAACTAGCGCAAGAAAATGCCTCTTTGAAAACGGGAGCTTCTCGCAGAGCACATTTCCTGGGTTTGACAGCATAGCAAAAGCGGAGACGCCGCTTGCTCGATTCCTCTTTGCCCCCGACGACTTTTCTTCCCAGGATCTCTGGTGTTGGACCTTTTCTTTTACCGACTCCGGTCCAACCGGGAATCGAAATGTGTGACTTCATGCCAGCCTCGCAGCCCGCTGAAAAAATCGGCAAAATGAAAAAGTTACGAAGAACTTTGTCGGAGAGTTTCAACCGAATAAGTAAGTAGAGTCGCCTGCCTGGTTTTTTTTTTGTTCAGCAAAGTATTGTTAGGGTCCTGGCTCGTATCTTTTAGCGATTGTCTTGAGTACAATGAGGGCTCTTTGTAGGACATTCCTTGAATTAAAACTGAGAAAGAGGTTGATAAAACACTTATCATTTGCGTTACTGAAATTCTCCGCACTACCGCACAATGCAGGTCCGATGCAACCGGGTCTGTGGACCGTAAATAGTTTAGATACCTTCATTCCGTAAAGGGGTATCAGTTTGTAGCTGACGTCTGGGCAGATACAGTACCTCTCAGGCTTTTATACACCAGCTTATTTATTTTTTTTTAAATGGGAGACTGTGGATGTCTTCTTTAGGTACTGTGCTTTGTCACCTGTGTGCATTAACGGAATGACCATCATTTGCCCGTGGTAGCGCGCTGAAAAATTGTAAAAGTTTCAAACCGACAACAAAACGCTCAGCTGGGAATCAACAGGACCCCTTTCTCGCTTTTAACAAAAATGTTAAACACCTTTAAGGATCCCAACAAGCGTGAAGAGTAGTTCAGAGATACCTTTGACCAGCTTTTATGCTAGGTACAGCTGCAGAGGACACCGGGCGTCACGATTAGCAAAACCTGGTAACCTGAGCTCATTGATAACGAGGTGGCCATTGGCCGCAGTAGACCTGGCTATGCTCTTAAAGCACCCGAGCTGCAGCTTCTTATCCCAGATAAGATTCCCCAATGAACTATAATTTCACAGACGAACACAGAAGAAATGCTCGAAAGCAGAACCGCGGGGTTTCTAAGGATTAGCAGAATGTTTTTGGGGGGGCGGGAGAAACAAATTCTGTCCTGGGGGAGTACAATACATGAACCTAGCTTGTAAAAGTCCAGTTGAAATCACCATTAGCGGCGCGTTTTGCATGAACACCGGTGTGCGCTTGGTGTCGCAGAAATTTGTTTTTGCACACACGCCGTGGCACGAAGCAATTGGGTTCTTGCAACACTGGGAATTAATGCCTCTGCGCACCGATTTAGTGTCAGTTTCACGTGGAAGATAAAACAAAGAGCATTACGTCATTGTTCTGAAAATCTTAAACCGCACAGTGTTGTTTAATGGGGACGCCTTGTAGGGATACTGTACACGAGTTTGTCCCTAGTGAAGTGAAGTCTAGTTGTTGTCTAATTGCAGTTAACTGTTGTTGGATTTGTACTTGCTGATTGAAGCGCTTAATTTAGAAATTCAAACTCAGTAAACCCCAGTCTTGTTCTCCCGTTGTCTGTAGCCACGAATGGTGCACGAACCTAAAGTCACTCTTTTCTTTCATTATCAGCTGCCGTTTACAGTCGTCATGAGACGACATTCACATCGAGATTTGTGACCGTTTTGAGTTTTGGAAAATCAAAACATGTTACTTTAGCTAGAGAACGACAGGGGACAATATTTGGCACGTTGCTTTTACTCTGCATTTCATGTCCAATGTCTGTGTCATTACGCTTTAATGTACACGTGATATCTCCATCATTAAACATTAAAATAGGCAACAGTTTAATAAAACGTGATTTTTGTATCTTTTTATTGGCACGGAGAGCGCCTAGCAATGATCATTACTGAAAAATACATCGAACTCGGGGAGAAATATGAGGTGTAGCCCTGATACAAGACCTCTAAGAATATTCACTGCAATGCAAATTGAATGTACACTAGACATGGGTCATGCTTACAATTGGTATGAAATATTAAAAGAAATTTCCATTTGCATTGTATTCCCAGGATATGAAGTATGTTGTAGAGAGGTTTACCTAGGTCCAAGGCTGCAGTGAATTATTAATGGCAGAATTAACAATGTGGTAAAACACACAGTAGTAGTATACAGCAATTACAATGCTGCATTTTAAGATCATGGGAAGAACTAAAAACAATAACAGCAAAAATGATCGTCTTTCTGAGTTTTTTAGAAATAGTAATTGTTTTATAAGCCCTGTACACACTGAAACGTTCTTACGATATTGTTTTGAGAGAATGTGAGGCAGTTCTTTCTTCCTGGATTGGTCTGATTGTGCATAAAGTTTTTAAAATAAAAAGGGATGCAAACTCTAGCAGGACTGAAAAGAATGCAAGTATCTTTTTTTTTTTTTACAAAATTACTACCTGTATAATTTATTATGCAACTGTTTAGTTTCCGATGTTTTTATTATGAGTTTTATAACATGATGATCTCTCTCTCTTAGGAACCATCAGCAAAGACAAGACAACAGTATGAATACTGTTTATGGCTCTCGGGGCAGTGTATTTGAACTTTTGCATTCGAAAATAAAAATATGAGAATTCTGGATTTTGTATACAGAATGTAATTCTTTTTCTTGTTCCTCTGATTTATCCTTGTGTTAACAGATCTAACTGGTGACATGTTTTTGGATGTCTTTTGTGGTAGCTCCATCACTTTGGAATGTTGAGGCTGACAGCTTATTCATTATGAAATGTTTTTTTTAATTGATTTTAAGGGAGAGCTGGCATCTGTATGTTTTGGTTGTAAGTCAAGGAGTAAGACTTTGGATGAATAAATATTTTTGCATTTGTTACAATAAGAAGTTTCTCAGAAAATGAACATTGCTAATAAAGAAAACCTAATTTACACTAAATGGAGCATCTCTCTGAGATCTATAAACATGTGGCATTACAACTTTATCATAGAATACGCGCATAAACAAATTAAAAGCCAATAGTATCTCTTTGCACATTATTATACAAAAGATGATTGTTATACCAAAACATTTAACAAAATTGTGGAGGAGACTATATTTCATACTGCACAACAATGCAATGTTTATAGTATTTTGAGTTGGTTTATGAAAACAATGAGCGATGTGGTTAAAACCCCTGTTAATCATTAACAAAATAATTCTTCTTGTTATGCTCTTAGCTTATTTGCCGTGTGTTGGGAAGGTCCTTACTGTAGATTATTTGGCCATTTTGATTTATTTAACATATAAAGATAAAGCAGTCTTCACACTTTTTTGAAACGCTGTTAACAATATTGAAGTTTTTCCAATATCAATGATTCCGGGTGTATTACCTTCATCAAGAGAGCGTTGTCATAATAAATTGTTATTCTTTTGGAGATGAGCAATTAGCTTTTCCTTTAAGCTGAAGGTGTCTGTGATATGCTTTATAAAGAGAGTACAATTTCATGGTTCAGTTAACAGGAGTATTGATTGTCCTGTAGTATAAAATAATGGCAACAAATAAACGCTGGCTTGAATGAAACCCTCACAAACACTAATGGGTTCCTGCACATTATGGACCAGCACCAGTCATATTATTTAAAAAGGCCATTAGAGCTGGCACACTAACACTACTGTGTTTATTTATATGTATATAATTTTGGATTTATTTAAATTTTAGAGTTTTGGACTTGTATAGATTTTAGAGCTTCACAGTAGCCAAAACATATTTCTGTTATTTTTTCCAAGATTTCCTTACATTTTTAATATTCTGTATGGCAGGATGATTGTTTTGTAGTCCATACACCTACTGTATAATGACCGAATACCATAATGAAGACTATCGACACATCTTGACAATGCTTCAAAAAATTCACCCATATATTTTTATAATCCCTTTGTGACATCTGAGAATTTTTAAACCGGTTTCAGCTCAATGCATTTTTGTAATCGTGAATGTGTCACATTATTGTTACTGCACAGAGAACTTGCAATTCCAAACTCAGCTGAACAGATTAATTTACAAAATAATAATAACAGCTATACCTATAAGAGTCTTACCAATGTTGCAATTTCAGCCTTGCGAAACATCATGAAACCTTACAAGATTTAAACATTAGCAGTGTTAAATCTGAATCTTAGCTTCATTTGGCAAATGTAGCTACTAAAATTTATTGTACTTCCATGGAAAGATAGCATTACAATTAACATTCAAGGATCAAATTGTCTTACTTTAATTTTCAAAGCTGTGCTATAATTCATTTTTAATTTTGAGGAATATTTGTTACCAGATATATTCACTGCAGTTGCCTTTTGTGAATAATATTGATGGCTTTTTTCAGGGGTCAAATAATCAAAACACGGCAATGTGTTACAGGCCTTGGTAAGATCTAAAATGTTTATTGTAAAGGAATGTAGTTATCTACATCTGCACAATACACATTCAGTAAATGGAATAGTTTGGTAAGATGCTGTTTTTGCAGTACTTTAACTTATGCACTTATGCTGATTTCCATTTTTCTTTTCAAGCATTCAAGAAAGATGACAGCAACTTTGATGAGGTAAGTGTATTATCATTATTTATGAAAAAAACCCCCGCAACAACACAAGTTATATTTAAAGTACCATTAAATATTCCAACTTTATCTTCTAGCTTAGGATGTTTTATCAAACTAAAATCTTCAGCTTCTTATTGGGATAAGTATTATTTCAATATTGATAGGCCTAAAATCATAGTTCTTAAACATCAGAGTTGAATTCAATGCTGTTGGAGAATAGATCACTCTCCTGTGGGTCATTTTCCTGCAAAACCATTTCTATATCTGTGTGCTAGTTTTCATGCAAAAAGTTTCCTTTGTTATATGCAGACATCAAATCAGATTAAATTAGTATTGGAAACGAAGAGAATGTATGGAATTGTTGAATATGAAGCACAAAAAACTCATTAAACACTATGTAGTACAAAGTGTATTTCAATCAAAAGGGCAAAAAGTCTTGCTTTTGAAATTTGTGTTGTTTTAGAAGGTAAGAGTAAGGTCTTTTTTCTGTTGAGTTACCTGTAATCGAGATCCTACCTCAGAATGCTGTTTGGCTGTGCCTAGGAGTTTCCATCATTTTGCAGCAATTTAGACAGCATATTATTCATCACTGCTACCTGCTGACTACTTCACACATTGATGTAGGTGCATGCCAGTTTGATAGTGAAATTGTTTATATATTTCTTTACCTTGAACAAATGGCTTCGACTAATTTAATTAAAGCAGTGGCAGATTTGTTTTTGTGTTAGAATGTGTGGTTATATTATTGGAATTGTTTCAAAACTGTTCTGTAGACCTAAGGAATGTCATCTCATCTTATTTTGTATCTTGAAGGCTTTTTTCACATTTTCAGTCATACAGCTTCTCATTGCATTTTCTTATGATCAAAAACTAAAACACAAAAACCGAAATGCAATGTCAAGGTATTGTTTTGTTTTTCTTAAGGGGAAATTCTTGATACTGATAGGCCATATAACTGGTGTTGAAAGAAGTTTTTTAAAATGCCATGAATAACCATTTTCTCACATAATATTGTTAAGTGTGAGGTACTGTATGTATGTCCACACTGGTAGTTTTCATTGCCCAAATCCATTAGAGACTATGTGACTGGTGAAATTTCTAAAACTTGCTTAAAGACCAATCTTTTGTATTCAGCTTTTGTTGTAGAAATTAGTTTAACTCTCTGTTATTGATTGATTTTACTGTGCTTTTGTTTATCTTTCTTTTTACTGTTATATATATTGCCAATTCACAGTGAGTAAATGATTACAGTGCTTTTTTCCATAATGATATTATTTTTATTTGTCTCCCCTAGCCAGTGTAATTTGAATTGCTAGATAGAGGTGGTAAGATGTTAACAGGGCTTGTTCACAGCTTGGGGATATCTGATCAGATAGGCTGCCTCCAGTTGAGTGGAGACTACAGATGTTTGACAACTTTCAAGACTGGAACCCTCTGGAGCAGACCAGCCAAGATTATGTGACCAACACTGTGTTTTAAAAGGATTAAAAAGACAAAAGCAAAGGTATCGCAGGGAAAAAAGCACAGACAAATTGGAGTGAGAAAGTTATGGAGTGGGAGACATCCTCCCTAGGATTTCTCATTGATAAACTAAAAACTCCCAGACTCTAGGTAGTGGTGAGACTCACATTCATGGCAAGGAGTTGTAGTTTTCATATTTATAGAGATATTTATTTGCCCTTTTAAGATTCATCAGGTAAAGCCTGGAATCTCGGGACTCCTGCAGGAGTTTATTCTGTGAAAACAGTCTTGCTTTCCCAGAACTGTTTTAGTATAAAGTTAGTTTAAAGAGTATACATTTTGGATGCAGTGTTTTGGGCTCTGGAATTCATTCAAACTGCAGATAAATAGTAAAGTTTGTGTTAGTAGTTTACTATCCTTATCTTTAAGCCATTTAATTTTAATTTCTCAACCACCAAACTGTTCACACATAAAACATACAGACGTGTTGCATTTCTTGGCCCGAGTGGGTATTTTATTATTTAACTCTAAGACTCACAACTCACCTAGGTTATTTCTTAACCTTTGCTACTCCATTTAATTAAAACGTTTTGCATATTCTGTACTTTTCGTATTCATTTTCCATTTTAGTTTAATTTACTCGCACAAGGAAGTAGTATTTGTATGTTTAAAAAAGGTGCAGACGTTGTAGGAGAGTTGAGATTTTTAGCTTAGTAGCAGTTTTTTTAAGGTGGCTGCTACAGATATAAAGACATTTGCTGTATTTAGCATATCTCTGCCAAATAACCTACAATTCTGCTTAATTAGTTATTGACATTGTGGCATAGTGCTATTGATTTTGTTATTAAAGATACTTAACAGTCTATGTATCTTTGTCAGTGTTTGCAAACCTATTTCTAAGCTAACCTGAGAGGCTTGCTTCTGTCACAAAGATGCAAATAATGCCATCTTGTAGACAGAAATATGAAATATATTTTATAAAAGTGAACAAAACATAGAGAAAAACAGGTCTTAAAGTATGTTACAAAGTAATACTTTATTAGTGCATTAGCCATTTATTTATACATTTTGTATAATTGCATTCTTACTTATATTTCTTTAAAATTGTTCTTTTAATTTTAAAAATACTTATATAGCATATGTAGCACATCATATTTTTGTTCTCAGTGGACTCACAATGTTTTTGTGACTTAGTCTCAGTTAATTACTAATCAAATAGGATCACATGGCATAAGTATTTTCTTATTCAGCACAAATCACTCCAACGATTTGTACATCTTCTTCATATTTTCTGGTTTGTTTTTCTTTTTCCTAAATAACTTCCTACGAAGGGTACCTGAAAAAAAAATCTTCCTGTTTACATTGGTATATTAGATATATACACATATGCAGTAGAATTCTTGGGAAGTTATATATTTATATTTTGCTGGCAATGTACACACTTTATTCTGAGCAAAGGACCAAGCTGGAGACCAGATTCAGACAAACTGCCAGTGTAGCATGACATTGTCAAGTGTTCAGAAGACAGCAGAATAGGATTCAAGGCAAGAGAGAGAGAGCCAAATCTTTGTCTTCCAGAATGTATTTTCTATGGTGTCTCCTCTCAAATGGTGGTTATCTGTGAATCCGGGATATATATGAAATATAGGCTTTAGGCCACTGGACCATCAGAACGTGCTGGTATGTGAAGAAATAGCCACTCATGTGGTTGATTCATCTGGACTCTGCAGGAGGCAGTTCTGCTACTTTCTGTTGGTGTCCACCTATCCAAAAGTAATAGTGTATTTCATGGGAGATTAAGTTTCAGGTGGCTTGCAATGAAGAAATGAAAGTGCTAATCCCAACAATGTTCTGACCAGTCACTGGACATAAACATCCTTGTGCTTCCATGAACTCGACAGATTCCTGTAAAATTGATGAACTGGACCCACTTCTCTGGACTCCCGGAAAGGCCAGTGCTGCCTGTCCTTGTCCACAGAGCTCGAAATCGTTCACTCTGCAACTTTCCCTAAAATACGTAATTATGTAAAGAGTGATGATACAGTAAGCTGTAGAATCGGTTTCTTTCGTGTGAAGTTATTTCCATATTGGAAAGTTAATTAGATAAACAAGAGACCCTGTGGTCACTGAAATCAATTTGTAAGTGAATAAAAAAGCTATTGTATTTTATAAGACTATAGTCTTTGAAGCCATACTTCACATTACTATTGCAGGTTTTTGTTCCTTTTTTCAACACCTGTATCTGCAAGACGTGGCGGCAATGAACTGAACAAGCTGGTTGTTGAAATGAGACTATCACTTTGCACTGCTGTGGTGTCAGAATCGCAATGAATTTGCTAAAGTGTTTCTTCTGCTTCTGACATTGCTACTGAGCTGTGGGTGGTTCCCAAATGCAGCATGAAGCCTTGGTCCAAATATTGCACTTTAATAACCACCTAGACCTTGTAATGAAAATGGCAATCCGACCAGTAAGATATTTTATTTTGCAGTTTTTAGTTGTTTTAAAATATCCTGTATATCCATGGAAATCTTCACAAAAAATGCACTTGTTTAACTGAATCCCCTTCAGAGTTAACCAAGAGAAAGACAGATTGGTTGTGAACTGCTAATGGAACATTGTGCACCACTTGTTTTCATGCCTCTAAAGGGAGAGAATAATTCCAATTTTTAAACTGTTTTATTAAAAACATTGATGGTCTATCAGATTAATGGGATGCATGCTGCGAATTATGAGTGTAGCAATTCTTCCATGTTTTGAAGGCATATTGGATTGCAGTAATTTCACAAATGGACATGCGTACCACACAGGGTGTAGCCCTGTCCTGCACTCTGTGCATCCAGAATAGAATCTGTTTTTTTTGTGACCCTTACCATAAAAAAGCAGATTTCTAATAGTAACGCATGTATGTATTTACATTGTAATTATAATACATATAGGGTTCTTTCTCTGTGCCTAATAGCTTTTGCCTAGGATAGCCTTACCTCATTGTTTGTAACATTCAGCTTCATGTCCGTCTTGCATGATGGGGTTATTAGGATGTCCATGATTCCTGAACTTTTTACATAAACTGACTACGCATGAAGACTGAGAAGGGTATTTTAATGTCTGCATACCAAAAGTTGGATGCAGCAGTTTCTTGACATTAAAAATGTAGTTGAAGAGACTGATATGATTAATTTCCTTTTAAGTGTGCCATAAAGTAACTCAGGGGAAAAACAGTTTTATACATACATGTGTATATATATGTATGTGTGTGTGGTATGTTAAATTCTGCACACTTAGGTATGCTGTTTCAGTAGGATGGAGTTTGACTACATCGAGGTCCAGTTGCTGCCTTGTTGGCCTGCTGCAACACAGTAATGTGACCTGTGACCACAAAATGTAACCTATGTGCTTTCTTTTCTTTTTAGTATTCTCCGATATTGTCACCTGTCAGACTTCATTTGTCTATTTTTGCTCACATTGTTATGAACAAGCTAAGTCAAGTGACTTTTCTAACCAGTCCTGTACAGCGCGTGCAGTTCTGACATTCGTATTTGTGCACTCCTGGAAAAACGCCACCTTTAATAAGCAGCACTGTCTGAGTTGAACCGGTTGAAATGCTGCGTACACTGATAAAAGCTGCTCTTTTCTCACCATACCCGCTTACTGTCTCTCGCATGATAACGCTTGTCCAAGATCAGTATCTGGTGCATTACATTTACATCATTCTTGGACTGTGCTCTTAGATCACTCTTCTGTGGCTGGCTCGGACAGAAGAGTGAATAATTGGCAGGCAATAATAGAAGAGGGGCGCAGTATTTTAATTATATAACACTACAAGCACTTAAGAGGAAGGTTAATGCTGCTAGTGGCCAGAAATAATGAGTAACAAAGCCATACCTTTAGTTTACTTTAGGAGGATTCTCTAATT
Organism: Lepisosteus oculatus; assembly: GCF_040954835.1. Lineage (NCBI taxonomy): Eukaryota > Metazoa > Chordata > Actinopteri > Semionotiformes > Lepisosteidae > Lepisosteus > Lepisosteus oculatus. Next base: position 5,595,471 of record NC_090705.1, on the reverse strand, counting down.
GACATACTTCTTTAAACTCTTCCAAGGTTTAAGAAAAGGAAATTGTAGACCTAAGAAAACAAATCTCTGTGGTTTAGCAATCTTCACTTCTAGACATCATGCAAGAAGTACATTGGTTTCTAAAGAGTGTTCATCCCATATTTAGTGCTCTTTTCTATAGGATTTTTGAACAGCTCATCAGTGCTCACTGAGTTCCCCTCTTCCTTTGTAGGTAAGTACAAAAATGTTGCGATTGAGGTGGTGATTTAACATTTTTTAGGTTTTATTCAATGTTATAGATTTATGTTCAGTACAGGTTCAAAAAATGCTTAGCTACACACACTGCATGGACAGAGATTTTGCAAACAAAAGCAGTTTTGCTCATCTTGCTTGTTTGATGTCTAGTAGTTAATTGATCTGAGGATCTCTCCCAGCCATTTCTTGAACAATCCCAGGGTATCCACTGGCTTGATAGCTTATTCCAGACGCCCCTTCCTAAGCCAGAATCAGAATACTAAAAGGATCACCAGCCGATGAAGGATTTCCTTTTAACCATTCAGTCCCTTCTCCTCTGTCTTCTTCTTAGTGTTTGTGCTGAAACCTTAATACCTTGTTCATCAAATTGGTCCTGGATGCCATCTGAAACCGTGTTCTCTTTTTGCATTGATAATTGCTCAAGCATGTCTGGCATCAAGTCCTGCTTTTAAAACATTAAATTAAAAAAGCACTGAAGAAACTTTTAAGAGGAAAGAGCCTGCCCGAATATTTTCAGAATACTAGTAACTTTGTACGTTAGTAAGAAGAAAGATTTCACAGTGCTGTTTTAGACATGCTTATATTCTTGCTGTACTGTATGTAATGTCTGCTTTGTATCAGTCAAGTGTGCGGTCTTTTAGAAGAGTTGTGTGAAATGGGAAACAAGTGATTGGCTCATTTGTTATAAATGGATAATTGTGAGCTTCGCAGGAAAATATGTGAAGAATTTAAAAAGGAAAGGAGTTATTTCCTGCTGTGTAGAAATCATCTTTAAGGAGGTGGCCGTAAATGACATTTGTATGTTGAAATTGTGTCTTTATTTAATAAAGGTATATGTGTAAAATATATTTGGTTTATTTTTGTGGAAGTATGTGGAAAAACAAGTTAAGATTGAAGCTTAAATCAAGATGTACATAGTAGTTCAGACTCTTGACCTTGTGGTTTAACAGACATGTCTTGCAAGTTCTACATGTGGGTGCTTACTTGTTGCAAGGGCACAGAGAAGAGCTGGTGGCTACTTCCTGGCCCAGCTTTGAAAATTAAAATGAAGAAAGGCTGATTATACTGGGGGTTTGTGATTCTGTAACATTTATTTTAAACTAACACAAATGGGAATGGGTTTAACCAACTTACAAAATGCACTTCCACATTTATTTGCTCACAGTAATTGGGAAAAATGACCTTTACTCTTTGTAAAGCATAAAAGACAACACTGATAATGAAATGTTAAAAAGAAAATGGAGTGTGATCACTGTGGTCACTGAAACACTGTGGTCAGCACTTTTTTCTTTATTACAATACAACTTCATTTTCCTCAGTTTTCCCTTAGTAAATCCAGCATGAAGGTTTTTTACACATCTTACTACAAGGGGAAACAGATAAAAGTTCAGTAATTTGGTACAGAATGTTAAAAGTTAATGTCCAGCATGTTAGGTTGCATTTATTGATTTGCAAAGCTGTTTATTTTCTCAACTGGGCAGTGTCGTAAGCTGAAACTCTTCCTTATCTTTATGGGCAATCTGATTTCACTGTACTAGCCTGAAGAATATACAGCATCCATCACCATAGCTGCTACTGCAGCACAACTGTTTCAGAATGTGTGGTGCCTCTCAGGTTAAGAGAGAGAAAATGCATGGATCATGGTTACCAAAGCAGTACCTGCATCCTTCAGGCTTTACTATTTTCGCGGTGTCTTTGCCTCTCGGAAATCTACACTCACACAGAGCCTAGCCTTGCGATACTGCTGTGCTAATCTCTGTCCTCAGAGCCTTGCTCATGGGTAACTATTCACCCCTGGAGGGGTCAGTCTTTTGCCTTCTGCTGCCTCTCTCAGTGGTAATGGAGCAGGGCCAGCTGGGCTGCCTAATTGAATTTCAAATGCTGTTCGTTTGAATGATTCAGTGGTAAAAGAATCCAGGGGTCTTTACTGGCTGTTTATAAACAGGAAACCTCTGGGGTTTTGGTGTTCTCCATTTGAACAGGGTAATTATGAAGGTTTTTTTTTCCCTTCCTGATGTGGGATGTGTTCCCTGTTCATAGACTTGCCCATCACGTCAGGTCTGAGTTCTGGTACTTGACACACTGCTGATAGATGGATGTGCATTGACATGGTGGGCTGTCTTGCAGATCTAAGGCTGTTGTGTCTTGGAGGGTTTCTTGGTCTCTTCAAGGCACGAGCACCTGAAGAGTTGGAAGAAGCTGTTAGATTGGTCCCATTAAGCCAGTGATGAGCTGATTGAGCTTGTTAAGAGTTGAGCTAAGAAAAAAAAGGCTTGCTTTTACAAATTTCCCTTTGTCCAAAGCTAGGGGTATTGATTTTCCGGTTTTTGCTTTAATAGCAGTGTACTATGGAAAGAGCTCAGAGGTCTTGAATTATGTTAAAAAGACAGTTTAGAAGATGTTTGTAGTCAGAAGAGTAGTAGTCATTTTTGCACAGAGAATACCTCAGCTCAGGTCAAATTACCTAAATATGTGTTAATATGGCTTCAGGAATATTATTAATGCTTTAGCTCTATTGTTGTCTTATACAGTATAATCCACGACTCAGCTGACTGTCTAATAAAGTAGTTTGCAACGCCAGTCAACAGATACCACCCGGGGTGTGTTTGGCAAGTTTAAATGAGAAATACCATTGTAACATAGTCAGTGATATACAGCAGGGTTTTTACTGAGCTGTGGCAGGAAATGGTTTGTGTCCCTTATGTGTTAATATGCTTTGTTGAGAACATTCTATCCCATCTACAAGAAGAATAAAGGAGTTGCATATGTGATTTTTTTGTTAAATTAATAGCAATAAAATGATATTACAGTGTTTTAAAAATATAAGACAATGCCATATTAATTTTCACCATTGTGAGCTGTCTCACATCGCATTCAATATGCAGATCTAATCAGACACACAGGTACTGATAGAGTGCCTTATTTTGCATTATTTCAAAACCCTGTCAGACTCCGTCAGAATGCTTTTATTATAATTGTGCATCCTTCACCTGATGGACTAGAATTTCATTACCAGCCCTCATGAAATAAATGCTGACATTTTCAAATGTATATATTTTCTGTCAACAGTTGAAAATAGTGGAATAAACAGACCCCTTTTTTATTTCAAAGCATCACGTGTGAGTCAGAGAACAATAGTCTTTCTTTGCCAAGCTAATAACATGTCAGTCCATCTTGCATTTTATTTGAAGTGCTACAGGGCTTTCAATAAAACAAAAATATTTTCAAGTTCTGGAGATCAAATAAACTGAGAAAAAAAGAATAAATATGTGTTTTTAGTATTGTTAACATTTCTATTGTTGGTAAACCAACACGTATTAGTCATGCACAGCTCTGAAACATTTTTTCTTTCATATGCCTTAAGTGCAATGCTGAAAATCAGTCACTGGAGATGACACTACACTAAGCCTGGCTCAGAGTAAATGTCAGAACCTCAACTATCTTGACTGTTTTTGTATCTAAGACAGTTGGGATCACAGTAGAGCAGCTGGCGTGTGGGATCTGTGATATAATCTTAGCCTTGCTTGCACACCAGCCTGACACATTGGTATTCGGTGCAGTGTGAATCAAGGGCTGTGTACAAAGGATTTAACTGCAATAGCCCCCATGGAACACGAGCTCATTAACTGCTGAAAATGGACTAGAGATCAGCTCAGCTGTTCGGAAAACATGGAGCTACAGAGGATGCATTGATATTCAAGGTCTTACTGTATGTCCACTTCTAGTGAGAAATAAAATATGGCAAATTGAATGAGCTCACTATTTAAAGAATTTTCTCAAGGCTTGCATTCATACACTACTAAGTCTTTATATCCTAATGTACCTCATGGGAATTTCTGCAGGGAGTATTCATGTTCGGTTTGTTACAAACAATAAAGCTGGGTAGAATCCATCTGCAAGAATGATACATTTTGTTGCTGCTGATTTATTATAGGTAGACATCTGCCATACTTCTAAATGGAATGCAAACTGAGCTACTTTTTGTTTTATGTCATGACGCACTGCAGTGCATCTGCATGTCACCTGCAAGACCCCGATTTTGCCATGACTTTATTTCCTCCTGTTGATTGGGATTGACCTCTAAGCCCTTCTGGGTCTTGTGCACAGGGGCTTTGTGTTCTCACGTGCAGTATTCCTCCATTTAGTTTTGCTTTGAGGGAACAGGACTTGTAAGGAAATGGGTCTCAGTTACACCTGAGACTGTGAAAACAATCCAGGAACCGAAAAGGTCGTGACGGAAAACACTTTTGTTTGTTTTTTTCCCAGGAGCTGAATTTTCAGACTAAAGTACTGTTTACCACAGAATATTTCTGGAAATTGTGAAACTTGTGTTGTTGTCAGTCTGAGTGGCTTTTCCTGCTAGCCCTTTGGGTTTAGTAAAACAGGCTGATATTGTCGGAATAAAGGAAAGGATTTTGGAACTCTGCAATTATTTTTCTGAGGAATAGAATTGAACTTGGGCTGAAGGGTGGCGCAGGGGTCAGCATTTCTGCCTCGCAGTACAGGGGCCCCGGGTTCAACTCTGGACCTGTGGTGCTGTCTGCATGGAGTTTGTAAGTTCTGCCCAAAGTTCGTGTGGGTTTCCTCCAGGTGCTCCTGTGTCCTCCTGCAGTCAAAACGCATGCTGGTAAGTTAAAGAATCCGCAATGATGATTGCATTTCAAACCACAATGAAACTACCACGTGCACAGCAAAGTGGACAACCTTCAATTTACAACACAAAAGAGACTAAGTTTCAATGTATGCACAGCGCCACATTGCCGTCATTGTCTGCGATTCAGGATGAGGCAACAAAATTTCAGATGATGCGAAAGTGGTCCTATTACATTGTAAACATTGTTTACACCAATCAAATTTTGCTACTAGATGAATTTTTATTACACTATTTTTAAGTATTGCAAAAAAGAGCAACCTGACAACCAGTTAACGGTCACTCTCGCCCATGTCAAGACCAACAGTTTCCCGTCTGTCTGCAACAACACTGCAACCATACAGTACATTCACAGAGTTCATGATTTTACACTTAATTCGAAATTTGTAAAAGTTTGTGCTATTGTCAATTAATATATTTTGTGACCCTTGTCAAGCTACCCATCCCTGTTGTTAGATATACTGTAAAACACTGTACACTGGTTTCCTTTAGGAAACAGATTAAGGGCATCCTCACATGAGTAAAATATAGGTTTTCTTTTTTTAAACTCTTTGACATTTTCTTTATTCCTTGTTCATTGGTCACATAATTTCTAATCACTGCTGTTTAAAAGCAGGCTGCTCTATTAAGAAGAGCTACCGTGAGCAGTTTGCTATGATGTGCTCTTCAAGCAGGTTTATAGGCTTTATAGGATAGACTGACAACAATAGAAACAGTAGATGCCTATCACCTCAGGCAGTATTGATAAAGATGAAACTAATGTAAGACAGATAACACGGGAGAGTGAATAATTTATTGATACACCTTCGGGGGAGACAAGTCAATGTGACCCTGCTACGTCTTGGACGCTGTTAGAAATAAATAAAGATTTTATAGTGCCATGTAAGGTCATTTTCTCATTTGTGCTTTTGTATTAGTTTATACTGCTCTATGTGCATAGGTATAATATTCACTACAAAAGTTTGCCATGTAAAATTACCTTAGAAGCTTGTGATATTAACCTTGGCTCTACCATAGCTTTTCTGTAGTTAAAACTATGACAGCAAAACTATGACAACAGTTAAACGTTCATAGAAAATGTGTCTGTGCAACATGCTATTGTATTATCTATATGTGCTTTACATTTTTAAGTGAGGTTAAATGTTGATAAAGTCCAGGGGAATGTATACTGAGAGGCACTAAATAATGGACTCCTTTCCATTTGTTGAGGTTTGAATGTCTTTTAGTATAGAAATCTTAAATATGTCCATTCCTAGGACATATTTTTTGATGAATCAGGGAAATACACATAAATGTTTTTGTAAAGACAAACACATTGTTTGTCAGTCTTTTAAATAAACATTTAATCCTACTGCTCTTGTGGGGTGTGAGAACTGCATGATTCATTTCTAAATGAATTCTTATGCGTAATGTAATTTGTTGTTTGAATAAATTTTGCCAGATTCAATCTGGCAGTAGAAACAATAAGTAATACATTGCTTTTTCAATTCTGTTGTTTACAGTGACAAACAGGGCTGTCTCTGTAGGTCTATAATATTGTAATGTCTTACATTAGCTTGCGTTTCTTATATTGAAAAGATAAGATGCTAGTTATTAACACAATGCTAATTTAGAGGATATTAAGAAAGTATCTGTTGGCAGTGAATGAAATTCTTATATTCTTGCTCAGTTTAAGATATTTTCATAAGTTGTTAAAGTAATTAAAAACTGTCTGCTGTCATAATATAAAATATATTGTTTGTTAGAAAGTGTGAAAGAGATGGACTCCTTTGTTTTGTAAGTTTCCTCAGGCCTGACTAAATTAAATTCAGTATGTATTTAAACACTGCTGAGCTGGTATTGCATTAATGCATTGACCATACAGTCCATTTCCATTTCTTTTAAAAGTGGCTTCAACTTTAAATTGCTTGCATGGCGCAACCTGATCCTTTGTATTTTGACAAGCTAGTGCCAATACACGCAGGCTCCCCTTTTTCCATGTGATGGCAGCATAATTGATGCATTAGATGAAAGTAAGATGCCTTTTTGTACCCTGGGTATTCATCACATATTTTTTTTGCATGCAATGTGATTAATGAGTTGTTTAATGAGATCTGACAGATTTTCAGGCCTTTGCTAAGCCTATTCCTGTGCAGTGTGGTGGAATTGTTAGAAAGAAAAAAAACTAAATCGGCCTTTTTCCTTTCGTGTTCTTGATCTTTGGGCATTTTGTATCCCCTTGTAGCAGGTATCCATACAGAAATATGAATGTGGTTTTCAGTGAAAAATTTGAAATTCCTTTTCAGACATGAAAAGGAAATAATAATGTTTTCAGCAATAAAAGGACAGCAATGTTATGAGAACCATCTTTTAAATCAAATTGATCTAGTTGCAATGAAAGAGTTTATACTGTATGTACTGTAGTGTTTGTATTTGTTTCCCTGCTGATATTGAAGGAGCATCAGACAACAAAATAAAATAAGCAAATGTTTGCTCCTAATGCAAAATGTATCTCTCCGTGTTGAGCATTGTTTTGTTATTAAAATTTAATCTGATATATTTACCATATCATTTTTTGCTCTGGTTGTATCACAGTATTGCTGTGGTGCTGTGGTCTCCTATGCTTTTAACTGTGGTTTACTGCATTGCAGCATGGGAAAACCCTGATATACAACCATAAATATCTCTAAAGGATGTTGATTATACTGTACTGCGGTAAAACACTAAAAGCATGAAAATGTTTTCATGTCACTATCTGATAGTTACTGTGATTCTTCCCGATGTGGCCAGGTGCAATTAGCAGAAAGTCACTAAAGTTAGTCAGCCAGTGTGTTCATGTGATCATCAGGCTTGCCCTGATGTCGGCAAAAGATGCACCACTCTTCCGCTTGGTGGTGACTCTCCCATCAGCCGTTTCAGAGCTTGTAAGCGTTGTTGAGCTTTCAGGGTGTCAAATACTGAGTGAGTCTGCAGGCGGGGCGTGTCGGAGCTGTATGTCCGTGTTTCTCATTTATTCCCAACAGGAATGTGAATCTCACTCCTGACTGAAGAGCTGAGTCTTTAAACAGCGGGTAATTCCATATTAGGTTAACATATATGTAATTAATATGTATATACATGTATAATGAGTTTATAATGCGTTTCTCATCAAAGCCCACCAGTACCAGACTTTGTATGGAAAGTATCCCTTACTCTTCCTATCACAGAAGTGAACTCACCTTCACAAGATTTGCTCATCCTCCCTTTCTGCCGAATCCCTTTAGAAGCAACACTTCTTTTTGTGTGACAGCGCTGAGGCTCTCTAGAGCGGACTGCACTTCATGCACTGCTAGGCCCCGCTGGCAAACTCAAGGGTTTGATGAGGAACTTCACACACAGTCTGAACCCTGTTCTCTTTGTTGCTCTGAGACTCAGCGGATGCTGTCTGTATTCCCCAGGCTGCTGTGCCTAGGCCTTCAGAATAAAACAAACCCACTGCCAGTACACAGGAGAATCCGCTGCCACTAGCAATCCTCTTTCAGAAAAGAGAAATCTGTTGAATGGGTTTACTCCCTTACCACCTCCCGGGTGGTCTCCCTGAACAGACAGAGTTTTTGGAGACAAGGCCTTCCTCTTTATTTCCTTGTGACTTGGATGCATGGAAACAACATGTTCTGTCATTTGAGAGCGTTATTTGTAAATGTATTTTCCCCCATTTAGACTTTAGACAGATGCTGAGGACTGAAAATAAATTGTAAGGAAGCATACAGTGTAGTAACCGATACAAATTTGCTCCTACACAAAACTGTCATATCTTTAATATGAAATTATACAAGGCTGGGGTTGCTCATCACTGGGAGACTGGTAAGGCAAAACAGTCAATTAAGCGGTAGAAACAATAAATGCACAGTCATGCATTGCTTTTTTAATTGTTGTTTACAGTGTAAAACAGGGCTGACTGTAGTTCTGTAACGCTGTACTATCTTACATTAGCTTACATTTCTTATATTGAAAAGATGAGGTTGAAAAGATAAGGAAACTTATTCAACAGAGTTCTCTTTTGTGCTGTGAGCAGATGTTGTTAGACCACTTGGAGGCACTCTTTTCAATGGTGTTAACCTCTGGGTCTGGGCTAAACTTCAGTGTGGGGCTACACAACCTGGTCTTCCTCCTTAATTCAGCAAGTAATTTCTACTGTATAGTAATGACTGTCTTATGTAACATAGGTTGGTACTTGGCTTCTGAATTAAATGAGTCCCCTCATGTTTTTAAAAAACTATATGACAAAGTGCTAAGTAAACACAAAAACTGTCAATTATTATCATTAATTGCAGATTCTAGCTGGCGGTTATCCAATAATTTAGGATGGTTATGTAAGTTCTTAGTGTGCAGAAAAAATAAACTGAGGAAGAACTACTTTGCTGTGATATAGAGGGATAGATGCATTGGTGGCCCTCAATTTAACAGTTAAATCAAAACAGAATGAGGTTACCGTTAAATGAGGTCATTTCATAAGGATATAAAGTTTGCAAGCAAGAGGAGATCATTTGCCCCATCTGGCTTGTTTGGGTGCTGGGCACTTGCTGTTTCAAGGATCCCATCCACTTTTTTGAAAAGAAAAGCCTGGAAGTCAGGCTTCAGCATGGCTTTGTACCTTGTTTCATACTGCTGTAACTCTTGAGGTAAAGAAGTAACTCCTGTTTGCAATTATAAAAGCACTTCATACTAGTTTCCACTGGGAATCTGATCTAAGACCTCAAAAGCAGTGACAAAGCCAACCTGGTGGGTGAACGAGAGTCATGGAACACATGTTGGACTGATCTGAAGCTGTTCTGGAAGGAGATAGTTGGCTGAGCTGTTACAGACTGATGCTGGATGAAATCTTCGCATCAATTAGCTGTTAATTGTCCAACTAGCAGGATGGGCTGAATGATCTCCTCTTGTTGGTAACCTTTCTTATATTTTTTCATATGTTCTTATGCAGACTTTTCTTTTCAAGACATCAAAGGCATGACAAGAAAGTTTTCTGTAGAGCTTTTTAAAAAAAATGCAAGCTTCAAGTACAGTTCCCAGCACCCAGGAAACATGCTGCCTTATGTTAATTTAGTCTTTAGGTCATTTATAGTAGATTAATAGGTTAGTTAAAGAAACAGCAACCTGCCTTGGTTGTAAATTTAAATAAAGATAGCGTGAAGTAGTAACAATGGAAAATACCATTGATAAATTAATGCGAGCCCTGTCATAGTAAACAGTAAGAGTATTCATGGTATCCCTTTAATGGAATGCTTCCACGTGAAAGACTCTGAATAACCAAATATGGCCAAGCAGTAGGGTGCTCTGCTCTTTGTGCTGGCCAATTGAGGAGCATCTCTGTGCACACAGGACCCCACCCCCTTGCCTGGGCTGGGAAGAGCTACAGGGAATAAGGACTTCTGGAAGCTGTGAATTTGTGGATGCCTTTCTGAAAATGATGTGACCCCTAGGCTTACGGGTCTTTCAGGCACCTGCTGTCTAGAGAAGGGAGAATTAGATTCTCAGAGCTGTGGAGAGACAGGCTACTACTCTCATAATCCGACACTGAAAGGTACACCTCTTATGCACATCACACCTGATGCATGAGCACTGAGTCAAACCAGAAGACAATGTCTTTAAAGGAATGTTCTACACAGACAACATGGAAGTGAAATTATAGTACATAGAATTAAAAGCATTGCATTATTACTTTTATGATTCTGGAAGGATGAGCATGATACTTTGATTGTTATGGCTATATGGAGCTTAATAGTCAATTTACAAAATAAATCATATCTTACAAATAAGTATTGCGCCCTAATTTGCAAATATGACCTTTACAGACCTAGGCTGTGTTAAAGGCACAGCATCCTCTACTCAGTTCCTGTGGGGCCATTCATGTTCTTAAGCTGTTCTGTTTACATGTGTTATATGTTGTAATCCTTCACAATAATTTTTCATGCACAAGTAAAAATACTCATTGCTTAGATAATACAGGTTTGAGAAATAGATCATAAATCATAAATGAAATTACATCCCTTCTGTTAAATCCCTTCCAGAAGACAGTTTTTAAAATAGTGCTACTCTCTTTGGTATCATATTTGTACATTACTGTATATATAATTCCCTCCACAGTGTTATCCTTTTCATAGTTCTGAATTCAATGTTATATGAAGCATATAACATTGCTTTTATGATTCTAACATTCTAACATTTAACAACAAAAATGTTCTCTGCTGTTTGCAGAAGCTATTAGATCTGAATGTTGAGATCAACTCTCAGGGCATTCTTTAAAAAAAAAAAACTGTGGAATTGAAGCCATGTACTGTATCTGTAATTGTAAGTAGCCTAGCCTGTGCTTTGTCATTATTTCATACCACAGTAATTTTAATAATTAGAACCCTTTTCTGACTTGAACCATAAAAGCCAAATTTATGTGAGAGCAGTAAAGGTTTTCAAACTTGCTGCCTTTACGTGGGTGAGTATTGCTGTGTGGGTATTTGACATCCATTCAAATACAAGACCAAAGAAAGTACTTTCTTATGTCATTCTCATTATCCACTCTGGAAAATAATTTTCACCATCATTGACAATATAGTGTCGTGATTTAATTTGGTGGTTGTGTTTCAGTATTAATAAAACAGTGTTAATAAAACACACAGATTGTAGGTGTTTTAGACATTCTTGTGTTGTACAGTATGCATGTTAATTTGCTAAATAGTCTAGTTACAGTTTTTTTTTTCATTTAAATAGTATATTGTTTGTCTGAATACTAAATATATTCAGATACTAAATATATTGTTGAGTACTGAATACTAAACTAATTTCAGAGATACCTACAAAAATGTTATATTAAACACAATTCTTAATGACCATAATGCACATTTTAATTGTTACATTCAGTAGTTGGCGATTCAGTTAAAAAAGCCTTCCATGACCTTTTAATTAGTGCTGCAATCTTGTTAGATTATGGCTGTAATAATGTGAGAATGGGAGCCCGGGCATTATTGTGTGCCATTTTCAGTAGCTTTGCTCAGTGGTGGTGTTATAGTATAGCTACTTGAAATAGGTAATAGTAAATTAATAATTATAATTGCTTACACTTATATAGCGCTTTTCTGGACACTCCACTCAAAGCGCTTTAAATAGTGAATAACTGCTGATGGATTTTATACAATTTACTCTTATAGGAAGATAGTCTGATTGTTGGAATTGATTAAATAAGACCATGTTATAAGAAGACTCTCGCTGTGGGAATGAAATGTGACAATAATGTAGAATTTCCATGAGACTTAAACCTTGTTCAAAAGGAGCTTTCCAAATCAAAGTGGGAGCTCTGGTTTTCCTAATAGACTGTGTGGATGTGATGTACATACAATATAAACTTTACCAATGGGTTAACGAATTAATGTGAACATTTGTACTTCAAGTGAAATTGCATGTTTGGATAAATGATTTGGAGTGTTACTGTTTGAGATGAGTCCTCTCAGATAGAAATTGTAAAATGTTAAATATTTGCATTCAAAAATATATTTTGCTGCTGTGTCTCACATTTTCATTTACCTCTCTAGCCCTCTTCCAATATAAGTTAATTTCAGTTCCAAACAGAGATATCTGAAGAGCTGTAAAATTTCCATCATACATGTAACCTGACGTATCTGATAGGGGTGCACCCTGCTCCTTTGAGAATATACACATCATAAATTGATGTACATCTCTTAGCAAATACTGAGTAAAAAAAAGTAAATATCATGGTTTTTTTTAAAGTCAGTGAACTACTCAAATTCAGTTTTGAGAAGGTTGTGTGTGCTGTTAAGGAATTTGCTGTCTGACTGACCTTTTGTTCAGCTGATGTGTTCTGAAGGGCAACAATCTGACCTTTCTCTTGAAACACATCTGAATGAAAAGTTCTTCTTATGTGATTAAAAAGCTGATACTTTAAAATTGATACAGCAAAGAACTGCAAGAAGGGCTTAAAACTGAGTGATACAGATGGTCAAAGCTACTGGTAAGATCCTGGCACATTGATTTCCATGGTTCTGGAGTTCGTGTGGTGCAAAAATAACATTTTAGTGTTGTTGTCTGGAAACCAGACTCTTGATTTTAGTTTGTGTTTCTGTGTTCTCCCTTTTCTGGCTTACCTTGACTTGGTATTTCTCTTTACATCAGCTTGAACTGCCTTGGCATGCAACACAACAAACATCAAATTCCTGTACTTTGCTGCCACCCAATTAATCATGTTTTGGTCTTCTTTTTTTAATATATCAGATTATTTTCTACAAAACAAATGTAAAAAGTCAGTAGCATTAATCTGTGCACTTCTGAAGCGTACCTTAAAAAGCAAACATAAAATATATGATCTTCCTATCTTTATGCAGGTTCTTAATTTTAAGTTATAAATTCATAGTTTTTTGTCAGAATGTTTTTGTTTACGTCTAGTTGCTGAAGACAGAGAGTTTGGGTATAAAAGTCTAATTTACAGTGATTTCTAAAATATATTAGCCTGCGACATTTCTACATTTATGTGAACAACACATGATTTATTAAAGAAATTAAAAAATAAAATAATCTACGAATGGCACAGAAGTAGCAACCTTTAACTGTGACCCACTTTAGTTTCCATGACGGCATTAATAATGCAAATGGTGATCCTTGGGATATTTTTAAAGGTCTTCTGCATTCATCTGCTTTATGTGAGTAAACAGCATTGTTTAAAGAATAACTCTATGTTTAGTTTAATAGGATCAACTTTGTCTCATTTTGTTCCAGCACAGAAGCATTCATCAAAGTGATCTATGGAAAGATATAGAGACACCCTAGATACTATATCTGAAAACACAGATGCTGTGTGAGATCCATAATGCAGTAGAACACAGCGTGGGTTGTAGCAACATTTTCTAGTTTTTTACAGAAAGGTTTTACTGCAGGAGGGAGATTGGTAGCTACATGGATGTTAGGAGACCGATTTCCGCTAAACAACCATAGGACTCAAACAGGACATTGCTGACATGGATCAGATTCACTTAAGGTCTTTCCAGTTAGATATTTGTGTAGTCTCTGAAAGAGTCAATCAAAACTGCATGACTGCATCACACCTCATGCTTCTGCAGAGAAAACATAGAATGCTTGATATACAGTCTAGTTCTTTCCTTGAGACATGCTGTAACTTTCATTTTAAAATAATCTAAAGTGATTTTTTTACAGTCAGCATCACCTATGTCTTGATTTATTCAGTTAAGTTAAATACCTCTGTAGTGTTTTTAAACCATAAAAACGCCAATGTAAGGTTTATTTGTGATTGTTCCTACAAAATCAAGTGGTCAAATGCAAAATAAAGTGTACATACAGTACCTATTTTGGATGTATATCACTATTGTACATAAATGTACTGTAGAGTGCTTATGTGTTTTATCAGTTAAGAATTGAGGAAAAGGGAAATGAATTAAGAAAAAATAAAAAGAGCGAGCCTAAGACTTTTGTGCCCTATGAAGTGTAAGATTATGGCATCTCTTTATCTCCCTCGAAAAAACAATATGTCCACCTCCAGAACTATTCAGCACATGAATCACATTCCACTTATGGACGGTCCAGTTCTCATGGAAATGTTTTAAAGGTACTAATCTGACTGTCATCACAAATCATAAAGTAAAAAAAAAATACAGCTCACATCTGCCTGGGAAGATCTGGACTATTCTCTGTTTACTGGTGTGTCGTATTCTCTCTGGACACTGCCTGCTTTGACCTTAGTATTTGCCAGAAATAGGTAGAAAATGGGGTTTTGTGGTTTGTCTGCTACAGTTCCTAACATTTGCCTTTTGAAGAACAACATCCTTATATGGTGAAACCTCAAATAGAAAGGAATCTCAAAGAATTTCTCAACAAGAAAGAGTAAAATATTTCTTTCATTTGCAGAGTGACTCTTGAAACATTTCTTCCTGCTGATAAAAATAAGATTCTTATTACTACCAGAATGCACCGCCTAGGTGTGTCACAGTCCATTTTTTGAAAATCTATACAAAGATTAGAGGTTAGAGGTTGTTAAAATATTTTTGTGCAAAACAGTTACGCTTCTTATTGTAGAGTCTGTATAGACATGACCAATCTAAAGGAATGTGTTCAGAATCTGGTAGAACCATGTATGTTTCAGGAGCATTTGTTGATCCTTCTGTGTTGTATGAAGATCTTATTATTGTTTATGTCCCAATCCAGGCCAGTCTATGAATGTGAGATCATAACTTTGATGCATGTGCCGATCATAAAAGTGCTCAATGATGAGTTCCCTTTGGGTAGAGGGATGAAACAACAATAGAAATCTATCAAGTACAAGGTTTTTTTTTGTATCTGATTGGTGGGTGACTAAAAGAGCTGACATAATCGAGACTTTAGAATAAGCACCTTTCACTTGACAGAACAGATGTCAAGGGCTATCAGTGTAGTTGATAACCATGATGTTTCTGTGATTGCTCTCCATCACTCTTTAACCCACAAAAGCTGAGAATTGTGATGTTCTTAGAGGTGCATTAAATATTGCATGCTTTGTGATATAAAATTGATAGTACTCACTCCTGTTAACCAGGCTCTGTCAAGCACACATCGAGGAACGCCATGGCAAACTGTTAAAAAGATAAACATGTGTGGTGCAAAAGGAGTCATTAAACAAATTGTAAAAATCTTTTCAGAAATATAGTTCCCTTGTTTTGACCTGCCTGTCAACAGCAACATTTTAGTTCCTTTACCAGAGTGTCTAGAGACTCTTTCACTATCAACACTTGATAAGATGGGCTACCTGATTTTATTGTTGCCATTTGACAAATCCTAAAGGCCTTTAACATTCATGAGCCTGTGATGTGAGTCAGGCCCCTCAGAGTTAAGAGGGACAGCAACAAAAGGGATCTGGTGGCATGCAGCTCCAAAAAAAATATGAGTGATAACAGA
This sequence comes from Lepisosteus oculatus, assembly GCF_040954835.1. Taxonomy (NCBI): domain Eukaryota; kingdom Metazoa; phylum Chordata; class Actinopteri; order Semionotiformes; family Lepisosteidae; genus Lepisosteus; species Lepisosteus oculatus. The sequence goes on along the minus strand of NC_090705.1, from coordinate 5,579,681 downwards.
GGTCTTTTCTAATCCATTTCCCTTATGAATCCACTGTAATCTCATGCATTTCTCTGATAAAACACTCAGGAGATATTTCTGAATATTCTAAGAAAAAAAAGAGGCTTAACCTCTTATCTCCCAGTGCTCCTTATCCCTTGTGGAGGTTCTTCTGCATTTCTGGTCTATTTTGAAATGACTGGTATCTTTTTTTAACGTTTGTCCTACAAAGTGTGCTGCAAAATGTTTTATAGATCTTCAGAAGCAAATACAAAAAAGGAACAGATAGAAAACCTCAACTAGATCTGGCAGTTAAATCTAGTTCAAGTGTTGCAGGAATTTAAAGCACTCCACATAACTTTTTTTTAGAATTGTTCTAGTTTTCTTCTTCTTATGGTGCTGTGTAGGCCACATGAAAGGTTTGTATAAGGATTTCTGATTGCTTGAAGAGGAAAATATATTTCATATACAAGTGTATTTCAGCTGTGTTTATTACCATTGAACTGAGTTTTCTCACACAATCACATATATAATACATCAGGCCCTCATGATTTATGTGCTTTTAATTAAACTAGGGCTGGAACCCTTTCAGAGCTTATATTCTGGGCATCAACATATCACTTATACTTGCAACAGATTCTCACTGTAATTACCAGAAAATTAGCAAAATCTTTGTTGTAACAGGTATATTGACAATTTGACACATCCTAGGACTTGATCAGTATAACAGCGTACTGTCAAGTTGCCATTAATCACTACAAATAATAATAATAATAATAATAATAATAATAATAATAATAATAATAATAATAATACATTCCTTACACTAATATACATTCCTTACACTAACATAATAGTGGTGGACACACCACTCAAAGCAATTTGCACATAATGGACTCCCCTCCACCATTACCAATGTGCCCCAACTGGATAATGCGATGGCAGCCATAGTGTGCCAGAACGCTCCCAACACACCAGGTCTCAGTAGAACAGAGTGATGAAGCTAATTCATAGATGGGGATATGAGGAGGCCATGACTGGTAAAGGCCAATGCGAAATATGGCCAGGATGCTGGGGTAACACACCTACTATTTTTGAGAAACACCTTGGTGTTTTTGAGGAACATTGAGAGCCAGGACCTTGGTTTAATCTCATCCGAAGGATGGCGCCTTCTTACAGTATATTGTCCCCGTCACTATGCTGGGGTATTAGGACCTACACAGACCACAGGGTGAGTGCCCCCTACTAGTCCCTCTAACAGATCATCTTGACTTATCATGATGGACTGTGTTAGGAAATTGCTTCCCGTGAACCCCCTGATGTCAGTGACAGTAAGATGACTTAGTTCAGCCTCCAGCATACCAGCAGCACTTCAGCTTCATTCAACAGACTAAATCACATTGTCACTTATAACCAGATTACTTTCTCACTAATGTTGTGAATTAGCGCAAATGCAACAGTCAAAGTCACATGAGTGTATCATGGTCAGTCATGAAGGATTAGTGAACCAAAATGACACCACAAAGAGATATATCTGAAGAGATACATGCATAAATGGAGTGACACACTTCTCTTGATGCTCACTTTTATCATTAAAGGTACATTTTTAAAACTTAAGTCTTTATTTGTTTGACTTTTTGGTCAGAGGTCAGAAACAGAGTGGAGAATAGCATTAAAGAATGGCATTGTTCTGTCCTAAAAAGCATTAAATAATAATATGATTTAGACAGTCCTTTCCATCTCAAAGAATCCCATAGCGCTTTACTTATTAGAAAGGACCCACTTCATTCCCCACGGACGTGCTGTCTGCACCCATCTGACAAGCAGAAGCCATTCAGCTGCCCCACTGCACAGCAGACCAGGTGGAGAAAAACAGAACTCAGCTGAAACTTGAGGAAGCCCAGACTGTGCACACCCAGAAAGGTAAATCATCCTGCGTGTTTAGTGTGGCTCGATTGCTTTTAGAAATGTGCTAAGACAATACACGTATGCAGTGGGCAGCCCTCAAAAATATATTTGCCACTCTCTTTATGAGTGTGCTATGATTTTCTGAGTGCACTGTGAATCTTTTATCACATCAGCAAAAAAATATATATATACAGTGCTGTTTTCTCAGCTGCGCTTTTGTAGGTCTGTGTAGATCTGATCCCTTAATTCCTTCTGAAGTGCAAGAGGTAAAACCACAAAGCCAATTTTAATAAAATATTAATCCTGTTGATAACAGGAATTTGATTATACTAATAAAGGCTGACCTTAATGTACAGTGGAAGGAGCAGAATACATTTCGGTTTAATCATGGTAAAGGAGTGCTAAGGTATAGAGATATCTAGGATGTCACAAACCATGGGAAAACTGCAAGGTTACCATGCAAATGCACCACAGTAAACTAATCGGGCTAGAGCTGTGATGTAGAAGTGAAAAGCAGGACACAAATATAATGTTACTGTAGTTCATAAAGGAATTTGTTTGTGGTCAAATCTGATAATAATGGTTTCGCTACATTTGACTTAAATCAGGGTTATAAAACTCATTTGCCAGGAATTGCCAGATTCTGTTTAAATGTACTTCAAATGTGCCATACATACCTGTATATTTACAAAAATGCATGCCAAACATACAGAAATCATTGAAATACTTGGCACAGCCACAACACACTATTCTTTGTTGAGCTTAGTGTGTTTATTTTTCAGCAACATGCCTCCTTTTGAAATGCAAATCATGCTAATTACCCCCTGAGTATGGAATGTATTTGAGTATTGCTAACTGCAATTATTTAAAATCTAATAGCTGTAATCATTGCACAGTACATCTATGTTCTGTTGAAAAGAATATTGCTGGGATGTATCACCTGGTGAACTGCAGGGTTGAAGTGTTTAGGATAAGCACCACCTGTAAACTCTGCTTGAGAAACTGATACAATGCTGATTGATGTTAAACATGTGAGGAGCAGCTCACCCTCTTTTGTAAATAGCAGTTTTTGTGTTTTTAGTGGGGACAAAGAATCAGCAAAAAGCAAGTTTAAAGGGATGTTGTGTGACAAAAAATGCAGAACACTTTTCTAGAAATCAGCAAATATAAAAACGGGGATAAATTTAATTCTAAAACTACTGCAGATTTAAAAATTCCATAATAAATTGAACCAATAAATTGATTAATTATGAATTAAATCAGTGTAGTACCTTATTTACTGCACTGCCATTTCCTGAGGCCTAGTCGGAGCCAGCCCACAGGCCATATACACTATTTTGACTCCCTTGATTCAATTGTCCTTAAAGTCCTCAGATTAGGATTTTAGCCTACACCTCATTAAAGTCGTAGGCTAGCCATGGCTGTCTGGTTCAGAAAGCTGTTTTAATTTCAGTAGTTCTAAAATAATTACGTACTGAGCTCTTAAATAACCAGTTTTCAATGTAGCTCTTTTGATTGTTCCAAAACAATATGGAACAGTACCTGTAAAATAACCACCACATTTCTAACACAGCTTTTGATCCAACCAAATGAAACACTGCAGCAGCAAGAAACAGCAGGGTGCACTTTGGAGAATAAAGAACAGATATTTAGACATGCAGTATATTTTAAGTAAAAAGCCTGAATTAAAGAAAATAAAAACTACAGGATAATACATAATTATAAAGCAGCAAACAGGTCTGTTCTTTTTCAGGGCATTCCACAAAACAATTTTTAAGTTTGAGGTTTGTTATCAGGTCACTGAAAATAAAAAAAACATAGAATGAGCTTAGTGCAGTTTTGTAGTTAAGGTTTTTTTTACAATCTTTTTATACTCCTCTTCATAACATAAGCTTCTTGCAGTCTGGTATTGAGCCTCTTGATCTGCTTATCTTTGTTTGGACTCTGATATACTTCTTGTTGACCTTTAAGTCCATAAACAAACATGTCCAGCAACTACCTCTATTGGAGTGTCTTTGTGTTCCATTGTCTTAAATAAGTAAAATACGTATTTCATCTGGGCTATATATTCATAGAAAACATCATAGAAAATGGCATAATTTTGTAAATCTCATATTATCACACAAAAATTAAGACTGCTTTTTAGTATCTTTTTGCTTCTTTTTTCTTCATTTTCTAATTACTGTTGTTATAGAACTTTTCACACATCTTTTTGACTGAATATTTCACTTGCGTTTCTTTTAGTTAGCATGAGTGAGAAACAAAAGATCTCCAGTAAGAGTTGCATTTTTTCACTTAAGTCCCCAGTAATTAATTGTTAATGATTCAGTTCAGACTAGTTTGGTTTTTGGTGCCAAACAGTATAATATCATACTCTCAAATGCAGTAGTGACTCAGTTGTCCTCAAGTAATCTGAGATTAGTAAACAGGAGCAACACAGGTCTTGTTATAGAATATAGGTGCACTTGAATTAAAATATGGAGGTTATGAAAGTTGTATGTAAAATTGTTTCTTTCTAGAAATGAACATGGATCTAATGGTCTAATCAGCTAGAGATGAAGCCAGACCAGGGAAAGGTTAGATTTTTAATTAGAAGAGGGAAACAGGTTAAGGGTGACCTGTCCCAATAGGCAACTTAAAACCATCCATGAGGAAAATCCTGTGGAGAGTAGTCACATAGACCAATGAAGTGAGTGGTTAATTAAAGTAAAGTCAAGAGTGCAGGTTAGAATACAACCCAGAGGACACCATGGCATCTGTGCTTTAGGATGTTATTACTAAGGCCTGCCAGTATTGATTTCTGCATGGCACATTTAATCATCTGAACATGTACATTATCCACTTTCTTATTCTTTCACAGGTTTTCAGACTTAGGACTGTACAGTAGCTGTCTGTTTCATGGACTGTGGGTACTGTACACAAAGCATGCAATATTGACAGGATAACAGATAACATGAATGGATTTTGTGAGATACTGCACTGCCTTGTGTTCCTGGGACTGGTAGCCCTCTCCCTGTGGTTTAAATAGATCCGCTGTTTAGAAACGTGTAATAAACCTGGTAAAAATGCACTGTAGTGAGAAAATACTCCTTGTTGTACTCAAGTATGCTGTTTACCATTTGATTCAGTCTTGTGCACTTTGCCTATCAATTCAAGAACCCACTTCTCTTTGGCTATCTAAAACATGTCTAGTTTCTTTCGAATGGGTTTTTGGACAGACACAATAAAGAACTGTGCAATAAAAAGTGCAAAATATGAAATATACATTTTCATTACATTTCTGGTAATTATATATTCATTTTTCTAGAAATATGTTGTTCATTATAAGAATAATGTATTTATTCATTATATTTCTAGAATTTGGGTTTCTAGAAAGGCACATACAGAACAATTACACTCATTTAATGCAAATAGAAGTAAGATAAAGAGGAAATAAATATATGATATATTGAGCACATGAGCCACAGAATTCTGGACATATTTTCTTCCTTAGACAGTAACCTATTAAGGGAGGAATTACAGCAGTCTAATATAGATTAAAATAAAGGTATGTATTGGTAGTTCCGAATCAGACAGGCAGTGTAACACCTGTGGCTTCATGTGCTTACGTGCTTCAGATAACAACACAGGATCAAGAGCAAGACTGAGGGTTATAACTTCCATCAAAGGTTTGATTTCAGCACCCTCAACAACAACACTGAAGTTGCCAGTCTTGAGATGCTGATGTTGAGTGTGTAGGAGTCAAATCACAGTGTGTTTTAAGAACGTTCTGTTGTACCCAAGCCCGCATCTTGGCTCCTGCAGTAAAGAAGGATATTGAGATCTTGGAATGGAATACAGAGTGTAGATAGCACTGGCGTAGTCTTATGGCTCCTGTGCTTTAACACCAGCTGGCAGGCGTGCAGTCTCTGTGCCAGAGAGGGTTTCAATAGGTGTGAGAGTGAGAATGAAGAACTTGCTAGGATTGTCATTAAAGATTTGTGGTGATTTCTGAAAGAAAGATCCTGAGTGATTTGCAACTCACTCACTGGGGAAGAATATTCCTGGACTTAGTTTATCAGGCTCCAGTGTCTCATTACGGAAGGTGATTAGTGCTGATTAAAGTGAAGATGGAAACCTGGGTGTAAAGGATTAAGCTGAGTTAAGTGCACCAGGGTGTCTCTGTGTAAAAGGACCCAAGTTTGTGTTTCATGTAATGGAGAGACATGCTGAGTAGTTGAGAGGAATTCTCCAGCTCTGACCTTCTTGAGATTGACAGAAGATGGAAGAATTGAGGTGAAGAGTAGAAGAGGAATAAAAATGACTGTGCTACCTAAAATCTGTGTGGGCTGAAGAACTGAACAGTGCACTGTGCTGCCTTCTCAGAAAGGGAGCCATTGGTACATCCTGGAGCCCAGACAGGTTCTGTAAGACACAATGACAGACTACCCAAACGCACATCTATTAAGGTGACACGCTGACTTTAAGCTGAAATTCGTGGTTCCTGGTCCAGCATTCACCACAGAGCTTCAGCAATATATGTAATATAGAGTTATAAAGTTTACCTAAAAAGTAACAAATGATTAAAATATAGTTTTTGTTGAAGCCATGTTTGTCACCGATAATGCAAATTTTATGTTGTAAAAATTTGCTAGACACGAGAAGTGAGTAATTAAATTATGGCAGTAGCTATTAAATGTTTAACCATAATATAGTTTTAAACATGATAATGTGATACAATGATAATCTTCAATTAATATGTAAACTAGTTTTCAGACATTGCGAGTATATAGAGTGTTAAGAAAATGTGATGGATTTTGGAAGGTGTTTGATATTTCATGTTAGTACTTTTTTCCTAATGTTGTGCTATTTCTGATATGGACTAGAAATATACATGCTTTTATATGCACAAATAATACACAAGGAATGACCTGATGTTGCAAACAGCCATTGATTTCAATATTACATGTGCACAAATATATTCTCAATAGGACACTTGGCACTGTGTGACATACTTCCAAATCACAATGTAGCAGAAAATGTAAGCTCTTGTAAGTGCTTTATAATATCCTGAATTGTTTCAGAGTTCTGAATTAAGAGCTGAAAATAATTCAGAATGAGGAGTGTCCTCTTAAAACAGGAGTCTGTCATCATTGTCCTAGAGAGCCACAGCACTGCGCTCATTGTACTGTAGGTTATCTAAAAAAAGTGGCTTAAATTGTCATGGGTTACTTTAAACGGTCTGTGTGTAGAGATATGTAGAGAAAACATTAACCTGTACTGCTTCAAGAAATAATCAGTCTAATTCAGTCGGTCATTATTCAGCTGGAATTAAAATTGGAAGTTTTTCAATCACTCCTTTGCTTCTCCAGTACCAGGCTTGAAGATCTCTGCTCAGATGCCTACATTAAAAACTGAATTGCCATCTGTTCGTTCTTCTCAGTCTCTGCTGCCATTGCAGTGCTGCAGTTAGCAGTAGTGTTTGGCTTCATTTGCTAAAAAAGCCTTAATTTGTCCTCTCAGTTTAAAATATTTTATCGTTGCATGCTTATAGCAGTGGCAAAAATGGTAATGAAAATGTCGTCAAAGCATGGGTTGCTGAATTGCTTAAACTCCTTGGGTCACTGTGAATTGTGAGGGAAATGTTGCTTTATTTTACTCCACCATCTTTCTCCAGTGAATGTGCTTGTTGTGTAATACAGTAAGTAAAGATAAATGACATGCAGATGAGTGGATTCAAAGGTGATGATCGAAAGACGTCATGTAGTAGTGGTACAAACTCAAGGCTGTCAGTCAGGTGAATGGCCTAGAAAGTCAGAGCCAGCTCTGCACTCGATATCTTCCCGTTAGTGGATGAGACAAGCATCTTGTCTCTGTCCCATCACTATCTGCATTGTGCACAGTGCTTGCTGTACTCTGCTTGTGTCATTCCTCCTGTATTCAGTTTAAGCTGGCAGGGTGTCAGATGTTGTCCATTAATAATGCATGATGCAAAATGTTCTTTCTTGACAAGACTCACAGCTAATCTACACTGAAGAACAGCATCTTCCAGTAGTGACATTTAGGAGGTCCATCATGCAGTCTAATTGAGTTACTGTGTTTTGGGGTCACAAAAGCATATTTGGATGCTTCAAACAAGTACAGTCACCCTTAGTGAATTTTTAAACATGAATCACATACTATAAATTTTGTGCTAGATGTTTGTATACTCTTTTTTTACAACCTATTAAATGTCACAATTCCCTGTTAAACTGTACAGATGGTGTATATAGTTCAGTTGGTGTTATGACCTCTGTGTAAAATGTAAGACAGTACCAAATGTGAACAACTTTCACGTCCTGGTGTGATTGCAGTGACAGTTAACTTAGTACCAAAATTTGTCTGAGCACTTGTTTTATTAATTTTCTCAGGGGGTGTGGCTATTTAGAAATACAAACCTATTGACACTCCTAAAATGATGAATATTTAGGTGCTGGGATATTAAATGTTAAATGATGTTAGGACAAAAAATAACATGAAGGGGATGGCTTAAAAAGCAGAAGCATCACCAACACACTGTGGTACCTTTAACAGGGGCCAGATTGGTTCTGTTTTTAATGAGGCAATAGTAAAATATAAATCCCATATTAAGGAAGTGTTGTCTAGAGTAACTGATAAATTACACTTTCATTATATTATTATTAAATGATAAATACGGAACATATGAAAGGATGGGATTGTTTGTATAATGAGAAGCTTTTCTGTGAATAATCTGTGTAATTTCAAAGCTGCAGACAAATGTGAAAACATATCACTAGGAATAGGCAAACATGCTTAAAAGGCACTGTAGGATAAAAACATTAAACACAGCAGCTGGGTGCATTCCTGTGTGCGGAGTATTTGAATCACACTGGATAGAGTTTTCGCTGTTATTTAGTGAGCAAGAAAAAAAAAGATTTTTTTATTTATGCCTGATATTTTTCTCCTTCAGGCATTATTTGCAATTGGCCATTGAAGTAAATAAATGGTGAAAAGGTTCTTTTCAGTCCAGCATTTGGTGGAGGTAGTTGTTCAAATAAAAGCCTCATTACTGTGATTCACCATTTTTTGGAGGGAATCTAAATACGAAGAAATCTTGCTAGCAGTGACATCACCGTTTCATTTATTTGTAATGCTTCTGTGGAAATATATGTTTGAATAATACACATTTAGGTTAAAAGATAGCCTCGGGGCTTTCATTGTTGATTCGTGAGGTTTTTTTCCCTCTCAAATTCCCTGCTAGCGAGGCAGTAGAAACAATCATCATATTTTTCTTATGTATCTCCCAATGTTAAGCAATATAATTGTTTTTTATAGATTCCATGTGAGCCAATGGCTATCCCTATGGTAACTGAAGCCCTTCAAGGTTATCTGTGAGGTGGAACCCGCTGCCTGTTGTGTTTGCCATGTCAGACACTGCCGCTGTTGTGGTGTTCACCAAAATAAGAACTGATGACAGGCATCTGTCCTGAAGCGTGACAACTCAACAGCGTTTACTGTCAACCTCCCGTTCAAACTGCTGCTTTATGGAGATATGCTCTCAAAACGTGAATCACCAAATCTTGAAAAAATGATTTTATTGTAGCATGCTGCATTTAATAGAGCAATTAAATCACTTTGTATATGTTGTCCATGCATGAACATAAACGATTGGCTGAAATCTAAGACTAATGCTGTATTCTAAGACTAATGCTGAACTATTGCTTGTTCGGTAAACTGCCTTTTGCTATTATTAGTAATAAACAAGTACTTGTAGTGCTTGTACCATACAAAAAGAAAGGTTTTAAGATTTCTTTCAGTGAAATACTAAACAAGTTAAGATAATTAATTATGACAGCAGGTTGAAGTTTACTTTTTGGCATTTTGATTTGATTGTACTAAAACGCAGACTAGTAATATTTAGTACCATTAAGTGTTTATTGAAATGTGTAAAAAGCACCCCCAGTACTAAAAATCCTATAATTACATTTGGCAGTTCACAGAGAGATTTATCCTATTGTTGTTGCTCATTCCAAATAAAATGTATGTGAGCTTTACAGGCCATGGTTTCATATTTCATTTGAGTGGTGCTGTGCTGAGAATCAATATCTTTTTAAAAATCCACACTACTGTAAATTGCCTAGACAGCATACGCATGGCTGCAATGATGCTGCATAGGCAGCCTATATCAGCTTCCTTGAAACTCCACAGGCTATTCCATCTTCTTATAGGGTTTGTATATGGTCCCTGTTCTTTAATTTTCACCCACTTGAAAGCAAGCTTGTTTCTCTGTGGTGTGTCGTACTGCGTTTTGTGCGTATACCGTAGTCTGAAACGTATGCCAATATTTGTCAGCGGTGTATGAGAGGATTACAGTTGATTTGTCTTTTGGAGTCCCCCCTCCCTCTTCTTCTGCTTTAGTATAACCTTTCCATTTCAGCTTGCTAGGGCAGAAAGATGTTTTGAGTTCATTTGCTGAAAGTGCCTGGCCTGAATGCATTTCATCCACACTTGAGAGGCACAGGTGAACTGTTCCTGCAAACAGTTACTGCATTAAGGTAAGACGAGCAGTTTGATTTGATTTGTTTTAAAGGAGCAATGCATGCTTCGTGGAGCAGCATTCCCTCGGCAGTGCACACGCCTGTAAACATGTTACAGTTTCGGCGTACATGTCTTGACAAACCTCTGTTGTTAAATGTGCTACACACAGGTCCACCCGGTCTTGGGTTCTCAGGGGAGTTCCGTTTGGAAGGCAAGCTCTTTGCCCGCTCTTTCGGAACAGGTGCTGAGAATATTTTGGTTTCAGCTGGGATTTTCTTGTTGTAGCTGAGGTTTTATTTAGTGATGTGGATGTGTGGGCTTAATATTTGCTATTATATTGTTCTGTTGAAGAGATAGTAATCTCAGCTCACGCTCAGCTTCATGCCTTCTGGGATAAGCCAGTGTAGGATGTGACAGGCCACTTTGCCCATCTGTGAAAGCCTTATACTGTATGTCACAACTTGCTCTGGGGTTCATCATTCTGTCAGAAGTATTTGCAGAGCTTTGCGTGTTGGACTTTTCAAGGTATGGGTGGGGGTTAACACTGGTTGAGTCTTCTTTCTTGGGTTAGATGGTGGGCCATTTCGGGGTGGGTAGCAAAATGAAGAAAGTGACAGTCCATTTCTCCTCGAATATTAAAGCAGTTGAAGCAGAATAAATTTAGTGCAGCAGCCTTTTCTCTGTTTCATTACAGCTGCGTTCCATGTTTGTGCCGTGTGTTTGTGGAAAGAAACACGTTTTGTGAAATTCAGAGAAGTGGGTTCTTGAATTGATAGGCACAGTGCACAAGACTGAATCAAATGGTAAACAGCACACTTGAGTACAACAAGGAGCAATATCCATGGACCCTTTTAGCAAGCACTTAATTAATCTAAGCAGCTATAAGACATTTAAGAAAAATGCATGCAGGGAGAGATTAATTATTTATATGATTTATCCTCAAAAATAACTTCCTTAATTGTTAAAGGTGCACAGATTTGATGGACACTAGTGCTCTCAGAGAAAAGTTCATGAACTGTGAGTTTTTTAATCTTGGTCAGAGTCACATGGCTGTTTAATTCAGTACACATCTCCAGTTGCAGTGGCCTTTCCCTGGAACAGAAGGCCTGTACCTCTAAGGAGGGATTCAATTAAAATGAAAATACTTCATCTTTCATCCAAATCGCAATATCTGATTTCTCCTTTGTCATAATTTATTTTAATAAAAATCCAGAAAGAGTTGTATTGTTACTCTGACAATCTGCAGTTCAATACTGGATTTCAGCCAATAGTAGCACAATATTCTGGACTGGAGGGAAGGGAATTACAGCAGTAATAAGAAGACAGAGTCAATTTTCTCTTTCTTTTAAGAATATAAGAAAGGTAACAAACGAGATGAGGCCATTCAGCTCCTCCAACTGGTTTGGAAGTTAGTAGCTTATTCACTCAAGAGCTATCCAGCTGTTTATTTAAAGAATACTTTCAATATTGGCTTCAACAGCATGGATGGGCAGCTTGTTCCACACTCCCACAACCCTTTGGGTAAAAGAAGTGCCTCCTGTTCATGGCTTAAAATGCACTTCCACTTGTGCGCTCCAATTTGTGAACGGTTTGAGCATCAGGTTAACAGATGTTTGAATTTTTCCTTCTTTCATTTGAAGGCATTGTTTACTTTTACTATAAATTTTAAAAAGTGGTGGTAAATGTAGACCAGTAAATACTTCAGTTGTCTAGACTTAATGATCCAACAAACAAAAAATCAGAATGCTTGCATTATTTCAAGTCCTGTGTTCAGCAAGTACAGAGCAAGGCTTTCGAATTTAAGCTCTATTAAGTCCTTCCAGTTTCTGTTGTGATACACAAAATATGAGTACTTGACATTTGTGCGCTTTGCCGTACTTTATCTAAAATACCTTTTCAGGTCTGTATCTTGCTGACCAAGCAGTGTTTTCTGTAGTACGAATATTCAGGCTGTAACCTCATGTGACTTATGTTGTAGGTGGAATATACTTGAGTCAGGAGGCCTCTGGTTCATGGCAGCAACGAAGGTGGCATATCTTGTCCTAATCAAACGTGCCCTTTATAAGCTATAAGGAATTTGACATGGATGATCCTTGTTACAGAGTTGGAACAAAAACAGTACCCTCTGTGTTTTCACAGGAATATCAGAGTCATTGCCTCTTTACCATGCATTCCATTTACTTTCAATTTCCATTAACTTTTTAATGCACTCAGTTCCTAATATATACTGTGAGATGAACAGAGTACACATTTATCATCTTTGCTGAAGGATTCTAATTAAAATGGGAGCATTATACATGAGATATAATTTATCTTGACTGGGAAGGTGCAACAATACCTATTTTGGGGGGAGGTATTATTTTTGTAAGAAGTGCTTACTCCCTGTTAAGACATGATTCAAGGTTGGATTGCAAGAGAAACCTAACTGACCTGAACATTGTAGCATCTCATTTTGATTTTCATTGTCTTAATGGTTGGTATTCCATCCTGCTCTAATGCGCCTTGGATCAAATTGCACTGCTAATGTCTTATTGTATTCCATTTCTCCTTTTGATTGGGTTAAATCACTTTACCAGTTCAGGAAGTTCTGCCTCTTGTGCTTTTGTACACGGTGGTTATTTTATCCTAGCTCAGCAGTGGCTGTTCTTTCTGTTTCTGTTGGATCTTTAGAAAGGTGGAATTAAGTAAAGTGAAAATTGCATAGATGCCCAAATGTAGGAGTCTTTTTGACTACATATGTGTCTTTTCTGAAAACAGCTTTAAGAAATAATGACTGGCTTGTAGCAATGTGAAAAAAAGCTTTTGGATAGCCCTCGTTTTCTGTAAAAATGGCACATTAAAAGGAGATTGAGAACATATATATATTCCAACTGTATCGATGTGCAGTTATTTATTTCCAAGAACATTTCGCAGCTATTCTATTGTAAAACTACTGATGTGTGTATGTAGTGTTTATTACCTTGTTCTCCTAAATGGCACTTTATTTAGTCTGAGTCATGCACATTTATTACCACTTAAAAACTTTAGTTTATTAGTACATGTCAGCCGCTCTGTTTTTTACATTGTCGTCATGCTTGGGTTGAAAAGGTGAATTACACTGTGGAAACAGTAACCGCATTGCTGTTTCACTGTAAGTTAAGTTATATAAAACTTGAGAGAATTTGCTTTGCCTCTGTAAATGAAAATTCCGGCCATCTCGATGGATATTCTGTTCTGCAGAGGTGTCTTCAGTGGAGCATGTGTGAGGGTGATTCATCTGTGTGATTGATAATACTCACTGGAACAGCACAGAAGGGGAAGCCTGCCAGATTAGTCATTAATACTGTACCTTTTTTTTTCCTCTCAAGCAATCAGAGCCAAGAATTCTGTACTAATCACTCTGAGGGTAATTGTGTGCCTGGGGGTGAAGCTGAATGCACTTAAGGGCAGGTGAATGTATTCTGTATCAAACGCCAGTGACCACTTAAATAGGCCCCATTCAATATTTCAGCGTAAAGATTATTGAGATTTAGAGGTGATTGCTTTACAGTAGATACTGCATCTTTCCCCTTGAGCATGTAAAAAATTGCGATAGAGACAAAGGCAATGGGAAACAGACTGTCCTTTGGACCTGTGATGAAATGCTGATGCTTTCTGTTCTGAATAAAAAATGTCAAGATACGGTACGTGATTCTGCTCAATTTTTTGTTTAAACAGCATACAACTGGGATCCCCCAGGCAATGCATGCTGGGCTTGAGTTTGGCCTCTGTACCATTTGTTTGCAGTGGTACAGTACTTGCTTCACACCTAAGAGCTAATTCCTGCACCGGCACACTGGGAGCAAGACAAGAGAGTTTGTTGGATGTCTCTGATAAGAGCCTATTTAGAGGAAAGATTGCATGATTCTCACCCCGTCCCAGCCTTGTACTGGTTTGGTAGTAAAGCCAAGTTGACAAGCAATTGCCAATTTCGAGATTAGGGAATTTAAAGAGAAAATCACCAGTTTCTGAATTTTTCATTTTTGTGTTTTATGCACCTGGAAAAGCCAGTTGTGTGTTTACCGACCCTGTGACCTCATACAGGGGAGAATGAAGAAGTGCACGCAGACTCCTCTAACCTGCCCACCTTCAAGCCACTTGTCTTTTAACACAGCACAGGAAACAGCCCTGTGCCAAAGGTTCAATGCTTATTAGTGGAGAGACCAGTCACTCACTGTCCCCAACCACAAACCCAGATCTCCCGTGAGGTTACTGTATTTTCCACAAGCTGAGAGAGCCCTGGTCGACAAATACCAACATACCCTTGGTGACTTGTGGTCAGTTGTGCACTTTCTGCTGCTTTCAAGAGTCCCTGCCGCTTTCGGTGAGTGACACGACCCAGGCTCTAGCCCACAAAGCATCGCATTGTACCTAGCCGTTTGCTGATTCAGCCTCTCGTAAAATCGCGAAATCCTTTCTGACTTTGCCAACCAGGGCTCTTGAAATAATCGGTTTTGCTTTATTTTGCAATTTTGCAGAGTCCCTGAGCCAAGCAACAGCTTCTAATCCACTTGTGTTGAGGGTGGGTTGTCCTCAGTCCTCCAGTCTTCAGTTTTAGTGATCCGGTGGGATGATCCTGAAGATCGTTAAACCTGTGTTGCAGGGGAAAGACCCCTACTTTCACACTGAGGAGCGATACTGGCTTGAGACATGACAGGGCCCCAAACTTCAGAGCCCAGTAGGCTTCCTCAAACCCTCTTCCCATTTTGTCTTAAAGCACTGAAAAGAGACACTCTACCACTGTCCATTCTTTTCGAGAGGACAATGGTAATAATGTAGGCTTTGTCTTGGGAATGAGAGCTATTTTTGTTTTTTCCCCTCAAACCCAGTCGCAGCTAGGTACACAAAGTGCTTTAGAACTCAGAGCTGCATTTGATGCCTGGTCTGTGGGGCTTTATAAACCTGTGCTGCCTTATGCAGGAGAAAGATGCCATTTACATATGCCTTTCAAGTTTGGTTGTTTTCCATGACAGAGCACACTTTCTTCTCTGCTTGGCATGCTCATTGCTTTATTAAGTTAAATTTAAAACGCAAAATTAAATTTAAGACAGCTCTCTGCATCAAGAGTTACTTAAACGTTTTATTTATTGTTGCTTGCTAGACATAATTGTGAAACCATCTGCTCTTTGCAGGTGTTGAGTGCTGCACCCACACAGTATCAGGTATTTACAGTGAAATGTTTTGGGGGTGCGTTGCTCCTGTAAAAGTTTTGGAGGACCAGTAGGTGTCACTCTTCAGTCTGGACCAGCAGTTCAAACCACTGCCCCCAGTGTGATGAAAAGGGACGCTGTGCTGTTGGAGGTGTCATTTTTTGGATGAGATGTTAAACGAGGTCTGGACTACCTGGTCAAGGTCCCACAGCTATTTATAAGAGTAGACAGACGTGTTAAGTCTGATTTCCTGGCTGAATTCCACTTTATCCTTGCTACATTTTTACCCATAATTTGATTGGTAAACCAGTTTCTCACTTCTCTACTGGGTGTGCTGTGTATTGGGGCTGCTGGCATGGATTGACTGCCACCTATCTATATCCCAGGTGGGGATGATAAGATAAGGTCACTTTATTAGCCCCATACAATTTCTTGCATAAGGAATTTGTCTTTTCACATACCCCAACTTGCACTCCATGAGACACACAGACAGGAAGAGAAGCTTGGGGTCAGAGCACAGGGTCAGCCATTGTACACGGCTGTTGGGGTTAAGTTGGGGTTAAGGGTCTTGCTCAGGGGCCCAACGGAGTAGGACTTCAGGGCACGGGATTTGCACCGGTGTGGGTCTTCTCCTATAAGCAGAATGCTTTGGAAGTCTTTGTAATGAAAAGAACAAAAATAAACGCATGGTGAAGCATCCCGAATAAATACAGTAATTGACAGATATTTGCTGTGCATTATGTTTCCTAGACAAATGCTATTTCTAAAACTGGATTATTTTTCAAAATTACCTCGTACTGTAACCCTTCCCCTTAACTTAATTTCTACCAAGACACATTGTCATACATTTTGTAAATGGCCTTATTTATGCAAACTTTTCTGACCCCAAGATTACCATGCAGGGTAATTAATCTTGGAGTTCTAATGTGCTGTCATGATGTGGTGTTTTTACTTTTCTATATAGAACATGATAGAACACAAGCTTTACCTCAGTTTTTTTTTCTGTTGCTTTTGTGATGATATAGATATAGATTGCTAGTTGTGTAAAGCAGCCGCAGTGCACTGGTTGTGTTTGCACTTTCTTCTACTTGCTTAAAGTGGAAAGGTATGAATGACTTGCGACTTTTGGTCTAGAGACTATTTAGTTATTTTCTGTATTCCATTCCATGCCACAGAAACGCTAGACAATAGGATTGTTTACCGGCAGTTTTTTTTTTACCTTGTGTAGTCTGAGGTTTTTCTTTCCTCTCCTCAGTTAATTACCTGTTGAGAACTCCGCTGTGTCACACCACCTGCTGATCAGCCTTGCCTGGTTAAAAATGGTAGTTGAAGCAGTAATTAAAAAGCTCGCTTCTTTTGGGAGAAGCCTTTCTTCCTGGACGGTCAAACTCTGCTTCTTTATCCTGACCCACTCCAGTGCATTGAACTACCACGATACTCATCGCAGGAAGAACTGCAGCTTTTAGTGCTGTTGGTTTTTAAAATAAATGTCGTATAGTAAGAAGATCTGCCAGTTAGGAACAAGTTCAGCATTATATGTCTAAATGATACCATTAATCTTCAGGAGGTACTGGGCCTAACCCACTAGGTCTAATGGACTCCTCTGTATTATACACCATTGATATGAGAGTGGAAAAGATACCTGACAGTGAAGAGATCTCAGCTTGCCTGCCTAGGCTGCTTTGTGCCATACAGTATTTGAAAGGATCCTCAATAAAGCACTAAAGAAAGGAAGCAAGCTTTTGCAGTTTATGCAAAGTGTCAACCTCATTGGTTTGAATAGAATTATCTTTTTTTTTTCCTTTAGAGGGGCCTTAGCTTGGAATGAAAAATATGCATCCTGATTTGACTGAAGTTTGAAATCCCTGGGTGAATGTGGTGAGATAGTGTTTTTAAGGACTGCTATGACAGTTTATGTTATGCATGAAATCTCCAGTGACCACATAACGATGGAGTGGAGTAGCAGTCTATAGAGACACATGTATGAATACATTTTTTTTACTCTTGTGCATGGAGGAAAATAAAACTGTGACTAGAGAGTTATCCCTGATACCACGCCATTAAGTGAATTGGTAGTAATTTACAACAGTACCAAACCCCACTAAAGTTACTATTGATTTTAAAAGTGCTGCATTCTTTTGCTGTGTTATTACCTCTCCAACACGTGTACCTTTGTAAACAAAGCTTTTTAAATATGAGCTTGAGCTAATATGATTTCTCCATAGATAACTAGAAGCCTCAATGGTTGCTAATCATTGTTTTGCCTGTTGTAGCCCCTTATATAAAAGTAGTGGTGGTGCATTTCCAACAAAAGGTACTGAAGTTCTTAAATTATTCAGTGTGATGAGGTAAAGTGGATGCTCTGTCATTTCATGCATTTGAAACCAAACTAAATACAAGCAGCAGATATGGGTTATAGCAGATGAGGATTTTTGCTATATACAGTATATTTTTGTAGTTCCGTAAATGTAGTTTAGAGTAGCTAACAAATACAGTGTGGTCACTGTTGTTAGAAATTGAGTTAGAAATTTAAGTCACATGTTTGTCAGTGTGTGTGAGTGAACATAACAAGGTAAGGAGACACAGTGCTGACTCAGACAAATTGCTATGTAAATTGCTGACTAAGAAATGCTACATAAAGTACATTCTGGCCTTCATAGGACTCGTGCTTTTGGAGATTCAAAAGTATTGTGTTTCGCTTCAGTCAGTTGATTACATAAAGTAAAGCAACCTCTTTATATTCAGTAGACATTATTACACATTGATACAAAATGGTAGTGTACAGGATTTCATGGTGGATTGTTTATTATAAAAAAAAATCACAACAATGAGGAAACAGACCCAAAAGGTTTGGCATTGTTTGTTGGGGATGGATGTAGTTGAATTTTATTGCATAATGAAAATACCCCTTACCCCAAAGTATGGTATCTTGTGCTTTAGATGTTAGTTCATGGTTTTCTAGATTAAATGCCTGTGGTCATTTTTGTCTTCTGGTTTGTGTCCTGTTTACTGAAATTTAATTAATTGTTTCCTTATTATTTACTCAAAAAGTAAAAACAAAAGGTCAAAATGGTGGAAAAGGGCTACCTTTTTTAAAAACAATACATACAAAACTACTAAACCCAATATTTTAGTTGAAGTAACATCTGTTTAATTGCATTACTGTGAATTATGTTTTCCAGTCTTTATAACATTACTCTTTCAGATTATATTGTGACCTTTTTGACATTCAGAGCATCTAAGGTATTCCTGAGATATGAAGTCAGACTGCAAAGCGATTCAGTACAATGCTTGTCTGTGAGGTTACTGTCAGTTTTGGCAGGGTTTTATGAATCATGCATTTTCCCTGTCAGGTGTTTTAGGTGAAGAGGCATTGAATGAATAAGATATCATTCTTTATATTTGCATATAGGCAATCTTATCATACAGCAGAATGTAAGAGGTCCATGTTCGGTGTTAAGGTGAAAAAGAAATTTGTGAATGTCTTTCTTTCCCCACGGGTGATTTCTGTTTGTAAACTGAAGTCAAAACACTAACAGAAGAATAAACACCAAACAATGTTGTGCATGCATTCAGTCTGTATACACATACATTTTTGAAAACCTTTGGTTTATGGTATGTTGAGTACTACTTTATTTCTAACAGAATTTCAATTTTTTACCACTTATGAAGATATTAGACATACTGGCACATAAGAGTCAGGTGCCTCTGACAAACTGATAACAGCATTAGTATGCAGTTCCTGAATATTCCTTTTAGCTAAGATAAGGACGACAGTTCCATATCAGTGCTTTGAAAAGCAATTGAGATAAATTAAAGATCTGTACGCTTAACTCATGAAAACGAACCGCCTGTCTATGAACATGCAATTAAATTTTAATCAGAAACATTCTTCTCCGAAACCAATGCAAGAAACCTAGTCCCTGTTATCTACCTGTTTGGAACAGTAAGGTGACTCAACCTGGATATATTGTGGTAATTAGAATTCCACTTCCACAGAAAGGGTAGGATTAACTTCTCTGCTGATTGAATGGTTACTAAATATTTAATCTTGGAAGGCAGTCCCAAGAACAATACAACCCCAGTTTGTGTTGGGAGTTGTTTATGGTTGTAGTTGTTACAATTGTCAGGGATAATTCAACAGAATGGAGTGACAGGTATGTGCTACTGTATAATTGCTGATTACAAATATTATTGCTACTTAAAACCAGGAAGTAGGTTTCATGATATGGTAACTGCTTATCCATTAAAGTGATGTAAAGTGTTTATTTTTGTAGGGGGAACTTAATTGAAGCTCTTTCCAGTGGTTTCTCGTGTTCATTTAGAAATATTCAAGAGGTATAATACATATTGTGCCTGCACTGGCAATGAGCAAGTGTTCTCATATTTGAATATGCATTAAAATTCACTCTCTTGGTGTTTCTGTTGACAGATATGTGTCACAAAGATGTCTACACGAAACTGCCAGGGAATGGACTCAGTCATCAAACCCCTGGACACCATCCCTGAGGACAAGAAGGTCAGAGTTCAAAGGACACAGAGCAGCTTTGACCCCTTTGAGAAGCCAACGAACCAGGTTAAGAGGGTCCATTCTGAAAACAATGCCTGCATTAACTTTAAAGGCTCCTCAGCAGGAAAGGAATCTCCCAAACTCCGGCGGCATTCCAGTCCAAGCTCGGTGGGTACTCCCGCTTATTTTCATTTAGTAAACACTAAATCCAGCCACCTCAAGAATCTGTTTAGAGAGAAAATGGTCAACAAAGATGTTAAATTAAAACCTGCTGCAGTCCTCAAAACCCATTGGTATAATGTGTTACTCATTAATGCATCCTATAGATGCTATAGTATGTGAGAGAATTCTTGTGAGTGCTTATTTAACCATGAGTTCATGTATGAAGCTTTCACATCTAACCCCTGACTGCTACTTTTTTTGTCAGTGCGATATTAACAAAGACTGGAAACAAACACTAAAAATAGTCATATTGGAAGTAATGCCCAGGTGTCATACTCAGTAGCTCCAAATTCAAAAGGTGCAAGAGAGGTATTTCTACTGGAAAAAGAGAAGGCAGTCTATAACATTTCCCAGAAATGACACATCTAATTTAAGTTTTTTACCATGTCTGTGTACTGTACGTTTTCAAGGCCAGGTAAAATTTCTTTCATGGAACGATAGTTTTATCTATCTGTTTAATCATTGCATTAGTGATTGAATAATATATTACAATTTAAAGTAGCAATATATTTTCATACTTTGCTGCTTTGCTTTGTTATCAGATTAGTTGTAAATCATCACTGTCTATATCTAAAAGACATATGCTTAATGGTGTCTTTTTTATGCAAAGCCTGACAGGCTGACGGGATACTGTATATATATATGTGAGAGAACAGATGTTTTTTTCATTGTTTTCATACAGCATGCTGCTTTTGAAACTGCTATACAAAACTACTATTTTAATTTATATTGTTATTTTGTTTCAAATGTAGAATAGAGATGATATTAAAATACTTCGATATGGCAGCTGAGAAAGGGCAGCTCAAGGAATAGTTAAGAATTAATAAAAAGATTACAGGAATAAGCTTGCTTTTATGTGGCTTGGGGAATTGTGCAATACTGCACTATTTAATTACAGCATTGATAGTCTTGAAATCTGGATCACCTCACTACTTGTCTCTGAAAGAAAAAAAACATAATTTAATTAAACAAATATAACTTCTTATGTTATCATGCTGTATATATTTGAGAGATGCCTGGACAAGGCATAAACAAGAACTAATGTGATCAGTCTTTGTAATAATTAATGAACAGCAAAACAATTCACTAGTAAAGAATAAAATGGCATATCCAGCATATTTAAGGCAAAAACTATCCTGATGCGTTTTCTGAATTGCAAAATAGTCTTCCTATGATCTTCTTTTTTTTAAATTAAAACTTTAAACTAAACTTACCAAATTATTTTAACATCAACAATAATATTACTCTATACACTGTAAGAAGGATTCACATCCAGAACAATAGAATTGAAACTAGATCTTATGTAACCCTCTGGTGGTGTACTATAGAACATCTTGTTGAAGTGAATTAATAATATTTTGAATGTCTTCACTTTAAAATAAAAATGATAATGTTTAGGATGTCAAAATGGGACTACACTGAAATGTGCTGATATTTATGTAGTATGTCATTTGTCTGCATTTTTTAATCCTCTTCCTTCTGATCGTCAGAAGGCTGTGTTATTGCATGCGTGGCGGTTTTTATTAAAAAAGGACATTCACCAGGTTTCAAGCTCAGAAAAGGAAAATAGGCCTCCACCACTGTTTCCCTCCTTACTGTAACTGGCTATACTGTACTTAATTGCACAGGGAAATTCACATTTTAAGAAGGAAAGCAGTGTCTGCAGTGCTGCTCTTCTTTCTTGTAATCCGAGCAATTCCAGTGCAGAAGCTCAGTAAATAATGCATTGGAAAGCCCTGACGACTTCTCCGGGCCTTTCCCTGTTGCACAAAAACATTTGGACAGTCTGTGCTGTGCTTTAAGTGCAAGTTTGATTATGAAGGCGAATTGTTCAAATTGTGTTAGAAAATTGCATATTCTCAAGCTGATTCATGGCTTTGAAAAATGCATGAGAACACGAACTGCTTCGGCTCTCAAAGGGACAGGCGGCTCCGACTTGCATTTTTCCATTAAAGTTCACTTGGAGTAAATCAAACAGTAATTTAGAGAATTCAGACTTGCAGGTGATTCTAGGTACAGTATGTTAATCACACAATCAGATTCTACATAGTTTCTAGCTGCTTGACCCTATAACTCCTGTATCTGCAACATTTCAGGATCAATATCATTTTCTATTTATTTCGGGCTAGACCCCAGTGTGAAACACCTATTCTGTATAAGTTAAAAGTATATTGGTAATTCAAAATGACCTTGAAAAATATTTATGAACAATGAATGTAAATACTTCTGGAGTCAATCTAATCAACAGCCCAGCCAGAACCAGAATGTGATGGCACCTTTCAGTGGAACAGTCTCAAGAATAAATAAGGATATTAAGACATAATTCCCCAAATAACACATGGCATGCTAGTGGAGAAAGACATTTTGTGGCTTCTGTTCAAGATGTGTAGAGTTTGTGCGACGGTGTGTAAATACCGGTGTAGCTTTATGTAGTGTTTTGAAATCCTCTGTATTAATTGAAGAGGTTTTAGAGGAATATTTGTAATGCATGCAAAAAACACTTTTTGGAACATTGCTAAAACACAAACCTTGTTAAATGTCTTTCAGAACTGCAGGGGTCATTAGTTATTTTTTTAGCATCAACACACAATGTATTAAAGTTCTGACCAAATTAATCAACAGCTTTCCATAAATAATTAATACGACAACAAAAACAATAGTATGCTTTCTTTGTTAATAATAAGGGGTTACATTCTGAAAATCTCCATCTCCTATAGCGTGTTACTGTAAGAACATGAAACATGATACCTTTAACCATGAATTGCACTTGTTGACTCAAATATTTGAGGATTACATTAAATCTGTTTTTCATATTAGATTGCACTAACTGTAGCATACTGTATGTACAGCAGAGTAGAATACAGTAATCTCTCATTATATGAGCTTAATTCATTCCTCGAAAACTGCTCATAAAGTGAAAACCCATATAACAGAAATTAAATTCCCATTACTTTCTGTGTTATGATCTCTAATTCGTTCCAGAACTCAAAAATGTTTCCTTAAATGGCCAGGCATCTCCTAAATACAGCACATAAGCGTATTGAAGTTTGAAAACAATAACTTTTCTGATTATCTGAGTAACATGCTTAAAGTCATTAGCTAATGAATAAACAATAGGTAGGAAAACTAACACTCCTACTCTTTTACAGTACTATACTGTAGTTATATCATTACAGTTTTTAGCAAATTCATAAACATGCAGGAGGTGCTATCCTATACTGTATTCACTTAACTCACAGTCCTTTATTATAAAATAGTTACAGTATTCTTGGCAGTGCTTTATGAGAGTGTGAGGGTGATAATCTGCACATTAAATTAAGAAACTGGGAATTATAAACAAAAATATGCATACCGAGGGAGAATTCTGTATATGTAGAATAATACAGAAAGCTAGAAATATAAATATGTCATTACCATAATACAACAAGATGAACATCATGATCATTCTAAGGACAATCAAAAGTTTAAAAGTGTTACACTCTTTTGGTTTGTGGTCTTCAGTCCGAGTGTAAAAGTATTTCACTGTTATCATGTCCCTCAGTCTGATGAAGACTGATGGACTCAATGTACGACTTTCAAGTCGACAGACAGCGTCTGTTGATGACTTGCTGCTAAGGTCTTTACGCAAAAAGCTTTTGCATTGTGGCAATTCACCAGTATTTTTTGCCATTTCTGCAAACGTGCAGCCATACAGATTTCTATGCCGAATAAAATTTGACATTTAAATGAGGATTGCACATTCTGGGTACTGACAATCAGCTTTACAAATAGGCAGTGATGAAATCAAATTGTGAGTTTTCTTATAACTCGTTGAAGGTCAGAGTACTAGAGGCCCAGGATACTTTGTCTAGATAGTACACGTAGTACTTAGTATAGATGTACCGTTTTTTTCTATATTGTAAGGGAAAATATAATTAATGTTCATGTATCATAGCTCACCAGTACCTCCCTTTCCAAGGTCACAGGGAAGTAAACGATCTATTTATGCAGTACTTAACTCTTTTAAAATAAGTCCTTCCTCCTTCCATTAATGAAAAAGAATTATGTCTGCCAGTGTGCGGTTCTACATAATGCTGTTTCTAGGTGTGAGCTGTATAAAGCACCTACTCCCAAGTGCCCTTCCTCCTCTTTAGAGACAGATGGTGGAAGAGTCTTGGCACGCTCCTCTTTGACTCCGTCCACACTGCGCGGCCAGATTCAAGGGCGGTAGTCCTATCCAATTGGTCTTGCTGCCCTTGTTAATGTTTAGAAACTGAGCTCATTCCAGGATTCAAGTCCCTTAATACGCTTTCAGAGGCTATGATGTAAGAATAGGCAGATACAGTGAATACTGTGTTTGCGTTTGACAAAATCTGCTTTAACTTTTGCAGATGTAAAGTAATTATTTGTTTTGGTGGTACTGTTCATATTCCATTTTTCTCCCCAATGCATATAATTATTTAAAGAAAAATAGTGCTGCTACATTTGTTTTTTATTTAGGAAGAAATGCGCTATTTATTTTCTTCGTGTGGTGGTTTTAATCTGTAATTCACTGCAGTTCTACAATATAACATTAGTTTTTTACTTAAACCTATGATGTTATTACCTGTGATCTCTAGTGCTGTAAGTGATCAAGAAGTCCCTTCTGACAGACAGGAATAGATAGGCTTTCAGTAAGATACATTAAAAACCCTCTGTTTATAGAGTAGAAAAAATAATATGTCAGTTGCTTAAAACTAAAAGATATCTGTACAGTATCTTACAATCTACAGCGAGCCCTAACCCTCACATCCTGCACAGCCCCAAGGGAAACAGAACATTTGTTTACGAGATCTGTAAAGATGTCAAGCTTGTTAGTGGCTAGGAAGATATCATCATGGGGAAAGACAAGGCCTAAACCGGAAGCAGAAATCTGTGGGATTCAAAAACTGGAAGGCAGCTGACTTTTGTTTTCCAAATTCCCATCTGTCCATAGCAGCCCATATTGCCAGGGAACAAGAGAATTCATCAGGGACTGTCTGGAATGTTTCTGCTGAGTTTGACTGAAAGCAACTGTGTTACACTATGAAGCAGACATAAAGGACTCCTTGCTTTAACCTCCCCACAAGTTGTTTTTTTTGTGATGTAGCAACAGAAGGACAAATAAATGAAATATTTCCTTTATTTACAAGCCTCAAAACAGAGTACCAGAATTTGTATTTTACTAAGGCTGACGTTGGACACTCCCAATGTGCTGTAACTGCATCACAAGCCTAGACTAGAATATGATAATTGAATCGGAACCAAAGAGTCTCAAAAATAGCTATTTTGCCACATTCTAAGAAGAGAATTTCACATGTTTGACAGGATACTCTCTTGAGATAGTATTGAAGGTGCATGTGAAAGCCTTGTCTCATTAAGTGGAGAAGAAAATCTAAAAAATCTACACACCTGCATGTATCAAAAGCCTGGTTAAACTGATAGCTACTGTAGTGAAACGGGATGATAAAAGGCACCAGGCCACAGGGCTCCAGATGGAATAGCAAGAGCTTTAGTTTTCTCTCTGGTTACTCTGTCACTGTAGTAGGGTGGCACTAAGCATAGTTGCCCGTTCCAAAACTGTCATTTTATTTATAGCTGAATTCACATTGTAAATGGTCTGTAGAACCATCCTAGAAACAGGCGTTCTCACAAAATCAAAAGACAGAAGAAGGTTATATAAAAGAAAGACACAAACTATATTTTTATTTCTCTCTTGGTTGTGTTTTTTGTAGTACACAAACCAAGTGTTGGATGTTTAAATAATATGTACAGATATTCTTTGAAGCCTTCAAAGAGTTTATTTAGAAGATTCTGAAAAAACTATGAGCTTTATGGGAAAAAAATAGCTACAGTCCCAGAACCATACTGTATATCTAATTTCATCCTTTTAACTCATGGTAATTCTAGGTAATTAATTAGGTGATTAAGAATAAAATGTTATTCTAGGTAAGGATCACATTTTCTCAGAACAGACTTAATATACTAAAATATACTGTACCAGAAAAGACCAACCACCAACATGTATAATTCAGATAATTGTGGTGAGTTGTACAGTGTGTTTGGAATTTATAGCAAAGCATTTTATAATACTAGATTTGGAGATATATTGGAGATATATTTGAAGCATAATTGAAGAAACACTTAGCCTCTTGGAAGCTTAGTACTGTACAAGAAGCTCAACATGATTGGAATAGACGCAATCGATTGATAAATGACTCCATATGAAATCCAAAAATGTACATAAGTCAAAGTCAAAGTCAACTTTATTGCCAAACCAACCTTTAAGATTGTTAGGAATTTTAATTTAATTTGTATCCGACATAATGCCAGGTGCTCAGATGTAGATTTCCCTGACGTCAGAGGTGCAGAAATCGTAGTGGCAGAAGACAGCGGTGTTAGTATTCCTATTGTAACTGGAATTTAATGGAAGTGGTAAGTGGATAAGAGGATTGTAAATGGAGTCTAGAACAGATTGCAGTTCTCTAATGGTTCTGTGGAAAGGGCACTGTTATTGCTCCTGTTGAGTTGGCTGATACAGTACACATTAATGATTCAAGAAATGATCCACAGTGATCCCCTGTTAATTAAATCCCTTATTATTTCTCACATCTTTAATGAAGTAATTTGGGATCAGATATCAGATCAGGTCCATATTTTTTTATTTATGATTTGTGACCTGTTAGTTACTCATCAGCACCGTTGTGCCGAAGGCACTATGCACTAAGTGAATCATTATGTAATTATCATTATTATCATTATATGTATCAAAAGCCTTTGAAAGGTTAATAAACAGTAAGGTGCTAACCATTTTATATAATCTTATAATCTCAGTGTTGCTGTAACACAATATGGTTATACATAAGACTTTATTTTATTTAGTTTCTGATTCTGCCTTTAGGTAGAATTTTGTGATAAATAATGTGTCTAATATCTTTATAAGAGTAGTTAGGGTTCTACGTTTTCTTCTGCTTTAGTTCTGATTATGTTCAGGTAAAAATCTGGCTTTAAATACTGGGTTTTATGCTTACGGTCATTTTATCAATATAGTTTTTTTTACAACATTTTAACACACTTAGAAGAAATGGGAGAGGTTCTGCAGTGGTTTCAGTAGAGGCCTTTACTGACTATGGGTCTGGTTCTTCTCGCCTGAGCATGGTCTTAATAAATATAATAATTGCTTACACTTATATAGCACTTTTTCTGGACATTCCACTCAAAGAGCTTTACAGGTAATGGGGATCCCCTCCACACCACCAGTGTGCAGCCCCTCCTGGATGATGTGACAGCAGCCATAGTGCGCCAGAACGCTCCCCACACATCAGCTATCAGTGGGGAGGAGAGCAGAGTAATGAAGCCAATTCATAGCTGGGGATTATTAGGAGGCCATGATTGGTAAGGGCAGGAAGCCGGGGTTATACCCCTACTCTTTCGGAGAAACGCCCTGGGATTTATAATGTCTCATCCGAAGGACGGTGCCTTTTTACACTACAGTGTCCCTGTCACTATACTGAGGCATTAGGACCCACACAGATTGCAGGGTGAGCGCCCCCTTCTGGTCCCACAAACACCGCAAAGCAGCACCCTTAGTTTTTCCCAGAAGGTCTCTTATCCAGGTACTAGCCAGGCTCACACCTGCTGAGCTTCAGTGGGTTGCCAGTTGTGAGTTGCAGGGTGATTTGGCTGCTGGCTATATAAAGACTAGCTATCAGAATGCAATGAAGATAGAAAAACATCTAGCCTAATATTATGGTGCCATGAAATTAAACCAGGGTGGTGAAATACAGCCTCTTTCTGTTTTAATTTGAACCACATTCTATGGCTTTATAATATATTATCCATTGCGTCAGCTTACACTCTTTTAAAGCGATTTAAAGATTGTATCATTTCATGTCTTATTGGCTTTCAGGTCTGATTTTAAATTCTGAATTTAAAGTTTTGCATGAACATAAAACCCACTGGGTTTGAGTTTGTCTTGCCACAAGTTCCTAAGTAAACCATTTCAGCATGAAGCTTTTTGATCCTGTGGCTGTACCATTTCACAGACTGGATATCTTCAAGGACTGAAGTTACTTTTGTACCTTCACTGAATCTCTGAAGTCAGATTACCACTGCTGGCTGGACCCAGTCCATCACTCTGGGCAAAATTAATCAGAGCCAAAAATGAAACAAAACCTCCATTTTGTTCTCTTAACAGAATACCATTGCTAGATCTGGTGTCACAGAAACATGGTTATACAGGCCTCTATCTAAAGTATAACATCTGGCCTGTTGAATGATGCCTAGTTTTATACATCTTGCAACGGTCTTAGGCAAAAAGACAAATAGTTGCATTAGCCAGCATTACTTCACTTTGTAATCTGATTAATGTCAGTCACGGATATCTGACTTTTGGAATATCGATGAACCTCAGTCCCTTGGCTCACTTTTTGTTTTCTTTTCCATCGGTAATGGCTCCAAACACAGGGAACTGACATGCTTTCTTTGCTTGCAGCCAACGAGCCCAAAATTTGGAAAAGCAGATTCCTATGAAAAGCTTGAGAAGCTGGGAGAAGGTTCATATGCCACAGTTTACAAGGGGAAGAGCAAGTAAGTGACGTTTCTGCACTAAAACCTTTACTTTGAAAGCCCGGTAAATATGTGAAATTTCGGACTAAATGGAAAAAAGTTTTGTGAAACTGTTCCATAATTTTTTAATAAGACATTTTTCAGACAGTTCATGTACAGGTATATGATTTTACAGTATAAATTAGCAACCTCTTATCCTTTTAAATTGATTCATACTTTTATTATAGTGTGTATACTGTAATTCATACGGCAAATCATTTTTTTGCTTAAGTTAGTATTATGAGGCCTAATTACATTATAGAGTACCAAAGGTCTATACCCAACACTGTCTCCTTGGGGGTGTTTGAGTTGTGATGGAAGTGTCTTCTGTTTTCAATTTCTTTAAACATTGGCTGGGTTTAGAATATAATTTCGCATTTTTATTGTCAGTATCTCTGTCTTCTGACAGTTGATGGAGAAAATGGTGGTGGTACAGAGGCACATTTTCTCTAGAATGTCTTCTTATCTCTACTGCATCTGATTGAAAGTTGACATTTTATGCAGCCCTGCCTGTTTTAACAGCTCTAACGGTGTGAAATGAAATAAAATAAAAAGACTAAACAGCCCTTAAATTGATATGAAGCAAAGGCCCAGGTCATTTGTAATTATTTTTCCTTGAGCAGTATTGAACATCAGTAACTATACTGTATGTAAACTGGTGGCATATATTGTCACATATTATTTATTTTATTGGGCCTTTTTCTTGTTTCTCTGGCTGCTACAGTAGCTTAATATTTTACTATTCATTTTTTTGATCTAATAAAACTTTTTACAGTATTACTGCAGTAAAAGCTTCATGACAATGTACTAGAAGTGTCATGAGATTACATCTCAGCTTTGCATGTAGAGTATGGCTTGTCTCTCCTTGCTACGTTATGCCTGGATAATGAATACTGAATATATATAATGTCAGGTGGGTAGCTGCGTCAGCATGCGTAGGCTGCAAAGGAACAAGTAATAGGTTTATTCCATGCTGAAAAAAAGAAGAAAGAGAACACAACGTTTCGGCCGTGGAGCCTTCTTCACACCTGAAGAAGGCTCCACGGCCGAAACGTTGAGTTCTCTTTCTTCTTTTTTTCAGCATGGAATAAACCTATTACTTGTTCCATATATAATGTCATATATATATATCTAAGAAGGGATAGGTGTTTGTTTAGACAATCATATAATATTGTTGCAGGAGTTAGCTGTTCCAAAATGCTAGGTCTCTTACAGTATTAAAAAACAGTTTATTTTATGAAATCTTTCATTTTTGAATGCTTCAATGTTTTAAGTTAAAGTGATTGTTATTCCATTGCTTTAATTAAGGGGATTGATTTGATTTCTTTGTGTCTCCAGAACTGTTTCTAAATTAAGAGCGAGGCTTTAGGGATTAGTGTCTGGAAAGACTTCATGTTTCAACAGGCCAAAAAAAAAGATGTTATTTTCAATATAATGAACTTATTGTACATTGATTTCACTTTCTGGTAAATTCCTTAGTTTTCCACTACAGCAGGTTTGATATATGGCATTTAATTAGATTGAATATTCCTGTTCTGTAAGTCTGGGTTCAGTGCTTTCCATAACATTTCAGCAAATTAAAAAATAAAGGATTCCTGTCAGATTTGTATTGCTAGATGCATTTTGGCAAACATTTTTTTTCTCTTGCAATTAGGGTGAATGGCAAGCTTGTTGCACTGAAAGTTATCCGACTCCAAGAAGAAGAAGGCACTCCATTTACAGCAATCAGGGAAGGTAGGTTTTCCTTGTCAGTGATGTCTGATTATCACTGGGGTTTTTCAGCATTATTTCCTCCATTCATTGTTTTGACATTTAGAAGGAGCATTTCATTTGATACAAAAGTGATACTACATCGGTTTTCAAAGCACATTTCAGACAGAACCCTTACTCTGCTGTTTAACATACTACAGTACTTCTACCTATTACCAAGTCTGTTTTCTCCAGTGGTTTAGTATTTTTAGAAATAGAGAACAAAAATCAACCACTAGATCTGTAAGTTCTTTTTTGATGGCTCTTTTCTTTCCTCATTAGATTCTTTTTACTTTTGCTGAGCCAGTCATCTATACAGTCCTTTACTGGCAATGGAAATTAGTGTTAACTCTGCACTTAAAAAAAAAATGTTTATATTTGTATTTATTTATAAATATTTGTAAAGTCTTGTAAATGTTTGTGACATTGTAAATGTATTTGTAATTTAATTAATTACAAATATTTTTTAACCTAATAGTACATGGTGTTTTGATCTTCACCATGACTGGTCTCTCTTGGCCTGGACTGGACTTTGAACCTTTCAATAACAGCTGAGTACAGAATTGATCCTTAAATGCTTAATTAACCCAGGTGCTGTTGATCCTTTGATAATAAATGATTAAGTGAACAGACATGTAAGAGCATAAAGTCCAGATGTCAAGGTTGACTAAACAGGATCTAAATTCTTAATTTAAAGCTTTTAGGTGTACATACAAAACATTATTTTGTTAATTTGATTTCTTGTCAAACATACAAACATACATACATTTTTGTTTAACATACTAATAGGGGAAAGGGTGTCCATTACTGCTGAAGATCCATTTAAAACATTGATAATCTTTTCAGCAAATAAACACATAAACAGTATGAGAAAAAGATATATATATATAAATGATATATGCTTATGGATTTTTTTGCTTATTATTTAACAAATGCAATCAACACAGTCTATGAAAATTGTTTCTGTGCCTTATCATAAATATATAAGCTCTTTATTTCATGTATCGTAAATATACTACATAAATGCTACAACATACAAAACACCAAGTCAATCCAGTTCAAAATGCTTTGAATATTCATCCCTGGGGGGGGCAATTTAAGATTCGCCTACTCCTACAGGGCACAATTGGAATTCTTGAAACCTATATAGTAATTATTTTTACTTTGTTTCATTATTTGTATGTTTTCTAATTATTTTTAAGAAAGTTGGATGTTTTACAAAAAAAAATCCCCTTTAGCAGGTCTTATCTGTTAAATAAATATTCCATTAAACTGAACGTTTACTGTATTTTCACCTACTGCACTCTGTAGTGTCATGCTTTCCACTGTTTATGATAGCCAATATTGTCGCTAGGAAGTCTTTTGAGCGTAGTAGCAAACCATTTCAGTCACTCTTTTCAGGTTAAAGAAGCATTTGTTCTCATCTTTAGCGTTAGTGAATTTGGCTTTTGCTCTCAAGTACTCCCTTAGTATGCTCTTGGTGTGTGGTTCTGTCGGCTTGCTCAGTCCATTCTACTGGTTTTAACTCCTTATTCCAGATGAGCTCTAGAACTGTCTCTGGAGCTGTCATCACAACTGTTGCCGCAGTAGTTAAATTAAACAGAGAAACTGGTTAAATAACCAAACGCCAACCGAGAATTCTGTGCTCTGACGTCTCTGCTTTGCATTTGATTTGTTGGTACACCAGCACATAAGAAGGCCAAATCCACAACAGGCCTAATTGAGCTTGGATGGCAATAACAACCAGCCAAAGGTCTTCAAGGGACATGGAGTCTGAGGAGTTTAGATGCATTGCCCCTACCAGTGGAACTTGCTGTTTTAATTTAAATGAGAAAATTATTCTGATCTGACAGATCCACAGCTGTAAATTGAACTCGGATTGTCTCAGGCCGGTCCCCTGTGTACAGATCAGAAAACTACTTTGAAACAGAACTAATTCAGCAATTACTGAGCTAGATGGCCACAGCCTGAAACGTGCAGAGAATTACAGTGCGTCGGTTGAAGGCAGATGAGTATTCTCGAGATGGGTTCTAATATAGCAGGACAGCAGGGGAGGACTCTGAGCACACAAATGCTTCATTATCCAGACCTGTCAGCCACTTTTCACCAAAGCAACCGAAAAATCCAATACTGTAAAGCTTCACCCTGCTTGTTTTGCCCACTGCCCCCTCTCTGTGGAGCTTCATTATTTTAACCTGCAGCAGACCCTCTACTAGGATGGATTATAGACCAGCAAACAGAATGTACAGTAAGTCATTCAGCATATGCAGTAAATATTTTAGTTTCGGACTTAATCTGTTTATATTGATTTATTATTTTAGGACAAATGGGTTAGTTCCCACTCTGGTGCTGTAGAGGATAGGAGGTTGTTTGTATTATGAGGGCTTAAACAACACACAGTACAACACTGTAAATGTGTGTGTTTATTCTTGTGTTGCAAGAACAGTTGACAGTCATATCACACATTCCCCCTCCAGATTTACAAACTAAACTAAATGAACTAGCAAGAGCATCTCTTTTTCGTGATTTGATCTTTATCTGCATTTTCTGCGCTTCTGAAGTTAAAACAGTAAAGAAAGATTGTTTTCTGAGATGTTCCTAGGCTGTGAATTTTCTTCTGTCAGACTTTGACATTAACGCCCTGTGTCCTGATGTAACTAACGGGAATCTGAAGCAAATGGGAGCACATTTAAGATTTGTTTTTTGTTTTCTTAGCCTTGCAAAGAGCATGGAATTTTGAAGTTAATCACATTTGCCACAGTAAGAAAAGCCTGCTTAATAATAAATTACCATAAATGCACCCAAAATTATTTCTTGTACTTTTTGTTTTAAATTAAACCCCTTTTTAGTTTAAGCTGTAACAAGATAAGATTTTTTGTAAACCATTTGTTCTCTAGTGATTACATAATTGTCATTTCGAAAGCTTTGTTTTCTCTGATCTAAATCTTTCAAACACGCGAAAGCCTATTTGTACCCATTTACACTTGCACCAAGCTTAAAAAACTTGGCCGCACTTCAGACACCATAGGAGAGTTTTAAATGACAGCTAACTAATTACAATTTTCATGCACAACTTGCTAGCAAAGATAATAGAACACTTGCCTTAGGAATAGTTCAAGTGATTTTTTTCTTCCTCTTGGGTGATTTGTACCACTGAATGAGAAAGGTTCAGTTCCCTGTCAATCAGTTGGTATGCTGGTGAATTGTGATATTATTCTTGACTTCCAATGGATGGCAAGTACAAGCAAATTTGTAAGGGTTAAATGTGATTATAAAATTTCTAGAGACTTAAAAATGACTTTTCTTAGTCATTTTAGATGCTTTTAAAGGAGAATTTCAACACAGCCTCTTACTGAATATCCCATGCAACATTTATTGCCTTATAAAAGGTGTGCATTTTCTCATAATTGATGACCTTTCTGTATATAGTCTCCTGTTTGCCCCATTCTGTTTTCCTGATTAAAGGAATGCTTAAGATGTTCTTGGTTAGAATAGTGGCATCTCCTGAACTTCTCCTTTGGCAACCTCCTTTTTTAGTTTTTTTTCCAAAAGGAGCTTTTGAATAGTTATGGTTCTCTCTGGTCAGGGTCAGATAGAGGAGGTCTTACCGATGTTGACCAGGTTTAAATTGATGTCTGTGGACCTCTTGGCAATTAGAAACGGTGTTCTTGTCTTTCAGTGATTTTCCTTCCTTACTTCTACTGTACTACATCCACTTTGCTGCCATTTATCTTACACTGTCTGCTCACACTTTAGGTTCAACACTTCCCCTGTTTTTCTGTTCAACAAACCTGTTGTGCTGCTAGAGGCCTTGGCGTATCTCAGTCATTCACTGTGCTACTCTGCAGCCTCTGGTCCAGTCAGGGTCTTACCCTTCAGAGACCAGTGTCTTGGTTCCATATGAAAGAGTGATGCTACTCCTATGTCCCAACCAAGCTTCTAAAAATGTATCATTGGCTTCCCCTCAATTTCAGAGTGGTACAGTGGACCGTGAAGCTCAGTTCTCATTTACCGCACTTTTGTTTTTCTGTGCAAGATAGATTTCCTTTCCTCAGAGATCTGTGCCGATGTAAAACTATAAACAGGATTTACTTTGTGAAAGGAGTCATTGGTTGCAATGAATTTTCTCATTCTCCAGGCTTATTTAGATATAGTTCTGTCTGTGACTCTGTTTTGTGGTTTTAAAGACTGTGTAGAAATTAGTTGCCTGTTATAATTGTAATGGAAATAATCTATCAGTTTTATTATTACTTGTTATGAATTTTAAGGCTGTCGCGTAATAACCTTTTGATGTGGGAATACATTCCTTTGTATTGCCTCTGAACTTGAAAGGCCATCAGAAAAAGGTTTCTCATGCATTAGTCTGCACCCTTGGGGTGAAACTGCGCCTTCTTGATTTTGTTTTTAATCTCCAGTAGATTTAATTACAAGATCAAACATAAGAGCCTGATGTGTTAAGGAAGGGGATTACTCTTAGCATGCCTATTACTTGTAAATTAATCCATCTGTACTTAAGGTGAATATACACCTAGTTACAGGGTGTGTTCAAAAGGTTTTCAAATGTCTTTTTTCACCCATTGTACATTGGTGACGAATTTTACAATATTCCGACTTATTTTTCATAGCAGCTATTACAAGTTCATAGCACCAGTGAAAAGGCTGAGGTACATACAGGACAGATAACCAAAGGGATAAGAGCTACACCATGACCGAGAGAAGGCTGGTGTCAGGAGGGCGTAACGTTTTTGTTCAATTGGCAGAAACATAAGAAAGATAAATATCCAAGCTGATCCATTGAAAACCCTTGAGTTTAAAGCTTGTGATTTAGCCATTTTCATTTAAACATCATCTTACCAAGCATCCCTGGGGTTTCTAACCAAGGTAATGGAAGGTGACATTAGAAGATATAAAAAGGTGAAAAGGATGATGCTAATATATCTCAGGAAAAGGATTTTGATTACGATGTATATCGCTGCTGTGGCTAATTTTGTTTTCAAATGAAAGCATGAAAGTGTTATGCACTTTCCATTTGTTACTGTCAAAGTAACTGCTAATAGAAAAGCAGCTGACTGTAGCAGAAAGAAAAACAGCTACTGCTGGAAACCAGACAGAAATTGGCAGCAAGGCCTGCCAATGAATTCATTATCACCATTTAGTCTGAGTGCTTTAAAATGTTTGATATCACTCTTGTAAGACTGCAGCAAGGCTGATCTGAGGAAATTCTGAAGACTCAGGAGGGAAACCCCCTTTTTATCCTGTTGATGATAATATTGTTTATGAAGACACGGAATGTGTGACCATTGTGATTAATCTGGGACATCTTTTGTTTTTCCTTTTCAGCTTCGCTTTTGAAAGGTCTGAAACACACAAACATAGTGCTGCTACATGACATCATCCACACAAAAGAAACATTAACACTTGTTTTTGAGTACGTGGTAAGTGAAAGTTGACTGTAACAACTCTTATCCGACAGTTTTTTTTCATAGTTGACAAATCTCTTGTCTAGAAGCAGGCTCTTACCAATCCAGTAATAATTTCTGAAACACAGTTTCTGTATCTGTATTTCTTTCATCAAAGAAAGCTTTTTTTATACCTACATTAATTTAGGGCTAGAGAAAGTGTACTGTACTTCCTGCTTAGTGTTTATAATATTTTCCCCCTCTAAACCTGCTTTGTACTGTGTTTTTACCCCAGTACTTTATGAAGTACAAGTACAGTGTATTAAAGAATGGTGAAAATCATGGTAATAGATTGGGAAAATTTAATACAAACCATATGAGTCCATGTAAGAGTGAATGCATAGCTACTTATAAAAATTTGAACTCCCTTTTAATTTGTTTAATGCATGGCACAGTCTCCTGCATGTTTTGACCTCATTCAGGATATTTAGTTTTCTTGGCATTTTTATTATTAGGTCTGTATCTTCTCTAATACTTTTAACAATTTAAAGTTATCTTGAATGCTGTTTTGTCTTAACTGTTGTTCTCCGGTCCTGTCTTCCAGTTTGACTTGTTTGTATTTTAAACTCTGACCCACAGTTTCTTACAACCCATCGGATTTTTATATAAATTCTCTTTCCTCCCTGTTTATTATAATTTTAGGTTCTCTTCTTCTAATGGATTGGCTTAAACAGCTCTCTATGCAGTTTTATTTTAATAACATTGTGTGATTCTAGTCTGTTTTTTTAGATTACATTTAATCGCACTTACTAAGCAAAATGTTACATTTATAGTATTCAATCTCTAGGGTTCTATAAGGAAGCAGAGTGAAAAAAATGCTTTATTCTGAAATTGTGCTTATGCTAAAGTTGCATATTTCCATTAAATAATAGTGTTGCTTTCTTGGTTTCTGAATTTCTTAATAGGAATTTCTCAGTGAAAGCCTAATTTAATTTTTGTCCTTAAGTCAGACTCGGTTTGAAGTGACTTGACTCCAGAAACAAATTTCTTTACCAATACGATTATAGAAAAACTGCTTGAAAACCAAATCAATTTATTTTATGGTAAGAAAGTAAACAATAATTAAGTTGGAATATAAATGTGCAGCATGATTTATAGTGTTCTGAGTGTAAAAAATGAGAAGCCCTCTAGTGGTTTGGTTAGAAAATGAAATTATGAAAATAATACATGACAAATTTACATATTTTCTGCAGTTTCTTCTTTTCTCTAGCAAAATATAGGCTTTCTCAATAACAATTCAAATATGATTACTATATTTGTTGAAATATGACTTAACTGAAAGTATACATACACATGCAGCAATTTGACTTTTTACAGTTTGAGTTGCATTATATTACTCTGAGCAGCCATATCACCACTGAACCTAAGCAGGTGTGAGCCTGGTCAGTACCTGGATGGGAGACCTCCTGGGAAAAACTAAGGTTGCTGTTGGAAGAGGTGTGTGTCCTAATGCCCCAGTATAGTGACGGGGACACTACACTGTAAACAGGCGCTGTCCTTCGGATGAGACGTAAAACCGAGGTCCTGACTCTCTGTGGTCATAAAAATCCCAGGGTGTTTCTTGAAAATAGTAGGGGTGTAACCCCGGCATCCTGGCCAAATTTCCCATTGGCCCTTCCCAATCATGGCCTCCTACTAATCCCCATCTCTGAACCGGCTTCCTTACTCTGCTCTCCTCCCCACTGATAACTGATGTGTGGTGAGCGTTCTGGCGCACTATGGCTGCCATTGCATCATCCAGGTGGGGCTGCACACTGGTGGTGGTGGTGGAGGGGAGTCCCCATTACCTGTAAAGCACTTTGACTGGAGTTTCCAGAAAAGCGCTAGATAAGTGTAAGCAATTATTATTAATTATTATCTGTTGGTCTGTACGATTAAACAAATAAAAAAGCTCACAACAGATAAAAGATAAAGCTTATCTAGATAAGGTGAGATAAGGCTTGTAACTTAGCTTTCCATAATACCATGTTAGATGTCAAATTACATGACTGTTGGAAATATTTTGATTTCAGTTAACTAAATTCTAAACTGAGCACAATTTTAATTTACCTACAGTATAGTATTGCAATTATTTAATCACTTTTAGTAAAGTCAAAACACCAGAGTTACTGCCATTATAATTATACCTAAACTCATATTCTGTGGAGGAAAAGTTCAGTGTCCCATGTACATGCCAGAAAAAAAATAGGAATAACAAATCAAAAGTCATTTAATAATATATCTGAGCTTATTAGTGCCCTTAACATACCTTGTATAATAAATACATACAGAAAGGTTCTACTTCAGATATTGAGTCTGACATTTATTTTGTAGTTTCAGAATTACTGTACAACTACACTTGAGTTTTGAAGTGATGTAGTAAATTCACAGCACAGAACCACTATGTTGCTAAAAGCTGAACCTGGAAAGAAAGATGAGCAGTCTAATGGACTGAGATTCCCTTTTATCTTTTATTTCAGACTTTTCTGCTCACTTACAGAGCCTTCCACCAAGATAATCAATTCTTTGTCTTCGCTGGTGGTTAATAAAGATTGACAGGTGAAGAGCGATAGTTCAGTACAGTCCTAAGTAAGACTGACAGCCTGTGCACAGAATCTGTAATCTATTTGAATTATTCATTATAAAAGCACATTTATCTTGATATAACTAACAGTAGAATTTTGCGGGTTTCTCTGGCCCTCAGCAACAAAGTCTTTAATATAGAAATGTGAAAGAGCAGCACCAGGTAATTTGTTTTCCTTGTGAAAGTTGCTTACACATTGTTCTGTGTCACTGCAGATACCCCTGTTCACCTTTAGGCAGATTAATAGAGAGCACAGCTGAAATACTCTACACACGAAAACTTAATACCAATAATAAATTAAAGCAAAAGAAAAAAAAGATCTTGCTTAGTAAGCTTTTTTATGATTGTTTTTTTTAAACAATGGTTCAAACAAAACTTCATTTCTGTTGTCACCTTGTGGGACGACGCTTGTTTAGAGAATATTCAGTGGTATTCAGTTGGCCAAGTGGGTAATTTAGTGTACAGCACAACACAGAACTCTCTGACTGGCCAGTTGTGACCTCTGAACAGTCCTGCAGCCAAGATTGAAACCATACGGTTTTTTTCTCTGGGTTTGCAGTTTGATTGGAAGTGATTGGTTTTGGAATGTTTATTGTGCATTTCTAAATTTACTGTGTATATGGTCTTTGTCTCCACTTCTTGGTAAAGGAGTTGAAAGCAAACTGACTATTTA
The DNA here is from genome assembly GCF_040954835.1 of Lepisosteus oculatus. NCBI lineage: Eukaryota > Metazoa > Chordata > Actinopteri > Semionotiformes > Lepisosteidae > Lepisosteus > Lepisosteus oculatus. The sequence continues at coordinate 5,540,329 of NC_090705.1, read as the reverse complement.
ATTTTAGAGGATATAAAAATGTAAGTTCAGATTTCTGGAGAAATGTCTCAAAATGGGTGGATATGGACTATATACAAATGTGTGAGAGTAAACAGTGCTGTAAGCCTCTTATTCATGTTGTTACTAATGAACATACAGTATATTCGTTCAAACGATGAATTGGGGATAGATAAAGGATTATTATTTCATCTTCCAAATTTTGGGTGGTGGGAATAAAAATAAAATACCGGGTGATTTCAAATATGATGATCATCCCTGAAGACAAAAAAAAAATAGTAGGAACTGGTAAAATTGATAGACTTGGTCTGCAGTTTAAAGAATTAAATCTGACTGATTAAAAAGGAACATAAAAGGAAACATGGCAGTGGCTAGCAATCGAGCCCTGAGCGGAGAGGCCAAACTGTGAAAGACTGCAACCCTCACAAGGATGTATGGACTTAAAAGGAATAGATGTATGACCAGGATATTCCTTTTCAGCTCTCTGAACAATATTCTGAGAAAGTTCACTGGTTCACTGAAGACCAAGCTGTCAAGTGACACAAACTTCCCTTCTTTTTCCTTCAGCACACGGATCTGTGCCAGTACATGGACAAGCACCCTGGGGGTCTTCATCCAGACAATGTGAAGGTAGGTGGCAGAAACAGCCGGCACTTATATAATCTTGGGCTGACCCATGTGGAGCAATGAGCCACAACATTGTTCAGTTTTTTTGTTCCTTTCCTATCTTTGTATTTTTAGACATTTCACAACAGTTATTTTGTGAAAGTTTAACAGAATTTTCTGTATCTGTTATTGTAAGCTCGATGAAAGTTATTATTCTTTTGAGGATGCAGCTCATTCTTTACATTTCAATAGATGCTGAAACATTTCCTTTTGGCATTTGAAAGCATCGTTTTTAAATGGGTATTTGTGTTAAATAACACCTGCTGAAAAGCAGTGGCCTGGTTGAACACTAAGGCAAAATGCACTAAGTGTTTACCCTTTTGACAGTGCTACCGATGTTCAGTATGTGAGTAAAATTGAAATGAAAGAGGTGTGCCCAGATTTATACTAAATGACTATTTTAGGTTATAACTGAGATTTCTATAGGAAGCTTGCAACCTCATTTAAAATGTCCTTGTCTGCTTTTGACTATTTGACTATTTTCTGTCTGAAAGAGAGGATGAGGTTTGGAAAAAGTCCAAAAGGCATGGCGTGAGGCATGAGGCTTAACACAAGTTATGTAACAATTTTACCTTTTTTTCCTCATGATTAACATAGATAATATTTTTTTCCTTTTCTGCAGTTTGTTTAAATTCAGCTGAATAATGTGAGGTAAATTCTTTCAAAGATAAGCAACAAACAATCAACACATTTGCAACAGAAATGTTAATAGTTTTAACTAATTTGCTGATTATTCTAGGTGAGAACTCATTTTGAGCGCATTAAATGGGCCATCATTGTTTTTTGCATTGCTACTTAACCCAAAAATCAATAATAATAATTATGGCTAATAATGTGAGGTCTTACTGTGCTGAGAGACATAGATTTATATTCAGTTTATATGTTCTGTGCTACAAATTATTATAATACAGTACAGTGTATGTGTACTGTATTATAATAATCTATAACAGTAGAAGTTCAGGTGGGTAGCTGCGTCAGCATGTGTAGGCTGCAAAGGAACAAGTAATAGGTTTATTCCATGCTGAAAAAAAGAAGAAAGAGAACACAACGTTTCGGCTGTGGAGCCTTCTTCAGGTGTGAAGAAACTCACACCTGAAGAAGGCTCCACGGCCGAAACGTTGTGTTCTCTTTCTTCTTTTTTTCAGCATGGAATAAACCTATTACTTGTTCCTATAACAGTAGAATTCTGTTTTAAAAAAAACTTTCTTCATCCCCAAGGCGGTAAGTTTAATGGTACAGTATCTGAATCATTTACAATAATGTTTAAATGTACTCCATTTCAATCTAAATGTCATCTTACTTATAAGAGCATATCTGGCTTGGTTGAAGCCAGGTGAAGAATTAAGTGTTTGGAACCTTTGAGCAGAAGTCTAAGTCGATACCTCATTGACTTAATCAGCATTAATACCTCGCCTTTGGGAATGACAAATGGACATGTTGGCTAGCCCTCAGAAGTCAAGCTTGGGTATGTCTGGTCGCTAAACAGGTCACAGGGAATAGATCCTCTTTTCACAAAGGCTCTAATCCGGCAGTGTTCAGGGCGAGTTCCAGCATCTTGGTGGGTAATTTGGAAAAGATTGCAAGGATGCAGTGTGGAAAACTGTCCTGGCCAGCTGTTGTAACTGTAAGCCAAAGCTAAGTTCGAATTGCCTGTCTGATCCCTGTCACCAAAGAGTGAGACGTTTGGCAGGTCGGGAGGACCTTGGGGTAGAGTCACTGCTCCTCTGAATCGAGAGGAGCCAGCTGAGGTGGTTCGGGCATCTGCTGAGGATGCCCCCCAGATGCCTCCGAGGTGATTATAATTCTCAGTTGACCCGGGAGCACCTGAGAATCCCCCAGGAGGAGCTGGAGGCTGTTGCTGGAGTAAAGCAAGTCTGGTCTGCCCTGCTCAGCCTGTTACCAACCTGACCCTCGCCAGGAGTAAGCCGTGAAAATATGAATTAATGAACGTCAGCATCTTATGATATCATATACCATATACCATTATAAGTCATCCCCATAATACGTTGTTTTGCATGTACACTATTAATGAATTGTGGAACGTGAGATTAAAAAAAACACTTTTAATGTGTTGTAGATTCCTACAAATGTAGATTTGTTTTGTTCCAGCATCCTACAACCATCCTACAACCTAGGTATTACGATGACACAACTGAGCTTTGGAATTATTTTTCATGTTTTAACATCTTACATTTTTCTAATGAGACAGTAAAAGTAAACCTCAAAGCTGAATGTAGACTCAGCTGAAAAAACTGTATAACTGCCAGCATTCAAAATTAATTTTAATTTCAAATGAGTGCTTTTGAAAGTGCTCTACCCCCTTTATATCCAAGTTTCGACTATCTGTCTCCAGTTACAAATGTCTTAAATCAGTGCAGGATTTTGGCACAGCATTTTATACCAATTATGTAATTGAGGGGTTGGATGTTCCATTATCCAGGATGACTTAACTGATTTCCTGTCTTAAATGCACTCACACTTTTTATAAAAAAGTAGTTTACAATTTCAAAATAATTTAATGATTGGAATACCTTTGCCTTAAACATTATTGACCCCTGTCTTTTGTTACAGTTGATTGTAAAACCTTTAATTGACTTATGCAAATAATATTGCTGTTCCAAATCTTCCAGGAGTTTTCAACAGGCTAGAAAAAAATGAAGGAATCAGACTTGCTAAACCACAGCTCAGACCTTTCAGCTTCTGGGAGGTATTGTGATTAGCTGTCCCGGGAAATTCACCTAGTACCTTGGGCGAATTAACTCCACAGTTCTCTGTATCGTGCAGTTGGTTAACCAATTAACTAGTGGAGTAAGGGGTCCACATGTCACAGAAGAAAATAAAATCAGGTTGTTTGGAAAACAAAAATATACAGGGTTTCTCAAATGTGAAAAAAGTAAGGCTGAATTACAGCACTTTCAGCAAAAGGCCATGGAAACCAATGACCTAGAAAATGTGAATAGAAAAGCTGTTAGACAGAGAGAAATTGCTTTATCTTTGATCTTAAGTGGGCTAAGAGACTTATTATATTTAGCTAGTAAGTAGAAAACCTTTCCCCTGCAGTGTGGAATAACTGTTATATAAAATCCATTGCTTGCAGAACATACCTGTATTATATCTAAAAATGTATTGAGAATACAGAGTGGCACTTATTATGATTGCATTTAGATAATGTATATGTTTAAACAACAAAAATAAGCAAAAATAAGCCTTAAGTAATAAAGACACTTAGAGCTGCATTACATTTAGACAGAGTTCCAAAAAAAATAAGCGATGCTCTAAAACATTTCACATTAATATTCTTTCTGTCATAAGTTAACCGATGAAATGTGGATTCCTTTCTTGGCATTTTTGTATTTGCCGAATGAAGGTCCTATTTTTTATAAAAAGGAGACTATCAAACGTAGATGTTGGAAGAGAGATATACAGTCAATTTATTTTCCTGTCAGATAGCAGCAGAGCGGAATGTCAGTGTAAAATGAATATCGGTCCCTCATCAGGCATCGTGTCAGATAGTGTAGGACCTTATTCCCGTTCCAGTTCGAGATTCAGTGTACATACTGTAGGAGGCCAGAGTCATATGTGCCACCAGTTACCAATGCAGACTCTCACACTACAGATATCAGCAGTATTAGTGTTTAGGGTACAGCATTAACACATACGTTTTATGAAATATTTTTGCTTGTATAGAATACTGCTTGCATCGATATTTTACTAAAACCTGAGGCTAGGGACTAGTACATGACAGAATAATTTATTATAATAGTAGAACAATTTTTAGTAAAAATACAGACAGAAGAGAGAATCTTGATTTGCATCTTGGGAATGGGAAAGGTAGCTAAATTTACCCCCATTTTGAGAAATCATCTACAGTTTTGTCATTGCACCTTAGGCAGGGAATGCATTCAGATCCCAGCATCCATGAATCAAAATCTTTATATAACGCAAATGTATAATGTAGGATTTATAAGGTATAGGTGCCATCCTGAAAAATAGGGGGCTTTTGGAAAAATATTCAGTCTATATTCACAAACAAATTGTATGTAAAGGACAACCTATTCCCTAATAACCTACAGTAAACACAAAGGATAGCCAAGACTTTTACCTGAATGAGAAACTTACTCTTACTGGATGGATAAAGAAGAGTACATTGATTTTGAAATGATTATAGACAACGGAGGTTATTCATAAAAATAGACAGCACATTGCCTTCGTAACACTCCGACAGGTTTTTTCTGTCTTGTTTGTGATGGTCTAGTTGTACCCACATGTTTCAGCTAAGTTTTCAACCACCAATAAATGTTAGTTAGCAAATGAAGTTGCACAGTTCTGATAATGGAGCTGACTAAGTAAAGAATGTGCTGTGGCTGTAAGTGGTGGACTGGTCTGGTTTAAAAGGGGATTTTTCTCCCAAATCATAATCCTGAACCTTTGTGCACCTTTGCCCAGTTTTGTTTTCACTCCTCTACTCCAGAGATAATGTCCTTGTCTGTGCTGTCTGTTATCATACTAAGTGGCTGAGACTGTTTAAAGGGATGGGCAGAGTAAAAATGTACGAAAGTCACCCATGTCCATCTAGACAATGGTGGCACTGGTGGTGCCTGGCTGTTGGTCTGAAATGTGGACATGAACCCACAATATTGCAGGCTAGTACCCAGATTTTTCCACAGACTAAGCAACTGAAATAAAGACCCTGACCTGGACTCTCAGTATTTTGGATCATGAACATTCTGGTTTGTTTATGCACAGATAGTTATTTCTTCTCGACTGTAAGGTATAGGAAAGGCTATAACGTGATAGTTATTGCTACTGTTTTTTGTTTTTTTTGGTCTTTCTGATTACTCTGTCATGTATTTAGTAACTTTCCTCCCAAGTTAAAACAATAACTTTTGTTACTCTGATGTTTACAATTTCATTCCAGCTAGAATTACTTTTTTAACACTTCTTTTGCTTTTCGTAAAAAGTAAGCTTTTTTAAAAGCCTAAGAATTAGCTTCACATTTCTTTTCTATGTCCCTCGATCGTAACCATCCTGACTGCTGCATATCTGCATACTACATACTGTACGTTTGTCTCTGTGGTAGTTTACTTATACTTCCGAGTGGCTCCAAACACTTTCTGAAATGCTACCTGGTAAAATACAGTGAGGCATGAAATGGTGAGGCAATATACAGGAATGTTTCAGAAGAAAATTCCTTGTTACCATCTATCCATTTTCTAAAAGCCACTTTTACTGCTTGCTATTAATCTGTTTGCTGGTCATCCTAGCTACTGTTTTGTAGCTCATCAGACATTTCAAGCCCCTGTGGATCATTGCCTCCCAGGCTCCTGTTGTCTCACTGTAGAGATTACATTGGCACTTGATAAGCTTTAACAAAGAACAGTTCTCTCTACAGCTGGCCAAGATGTGTTCATCTTGCAAAAGCCACAAATTCCTTAGAGATCAATTTGAAACTGACAAACGCACTACTCTCCCTGACACAGGGGGATCTGTCAGCAGTAGTGAAAATGCTGTTTTGAAACTTTATAAATAAGTGCATGCAGAAATGTGACTACAAACTAACACAATGTTTTCTGAACAAGACCTTTTCTGAGTTTTACTTTGTGGTGGTTCTCAGGGCTCCAGCTGTGCTTGGTTGGAGTCTGCATGCGTACTGGCCACCTCTTCCTTGTGGTCCAGTGTCCTCCAGCCTGCCCTGGTGTGGCATTACGCGGGGGCGTGGCCAGTGTGGAGGCGGAGCCCTGGTAGAGGGGCGGAGCCTCACCTTTGTGGTCCTGGCTGTTTGGGCTACCAGCTGATGAGCCCCAGCTGGGCGGGTCCTATAAAGTTACACTGGACGACGGGACGAGCAGGGCGCCCCCGGAAGGGGGTAGTTTTCACTGACAGTCCCAGAGGGGGTTGCAGCCCCGTAAGGTTTCCTTCTCATTTTTCTTTTTGCCTGTCCCATCACGCGCTTTCAGTGGGGCAGGCATTCACACGCATTTCTGTTACGCACTCGGTTCTGGTTTTGTTTTTACCGTACGCGCCCTGCTCACCAGACTGGACCGACCCTGTTACCAACGTCCTTGTCGCTCTTTTTTTCCCAGGCTGGGCCCCGTTAAACAGGGTAAGCCCAGCCTGGAGGTAACGCAGCACAGCAGTACTTTTTCTTTTGGCCTTTTTGTTAGTTTGTCCCCTCTTTTTGTCTTCTTTTTCACCTCTGTTTTGTGTTATTTTTGGTCCCTGCTAACCTCACACCGGTGCCCACCGGGGCGTTGACTTTTTACCGGTGCCTGCCGCGGCGCCTCCTCTTTTTGTCTTCTTTTTCACCTCTGTTTTGTGTTATTTTTGGTCCCTGCTAACCTCACACCAGTGCCCACCGGGGCGTTGACTTTTTACCGGTGCCTGCCGCGGCGCCTCCCACTGCACGCGGTCACACTGGTCATGCTGGTCAGGTTTGATTGGCTGTTCTAGGTTGTCCCTTTCTCTGTGACCCTGTGATGGACTGACAGCTCATCCAGAGGTTGAGCAGTCATCTTCCCTGACTGCTGCTAGTGAAGGCGCTGACTTGTCGTGAAAATGACCAGGAAAAGTGGCTTTCTGGTGATAGATGGGTCTCTGCTGAGTACTGTATTCTTAATGTTTTCCCTTAAGTGGATCTTGGCAATTACTTCTTTTTACTTGACTGAGATGAGGATGTTTTAACATATGGCATCTTCAATAAAAGTTCTGGTCAGGAGGAGGAACGTGGAGATAGATTTTAACTGTAATGGATATGCTAATGCAAAAGCTATGAGTTTGATTACAACTTAACAAGTTTCCATCTTTCATTTACAGTCCAAGGAACAAAGCAGGTGTATTGCTGACAGAGTAATGTTACGCCAGATTAAGATTGTCTTTTACAGATGGTTTCAAGTAAATGAGAATCTCGCCTCTTTAGATAAACAGATGTGACCAGGTTCTCAGTCGATTTGATACCCATGTTGTCTTCCAGAAATGACTTTGGATTTCAAGCCATGTGTGTAGTAAACACTCATTCTAACTCTGTAATATATAAATAAAGAACTGTGTGCAATTTGGGAAGATCACTTGGGTGTATAAGTACATTCCTGACAGGTCTCCAGTCCAAATAGGCATGAAAGGAGAGGCAGCAATCACACGTAAATGTGAAGTTCAAAATACATGAACATCTTTGTGAATGCGGCATTAATCACATTAAAAAGTCATGGAAAAATTATTCCGTATTTAATCATTCTTAATTTGAAATATTAATCTCTGTAAATTGCCAACAAACGTTTCTATGCTTTTATAATATGCAAATGAAATGGACAAAACAAATGGATTGGCAGTTTGTGTTTTTGCTCTTTCCTTCTGTTTTTGAAAACTAAATTTAACAACAGTGGTTTTACAATTATTTTTTTTCATTTATTTGGCACAAAAGGGGGGGGGATTTTAAAGAAAACTCTCAGCTTGGTTCAGGCAAGTGTTTTGTATTTTTCCACCCTCATAATGTCTTGTTCAAACAACAGAAGCTATCATTTCTACTGACAGAGCTGACAGAGAGGCCAGGCCTGCTGCACCTCAGGACTGTGTCTGGCACAGGAACAGTTTGGGTGAATCTTGTATGTACACAGTGATTACTTATACAAATAAGCTCTGAAACTCATGGCTTTCTGTGCACTGTTGAAGGCTCTTTCATAAATCATTTTTCCAGATGGAGAAAAATTGCACTAGTCTGTGTTTTGGAATTTCTGAATTATCTAAGAGTGTGTATATTTTATGTGAGCGATCTATTTCCATTCTGACACATCGAATTTCTAGTTCTAAAAGGATGAAAACTGGTTTGGAATCTTATTCTATGGTTTACTTTTCTTACATGCAAAGTCAGTTTGGAAACATTCAACGTGGTGGCTATGATTATGGTTTTCCCCAAAAAGGGAATTTAACATAAAACCAATGCACTTCTAAATGTTAACAATTCAACAATTTGTACAGAGAAATGATCTGTTACTTTAGTAACAGGAGGGCGGCACGGTGAAGCTGAGGTTAGTGTTGGTGCCTCGCAGTGCTGGGACCCTGGGCTCAATCCCCACAGTGCTCTCTGCATGGAGTTTTTATCTTCTCTCTGTGTTCGTGTGGGTTTCTTCCAGGTGCTCCGGTTTCCTCCCACAGGTCAAAGACATACTGGTAGGTTAATTGGCTTCTGTTAAATTGGCCCTGGTGTAAGTATATACAGTATGTCTATATTTGCCCTGCGATATAGTACTGGTGTCCTGTCCAGGATGTATCCTGCCTTGTACCCGTTGCTTGCTGGGATAGGCTCTGGTTCCCCCTGACCCTGTACTGGAAAAAAGCTTTAGGTTTAGAAAACAGATTTACTAACAGGAAATACACAGGTAGGGGGCACAAAATGTAAATATCTATAACAATGAACACTACAAAAATGGTATTTGGATTGAAGATATCACTGGCTTTAGTCTCTTTCGGATGATGTCATTTCAAAACGATTTCTGGGACATATGTCAATAGCAGTTGCAAAGTGTTTTAGAAAAAAAGATGAAGAAAAAATCTTAAAGATTTAAATATGCATCTAAAGTTTCCTTAGGATCTTTTTACCAGCTTATGATATAAGAACATTTAATAATTATTTGAAATTGTTTAAAAAGAGGGCTTGTTTGAAAGAAAATAAAACAATGTCATAAAGATCAATATTAAATAGAAAATTGTATTCATCGCTATCTCTTGGTTTCTGATTGCGCATAACAGTATAAGTTGCAGATAGGAAACTCAATTTTACATTACTGGTCTCATTTTTCATGCTGAATTGATCCTAATCGAATGCTAGCAGGGCTCCATGGCAACTATAATTAGTAAAGCTGTGGAATACATTTTTCCTTCAAATCTATTGTAATAGCTATCTGAATTGCAGCAACATCTAAGGATTTTTTTAAAGTTATCCCTGGAGCGAACTGATAAAAAAGCATTGTCCAGCCTTTTGGCGTTGTGATGTATTCGGATAAAAGTAGGTATGAAATAAGTGGTTGTGTGAATTCTTTGGGATTTGGTTAATGATGACGAGCAGGTGGAAGGGCAGAGGTGGCCTTTATCAAACAAGTCTTTGAAGCTGGTAAACCTTTTGCCACTCAGTGTCGTTCAGTTCAAGTGCATGTGTTATTTCCTTAGTGCCCAGGGTATCTAGAGAGTTGAAAACCTATAAACCACTAAGAACGCTGCTATTATTTTAAGACTAAACTGCCACCCACAGCTTCCTTAAATGACATAGTTTGCTTGCTTCCAATATTTTTCTTTCTGCATGGTCATAGCCATGATAGCTGATGACTGAAAACACAGAATTTCTGCCTCTTTTATAAAAATAAAGCGGAAGCAAAACCATGAGCCATTGGTTTCCTAAAGCTGTCTACCATGAATCAATATCCAGAGACGTGTGAGAGTATTCTGCAGGATATTTGAGAGAACTTTAAACCTGATTCTGGTGACATGTACCATACAATCTAATCTGTACTTGTACAGCTACTAGGAAAGGAATGTCAGTCACAGATGATCACCTGAACCTCATTTCTCTCTCTATAAACTTTTTCTGTCTTTTCTTCACTGTCCTTTTGTGAACCGTGTAACTGTAAACTTTCTGTGAATGTTTTTTTTTTAGCCCTTTATCTTTATATTTTCATTCTTTAAGCAGTCTCATGTGTGAAAGAAAGCCATATCCCGAGGAAATCGTTTTTATGACTGGAATAAATCGGTTTAGTTTAGAATTTCTTAAAGACAAACACACAATCTGCCATTGACTTTCTCCTGACGTCTGCTCTTTTCTTTGAAAAATCCAGCTTAGTTCCTAGTTCTCTGATATCTATATTCCTGTGTTCCTGGGGTGCCACTGGCTATTATTGACTGTATGTGTACCCTCAGTACCCACTGTGGTCGGATTTTGTTTGTGGTAGTAGAACCCAGCTCTTCCTCCACCCTTCTTGCCCCTTTATTAGAGAAGATATGATTTTGCCTGGAGGCTATTTTCTTCCATTCTCTGTAGCCAGATGGACAGGTTCAGATCAGCTACGATATCTGGAGAAAGTCAGTCTCTTCCCAGATGCCCCTAACGCCAAATAACCAAGTGTTAACAACACAATAAAGTTGTCAGGCAGGCTAATAAGTGTACATATGTTCTAAAGTTCTCAGGGGTCGCAAGGGTTTCTTCTATTTCAAAATACTTCATACAGAAAATGTAATTAAGAGGCAACACTATAAAGATGACCCAGTCCTTTAACCCAACATCAACTAAGCAACACATTTTTGAATGTTATTTATTTTAAGGGCACATTTCACTTGATTGGTTTAAGTGAGAGTGAGAACAATTGCAGATGACCATTTACCGCGTTCTTAATAGTTTATAATACATGACTTTTGAGTTATTCTTAGAGTACAGTGTTCTCCCAAGGAGAAAACTATTTTTCTCCTCAATTTACTCTCGATCCAGGGAATGTAGCCCACAGCAGAATGACAGCAGAGGCGAATTAGGGAATGGGAATGGAAACGAGAAGGGTATGCTTGGTACAGACAAATAGATATTTATCCTCCATGCTAATAATCATTATAAAAGATAAGCAGTTCATATTGAATGGTACATTAGTAAAACCGGAAATAGCCTTTTGACTCCACGAGTCAAATGCTTTTGATCTCTGATTGACTGTGTGATTCTTGTAACCTTGATTTAGGTTCAAAGTGAATTCCCTGCAATACTAATGAGATCTGGAGGTTAAACAGATGGAAAAGAGATCAGAACGTGTCTCATTCCCAACCAGGATTTTTAGCATGAATTCACTTGTTGCTTTTCCTTTCCCTCAGTTTTAAGATCTCATGCTCTGTGTCAGTATGGTGTAAACTTTAGACATTTCTACAGTTACAGAAGCCTCCAGAGCTAACATTCTTCTCTGAATCGGTGAACTGAGTGCCTCATCTTTCTGACAGATTCCAAATGAGACATGTCATGCAGATCAAGTCAATGTCATTTGTTTTGGAGTTCATTCTGTACATTTTTTGTGCCTTGCTCAGTATGTTGTAGATCAAACAAACAGTCCTGGATTGGCTGGTATATATAAATACTGAGAGCGATTCTGTTTTTCTCGTTCCAGTTATTTTTATTTCAGCTGCTTCGGGGTCTCTCCTACACCCACCAGAGGTACATTCTGCACAGGGACTTGAAACCCCAGAACCTCCTGATAAGTGACACTGGAGAACTGAAGCTGGCAGACTTTGGTAAGTTCGGGTGCTCTCATTGTTTTTGGTTGTGTGCAGAATGCCTTCACAGGATGCACAAGTTCAGAACGACTGCCGATACGCACAGCAACAACTTTTTGCTTGTTTAAGTCTCACTTTCTCTTTGTCCTCCGTGTACTTCATATGATTGTAAATTGGCCATTCCCTAAGGCCTGGCCGTTGTCTCTTCTTAGAAGATGTTCTCAGAGAAGACCGCTATACTGAAAGGTAGCTCCCAGGGCGATGAGGAAAAATGACGAATGTACTGCTCTCTTACTCCACTTTAACCTTACTTGATAAATAATCAAAACCAGGGTCTGCATATCTGTTGATTCCCATGTGTTCGCAATATTTTGAAACATAAAAATATTTTTAAAGTATTTAATGCGAACATCATATCCTTACAAAGTGGAACTGGAGCCTGTGAGCGAGAACGATGAAGCGTATCGAATGCAAACTGAACTGTCAAAAGGAAATTTAAAGAAAAAAAACAATACTTCTGACTGGGTTTCCTTTATGAGCTGAGGTCCTGTGCTTTGGAATATGTTGATGTGGCTGCAGAGCTCGATTTGGAGCTGTGGCAGCTCCTTGCCATTTCAGCAGTGAGGAAATTAAGCTCTGACAGCTGAAGACGCCTGATGTAGATGGGGGAAGAATTCCCACTGGCAGAACAGAGATGGGGCTTCATTCACTGCTAATATTCAGAATGTGGCTCTGGAACAGGTCCAGTGTCAGCTCTTTAGTCTTTTTATTTATATTTTAATGAGTAAAAAAAAAAAAGCCAGCAAGAAAATCGTTTCTTTTCATTGGGAAGCGGTTGCCACATACAGTTGCTGCCAAAGCAAAATACCAGTTCTGACTGCCAATACAAATTTGATATTTTACATGATTACTCTGTATATTAAGCAAACACTCCTACCAGTGGGTGGCTGAGCCTGCTCTTGTTAAAGAGACTAATTAATCTTGGTGTCTTCGACGATATCACACAAAGGCTCCCTGGAAAAATTAATTGTAATAGCATCACCACCAGAGAAGTGTACTGCACCTGGTGCACTCCATTCTTAGGATAAATGAAAACAAAACTCACAATACATGTCCAAATGAATTTCTTTTCAGCCTTTTTTCTCACTCCGCACGTCTTTTTTTACTCCTGTGTGTTGGTTCTGAGTGAAGGGAACAACGTCTGGCCCTGGAGAGAGAGACATTTTAAATACTGGATGGCTGCTTCTTGGACTGCAAAGTGCCACAATGCTGGTCCTTAATCGCCTTGCAGCCCGTCTGGCATTTCAATAGAGGATGTCCTGCTCTCAGCAATGAGGCAGTCAGGCTGCCAAGTCCATGTTGCTTAATTTGAAAAAAAAAAAAACTTGTTTTGTGCCAGATGCTGATTAACCATTGAGAAGGTTTTAAACATATGGCCCATGGTGTTATTTTCAAAAACTGATGCATGACAACACCTAACCATTTCTAAAGGCGGAGCCCTCCCCACGATCACATGAACATTGGTAGTTTTATTTTAATATCACTTTTCCATATCACTCTTTACATTTTGATTGGTTTGAGATTCATAGAGATTCTTAAATAATTTTTTGGTAAGGTCGTGTTCATATGGTGCAATTATACAGTATACAACTAATTTGCACTTTTTAATAAAGTAATGTGCTGTATGTTATAGGCAAATCATGTTTTGCTATTGTATTCCAGAAAAAAATTACATTTTCTAATTTCTCATATAGTAATAAACCAAATCCAATTATTTTGGTAGACTTTAGTCTACACATTACATAAAATAGTCTTTAAAAACGTGCTATCATATTGCCTGGTATCATCAACTGCCTTAGTGTATGAGTTTAGTTATCTTTATCTACAGTATTACGATGAGGTCAATGAAACTACCTGCCACTGTGGTTTCAATTATCTTCGTTATCTGTCCTTTCCTTTAATCACTTGAGAGAAGGCGCACAGGGAACATGCTCTTTCCTTTGAGATGAAGCTGCGTTGAGCAGTAATTGTGTTATCAGTCTGGCGCATCATTCCTATCACAAAGGAAATAGACACAGTATATTAAACACAACAGATCCCAGACAATCCACTGAAATGCGCTAGATTTCCTTTCAGTTTGTTCTTTTCAATACACGCTGTCATTTAAATGATGCCTTTAAAAATAGTGCAAGCAGTTTTTTTTGTACTTTTACTGTGGGCTATTTTAATGGCAGGTAGTCACAGTCGACCCTCTGCAGTGCATTGTCTGAAAAATAATGGGGAAATATTTTGTAGTGTCTCATTATTGTAAGAGCTTACAAAAACAATCTTATTGGCACAGCTAAAGTGATTCAAAAGTGAATAGGTGTGCTGAATCACAGACAGTGTCTAACTTTGAATTGCATCACAGCACTGCTCTTTGTGGTCATTTGACTCCTGAGTCACAAGGCTAGCGGAGAATTCAGTAGAGTTCAATATTGGGAAACGCAAGAGAGTCAGGAGATGTCTGTGTATCAGTCGATTTTGTTGTTTTTCAGTTTAAATGTGCAAAAAGAAGGGCAAAGGTGACACAGTGGTCTTGTTTTTTGCGTAAAGTCCAACTGTCATTGTGTTTGAATACATCATCTGCTATAGAAAGTTTAGAACAACAAACAAGCAATTAAATGACTAAAAAAGCTGAAAATAATTTCTGGTTTTATATTGGTATTTTGAGAAAATGATGAAACGCAAAAGTTGCAGGAATTGAAGGCTTCACAGCGGAAACGTTGTGTTTCCTTTCTTTTCTTTTCAGCATGGAATAAACCCGTTACCTGTTCCTTTGCAGCCTACGCATGCTGATGCAGCTCCCTACTTGAATACTTTATTTTTGTCTGCTCTTCTAATAGATGAGCCATTTTATATTGAGACTTCTCACAAACCCATTAATTGCAGATAAAGTTAATATTGAAGATAATGTTTTCTTTCAGAAAAAAATGTGATACAAACATTTTGACAAAATAAGCAATCAAAGATTATTTTTGGTCATGTATTGAATGGTTTCAGGATACCAGCAGTTTAAACTATATTTTGTGGATGTTTTAGGAATTTGACATCTCATTCCAGCTGCTCATAATGCATTTCATAAGTCAGATTTTGGTATAATTTTACATTATATCTTGGTTAAACTTTTTTAACTGCCTCTAGAGAGCGTAAATTAAATCTCTATCAACCCTGTTACAATTAAAACTAAAATTGAGATTAAAAGTGGCTGCTGAGACATGTGTTAATCGTGTGTCTGTCACAAACATGACATTACCAGCACTCTTTTCTCACACAAAACCCTTTTGCCCTGGCAGCTGTGATTTCATGTGCCACATAGTGATTGCACCTCCTTGCCATCATAGTAAAGACGAGTGACTGAAGACTTCTTGAGCAAGAGTACCAATCACTCCTCTTGGTGGAGAGGCAGCAGCTTGAGGGTAGACACATGCCTTGACAAATTGGCATGGGAGACAGTGGAACAAAATCATTACTCAAATCCTTGCCAAGCCTACCATGCCTGCTTTGTTGGTGGAGACCTCACTCCGGATTCTATCAATCTAACAGCTTACATGAGCCCGAAAATGTTATTAACGATACATTATCACAGTCATTTGAGCAGCCTGGAGTTTGAAATAGTATTTCCTTTTATATTGCAATTGATTGACTCTCTGCCGTATTGTTGGAAACCTATCACAGAGTATTTGTAACTTATAAAGCGCTTATGGATACCAGCAGTCCCAATCTGTTGTGTCTAGCCTGTTTCCTGGCATGGAATCCATAGTCAGGCAGGAAGTGGATACTCTAGGATGGTTTAACAGGGGTCACCTGAGGATCTTTGCACTGTGCAGCTAGATCCGTGTCCTAACACAGGCCAAGAGCATACCAAAGTTGTTATGCCCTTTTTGCCATCCTTTTATTGCTTAGACACTGGACGAGAGCATTCTCTTTCATGCTTATAATGCCCTTTATTGAACAGATGGTCATTTACACAAAGAGAAAACCTTTCGACTGGGGTCTTGAGTTGACCAGTTGGGCTTTAGCGTACCATCAACCTTGACCGTACAAGTGACTCAAGTCCCATAAACATCACCGTGACAGACTGAAATATTTTGTATGACTTATGGAACCTTCAGTAAAAACCCTGAGCTGGACCAATTTTTAAGACACACCTCCCTGTCTCGGAAATCTAAAAATCTTAAATTCATTCAAATAAAGCGAAAACACTGCAGAAAAGGCAGGAAGGTGTGGTAGCGTCCGTACTGTACATTTGTATGTAACGGAATGATGCTGTTGGAAGAGATGCAGTTTGACTTTGAGGGGTGCAGTTGTTCTTCTGTTGCACCATGTGCTGCAGAGGTGCCGTCTAGACACCCTCAGAGACATCTGCATTCATGAATTCATGCGCCTCGTGTTCTGATACGTATGCACCTGGTTGTTATTGTTTTACAGTATTGTTTTACTGTTCGGCTGTCCGTTTTGCATCCAGTACGTTTATGAGCCATTATCTTTTAGTTTCCCTTGACAATCAACAATGGAATATCCAATGCCTTGGAGATCTTCCACTAAATTCTACCAGTGTCTCCTTGGTCAGTTTCTTCTCCATTTCAAAGACCATCAGTGCTCTTGAGCGTCTGATTCTTCAACATGTCTAGCAGACAGGCTTCCTGTCTCAAAATGTGTCTGTATTTTCTTAATGTCAAGTCTCTCTCCGTCCTTTCCTCACTCTCTCCTCCTGCTTCCTGTATGTGGGTATTGCCTCAATAAGTATGTTTACCCTGAAAAGAGAATAAATTAGGCCAGGTTGTTAGGAACTGTAATAAGCCTGACAAGGACAGAATTTGATAGATGAATCTGTGTTTTGTTTAATAAGCATGATATACAGAAATTCAACTCATGACACTTCATTTATTTTAAAACATAATTCATTAAAATACTGACAGGGAGATAGAGAGAAGAATGTAAATCAACCAAGTGTAAAAAAATACTACATGTATGACTGCTATCAGATTAGACTAGTTTTCTATTTAGCAGTTTCTGTTGCACAGGAAATAAATTACCTGAGAGGTGCACACAATCCGTTGTTATAAACCACGTTATGTGCTGATATAATTAAATCAATTTGAATTGTAAAATGTTTTTTAGTATCATAACATTCATTAACTCAAAATGCGCTTGATGTCTGAAGATACAAAAAATAAATTTTATGCAGGGCCATTAAGTTTCCACAGTCCTCTAGTAATAAATGTAAATCATACCAAATATAGCATTATAATGTGAAGCATTAAGCACGATAATGTACGCAGAATTATTTAAAAATCATAGTAATATGGATTTCTGAATTTATTTTTGTAAGTACACATAGAAAATTAAATATCATTGTGTCTTACATAAATGTATTCTTTTTTTTAACTTGAATTTGTTCTAAGACTAAATCATAATTATGACTTAAGGTAAAAGAAAAGCCTTCACTTGGGACTCGGTCTTAGCTTTCAGAGGAAAAATGAAAAGACAGTAGTTTCTTGAAGCTGTATTTTTTTCAGGCTACCGATGCCTGCATGCAAATCCACTTGCTGTCTATTACAGTGGCTTTTTTAAAAAAACCCTCTTCCATTTCCACAGGTTTTAACACTTAAATGGTGCTTGGCGGCATGCATTCTATGAACTTTCTGAACTATGACTGCCTGTACTGATGGACATCCCATCACTAGGTTACATAAAACCGAACGTATACAATTTTTAAGCGATGGAAAAAAATAGCCAGTAATATTTTTACACTTTGATAACTACTGTAAATTGTATTCTGATTTTTCCAAGAAATAATAAGCCAGAATCCGAGCCTCAGACCCGCGCTCATATATTATTCAGTCCGCAGGTCCACTGACCTTTATGTGGATATATAGCTTTGGAAACAAAGTATTGGCTTTGAATTGGTGGAATGGATTGGTCAAAGCATCCACTTTTACACACAGCTAGGTGTCTTTGTGTTGTGTTGTACATCTTTTAAAACTGACTTTAAATACCTATATAGATGTAATGTCAGCCCGTGGGCTGTGTCCTTTTCTTAAAAGATAACGGAGCTTATCATGTGGTGTAGCCATGGCAACCGCCCCTGGATCAATAGAGAAGGTTATTTTCTCACTGAGCTGGGCGAACATACAGTCTCCACTTTCACGTAACGCTCTTTGTAAATACTGTATGAGTTTGAAAAGACCCCGAAACCCAAAGTACACACTATTCTGCAAGTACCCAACGACGCTAAGTTTCTACCTCAAACATTCCTCCTGAGACATACCCTTAGTATTTGCTGCTAAACATCCCATAGAATAAATAATACTTGCCTTTATCATCTCCACTCTTGGTAGCCTTTAAACTCAATGTTTTTAATATTGCCGTTAAAAAAAGATTTGTCGTAAATTACTTCTCTTAAGAGTCTTCAAAAGAAAACTGCCGAAGCTGTACCTCAGTAGTATACCTTAATTGTGCTAGAAGTTGCTCTAAACTCTGGCGGGAATCTTGAAAAGTATGTTTGGTAGGTCTCAGTTATTAACTACACGTATGGTTATGGAATATTAGAAAGCGTCGGCTGACTCAGTGACCTTCGAGCTGCTGATGTTTTGAAGAAGGCCTGTACGAGAGGTTCAGCACTGATGGGAGGAGAGGGAGTTCACTGGGGTCACTGTGTCATCAATCCCAGTCGCTGTCGGCTGGTGACATGTTACAGGCTCGTACCTGTGACGCCTCCATTTGACACCTAGTCTCGTGTGCTCAGTCAGTTCTTTCCTTTTTATTTACTCTACTTACTAGATTGACTTGTACACAAAAAGATATTTGACATTATTGCTACATTAGATTCAGTTCATGCATAGATCTTCAATCTAGACTCTAAATGGTGCGTGTTTTGTTAATTGCATTTTTTACAAAGTGCACAATAAGCTGTTCAATCAGATGGGTGGAAGAGTATTTTTATGTAAAACACTTTTAATTAGAAAATTCCAACTGTGATAAAAAAGGACTTACCACAATGCTAAAGTCTTAAATATTCATGAGCTGCATATTTTGGGTTGTCATCCAAAGCTAATAATCTTATCTTATTATTATCTTAGCCATACAGGATATTGCTGTAATGTCAGAAATATATTATTAGGATGTCTGGCACATCACAGAGATGTTTTGTTTCACAAAACTGTTTTAGTTTTATTAATTTTTTATCTTTTCATATAAAATAAAACTTTTGAATATATTGAAAATGTAAATAACCTGGAAGTGTCTTTCAAATGATAACCCCTAGCAAGATATTTCTTATAAAGAGCATCAGCTGTCACCGTTATTTGGGAACTAAAAATAAAACACATGAAACAAGCAGGGCAGGTATTGTTTTTTTGTGAAAATAGAGCAAACTTATTTAATTCATTGTTCTTTGAAATGTAGACCAGTGCCTGTCTATATTTAGGCTTCTTTCAGTAAACTGCTGAAAGGATTTCCATGAAACATAGATAGTGAAAAGGGAAGTTTTCTGTGGTAAGTAATCCCATAATTGTGGTATACATGGTGCCATGGAATTTTGTTTGATAATTTCCCAGTAACAATGTACTGCCCTCAGTGATATGTCATTTATGAAGCACCACCTCTTGGGTTATACAGCTAATGCAGGACAAAGCATGACAACATGGCTTATATAACTGCACAACCTCTGAACAGGCAGATGCAGCTCTGAATTCTGAAGTCGGTAAAAGGCAAGCTGGCTATACAAAGCCACTCTCAAATTGGTTGTACGGTTCTACAGAGACAACTTTGAATGAGGAGCAATATGGAAAATATTTTACTGCTGATTTCCTTGGTTCAAGTAATCGCTGTAGTGTCATATCTCTTGGTGTTTCTCTCACAGGCCTGGCAAGAGCCAAGTCCGTCCCCAGCCACACATACTCCAACGAGGTGGTGACTCTGTGGTACAGACCTCCAGATGTGCTCCTGGGCTCCACAGACTACTCCACCTGTCTGGACATGTGGTAGGTACTGCACCTGCCTGAGAGGCCATCCGTCTATGGCATTCTTGCTTTGCTTCCAAATTTTTCACGGTTATTAAAAGAGACCCGATGGTGTTTTAGCATTTTGTTTCATTTTTGCGTAGTAACACAAAGTACAGTGGCCATTATGATTTTTTTCTGATTCTTTTTGGTAACGCTTTACTAGAATAAAGCCAAAAACACCACCATAACTCCTTCATGAGCCCTAAGCAACACAGTATAATGACATGAGTCATCCTTTGCATGACCAATTTTGCAAGTGCTATTACAGACCCGTCGTTTTCCGTTGCAGTCCATAACAACACATAGTTTCAGTCCAAAGCTGAAGAGCACAGCTCCAGCTAGAGTGAAATCAGGTTGCAAATGATGGGAAAACACCATTAAGGACTTGAGAGCTGACAAGAACTTTCTACAGATGCAGCTTAGTAACAGTGGTCCCGGTGCTTTTGTGAAATTTTATTTTGCTTTGTGGGTTTCATACGTGTTGTTTTATGGTTTTTTGTAGTGTTTAAAGGGGAGTCATACCAGTATTTCTCACCCTCTTTCAAGTAAACCTTATCTCCTTGTTTAAGTGTCCTGTTATATGCACAGTTCCGTGCAGGGTGTAGTGTATGAATTGGTACGTTGAAAAAAGAACAATTTATGGAGCCAAGTGTCTTATTGAATGGTTGGCTCCCCTGCAAAGTGCAGTGTTTTAAAGTATGAAAATGAATTTCAGCAGAGCTTGCGGATTGACGAGTGACAAGAAGCTAAAATGGCTTGAGACCGCGAAGAGGGGATTCCTCCCATCTCACTCGGGCTCTCTGCAGTGGGAAATCCTAAATGCCTTGCTCTGGGGATGCTTCACAAATGATAAATGAGCCGTGTCTCTGTCTGTGGTCCCGCCAGTGTGGGGGCAGCTGCTGTGGAGGACCCCAGCTGTATCAAACTCGGGGCAATTAGAGACCGCTGGGGAAATGGGGGAGCAGGTGGATGGGACTTCAGGTTACTTTACCACTTCACTGATGTCTGCAGGAAATGGAGACAGAGTTTTGAGAACCCAATGTTCCATGTATGAGTGTTAGTCATTTATATTAGAACAGGTCATCTATTATGAGAGCAATGAAACTCAATAATTCCACCTCCTTTTCAGTGCATTCTTAATTTTCTTACAGACCTAAATTGCTTTGGCCAGCTTATGATATATTATCACAACTCTAGAATATAAAATGCAGGAGGCATATGTGGAAGGTTCTGGCAGTCTTTGCGTAATTAAGAAAATGACATGATTTCAGGGCTCTTACTGTATAAACCATTGATTTCAAAAGCTGCACTCCAGTTTTTTATCCAAGAAAGCTGGATGAGTATTTTTTTGCCCTGGGTTTGAATACCAAGTAAATATATACATTCAAATATTTACATGCAGTACACAACAAATATTTACATACATTTGTAATTACTGTACAGTAATTTGAGTTTTTAGGCATTTTAAAACAAGTTGTTCTGAAGATATTCTTTACAGAATAAGTACTGTACAGTAATAGGAAAAATAAAAGTGCTGAATTATTTGCAGACTTAATGACTACATGCCCACTGTTTGGTTTAATATTTGGTTATGAAGTCGCAAGAAATCTCTTAAGCTTCAAATTCAGGGCTTGTATCTTGAAAGCATGTTATATGTTAAGACATATTTAGGATCATTAGCCGCTTAAAATCCTGTTGTACAGTTGAGATTGCTCCAGCAAAAATTTTCCTGTTCTATAAATGGGTCTCTGGGTCATCATTTTACAGTAAATGAGTATATGTTCTTAATTGAGCTACCTAGTTAA
Source organism: Lepisosteus oculatus (assembly GCF_040954835.1). NCBI lineage: Eukaryota > Metazoa > Chordata > Actinopteri > Semionotiformes > Lepisosteidae > Lepisosteus > Lepisosteus oculatus. Next base: position 5,518,584 of record NC_090705.1, on the reverse strand, counting down.
ATAAAGAAAAAACGTTAGAGAGTTAGAGACATTAATATTTCATAGTATTAGCTTTAGGTATGCTTTCATTAAAAAAACAAGTTTCATTCATTTCAAAATCTTTCACTGGCAGTGAAATTATCTTCTATAAACCTAAAGGTGACTGATATGACCAATACGCAGGATCCATACACTTTCAGACAGGTAGAGCAGGTGTTGTCTCAGGTGATATTGTGTAAAGTTCTGAGAAGTCCACTCACGATGAGCTCAGAATCATAGATACTTTAAAACCATTTCAGAATACTTTACAGGTGACCAGGATGGGAATAGCTGTCATAGACAGCCCTTGCTGAATTACCTTTACTGTTCTTAAACAGTAAAAAAACCTCCTTATTTAAACTTGTTGGATTGGGCCATTAAAAAAAGGGTGCCTCTAGTGCAAACACTACAGCATAATATGAGACATTCCTCATAAATTAGGTTTTTGTTTGTGTGATTGAGATTTATTTTGTCCCTCTGTGCTTAATGGAGCTGTAATCAGACTAAATGATGAGTGACAGTGAAGTCGATACCATTCTTTCGATAGCATTCAAGGTGACAGACACAGCATAATTCTTCTAATCCCCTTCCTGTTAATAACCACCTAGGGACAGGTTCAGCAGAATCATTTCTTGCATAGCAAAGCATGCTGAGCTTTTTACATATTCGCTTGGCATTCAGACAAAATACATCTGTAATTGTGGAGACATTTATCTTACCATGGACTCTGTTATACTGTTATTGCTTTATTAAATGTGTTGCTAATCACAGGTATTACCAAACACTGAAATGCCAATATTAACATCTTGGCACAAAACATTTTCTAATTCAACAGTGTCCTGCATCATAATTAAGTTAGTATTTTTTGTTTTTTCTGTGAGGTGACTCAGGATTCGTGAGAGTCATTCTATATCACAGAGAGCGCACACTACTCAAAAGTAAAACAACTCAAAAATGAATGCTAAATAAAATATTTTTGTATTTTTTCAGAGTGACAGCTAGTCCACTAGATCTGTTTCCAGAATAGTAAAAAAAAAACAAAATGTTTAATATTATCTTGTAAATATATAAGAATTTTGAAATGTACATTTATCGTTACAGAAAGATGGCCATGCCAATCTCTACCTTTATGGCGTTAAGCTGTAGTCAGTATGGAGGTGAACACAGGATAGGATCACTTTACAGTACCTCATGGAGAGCTGTCTGCCCCAAGGCTTTTCTGATTTACCTATGATTAAAATAACTCCCTTCTATTCCCATTATCAGTGTAAACTCATCAAATCAAGGATGGTTGTTGACAGTTAGGATTGAGACGGTTTTTACAGGTTTGGTTTTTACATGTCCATGTCAAACTCTGCAGATTCGTGTTAATAAGCTTGTAGTAACCGTGGCTTTCCTACGTACTGTACCTCTGTTCTTTTTCCTCTTTAGGGGAGTAGGATGCATCTTTGTAGAAATGATCCAAGGGGTTGCTGCATTTCCAGGAATGAAGGATATTCAGGATCAACTTGAACGAATATTTTTGGTAAGCTTTGGTGTCTTTTTCTTTTTTTTAGTCATGCTGCTACACTGTCTTAAGCATGCTGTCGTATTTTGTATCTTTGTAACAATGATGCACTTTACTGGGATTTAAAAAAATTCTCCATTTACATGATTAGGCATGTTAAATCTTAAACTCCTAGTCTTCCTCTACATGCACAGTATACTATATCTACACACTTATCATTTACATTCCATTTTAAGTCTTGTCCATCCATTATAAGTAAGCCATTATCGATATTGAGCATTTCTATAACCTGGATCTTCTCCCAAAAGCATCGAGATCAAGGCTATTTAACTTGACCAGCATGGTTTTACATCTGAGTGAGATGGGAACCAAAAGGCAGAGAAATTCCACAAGATTGAAAGTGCAATAGAAAGAGGGGGGGAGAATCCAAAGAAAAGCAGCAAGGCAGATACCGCACAGGGGAGCAGAGCCATAAGGAAAACCCAAGGGAAAACAAAATGTCAGAAGCGCAGGTAATTAAGGGTTTATATCCAAATGCCAGGAGGATTAGGTGCAAAATACAATAAATAGGAGCTACTGCGTTAGAATGCAATTATGATCAAATTGGAATCACTGAAACATGGCTGACAGAGAGTGATGGTGACAAATACAACATTAACGCATACGCAGCATTCTGAAGAGACAAGAAAAATGGAAAAGCCGAAGGTGTTGTACTATACATCAAAGATAACCTCGGAGGACAAAGGGTTAGGATTATGTTACAAATCACCAAACACAGACATTAGTATGAAACTGATTAATGTCTTACAGTAAATAATAATATCAGAATTGCATGTGTAAAGGAAGACGTGGTTATTGTGGTATTTTATTCTCTTCAGGGATGTCAGAAGGGATGAAATGTAAATGGTAGACAAGGATAATGATTGCTTTCTTAAGCAGGGGGAACAGCTGTATGGATTTAGTGGTGGATGTGCATTATGCAATTTTAACAAGGCTAGGGGCAGAGCTTCGTTTAAAATACGGTGTAAAATTTTGGTCACCATATTATGGGAACAATACTGCTGCCATGGGATCAATCCAGAGAAAAGCAACAGGATACATTCTGGGAATTGAGGGAATGTCCTTCACTGACAGGTTGAAGGAACAGAACCTTTCTCGTCTTGATTAAAGGAGACCTCTATTCACAAGGGGACCTGGTAGAGGTATTAAAAATCCAGCAAAGCAGTGTTAAAGTCTGTCCAGTGGATTGAATGAACCAGAGGACCCAGAGAATGAACAGTGAAACAGGAACCAGACCCCACAAGTGCAAACTATATGAAAGTGCTTTTAAAAATGGACATCAGGAGGAACCTATGTATCTGAAGGGCTTTGGGAGTGTGGAACATGCTACCAGTCCAAGTTGTTGAAGCTTATACACTGGGTTCTTTAGAGAAATGGATGGGTATGAGATCCTTCGACCAAGTATCTCCTAGCTGCTAAATGAGCTGTTTTGTAACGTTTCTTATTTGCATTTTAGCACAGTGAAACAATCATGACAGAGAGAGGTGAGAGAACCAAGAGGCATCTGTGATTATAATATGATATGACTTGAATTATATTATGAAGCCATACAGCCAGAGTCAGAAGCAAAGGTTACAATTCCAGTAAAGCAGACTATAACAGACAGAGAATGAATTGAGAAGAAACAGAAAGTGTTATCATTGAAATTGAAACTGTAGAAAATAGGTTGCCAAAAAAATAAGCTGAATGGGCCCAATGGCCTTTTCTTTGTTTGTTTCTTAAGAACTTAAGAAAGGTTGCAAACGATTAGCCCATTTGGTTGGTAATACGTATTTGATCTCTTCCAGCCATTTTGGGAATGAACTCAGGGCATTGGCTTCAACAATACGGCTCAGTACTAATAGCAACCAAAAAAACTAGATGGGGGAATTACCTCCTTGTGTTTGCAAACCTTCATTTGTTCTTAGCGTATAGGAGGGTATCTAGAGAAAACCCACATATGCAAACTGAAGATGCCCTCCTCCTGAATCTGAACGCAGGTCCAAGGAGGTGAGAGGCAGCAGCACAATGTCAAGAGTTATGTTAAGCAGTTCATTGTCAGCGATTCAGGTAGTCGTTCCGGTGCAGAATGTGGGTTTCCTTTAATATGCTGTCATGCTATAATTGTGAGAGATGCCATGCCAGGCATGTAACAAATGCGGTCCTCTTGATCCTGAATGACTGTTATAAATATTTAAGGAGGGCGATTATAAATACTTAAGGTATGTGAATTCAAAAATGACCTTCACTGTCATTGTCTTTAATAGACTGATTATACACAGTTGGTAAAAGGAAGTGTATCTCAGTGTTTAGTATATATCTTCGATGCAAGATAAATACTGTATATCTCTCTTATAAATAGTTTAATCAGGGCAGAAAGCTTAATCTGTTAGCAAGTGTCAGACTGTTACAGAGATAGCAAGTAGTCAGAATCGGGCCTAGGGGTTATGAATTCTCTGGTTGGGAGATGAGACATGGAGAACATAAAGGCTTTATTGATTCCTGCTATGGTGCAGAGAACATAAGCAGAATATAAAATCCTTATTCAGTAATTCCCCCAAAAAACATGACCCATGTGGATGGCCTGCAGTCCAGACTGCCACTGAGCACACCTGTATCACTGATCGACTGCCAGGAGAGACAGAAGTACAGTTGTCTGCCTTTAGGCTGTGTCTGGAAACATAGAGATCATATTCTTCTATAATTTACACTAAGATCAAGAGTCATTTATCTGATGGTAGAAAGTGATATGGCGCACAAAAAGGAATGGACCCATCAACAGATTCTGCAGACTGACCCTGCCTAAAAAGTCTCTTTGTTTCCATGGTTTTTTAAAATTAATCAAATAAATCAATTAGGCGCGAGACCAGGTGAATCTGCTTTACATGTCCTTTGATAGAATAAAGTGAGTAATTGTTTACAAGAAAAAGTAAACAAAGATTGTGTTCTAAAATGTTTTAAATACTTGGCAGAAGATATTTCTACATTTTTTTTTAATTTAATTTCTTAAAGAATTCTTTGTTTCAAATATCTGAATGAAATATATACAGTACTGTACTGTGGTTTATAGGAAACAGTGTATTTTAAGTAATCTTAAGAACCCCAGTTTCTTATGAGCCTATAAATGTTTATAAATTTTATTAAGATTAACTGCATCACATATGGATTAGGTAAGAAATGGATTGACTTGGCTAAATTAAAAAATATTATTATACTTATATGATATTTCAGATAGGAATGTATAAACATTAGTCTTGTAATAGTGCTATACCTCATCCTTAACATTGTTCAGCGTTTAGTTGAACGCTGCTTAGTCCCGTGATGGTTGTTCTTTGAAATCCATTGAGCTGTCAAGCCAGATATGTGATTAATTTTCGTCAGACCCTGGAAAGTTTGGCCTATATCCATCTCGAGGTTATAAAGGTCATCACTGGCCATTACCGTGTGCAGCAGTGCTTGGTATCATTGATGACAGTTAATATAGAACCTACTCTATGACGATAAAGGTTTGTTCTTTGTAATGTTGTGGGATAAAGGAACTGGTTCTTATTACCTCTGTATTCTTTAATTCAAACCTGGCCGGTGAGCTCTTAAATTATACTTTCACAAATGCATTCATTCATTATTGTTAATGTATTACCAGAATAAAAAATTAAGAAATCTTCTAAAGCATCACACAGGTTTCTTTTATGTCCATAAATTTGCCAAATCTAAAACTATCCTAGATCACAAGATCGACTGAAACTGTGAATGCAGGAGCAAAGTGTTAATTCGCGATACCTCCAATGCCCCACTTCTAGCAGTGTTACAGTGCATCTGCAATGTTTCTGTACATTGTCATAAAATATGATGTGCGTGCCTTTGAAAACTTATAAGTGAACAGACAACTGTAATAAGTGAAATGTCTGCTGTGTTATATTATATTATTATTATATTATTAATATTATTTGCAGTACAGTCTGCCTTGCAGACCGTTCCTTTGGTGTCCCCTTTCATGACATTATAAAATAATAGATACTGTACACAACACTTACAAAACCTGAATGTTCCAACTTAAGACTTCTAAGGATAAGCTTCAGCAAAAACCAAGGAGAAAAACTAAAATATGTTGATTTCACAAGCATTCAGGTCTGTAAACTCAATATTTATGAGAATCACCTTTGGCAGCAATTACAGCCTCAAGACGACTTTATCTCTACCAACTTTGCGCACTGGCTTCATACAGGCTTGGGCAAGCCAGTATTCTCGGCAGATTTGTTCAAGGTCTCTCTAGTTGCATGGTGATCGCTTATGGACAACAGTTTACAACTCTTTCCTCAAATTCTAGTCAGGACGTGATCACTTACGACTCACTTTCACTTTCATATTCTTAAGCCATTCCAGAGAAGTTATGGCCTTGTGGTTTGGATCATTGTCCTTTTTAAAGGTGAATTTTCACTCAGTTTTTAGGTTTTTAGCAAGTTTTCCTCTAAGGTTTTCTTTGTTCCATCTATCAGTCTGAGAACCACAACTATAACATAACGCTGCCACCACCATGCATGACATTAGAGATGGTGTTAACTGTGTGGCGCACTATATTAGGTTTGTGTTTGTTGTAACACTTAAAACGCAATTAAAACAGATATTTCCAATCTCGTCTGACCACAAAACGTTTTGCCAGATGTTTGGAGTATAAATTAGGTGCTTTGTTGCAAACCCCATGTGGGATTTGAAGTGCTTTTTCTTGCAGCTCAGCACAAGCTCTTTTATGAAGAAAATATATTGTTGACTCATGGACCTTTTCTCTCATATCAGCTATTGAGCTAATTGAGCTACTGACTCAAAACTGTTTGCCTCACGTTAGCATCCCTAACCATTTTCCTCAACACCCAGCTACACAGTTTGGAGGGACAGCCTGATATAGACAGTGTCTCGGTGCCTTCCACTTCTTAACGATCGGCTTCACTGTGCTCAAAGAGATAAGGAAGGTCTTGAAATGTTTTTATACCATTCTCCTGATCTGTGCCTTTAATCAGCTCTTTGAGAGCTCCTTGGTCTTTATGGTTGAATCTTTGCTTGAAATTCACTACCTGACTGAGGGACCGAGACAGGTGTATTTGGTCAGACATCATGTGAACTATTATTGCACACAAACAGATGCCTTTTAAATATTTTGTGTTTGTGACTCAGCAAAGGGTTTGCAAATGTATTATAAATAGGTTGTGTATAGAACAGATATTAATTGCTAAAATAAGTGTAATGTCCCCAAGTTTTAAAGCTGCACAATGTGAAATCTGCAAGGGTCTCGTGCATATTTTCATTAAACAGCTCACATTTATAATTGGAATACTTTTCTTTGAGTTCAAATTCTAAGCTAGACAAATATTTGTTTTTGCTTTTTATCAAAATTTGATTGTTGTTATCCATGTCTAAACTTCTTTTTGTGGAGACTGAAGTTGATATGAAGGAGAAGCAAGGTTATGCTTAATAGATAGGTAAACAAGAAAACTCCTGGCTGATGCACTGCTATACCAAATATAATTCTGCTGTCAGAACCTGACATTACGTGTTGTATTTTGACATTGTTTTTCTATCTATTTTCCAAATGAGCATTCCACCGTCAAAAAGGAGCTCTGAAGGTTATTTCTAAATACAGTTAAAGGAGTTCAGGCTGCTGTCAACAAATATAAGGCTTAGCTTAGTAGAAGACAGGAGTAAGGAGAGGAGAAACCCATGAATAAAGCCTGTGCCGTAAGCCCGTCCTGGTGCCATATTGACAGAACATATCATTTTTGTCCTGGTGGAAGACAATGATTTATGGGAGGGGGATGAAGTCAGCTTTTCCTAATTAGATTTAAGGGAACCCCTTAAAGCTATACTTCAAACTAGTCTTATTCCTTCTTATGTAAAGGAACTCAAATGTCCCTCAGATTGCCTCGTCTGCATGCACGTATACAAATGTCTAGCATTCCAATACCAGACGTGTTTTTAGTATGCCTTTAGGACACCGCTTTGGCACAAATGCACTTGCAGGTTATTGTTCTGGTAGTCAGTTGCAGTGCATCGTGTATTGTTTTCTAAATGTGCAAAGACCATATGATTATGTAGGGCGACGCCTGTTTATTTTTTCCGCATTGTACCTTTAATTAGAGCTCATGTGGAACCTGTCAGGCTGTATCATTAACTCCTGGTCTATTAACAAGATTCAAGACCAACAGAGCCTATAGGGTGTTCTCAGCTGGGAAGAACAGAGCATTTGAATTTGTCATCTGGGGTCATCCCGAGACTGGGAAGATGTATCTGCATGTCGGCACCAAGCTGATTCCCCTGTGGAAATTGAATATGAATATGGACAGGTCTATCAATGGAAAAACAGCTAACCATGTGTGTTTGTTTAGGCAAAGGACAATAAGCCCTTCGCTTCATATTACTCTCCTGTAGCAAAACTGCATTTCACTTGACAGTCTGAAGATAAGGCTTTTTTTTTTCATTGCAGATTTATCAATGTTAAATAAGAAAAAGCAAAATAAGTATGTAAATAACTCAATGCTCAAGATTTCTGATAAGGTGAATGAGGCATGATGAACAATTGAAGAAATGAAGGGGCGGATAGCATTTTGTGTGCAATTAGAGGAGGCAGAAATGTGAAACCAAATAAAAAGGAACATTAAATTTCTGCTGCCTGCTGGCTCTGTGATACTCTAATGCTAGAGCAATTACCGGTATGAGCTGACATCTGCCGTGGAAAGAAATTGTAATTGACTTATTGAGTAGAATCCCTGTGGTTGCGAAGGAAGATGCACTATATATCATCCTCATCTTCAGCCCTTGTCGATCCAGTGCTGGATGAAGGCTTCCACAAGAGTCTTTCACTAATAATAATAATAATAATAATAATAATAATAATAATAATAATAATAATAATAATAATAATCATGTTTCTTTATTAGCCCTATACAATTTCTTGCATTAGGAATTCGTCTTTTCGCATACCCCAGCTTTTCTCCATGGAGACACAGACACACAGACAGGGAGAGAAGCTTGGGGTCAGAGCGCAGGGTCTGCCATTGTACAGCGTCCCTGGAGCAGTTGGGGTTAAGGGCCTTGCTCAGGGGCCCAACGGAGTAGGATTTGTAGGACCTACCAGTCACAGGTGCAGATCCTTAGCCACAGAGCTACCGCTCCGCTATACTGTATATCTGAAGATATGGGGGTAAATCCAGCTTTATTGGAAAATGTACCACATTGCGACGGGGATTAGAGCATTGCTTTCCTTGTTCATAATTTTGGGTTGATAACTCTCAATGACATGTTATTCAGTTGTTCAAAATGTCGAGCTGTTCAGAACGCACATCCTTTGAGAACATTTCAAAACTAGTTTTAGGATTGGTTTCTAAGCCTGGTTACTTACTGTATTTTGGCCAGTGACATTCAGATACTCTATGTGTTCATGTTTACGTCAAACCAGACGCGCTAACCTTTGGCTTCAAAGGAATGTTGGCACCCTGTTATTTTTAAAGACAGACAGAATCAGTTTTATCACAGCAGACTCAGAGCCAGGCTCGGTACTTTTGACTGTGAACTCTCTTTGACTGTCTCTAAATTCCTCTCATAAAACTAGATAACTAAAACAATTAAAAGTAGCTTTAAACACCTTGGGATAGCCAGTGTGTCAAAAAAGTGGAGAACCCATAAACGTATTATGTTCATATTATAATGGCCTGTATAGATTATGAAGAGTGCTTATTGTGCGCCGAATATCCTTCTCATTTGTAAACTTTCTTTCTTATTGACCTTTTTCAGTTTCACTTTGCTTCTGTGTGAAAGTTTTTTCTTTAAGAAGATCCAACAGGAAATAAGACTAATACTCATATAATAACAGTGTTTCTCTTGGTGAATCACGTTCCAGTAATAGCCACTAGTAATCATGTAGCCCTGTCCCCATTGCGGCTTTCTGCTGGCATACAGATCTTTTTTTCAGAAGTGGTGTACAAAGAAGCTGACATTCAAATGCTTCCCTGATCCTCCTTTCTTCTTTCACTTCAAAGGGCATTAAACACCTTTATCAATAATGGATGCTATTTCTGCCATAGTGTGTGATCTACATCCAGTGACCTAAACCAGCCACACAGAGTTTACATCTAGCCGAATGGCGATAACCTTGCATAGCTGTCAGCACAGTCTCTCTGGCTTTTTGACCCTGTAACTCATTTGGCTTTGTGTCTGTGCACACATTTGTTAAGGAACTGGAATAGTTCCCCTGCTTGGCTATACTTGGTTCTGGAAAGAAAGGTCAGTTACTGTTGCCATCTAAGTTAAGCACACAATATCCTTTGATTTTCAAATTAATCAGACAACTCTGTTCACACACCTGATTTGAATACTGAGTGGTCTGTAAATTTCTCTAGGTTATGGACATGTTTATACAGGAGTTAATGTTGTAAGACTAATATTGGACTAATATTGAATCCTCAGACCACAGAGAAATGTTCAAGGACACTAGTCGCAACCCAGTTTACAATACCTGCTATTTGTCTGAGCATATATATTTTCTCTAAGTACATTATCATATTTGTGTTTCAGCCTCAAGTAAAGTATTCCTTTGTTTCTAGAAGATACAGTTTAAAAATGCCCTTTCAAGTGTTGCAAATTCTGAAAGTTTCTTGTCTTTGGGGAAGATTAAAATGCAAGGTTTTTGTTTTCTACTCAGGTTATGTCCTTAACCTTTTCTATCACTACAGTGATGTGATGACTTTGTCTGAAATTGGCTTTTGTTGGAAACCTGCTATGCTATTTCAAGAAATGAGGCTTTGACAAGAGCCGTTTATGTGTAATATAACGCACAGTCCCTGATCTCTATTACTGTAGCAAAGACTTTTCACTCCCTCAACGATGATCGTCTAACAGGACCTTCAAATAAGTCCTTCAAAGCCATGCACAGTCAGGCTCAGAAGAAATTGAATTTATTTTGGGAGTTTTATCAAGATATTACATTCCAAGATGAGATCAATGAGCTTGAATGTGAGGTCTGACATTCCAGAAAAATGGATGTTCTTAACAACTCCGGATGTGGAAGTTACCAACAAATCTGCAACTAAGAAACGGTTAAATTTTAAATGTTTTAGGATTTGGGTGGCATGCTTATATGTACAATAAATTAAATTTAAATTGTCTATTGTATGTCAAAAGTGATAAGAAGATGTAATTCATGTAATTTAAACTAATGTCCTCTCTGTGTCTTATGTTTATAATGCTATTTTGACATTATTTTCTAAAGTATTATTGTGCCGTTGGGAAACTGACCATTTATGCATATTACTCATATGAATTAAAGAAGTATAACAAGATCTCCTGTCAAAGTTCTGGAATTGGTATTAACCTAATGAAAAGCACAGTGGTCTTCTTTAGAAATATTAGGTTCCAGTACATCTGTCTCGAGCCCTTTTAACAAACCTCAGACAGACAGCATGCAATTATACCAACTGTGCTAAACACTGTATTATTTTCTTCAGCAGCTTTTTTGTTCCAGACAATTTAACTACATGGAATTATCATCACTGGTAGGAAATAGGACTTTAAAGTGCACTAATATACCCCCTTCAAAAATAAACAACGCCAATTGTTTATCACGTGAATTGAGTATTTTAAAGAGCCCTCATTATTGAAATTTGAGACTAGAGCACTGCCAGACACAGAACTTTAGGTGACCTTGGAATGTTGTTAACTATGTCTTTGCTTCTTCTAGGATAAAGTCCTTGTTCCTGGTGACAACCAGAATAAATTAACTACCGCCTTCTGAAATGTAAACAGTGGGTCGTTTTTTCAGCACGGCATATTATTGTTCACTGAAGCAGGGCCGAATAAATTGGAGAAAATTCTTTCCAGTGTACAGCTTTAATAAATGGGATAGGGATGTAAGAGTTTGGGGGAAGCTGGTAGGCATTATGATCCTAATACGGTGCAGCCACTCAATGGAATGGATGAGTGAGTGAAGTGAAAAGGAACACGGTCTCATGAGGAAATCCTTTTGAAATGTGTGGTGTGTGCTGACACGTATGTTGAAAGATATGTTACTCGGGCGTTTGTTGAAAACCATGGACAATGGAGCCGACTTGAATGGCAAGGGGCACAATTATTAAAAGGCAACAAGATGATAGGCGGCTGGCATCTAAAATATTACAAGTTCCAACGGATGTGCTGCAAGCAATTTCAAGTTGAAAATCTAGCTAGGAGACGCGCATCGGTGGTACCAATTTGGCTGTGTGGGCTTTTTTGGAAAGGGTGAAGACTGTGATGTATTAAGTAAGCTCACATTGTCGTTAATTTCTTACAGCCCTTCAAGGGTGATCTGACGGTGGGCACTGTGATAAAGCTTTCCCCACACGGAACTGTACAGTTGACCGATGGTGTTTGTGTAATGCTGTAATTAAGGGCATGAATGATCTCCCACTGGGAAAATGGAGCGAAAGCTAATTTCGGTTTTCCGCCTCTGGGGTTGGTAGGTTACCGGGAGTTGACAAGGAGAGTGGGATAATCACCTTTTGTGTTCTGCTCAGGTTGCGACTGTGAAGTGATTAACCAATCTCCTCATCTTGACCATGCTCTTAGTTCTCCATTTAAGTAAAGTCGGTCTCAGCACCCCTCTCTGCATTTTGCCTTCAAGCGCAAGCTGCAGCAATCTCAAATGCAACACCTCAATATGCAGATAAGTCTTATTATATATTTGTGTTTAATTTATTGTGTAAAACTGTCTACCTGTGAATACATAGGGAGTAAAGGGAAGTCAGCCAGATCATCAGCATTCTGTCCTTATGTGTAACACACATGATGTTTAATGAAGCACGCTTTCAATATGTAAAGCCATGCTCGTGCTTACAGCAAATCTTCATTTTCTTTCCCCTGCAGAAGAGGCAGTTAAGCAGAAATAAGGTACACTTGAAATATAGGATATACTGCTGCAGATGATTTAAAAAAACATTGAAGTGCTGACATATTTGCAAATGGTAGCCAGCGCCAAGTGTTTTTCATAATGAAGTACTGGCACGGAGGAATAGAAATTGTATGTGTCTTCACAAGTATATACTGTAGAGATGAGGGAAAAATATAGGAGTCATTGAATGCATGGGAAAGTTTGTTAACTCTTTAATGTTAATGCACAAGGGTTTGCCTGAAGTGTCCACATACAATAGCTGAATGAAATAAATTTACAGAGGATTTTCCACTGTATTGAGTTTTGAAATGAATATATGAGAAGTGCAACTTCCAATCTGTTATTCTGGTACAAAGTCAGTTCTATACATGTACTGTAACATTCCATATATATGGACCAGGTAACGGTTTGTTCCATGCTGAAAGGAAAAGAAGAGACACAGCGTTTTTGTGCTGTGGAACCTTCTTCAGGTGTGTGAAGAAAAAAACAGACGTTGTGTCTCTCCTTTTCCTTTCAGCATGGAATAAACCTTTACCTGTTTCTTTGGAGCCTACACATGCTGAGACAGCTGCCTACTTGAACTTCTTCATTCCATATTTATCTGAATGCCATTTATTTTTTTATTTATTAGTAGTTATCCAGAGTTACTTGCTTCCATACAGCAAGATGTCTAGTTGTCAGAACACATATGAAATCACTGTGAAATGTTGCCAAAACCACACAGGCCTCCATAAATATAAAATATATTTTGTGTAACTACAAGATGAATGCATTATTAAGCAATGCATTTTACTGTCCCAGTCTATTCAGTGTTTTTGTACAGTTTGCTACTGCCCTCTTCTGGAGATTTAGGATATTTATTTTGGAAAGTATTTCATGTCTATAGCCATATTCACGTGTTTTGACAATTTGTTCAGCTTTAATTTAATTATAAGGCTTCTAGAGATCATTTGTAATTAATTCTAATTTAATTATTGATTTATTGTAAGTGCTTCCTAGGACATATAAGTCCCAAATCTCTCGATACAGGTAATATTCAGATACAATATGAGCAAGTATTCCAGTGCAAAGGCTGAGGTCCTTGGCCAAACGTTCACATATCCTCTCAGATTAAAAAGGCTCCATTATAAATTATAAAGAACTGAAATACATGCTAAAAGATTCAGAGAGAATAAGTCTTCTACATATTCTGAAATATGTACAGCACAATGTCATTAAAGTTATTTCTCACTAAAATGTACCACATTTTTTATAGGCCAATGTGATTAGGAAAAGAGAGGAGAGCCTGTTATTAAAAGAACGTTGTTACAGATAGGTGAAACCTTGTGAACCTTCACAGCAGTACACTTTCCTCGCAATTTACAGTGAGTTTTAAGTAAGGGGACAGATTTAAAGACAGACAGTCCTGCCCTTGTAAGCAGTATAAAGCATTCACAGAAAGACCAATATTAATCAGAACTCTGGGTTATTATATGCCGAGCACAAGAACTAGATACTTCATCCAAACTGTTCCAGGAAAACTCACGACTGTATAAATGGGTAAAATTGTTAGTGGCTTTGGATAAAGGCATCAGCCAGATAAATTAGTTAATTGTAAGGAGGGCTATCTGCTAATATCTGCTTTAATTTTGGAGTTTATTCTTTATGTGAATCCCCTGGGAATTAAGCTGATGGCAGACCAAATATGAGTAAGGGATGGTTGAGAAGGTACAGAGGAACTTAAAGCCATTGAATTTAATAATCCATACATCCATCCATTTTCCAACCGCTTATTCCAATTCCACGCCACAGGGAAGCCGGAGCTTATCATAGCAAGCAATGGGCACACGGCAGGGTACAGCCTGGACTGGATGTCAGTCCATTGCAGTGCACACACAGAAACCAATTAACCTATCAACATGCTTTTGGACTATGGGCGGAAACTTGCACGAACTCAGGGAGAACATATAACCTCCGCAAGTCCAGAATTGAACCCAGGCCCCAGAATTGTGAGGCAGAAATGCTAGCCACTGTGACACTGTGATGCCCTTGAATTTGATCAATCCAAAGTAATAAATCTGCTTTGATTTAGAAGTTTTCAGTTAATAGTATTTCCAGAGAAACATAACACAAGTATAAAATAAAATAAGGATGACACCTTGCATATGCATAGATTTTACATCCCAAAGTATCCCTAGCTGCTTTACACAGAGGAGACCCAGTACTTCCACCACTGAAGTGCAGCAGCCACCTGGGTGATGCACATCTGCCTTCATGCACCAGCAGTCCCATTAAAACCAAAAATCAGGTGGAAATCTGAGAAATTATTTCAGCAGTTGAATTAAGGGTGAAAAAAAATTAGCCAAAACACCGAGGATAGCACAAGTCTTATAAACATTCATGGGATCTTTAATAACCAGGTTGTCAGTACTATCTCATCTATAGCATAGTAACCCTAAATACTATCATAGAGTTGGAATTTGTGAAGAAGCAGTGACACCCTCTGGTCCATCAGCAGTACTTACAGCGATACCCTGCCTTATCCCTGAAAATTACTATATGGAATATCAACTAGGGCAGTCTGTGCACAAGTGGGTGGACTATTGTATGGGATACAGAAGATAAATGAATGGCCAAAACAAAATGTTTGAGAACAGCTCATAGGTAGTTCCATTCCAGGCAATCACTGGGCTTTTGCATCTAAGGGAGGCCCTGCCCAAGAGGCTAGTTGAGACCCAGAATGTGAAAATGGTACAGTACCAGACATCATCAGAAGCAAATCAGACCTGGTTGGAGCCTGGTTCCAAGATTTGTGCAAAGTAGAGTGCTTCAGGTTTTCTGGTTTTCTGGAAGGATAAGCTGTCATTCTGTATAGTGAAGGAGTTTAAAGATGAAGTATAAGGCTTGTACGTCCAGTCACTGGTGACATCTGTGTGTACCCATGGCTTCAATAGACCTGGTTGTGGCTGGAAAGGATATTTTTATAAAAACCTTCCATACCTTCCCTGACACCCTTCGACAGGCCAACAATATGCAAGTTAGATAGGCAGCTTCCATTTTCCTGTTGGGCCAGACAGGATATAAATTGAGTTACCCCCTTCTCAGACTTTGAGAGGTGACTCAGTTCTGATACTGCGCAGCCTGCAGGATTTCTACCACCTTTACTTCCTGTGTCGACAGAAGGTGGAGGAGCTGCTGCCCTCTCTAGGTTACTGAAGGTGAAACTGGATGATGTCCAGAGTGGTGCAGCAAGGCTTAGACTGGTTTTCAGAGAGTCCCTGGGGTAACTCACAACAAAATCCCCTCACAGAGGGGAGCTGTATGTCAGGGAGCCAAGGACACCTCCTTGTGAGACCCTTGTGGGGGCTTATGAGGAAAGAAGTCGCTTATTTCTTAATGAGAAATTTTAATATTTCTTTAAAATTTGTAATCATTTTAATAATGAGGTGTGGCCGCAAAAAACGGCCCTAAACCACATTTTAACAATTTCAAAATACCTACACCTCCATCGTAACTGGGAGTCATTGGAAGATACCATGATTGTTGATGATACTGTATAAGTGAAAGGTGTAACATTAATTTATTGTATTCTTTTGGAATTTTGTAGCCCGATTGCCCTTTGGAGCCAACACTGCTCCACTTTTATCTTTAATATAGAATTAAAGATAATATGGAATTAAATTTAATATGGAAGGGAGGTCGAACTTTGTGCCACAAGAATCTGTATTTGTGATGGACTGCAAACCATTTTGTGGGTGGGCTTTTTCCCTTTTTTTGTTGCTGCTTTGCCCCCGAGCCAGCCCTGGTTTGCTGCACATTTCAGAAATTATTGCTAATTGAAATTGATCAGTATCCGGCTAGGGTAATTGTTATTTCACATTTAGTGCAATGAATTTCCAGTTTCATGTTTGTCATACTCAGCCTTTTCCTCTAGAGATATGAAAACCTACTGTGTGTAGGAAATTTGCACGTGTTTCTAAATTGCTTTTAGTCGCGAAGTAAAATATGTCTAATTGCATAAAGTCATTTGCTCTCATTTAAAGTTGTAAAACTCTCAAAACTGTGATTTCTGAAATGGACCCTCGGTGCCCACTGTCGGGATAATCATACAGAACTGAATTAAAACTTAGAGAAGCATGAAAAAATGTGTGCGTTACCCAGTTGGTTTGGTAGTCTGAATACTGGCAAACTAGAAGGCAGAGTATCCATTTCTACCAAGTAATTACAGTATTACAATTTACAAGTAGAATTGGCAGATATAGAGTGATGCTACAACCCCAATGTAATATGCTGAGATAGTGGAGATATTTTAGCACATCCTTCATTCCTCAGATGAGCACCATCACACATAGGACTCCACACATGAGCCCATTTAACTGAATTACCCACATATACTTTCATCCATTCTGTTTCTTGGTGGCAACCTTCTTACTTGTACTCAGATATAAAGCTTTGGTCTATCTCGTCTGGGAAGACAGGTAAATGTGTAAATTGTCTCATAGGATAGTGATATAATTACATTGTGGAGTCTTGATACGTCAAGGACGTTATTAGTTACAGCTTCAAAGAAGCCGTCATTGTTTATTTTGAGCAATGTGGTTTCTTATCAGTGCAGCAGACATACAGCTACATTCCTGGAGTTCTCATCAATTTTCATGGCTTCACACAGAGACTGTCTCATCTATTACTTTTTGAACTCATTGATTCTGAGTCAAATTATAGTTTTTCTCTGAGCACGCCCCAAACCCCAAATATCCTTTTTAACCTCATTCTTCAAAAGTGTTTTCATATTGGCCCTCTAGCTTCCTTGCCAAGTCAATGAGTCTGAAACAGATATTAACTGTTACTGTTCACTTCTCTTGGTAGTTCTGTCATCATCCATACTAAAGTTCTAATGTAAGACACAAATACTGAAAGTAGAGAAGCATTCACAAAATTATGTTAAAAATAATTATAATTATGCTTTACCTCTATAGGTTATCTTATTTAAAAAAAATGATCAGCAATATGGCCAGTCCATATTCATGGAGTGCAAATAAATCCAGATTTGTGTTATAAAAATAGGGTTTTTCGTAATTTGGTAAATAATTTCATTCTGACTACAAACAGGGAAAGTTTGTTATGTATAAGTGTATAAAAACAAAGACTTTCACCATTGTGTTAGAGTGAGCCTCTACCGATTTGGGCAGAATTTGGGCAGAATGATCACAGCTCAGAATTTCTTTTCCAACTCTTGAGAAGAAAAAACAGTGACAATGTGTCAATGTTCAATGAAGAATGTTCTCTTTTGGTACTCAAAGGGCAAAAGGTCCTTTGTTATAGGAATGCAGATAAAGGGAATTCTATAGGTAGTTTAGCAGGCCAGGTGCTGTGTATGGCCCTTCGGGACTCTGACATCTTATTTTGCTCTCTTTCCACCTCAGCAGTGTTAGTGGTTTCAAAGCTTGTCTTTTAGGTCTGTGGTTAATCTCTTCAGAGATTTAGTGCCCTTTGAGTTACAGGGCTGACTGAGACATTGACTACCCTTGCTTTAATTAAATTATAAATGAGCAGTTCATGCTTTGAGCACCAAGATGTCTAAATCTGGAAGAAGCTCATCTGCATCTTGGGAAGTGTTTTGAATATGGAAACGATGCCAACGCCCCATTAGTTCAATGGCTAGTCTTATTGAATATGTTTGTCTTGCAGTGTACACCTTTCAATGTTATAGTGTGTTTTTAATGAGTGAGCTTTAATGGGAATAAATATTATCTCTTACTATTTAGCTACACAGACAGACTGGTTAATTGATTATCAGAGAACCATTAATTCCATTAACCATTAAGGGCTGCTGCAACCCAGAGTCTATCATTTAAGCACAGGGTGTAAGGCAGAGTTACACCCTTTTAGTGAGTACATACATTTGTAAAAAGTCATAAAAGGTCAGTTGTGTGTGTTTTTGAATGCTTAATCCAGTACCCCCTATGCTGTGCCTCGGTGTGTCTGTGTTTACTGTAACTCAATCACAGTTTTGCAATTTTATGATTCCTTTCGTTGAGAACAACATCAACGAATAAAACATCAGATTTCTTTAATCAGCTGAACTACTTTAAGATGTACCCCTTTAACAGCAGGGTTGTTGTGATTCACAGTGAATCAGCTGGGGGCTTAGAAAAAAAAACATTCTTCAAGTTAAAAACAAGTCAGAAACTAAAACAAGAAAACAACAATAACAATTGAAATGTAAGAGACAGGGAATCTCCCAGTGAGTTGTTCTGTTATCATACAAGAAAGGTAATGCAGCAGTGATGGGATATTGCACTTATCATTACACATGATCATGACATCAAATTCAAAGGCCGTCTGTCTTCATTGCAGATGCTTTTAAAAATCCATCTTTTCTTCTGACAGGTCCTGGGGACTCCAACAGAGGACACATGGCCAGGGGTTCACTCCTTACCCCACTTCAAGCCAGGTAAGTAGCCCTTTGCATTTCCCTGTAGTTTCACGTTGAGAGCATCAGCAAGTGACCTGTTCATTCTGTG
The DNA here is from genome assembly GCF_040954835.1 of Lepisosteus oculatus. Taxonomy (NCBI): domain Eukaryota; kingdom Metazoa; phylum Chordata; class Actinopteri; order Semionotiformes; family Lepisosteidae; genus Lepisosteus; species Lepisosteus oculatus. The sequence goes on along the minus strand of NC_090705.1, from coordinate 5,499,608 downwards.
TAGGCTTTAAAAATTAAATTTCATTTAAATAAAAATGGGATGTAAATGTGAGAACCAATGCAGATTTAGAGTATTATGTACAATTGATTTTGCTGAACACACATTTGTGATGTTAAATTCGGTCTGTTGTTTCTTCAAATTAACAGCTCAGCTGAGTAAAATTAGTTAATATTTTTTCAATATTAAAAAATAATAGAACCCTTTGTTTACAGATACATTCTAGGATGGAGTAAGTGAAACTCAAATCATTTGCCCTTTACTACTAAAGTTGAATAAAAATTGGTTATGATTGTTCCGCGTGTGTATTTAGAAGGGAAAACACTCTGCTGATGGAAAGCCCCAGATTTTCAATGTTACTCTTCCAAGTTGTAATTTGAATCTGTTTTGAGAAGAGGCAGTTCATTTAAGAGTCTATTTTAAAATTGCAACAGCTGATTTCAGTATTATACTAGGATACAAGGACAGCCTCAATATCTATTTTTATTACAACTACCCCCTTTTAGTATTCTTGACCTATATACAGTATAAATTTATATACTGTACATTTGTGCTAAATATTAAGTAGCATACTGGTATTATATGGAATATGGCCTTACAAGTAAGTAGAATTTACTATTTTTGTCAGGAAAAATACTTTTTAGGAATGTAGGTAAATAATTCCATTTGAACCACATATAGTGGCTCACAGGGCAAGAGCTTAATCTGGTCTAGGCATGAAGCAATCAAAGAGTCCAGCATTGCTGGGGGGAAGGCCTGTGAAGGTCCATATTCATACAGCTGCGTGGACTGGAGCAACCAGGGTTCGACAGCTCACTCACACACACAGCAGCAGTGACAAGGGCGGGGAATCGAACCACAGCCCTCAAAGTATGAGCGCAGTGACTTGTGCCATGCTGCCTACTTTTCTCAGTTGTAAGAAAGAATAAAATGTTCACAAATTAAAACGTGGTGCTCCACCAGAAATGTGATGATTCTTTGTGACAGCAGATGGCAGTGTTGAACAGGATAAACCAGGAGTTGTTTCTCCTGTATCCACTGTATCTGATGAGTTTCTCTTTAAAACCAGTTAAGAGCACAAGTACATTTTTTCCATCTAGATGTGTAGATGGGTAAGGTACTCAAGTAAGGTACTCAATATTACTTTTGTAAGAAGGAGTTACACACTCTTTCAATCAATATTGAAGGAAAAGGAAGTCAGACAACATCTGTGGAAAAAATTGATTTTATTTTTATTCATGCGATATATTTTGCTATTAAACATGATGTAATATATATATATATGTTAATAGGAAAATAGGCCCTAGGTGTGAGTTTGTGCATCTGTGCTTATGTCTGTGTGTGCCCTGTGATGGACTGGTGTCCCATCCAGGGTGTACCCTGCCTTGTGCCCGTTGCTTGCTGGGATAGGTTCCAGCTCTCCCACAACCCTGAATTGGAAGGAGCAGTTAGAAAATGGGCGGATTGATGGCTGGTTAATGATAAGAGTCACTGATTAATGACTGTGTAGATCACTAGTGATAAATCCTTTTTTGGGTCTGTTTAATCTGCATAGCCCACTTTGTTGAAGAATTCTCTTCTCCTTCAAGCAAGAAAGCTGGGGTTATGTGTTTCCCAAATATATAAATCTCCAGGTAAAAAAAGCTCACGGGAGGCTGAGAGACTCTGGTGCTTTGTGCAGAAAAAGCAAAGGAGCTAATTTTAATCGATAGAACAGCAGGGGGGAAGTAAACAAAATTACAACAAAGTCAATTTTCCCAGTTCTCATTACTGAAACAATTCAGTGACTCTGGTGACTTCTGCGTGCTTGCCTTGAAGTCCCATGGAATATGAAATAAATAGCAAAGGAGTTCTAGTGTTTCTGATAACAGCTGATGAAAAGAGAGAGTCTGTATATTGTTCAGCAGTAAAAAAAACTGCCTTTTTGGTTCCCATTGTGAAATGCTACAGCCTTTAGCAGTTTTGTAATGCACATTCTGTTATGCTGAGAAAGTATGCACATCATTCAGAACGGAAAATTCTGCCTTTTAGTTTCCCATTGTGAGATACTACAGCTTTTAGCTGTCTTATAATGTAAATTCACGAGTAGATTTGGCTGGTGATCTCTGCGGTTTGAGGATGTCCTTGATAGGGGGCTGTCAGCTAAGTAGCTCTTTTACTTGCGCATAATGAACTTTGTGCCTTATTGCTATCAGGTGGCTCTGTAGACTTCTAGAGCTTGCTGACTTTCAGAACCTGTTTGATGGCCTATTATCCAGGAAGGGGTAATTTACTTTCTATTGATGTCAGGTGTGAAAAACTAATAAACACCAGAGCACAGCATTTATTTGGAGGCAGTGAATCTATTGCCACACAAGCTGACACTGTTTGCTTAGAAACTACTTGAGAATTAACCAGGCCGTCAGTTCAGGCTCTGCATCATTACTTCAAGGTTTATTAAACCATTTGGCTAGCTCCTTGGATTTTGAAAAGATTGCCTGGATACCTGAATATTTATCCAATTCATTAGTTGCAATCATATATATGTAAAACTGATTGTTAACATAAGATCACTTTATTAGCCCTATACAATTTCTTGCATTAGGAATTCGTCTTTTTTCGCATACCCCAGCTTGCTCTCCATGAGACACACAGACAGGGAGTGAAGCTTGGGGTCAGAGCACAGGGTCAGCCATTATTCAGCAGAGCAGTTGGGGTGAAGGGCCTTGCTCAGGGGTCCAAAGGAGTAGGATTCCTCTGCCGGCTGCGGGATTTGAACTCGCAACCTTCCAGCCACAGGCGCAGATCCTTAGCCACATAGCCACCGCTCCTTTATCTATCCTTAAGATGATGAATATTAACCATATGTGTACCTTAGCATTTTCACAGTTACACCCATGACTGTTCTTAGACCCTGTATTTCGTATTTTAATTATAATAATTCCTTACACTTATATAGTGCTTTTCTGGACGATCCACTAAAAACTCTTTACAGGTAATGGGGACTCCCCTCCACCACCACCACCAATGTGCAGCTCCATTTGGATGATGCGACAGTAGCCATAGTTCACCAGTACACTCACCACACATCAGCTCTCATTGAATGGAAGAACAGAGTAATGAAGCCAGTTCATTGATGGGGATAATTAGGAGGCCATGATTGGTAAACGACAAAGGGAAATTTGGCCAGGACACCCCTACTCTTTTTGAGAAACGCTTTGGGATTTTCAAAGACCAGGGAGAGTCAGGACCTCAGTTTTACGTCTCATCCAAAGGATGGCACCTTTGTTACAGCATAGCATCCCCAGCCCTATACTGGGGCATTAGGACCCAAACAGACTGCAGGGTGAGTGCCCCCTGCTGGTCCCACTATCACTTTTCCATCAGCAACCTTAGCTCTCCCAGGAGGTCTCCCATCCAGGTACTGACCAAGGTCACACATGCTGAGCTTTAGTGGGCTGCCAGTGGTGAATTGCAGACTGATGTAACTGCTGGCTATAATTTATTTTAAGAAGCTTCTGAGTGCTTTTAAATTATTAACAATTGTGTAGGTACATTTGATATTTAGCTGGTTTAACACATCAGTTGTATTTAGTATTAGATACTTAGGATTCCAAAGGTTGTTATTGCTGAAGCATTTATTTCTTGGCTTTATTTTTGCTCATTTTACAAAGGGGATATCCTAAACCTTAGGAACACAAAGAACCTGAAGATTTACTCACAGAAGAGCAATGATCCACCATTTTCAGGCAGTAGCTGGTGCTGGTGGGAGTTGGAGCAAGCCAGAATATATCCCGGACTCAAAGGCCACAGATCATGTCTGGCAATTCAAAACTTAGCCAGAATGTTTTGAGAGGAGAGGGGAAACTAGACCACCTGTCGAACACACCTGTGAACCTGTGAAAAGAGCATGCAGACTTCACACTGACAGATGCCTAAAGCTACAATTGAGCCCGGGTCTCTAGAGCTGTGAAGAGACAGTTCTAATTGCCATGCCTTGGTACTGCCCACTATTAAACCGTTAGCTGTCTTTCATACAGTGGTGATTGATGTGGTGTTGTCACTGTGCTGGCATGGAGAATGTGCTCCAAGAATGTAAATCAGTGAGAAAAATTAACATGCATATGTGACCAGTGGATCTGAAAGACTTTGCACTTCACTGAAGCTCCCTGTACCATTGAGCAAAGGCAATTAAAGGGGAACTAGAAAACAAAGATAAATACAGCTATACCTACATTTATTCATTTACAGATTGGTTTTTATACGAAGTTTAAGAGCAAACTGACAATAGGAATGTATCGAATAAGTCCATCATGAAGATTTTTTTTTTAATTCACACATGACATGTTTATTGTTTGGGTTGAACGTAGCCATCAAATATTATGCATCAAAGTGACCTTTTTTTTTCTTTGTGTTGCAGAGCGGTTTACTCAATACAGTCCTAAGAAACTTAGGCAAGCGTGGAATAAGTAAGTATTATAATCATTTACATGTACTAATTCTGCTCATTTTATGTTAAGCTTTCGAACATAAAGCGAAGTGTCTGAAGTGTCTTGTTATGAAGTTCATTCCATTAATTAATAAAGACAAATTGAATGAAAACTGATTGAATTAAATGACTAAATAAATACAGTTACACAACAGTTACCTGAAACATTGTGTAGAGATGTCCTATATTTTACTCATCCTATATTTTCCTGGTTGAACCTCTTAGCCAGAGATGACTTTCATTTTAACAGATGGACAATGGGGGTCGCTGTGTCGGTTTCCATAAAGATTTGCACCATTTGGCCATTTTGCTGCTGCCCCTTCTAAGCCAGTGACTTTGGGCCAGAATGGTCCTGAAGTATAAACCTACTTGGGGCCCAAGTGGGCGGCATGTAATGGCCAGTCTTCATAAGTAATGGTAATTGTTTTAGTCTTAAAATTGATTGTGAATGAACTGCTATTGTTTAAGTGCAAGAAAAGCATGCAACGATTTCATTCATTGCAAAGAATTTACTGAATCCCAAATGGCTCATCAGGCATCATCAGAAGTGCTGTACTTTGTGGTTGAAGTCACAGAGTTTTGTGGAACCAGTTCCTGGGAAGTGATGTGCTTTTGTGTCTCTTTGCATTGTACTCTTGGTTTTGTCAATTTCAAGACTCACTTGGGGATCAGGCTGTCGGAGCAAAGAGTGGCACTGAAAGAGGTCCAGATTTTTTCATGTTAATTTGAAGACCAGTGTGTCAGTTTTGTGGCTGAGAAGATGGCGAAAAGTTAATTGAATAAATATAAGTAAATGGTAAACTCATAGTGAGAACTGGTCCACAAACTTCATTTTAAAATAATGGAATGACAAGAGAAAATCATAGATAATTCAGTATCTACTATGTGTATTTAATTATAAATTAAATAATTATTTCCCTTGATCAGGATTTTCCTTTAACATGACCCATGGTTTTGGGCCATGTAAGCCCTTTCTTGTATTACAAGGAAATGAACAAATGTCAGGGGCATCAATACTCAAGAAGTTAATTAGGAGTTAGTGGGGAAAATAGGGCCAGTGTGCTTCCTTTCCATTATACATCTGTTATCGATTATATATCACAGCAAGAGACCTAAAGACATTTTTGGTGTCGTAAAGACAATGTTTATAATTCATACAAGATGGTGCTTGCAGACTGTTTGAGAAACATTAAGGATAAAAATTGAACTACTTATTTTTAGTAACTCACAGTAATGCATTACAAAAGCAGTGATTTTCTGTGAAAATGTTAAGTTTTTAAGTAAGGCTCTGAAAAAAGGGAAAGCGGTTTTGATTACCTGGAAAAACATATTGGGTGTGTCTGGGGGAAGAATGGTAGATTAACATTTACACTGGTGAACCTTTGCAAGAGTTTTTTAGCTTTAAATGTTTAAGATGCTTATTAGTTTCCTGGCTGTTTCATATGAACTTTTAAAGGTAAAACTTGAGCAATTTTAAGAGCATATTTGTTAAAACAACCAGGAAGCTGAAAATACATTACAAACGTTCACTGAGCAAGTGGACCAAAGAGCTATAACATCACCGTGGTAACATTTTGATTCGAAACCAGTTCATCAGCTGAACCCTAGGAGGTGATCAACTTGTGTGTCACTGAGATTAGGACCTTGTATGGTAGTAACTTTAATCAAACCAAAGGGATCTGGAGCTTCTCGTGTCCTTATAGAGGTATCAAATGGAGTTTGATTCAGTAAGCTGCAATTGATTTCATTCATCTGGGGACTCAATGGCAGTGTTATGAGCTCCAGATTTATTTTGTGTGGAAAACCTTTATTTTAAGGCCCTAGAAATCTTTGTTAAATGAGTCCCTTCATCAAAAAGTGATGTTTATTTGTGCCCGAACAAGCCAATGTTATGGTTCATTTATTTAATAAAACGTGTTTTTTCCCCCTTTATTCCTGCCCCTTGGTGCCTCTTCGAAACATTTTCTAGTGTGAAAAACAGTGTGAGCAAAGCCCTTTTCTAAAGAAGAGTTCAATTTGACATGACTCTTGGTAATACATTTGTGACTTGACCTAAAAAGCCAGATAAAATGTGTTTATTTAATTACAGAGTACTTATCAAGATTGATAGTTTACGGGTTAATCTTTAGAACCATTATTCTGAAAAAGGAGCTGATGTTTACCAGCAATATTGGTAGAAGATGTTTCATTGACGTCTTAAGTGCAACAGCATGTTTTAGCAGCTTTGCATCGATGTTTTACTTTTCATTGCGGTAATTAAGGCCAAACTTCATGGAAGCTCTTCCACAAGGGAATACATTACAACCCCCATCCGATGCATTATTAATGCAGCTCCGTGTGTAAATCGATTCATATTAATAAAACAGCTCCAGTGAACATGACTTACTTTTTAAAATACGCTTTTGTGGCTGGAGTGGTGTTATACATCATTGCAAAATTCACATGAAGAGCTGTAGATTCGGGAGTGAAAATGAAAGGATTGAAACTCATGAAGTATGCAAAAACGAGACAGCGACCTTCTAACCAAGGTCACGACCTCATCCTTGTGTTAAAATCGATCAGAACAAAAAATAAAAGACAGCGCCAATTAGTACAACGACATTTTGTAGTACAATGGAACTACAAAATCGTAATTATTCCAGTGTTTAAATTTGCATACTGTACGTGTATATGAAACTTTATTTTAGATATTAAATTTAATTTAAAAATATCATACTAAATATTAAATTCTGCAGTAAATAGAATCAATATTGTTCAATTGCATAAAAAGCACAAGAAGAAGATGGACGTTATAACCAGAGGGTGGTTGAGAAGCCACAGCACAGATTGGACGACATCGATAACACATCCTAGGGCTATATTCATTGAGTTTTTTTTTAGTTTCTTTATTAGCCCTATACAATTTCTTGCATTAGGAATGCATCTTTTCGCATACCCCAGCTTTTCTCCATGGAGACACAGACACACAGACAGGAGAGAAGCTGGGGGTCAGAGCGCAGGGTCAGCCATTATACGGCACCCCTGGAGCAGTTGGGGTTCAGGGCCTTGCTCAGGGGCCCAACGGAGCAGGATTCCTCTGGCCGCGGGATTTGAACCGGCAACCTTCCAGTCACAGGCGCAGATCCTGAGCCACAGAGCCACCGCTCTGCCGTTGTAAGTGAGAACCCTCTCCTCGCATGGAGCTGCTGTCTGAGTCAACATGTGGTCAGCATTGCCATACACACAGAGCAAGTTCTGTTCCTGCTGCTCTGTAAGACCACGTATATGAAAATGCTTCTGTAAGGGTGGCAAGCTGGATGTCCAATGCCCAGTGGTAAACTCTAGCAAGTTGCCTGGTGGCTACATTTTCAAAGAAACCTACAGTACTTAATGTAAACCACTCAGTCAGTCAATGTTTTAGCTCTCCCAGGTGTCTTCATGGTAAATTAGGTTGCAAGGAGCAGCAGACGAGTTAAGACTGAAAATCTAGCTCACTAACAAACCATCTACTAAACAAGGAGGCAAAGAGAGACGAGGGACATTAAAACAAGGGCGTATCAGTTCTGAATCTGTACATGCAGATTCAGAATTACCACAGACCATGACAATGTTAATTTCAAAATCAAGTGTGTCACCCCTTGTGTGTAGAATAACATATTAATGTGTTTTTCTGGGTGTGGTCATAAAGGATATGTGTCTAATTAAAGCGCTGTAATTCACACACTTCAAGTAGAGTTCAAAAAGTATTACTTAAATGCTTACTTATAAGTGCTTTTTTAAGATGTAATTAGATCTTGCGTTATTGAAATTCATCTGTACTCTTGTAAATTTTATGACTCCAGAGTTGACAGTTCTTTCCTAAATTCCACAGCTAAGATTGACTAACCAGTTTTAGACTTGGCAAGCATTCTTGCAGAGTAAATTTATAGTGGTTTGGAGGTAAGTGCACCTCTGCGTATAATGAACTTTTATTCGTTTTCAAATGAGATGCCTGAGACCTAGTGCGGATAAAATAAGCAGCTTCATTTGTGTAAATGGTGTTTATTTCACTTATAAAGCAGTAATAGCTTAATTGCTGTAAGCTTGGCAGTTTTTACTTCTTTCACATATATTTTGTTAAAGCATTTAAGGTATTTTTCTTTTTTAGTACTCAGGTTTTTCAAAAATCAAGTAATAGCTCCCCACTGCAAGATCAGAGGTTCAAGGTCAGGGTGATTTCCTTCCTCTTTCCTCCAAATTCAGTTCTCTAATGTAACAGAGCTCAGTGGCATTTAATGATCACATTACATGATTGACGACACTCCCTAGTGTAGACAGTGATGAATTCTCCTACTTTTTTTTCTGTGCATGCCAAGATAAGGAATCTCAGACAAACTTCAACCTTTCAGCTCATTGTCCACAGCATTGCGCAGAATATTGGTTTGACTCACTAGTCAGTGATCCAAGGACGTAAGGGTCAGTCTTTTAACGTCACCAGCTGTATACAGCTTTGTATAAAACAATTCAGTATTCAAAATTAAATAATATCTGGCACATTTACCATACAGCTGTCCAACGTATTTCTTATTGACATTAGGTTTTGACTTATTAAAGGGTTCAGTTTGCTTTCTTAGTAGGAAGACAAAATGTACCCATGTCTTAAATGCAGATATACTGTATTTTCTGTCAGATCTCGCTGCTGATGGGGACTAGCAGCGGATCAATGAGACGTGGGATGAACCCAGTTGTTGGGAGAGACAGCTGGCAGCGGCAGGGAGATGCAAGTAGTGCTGTTGCGCCGAGCTGCACACGGACAGTGAGAATGGGCGGTACTGCGCGTTCATAGGTGCCAAGCGGAGAAGGCAGAGTGCACGCAAGGGTCAAATCCTGATGCACAGAATAGTCTCTACACCACACGGGGCAAATCCAAAAGACGTTGTTGTAATCGCCAGCAGAGCTGAAGCCAAGTAAAACCAGAGAGGTCACAAGCCAAGGGATGATCCAGGATGGAGGTAGAAAAATACGGCAGAGGCGAGGAATGCGAGCAAGGCATCACTGGGGAAAACAGGAACCAGGCAGAGCTAGGGAAAACCGGAATCAGGACTTGAGGTGCTCGAGCAGTGTCAGCAGGCCCTAAGTAACACTACAGTACCTAATGTGAGCGTGGGTGACAATTGCTCACAGGTGATGCAGATTTCCTGTTGGCATGTGGTTTCCAAGGTAACCAGCTCTGAGAGATCAGGTGCGTGGCGGGCTACCGTGGCGACCGCTAGCTCGCTTCGCAGCTTTGCCGTGGGTGCAAGCCTGACAGGTTACGGTTTGGTGGAATGATCTAATGTGCTTTGAATTTTACTCTTACGAGACCTGTACTTTATTTGCAGGAAATCTGCATTTCCAAATTAAGCACCATTATTTGAATTGGTTAGCTTTGACGGCCAACAGAAGAAGTAGGTTTTGGGAATTGTTATTACCACTTGGAATGTGACAGATGTGGGGCCCCAACCAGCACAAATGTGTGGGTGAAGGTTGATAAATGATCACTGTCTGCAGTGATTAAGCAGGGTCTCACTGCACTGGGGCACTCTAAGGATTCAGCCTGCATTCTAGCATGGCCCTGTTTAGGAGCTCAGTAAACAGACCTACAGTATATGTTGGTAGCTTTTATTTAAATTACAGTGAAGCTTTGATTTTTCAGAAGCAAGTCTTCAGGACAGGCAGCAGAGATAAAATAGGATTTTCCGGGATAGGCCTGTTGTTGATGTTCACTTCTGTTTTTCATTGGTCTAAACATTCATTCATACCAAAGATATATTATCCTTCAGACAGCTGTCTTTTTATACTGATGGAAAAGGGAGTCATAGGTCCACCACAATAGTTCTGTATATGTGAGTTGACCATTGAAAGCCAGAATCAGTCCTTCTTTCGTTCACTTTACTGAGACCTTACAAAAATTGACCACATGGCGTGCCAGGGGTTTATTTCAGCTCGTTTTGGCTTTTCTGTGTTCTCTTCTTTCTTGTTATTCTGGCCTCTGTCCAGTCTATGAGGAAATAAATATGTGAAGAAAGAACACTGTGGAATGTTAACTACTGTGGCTTATTTTTTCTCTTTCATTGTGTGCCAAGTTTCGATGAAGATGATATAAATTCAGAAAGCCTTCCACAAAAAGGAATAACAGACATTCTTCATTTAACATTTAACATTTAACATTCATACTGGAAAAGGTGATTTGTACAATGTACAGTATTTAGCTCAAGCCTGTAAAATGAATTATGTGTAAAACCAGACCTGATTGGAGACACATTTATGGCATTGCTCGCTTTTTTGAGGTGCCGCTAAATGTTATTGCTTATTTTTAATTTGCATTTCAAAAAAACCCTTCTTTTCTGCTAAACCTGGAGGATGTGTGATAGAGTAGCACTGTAGTTTTATAAAAGCGTTTTGCCTCTTTTAACTTTCACGGATGTAGCTCTGAGATTTTTATTGTCTTGTAATTTTCTCTCAACATTTTGTGAGGTGCAAAATGCTTTTCGGCTCTTAATGGCTCTTAATGTTAGACTTATTTTTAATTTACTGCACATAAAATCTCGATTTTCTAGTTTTTGTGAGCAGTGGTTATTCTGAAAAACCTGAAAGCATAAATAAAAAAAACACACCTATATTTTTTTATGTGATTTATGACTTTCTTCTTCTAACATTTCAAACTGTGTGATGTATAATAAGGGGTAAACATGTTTGAAAACTGATGTATTTTGTTTCTTCCTAAAGGATTTGAAATAACAGAATTCTTAGGGTCAGATCTCTTTCTTATAATCTCAAATTTCTTATAATCTTATTAAATATGTTCAAATATTAGATTACTGCTGTCATACCTTAATGGGTTTGCAAGGTGAGTAATTCAAAGGTTTCTAGAGCATGTTTTAATATTATAATTAGGGACCCTTCTTCTAAGCATCTGATGGAATTTGATCTCCCAGTCCAGAGCTACCCTTGAACAAGAGTAGACATTACCAGTATACAGTGCTCAACATAGTAACTGTCAGGCTTGAAGGTGAATTACATGTAAGTGTTGTTTTCTGTATTATTGTTTTATGGGTAGATCTAAGTAACCCTTAGCTTATGTCTCAAAATGGGACACTGGAGACTGGTTGCCATTCAAAATGAAAAGAAATTCTCCTTATAGTTTGCATATGTCAACACTGTTCCTGATAACGTCCCGGTTGCTTCACATGGCGAATGCAATTCTTTGTCGAGATGCTGACTGCCGTAGTTCTCGAGCAAAGGACATCTGTGCAGCTGCTGAACATGAATGAGTTCAAGCAGGTCAGCTGAATTAGCGGGGTGGAATGTACTGTACTAAATCAACACTCCTGTCTTTCAAAGCATGTTTTTCGATCTATTAAGATAACAGCCAGCTAGCACTTACCATTTCGATTTCTTTTCACACTCTGACTTGTTGCTTTAATGCACATTACCCATCTGTCCTGATTATGTTATTTTATTTTTTTTTGTAGTTTACAGCAGGACTGTGTTATAAAGTGTATATAGTTTGAAAATATTGTTACAAATGGGGCTTATAAAAGTAGAAGAATATAAGAGCAGATAAATCAGTAAATAAAATAAATAATCATTACCCCTAACCTGTAAATTATTTTGGAAAGAATATACCCTGTTGGTAACTATATAGTTAGAAGTATGTGAATTATTTGTTCTGTAGCACACTTGATTACACAAATATTTATTACAGTGACAATACACACTAAACAACACACAACATAAACATATGTTGTACTGTGTACAGATCTACAAAAAAAGCATTAAAAAGGCAGTTAAAACATGAATATCTGAACACATAACTGCAGTTAGATTGAAAGATTTAAAATCACCCATTGGGGCAACAGTGTGGAATGTGCTATCTGTAGCCTTAATCAGTTCTGTTAGAGATTGTAATAAATCTTATTGTTAATGCTTTCCTCGAAAATTCTGAAGTTATATGAAAAATGCATCAAACAACATGATGAAATGCTCAGTTAAGTTACGGCAGATTAATGTTGTATTTAAACTGATCACATGAAAACACTTTCAAACTGTATAAAATAACAATGTCGTTTCCACCTAATTTCCTTTGAAGGGAGAAATTAATTAAAAGTAAATAGATTACTGGGTAATACTAAATAAAGGTCAGAAAAAGGAGTAAGAATGGTCTTTGACTTTAAAGCTGGCCTGTAATGATACAGTATCTATGAAAATATGTTATGTTTACCCAGGCAGGTCTTGGGCAAAGCGCTGTTTAGTATGGAATTAAAATGCTTGTACAGGATAACTTCATGTTTATTTTTTATGCCTAAGCCCCAATTCCTTTTCAAGTTTACAACTTTAGATTTTTTAAGTAGTTTTTCATGCTAGGGGTTCAGAAGTTCATTGCCTCAGTAGAGATGTTATCGGTCTTATGCTGTTTGTTTGCCTGGTTCAGAGACTATAAGAAGCTTGATAAGACTGATGAAAAACTACAAAGCAAACTTTGGAGGGAGAGCTGCACTGATTTTGTCTTGACTTTATGATGTTTTCTTTATAGTAACCCAACCAGAAAGTAGGCAGTATGAGACTGTCTGTGATGGTTATGTTCTACTGTGAACATTACTCACATCGTCATGCTCAGTGACTATGACTCTGTGATTATTACCTCAATCCAGGATGAGGCAGGAATGCTGACCTTGTCATGCACAGAATATTGCTCAGGAAAGACAAAAAACATCTTCATTGTGATTCTTCTGTTTTCCTTTCTTATTAATAAAAGAGGCCAGGTAATAACAGACCTCCTTAAATTTAGTTTTCTTAGCAAGTTGCACTTTCTTTGCTAAACGTTGGAAATGAAAAGTTCACAATACTAAAGAAACCTGAAGAGACCTGTGAGTATTTCTTTCAATTTTTTTTCTGTAAATTCCAAATAAAAATAGTGATTAAATAAAAGTACAAAGTAAAATAGCTTCACAGATACAGCACTGCAAGCTGGTCCATGCTGAAGGCTTTTGAGCAAGTCCCGACTTACACAATATCACAAAAACACAGCATGACAACACAATACAGAAGGTATCAGAGCTTGAAAGACAATGGCAGTAGGAAGGTGACATTCTACTTAACTTAAATATGGTTCCAGAAGAGGGAGGAAGTCATTGTGTCATTTTAAAACTATGAAAGAAATGGGGGGTGAAAGAAGACAACTTCAAAACATTGTTTTCTTTCGAGGTAGTACTGTGAGGGAGTTAAGCCTGTCCTGGCAAAGTTTTAGTACGGTTGCCTTTTTAAATATTTCATGTTTTTAAAACAGTTGCCTAAACGCTTTAGTTATATGATTCTCTCATGAGGTTTCCTTGCACCTGCACGCTATGACAATATGTTTAAATGTGAGTATAACACTGGATAGAACCTCTGAATGTTCGTGTGTAAAGTAAACGTGAAATAGTTTAGTGTTCCCATCCTGTCAACCTTATTTTCATTGGACAGCTCAGGACGTTTCCAGCAGCTCTGGTTGGAGCAACACATTTGCACAGTATATCAGCAACGAAACTTCAAAGTAATAAGAAGAACCAGCAAATAATGAGGTTAATAACTTAATGTAACAGAGCAAATGGGTAGATTAATCAATTAAATAATCATCCAGATGGGGAGATAAATCGATTACAAGTCAATGCCACAATTAAAACCCCTAAAAAAGCATAGCTAAGAGAGAGTACAGATAAGAGATGAATGACCTCACCTGCGATGATACTGTATCAGGATCTGTATCAGGAACACTTATTAATTTATATCTATAGTATTTAGATCGCAGTTGATTGGCACAGTGGTTAGCATTACTGCCTCACAGTGCTGGGTGTGAGTGTGTGCATCTCTGTGTTTCTGCCCTGTTATGGACCGCCATCCCATCCAGGGTGAATTTCGCCTGGCACCTGTTCCTTGCCAGGATGGGCTCTGGCTCCACCATGACCCTGAATTGAATAAAGCGGGTAGAAAATGGATGGATGAATTTCTGTGATATAAACTTAAAATATGAATATTGGAAGAAGTGGTTAAAAAATGAATAGATGATAGATTGCAGTTACTACCAGTAAAGGTCACAGATGATGAGTCAATTAAAAAAATATTTCGACAGAATTTAAGCATGGGTAAAATCCTGGCACACCACATTTAATGTAGACAAGTGTGGAGTGTTACATGCAGGTAGCAGAAACATAAACCATAAAAATAAGATGTGAAACATCCTGAAGACGATCTTTATGAAAAAGACATACTGTAGGTGTTTATGTTGATATGTGGATGTTTATGTAGGCAGTGTGGGAAAGCAATAAAAAGGCAAACAGGCTTCATGTCTTGGAGAATTAAGCTCAACATTTAGTCAACGTGCTTATTTTGAAAGCATTGATTGACAGGTGTTTCTATCAAGCCTTCGGAAGGGAAATACAAAAAATTCATGTCACTTTAATGTCACTGGAACCAGCGCCCCAAAGCCGACAGCCACAGGGCTGCCTCAAGGTATGTTCAGCACAGCTACTTCCTGATATGTTCACTATAAATATGTAAGGCCTGATAATGATCTTTCTACTTAGGTGGTAGCACCCATCCTCGAGGTGTAACTCACCTCCCAGCCCTCTGGAGCCTGGAAAATGTCAAATTGCACAAAATATGTAAAGAATCTCAACCGTGCCACAAGAATCCAGTGCTTTCCCCTCCTGTCATTTCTCAAAGTTAATGTCTTTTATTGTGCATATTTAAGAACTCCATGGAGATATAAATCATTTTTAGATAGAATGTTTCCTCAAAGTTCTAGAATAATGCACAGCTCATGTCATAAAATGTATCACGCATTGAAAAAGGTAGATGGGAGCTCTGGGTGTTCTTGTGATTAGAACACAGGACTCTAAGATATCCATACTCAAGAGTGCAGTAGGGTCTCAACATCTGCAACATTTCACAAATTCATTTATTCGCAATTCGGGATCTTCTATGGAAGAAGAGCAGAGCAGGATGAAGCTGAGCCAAAGGTTGTTAAGTGCAATTTTCAAATTAGCTGTACAGCAGATCAGGACCGTGAGATGAATCTAGCGAGTGAGTGAGCCTCTCCCTGCCCCTGCACAACTACCCACTGCCCAGCATCCACATCTCAGCCTGGTCTTGCTTCTGTATTGTAATGAAGGCTCCTGGTTATGTTGGCTTCGTGGGGAATGACAGGCTGGAGACAACTTTACAGGCTCACCGACAGTTTTATTGCCCTTTTCATTACAGTGGGGCATGCTGATCAAGGAGGCAGAGAGAAAGTGCAGGCATCTGATGGACACAAAGGAGGGATTCATGTTGTTTATTTGAATGATTACTATGGGTTTGTGGTTGCTGTTGTTTGTTTTAATTATTCAGTGTTATTTTAATTAACTTGAGACAGAGGAGTTTATTTGCCTTATGTACGTGTAAATTGGCACTGTTCTCTCGGGACGTGCAAAGTACAACACTCAACACTTTCACACATTGTGCGCCGTACGTTTCAAAACATGGAATATTAATAAATAGAGACAGCACAACAAAGCACAATAACGTTCAACGGGTAGTACAGAATAGTCTATACACAGGCATATAATTACACGGTAGCCCAGTAAAAAGTGCATAGTACAGAGGTGCACTGAATTCTTTAAGCCTATTCAATACCACTAGTAGTTAATTTATCATGTACTGTAAGAGAGGGTTACTTATGACTTTTAACCAGACATGTTACTGTATATACTGTAATACATATGTTATGGTACTGGAGTGGACTTGGTTATACCCTTACTGTATGAGGCTTTCTCTCTGTGTGTGCTCCTCAGTTTGTTTGCTGTGAGGTGACCACTAGACAGCAAGAGTCTTACTGCTGGGCCAAAGTGGCCATGTGGAGCTTCAGTCTGGCATTCATCTGGGCATTGCAAGGGGCTTAACTGAGCTCATAGCTCTTTTCATTAACAGAACATCTGTTCTGTATCCTAGCACATGTTTAGAAAAATATTTAAAAAACAAATCAGATATGCACCTCCCAATAGAAATATTATATAGCACCGCTTTGACATGTTATTCAACAGCCTGCAGTTTATATAATTGAAATATAAAATTACCTTTTCTGAATTGAAGTATTGTGTTGTATGCCACTGTATCTGGGCAACAAACATCTGAATCACCATGTGCTAGAAATATACATTTAGTTTTGTGTTCTGTAGGAATGTTTGAATTCACCCATTTTCCCAAAACAGGATAGCCATACTAATAATGATAATGTTTAATGATAATGTTTCTTTATTAGCCCTATACAGTTTCTTGCATTAGGAATTTGTCTTTTCGCATACCCCAGCTTGCTCTCCATGAGACACACAGACAGGGAGAGAAGCTTGGGGTCAGAGCGCAGGGTCTGCCATTGTACGGCGCCCCTGGAGCAGTTAGGGTTAAGGGCCTTGCTCAGGGGCCCAACGGAGTAGGATTCCTCTGCCGGCCGCGGGATTTGAACCGGCAACCATCCAGCCACAAGCACAGATCCTGAGCCACAGAGCCACAAAATGTTCTCTAAATTTTGTCTTTTGAAAATCGGCAAAGCGTAGTGCAATGGAATAACAAATGAAGAGGGACAGAACATGAATTTCAAGGGACTTTGCCACTTCCTGTCTCAATGGAAAATAATACCACCATTAGAATTTGTTTGCTTAGGAGAAATCCTTGTCCAAGGTGTCTTATAATGGCATCTAATCAGAACTATAAGATGAACTGTAATAATAACATGACACTTAGGAAGAAATTAGGCAGAGCGAGAATCGAATTTCTGTCATCAGCTAATCCTCCAAAGGTCCTGATCTGCTGGCAAGGTGGAATTGCACTCCCTCATGTGGCTTCTTCAGAAAACTGCTCTGACACTTCACTGCAGCGCGGCCGCACAGCCGGCCAGCCTGCAGACCTGCTCAGGGGTAAGGCAGGTCTGATGGGGGGAAACCAACCCCCAGTTGGTCTTTCAAAGGCAAGTGTGTTGTCTCATCTTTCTGCCTTAGACGTGCCGCCCTTAGGACTGTGTCTGTCTCCATCACATCTGTACTTGCTGTTTCATTTAGAGTTGTGGGGAAAACTGAAAGCTTACATTTCTGTAATGTCACCAAAATAGCAACCAACAACGAGGTTGGTCTTGGGAAGGATTGTGTTTGGCGGGGTCGCTTGGCATCTGGAGCTGCAAGGGTTATGAACTGCAGAATCTGCAGTATTTCGCCATATTTTTCATCACTGTTGCCTGAAGTGTGCTTGGAATTAACGAGTTCCAGCGGGACAAAAAAAAAAGAAATTACCCGAGTTTGGTGGTGGGGGTGAGTTGTTATTATTTTGTCACATTTTCTGGTGCTATATGTGGCAGAAACAAAGCCTATCCTTCAATCTAATGTGTCTGTCTTGTTCGGCGTAGTAATTGATGGCTGTGTTTTGATCTAGGCTCACTGTGGCACCTGATGTGAGCCCTGCTAAAATGTTGCGTCTTGTCCATCTTTTCTTTCAGACTGGGTTATGTGAATCACGCAGAGGAGCTAGCCTCCAGATTTCTCCAGTGCTTCCCAAAGAACAGGCTGTCAGCACAGGCAGCCCTGAACCATGAATACTTCAGTGATCTGCCTCCTCGGCTCTGGGAGTTACCTGACAGTCAGTGCCTTTTTTCTTCATTACATGAGAGGGGAATGAAATGGAAATTTATGTTAACCAGGGTTTTGTTCAGCAAGTGAAAAGACAGACTCTTATTAACAGCTGCCACTGGAGCCTGGACTGTGCAGCTTGTTTAATTTCAAGATCTCGGTGTCTGCTGATGCAGAATTTCAATTTACAAAATAAAATAAAATTTCACCAAATGTATGAACGCTCTGCCTAGAGCTAAAGCAGCTGTAATAACTTTGTGTGGAATGTGAAATTTGCTTAAAACCCGTGAGTAACTGCTTGACTCTGATGAATAGATGGAATATTTCTTCTTTTACATTTCTCTCAGCTGCCTATATTTAAAATAAGAATATGATAGCATAACAAACATTGTTTCAGTGCAGTACAACAAAATGGGAACAAAAACACCAATGCATCTGACATCCAAATCCATTTTTTGGACTTCATTTCTAATGAATGAATGTCATTGGTGCACATTTTAGGCTAAAAAAGGTTGTAAAAAACGTATTGTTGTCAAGTGTTCATAATGTCATTTTAATTTATTATAATATATTCCAATTGTTTTAATTTCAGAAAAGATTTCAGGAATTGAATTGCTTTGAATTCATTAACATACTGCATCGAAGACCCTATTACTAGACTTTTTGCTCAATGTGATGTTCGAAAAACATAATTGCTTAAAATTTTTACTAATTTCCCAGTTAAAGTAAACCAATTGCTGTACAATACCAAAACAAAAATAGAAAAAAAATCCCTTCTGCCACATTCAGGATCTCTAATGGAATGTAATGTTCGTTTATAAAATCTGCTTAATCCCCCTGGATTTGAGCAAGCAGAAAACCTGGGTCCCTTGTTTTATATTACAAGGTAATTGGTTAGATTTGTAATAGTTGACACAAATCTCAATTCCAGAACTGATACTTTGACTGCAATTATTCATGGATATCTTTGATGTGCTGTCATATAGTCTAAAATCCTGCTGTGACAAATTATATTGGTTCCTGGTGACAAAAGATGCCACAATGGAATATGCAACAGGAGTGATTTAATAGGTGTTGTCATTTTATGAACTCAAAAGTTCAAAGCAATTTAGAATTGTAAAAGATGGTTTGTGATTAAGTCCATTTTAAAGACTTATACGTATTGCACAAATGGGGAAGAGCTGGGCACGTTTTAATAGCAAAATAATCTCATCAGTAAATATGGAAAACAACAGCAACAGCAGATAAAGAAGTGTCAGTATTTAAACTGTGATGTAACATGAACATTGAAAATCCTTTGGCAGAGCAGTTCTTTTGGAGAAATAAAATGAACTGCACACTGTAAAACAGAAATGTGACAGTGCTTTTAATATAATCAGAAATGAGCGCTCATCACCAGCGGTGTGGCTCTGAGTCTTACTTTCCTGAAAAGGATGCAAGAAACAATCCAGCAGTAGTGACATCTCTATCCTATCACACGCCATCATTACGTCTGGCCAGGATTTCGGTAAACCCATGGGCCGAGTGCATTTTGAATACTGTACCCGCAGTTCTCTGCTAATATAGGCTTATTACACAGTTGCCACTTAGTTTTATCAGTCAGTGGTTAAATCCAGATCTGTCAGTGGAGTAAATGCCTCTGCATTATCACACTGCAGCAGACTGCCAACAGAGAGAAGCTTGTCTGAGTCATTAACAGGCACAATGTATGCAGAACACCAGAGGGGAATTAAAAGCAGGAAAGAAAATACCTCAGGGGTGGTAATTTTAATATGAGAATTTAATTTGTAATTTCACAGATTAAGAATTTTTCCTGTATTAATCCTTTTATCAGCTCACAGCAGGTTATTTGCACAAGCATAACCATAAGGCGATATTCATTGGCAGAAACACATCTTTGCATACTGCTAAATACTGACAGAAGCTAAAATCTTTTGAAGGGAAGAATAAAGATGAAATAATTTTATTTTTAAATGAAGGCTGCACTAAATGCCTGGAGTAAAATTTAGATTTGGAGGAGCACAGTTTCTGGTGCAAGAAGATAATTATAACTAGACATGAAACAAAATTTGTTACACTTAACCATCTAATTACCAAGCACAGTGGTGTTCATTGCTCTCAAGGAATGCTAATGTCCTTAGCTTCAAACAAAAATAAGCTAGTAACTAATAAAGAGAGGAACGTGGTAACTGGACAAACTGTCCTTTTCAATGGTAACCACACTCACTGGTTCCTCTGAAGTTGAGGTAAAAACACTCATCACCTTTCAATACTTGTAATTGTTTATTTTGTGTATTTAAACTGTAAAATAGAGAATTTATTTGGAAGGAAGAGGTTCATTGAAGTGTTGTTTTTTCAGACACCAGAAATGAACAGCAACTGTATGAATATTATACTAGAATTTTGGGACAGTCCTGAGCTTACTTTGAAAAAAAAAGTGAACGTTTGTGTTTTTATGAAATACACACTTTTATTGAAAGCCAAATGTATACTTGAGAACTTTTTTTGTGGTTAGTACTTTCTCAATTAACAACATAAGTCATCCAATCGCTAAACAATATTAATTTTTCCTAGAGGTTTCATTAGATTTTATAGTGATGTCTTTAAATGAAAAAATGTCTTTAGTTTTCTTGTTTAGTAAATGTGTCCCTGTAAATGCCATACTTGTACTTAAACTATTTTTTTGTCTGCAACAGTAGGACATCTTTATTTTATGAATGTGAGGTTGTACATTTCATCAATGATAAAGTATTTTTTAAAGGAAAATCAGAGATGGTCATATTCTAACATGATTAATTGAAAGAAAGGCTACAGGAAAGGTGACAGTCAAACCAGCAGGAGTCAGGGGTTCGAATTCCAGATTGGATATTGCGATAACCTTGAGCACGGTACTTCATTCAGATTGCTCTTATAAAATGCTCTGCAGCAAAAATGGATCTCCAGGTTGTCATTGTAAAATAGAATTTGTTCTCAACTGACTTCCGTGGTAAAATTAATATGAATTCACGAATAGATTAATCAAAGATTCGATTTATGAATCTCCAGTATGCTCTGTGCAAATTTGTCATTGCTAATTGGGATGGACAGAGATTTTATGGAATCTTACTGTCATTATAAACTTTTTTACCTTTAGGCATTATGGTCAAATAATTGGGTAGTTGTTGGGTTTTGAATATTTCCAATAAATGGGTGTGCACGTGTTCTTGTCTTTATGAAATGCACACTAACAAAATGTACAAAGAGCATATTTGCGCACCCTGTAACTCACCAAAAGCCTTTCTCCACCTAACCCCCAGCCAGTGCCCCCTCAGATTCAGCAGAGGAAATAAAAGACTTCCATACTAACCTGCTCTTCAGTTCCTACATACCTGATTTAAAACGTATTTGAGCCCCTGAACATGCTAATGCTTGTTCTGGGAAAAGTTGTAGCGAGATTTGATTTCTAAGTTTCTCAAGGCCACTACTGACATTCGTAGGCACCTGTATTACCTTCAGCATTCACCTTTACTAGCCTTGTCTCCTGACATGGCTCTGGTTGAAGACTGGGTGACAGCAGCAGTCAATGCAACAGGTTCTGATACAGTAGAGGAGCAACATGCACACTTTATTACTTACAGATGAGCATCGCATGCAGTTCAGGTTTCTTAAAGCTGCCCTTTGTGCTGTGGAGCTGTAACTGGATGAGCCTTTATTTAGGTATTTGTTTCTCATATATGGTATTAAGCTAGTAACAAATTAAAACACTCAAGTACAGTATATCACAGGAGTATATCTATGCCCTACGTCAAGGTGCTGCAACGAAAAATCAGTCTTAAAAAAGTATCATATACTCTAAAGTCCAGGATTGACATCTGATGTTTATGAAGTCAGAATAATTTATTAATTTATCAATTTTATCATATATTAATAAAGTCAACAGACTCCGGTGCCTGCTTCAAGAATAAGTATGATATAATTCTTGAAATTCTTTAGCTCTGGACATGTTGGGAAGATGTTGGGATTTTGCAGTGATTCTTATAGTAATTAGTATGTTGTAGCACATTACTAGGTAATCCCAGGACAGAGTGTAAATTGTTCTCAGTCTCTATCTGTAATAAATGCTTAATATATGGGTTATCACCAGTGAAACGTACAGTATGGGTCAGTGGGACGTCCTTTACTTTAGGATGTGAATGGCTTAAAGGATAAATACAGTATTTAGACCAGTCAGGTTTCTGGTTTGTTTGTATTTCTGGCATCAAGTAAGAAAGAAAGACAAGGGTTAAGCTGAGCGTGTACTGCTAGATTTCTCACAAAGGAAAATGTGTATTTGTTTTGTCCTTTCACCTCAGTCTTCATTTGTGGATGAAAAGTGGATTATCTGCTTGAGCAGATCGTTGCCTAGTCTTGTCCCCATAGGTCACTTCTGGGACCTGCTGGGCTAGCAGACCTTTCCTCCAGTGGCCAGAGCAAAGCTGGCACACACAGTGAAGGAGGCGATTCTGCTGCACACACTGGCAGATGAGCAGCAGCAGGCTCTTGCAGAGACTTGTTTTCAGGGCTGTATCTCAGAAGCGCTTGTGACACTTCTTCTCTTTCTGTGAGACAGGGAATTCATAAAAATACGGTATTCCTACAAAGAATAGTCTTACATTAAACTAATCATATTCACACAACATTAGGGGAAAGGTGAAAACACAGAAGCAAAACCACTATACTTTATAAAAAGGCTTTCAACCCTTGCTATATTCCTCTTACTTTTTTTTTCACTTTGAGTTCCCAGTTAGTTATACAGCAAGTATGGGAGTCTTGTTTCCTGGAATTATCTGAAGCAGCATACAGATTAGTGTGTGGAGTAGACGAAGAAGCAGTATTTAATGTTGCTCTTCAAGTGTGTGGGGGTTGTTAAAATTCACTGATAACAGGACCTGGTATTAAGAGGTTTTTTTTTTCCATTGACTGCATGCTGTGCCTGACCTTGACTGACCTTAAGAGCACTCTCCTTCTGCGTCCTCAAGTACCTTCATGAAATATGAATATCGCGTGTGCATGCATGGAGACCTTGATTAGGA
Source organism: Lepisosteus oculatus (assembly GCF_040954835.1). Lineage (NCBI taxonomy): Eukaryota > Metazoa > Chordata > Actinopteri > Semionotiformes > Lepisosteidae > Lepisosteus > Lepisosteus oculatus. The sequence continues at coordinate 5,476,461 of NC_090705.1, read as the reverse complement.
AAGTATTACATCTAATTTGTGAGATCAGTACCCATAACATCCAATATTCAAAGTTCTGTCAATTACTCTTTACTCTCATTGTCGTTTGCAATGGTATAGTTGGATAGAGATGTATTATTCCGTGAAAGAGGAACTCTAAGATACTAAATGCTCGTTAGGTTTAATGATGACGATTTTCTTTCTGGTGTGGAAGCATGCTCATAGCTGTGTTGATCCTTGAGAGATCAAAAAAGAAATTATTTAGTAATAAACATCAGTAGGAGCACAAAAGGGCAATTTAGCTGTTTAACCCAACGGTTTGATAATAGAAGGAATCATCTATTTATCTCTATTGTTTTCCCCCAGGTAATTAGTATTCAGTAAACGTGAAAATAGCTGTATAAATGTGAAGAGGACGTATGTACAGAATGGTGAGTGGAAATGCAGTCCCGCACTGAAAGTTTCTTGTCTTTGTTGTGTTTTCCCAGTGTCTTCTATCCTCACAGTCCCTCATGTTAAACTGCAGCCTGAAACAGGAGACAGCATCAGAGTGTGTGGAAAGACCAACAGCCATGACAAAGGCTTGTCCAACAGTCGACACTGACAAGGCAGCTCTTCCCAGAACAGGGAAACAGGTACAACTTTCACTGAAAATCTGCTCTCTGAATAACAGTATATCAATATGAATCATACTCATTTCTGTACAAAACACAGGAGCACAAAGTTCATATAATGTTCATTGTTAATGTGTAATAGCTGAACTTCCATCTAGACCTCAATGATGTACTGTAATCTAATGTGAAGTGTTTTTCATTATGTAGAGAACCAACAGGGTACTGTACAGTATATGGACGCAGTACAAGTTTAATTCATAATCCTCTGGTTTGTGCTGTAAAGAAATTCTGTGTTGAAAAACTTGTCACACAATGATATAATGATACAATGATGATTACATTGTAGGAAAACATAGTGATGAAAGCCCATTACATTTTGGTCACAGACCCTTTGCTACAAGATTAGTTGTTATTGAAGGGGAGGGGGAGCATTTTAATTGAGTAGATAATGGTGGTATATTTGCATAAATTGACTTTAGTGAAAAGACTGGCAGAAGATTTCAGCACACAGCTGCAAATAATTTTGGTGTTAGAGTCCGGTAATAATGGCACTGAGTGAAGTTCAAATGACTGCATTAAGGTGAAGATTAAATTTTAAATTGCTGGCAGGTGCACAAAGAGATTTGCTGGCCTTGAAACCCTTTCAGTATTGATGAAGACCCTGCACCCCTCCCCCAGTCTAATGTGATACCAAAGCTATGCAGGGGGACTCCTACTGTGTTTATGTAAGAATCAAGGATTTACAGGGAAAAGCTTCAGTGAGAAGCTCTAATTAAAGTGATTATGGGTTTTTAGCAAGAAGAGTTCAGGGTACATTGTGACCACAGCTGCATAAAATACAGCAATAAGACAAGAGTGAACAGCACATGCAGATTCTAGGGCAGTTTTGTTGTCCTTTTTTAGCTTAGCATAAGCATGCCAACTCTTGACAGTTGTATCCACTTTACCATATAGTAAAAAAAGACTTTTTCTTACTGTATGTTAAGACAAAAGTATACTCAATGCGACTTGAATTTAAACCAGGGGTGTCCAGTTCAGTCCACTTGAAATCAGCGGTTTGGAATGAATAGTTAAAGACAGACTAGCCCTGTGGCATCAGGATTGGATATCCCTGAATTAAAGAATTACATTTGGTTTAAAGTGGCTGCTAGTAACAGCATAGTAATAGTAATAGCAATAGCATTCAGTTGGTTTATTGATTTATTGATTTAAGTACCTTATATATTTTTTTATTTATCAAATCTTTTGTATCTAAAATAAATCTTTTATGTGTATACACTCTGGGTTTTGTGACACCTCGGGGTGCTGGCCATACTCACTGGGGCTCATTTCACTTGGTTCTCCAGTGTGTGAGAAGTGCTCTGACACAAAGGAGACGTTCCTAAAGTCCCAGGACACTCTTAGCTTAGGATGTGCCCTTGGTTGTCAGTCAGCTGATATGGAGTCCAGGAAGCCTCTGCCTCCTTCTTCAGTAGCTGTGGGGCCAGTTGTCTTCCTCTGACTGCTTGTCTGACTCGCCCAGTACAGGACTGTGGAGGAGCCAGAGCCCATCACTGTACTTCTTTGCTCCACTATAAGCTGTTATTTGAGGCTCAGGCCTCAAGACGTTCTTTATGCAGAGTGAGAGCTGTCACAACCACAATCTGGGAGACGGCAGATGACAACCCCTCATGAAGATTGATAGAAAGATCTAAGTGTGAAGATCTAGCCAGGGCTGTCTAGTCCTTAAGGTTCAGAACTCATCATTGACATCAACCTGTATACACACAGATCAATACATTTCCTGGGACCTCATTTGCAGTTTCTTCTGTGGGCTTATCCTGAAAAGACAAGATTCAGATTTCTTGGAGATAAGAGTAGACAGAATTCAGGCCCACTGAGCATCTGTGTAATGGGCTGTGATGCGTTCTGGCTAAGAGACCTGTAAACAGGCACTTGGTTGTCCAGCTTTTTCAAGAGCAATGGCACAGAATCCCGCAGAATAGCATCTGCAACCTGGTGCAAAGCATGAGTCCCAGATGTATGCCTTTTAATGCTTCCAGCTTTGACCACACACTATTAGCTTGTGACTTTTACAGTAGACGCTGTTGACAGAATTATGAAAGTTTCCACTTTGTAAAATTAATAAGAACTTGGGGGCAAATGTTTCAGAAGTAATGTAGCTCTTTTTGCAGTTACTGTACAAACACTACATACATTACCGTAACTGATTATTTTTCAAAATTATTTTCTCTCAGGTTACTTTTTATTTTAAAGGGTAATCTCTTACAAGTGTCTTGAAAATAAAGATTTATTTTTTTAAAAGTAACAATCAAAACTATGTGTTGATCAACCCTCAATATTTACCTGATGATTGTAAAGCAGCATAATTAATTTGGCTGTGTCATGTCTGTCCAATAAAATTTAAATGAACCAGCTAGAAAACAGACTTCTTGTAAAAAAAATGTTTTATTTTGTCATTTTTGATAACTTTGTGAATTTGGTTCAGTTATAAGTAATGAGTTTCTCATGAGGATCCATAAATATTGAAGTACGTGCATGTTAAATATAAAAAACTAATTGAAAATACTGCTTCTAAGGAATTTGGGAACTATAGAAGGTTATCAGTTGTTTTATTTAACTTTCATTCTGAATAGAGAATATCGAAACCTTTCTAGATAAAAATATATCCTTTGCTAAATTATTCTGAACTCCTTTGCTTTTATTTTAATTCATTAGTCTATTTGTGTTTTCAGAGTTTGTATTCAGTCTGCCTTTTTAGTAGTCCAGTGAAAATGCTCCAGCCTGAACATGCCCTTGATGTGTTATGCCTTGTGTTTTTTTTTAATGTTAAAGTGTTTTTGTAGGAATTAACTGCAGAACAAACTTTGCTAATAGCAGTACCAGCCATTCATATTTGTAAGCTTTCATACTTGTATTGTTTGGGTTTGTAATTAAATTGACATTATTTCATTTCATATTGATGCAAAACTCATTTCCCAAATGATAGCCTATCATTTGTGCAGTATTATAGTTTCAGTAAACCCAGTGCTGACATTTTATGTCAGTTTGCTGTTCACTTTTTATATGCCCTGTTGGAGGTCCTGACTTGTGGCATTCATATTGAAATAACCCTTTTATGAAAGGCTTTGAATAGCCTGACGCTGTTAGTTATCTCAGAGTAAGTTCCCTTTGATATATAACCAAGATTTATAAGAAAGGGAATCTAAAAATCACATTCTTTTAGAGGCTGGGACAGAAATGGACGAATGTTCTTCATCCAGAGTGTACATTCTACAAAAATAAGCAAAAAATCTAAACTGGAAAGAAGCAAGAATAAAAAAAAAACAACAGTGAATGATTCATTATAAGATGTGCTTCCCAGGAATTTTAAATAATAGATTTAGGGTGGTAATTAATTGAATATTTATACTCTTCTCTGTCCATGGGATGCCAAATGTCCAACTGTAGAGGAGTTTGAAATGCATGGGATAGAGTCTATCAGGACCTGTGTGCGTTTTATTGTATTATTTATATGAGGGATGCAGCCAAATAGGGTTTGCAGGAAATTCCCAGTAGACTGCCTTTGTGCGGTATAACTGCTTTGAGAAGGGCCTGTATAAAGCTCACATAAAGGGCTGTCTGAGTTGAAGTGGGCTGATAGCCTAGAACGATGCATGAATGCACCGAGGACAATATCTTCTGAACAATGGCTGGAGAGAGGGAAGGCAGTGGAGAGATGGTCCTATTCTGTGCAGGCTGGTTAGCTCTCATTTCAAGACCATTCTGCTGCATGAGCTCTGGTAACTCTTTACCGGCAAAAAACGAAATCGCTAAAGAGGAGAAAACTTTCCTAAAGCTTAAACAAATCAAAGGCTTTTGTGATGGTGCTCAGACTGTCATTTGTTGAAACTGATGCTGGTGTTTTCTAAAGAAGAAAAAAGTGTGTGTAGGGGGGGCAGGGCTATTGTGCTTCTTTTTCAACTTTGCTTTAAACACATGCAAGTTGAAATGGGTTCAAGGATCTTCTCTTTTAAACTTTTTAGCTCGTAAGTGTTATTGTCTTTAATTAGCTTAGATTCTGCTATTTCAGGAATATTTAATTATATTACATAAAGGCCATTTCCCAGGTAATGTAACAACCTGCCTTGTGATATTTAACTTTTAATGTGTCATATCTATAGAATTACTGTTTTCAATCATGCATTTACATGTACTGCTGCTCTTTGTTTAAGAATTAACATGTCATTAGCTCAGAGCTAAAGCCACTCACAGCTCAGATTACAAATGGACATCATAAACATTTCTGAATACTGGCTTGCACTCGCAAATGCTAAATAAAAATGCGTGATCTACATTGCTGTCAGGCAGAAATGATGAATCACATCATTATCCTGAAAACTGAGGGGCATATAGTGCTTTAATCTTTTTATGATTTCCTGGATTGGCAGTGATAGAAAACAGCACAATGCAATGGGCTAAATGGTTTGTCTCTCTGAAGGTGGCTGTGTGTTTCTGGAGCTGTTTGTTTAGTTGGTAGCTATGACTGGAGCTCCCCAGCCTGTGTGTTTTGTGTGACCCGGTGCGAAACAGATGTGCCATTCTTGAGATAACACCAGAAGCGAGCAGCGACTCGGAGTGCGCGCCAGCTGTTTATCTGAAGCACCACACACTGCACCAAGCGGCCCCACCGGCCTCCCTGTGGGGCCCGCTTCGTCGTCAGCACAGTGCCCGTGACTTCCGCCAGGCCAGTGCCAGCCGCGGGCTGCCCCTGGTCTCTAGCCACGCTCCCTGTCAGCAGCAGCTGTCCGCCCTGCACCCCCAGCAGTCGTTACCTCTGTCTCGGCTCTGGCTCCAGCTGTGCGAAGAGAAGAACAAATCAAAGGCATGCTAATGTAAGGCCTCGCACAATCAACACGTCCAAAAAAACAACAACAACAACACAAAGCGTTTCTCGTCACATTCTTAGATACAGCATGACACGGTGGAGTAGCATGGGAGGTGTCTGATAAAAAAAGATCTACAACTTGCTACACCAAAAATGACTGCAAAAGTTTTACCGGTAAACATAAAAACAACAGTTCACTGTTGACACAAGTCAATGTGAAGTAACTCTAACTCCTTGGCAAAATGTCAAATTGCTTGATAACATACCTCTCACAACACAGATAATTCATTATATACTGTATTTGTGGTCACCTTAGTCATATTATTGCCTTAGTACCAATGTGGCTTCTGTTTATACCCCTGGCTATCTTGCTGAAGCAATTGTAAGTGCTATGCTTAAAGGTACAAGAGCAGTACCCCACTTAGAATTTGAACGCACAGCCTTCCAGTTAGGGGTCCACGCAATGCCTTATTGTTTGCAGACTCTTTCTAGACCTTAAGCGCCCTTGGTTTAGTCCTTCTTGGTTGGTTCCATGATCGTCTCTGGCATTACAACAGTAGCAGACAAGACCACCAGTAAATCAAAATATATATTTTAATATTGGACTTATAAAGCAGTTCTTTACACAGGTAATGTTTGAGAACACTCCTTGTTATTTAAAAGGTTAATAACTGATGTCACTTGAGAATATCCCATCTTTTTACATGAACTGAATGTATAGGAGAATGTAATATAACTAAAAGACATTAAATCTTCTCTATTTGTCCTTTGATACAAAATTCCATTTGAATTCCCTTTTGGGTTTCAAAGACAGAACAAGTATACATCTCAGCTTTCATTGTATGGAAAAATTGCTTTGTAGAGAAGGGGCTTTTCTGTTCTCACCTTTTATGATATGAAAACAAACAAAGTGGATTGTTTTTCTAAAGAATTAAACTCTGTAATGCATTCTGATCTGATCTAAAAACTGGATTTTTATTCTTTTCTTTGAAAAATAAGAGAGCTGTTGAGTTAAGTGAACCAAAAGGAAGAGCATAGGTTATCCCACCTATGCAAATCTGCCTTAAATTTAAAACCTGGTTTGGTGCTTATCGCTGCTTATATTTGTACTGCACACAAAACATACAAGATGTGATATGTTCCTGTAAAAATGCCACATCCATCAAAAACACGCAAGTTAAAAACGAATTCCCCATATGGATACATGTAAATGGGGTGGGTATGTGTGCTTTAATTGTTTTATTTAATGTAATTTTTAAACTGAATGTCTCATAATATTTGTGACATGAAGGGAAGACTGTTGTTAGTGGTGGGTGGTGAGTGGTGTAGGAAATGCTGTACTCCTTGCCCATAGACATGTCTGCACTGCACAACTATCTTCCATCCCTTTACTCTCGATGAACCTTTACATGGCTTTTATTTAAAGTCTGGTAGATAACAGTCCACAATATTAATTTTTTTTTAACATTAAGGTTATTTTCTGTTTTTTAAAATGTTAATTAACAGTGCTTTGTTTACAAATGTTTGAATTGACTTCTATTTTTTCTCTCCAATAAATTGCTTTGGTTTAGGGTTTTGTCGATTTAATTGTAGATTTTAAACAAAGAGCAGGTACAAGATAATTAAGCAATTTTCTAGATACATTCAGAGAAGTGACACAGTGGGAGATAGTTGGTCGCTTGGTGCACACTGACAGATGCTGAGATGGCCTCTTGCCAGCCCCATGCCAGCTTTTTAAAAAGATTAAGAAATGGTATATATTCTCGAGCTGCTTTAAACCAAGAGCAAAAATCGAGAACGACCTGTACCATAATTAAAACACAGGCTTTTTAAAACAAAGGGGCTGTATACTTGTGTGTTTCAATCTACAAATCTAATTCTCTTTTTGGTGAGCAAGTGTTCATTCATTTAAATGATCAAACGCAGAGAAAATAAAAATAAAGAACAACCACATGCACCCACCCTGTCAGCTGTCTCTTAAGATCTTGGCCATAGCATCTGACATCTGAGGTCGGAGAGCTATGACAGAAGCACTGTGCAATAAGACTTTGACAGGGTCAACAGCAGCACTCCAGGTCTCAACCACTAACACTCCAATTCTTCCTGGCAGTTGAATGCTTTGGATACACTGTTTCAAAATAGGCCGGGCAGTTTTATATATATATACACGTTATTCTCCTTTTAAAACTAATAACACAGCATACTGTGCACGGAGACTCGCTAAACATTTTTCGTACGATGTAAGTGTTTGATGCATCACTTTTTTTCAAAGATGAACAAGACGCATTGGTCTGTAGTTCTCAAGTTTAAGACGGCCTTAATGTCGTTTTTTAAGACAGCCTTAATTATGTGTAATATAGACACAAGTGCAAAGACAAACAACAGGCAGCTATCTAATTATCAGTTATCACTTTAAATGAAGACTTTCCCAGTCTTTGGTCAGACTGGGAAAGCAATTAGCAGGTATCACTGTCAGTTTTAAATTAACAGTTAACTTTAAAAGGTGAGTGTTTTGTTAAAGTGCTTTGTTTAGAGGAAGAACATAAATGTTGAATATTAACTAGCCTAATTTTGACATAGCATTATGCTGGTAATGAACTGTTTCTGTTTTCCAGGCTTTACAATGCTTCTCTTGAATTTTCCTAATTCCAGTCATTTCCTATTCCTGGTAAAAATGTGACAGAAACTCTTGACATTTATTGTTTAAGGTGTACTGCGAAACACTGTGTGTATGCTTTATTGGAAGGGATTGTACAAAAATACTGGTGTTTTAAATCATTAAAGATGTTGTATAATCAGGTTAATCTGATTTCTACTAAGCATCTTTCCTGCGCTCTAAAAACTTTTGCAATTTAAATGTGGTTTCTAACCTTCTACTCTTAAAAATTGCTTGGCTGGCCAATTTTCGTTGTTTATTTTATTTCTTCCACTTTTGTTTATCCAGCACATTTTATGCTTCAACAATTACTGTTTAATGGGGGATGGGGGGGGGGAGTCGTAGGAGAGAAATTCTTTTATTTGTGCCTTGATTTCCCCTACCAACTTTCACTGTTTTCAGCAGCTTTCAGAAGCTTTAAGAAATCCTCATTAGCAAGCTGAAGAGGCCTCGCTCTCTTGCTGTATCTTTCTTTGCTTATCCCTCTCGCTGGATTTTTTCTTTCTTTTAGCCTTGGGAGTGACTGTGAAGATCTTTTGCGCTGGTGATTGACAGGTTAGAGGATTCGATCTGATGAGTTCCTCTTTCTGTGGGTCAAGAAGGCTAGTTAGCAGGAGCTGTCGAAAAATGCTAGCAGCATTCGAAATGGGATGTGTCATGACTTCGAGGCAGGTGGTGCCCTTTGAAACAAGAGTCCCCCAGCTCATTAGCAAGTTACAGGATGCGAGCTTAACTGGAGGGAGCAGGAGAGGAAAGATAATGCCCAATAGGGAAAATTATTGTGAAAAGGAATTGATTTCATGTATAATTTGTTTATCACTAGAGGGGACAAATGCCGTCCTTCTGACATGTGTGGAGGAGGTTTGACTATGAATGAGCTAAATTAGCATAATCTTCTTATGGAGCTTTTGCAGTTGCGTGAATATGTGTGTCTTGCTCTTAGTAATTATAGACTTGTACAGCCCTTGTTTCATTAGTACAGGTTGTACAATAAATTTTTAAAAGCCTGTTACGCTCAGGCACTACTTTAATTTGCTGTTAATATATTATTTTTATCTAGTCCCATGGTTATTTTAAGGCTAAGACAAAGGATTTTGATTAATATGTATGACGTGTATTACACTTTTTTGTTTTGTGATTTCTATAAAAAATTTCAGTAATACTGTTGAAAGTATTTCATACTTTTTTTTTTCTAAACGGTCGTGCACATATTTCCTTTACTTTAGACAATGCTGTTTAGCTAGGGAAGATAGTTTGGAAAAGCAAGCTTACTTTTAATAACCTGGCCTCTGTCCTCACTGTTTCTCTGTCGACAGTCTATTGTATTTGGAAGTACATCAGCTGTTACATGTGCATCAGTCTATGAAATACAGTGGCGAAAGCCTGTTTAGAATTGTTGATGAGAGAAAGATGATGAAATTGACTTAAAATGTTGTTTATTCTGCAGTTCCACAAGAATTATTAGTTAAGCATACTGTGCACTTAATACTTAATGTACTGATTGTTTAATATACCCACATTGTTTTTATCTGCAATTCCGCAGTAGTTATTAGTTACAAATACAGTGGAGTAATGTACTGATTATTTAATATAGTGATATTGATGTAATTCCTTAGCATGGTAAGTCATTGGACAATGTAGAACAATAGCAGATCCTATGACTTCCTTTTCCTTTTAATATAAGCATGAATAGTAAGATTTAACTTATTCGAGGGGAACATGACTTACAGTTGCAGATATTCACAATGATCAGCTCTAATGGAGGATTAGGTTCTTTCAATCATGACACAGCCAGATGGCCTAATCCCTGAGTAGAAAAGGAACTGGAAGCAGTTTAAAGCATAGTAATTATTTTCGCATTATTTGGAAAATTGCTAATAATGACTGTAAGTATTTGAGCAATTTGGTTTAATATTTTACTTTCTTGCAGAACTGAAAAAAGACGGGAAAAATGTTTTACTTTGGCATTAATATTTTATGCTTGACAGAAATTTTAAACTGGAAGGCTTTATAATTAAGGATGAAAAAGCTTGCACAGAACAAATACCGAAATATGCATACAGCGTGTTTAAAATAAAAATGCCAGCCCACACATCCATTTTCATAACATATGGGCCTGTCTAATGAGAACTGATTATGGATTTTTTTCCAGCATTTTTCCAAGAAATTATATCTTCTGTTTTTGAGCCAACTTTCAGATCAGCTTCAGTATTCCTCTGTGCACAGCAATTTATTACATTTTGGTTTCTAAGTTTAAATTTTGCCATTTGTATTCGGTTAATTTTGTCAGAAAAAAAGGAGTTCTAAAATATTTTTACATAATTATTTTAATTTCACACCTTTCACACACTGTCATTTTAGCAATGTATAGTGACACTAAGCCAATACCGCAGTTATGTAAGGTCTGCCTTTTCTAATAACTCCTCAATTAAGTGTGAGCTCTGTGGTTCACTCATACATTCTTTTTCTAACCTGTATTCCACTGCTCAGCATAAAATCATACTAGGAAGTCAGCAAACAGGAAGAAGCAGGGGGAGCTTCAGTGATTCTTTCTAGAAAAGGAGAAAGTTTTAAAGACAATTGGTATGAATACATCACTTGTTAGCTTTTAGCACAATTGCCATACCTTTGGGAATTTGCAGGGAATAGTTAATTATGACTAAATGAGCTCTTTTTAGAACCAGTGGCAGGCCCCAGTATCCAACTGTCAGGGCTGTGAAGGATATTGAATTGGAAGGCTGGTCTTCTTGTCAGCCAGTGGGATGGGCCACTTGAGATGTAAAATAGACACAGAAAAGAGAGCTATTTTCAGAGAACTGGGAGTACCATTTGCATAGTTTTTTTTCCAAAGTTGGGGGGAGAGGAATGATGGGGGGTGGGGGGTTAGTCCAAGAAAGGAGATTTCAGTATTGTCAGGCAGGGCTTTGGTCGCGCATGAAGTGTGGCAGAATTGTGAGTGAAGGGTTCTGTCTGAAAGCCACAGTATTCACCCAGAGCTTGATCTAGTCCAAGGATATGATGACTGCAGGGCTGTTCAGATGATGCGAGAATGTTTAGCTCATGTTTTCGTTTGAAACACTTGACATGTTTTACTGACTTCTCCCCATTAATGGCTTGGATGGCGTGGGTCCTTGGGAGCTGCAAGCACTGGGATTTTATTTTTATTTCGGATAGACAGTTACTGTCTGTTGGGTGTTAGGCAACCAGACTAAGGTTATAAAGCAGAAAAAAATAGGGAAGTCAAAATGAAAGATCAGTCCAGAAAGATTGTAATGTCTGGAGTTGAAATATTCTGAATGATATTACATAACGATGGCACAGTGGCGCAGTGGTTAGCATTAGTGGTGCTCTGGTTTCCTCCTACAGTCCACAGACATACTGGTAGGTTAATTGGCTTCTGGGAAAATTTGCCCTGGTGTGAGTGTGTGTTTATGTTTGTGTGTCCTCTGTGATGGACTGGACAGGGTGTATCCTGACTTGTGCCTGTTGCTTGCTAGAATAGGCTTTGGCTCACCCATGAACCTGTATCGGATGAAGTGATTAGAAAATTAATAGATGAATATTACCTGATAGATTTAAAAGCAGATTGTTTGGAAACCATTTTACAGTTTTATATTAATTGAATCAGAGTAATAAGAAATCAGTTTTTTTAATTAACCATAAGCCAAACATTTGAAGGTTGGCTTTCACTGTGGCAAACATGTAGATAAAAAAAAAGCAATAAACATTATTACTACAATGAAGACCCCGACAAACTACCACCATGAGAGGGTCTACTTAATTCAGAATAATTACAAGAATCTAAGCTACAAGCAATGCTTACTGAGGAATGTTTCACATAACATTTAACCACGCAATCCACATCGAATGCTTGAAAGCTTTTCTTGAAGAAACAGTTAGACGTACCAAATTATATTAGATTCAGTTTAGGGCTGTTTGGAGGAAAAAATAATTTAACTTGAAGTAAAAGGCCTTTTCAAAAAGTTTTGAGTATAGCTTTCTTTATAGTAGGCAGTACGTAATAGTTTGTAGTCTCACAAGTTTATTTCTTTAAAACATTTTTGTTTCAGTCATTTATTATGCACTACTGAAACAACTTAAAAGGATTTTGGCCTGAAAAAAAAGGTTTTCAGCATAGCCTTTTCTCAATCACAGGGTACAAGCGGGCCAAGATGTCTGTTGAAGAAATTCACAGGTAATTTCTTGCCTGTGTATTTACGCTTCATTCAATAAATCAACATGATCAATAAATATCATGTTGCCACTTAATTCTGCAAATCTAATGACCTAAAAGAAGAAGGGGCTGTATATCCTGGTCTGTGGTTTGATTTGAAATTATCCTCTTAAACCTATTTACTGAGTTAGTTTGGTGCAAGTTTTTAAGCCTGCACTCCACATTTATTAAAGTAACAATAAATATCCCTGTGTGGATATTTGGTCACCTCATTATGTACTGTATTTTCAAGTGCATGACATAAACTTTAAAGGTCAGAGCTTTTGACAAAGTAGAACATACCTTAATAATTTCATAAGAATGGATTAAGAACTTTATGCATTATGATAAAATGTGAGGAGACAGTTATGTTAACGTGCTACAAAATACAATTAGTCAGTCTCCTGAGGTATATCTAGTTTGAGGTAGAGAAAAGGTTTTGTATTATTACTTTTTATTCACAAGTTCTGAAAAAATATATATTTTTCTATAAATATTTTCTAACATTTCTGTGCTTCCAGTATTTCATTGTGTTTCCTGAAGAACTTGTTTTTTTTAGCATACAGTAGATATTTCAGAGTCAATCAAGGATGTTGAGCTAGCACTGCAACTTAATAAAAGTAAACCGTATTCTTAACTTCTTGAAATTTAATATGCAGAAGGTTTTCATCTTTTTTTATAAATTGAAGGAGCCTGTAGGGCCAAACGCAGTGGAATTACAACAGTGTAAATGAGATCATGCTGAGTTTTAAGTCCACTGGGCTTTCTGTAATGTATTCATATTAAGTTCTTTGTTGCTAGGCATAACCTTCAGTGCTTACATTTATTCTTCTCTACTATGTCAGCTGGAAGTAGCCAGCTCTTTCTTAGGGCATTTTTCCTGTGAGAAGCGTGTCAGAAATTTCTGGGGTCTAAATATGTTTCTTTGTTGCCGTGCTTGTTGGGCACAGCGCGGAGTTCCTTTTCCCACCAGGAAGGTCAGCGTGCTGTAGGTCACTCCATTTTCTGCGGTGATCCCTACTGTCTAGCGGGGCTGTCCCGGCAGATTGTGCCCACACCCTCCTGGTGCTCTCGTTCCCTCGGCTTTTCTGAAGCTAAAGCCTCACGCCTACGAGAGCACAGACTCATTTCAGCGGAGGAAGTGAGCCTGAACGGGGGATTTGTATTTGACAAAAAAGCCAAATCTTTCTCTCTCCTTTCCCCATTCAGTGGTGTTAATGAATGCTTCATTAATACAGTATGTCCGTGCGCCTATGCTGTGTCTGCTGAAGTCCTCAGTGTTAGGAATCCCACTTATTCTCACTCAGAGTAGAAGGTTTTTTCTTGTCTTCTCCCCATTTTAGTCAGCAAGGACATTGTGGAGCAGGTGTATCACCTCTCGGTTGATTGAATTTTACATATGTGAATGTATTTCTCAAAGACTGAGTACTGCACACTGTATCCTGAGCTGAAAAGGAATGGGCATTAAACTTTTGCATTATTCATCTCTTGATAAGGTTTAATTAAAATGGCTTCCCTGCATTGTGCTGGGAGTGAATGTGTGTTGTTTTCCTTGCGGCAGCCACGTTATTCACTTTTGTTATGCTTGAGTAATCAAAGAGGGTCCCAACGTTGTCACAATGCTGTGGTTGGAGTGATATAATTACAGCAGGAAAGAGTCTGCAGAGTCTCTCATTCAGTATTAGTCAAAAGCAATGAATGGAATCAAATGTTAACTGGAAGGAATTGCATGCTGTGTGGAGACATGGTAAGAGAGTCATATTTACCATTAACATATGCATACGTTTATACCTTTCAGTCAGGCACACCCTGACCTCGTATTTTTATTTTAATAAACATGTACAGCATCAATATACCCTGAATAATTTATTACAAAAACCCCACAGTAATTTTAAGATTTTGATCTGGCTTTCAGTACAGCCTGGATTCCTATCAAATATTAACTAAGTTGTTGTAAAGCAGATCTTTACAATAAAATAGGTGTATCATATTTTGCAGCTCATTTGTAAAACATTCACAAGAATCGTGGTGTTGGGGCTAGGGTGAGCATTCAGAAGCTGTGCGATGAAGACATTTCTTCCTAAAACCTATGCAACTCACTCAGACTGAGAGAAGTAAAAACACATTTATAAAAAGACATTTCCACAGCTGCCCTTAAGGTACATACCTTTAATGAATAACGAGAAAAAAATAGATTGACTCATAGCACCGGGATTGAAGTGTACTGATTTTACGCTCGGTTGTTGGCTAACAAGGCACTGTGGTCTCTATGGTATGAAGCCTGGTTGCTGGAGATGAGGCATTGTGTACAGCCTGGCTGCCAAGGTTACCGAGCAGACAGCATAAAAGGTAACAGGGCTGCATGGGTGAGAGGGATTGTCTCTTCCCAGCATGTGAGAAATAGATCTGGGCTAAGGACCTTGTGCACAACATGCTGGCTGCTCTAATTCCAATTCATAAAGCGGAAAAATTAAAGCACGACAGGGGAATCTGGGAAGGTCCAAGAGTGAGCTGTTAACCCCTTGCTGTAAGGCCTGTCTGAAGGAACTGCAGATCCTATCTGCAATGACAAATGCTATGAAAGAGGATGCTTTCAGTTTTAAGTAGTTCAGGTGGGTAGCTGCGTCAGCATGCGTAGGCTACAAAGGAACAAGTAGTAGGTTTATTCCATGCTGAAAAGAGAAGAAAGAAAACACACACCTGTCAACACACCTGAAGAAGGCTCCGCGGCCGAAACGTTGCGTTTCCTTTTCGGTTTTAAGGGCATGGCAGCCTTTGTGAATGTGCTCCCAGGTGATCCTAGGTTTATCTGGATGTTCTCTGTTGGACTGACACAGGATCCTGGCCTCGGCAATCTCGTTGACTACGGACCAAATGGACAGCCAGTCAGAGTCCCCACATGATTGCTGTCATTACCCATGCACACCATAGGGGATCCAACAGTGTTCATTAGTATGCACTGTTCATTTCTGTAGCCTTGATAAAATGCTGGTTGATCTCTCATTGATTTGGAGTCTGATCTTTCCCCTGAACCTATTTTGGTGTGTCGAAGATGGTACTGGCCCTCAGCTACTGCAGCAGGATTTAAATAATTGAAAATATCATGTGCAAATCTTTCTCGCACGATCTCTGTTCACAACACGAATCAGCATTTGATTTCATGCTAACAAAAAGAAGTCTAAAAAAAAGAAAATAGAGCAACAGAAAGGCAGAAAATAAGTAGAGTATATATATAATGGAGAAGAACTGTCAGAGTTGTCAGTTGTTTAAACTGGAAGTGAGAGCAGTGGGGCTACAAAATGCTGTATAAAGGTTAGTATTCACTGTGCATTTCCTTAGCCTTTCTGTCTACAGTGACTATGCCTACATATGATTCCTTAAACAGTCTGTGCCTACAGTTCTTATCTGTTTTATTGTTATAAAGTCAACTGAAATATGTCATTGCATACTGTAGATATGAGTGAGAAAACATATAGCAAAGAATGGGAAAGGGGTTAGTGATGCTGAATCCATGTCTTATGAAAATCATTACTGCAGAAAGGTGCTTGTGGCAACATGAAGCGATCTGTAGCCTCATAGTGGGGATGTCAAGTGTGATGACCATACAGTATGCAGAGTGCGCTACATAACATGATGTCTGTTTTGTACATTTAGGCTTTGCAAATGGGTGTGTGCTGTACAGGGTAAAACATACATTAAACCAGCTTGTTGTTTTTCAATGTAACATTTTGTACAGCAGTTCTTATCCCAAAACTTTCACATGCTGTAATACTTTTAAGAGGATCTAGAAAGGGCAGAATAAGTTATGTCCTTTTGCATTTCCTGCAAAGAGGCGTGCTGTGGAGAGTTAGATGCGCTTCCTGCTACACTGCACTTAGTCAGACAATTAAAGGATAGATCTTCCAACTGGAAATATCCTTTAATTGTTTGTGTAAGCAGATCTCCCTCAGACTGAAGAGCAGGATTGGGAGAGGAGGGGGAACAGCACAAACTATCCTCCCAGCTGAAAGGATTACGGAGATGGGCGGCTTATAGGTTACGGTATAAGCTGTATAAATAGAGCGAAAAAATGATTTATGAGGCTGATTTCAAAACGGGGAGAAAGAGCTTCTTGAAGCGGCAGGTTTTAATTAGTAATGGGGAGGACACAATGAATAGATGGAAAGTCAAATGAATAGCTGGAACTAAGTACTTTATACACATTTCTGCACTTCACAGATTCCCCAACGTGTGGATATAATAAAAGAGCAATATGCAGGCTTTTCATGGCTGCATTTAAAGTTTATTTATGTGAGGAAGCCTTACACAGGATGTCCTCTTTTCCCGTTGAAAGTGAAAGCGGATTTATTCCTATCTCGGCTAAACGAAAAGAAGACGACCCCATTGATAGGGTGGCTGTTGTGTTGCACAGACCCAAGCCTGGAGTGTACTGGAGTCTATCAGAACTAGGACAGAAAAAAAGGCTGGTGAAATTAGACTTATTAAAATACATCGATACGTGCTTAGGGAGCTCATGTCTTCTTCGAGTGCATCTTGTATCTACAGTTAAACATAAAATCAGGAATGTGGGACACAAAATTGTATCCTGTAGAGGACACCAACATTCATTCTCTGCAGAATAAATTACAGTGGAGTATATTTTATACACACTTATCTGTGTATATCTCTTAATATATGTAAATATGCAACAAATTTCCCGGCTGCTTTTCTTTATTCTGACTCCTCCCTCATTGTTATTCATGCCCAGTAATTCATTAAACTCACCAGATCATTATACTTACACAAAATCAGCTAATTAATACACTAGGCAATATGCTCTCTGGGGTGATCATAGATTCTAAGCTAAATCTTCATTAGAGTGCTAAATCAAATGCTTTACATGGGGAAAATGTAACGTCTCTTGCCTACAACTCATTGTCAGAAACGTGCAAAACATTTAATGTAACCTTCATGCTATGGTTGTTACTACTGTTACTGTTACTACTTCATATTGTTGTCTGCATCTCTAGACGGACTGATCCTTAGATTGGCCATCACCTGTTGACCGTGTGTATTTAATCACAAGTGACAGATTGTCAATTGGGGAAAACAGTGACTATGCCTGTAGTGCTCCCTGATAAGATTGAAATAAGCTTCCTATTGCTCCTTTTCACTTCTGCTTCTCGGAGTTAAAGGAGGCCATGCAAGACCCTCTGTGAGATCTGGGCTGTCGGAGTAAAAAAATCTGAAAATTAAACTGGGAAAACGTTCTGATAGGCAAACTGCTCAATTCCTTCCCCTTACGCAGAAAATAACCACTCCTTGTGCTCTTCTGCTTAGTCTGTCTTCCAAGTTTAGTCCCTGGCTGAGCAAACTGACCACACAGTGAGCTGATTAAAACTGTGTTACCTTTTATAAACTACACAAGTGATGTTCTGTGGAGTTTTACTGATCCACTTCTTTGAAGTGAAGGCCAGATCCTCCAGTGAGAATCTCAGACAAACACTGAACAGAAATAATCCTGCACGGCTTAAAAACGTTCTACGCATACAGTATTACCTTAGGGAATAAAAAAGTTCACAAATGAGCGGAAGCTATTATCATTTACCTTAAATTGAAGGGCTCCAATTTAAATATATGACCTCCTTTAGTGTCCTGTGACCTCAAACAAATTATCGAGATTTTTTGTTCTGTTTCTTTCAAAACTGTAAAAAATGGTTTCATTTCTTAACTTTGCCTGTCTGTCTGTTGTCAGTAATGATTTGAGAATTAGTTGCAGCTTCAGTCCAACTTTTCTTTAATTTGCACTTTTTGCAATGCAAGCTTTCTCTGAGTCTCTGGTTTCTGTTCCATAGCTTTCTAATGTTAAAATGGAAAGTCAGCAAAATCTCCAAGAATACAATATATTGATCAAAATAATACATTAAGAACTTTATTCTTTAAAATATAGGATGGCACCCTAAAGATAATTCGAGACTTGCAGAAGTCATCATAAATACTGCTGAAGTATACAAGTAGAGTGGTGTTGTTTTAACACAGAACAGCAAAAGTAATCCCTTCACTCTTGTACCTATGATATATATAAGTTTTATCTAGATATAAACAGCATGGCTGGTAATTTAATGATAAAGAAAAAACAACGATTACAGTCAGATAGCTAACTTGCATTCAAGAAATCATATGACAAGATTAATCAAAAATATTATCAGAAGGGGGCTTATTGGTGTTTACCCAGAAACAAATTTGTCTCTTTTTAACCTGTACATTAAAAACAAGAAATGGAAAACATTTTCTTACCGGAGATGCTATATACAATGTATGCAATCTGCGATCATATAAAGGAGTAGGATCAAGAGATTGATTTTTAGATTGAAATATGCTGATATCGCCTGCCATTACCTTTGAAAAAAATACCCTTAATGATTGCATTAGAGAAGCTCTAAAAAGTCAAATCACTAATCGCTGTGCTCTGGAAAATACTCTCACATGCATCAAACAATACCAGGACTTGGTAAATTAAAACATAACAATTAAGCAAACTTTTTTTTTTGTCGCAAAGGCTTTCAATTAAGTTTGCACAGTAATTACTGAATGTCAAAACTTTAGTGTGCCGCTTGCTTTTTCTACAGATGTTTGGCACTCATGAAGAGCCCTGGCACTGCTGCAGTCAAGCTGTCAATAAAGTCCCTCAGTCTTTTTGCACCTGATGCTTTGTAAAGACCAGTGTTCAGTCTCTGAGTCTTAAGAGACGCGAATTCTGTATTTTACTACCTTTCTGGCACTGGCACTCACAAACAGGTAATGCAAGCTGTTCAGTCCCACCCTGTCTGAAGCCTCTGTGCTTCAGTCCACACCATTCCCTGCTCTCTTCTCTGCTTTGTCAGCTGACTTCCTCTGCCATTTGATCTTTCCTCTGCTTGGCAGCAGTGGATGTTACATAGCTGGTGTTTTCAACGGCCAGTGGCAATATACTCCACCAGGGCTTTCCCCTTCTTGAAGAGTTAGGTTTGGATTTGTTTTTACAGGAGGACATACAACATAATACATGCCTTAGGTCTGTATAACCAGATACACATCACATCTTGTAAATTATTTTATCTTTTATTCAATATGAGTTATTCATGAGCATTATAAACTGTTGTGATTTTTTTTTCTGCTACAGGCCACATGCATACAATATGTCAGCACCTACTTCCATTCTGAAAACACTTAATGTGTCCTTTAAATTTTAAGGAGAAAATTATATTAGGTAGAGTAGAGACATTTCTTTTTGTCATAGTGATTCTCCTTGTATTTATGTAGGAATTTAATGTACCATACAGTAGTTGTTTGAGAAGGGATGAATTGGATTTTTCTCAGTTTCTAGATTATATTTACTCATTATATCAGCATGTGCTGATTATCTCTCTACAGGGGGTGTATATTCAGTGGAGGTGTTCCTTTATTAAACTTTCTGTCTTACATTTTTGGTTAGTATATTAAGGACGGTTTTCAGGGTATTTGGGAGTAAAATCTGTGTCTTCCGCCTTATTTTGGGTGATACTGTTTTTTAGCACTACAACCTACAAATGTTTGTCTTCAAATACCCTCCTTGTAGGCCTACCATTACTGACATGATAAGGCTAATTTGATATATTTCTCTAGATATCTCATTAATTGCCTTATGTTTTTTGTATGTTTGATTTTACAGATTGCCTTACATAATACAAGTAGAAATATCTATTTCTATTTTGATGAAGTTCAAATGTTATTTTACTGTCAATTTGAATTGAATCTGAACAAGGTGATTATTTTACCAGATGGCTGCTGGAAAAAAAATGTTATTGAACTATAAAACAATATTGATTGTGTCAAATTCTGTATTTTCCGTTTCATTTATAACAAGGGGGTGTACCGTATATTGGCTTGGGTGTTTGTCAGCAGTCCTTGCCTTGATCATTTAGACCATCTTTTCAGAGTGAAGCTGATGAGAAAAACCATTACACCGCAAGGCGGACAGTGTAGTGAGAAATGTCACTTTTAATTGACAGGAATGCTCAGTGGTAGCAGCCAAGCAATGCTTGTTTTTTTCTGCATTTTTAACCCAGCTGAGGTATAATAGGTGTGTGAGCTATTTGCTATCTAGCTCCAGCATAAGAGATTAGTTGCTGTTGATCACACTTCAGCGCTGCCAGGGAGGTGTGACAGGTATCTAGAAGGCATTCAGCATGGCAGAGGAAGAATGGAATTAGGGGCTGAACATGAAACTAGTAGCTTTGACAGCCACCCAGTGCTCAGAAAGAACTGAAAACTGACAGGACTGGGGAGGAACAGGACGCAATATCTGGAAGGTGCTGTGTGTACTTTTAGTGAAGGTGTTGTGCTTAGTTGTAGTTACCCAGAAATAAAATTGTGAAGCGATGGTGAGAGATATCATTAGGGTAAACCATCTGATTTAAGAGTGGGGTGATATTCCTGCTTTTGACATCGGTCAAAAAAGTGCATGTGGTTGCACCAAATTTGAGAAAACCAGAAAAATTTGTTGCACACAGCAATAGAGTATATCCATACAAAACTGAGTATTTTAGATGCTTTATATACAGACTAAATGTTGTCAATAGTCCATTAGATGGTTTAAGTCTTGGATATCAGACCTTGATCCTTTTTAATCCAGCGCACATTCTTCTTACTTATAGTTGAAATGGTGTTTGCTTAACTGTTTACATAATATGTGAGCATTGTGGTGATTTGTTTTTACCACAGAAGTAATGCAATTTGCTCAATTTGCATGGAGGTTATACTAATTAATTACAATATACTCTATGAGTATGAAACGGATGTTTTGAAACATTAAGGTCACTAATTGTTGTTTTTGTGATGTAATGTGATGGACATTATTGAACAACATTGTTATAGGTTGTTTGGATATTGGTTGGTTATGAGTGTTACAGTAATCAGTGAGAGAACTATACTGTAGATGAATCAAAGTTAATCAGTGGATTCACAAAGACAATTGGGAAACAGATGTATCATTTTCTGTACCGTTTCATTAATGCTAAATGTGAAATGAAAGAACACCCATATCCATGTGGAAAACATTTCAAACCACTCTATACTGGCAGCCAATCATAAATGACATGTTAGGACTTGAATGAAAAGCACTGATTAATTTTGCAGAACCTCCAGTTCTGGTTTGTAACAAAGTTATATATTAGAATGATAATGTTTGAACCGGTTATTTTGGCTTTCTCATTTATGAATTTTTCAGTCCGTTTTTAATTATTAAATTTGCATGAAGCCAGAGACTGAGTGCTCTCAACAGCACAATAGCTTAACCAGAAAGAGCGCTCTGTTCTCTCTGATTATCAGGGCACTGATAAGCTCCTGCACATATGATGTTCGCCATACTGCACATATGTCAGATCCAACATCAGTAAACCCAAGTTATGCTGGTTACAATATTATGTGACTGCAATTTGCATTAGAGATAGACCTTACGTATCACCTTAATCTTATGACTTTACAATATCTAAAGACTTCAACTTAAGAAATACAGTAACCTATAGCCTTTGAGCTTGTCATTGACCTCTGTAAACACGGTCATATAAACTAAGCAGATGTTTGAGCCCAGGTTTCCTGTGGGTTTTTTTAAATTAGCTTCACTCCAAGGTTTGAAAAAAAAAAAGACGTACGCCAACTGGAAAAGTAATTAAAAGCATTATAAGTAAATACAAATAAAATTCCAGGCTGGAGTAAAGAACATTATATGTCTGGAAAAAACGCTGCTCAAATTCTGACATCAAATGCAAGTTTTGGAACTCTTTTTAGGCGTGTGACCTTAAATAGATAAATTATTTTCCTAATTTCTAGTATAGTACTGCTATTCTAATAAAAAAATCTAAATTTAGATTTAGACTCCCCATCAATCCTGTTTCACAGAAATGTACCGCTGAGGCAGTACCTCCATCCACTGTTAAGTAATTGGGTTTTTAGTATGAAATTCAGTTTTGCTGAAGCAGAAAGTCCTTTTTGTCAGAAGCATCAGTGTCCAGCAACAATTATTGTTCAGAGACTAGAGTAAGTGATATAATTTGGCTTCTGTGACAAGCTCTGTGCAGGAGCTCCTGAGAGACATATTTTTCCATCTAGAATTCATCAGAAAGCAAAGGACGGGATGTACACAGGACTACAAAAACGTAATTCTCTAGAAGGTGCTGTGATGTTAGTTATGATTTTTAAAATTTTGAGGAAATTTGTCCAAAAACCTTTGTCATTACAGTACACCGCACGCCTGCCTATGGCCTCATCACGCTGTAACATTTCCCTGTTTCTGTAGTGGGAAGTGGACAGAGAGAATGTGAATATCTCCTAGATGGAAAACTAGTCCATTGTAGAGTTACCACCAGCAACCCAACCCGTTTATGCAGAAAGGCTACAACAGAAGTGGCCGTGCCAGTATTTGCAACACACAATCTCCGGAGCCCTGACCAATAATCTGTACTGCCTCCAGACTGTTGTACCTGCTGAGAAGTGGCATTCAAATAAATTAATTTCTGGAATAATTTGGGTGTTTTAGTGGAATTAACTCGTAAACAGTCAAAAAATGAATTTTCTCCTGAGTAACTAAGGTTTTGGTGGGAGACAGGTATAACTATGCCTGATGTATATTTGAGATTGATGCATGTCAGAATAAAAACTGTTTCAGCCACCCAGCAGAAATATTAATGCTCATTGGAGACATTCCTAGGAAGTTGTCTACTGCACACCACAGAGCTCACAATACCACAAATAGCCTTTTTTCAGTCCCATTTTTACAGTCCTAGACGGTTTTGGTTTTTGCCTTGCTTTAAACACTATATAAATTTGGTTTACATGGTTTCCTCTTTGGAAATTTATTGGACTATTTAGAAATTTACAGAATCTCAGAACTTGCATTGCCCTCATGAACTGCAAAACAGACACCTTATTTTATCACTGCTAGCAGCACAACTGCCTTGCATGTCAGATTGCTTAAGTTTGCTAAATAATTAAATGTATGTGTTTGATAGGGACCCATGATCTGCAGAATTTCAAGATCTGAGGTATTTTTTTAAAGACTCGGTAAGACTCCATGATGATGCAGTGGTCTGCTTTCCTGCCTTGCAGCACTGGGGACCTGGGTTCAATTCCCGGGGTGCTATCCGTGTGGAGTTTGTTCTGCCTGTGTTTGCATGGGTTTCCTCCCATAGTTCAAAGACTTCCAAGACATACTGGTAGGTTCATTGGCTTCTCCAAACATTGGCCCTGGTGTGAGTGTGGGTCTATGTCTTGCGATGGACTGGCGTCCTGTCCAGGGTGTACCCTGCCTTGCGTCTGTTGCTTGCTGGGATAGGCTCCGGCTCCCCTGCAACCCTGAATTGAATAAAGCGGTTAAAAAATGGAAGGATGAACCTCTGTAGTGTAAGCTTAATTATATATCATAATACGAATCAGATTCTTCTTTGTTGAGCCAGTACTTTTCTAGGTACAATGACTGTGATTTATCTCAAGGCTTGAAATGTAATAATAATAATAATACTAATAATTGCTTACACTTATATAGCGCTTTTCTGGACACTCCACTCAAAGCGCTTTACATGTAATGGGGACTCCCCTCCACGACCACCAGTGTGCAGCCCCTGGATGATGCGACGGCAGCCATAGTGCGCCAGAACGCTCACCACACACCAGCTATCAGTGGGGAGGAGAGCAGAGTAATGTAGCCAATTCATAGAGGGGGATTATTAGGAGGCCATGATTGGTAAAGGCCAGGGGGAAATTTGGCCAGGACACTGGGGTTACACCCCTACTCTTTCCGAGAAATGCCCTGGGATTTTTAATGACCACAGAGAGTCAGGACCTCGGTTTTACGTCTCATCCGAAGGACGGATGTAGGTTCTCTTCTGCTTGTTGGGGAGTCAGTGCCCACCTGACATGATATTTACGACAGATGCAGATTTGCCTGAAATGAATTTTGCCTGAAGGTAAAAGGTAGATAATGAAACAGCAGTACATGCTCTGTTTATCCATTGGGATCAGAAAATCCTCCAGGGAGAAAAGGAGTATTTCTCTGGTCTTTGAGGTCTGGGGGAAGTAGCTGAACCAAATATATTTTATTGATTTATTTTATTATATATATAAAATATAATATATATATATTATTGAAATACACATATAATTTTATAAATAAAAAATAAAAAAATTAAATATATTTTATTGATTGACGGGATAGTTATGTATCACTGACACAAAGCAAAATGATATGGAACGTGATAAATCAACACCCAAAACATTTGTGTTATGAAGAAAAAATCAGTGAAATTTGGTGTAATTAGTTATTAGCACCATGGATGTACAGTATATCGTTTACTTTGTTTCCTGTTCTCCGATGACAGTGCAAGCTTGCAGTTAGGTTTATTTTTGTATTTACAGAATATGATTCTATGATAGCAGGGACAGAATCAGTATATTGATATAGTGCCCTTCATCCCAAAAGATCCTAAAAGTACTTTACATATAGTAGGGGACCTGTTTTATATACCACTGAAGTGCAGCTCCCACCTGGGTGCTACACCAGCAGTCCTGCTATGCAGCAGTTCAAATTGAAAAATAAGAAAGCCTTTCACTAGTTCAATTAAGGGGGAAATTTAGAAAAGCCAGATTGTACAACCCCAGAGTGGAATTTAGCCAGCGTACGAGGATTGACACCCCTGCTTGAAAAGCACATAGCTTTCACTAGATTGTTCTGCAGCTGTTTATCGTGTCTCCTTTAACTTACATTTCCAGATATGATTGGTCTTTTTTCAGAAAAAATGAATATGTATTTCAAAACCAAAATCTTTGGATTGAAGCACCGGGAAGGTTTTTTTTTTCCTGCTGCAGTGCTTTGATAGAAAAATTATATTGAAACTTTATGTCTGTGTTTACTGAAAACAGTCACGTAGAAGAAGTCCTTTGCCTCTCTTCTCCCTGTGGACATGACCTACTTGAATTAGAAGGAAAGCATTGAGGTAAACCTCGCTTATGAACTCCAAGGTGTGAAATGGGCCAGCAGTGAGTTATTGAATAATATACAGTCATGTGAAAAAGAAAGTACATCCTGTTTCAATTTAGTGGTTTTACATATCGGGGCATAAATAACAATTCTCACCAACTTCAATAATTAGACAAATCTAGCATCAGATAACAGACAACACATAACAGATTTCACTATGTCATTATTTATTCAACAAAAAGTAAGCCAAAATGCAGAAACCATGTGGGAAAAATTACACCCTTACACTCTTACTGCTTCCATAGTAATTAAGAAGGTAATTAGCAGACAGGTGCTGCTAATCAAATGCTCTTGATTAGTTGATCATCGGGAAGTGTGGCCACCTCTATAAAAGCAGAAACATTTGTCTGTTTGGTGGTTTGGAGCATTCTGGTGTGTTAACACCATGCCAAGGAGAAAAGACATCAGCAATGCACTCAGAGAAGTACTTATTGCTTCTCATCGATCTGGGAAGGGTTATAAGGCCATTTCCAAACAATTTGAAATTCATCAGAATTCAGAAATTCATCAGAAGGATTATTTACAAATGGAAAACATTCAAGACAGTTACCAATCTTCCCAGGAGTGGGCATCCCAGCTAATTCAGACCTTATAATGCTCAGAAAAATCACAAAGAGCTACATCCAGGGATCTACAGGCCTCGGTTAATGTGTAAAATGTTAAAGTTCATGACCGTACGATCAGAAAAAGACTGAGCAAGTATGGCTTTATGGAAGGGTAGCCAGGAGAAATGTTCTTCTCTCCAAAAGGAACATGGAAGCACGGCTTACGTTTGCAAAGTTGCAACTGAACAAACCACAAGATTTCTGGAACAACGTCCTTCGGACAGACGAGACCAAAGTAGTGAGGTTTGGTCATTATGCTCAACGCCATGTTTGGCAAAAACCAAACACAACTCCACAAACACCACAAACACCTCATACACCTCATACCAACCGTCAAGCACAGTGGTGGAGGGGTGATGATTGGGCTTGTCTTGCAGCCACAGGACCTGGGCACCTTGCAGTCATCGAGTCAACCATGAACTCCTCTTTATACTTTATACCAAAGTTTTCTAGAGACAAATGTGAGGCCATCTGTCCAACAGCTGAAGCTTGGCCGAAATTGGGTCATGCAACAGGACAATGATCCCAAGCACACCAGCAAATCTACAACTGAATGGCTGAAAAAGAAAATAATCAAGGTGTTGGAATGGCCAGGTCAAAGTCCAGACCTCAACCCCATCGAGATGCTTAAGAGAGCTGTGCATAAACGAATGCCCTCAGACATCAATGAACTGAAGCAATGTTGTAAAGAAGAGTGGGTCAGAATTCCTCCAAAACGATGTGAGAGACTGATAAACTCATACAGAAAATGATTACTTCAAGTTGTTGCTGCTTAAGGTGGTTCTACAAGCTAATGAATTTTGGTATGTACTTAGTTTTGGCTTCTGCATGTTGGCTTATTTTTTATTAAATAAATAATGACAAAGTGGAATATGTTATGTGTTTATATGAGGTTAGATTTACCTCATTTTACGACCTGGTAAGGACCAGATGATTTTTTGTTATGTCCTGACATATAAAAGCACAGAATTGAAAGAGAGTGTACTTTCTCTATCACATGACTGTAGCTTATTAGTTTGTGCCGTAGCGTTCCTGTTATTATTTGCTTATACTGTGGTGCAGTTTGGTCCATTAAAGAAGAGCAAGCAGATTTTCCCTACAGAAGGACAGGTACATTCATCATATAAAAATTTCACCCAGAACCCAAATCTTTGCAAAACAATTTAAATGTATGGGGAACTTGACCCCCAAGTAAGCAATGGTGTTAATTTTATTGATTAACTTCAAAATTAAAATCAAAACCCTTTAACATCAAAATAGCATTATTTTATTATTATTATTATTGTTATTATAAAATTTGAGAAATAAACAGTTACAAAATGATAAAACTTCCTCAATAAGTATTAATAAAACTGCACTTAAAAAGCTGATAGAAAAGACAAGTGTATTAGAAATTAACATATCTTATGTGTTTTTTACAGCAAGTGAAACGTTGTATTTTCAAAAGAACTATCAGAATATATTCAGACATTATTCCTCTCTTTTGGTTAAAGGCATCTTGGAGTGGTTGCAGGTCAGTAGGTTTTCTGGAAACCATAGCTTCTATAGCTAAGAATACCAAATCTTTCTGCCACCTCTTACATAACCCAAACCTTTGGTTTTGCATAGCTTGACTTTTGTTAAAACTTAGAAGCGTGTTTTTGGCATTTTGGCTTACAGCCTCAAGCCCTTTGACCTCACTGAGGAGAGAATGAGGAAATGTTGGCAGACTAATGTGATCCATCCCCCTTCGAGAAACGCATAACCTTTCACATGTCATGGGCTATACGTACTAGTTAAAGGGGAACTGCGACACTGTTTTTATATTTTGGGGTTAGAAAGTACTTAATAAATACCTTTTTCCCCATGGTTACTCAGCACCTGTAGTTGAAAAACCAGTGTGTCACGTAAGGCCATCGTGCCAGAAAAGGATTTATTTTTGTGCTTGGTGCTTTGTCATATCTTCCCCTTAGTCACTGCTACCCAATGCAATGAACCAGGGTTTTGTTCTTATATCTTCTTTCCTATAAAAACAGTTAGAACTGAAAATCCTTCTACAATATTCTTGTAGAAGGATACAAGAACTTCAATACAGTTGAAGTATTACTGTACTTCAACTGTACTATTGTATCTTTCACTGTGTTGTTACTTGTACGCTTAAACATACATGCTGGCCGATTCTTACCGAGAGAACAGGGTCTTTCTCTGAAATGACAAATCACTCCCACAGCTGTAATGCACGTGCTGTGAGCTGTATGGCCTCACAACAGTGGAATGCAGTCAGCATCTTTGTGTTTGGAGGTTTGAGAAGACGTACTTATGAAGTCTCACCCTTTGCAAAAGGGTGATATGCCGTTAACTGGGCCACAGAGTACACAAGCAATTCTTCACCTGTCATTGTCACATTTATCAATGGCGATGATTTCTTGCTTTCTATTCAAACAGGCTACGTGTACTTTTCTTAAAGATGTCCCATAGCCCTACAAAGTATTTTCAGTTAATCTTCTTGGGAAAAGGAATAATGTATTTTCTTGGTATCAAATCAAAATTACTACAAAAATTTGGACATACTTTTGGAACACCATAGTTATATCAGAAAAACGAACAAAAGGTTGACAAAAAAGATTTCTAGGTGAAAGGGTATTATTACACTGTGAAACAGAAAACAAATCTTTCCATGAATATGTCAGGAAGCGATTTTTTAGAGTTTAATGACTTATGCACTTTAAAGAGTTAGGTTGCTTAACAAGCAACTCACTGTATTTAAGAAGTCTGTTACTGTAATAGATTTAACATCTTTCATTTCTGTTTTATGTCTGGAACATGTTTTTTCACATTAGTTATGCTTTGGTAGGCTATCACAAAACCCTTACTTACAGGCAAAGATTTAATGTGTGGTATGCTCTGGGAAAGTTTATAGGTAGGCCCATGAAGTATTCCCTTGTTAGTTTTAAACAGCGGTGCTGTTTTAGAAGAAACATTCTGCAAACGTGTTTGACAAGGATCTCTAATGCTTATTTCATGCCCTTTCCTTCAGACTTTCATGGTCCAACAGCAGAATATTAAAATCCAAGTAAAACACAGACTACTGCGTGCTGCAGCAGTATCTTTCCCTAAATAGATGCAAGCTTCTCTCAATCAACAGCAGATAATAGATATTGTACATAAGACCCCTATACACACCCACTTAGTGACACAGTCACTCTGTTTGCACCCACTCTTTCTACCTTATCAGATGCTATGGGCTGCTGTGCAGAGCAGTCTGCTTTAAACTGCTGTTTGATAGACAGTTCCTGACCCTGGGAGTAGTCTTAGTTGCCCCGACCTGCGTCTTTCCCACTGGCCTCTCTGCAGGACCTCTGGGCTGTTGATGAAACCTTGTGGTTTTGCAGGGCAGCTGAACAGAGGAAGCTGGACTACTTCTTCAGTCCTTGCTTTGGTATCGACAGCTGTTCGCCATGTGTAGAGGAAACCACACAGACACTCAACAGCAGCATAAAACAAAGCCTTAAGTTATAAGGGACTTTAGCTGGATGTATAACTCCAAATACAACAAGCTCTTCCTCCATATACAGTATGCATTTTTAAAATATATGTAGAAAAGAACGCCAACTCTTTTCTCAAGAGACTTTTTAAATCTCTGTCAGTGATTTTTCGTTTCAGCAATGCTTGACTTTGTAGTGAATTATTTTGGAAGGCATAAGCAATAGAAATTTTTCCTTTTTTTAATTTACTACGAGAAAGTACATGAAGTGTTCACCATATCAACATGAACTGTTAAAATTTAAGGTTTTTCAAATCAAGTGCAACATGGGTATAAATTCAAAGGTGAAGTTCCTGTGCTGTTATAGAGTTCTTTATATAATCGGTTGCTACTCTAAAGACGTTGATCTATCAACTTTCACACTCGCTGGCAAAATTGCTGCCGATGTTTTCTGTGCCACTGGCTGGCTGTAAAGGACTGCTCAGATTCCATCATTGTGCTGCTGCCTAGCCTGCTGCAGCACTGCAGGCTACCTGTTCATGCTCCATTAAGATGACAAAGCTTACAAGACCTAGGTAGCACATCTCGGGTGGTCTCTGTTCTCAGGGGAGGTGTGCTTTACTTGGCCAGCTGCTGTATCAAAATGCCTTTTGCATTAAAATACTTAAAAGGGAGTTGCTCTTGTGAGGACCACTAGCTTCCAAGAACTAGTTTTCAAACACTGCCTTTCAGTGTTTTCTATTTAGTAGTCCATACCATACTCTTTTCAGTACAGCACACCTCTAATCGAACAAGAAATGAAAGATGTCTGACAATTTATTAGGATTTTCAACTTTAATCTTGTAGCCTTGGATTAATTTTGAGGAATTCTCCAGAAAAGCTACCCATTGGGTTTTTACAAGGTTTCAAAGCTCACATATAAACAGTTCAATTGCTGAGGCAATCCAGCCTGTTTAACAATAATATTCATCATCCCAATTAAACCTTGCTCATTGTTCTGTGAATAATTAACATTTCCTCAGGTTTTCTATTTAGAGATACAAGTGATCTAGTAGTAATGAACAAATTCATTGTTTAAAAAATTTTGGAGCTCCATGAATGTTTAAAGCTTCATGCTCAACTGAAAAGGACCAGACCCTCTAGAAAAGACACAACAGTCCCTAGGGCTGGTCCCTAATTCCATTTGCTATTTACAGAAAATAGAACTTAAAGAGAATCTTCTGATTCAACGTCTGTCTATTGTAGACCCACAAATTCAAACAGCTATCTCCTGTACAGCTCCATCCATCCCACACATACTAAATACTCTCCCTTTTTTACTGTTCCTCAGGCTCCAATGACTTTACTTTGACAACATGGGCTTCCTTAACCAAGCCCTCAAAATGCACTCTTTTTTCATCAACAGAGGATACCCCACCCATGTTATTGACAGTGCCCTCACCCGAGCCAAAAATACTCTATTATTAGACACCTGCTTTGTTTCCGTGAACTCCAGATAGATCTGAGAAACCAAAATGTTAGAGTTGAAGGTAGAATCTAAGGAGCAAAGAATATCTTTAAGCACCAGTCTCTTCCAGGGGAAAAAGCAGAAACGCCAAACACATCGAAAACGACATGCAGAGGAGAGATTATTGATGTTGTCGATACTGAATGCCAGTGAGACTGAGATGAGACTGAATGAGATGAATAAAATCATAATTGTCTCTATAGGATAGAAACTGAACTTTACAGAGGGGTGTTTACTGGTCCGACTGTCCAAAAAAATCATTGTCAGATCAGAAACACCTAATGTTCCAATATAATTTTTTAATGGATTCTCCACAGATGACAATGCAGTGTGTGAGCTGCATGTATAGTGCTCCGAGGGCGTCGGAGCCTGCGGTTCGCCCTAGGTTCCTGTGTTATATACAGTGTGGAGCTTGTTTTCTCTGTTACACCGCAGGGAGGGAAATCCAGGTCACAAGCACCTTTTGTTCCAGCAGGATCTTGCTTTTAATTTTCTAGCTGTAGACCTGTAGATTCAAAGTCATAGCGTGTTGACACATACCCTAAGCTTCCCGGGAAGTGTTGTTTTAAATGTTGTCTGTCCTTGATGTTCTGTTCGTCCACCTACACTTCTTGAACTTCAGAATGACGGTTTCTAGCCATTGTGATACACGGTGTCCTGTTTGACTCTCTATTTTCCCCCAAGTAATGCACATCACTGCTCATGTATAAACACTCAAATCTGATGACTAGGCACCTCAGCTTCTAACACAGTAGCCTGGGGTTCATTTTGCTGAGAGAAGTAATTATCCAGATACCTTTTTCCTTTGAGTTGTAAGTGACAAGCACAAGTTTTTCTCCCAGTTCTACAGTACCTGAACACTTTAACACAAGTTTTTGCCAACATATTAAAAATTTACCAAAGTTGTAATTTCCCATTCTCTCCTAGCCTTTGAGCATAGTAAATTAGGAACTGTTTTTCGCAGGCATGTGTCTTATAAGTTATACCATTGGTCTAAGCAGATGGTGTTTGAGAGCAGGACACTTTCACATGTAAATGTGTCCAGAATCCTGAGAATCGGCACTCTCACTGAAGGTTGTACTAAGCAAATTAGCTGTAAATTATTAGTTCTTTTTCAGAAGAAAAACAAGGATTAGGGGGATTTTTTAAATGGCATACTATGGTCACAACATCATTGGACCTCTGTTCAAAAGTGCGTATTAAACATTTAGAACCATTAATTATTTCAAGTAATGTTATGTTTTTGGTCTGAAGCTTACATGTCATTTGAAAAACCACACCAAAATATATTAGGTGGACATCAATGACATATAATTTCAAAGATTATCATAAAGAAACTATGTATGATATATACATGATGTTTAAAAAATAAAATTATTTAAAAATATATCACATTTAAAATAAGGTTTTCCCCCTTTTCTGCTTTTACTCTCAGTTGTTGTGTAGTAAATCGGAGATTTAAGACAGCACACACACTTTCTCTAAACTTTGCTGTTTCTTTCAACCTATAATTTTGGAAGGTGCATAGTAAAACTTTAGTGTGAACTATAGATGGCAGCTTCAGCTTTTGAAGCTACACAGTCTTGGAGTTAACCACTCAGAACCGGATCTTGCTAGTAAAGTATACAGCTTACATATTCACATAATGGAATACAATGTTTAATTGATTTGAAATTAAATCCTCTGGTTCTCAGCTGTTGCAGTGAAATAATTCCACCTGTTCACTTATATCCTGTGAGCTGGACTGCATGGAAAATGATCTTAGTGAGTTCTGTGCTGTGACCTTACAGTCAAATAAAAAATTATTTGGTGAGGAGAGGATGAGGTCAGCTCAAATCTTGAAAGACGGGAGGCACTCAGAGTTCAAATATGATGTTTTAACAAAAGCAAGAAGTATTAAAGAAGCACAGTGATACAGAATAATTATTTGTTGTAGGCATGTTCGATCGATAACTGCATTTGCCCTGGAAAAAGACAGGAAAGCTGTTACATGTGGTAAATACAGCATTGGGAAAAGTACATTTTTATTGACTGCGCAGTCTAAAATAAATAAAACAACTGTTTTTAGTACTATTTGAGTGTGCTGACCCCTTGCTTTTAAAACTCTTAAAACAGGATTTACAGTGCACGCTATTAGATGTGCTTGAAGATGTCTTCACAGAATTAAATGTGGTACACATTATTGAATTTGACATTTTTGACTGGTCTGCTATTATCGTGTTTGAAACAGCAGTAAAAAGTTGAAAGAAAATCGGAGAGATAATTAAGAAAAGGCTTCCACTGTAGTGAAAATAATGTTGTGTGTTATGTTTTATGCTGCAACCTTACCAGTGATGAGGAGATAAGATCGCTTTCATATTGGGTACAATGTGGAGTTTTACAGAATTGCAGCTGTGTACATTTGGACTGTGTCATAATATAGATGTGTAATAACAGCATAGATATTTCCAATTTAATTTAAAAAGAAAGTCACTTAAATTTATAGAAGAGAATTGTGATATAAAGTTCAATGTAGAGTTTTCAATGTACAGTATGTTGTCAAATAGATTTGTACATTTTAATAGTCTACACAGTCCTTGCTCATATTGTGTTCCAGAAATGAGTGCCACTTAATGCATGTCATAACCTAGTAAAAAGAATTTCTACATTTCTAGTGATGCTTGGATTGGATTGTACACACATCGTAAAAAAATGTTAACCTTGTAGTTCAAGGTTTATTAAGATGTAGTAACTGTTTTGAACATTGTGGTGCACATCCTTATACTTTTGAACTATTATGGTAAATGTGTAATTTTATTTATGAACATTCTAGAGAAAAATGTACTTTGATCTTTAAAACTTAAAAGAACCCAGAATCCGTGATTGAAAAGTTCAAATGATTCTAGTACACAGGAAATATTTATTTGTGTTCAAGGACTGCGAGTAAATTGAGTTATGATCTTGAAATATATGTGTACAATTTTGCAGACCCCATCATACCCCTGATTTAAGGTTGCGCAATAGGAAGTAAAAAAGTACATGCTTTTTAATTGTACCTTTACTGGACACTTGATTAATTGCATTCCTCAAAAGGACTTAATAATATATAGTTAGAGTTCTATTACCTGTTTCTCTGATAATGGGGAAAGTCTCAGGAAGTCTATATATGTCAGAAATGTATAATTTACAGTTCTTTGTGTGGCTCCCAGTCTGACAAAGCATGAAATGCTGTGAAATATATCTGTTGCACACAGACCCTACTGCACTAAATAACAAAATTATTCATCTGAACTCTTTACAGTCTCTTGACTGTAACAGACCAGTGATGCGTAAAGTAATTGCTTTGGTTTTAGTGGACATCATATTGCTTAAACTTGTCTGTTTGATTAATTGATTACTTGGGCTCTCATCAGACTGGAGCAGCATTAGAGTAAACCCATTATAAGACACGTATGAAAGAAAAAGTTTACACTCGTGTTTCTTGACAAGGCTGTAATTCACTGCAGTCCTGCTAAAACTGGAAATTTTTTTCTCCGATAACTAATTTTAATTTTGATCCATGATGTGGTTGCTGGAAGATGAAACAGTATGTATGGTATTTAGGAGAGACCACAAAATAATATCATGTTGTGTCATAAATATTGCTCAGATGAAAGTGATGAAACAAGAAAAACGAAAGTCTTCCTGTAAAGCTGTGACTTACTATAAAACTTCCTCAAAGTGATTTACTATACGCTCAAGTAAAAATGCATTAGTATTTTCACTGTGCCCCACCTTCCTTATATTTTGTACTAAATTGAGAGTGTGATCATAACAATCATAAACTTATGTTTATGATAAGTATTGTCAGGAATTCATTGGATTTGCCATGCTTTACTGTGTTAATATGAGTTCTGTTGTACGGAATGATGAAGACAAAGTGAAATTTCATCTGATGAAGATCATAAACGAAGGCTAGTTGCCAATAATACAATAATAATAATTTAGGTCATTTTTGAAAGACCAGCAGGAGTTCTACAGTATGTGTGACTAAAAACGTCAAAACAGAGGAAGGCTTTCTTCCAAGATTACTGGTTTGAATACAACTTTTTGATAGCAGGCAGAGAACTGCTGACATTAGAAAAATTTTACAGCTAAGAGCACACTTGCCAGGTCATTAGGAAATAGAAAACACATGTATCTGGAGATCTCACTCGGCTCTATATGGGGTGTGTTTGTGTGCGGCCTTGTGTGTAAGGGGCAAATTATTTTTTACAGCTGTTATGTATGAAGTGCTAGGAAGCACGACCAAGAATAGTTTACAACTGATGTTTAGATTTAGCTATCCAAACTAGTGGAAAAAAAACAAGAAAAATATGTTCAGTTACTCAGAATTTGTATAAAATCTAACTCGTAACACACTTTAAAACTTTAGTTGTTATGCTGCTAAAGTAAAGGTTATGTTTCTAGTTTCAATGTAGTGAATGCAGTTAGAATGCAAATCATTCCAAGTTTAATTTAGACTAACAAGTGATTGACAATTTTTTTCTGAAAGAATGATTACATACCATGTGTAATATTGTCTGTTGTTTTACTGGTCTTGCTGCTAGAAGTATGAACTATGTATTTCACATTCCTTTTGGTCTGTGGATTCGAACAGTGAATGGGTTAAAATAACTTTCCCACCTGACAGTTTAATCCTCAGTATTGTAAAAGCTACTGCTGTTGCACTACACAGGTCTAGAGCTTAATTTTTAAGATTCCTTTTGGAGAATAAGCTTAATCCTATTTCTGGGGTAACAAGGTTTTGTATGGGATCTTTAAAAACAGCAGAAAATTATTAACCCTATCCATATTGAATAATTTATTTTAAAGATACGCGGTGCAAAATCCTAGATCAAATGGTATTTAAGTTACTGTTTCAATTGCATGCATATTCACAGCTTAAGAGGTGGTTTTACTTTATCATCAAAAAAAATGCTTGAGGCACCATAAAATTCACTTTCATTTTCACGTCTCATGTTCACTTTAATATTTTGAATCAAATTAGTCAGTCACTGAATTAAAACTGAAATTTAATTAAGAAATAATCCTTACAAAGTATGCCTAGAGCTCAGTGTTTTCATTAAGTTCGTTTATAGCTTTGTTTTCTTTGGCTGTCAAGTCTGGAGGCAGAGACTAAATGGATTTCTATACAGCCCACATAATAGGAAAGGCTTAGCTCTAAGACCATGTATAAAAGTCCATTTTATACTGAATAAACATGTGCCAATGCATTTTTGGATATATTCATTCCTCCAGGATACCAAGACTGAAATATTACCTGAGAAACAATTAAAGGGCTGTAACTTTGACTTGTTAAACATATTTTTGTGATTTATAAGTTGTTTAGCTTAGGTATTCAGTTGAGTAAACAAAAGACAGGTTTTTTGGCAGATTCTAAGGGGCTAGTAATAAACAGGAGAGTCTTAAATTCTTGCCCTTGTACTTGTGATTCCTTGATGATGTTACAAGTACCCTCTAATGAAACAGGTTTCTGACTTCATGGAATTTGCGAGTGAAAGCGTAGCAGGATTCCTTCTGCAGGGGCATTTCGGTTTTTATTAAAAACAGTTAGAAGTTAGTCCAGCTGTTCACTTTCATAATCAGGACATATCCAGAAAAGATGTTCTTTGTTTCACATATGTAGTAACCTCAGTACTGACTAATGCTTCTGTGTCGCATTCTTGTGTTAGAAAGTACGATATCTTAAATACTCACATGCAGATTTTCAACAAACTGAAAGTCGTTCAGAGCACATAGCGGGTCTCTGACCTGCCAGATCTGTCCATGACTGTTGTTATAAGATCATGGCAAATCAATCAGAGCCAGTGGAGGAGCAAATAGAAAATGTTATTGAGTTTCGAAAAGGCTTGACCTTTCAATGTAATGTTTTTCAAAGACGAGTAGAGAACCTACGCCTGGACCCTTGATGCCTCTAATCAGATACAGGACAAGAAGAGAACTGACTGATTCTTGTTTTGTGTGTGTGTGTGCACACAAGTCCATGTGGAAGTGTTATCCATACACACCCTTGTGGGTAATTATGCAGGTACTGTATATGTACAGTATGTGCAAATGTGTTTCTGTGTTCTTTCTGTATAGACATGTGTGTCTGTGTACGTGTGTATCTGCATGTGTGTCTGTGTGTGTGCATGTCTGCATATGGTGTTTCTCCATGTGCAAGTTGCAAATGTGTGCCTCTACAGTATGTGCAAGTATGTGCGTGTATGTTTGTGTGTGTGTTTCTGTGTATGTATGCGAGTCTGAGTGTGTCTTGTATATGTGTGTCTGTATACTGAATATGTATGTGTGCATGATTTTGTGTATGTGTGTGCTTGTGTATGTGTGTTTCTGTGTGCGTTTATGTGTCTGTGTGTGTTTGTGTGCTCAAAGGTCAGGTGGATAAACCTACAATATTCTGAAGAAGTGCTGAGATATTTTTAGGTTTGTGATATTATCAGCAGGATTTAAAAAATAACTGGTAAGCTGCAAGAAATAAATTGTGAACATAATTTTATTTTTATTCCAAAAGGTATAAAATACAATATAAAAAAAGAAAATGGTCCTTTTTCCACTACGCACAAAACTTGATTTTTGTGAACATTATTTTTTATTTTCCCAAACAAATAGAACACAATAGAAAAATAAAATGAGCAGAAAATGATGATAACTGGCTTCCTCAATATGCACAGTGGTGAGTAAACCCATGTCATGAAAAGATGCAACAGACATGTTTATCTGTTGTGTCTTCTACGCATATGGACTTTATTATAATAATACAAAGCAGGAATGACCTTGGTAACCATGGCAACTTGGGAGAGTTTTTGCTTATAAGGATCCATTCCAGACTAATTTGATTGGAAACTTTTAATAAACAGTAAATCCTATGGAATAGTTTTAATTGCATTTGATGTGAAGTCAATCTGAGTATTCAGGGCATATAAATAGGCAAACTGAAATAGTTTGTTTTCCCCTGGCTGATGAACTATGTTGTGTCACTTAATCACAGCTTTTTTAAAATTCATTAGGTGGTGTTGGACATGAAAACTGCTCAGCCGCAAGGGAAAGTAACCGTGCAGTGACCCTGTTGAAGTCATTAACAGAGACAGGAGGGTAAATAGCTGATGGCAGCTACAGTACCTGCAGTCATGGGAGAGATATCTGTATCCTCATTGAAACTCCAAAGTAAATGTTTTGTTTGTTTTACACTTAAAAGCAAAGAAAGAGAGATATTTCTGGTCCTGTCACTTTTAATCAATTCTTCACTTTCACATAAAAAACAATAGATCGGTTAGATAAACCAATTTTCTCCCTATTCCTTCTGTAACCTTCAGATTTAAGCAGTAATTTTTCAGTGCTGTTCTTCCTTTTGAGATTAGGTAGTATTCACGGAAGGCTCCAAAGCTTCAAGTCCGACAATAATGA
Organism: Lepisosteus oculatus; assembly: GCF_040954835.1. Lineage (NCBI taxonomy): Eukaryota > Metazoa > Chordata > Actinopteri > Semionotiformes > Lepisosteidae > Lepisosteus > Lepisosteus oculatus. The sequence continues at coordinate 5,438,102 of NC_090705.1, read as the reverse complement.
CAGGTATTTGATCAATCAGAAAGAAAAGGATAAGAGGTATAAGGGAGCTGAGAGTTGTTGACTGGCCAGGCTTTTATATTGGTTATTGTTGAGGCATTACTGCTGTGTGCACTCAGCTATGCAGTGAGCTGAACTATTAATAACAGTACTGAGATCAAATCGATAAGTCCATATCAAATTATTAAATTGAATTGCCATGTTGAAAATGTAAATTCTGCTACAGTCTTGAATGTATCTAGTTCTGAAGAGTATTTATCAGCATTGTACAGCTGTGTCTTTTGTAAAATTAACAATTAAAATCTAAAGGATCGCATATTGGAAGATGTATCTTAAGAAGCAGGCATTTGTATCATGTGCATTAAGTCTCAAAAGAAATCTTGAATAGAGCTGTTGAATTTCATTATTATTTTCAGATCCAAAGCTGGTTCAGCTCTCTTTATACCCTTTTAACCTGTAATTAATGTTGTTGCCAGTTAATTTCAGGCATAGCTCTTTTTTCAGAACTGCTTATAAGCGGCCTGGTCAGCCTGTTCTGAACCCTTTTGATTGACAGCAGCTTATTTCACAGTGTGTTGTTTGAGTGTACATTTTATTGCAGAAAATGTGTTCATTTACACAGCTAAAAGTAAGCTAAAAATAATGCTACATCAAGTAAATATTTAAACCTTAATTGATTAAGATGTCAAAATGGCTGATTTATCTTTCAGGGAATGCAAAATATTACTGATATTGTAGCAAATTATCTCTGCAGCACCCCAAACCTGATATTTAATGTAAACCTAACTTACAGGGAAAAAAATGCATTCAAATATTGTATGCCTCTTAAGAGCCATGCATGGCCATTGCACTAATTATTTATGTGAAGGACTGTCATTTTATATATGCCAATGCCAATCAGATCTGTTGCATCATTAAACGAATTTTGCTTTCTCAACAACACATTGACTGTTTTTATTGTCCTTTGACCAAGAATTTATTTATTTTAGTGTGATGCAATATACGAATGGCGTGTTTCTGTTCAAATTGAATAAAACCATTGCGAAAAAATAACAAGCAAGCATGTTTTACATTTTACCACCTCTTAATATTAATGCCAACTTAGTATTCCATCCATTCTCAGTTTCTGCTATTATTTTCCAAACAGTTGATGCTTTCAAAAGCATATTACTACATATGGTGAAATATGGGAAAATACCTATGCAAATAGTCATAGTCCATAGTCATTTACGCTGTGCTCTCCATGAAGTTCCTTTCATTGAGCCACAAAAACAGAGATGACCCTTCTTAGTCCACAGCCTTGAACAAGTGTTAGTTCCTGATTATGTCTTTTTAGCAAGGTTTAAGTACTGTGGTCCTCTCTCCTTTTACTATTGTGTTGCAGAGACCAGCTGGCCAAATTGGATATGCCACACCCCAAAATCCTCCCACAGTTCCCACCCACGGACTCCATCTGGGCTAAGGCACAGGTCCGCTTTGATCACATTGGAGCGGAACCCTACATCTGTTCTTACTAAGTCAGACCCTGAAACAACAAATTCCATTGTTGACTTTCTCAGTGTGAGATACTGTACTGGAGCTCAACGCAGCCTACCCTAAAGCACTTCTGTTGTAAATCATTTTTAACAGTGGAAACCACCAGTAGACCTCTATGTGCTTTTCACTTGGCATCTTCTCTGCTTTAGCCAATTAAACAACTCCTGTTGTGTGACTTATTAATTCTCCAAAAGCCTAAATTTATATCTACATTGTCTCCTTTAAATCTAGAAATGTGTCTTTCAGATTTAAATTAGTTAACAAAGCTGTGTGTTTTTCTGAAGAATAATAACATTGTCTCCTTCAATCCAGAAATAAGCAAAAATGTTAAAAACCAGTAGAACGCCAAGGATTTGCACTTGCAATGGGGACACATGTAAACTCATCACTTTATACACATACAACTTAACATAAACAGGTTTCTCTTCACACCATTTGTTCTATGTATAGGTCTGAGATTTAATTTCCATTCAAACATGGAACATTTGTCTTTAATCAAAGCTTGTCTGTTTTGAGCTTATCAGCAGTCAGTTTCTGAAAAAAGATCTCTGCACTTTTGCACAAGTTTTATTAGACATGCATGGACTGCAGCTATCGTAAGTGATTATTGTTTTGGACAAAAAGACTTTCAGGCACATTGCCGTAAAAAGACCTGTGATGCTTAGATTGTGTTTTCCTAATAGCACCGTGATAAAAGAGGTTCGGAGCAGTAAATGGTGAAATTCATTAAGCGTAAGGAAAACACTAACCTTCTTTAACATTCTGGATAACATCCCAAGCTTGCAGATAACAAAAAAAAAGTTATCTCTGTGCTTTGACAGGTTGTCCATACTTTAGGCAGCACTTGTGTGTTCATTTTTCACCCTGAATACTAATAATGGCTTGATGCCATACATCTGAAAAGCACAATACAAAGTACAGCTGTAGAGATAATGCAGGCTCCCCTTAGGGCCAGGCTGAGCAAATTAGGTGTCAATGGGGTGCCTACGCAGACAGCGCTCGCTCTAATTAGTCTCCTGAGCCTAGTTGGTGGCGGGTTTAACATGAGCTAATCAATGGGCCTAAGTCTGCTGATGTGTGCGAGAACCTCCTCAGCTGGGGTTCTTCCCCACAGGTCGCTCACCTGCTCAGCGGGAGCCCTCATTTTCATTTTTTATCCCCGTCCGTCTCGTGACGCAGTCAGGCGCTTGCGGAAGAAAAAAATCGAAGCCGAAACATGTTGAGTTGAAAAGCCGCGTAGGGTGGAATGAAGATCATTTAATGGTCAAATTAATTATTCCCCGCCTCACACACGCACACACACACACTCTCTCACTGCACTGGAAGACACAACAGGTCTTGAATGCAGTAGCTTTAATTAACAGGACAGTGTGTGAATGAAATTAATTATTTGAATTAAAGCACAGTTAATTAAAAAAAAAGTTAGGAGGCTGAAATTGGTCTGACTGTTTTGCCGTTTTTTCTTCTCCAACACAAACTGTCGGAAGTGTAGATCCAGTGGCGGGCTTTGTCAAAGATGAAATCCTCCCGCTACTGAATGTGTTGTGTAACAAGCGCCTTTTTTAGATTTTTGGCTTGTTGAGTCACACATCCATTGGGAGTTGATTACCAAGGCTAGGATTGGGAGGTTTTCCTCAAGTCAGAGAGCGCTGCAGAGAGAAATACATTATTCAGTAGTGCGGTCACCTCAGGAAAAAAAATTAATTAGCAAATGATAGGCCAGCTTGAACCAGGATGTGTGTTGGAGTGTGTGTTGGATTTGCTGCCAAATGCAGCTTTTTATTCACAATACAGCCTTCATTTACGTACGTCTGACATTTATACTGTACAGTATGTTTCTGACACATCTTGATCATTGCAGGTGTAAGATATGACAATTTGGAACCTTTTAATTTGGTTTAGTGTAAGAAAGGCAAAATAGATCTGTCTTGAGCACAGCCTGGGTGATTGAAATGCCAGCACAGTGTGTGTGTGACACAGCATATTCTGTACGGAAATAATGCGGTTGTTATTTACTTCAGAGATGCAGAGCTCTCGTCCTTGAGGGAAGCAATGTCTTTGGATTTGTATTCCAGCTGAACTCTTTACTACATAATTGAGCTAATTGGTGGTTTAAATGGACCAAGTTAACACTTTTTGAAAGTCTTCAGCTGCTGATGACTTACAGAAGCCAATAAAATGTACTGGACTCTGGCTGCTGAGAAAATGATTTGTTAACCTATAGGTAATATCCACACTGGCCTTAAGGCAACCAATATGGATGGGGGGAATTAAATAATAAAATAAAAACTTTCATTGTTATTTAACAAACTGCTGTTTACCATTTTTTATGATTTTTTATACATTGTGCATATTTCTTTATTAAGAAATTATGCTAAACTTATATGCAACTATCTGACACATTTTCATGGGTTTTCAAAAGTTTTAATCATCAGACTTTTTCAAAAGTTATTCTTTTTTTTATTAATTAACAGTTATACAGTATAATCAAATCTGAAGCACTGTGTTGGTTTAATGACCAACACTAGTGTGCCAATGATAATAAAAAATGATGGTGTGCCTGAGAGCAACAGTTAAAGCTGAAATGTAATTCACAGACCCAGGAATACCAACAGCAACACAAGGAGGCGGTGTACAAAACTGGACATTTTCTTTGTTTAACCTGATGTGTGTCTGAATCTTTGCTAGTATCTTTATAGGACAGCTATAATTAGCCTTGATATAACTTTGCAGGAGTATCTTGAATCTCCTACAGAAGGAAGCCATAGTGACAGTGAAGAATGCAACTTTACTGGATGTGTAATATTCCAAAGAGACAAAAAAAGCAGAAGAGTGGAAGAGCAGCACTCACAGTCCAAGAATCTGTATGGAGTGACTTTTGGAAAAAGTACTTTTGAACTTTAATAATATCGGGAATGTATGTATGAAGAAAGAAGCGGTTATCAATGGAGATTTTAGTTTTATCTCTACTAGATAATGAGTAACACCTAGGAAAATCAAACTGAAATTTTAGACTGGGCTAATGACTGATTTTTTTTCTCAGTTTGCCAGAGCGCCTGCAAGAGGGGATGCCAGTATTGATTTAGTCTTTTCAAATAATGAAGGTAGAATAAAGACAACAGTGTTAAGAGAACCATTAGGGAACTGCAATCATAACATGGCATGCTTTGAAGTGTACTTTGAAACAGTACAGAGTCCAAAACAAAGGCTGACAATTTCAGGAAAATAGTGTACTGTATGTTGGGAAGGGACTCAGTTTAGGATGAATGAAATGAAATAGAATAGATATGATATTCAGATATGCACAATCCTCAAGAACATAGGGCTTCTTCAAAACCAACAGTGAAACTCAAAACAAAACCAAACAGTCAAGTCGGAAGTACAGGGAAGTGCATTTAGAGCTCAAGACCAGGACACACTTATTAACAACTAGTTCACACACAAAGCATTCTGGGAGACTAGCACACGCTAACAAGCCATGCTGTTGAAACTGTCGCCCTGGTTTCCTTCGAGAATTGAGACGCGTAGCTATTTGCAACCAACCAAACAAACTAGATGAACTGAATGGTCTCCTGTAATTTGCCCCTGTGCCCAGAAGTGAAGGTATTATGCAGTGTTTCTTCTTGTGCTTCTGTGTCAGGAGACCACAAAAGACTTGATGGGACTCATTAATGCAGATAATATGTGAAGCATCACATCACATGATATCTAGAATGTAACTTAGAATGTATGCAGAATGGTCTGGTTCCTACCTAGATATTAATGTTCTAATAAACTTCGCTTTGCTCGATGGCTTTCTGAGACTAATAACTCAAATATTGTATTAGGAGTAAGTGTTTTAACATTATCGCCCATGGATAATCCAATATGTGTCCTGGAAAAGTGTTGAAAATATCTTACCTACTCCATAGCTGTTGGTAGTATTGAACTTTATTATCACTGTTAACCATGAACCATGAGCTGTGATAATGTATGTTGTGACCTCTCTTATAGATTTTGTTTTATTTAACAATAATTTAACAGTCCAACATTAAATCATAGTATTGATAAGGATATTCTATTATAATCTGAACATTTGAGTATACATTATAATGCAGACATACCAAAATCAATGTTTCTGAATGTGAACCATTGTAGGTTCATTTGGATAAGGTGGCCTGCATTGCAAGCAATAGAATGCATTTATATTTACTGGTAATTCAATTTAATTCAATTTATGTTTATACAGCGCCTTTCACAACAAGTTTGTCCCAAGGCGCTTAACAGTGCAACCATACATGTTGTGAATACAGAGTAATAATAAAAAGGTAAAGAAAAGTGTTAAAAGTAAATACATTAGATGTAATTAATTTGAATTGGTGCTGTTGATTAGACAAATGAAAAACAATTACTTTAATCACATATTATTTCAGAGATATTGACCGCCACCAGTCTTGGTAACCTATGAAGGAAGGCATGCAAGAAAACTAATGGAATAGTTATGTGGATTTGCTTAAATAAAAAAAAAATCTAATAATCGTGGCCATAATATTCACTTGTATGTGTGAATTGTCTGTTTCTCAGGCACATCGTGTTATTTCAAGCTAGAAAATCAATGCACTGGGCTACCTGGGTATTTAAAGAGAAATATAACTCCCACAAGAAATAGAAACAAATTGCAGTTGAGGCTAAAAATAATTCATATTGGGTTTTTTTTACATTGCTGTAACAGTGAAAGAAATGTAGAATCTGAAATCGAAGATGAAATTAACACTAGAAGATGAAAGTAGAAAGCACACTAAATATTTAATGTATATTATTACAACAGAAAATGTCAATAATGTGCCCCAGGTTATAGAATAAGCTCAACCAGCATTGAGTAATTACAGAATTATTGACTCTGGGTTATTACAGCTAGTGTGATATCTTTAAACTAATATATAGCCAAGGCCTGGTGGTATTTTCCTAGTTGTGCTTAAGGAAATTAGGGATGTTATTCATAGACTTTTAACTAGAATATTTCAGTTTAGAATATTCAGATTGGAAAGGACAAATGAATCCCGGAAACTGTGTGTTGATACTGTTTATTTGGAAAAGAATTGAGGTTTTTGCTTCTTAAAGTGTGTGTGTGAGAGGGAGTAACAAGCGTACAAATGTCATTCAGGAGTTGGAATGAAACTTAGAGCGAAAATAAGTTTCAAATGTTTTTCTTTTCTTTTGCAGATCGGTACTGTCAACAGCCAATGGAAGAAACCAATGAAATGTGGAAACAAGACCTGAATGGGTTCTCCCATTTTGTTTTTTGGTTAAAAGAAAACTTTAGGTGGCATGATTTCTTTATTACCTGCTGTGTACCTACACCCGTGCTTTATGAAGTTTGCCGTCAAATTCCAGTGTGTGTAATTCCAGTACACCTTAAAATTCTAATTGGCTGGTTGTATAGTTTGCTTCCTTTTTAAAGGAATGTACAGCTTCACAGCTTCACTGAAAAAAGATGTCATAGTGTATATCAACATGCCTTTTTGTTAAGTCCACTTTTTATGAGCAAGTGCATTAATGTAGTAAAAAGTAATCAGTAATGCTTTTACATGAACCCACCCACTGTGACTAAAAAGCATTACATTTGCCATTTTTTCTTTTTGTAAAGACCTCATACTGGTCATGTTGGGCTTAATAAATATTTCTGAACGCACTGTACAATAAGATCAAGGCAATAATAATTTATTTTGTATTTCAATAGAATTTTAGGAGTTAGTTCTTTGGGAAAACAGCAGCCATGATGAAATCTGTCTGTCATCCATGGGTGTAATAGACCCTTTAGAAGTAATATGATGTTCTCAAACAGTGGTATTTGTTTAAATATAAAATAAAATAAAATTGTAGCACTTGGGTTTCTATTTGCAATATTTGTAAAATTTTGCTTTCAGTGTGTTCCATATATATGCACATTTGATGTGTGTATATGTATACAGGTTTATGGCAATATCAAAGCTTTAATGTATTGTACACGGATATGATTACATTTAGAATTGTGGTGTTTCTATAGGCAGAGAAAGATCATTTCCTTCTTTTTTCTCTGACACCTAATCAGACAGGAATCATTAAAGCATCAGTTCACCATCAATTCAGGAGAGGAACACCTGCTGTGTGCACACAAGAACAGAGCCTGACTTCATCTGACTCTAGCTTCACTCGAGTGGCTCCATATCTAAATTCACCATTTCCATTTACCCATCTGCACTAGCAATCGCGTTGTTGCACAGAAAATTTAAAACAAGTAACTGAGAGGGCCATCTCATCTGAAGAAGAAAATGTCATTTTTTTGGTCTGTGCTATGACGGAGGTAAGCTTTTATATTTTCAGCATTTTTCTTAACATATATTGCGGTCAGAAAACAAAGGCTGATCAAATGTTATAAATCTTCCTGTAGTTAGCAGTTAAGCCCATCTGAATCAATATATTATATTGCTTGTAAATTTAAAATTGCCAGTACTAACAGAAAAAGGGAAAATTTATCCAAGTCTGTTGTCAGTTTAACTAAAATTAAGCAACTGTACTGAAAGAGGAAGATAAAAATGTTATCGTCCAAATAGCTCATTTTAATTAATATATAGGATCTCTGATACTTATACATTTCAAAGTGATCCGTCTTTCAATTTTTATCAGAAGCATTTTTAGAAGTGATACATACTGTAACCTCAATCCTCTCCTCTTCTAAAGAGAGAAGTACTTTTGACACTGGTTTTCTTCTGCCTAATACCTGCCCATCTGGGTCTGACTCGCGGCTCTTATTTCACATTGAGAAGAGAACAGGCCTGACCCCAAACAGGATGACCACTCAGATTGTCGCCAAGCTCAGACATACAGTAGCTAAGAGTGAGAAGAAATGCACGCATGTGCACCTGGAAGTAAAAGACACATTGACCTGGCTGTAATGTTGCACTTTTACATGCAATTACTGTCAAATGGAAACTAGATAGAATTGTTTTTACAGAGTGAGATGCAAAATGTTCTGTAAGACACAAGACATTGAGCAGCTTATAGAAGTTCTCTCCCCGTGCATTTCTGACCAGACTAGTAACCTGTAGTGCCATTTCTCTCGCTCCAATTCCTCAGTGTTTGGCAGCTGCCCGGCTCCTTGCAACAGCTCAGTCATGTCGTCACAGAAGTTGCTTTACTGTGTTTTCAGTACCACAAATTCATCATGCATTTATCCAGCAAGACCTAACTGCTGCTCCAATAAAATAGGCTGCTTGTTTGTGCAGTCCTACAGCTAAGTAGACATCTTCCTTCTCTCTTAAATCAAGGACCATTGCATTTGTATTTAAATTTAATACAACACTTCCCTTAACTACACTATTGTGTCTACAACAGACCTGTAAGAAAAGGTCATCAGTTCTAATTGACCTGTTTTTACTTCCAGAAAATAGCTTCCACCAACTTCTCACAGCAGCATTACTTTTCTAGATGCTGTTTTTTTTTTCTAAAAAATATGGAAATGCTTAATGCCGTGTTAGTGCACCCAGCAGTGTCACGAATCAGACTCTGCTCTGGGGCGTCTTTGCACAGATGCATTGTGACCCAGGACAGCTTCGGTCACGCCAGGTCAACTGCACTTCTTCAGAAAGCAGTGTGAAACGGCCCGCTGGCTTGCGTGACACCAGGTCGTGACCCAGGTAGGAGCTCAGGGGAGCTCATCCTGGGCAGAGAACGCCAGTGTGAAAAGAGCTTTAGTCATGGAGTTTACTCTCCAGGAACTCTCGGCATGACCAGACTCTCAGAGCCAGACGCCCAGATCCACACAACACACATTCACACTCCCATCTCTTCCACAGGGGGGGAAATGCCTGTAATATACAGATATAGATATCTATGCTGAAATTAACTTGCAGGGGGGTTTGGTCTTCTTTTAAATTGAAAAATAAAAATGGTTATAATCATGCCACGTATGTGAAAACACTTTTTTTCAGTAGGTGGAACCTTTGGGCTTTATTTGTGGGCACAATTGTCTTATTATCATCATCAGTAGTAGTAACAATCATATCTAATGATTCTTATTATTTTAATACATAATTGATGTATTATAATAGTGATGATAATAATGACAAGGACAAATAAAGCTAGAGAATCTTATTTTCTCCATTACAAATGCACTTTCGAATATGTTTAACATTCCAGTTTAAGAGTAGGTTACTTTGTGCCTCGGTTCTCTTTACTCAATCTTATTGTTGTGTGCACAAAATGATAGTGTGTGATACTTTCAGGAAAGATATTTGAAACAGTTTGATATTTTGTAGTGCAGAATATACCAAATACTTGAACTAATTTCATAGCATTTTAATGGCATTCCATTCTTGCATATATTTAATCAAACATAGGAAAGAAGCCTGTAACTGTTTAATTGACACAATATGAAGCTGTGTTAATAAGGGAAACAGCTTTAAGATGGGCCTAGGCTCTAAGGTTTTAAAGCAATTTCTGGCAGTATTAGCAGCTGAATAATTATTTGATATATTAGCATGCTTTTTAAGTGTGTTGTATCTCATTCTGGTTATATTTGGTAGCAGCTAGACTGCCTGCGAGCACAGAATTGTTTTTTCAATGGCTCCTGCGTTGATTCACTGAGCACTAATGCGACTATGATTCTTTTGAACTTGAATGTTTCCAAATGTTTCCCTTTGTGAGGAATGTGTGATGAAGGAAAAACAAAAAAGGGAGTTTGATTGCACATTAGCACTCTGACAGTTATAATGATACCATCAATTATCATGTAATTAATTACCATTGCTTAATCTCAGCATAGGACAATGTAGAAAATAAGCAAGTTAAAAGAAACCATTTTAAAAACATCACTCCTGTGATTCCCGGGTTTATTATATTGGACACATGTAATGGAATGTGCAGTCAGTAATATGTTATTCTTGTATACTTATGTTCATCTGTGAATATTTAATCATTTTGTAACCTTTGTTATAAACTGTTTAGGCTGTATATTGTCAGGAGAAAGCCTCATAAAAGTGTAATAGTGAAGCTTAAAATACATTGCATTTGGAGTCATGAATGTCCCCCAGCTCTCTAAAACAGGAGAGAGAATTCAAATATATTTTTGACCTTGTTAATTAAAATAGACCTGAACACTGGGAAAGGCATTTTTCATACACATGCTTCCCTGCTGTGCTGAACACTGAACCTGCCATTTAAAGTAATATTTAACAAAAAAATCACTTGCATTGTTCCTTTTTTTGTATGATGCACTGAAAATGAATGTTTGACAAGCAGAACATAAGTATAAATGCAGTGCAAAATTCAGTCACTTTATAAACTCCCTAGAGCTTAGTATGATAGAATCAATGTTGCATTATTTGTTACAACCAATATGTAATGTTATTATGAAGATGTAATGTCCTTCTGTAACTGTTGTTTATTGTTACCTGAAATAAAGTTTATTAATTCCTCAGACCATTTCAAACCAGACTTTATTGCTCATGTTCTCATTTTATTTAGGTCCTCCGTGCTCTAAATGAAGTACACCTCTATTAACTGATAAACAAGGTAGTAATTTTACATACAAGAAAAAGCCCTTTTAGAGTATGTATTTAATTCATAGATACTGTGCTTCAGGGGAATGACTGTTGCCAAAATCATTTATATTTTCTCAGGGGGATAATTAAACTGTGACTGCCTGGTTTAAGTTGACAAAAAATGGAAAAATAACTGCAAGCATAAACCCTTCTTACTAACAAAATAAAAAATACTTGAACCAAAATGAGAACCTAATTCCTAAGCTGCCACACTGCTGTCAGAATACGAATGTTTATCGGCAGGTGACAAGAACGTGAACAGAAGAAAATGAGAAAGGTTACAAACACGAGTAGGCCTTTTAGCTCACCAATTACCAATCCGATTGCTAGTAGTTAATAAAAAAAAACAATAAAAAATCATCATAACTGGGGACCAGAGGATGTTTCAGCTCTGTGTAATTGATTTGAGCTTTTCACAGACGGCTCACTACCAGACAGGCTCCTGAAAAATATTGTCTCATTTATATTCTTTCTAGGGTCTCTTGCTCCACACAACAGGAACCAGAGGAACAGGGAAGTCTTCAGCCACAGCTCCCTTCCCCCAGTGCCCGATGTCTTGTTAGTTCTGGAGCCCTGATCACCGGCCAGCTGTGAGCCTGTCACTTCAAAATCTGCTTTAATTTCACACTTCTCCCCATCCTCCATTAATCCATCTGGGGAGAGCTACCCCCTCAAGACTGAATATGGCTTTATTTCCAGACTTCATCACAGCCCTTCCTGACAAACGGGGCATAATATTCATGAGCAGGACGTCGCACTGGAAAATAAAAACTTGAGGTCTACTAAAAATGCTGCAGTGTACCCTTCACCAGGCAAACAAATACAGTAAGAACATTTAGAAAGAAAATACTTAGGATTTTGTACTCATAATTTGTTTACAAAAGTAATAAGTACTTAGTTACAGATAGGTTTCCAATGAAATTAAACAATTAGTGTATCATTAGATTTAGATGTCTCCTTCATAGGAAGTAATACATGCAGTTAGCAGTACATGTATGGAAAAATAAAAAACTGAGCACAATAAAAAGTAAATACCATATACTGTAGATAAACCTAAAGGATACTATACTGAGGACCACACAGCGTCAGTGTAAGGGATACAAACGATCAGTAAAACAGTATTCTGGAGAAACTCTAAATTATTGATATGTTCCTGTTGAAAGGCTGTCAGAAATTAATTCAATGGATTCCCACTTTCTCATTTTTAGAGACCAGTGTGAACTGAAAAAGAAAGATTTTGCAATACAATATGTAATGATCTTAATATATCCTGTGCAGCAAAAGATGCTGAAATTGTGACATTCTGCCATTTTTCTCTTCAGTGCTAATCCACAATCCCTATACTACAACTATAGTATGTCATTTGTAAGTAATGTCATTCATGTACTGTATCAATCAAGTAAATGTCATTCTTGCTGTTTGAGGACCAGACATTCAGTAAAAGTCAGAAATTCAATCCAGGTATATCTGTTATATCTACCCCTGGCAGTAAAGATCACACTGAATGAAGACTTTGTTGACATAATCAGAATCTGAGTCTGATACTGGACAACGGCATTCCATGCTTTGATGATTTCACATTCAGGTTGCAGTAAGGTTTGGCCTTACTTACTCTGTAGAAAGCATAAACATGACCATTAATGATGCTTTAGACATGCATGGTGATATTTAAATGTAGATTTAACAGAGAAAAGAGCATTCATGAACTGAATATGATTCCAGCAGGTGTGCTGGTCAGCTCATTGACATTAAGCTTGGATGTGTCTGGATTGAAGACATGATCACTGAACAGGGTGACAAGCATGGATTCTGCTTTTACTTAAATGCCTCACAACAGTACCATCACTAATCCTGATTGTCCCTCCCCACCCCCCAGGGGTGTTTCTGCAGTTTGCTAATATTACAGACTGATAAATCTTACTTGCACTGCATGTAAGATTATTGAAACTATAATCACAACTCAAATCAGCTTGGATGTAGAAAGGTTAAGACCAAGAGAAAAAAGGCACAAAACATCCTGGGAACATTCAGGGTCCAAACACTAGCCCTGACAGAATATGTCCTTATGTTCTGACTCACATAAATCCCAGCATCTCCAAATGACAGAAACTAATGGAGTAAACATCTTATCCATTAAAGTATGCCTATCAATCTGCCTCCCGAAAATCAACATAACACTGATCCTACCAAAAGAGAGCATTTCAAGAGTGCATTAGTTAGAGCCTCTCAGCTCTCAATCGAGAACTGGAATGTTCACACCACATAGAAAAACCTCAGGATACAAACCACCTGCAATGTCTGCAAAAAGACACTTGGATTTTATACCAGGAAACACCAGACTTGGTCTGACACACATGACTAGATAATCAATTGATGTATCGATCACAAGCACAGGGCTTTCTGTATATGGCAGAGCAACTAAACTCCAAGCAAAAGAAGTCACCCCAAAGGTTCGGGGCAGAATTTGTGGTGGACAGATACAGTAATGCAAAGGGATTTCAACAAATTATCGTGCAGACACAAATAATATCCATGCTTTCCTAAATTGCGACAAAGGTTGTGTAAGGTCTGATTAACAGAGATCCAGATCCAAGAGAGATTTGCTCAGGAAAAGGGAAGGAGTCAATGCTCATTAGAAGGATCATTTGTAAGACTCATTCATTCAAAATCCACAGTCAACAAAAGTGTGTTCAACTCCATTCCAATTAAAGATGAGCCTGTACCTCCACCAACACTTTAGGAGGTGATACAAACTATCATGCAGATGAAGAACAACATAGCATCAGTAGGTGTTGGAATTTTAAACACAAACTCCATGCAATAACCCTCCAACTCCACGCCCTCATCATACAGATTTGGAACAAAGATGTGAGCCTGAATGACTCCAAGGATGCCATAATTGTGACAATCTTCAAAAAAGGGGAAAAATACAACTGTGGAAATTACAGTGGGATCTTTCTGCTGTCTGTCACAGGCAAGATCATTACGTGAAGCCTCCTGTTCTGGAAGGACCAAAATCCTCCATCAGCAAACTTCCAATTTCACAGGAGATATCTGTCACTGCATATACATAGGGGACAATTAAAAGGACTGAAGTCGTGTCATCAACACTGTGAAAGATTTTACACATCACAGATTACCCAGGACAGATGCACCAACCTCAGCTTTCCCAAGCAGACACATAGGTATTGATCAATGATCATCTACCATCCGTTCCAGCTGTGTTTTGATGACAGGGTCTAACCTCCCAAAGAATGTCCTCTTCTCCCTCCGATCCACGATTAACACACCAGAGGACAGAAGAGCTTCAAAGATATGGTGAAAGCAAACATGAAAATACGCAACATCGATATGAACTCCAGGGAGATTATGGCTCTTTACCGAACCAGATGGAGGAATAATAATCTAGAAAGAAATTTAGCAATTTGAGACCCAGTTTGCCAAAGAATGCTTTATGAATTTTAATGCAGCTAACAAAATAACAACAGTAAGATAGACAATAGATACAGTATCTTCCGAAACTGTTAACTCCTCCTGAACTGGTTTTCTCAGTCACCTTTAGGTTCATACGAGAGAATCATCCTGAACCACAAGGGACAACCAATGAATGTTGAAAACGTACAGTATGCTTTCTTTTCTGGAGTGTACTTAAACAGTAAATTCTCTTCTGGTTGGGTACACTCTACTCTGGTATAATTTTAAACACAAAATTCAAGCGAAAGCCAAATGCCTTATCTTGCACACTTCTGCACTCTCCTGTGCATACCCTTATATAGGAACAAGGAATAGGGTTATTCCAGGCTGAAAAGAGAAGAGCGAAAAACACAACGTTTCGGCCATGGAGCCTGTATACATGTATATACTGCCTGCTTGGCACTTCCTTTGCACTCTTCCCACATTTTGTGGCATTTTGTTCTTATCAGCAACAGATACTTCTTGCACTCTGTGTCTCTTGACCTTACCTTTCATGTCTTCAATGTTCCTGCGTATCTCGTAACCTGCTCTTTCTGCAGTCTCCACACCCTCTCTCTGCTCTGTTTCTGGTCAAACGGCCAAGACATTGTACCTTCAGACCCACACTTGCCCCTTCCCCTTCCCAGTCCTCCTTTCTGCTGTCCCAGTTGGAGCTCCTCCACTGGGTTCAAGCACACAGAGCCCATCAACATCTGGGCCTCCTCCTTCACAGCAGTGATACAGCCAACCCCCCAGTACAGCATTCAATCCTTGCCTCTTTTCATAGACTTTTAATACATTTGCAAACATACAAACTTTTACATATTGTCTCTTCATTGCATTAATTAGGATTTGGCTGAACTACTGAAATGGTATTTTAAAATAGAAATTTAATCTTGCCCACTTTTGCTCGATTACTTTAAACATTGCAATTTACTATTACGAAATATTCATTGTAACACATATATGTTTAAATGCATTTATCATATATGCTATATAGTAACTGCGAGTGAATAAGTGACAGTACTTCTGTCGCCATTGTGAACCTTACAGAGATACTACAAATACTGCAAATTGTGCAAGGTTGTGGTACTCGTATTTCCTGAAAGGACTGTGTCAAAAAAATGCAAAATGCAAAATTTATAACGAAGACAAAAAACAGAGAAACATAAAAACCAATTTCTATAATTGCTCTGAAGAAACCCCGCTGAAAGCAAAGTAAAAATATTATTTGCTTATTTGTATAAACCCTGAAGTTAAACTGCATTTATTTAAATATGGAAATAAGAAACAATGAACATTTACGTTTTCACACAGTTTTAAAATTGCATTTCACAGAGAATTTCATGATAAAAACACCATCCTCACAACAAAAATAATGCTAAAAAGAAAATTTGAACATACAGAAGACTCCAATCATTTTTTAGGCGATATCAGTTTTCTCAAAATGTTTTTACTCATCCTGGTTTAATTTGCTCTATTTTGAAACTACTGTGAGTTTGTCTGTATTTTTATTCAACTGAACTTGAAGAGATCATGCCACAATCTGCAGTGGTCAGCAATTGCTGCATCCTGGGGTGTTCTCTGTGTGGAGTTTGTATGTTCTCCCTGTGCTCATGTGAGGTTTCAATGGCTTCTCTGGTTTCCTCCCACAGACCAAAATTAGGTCAAGTGGCCTCTGGGAAAATAGGCCTCGGTGCGAGTGTGCGTGTCTGTGTCTGTGTGTGTCCTGTGCAGGACTGGCGTTCCATCCAGCATGTACCCAACCCACTGCTTA
The DNA here is from genome assembly GCF_040954835.1 of Lepisosteus oculatus. NCBI lineage: Eukaryota > Metazoa > Chordata > Actinopteri > Semionotiformes > Lepisosteidae > Lepisosteus > Lepisosteus oculatus. The sequence continues at coordinate 5,421,779 of NC_090705.1, read as the reverse complement.
CCAGGATAGACTCTGGCTCCCTTGAGACCCAGTATTTGATAAAGGAGTTTCAAAGATGGACGGATGGATGGTCAGATAACAAAGGATTTCTTTCAGATACTGTAGCATGCATGTAGGATACATGTTTGTATGTTTGTATGTATGTTTGTATCCCTCATGTCCTAAGGTGAGAACTGGCCTCCCCCATCTTTTTTTCCCCCACAAAGAAACATAATAATAATACAAGCTTTAAATCATGAAGTGGAAACATTTCTGATATAAATAACTCTACTCACAGTAGAACAGTGTAGCATTGTGGGTAAGTCTCCAGCCTCACGGGGGGGGGCTGTGGGTTCGAGTCACTGTAGTATACCGTACACGGCTGTTGTCCTGAATAGTCCAGTCCACGCAGCTTCTTGAACAGAGACTGCAGTCTGCTGATGGTGGGGTCTGTGATGGACTGGTGTCCCATCTAGGAAAAGAGTCGCACCTGGAAACCAAGATACCTCCTGGTCTGATCGGCTGCTCGTGTGAGCCAGTGGAACTACCCGCCTACAAGACCACGTTCCACAGTAAAACTCTTTCGAGCGCTCCAACACGAGTCACGTGAAAATAATGTTTTGTTTTGAATGCTGGCAGTTATATGTATGAGTCTGAAATTAACATTAACGAGGGGAAAATAATCCTTTGTTTGCTTGGTGCAGTGGCCGTGTCTGAGGTCTGGCACCCACAACACACACATCCAGTTTGTGACTTGTGAATCAGTCCCATCAGTCAGAACTGTGTCCTCTGCCTAACAGTACTTTCCTAAATAGTGTGTACAGCTATTACAGTAAAATAAATCCTTCCTGGTGAAAGATATTAATCTCATAAGAGCACAAATATGTTCTTAAAACAGAACTGTTCTCCTTAGAACTGTTTTCTTTCGTTTAAGAAGTTTTATGCATAGATTGGTTGGCACTGGTTATGAAAGATTTTAAGCGATAAGCTTCAGAAAGCATAACTACTTTCCTAACTGCTGCGCTTTATTTGCTCCTACTGTATACTTAACTTCTAGCCAGGCTCACAAACAAGTATTGCCTAAAAATAAACTCTAAACACAAGTTGCTACATTCCAAACCAGCTGATCCGCCAACAATTCACCACACCATAGAGTTGGAGCCCGGACGCTTTCTCTCAGTCTGTCTCGATACAACCAGCAAATCCCAGAGGGGTTCACTGCTAAAATATGGAAAGTAAAGAAAAAGCACGAAGTAATTTAGATTAGTCGGGTGTGGTTTCGTTTGCCTAGTTCATCGCACGTTAACAAAATATAGATAAACTCAAAATGCGGTTTTGCCCATAAAACTTTTACCTCGATGGATTTGGCTTCATTTTGAGTTCTTCTCTCCTTGTGGTAAAAAAATATCATTTTTTTTCCTGAATCCTGTTTCCAATTACAGAACAAAGAGAAATACGTGGTTCAGGAGCCATCGTGGGCTGTGTTTAAGACTGCAGTAATGACTGCTTTTACATTAAGTTGCCAGTCTGCGGGGTGGCGATGGGGTAGTCTTATTCAACATGACGAGAGACGGTTTAATCGCTTCCTCTACAGTGTCAAGTACAGTATATTAACACACACACTATTTGTCTCACGGCAGAGCAAAATTTCTTAGATCTACAGTGTTGATTAAACACAATAATGAAAATGCGAGTTAGCAATTGTGCAGACAAAAGAGGAAATGGCCGCGCAAAAGAATGAATGAAATATCTGGTTTAAAATTAGCCTTTGTTTACGTTCAGTTACTTCTAAATAAAAAAAAATACATTGCACAAAAGCTAACTGCATTGCAAGGTCTCAGGGAAAGCACTCACGAGTTCTGCAAGAGCCTACTCCCTCTGTTAAACACCAACTTCAATGATTCTCCAGAGTACCGTGACGTTAAAGGGTACATATTATTTAAAATATCCATTTGCACACATTGATCCAGCAGTACAATTCCGTACTTACCACAGGGTAAATAATGCATTTCGTAACATTAAAAGGGGAATAAGAAGATTGCATAATCTCCTCGTCTTATTTTCATAAGCCACGAACTAATTGTGACCAGTGTGAGTATGAATTAATGGGGACTAACTCAACTTTATTTCACTTATCTGCCACGTGTTAAACTGAAGTCTCCCCACACGAACTAATGGACAGGATCGATTCCGCCGCGTATCTGTGAACCGAGAAGTTATGTTTTAAAGCACAAGGAAGAAGAAACAAATGTTCTACCCCAGCAGCAAAGAGGTAATAATTATTTCTTTAATGCAAATGCCAAGACAGAGAGAATTAGTCATGTGTCAATGGTAATCAGAAGGTATGTGCATATGTGGTCAACAACCAAAACGCGACACAACACCTCAGACAAAGAATCTCTTTTAACTCGGCTGTTTTTTTTGGGGGTGAAAAATCACAAAACTTCTCTTAGCCTAAAAGTGATAGCAGTGCGATCTTTCCAATCGCAGCACTCCTGCATCAACGCACACAGCAGTTTCAGCCAATGGACACACCTCGTGGCCAATAGGAAAGCAATTGGCCTTAATTTGTTAAGGGGTCATCACTATTTGACTTTTTGTCTTAGAAATGTCTCACTTTGACCTCTGATTAAAGAAATATCCAACCATCTCAAAGGGACCTTTAAAAAGTAACACTAACATTTCTCCAATAATGAAAATAAGCAACCTTAGTTTTTCAGTCGATTTATATGTTATTCAATTGTTAACTTTATTTTAACAAGTATTGTTAATTATTGGTTTAATTGTTCAATTTATTTTATTCAATTGTAAACATTTAACCTTTTAGTTAATTTTAGCATTTTAAATTATCAAGACGTTCGAAGCACGTCAATTTTATTATGAAATATTAATTAATTCTATATTGCTTTAAAGTTTACATTGTATTTATCAGTTATTTAAACCATTTTGTTGTTTCTAAATACAATCTAACTGAATCCTTGCTCTTTAAAAATGGAGTCTACGTTGCAGGTAGTTTGTATCCAAAGGATAGTGTGGGTTTTCATAAATCGTGATTAACACTGCTAGTGGACTACCTAGTTTTCCTTTTAAGTCAACTAAGCTTGTGTTAGTGGTCATCAGGTAATCGATGAAACCACCCCTGAGTTTATTAGTGCTACAATACATAAATTGTATCTGGGACAGTCCTTTTACTAAAGCTGAAGTACACTGAACACATCTGGATTTACTTTCTGGTCCTTGAATGAATTGGGTGGACAACGTTTTGTGTCACCATGTTTCTGACCGGTGAAATATTGTCACCTCCTTTCCCATCTGCTATTAAAACAGAGCTCAACAGTTAGGATTTCAACGTAAAGTTCAAAGAATTTAGCATGATAGACAATGTCTCGGTCTGAGATTGGAGACTTGTTGGCTCTTTTCATCAGATTTAGGATTTGTTTTTGACCACAGGTTTGATGTTTTGTGTGAAAACTGACTAATACTTTGTTTTATGTTCGGGGCTACTGGACTGTATCCGTTCCTGACTGGGGACTGAGTCAGTTCTCCTTGGAGAAACCGTCATGCTAACGCAGTTATTAAAAATGTTTTGTTCTGAAGCAGCGGATCATGGATTTAAAATGATTGTACCACTTGTAGGCCAGAAGTCTACAAAACGTAAACAAAACACACGACTCTCCTACCTTTACCTCCTCAAAATGCAACTAGAAGTGAAGTACATATTTTACTCCACAATTCAAAGTCGCACTGTCAGTTGTTGGATTCGAAAGCTCTTTCACGGCACTGCGGGGTTCCTGGAAACAAACAGCGATGATTTCAAATGACTTTCATCTCACTCCCTGGGGTGGTGGAAATAAGGCGTTACAGTTACAGGGAACACCCTTTAGAAATCAGTGTGAATAGCTTAGTGGTAAATGGCACATCAAGAGTTTAAATTAGTAAACTGATGATAAGACCCCTATAAACACGCACACACATTGCCACCCACACACACAGGCTGCCACATAACACATTTTCCCAAATGAACAAATTAACTGGAATTCGTAAATAGAGAAGAAGCTTTCTGACATTACGAAATACAACTTTATCAAAAGCACGGGGTGAAAATGTGTTAATTCAGTTGATGAGGATTCGTCCATCGAACACCTACCACTTTATAGTCTATATCAAGTGTGGATCTGAGGAATATATATGTGATAATTTTAGTTATTGTCAGTTGAAAATCAAATTCGATAACGATAGCGTGGTTCATTTAAAGCAAGAGGTCTAACTGCACCTAAAACTTAGTGTTATGGGTCAGTGAGCGTATAGTAAATTTGCGACAGGAAACGTTACAAAGGATTACTTAAAAGGGATTCAAATTATCAATGATCATTGAGACGCTGGCCAACAAAATGAACAGAACATCTTGCTCTGTGGATGACATTAGCAATAGGCCTAAAGATAAGCTAATCGCTGATAATTGAACAGAGGAACTCTAGAAGTGTATAACATTGTCATGGATAAAAGGGATCGGGGAGAGGTCTAAACTTTTATCCGTGTTTACCTACCAAACTAATTCTTGTTTATAACTAATGCAAAAGGGAAACTGCGTTAATGTAACGCGTTTAACCAATTTTATTTTCCGTTCTATATTTCCAAGAATAAGGGGGCTGGTAATCGTTTCTTCTTAATAAAACAGTACTGTATTGTATCTCGTATGAGCTGTTTTTGGCCGACTTTACATTTCCTTTTTTACGAGAGGCGCAGAATAATTTTTTTTTCTCAAAAAAACTTGTAAAATGTACACGGTCCCTAAAGGGTGCCATCTGTTTCAAGGTCCCTCCCTCCTTTCCTTATGCAGGAGAGACAGTGGGGCGCCTGGAAACCGGTCTGAACAGAGCTGAAGGATTGACACAAATGGTCGGACTGCGAGAGGTGCGGGGTGTTGCATCTCTGCTGGTCTGTTTTATTTCAGCTATCTGCACGAAACTGTCGGCTCGCTGGATACTTCAACCCAGGGACCCGGCGAAGGTGCAGCTGTTGTGACTCGGAAAGTTTGCCTTGGGGATATCTGCAACAGGAAAGAGTCAACCAAAGGAGCGGAGAAGTAGTTTTGTTGTAAAGACACGCGAAGAAGAGTATGGCCGGGAGTAATTGCTTCCTAATGGATTTGAGCAGAGTAAGTCGGCTGCTGTTGCCGATGTTTTCTTTTCTGGTGGCGGGACTTTGGGGGGTCAATGGACAGTACGGCGAGAGAGGCATGTCGATCCCAGAGCACGGGTTTTGCCAGACGATCACTATCCCACTTTGTACGGATATCGCCTACAACGAGACCATCATGCCTAATTTACTGGGGCACACGAACCAAGAAGACGCTGGGCTGGAGGTGCACCAGTTCTACCCGCTTGTAAAAGTTCAGTGTTCTCCCGACCTGAAGTTCTTCCTGTGCTCCATGTACGCCCCGGTGTGCACGGTGCTGGAGCAGGCTCTCCCTCCGTGTCGCTCGCTGTGCGAGAGAGCCAGGCAGGGCTGTGAAGCCCTGATGAACAAATTCGGCTTCCAGTGGCCGGACAGCCTGGCGTGCGAATCCTTCCCCGTCCACGGCGCTGGCGAGTTGTGCGTGGGACAGAACATGTCCGACAAGAGCACTCCTATGAACCCCACGCCCGCCGTGACGGAAGAGCCCCCCAACGAGCACCGCCACCCGCCGAAACATTTTACCTGCCCGAAAGCCCTGCAGGTCCCCCCTTATCTGAACTACCACTTCCTGGGGGAAGACGACTGTGGCGCTCCTTGTGAGCCGTTAAAATCTAATGGGATGATGTACTTCAGTCAGGAGGAGCTGAAATTTGCCAGGATCTGGATTGGCATCTGGTCTGTTTTGTGCTGCGCCTCCACGTTGTTTACGGTTCTGACCTATTTAGTGGACATGAAGAGGTTCAGTTACCCGGAGCGCCCCATCATTTTCCTGTCTGGCTGTTACACGATGGTGGCCATTGCCTACATCGCCGGGTTTTTGCTGGAGGACAAGGTGGTTTGTAATGACAAGTTCGACGATAGCTACAGAACTGTAGTCCAGGGCACCAAAAAGGAGGGGTGCACTATCTTGTTCATGATGCTGTACTTCTTCAGCATGGCCAGCTCCATCTGGTGGGTTATCCTGGCCTTGACGTGGTTCTTGGCCGCAGGGATGAAGTGGGGGCATGAGGCCATCGAAGCCAATTCCCAGTATTTTCACCTGGCGGCCTGGGCGGTGCCAGCTATCAAAACCATCACGATCTTGGCGGTGGGGCAGGTGGACGGGGACGTCCTGAGTGGGGTTTGCTTTGTGGGGATCAACAATGTGGATGCCCTGCGCGGATTTGTCCTGGCACCCCTCTTTGTCTACCTTTTCATCGGCACCTCCTTCCTTCTCGCGGGGTTCGTGTCCCTCTTTCGAATCCGGACGATAATGAAGCACGACGGCACCAAGACGGAGAAGCTGGAGAAGCTGATGGTCAGAATAGGCATCTTTAGTGTCCTCTACACTGTCCCTGCCACCATTGTCATTGCCTGCTATTTCTACGAGCAAGCTTTCAGAGAACAGTGGGAGCAAAGCTGGGTCAGTCAGACATGCAAGACCTATGCTATACCCTGCCCTTCATACCATCATCCACAGATGACCCCTGACTTCACAGTTTTCATGATTAAGTATCTCATGACTTTGATTGTGGGCATTACTTCAGGATTCTGGATTTGGTCTGGTAAAACCCTTAATTCCTGGAGGAAATTTTACACGAGGCTGGCAAACAGCAAGCAAGGGGAAACTACAGTGTGAAATCGTTGGGACAGTGTTAACTCCTGCGTGTTTTGTAACGAACTGAAGAATAGCTTTTCTTATCGGGAGATGTGACAGACACTCTTTGATATATTATAAAATTTTGATGTACATAGCTTTTGTGAGATTTTTGTAAGTATATATTTGTATTTAAAAAAAAAAACAAATGTGCTCATTTTTCGATTGTTTTTACATGTACTTTTGAAAAAGAAGAAAGGTACTGGATCATTTTTACAGCATTGGATATATAATTTGCCAGCGGATCTTGGTGTACTTGTGCACAAAGAGCTGAGAGTCCGGTTTCTGCTTCTTGTATCTTTTGATCATTAAATGGGAACTTAAAGTGGATTTAGGGAACCAAGGAATTTAAGAACGGATTTACATCTTCTAAATAGCTTCTTTTTTTTGGGTCCTAATGCCTTCTAAAGCAACATTTTGTCTAAGGCAGTCAGAATCTCAACTTTTTTTTTAGTGAAGCCTCTTTTCACAAACTCCGTGTTTTTGAATATTTTCAGTAGCCTAACAAGAGATCCCTTCTTAAGTCGGTTCAACTTTTGATTCTTTAGTGAAAAATTGTAGCAGCATCTGAAAATCAAATGGATTGCTAAAAAATATTATAACTGTCTGAACCTGTGTAATGTATTAAGTTTGTCTTTTCTGTGTATGGCTTTATGTATGTGTGAGATGAAAGAATGAAACCCTCATTTTTTTTTTAGAAGAAAAATGAAATGCATTTAATGTAAACTGTATACTTCTGGTTTAGTCGTTTAAACCAAAGCTGCTCAATTTTATGAGGAGTATCGTGTTTTAGCAAAATTAAGGAAGCTGGGCTTGAATACACGAACATCAGTGCCTTTATTTTGATTTCATAGCTATTTGGAAATACCTAAAATGGACCTTTGCAGTGCAAGTAGAGGGTTTGCTGGTACAAATTCACAGAAGTATTGTCTGAGGGGGGACTACTAAGGGGACACCTAAAGACCTCAAGAAAAATCAAAAGTTTATACCATTTTGGGTTTTTTTCTGCTAATTAAAAGCAATCATTCTTGCTTGCAAGTAACAGAATCCACTAGTTGAGCTGAGTTAAGTATTATCCTGATCAAAAGGCTATTTTTGTTTTTTCAGCATTTACTCTTTCGGATACAGTCAGATTTAACAGAAATATTTAGATTTAAGTAAGTTGCAAACGATTCCGACACTCTCCAGTTAAAATAATCAAAAGGGTTTCGAAACATTTTGCACCATTTCCGTTTTGAAGATGTCATTCATCATGCCAGCTCTGGAAATCTCAGTCTGCTGGTAGGAAGGATCAAGTCTGGTTTGTTTTTTAGACTTTTCCATAGATGAGATGTTTCAAATACCTCTGAAGCTTTTTTTTAAAAAAAAAATTAGATTGTCTTATTTATTTTGAGTCCTTGCTTTTATTTGAACATTCTTGTGCCGTTTTTCCAATTATGTCCAGATCAATTTTCTTCTGTGGCATGAATTCCAACTCTTTCCAACACCATTACTGGAGTCTTAGTATGGCGTACAGGAGTAGAAAGCACAAATGGAATAGGAAAAGCATAGTCTCGTTACCACCAGCCAAGAAGGCATTAGGACCTAAGGGAGAAACTTTAACTCCCCTTTGTCTTCCCGTGAGCAACTACAAAGAAAAAAAAAAGCCCAGAGTAGATATTTTATTACTCAAGTATTATTTTTTGGAATGACTGACTGAATTTTCAAACCAGGCTGTATGAAATATGATGCAAGGCATGAATGATCAGTTTTGATGTGTTTTCTTTTAAACCTTAATTTGGAGCATTTTGCATCTGCCTCCATGGCACAGACATTTGTCCTTTCCTGTCGAACTCTCTGCTGCATGGTTCTGAGATAAGTCTTTCATATTAAAAACAGATACAGTATGTATTAACTGTTCTTTACCCATGTCCATGGTATTTTTCTCTGGTATGCATTAATTTGTTTTGCTATGAAAGAATCCTTTATATTTATAGAACGATAGAAGGTTTATATATTCCGTATTTTTAATTTCTCTGAAAATAAAAATTCCCACTTTTGTACAAAACTAAACTGAGTCTGTGGCTTAGTATACATCATTCATTGCTGAGATTTAAAGTATTTTCTTATCTGTCCTCTTTATCTTCCTGTATGATGACGCACAGTTCCGTGTAGAGTTGGTTTGCTATAACACTTAAATTAATCGAGCAAAAGCTTTAAAAATTTCACAATACTTGCACTTCTGAATTTTGTCAAATTATTGTGGAATGGAAACAAGCTCCTATTCTTCTAATGAACAGTACTTTTATCATTTACAAAACAAAAAAACTAGACTTGTAAAATGTGCCACAGCAGATCATAATCAAGTGAGCCTAAGGTTAAAGGAATGTTGAAACCCCAAGAAATGTGTGCAAGACAGTAGTCTTGAAATTTATGAATTTTCTCTACTGATTGAAAAAAACCAGAAGGTGCTGATGTCTCTCTGTCTTAATCAAGTGCTAAAGGGGTCTCTAGGTGCAGTTACCTTGAAGTTTTTGATGTTCAAAAACTTTGATGTTTAAAGCAAGCACTACTGCACCAGAAAGTGCAATGATTATGTTTATTTCTTTGGCCAGGTAATCTATAAAAAGTAAATGAAGAAATGCACATTTTTCCTGCTGTTCATATTCACATGTCCAGGTGTGTACAGTTAGCACGGTTGAGATTTACATATGTTGTAATCTGATTAAGAGATAACTTGCAAATGGTTTAATTTCCAGTTGTACTCATCCAACAGTGGCAAATTTCAAGTTTTCTAACCACTCACTTTAAATATGGCTTGCAGAGTTGCATAACAATTGGGGAAAAAAAACTCTTACATGTAAAGAAATGTAATCTGTTAAATTTTTTTTGCATGGGGTGTTTAGTAAATCAGTTATGCAGCAGAATTTGTCCCTTTAATCTTTAAAGAAAGGAATTTCTTTCTCTTGTGAACAGAACATATAGTGTGATGGGACTGGATAAGAGTGAAGTTTTCAGGGTGTTGCCAAAGCTGCATTTTGTAAGCATGACAATGCAGAGTTTATATTTTGAATTCAATTATTATTTTGCTGGAATTCACCTTTTTCAGTTAACTAGGAAATCATCTATTTACAGTGCTTAGATAATTTCAAACTCACTCAGGGCTCCTGGATACACTAGGTTTGTTCAAACGTTTTTATGCTACTGTTGAAGAGTGGTCCATCATTCACTGTTGGTTTTTAGAAAAAAATCCTCTTAGTGATTTTGTAAATAAAGGGAAACGTAAAGGAAAAAGGATCCACCAGTTATGCCGAACAAGCCTGGACAAGCTTTGTATTCAAAGGAAGATTAATACAGCTTTCTGTCTTTCTGTTTTACAGACGTAAATGTTTCAAGAGGCTGCCAGAATCTTCAATGGTATTTAGATTAATACAATATAGACTGAGCTCTGCTTTCCTTGAAGAACAATGTACAGTGTTTGTAATACTGCTGCTAGAACAAAATATGACAATAACTGTTTATCTTTTCATAAAAGTGGCATTCTGAGAGCTGTGCCTCCAGACTCAAAACACTGTGCCAGTGTGTTTTCTCTTTGTCTCAAAACACTTTGAATTAGACACCAAGCAGACAACTGAAGAGTGTGGTTTCTGCATTATGCTTCTTCTCATTGTTAGTCACTGTCTTCCAGGTTTGTTGTAATTCAAGGTTTGCCAAAAAGTGTTTATGAACACCAGGCTGAGGAATGTTTGCACACAGCATTCTTGCCCTTTCTGCTGTGCTTCACTACAGCTGTGGAATTTATTGCTTAACAAAGGCTGAAATTAACAGGGGTGGTTGTGGCGACACACTATGGTAAGTTCAATGGGAAAACTACACTAAGCCATCAGCGTACATCTTTTTTATTTTTTTTCCATTTTCAGTTCATTTCAGATTTTATTTTCAGTTTATTTGCCATGGTCCAGTAGAATTTGTAAAGAAGTGGAGAAACAAAACATTTTCTTTAAAAACAAATTAGCAGAACCTTCATTCCACCCTCCACCATTTCAATTGTACTTAATGGCATCGCTGCCAGGATCTTCTTACTGGCAGTGGGAGGATGAAAACTGCACCATTTCCTCCAGCTTGTACATCTTTGGGACAATTGAGGCATTTTCTATGCGGAGAGTGCGAAGATTCCTACAACTGACGCTACTTTTTCTGTAAGAGTGATGCAGTTCTCTCCAACAATTGCAACGTACCAAACAATTCATGGGCTGTAAAATGGAATACGTCAGCTGACTCAAGGCTCCTCAACTCACAGCAGCTGCTTGGGAAATTCAAGTCACATCTGGTTAATGGCATTCACACACATGGGCATTCCTGGACTTTAGAGCTGAACCTAGGAGTTTGTGTGATTCAGCATGCTAGAAGCTTCGTTTTGAGGCCATATAGTGTACTAAATGGAACCGATTGGCTTATGGAATCTTCCAATACAAATCCTGTTCTTTATTAAATCATCTATAAGTACTCCCTCCTACAATATACAATTTTTTTTTCTCAAAATGGCCAATGGCTAACGGAACATTTTAACGTGCAATGCAGTTTATTCCCTATTTTGTATTGTACATTTTAACAGAATGATAAGGTATGGCCATTTTGGCCGAGTATCTACCTCACACAGTGGATTGTTACATTTCTGGGACACTGGCTCTCAGATTTTGATTATGTAAATAAAACATATACCGTGTACTTAAGTTTTCTTTATGATAATAATTAGTTTCACTGGAGCTGAAGTGCTAACTTTCTGTTTTTTAGAATTTGAGTATGGTATTGTTTTATTTTTAATGATTGTACTATCAAAAACTGTATTGCAATGTCACAGGAAAAGCTAAAGAGATTCCAGGAGGCAAGCAGGTTTTGTTGGTCTTCCGTACAAAAAAAGGGGAAAAAGCACAACAGCCTCCCAAACAGGTTAGATAGACATATAATCTAAGATAATTTTATCATTGAAGAATAACAAAAGATTTGAGAACAATGTTTTCAGAACTTGCAGTCTTCAGTTACTTTCTGCTCCACTGGATGATCTGTGAATTAATTCTAGCTCTGTCAGCAAAGTTCCTTACAGGCAATTGGAAGGTAGTCTTGGTATGGGAGGAGTGTTTGCACTGAGTAACAGCAAATTTAGCTGCCAACTCTGGATTTACTAGAGTCACATTAGGAGCTGGTATCAGTTCAGAGATAGGAGATGTGTTCCTCTGTTTGCTCTTTCCTGGCTTTTAAACACACAGTAAGTCCATTGATTATCTGTTTCTATGACAAAAACAGATGATATCATCCAAAAGCTTGGTTTACCGACCAAGAAGTTTCCTTTTAAAGTGGCATGAGTATCTAGTTTGCTGAAGATTAAAACCACATTCTTCATTTTTATTATTTTGGACTGCTTTCAGCACCAGCAAATGACTGTATGTTTTGGAAACATTTATTGTATTGTAAATAGGTTAATTGCCATGGTTAAAGCTGCTTCTAGACTTTATGTGAAGCATTATGTTAATGTACTGGCTCAGTCAATGATTTATACTAGGGTTGAGCACCAGTGTTTGACAAAAAAAGCTATATTGTAGATACTTGGGCTTTGAAGTGAAAAGCATTCACATATGGTTAAGTTAAAGCCGGGTGCTCTTTACTGAGTGATGTTGACCTTCTTCTTACTATTCACTGTGTTACATCAATTAAAAAAAACTACTGACTTGCGACAGAAGTTTAAGAGAAAACAAAATCCTTTATATGAAAATCCTGTATATTAAATGTATATATCCTACTGTATATATTTAAGAGGGATGTTTTTCTTTAAGAAGCAATTTGAGTGATCTAGTGATGCCAATTAGATAGAACACTAGAATTAAAGAAGAGGTGTATAATACTTTCAGCATATTTCAACCCCCACAGATGATTCTGATACACTGAATGGGTTATGGTCTGGAAATAAACACACCATCCGGTTTGACCTGTCATGACAAAGCTACGTCCTACTATTGTAGGAAACATATGATCTTGATTTTCATTAAATGCGGGATGAGTGTTGCACCGATGCTGACGTTCTTTTTATGGGTCCTAGGTTTATTAGTATTGCATCAATGATGCAGGTGTGAAATAATTTGTAATGAACTATAATTTGTATTGTTCTGAATAATTCAACTAAAAATTTAACTTCTTAACTGAAGGAGGAACAGAAGGCATATCCTTTGTATTTATTCCATCAGATCCATTATTGAACTTCAAAATAGTTGCCATAATAGGATAAAATACTTGAGCATATTAAAAATAAAACACACATAAAAATGTATCTTATGGCCGAAGACAGTGATGGAAATTCACTTCAATTATTAATCCAGTGATGTCATGACTCATGAACCTCATAATTTAGGGTAGCTGATATGCTGGACTGCTCTAGCCATGGGCCTGCTGTAATCCAGCAGTGACTTGATTCTCCTCCTGCATCCATCTCGTCCACAAAACTGTATCTAATGTTCTGGATGAGTAGTGGCAACTGGTGGCAGAACAAGGGTGATTTGGAGTTTTACTGGGTACCCCAGTCATGATTTCCCTAAATTCCAGTTGAAAAGAATGGTTATGTGAAAACATTCATTTTAAGCACGTCAATATTTTTGGATTATTTCTACTTTCAAGCGAATTTCCTGATTCATTTTCTGACCTTTGCCTGGAATTCCATGAGTCACCGCTCCTTATTGAACCCCTTCCTATCTTTCTAAAATCAGAGCCATGGTGAGATATTGTACTTCTGTGTGCTGGAGAATTTTTTTTTTCCAATTACATTACAGGAAATGGTTAGTTTTATGATTGAAATACAGGTATTCATGTTTTAAGTTTAAATGTACTGTATAGTGTTTTAGTGCTTTTTTTAAACAGAATTCATAAAAAGGAAATAGCATTTCTTACAGAGCTCTGAAAAGAGTTTAGAATTTGTGTTGTTATCGTGTTGAAACAGCAGTTTCTAATCTATTTGAAAGCAAAAATATAAATCTGTGCTTGACATTTGAAAACTGATAGGTCAAAACTCAGAACGCAAGTCAAAGGTACTAAAACATTGAAAATGCATGGCATTGTGGGACTGTTGAACATTTATAAAAGAACACTTTTGAGATGTCTATACTGTAGGTCTCATAGGAAAGATAAAGGTAACACCAGAATAGTGTAATTTTATACGACACTATAGTCCAGTGTATGCACTCAACTTTTTTACCTTTAAAATAATTCTTAAACTTATTGCTGCATTACAGGACTATGAATATTATTTGAGGGCCTAAAGTTGCCTTATGCCTAGTTTTTACTTTGTTCCATAGTGTAGGAATCTGTGGTCTTCTGACTTCATGTTTTTTCCTGAAGTATGGATACCTAAGTAGTGTAGCGGTACGAAGTGCATTTTTGTCCTTTGTACTAAGGAGGAATGTAGTTTCTGTGTTTATTTGCTTTATATAAGGTTTTTTTTTTCTTGACTGGTAGAAAGAGTGCAAAAAGGCTGAATCCATTTAACTTGATTTGTTAAAATAAGGAAGAAGATGAGGAGAAAGAAACCTCCTTCTGAAACATTCAAAATCCAGTTAAATAAAAGGAGTATAATGAACTGCAAGCACATATTAGAAAATGATATTTCTAATAGAGACTTTCTAAGAGAGACTTAAGAAGGAATAGTGCAATGCAGTTTAAAACAATATTTTTTCCGTTTTACAATAGCAAAAGAAGAGTAAGGTGGTGAATTAAAGTGTCTCAGAGATAAAGAAGGGAAATGTTTAGATAATGACAGGAAAATGGTTCATGTATTAAGAAGATATTCCACTGAAGTGTTTACTAAGGAAGGAACAGATAACATGCCTCAGGCTGAGGAAAGACAAAGTTCCATATTAAATAGTATTAGACATAGACAAGGCAGAAGTGTTACAGTTATGGGAGACACTCAAGATAAACAAATCTCCAGGGCCTGATTGTGTTCAAACAAATTGCACTTAAGGAAACAACTGATAATTCTTCTTGCAGTCTCAAGACAGAGGTAATACTCCCTGACTAGAAATTCGCTAATGCCTATTCATGAAAAAGGTTACAGAACTAAACATAGTCAATACAGACTAATAAGTATTACTAATTCTGTTTGGCAATAAGGTTCTAAGAGATACTCAATATGAATTGTTCAGCACCAGTCTTGCTTAATTTGTTAGAATATACAGAGCAATAGTACTTTATATTTAAGTTTTCAGAAAGCTTTTGATGTACTTGGATTATAACTGGTTACTGGGCATAAATGACCAAATAATCAATAAATACTCAAATTGGGGGTAATGTACTGTAATTAGTTTAATTTAAAAAAGATTTAATGCCAATTCTGGACATTTATATTGTAGTTAAATGCAGTGGTTTTTCAGAAAACACTGAGCTTGGAGAGGCTACTCATGCTGACATCTCTAAGAAAATTTAGCAAAAATGGCAAAATAAAAAGTTAGGATATAAAGTTAAAAGGTAGAATTTAAATTAGGGGATGTTATGTTAAAATTGTGCAATTTTGGACACAACATGACAATAAATGTATTGCTGCTCTGAACTCCAGAGGAGAGCAACCTGATACATTCCTGGGCTCAAAGAAATGTCCTACACTGACATTCTGAAAGAGCAGAATGTCTTTAGTCCTGAACACAGAGGAATATGAGGGGACCTTTTTAAGTATTCAGAGTCTTCTAAAGCTTCGCCATGGTCAACACAGTGGACTGAAACACCAGTGAAACGTGAACCAAAAGACGCAGATGGAAACTTCACAGGAGCTGAGAACATGAGGCACTTCTTTTCTTTCACAACAAGATGCCCAGCTATCTCATACTGTACTTGTAGAAGCTTGTAACCAGGCTTCTTTCAAGAAAGTAGATGACATCCTTGAATCAATCAGTTACAGAAAGACCTAGAGTACTGCAAATTATATTATACCTGATCAGAATTTGATTCTTCGCCCAACAAATTCCTGTATCAAATTGTGTGATGGGTTAATCTCAAAATAACAGGATGCCTAAAGCCATCGTTCTGATTGAATTAGTATCTTCACAAGTGCCTGGGTTATCCTGCATGATCGGTCAGTCTGTAGCTTATTATGTGATAAGATTTACCTGTGAACCACTGAGAACATTGTCATGCTCATTTTCAACAATGTCAACGACATTTTCAGTTTTTTGTAAAAGTTATTTGTTTTGCATTTCTCCTGTGACAAACTTTTTATTTCGATTTTGTTATGATCCATTGTGGTCTGCATAAAAAAAACATTCAAAGAAGGAAAAAATCTAAACTATTAAGGCCTGGCTGTTGGAGTACAGTTAACATGGAGAACTTCAGCAATGGCCATTGGCATCTTCTTCTACTGTATATTTGGGACACTTCTCAGCTTTTTCACTGTTGGGTGGCAGGGTGGTATGGAATTTGAAAGTGTAACATCTGGATGATCTTGATGATCAGGTTGCCTCCACCATGATATGCTAGATAGGCTAGTTGGTGTCCCCAAAGCGTCCGTGTGTGTGTGTGTACCCCGCGATGACTGAGACTCCATCCAGGATGAAGTCCTGCCTTGTAGTCTGTGCATTTGCAATAGGCTCCAGAATGCAACAAACCTTCCCAGTATTGAGTGACATTCTGATAATGATTAGATATTTTTTTCATTACTTTACCTAACCTTTCTAACAACAGAGGGGTGAAATGTGTAGAGGGTATTGGGTGAAAGCCACCTAGCCGAGGATATGGCTGCCAAACCCCAAACCCATTGCAAGGAATGAGCATGGGAGCTTCTGCAAGGGTATAACTCGGCGGGAGGGGTGCAAGAGAGATGCGCAAGGTGAAGTCCAGGGGGCAAGATATATAGATACATAGGAGAGCAGAAGTGGACAAAATTAGGATCTAATCTTTCTCCCAGAGATCTGTTATAAACTCCATATTCCAAAATAATATTTTAAAAAAAGTTTAGTTTTACACCTGAATAGTTCTAAACCTTCAGAAGTGACATTGGCTCTTTGAGATGCTGTTCCTATCAGAAAGTAAAACATTCAGCTACAGTAGTAAGCTGGTTTACAGATAATCAGTGTCATCTCATGGTTGCAGACAAACAAGTTAAACACATTTACTTCATGTGATTTGAATTATTGTGGAACTCCCTCCTCCTTCAGAAGAGTTTTTGCAGACTTCCACTGTTGAGCTGTTTGTTTGAAGCTTTTGTATAAAATTGCCAACGGGATTCAGATGAATAAAATAATCTAATTTAATGTAAAAAAAATAAAGGGGAGCATAAGAACCTCAGAGAAGATAACTCAGAAATGTGCAAAACTCCAAGAAGACTATGAGAGAAAAATCTTAAGACAATACTTTGTGTCATGGTCAGTTGAACATTTATTCCTGAAAAAAGACAGAAATTGCCATCATTTGTATTACACACCATTTGAAGAACAAGGCTGGAATTCTTTTGAAAATTTTATAATTTCTAATTACGTATAGAGGGCAAAATACAGCACAGAGCTACTTTTGAGGATATATCATTTATGAAGTTTTAAAAATCCTGTTTGATTGTAAACGTACAGTCATACTAAGTAATTTGTACCTTAGTGCTTCTAAAATCTAAACAGAAGAGTTTATCTTTACATTTCCTGTGGTTTAAGAAGCACCCCCTCCTCACATCCTTTTGCTGTAACACCTTCTTTGACTAGCTGTTAGGACCTGCCTCAGTTCCAGTTGGCGTGACAGCAGTCTCTTTCAACGCCTCCCCTACTAGGTGGAATGACAGGTTACTAAAGAGTAAGATCATCTGCCATTTCACATAATCCTTTAGGGAAGGTAGTCTAGGAATTTATAAAAAAACAAAACAACTCCAGGTGCAACAACCCTATAATACAACTCCTTGAAGAGTCATGAAGGCAAAATAATTGATATGGGTAGATGGTAACTTAGGAACCAATCAGCTTGGTTGGATTCTTGGATCATTAAGTACAGAATTTTAATATCTCACAGGAATGAAAAAGGACTAAAATTCAACCATAACTATTAGATAGCTTGATATATATCGAAACTAATGTGGCATTTACAGTACTATGGCACAAAGGGAGATTTCAGTTCACTTTGAATTCAGTTTTTTTAAGAAGCAAAAAATGTCACCTCACAGTTCTCATAAATAAACAGCCTACATCAAACTACTCTAACTTTTTTGTCATTTCTGTGATAAGACAAACCGATATGGATTCTAGACGGCAAAAAAAACAATAATATTCTTAAATAACGTACAATAGCTAGCAAAATCCTACAAAATCATGTTTAGATTGAAATGTTGGAGATCCCACAGAGACCAAGCCCTTGGAGCCCTTTAAGACAGCAGTCACTTTAGACTCTCTGGGGGCCACAGTGCTCCTTGGCACCTACCACGCTCGGCGTTCATGAAATGAAATCCGCAGCATGGAAACCGAACAGAAGGCCTGTGGAATTTTAAAAATCCATTTCCCCCTCTGTTGTGGCTCCACTGCCGCCTGAGAACCTCCAGCTCGATGTTGGCAACATCTGGACTGCATTTGGAGCTGGCTCCCGAGAACACAGTGCTGTGCACCTCTGGAGCATTCAAGTCTGCAGCTCCTTCGGGCCTGCTGGTGCCGAATTCATTCTTCACAGCTACCCCTCTACGCCGGCTAGAAATAAAATGGGGGGAGAGAAAAGGGATGAGAGCAAAACTAACTGCTTTTGGGAAACCAAAGAGAGAGCGTGAGATGGCAACAGTTCCCAAGAGATGTGTTGCCAATCCCCTTGGACTAATAATAATTAAGGCTCTTGATTATTGCGCCTGCATAGTCAAGATTCCTGTACACAAGCCTCCCCCCCCCGGGAGAAGCCTTTTACTCCGAACTAGGTGTCAATCAAAGGGAACAGAACCTGAGGCGGATGCAGCATCGTCTGCTTGCCTTTTTCATTAAGATGCATGTCGGTATTGTGCCCCTTCGGATTCTTTCTCCATGCAAATGAGTGTGCAGGCATGTGGAAAACTTTGCCCTCCAGAATGCACATGCTTTTCTGCACACCCACCACAGGGAGCTTTTTTAGAAGAAACATGATTATATCGCAGCCATATGGGCTCATTTATATTCCATTACAGGTTAAGCTAATAACAGCCAGGAATATGCTAAATGGTTCCAAGTCCACTAAGAGAGTATTATAAGTTATTCAGTCATTTGATTACCCATTGCCCTTTTTTCAAAGACCCCAGAAAACTTAACTAATTAATTTATATATCTGATTTCTAATGTGTAATACATGCAAACCTCATATACTGATGCACAAAAGAGTAAAAAAGCTGAACTTCCCATCCATCCATTTTTCTAACCATTTCTCCCAATCCAGGGTCATAGGGAAGCACAAGGCAGAATATCGCCTGGACAGGGTACTGGTCCATCACAGGGCAGATAGACACAAATATGGACATGCTCTAACTTACACAAGTTTTCGCAGAAGCCAGTTAACCTACCAGTTTGCTTTTGGTATGTGGGAGAAAAGCAACAGAAGGAAGCTCACTGAAACACAGGGATAACAAACTCCACACACAAAGTACCCCAGGAACTGAACCCAGGGCCCCAGCCCTGCAAGGCAGCAATACCAACCACTGGTCCACTAGGCCACCCCGTCAGAAAATTGAATGTGTTAAACGAAAACATTTTTTTTAAATCAAAGAAAACATTGACAAAAAGCAAATCAAAGAATTGTGGTGCATTTCAATATGGCACATGACATTATCAAAATAGATATACAGTATTAGAAGGTTAATTCCAGGTATGGCTTCCTGATAGCATTGATGCACAGACCTGATCAGCCCCTGCACAGACTGCTGTGGGAGGTTCTGCTTCTCCTCCTGCAGAGCTGCAGTGAGCCGGTTGCTGTTGTCTCCTGTTGACAGCAGTGGAGAGGGCTCCCCAGAATTGAATTCGGATCAGGAGGACAAGCTGGCCATAGCAAGAGAAAACATTGTTTTCTCAAAGTTGTGCTATTGTAATCCTAGCACTGTGTGATCTCGCATTGTCCTATCAGAAAAATGGTAATTCTGGATTCGCTTGCAGTAAGATTTGATACACTATTTTATACAATATGCGATTAAGCAGTAAGGTTGCTCTCAATCTGTACTTAAAGGTAAAAAGACTGATTCTGATAAAGAAGAATCCCTTCCTATCTCTCAGAAAGCTGCTTTCAAGGTCTACTGGTTGTTGAAGCACAATCCTTTCATTCTCCTGGTAACTTTACAGGTCACCTACAAACATGCCAATTGTAACCAGGTGACGTTCATTACAAGAAAATGAGAAAGGTGAAAAGAAGAGGAGGCTATTCTTGCTGTCATTAAAATCAGATCTTTCTGATAAAATAGATTCTAGACCCTGACCCTGAAACTCCTATTGTACTGAATATTGTTGTCCTATATCAAAGCTGATACTCCAACCATGATAAGCCTATTGATAAATATCTGATTTTGCTTAACTCAAAATAGGCTGCCACAACCATTTGTGTCTTTTTCTTGCCAACTCATAGTTCCAGCAAAGAGATGGCTCATGAAAGGACTTCCTAAAATCATAAGAAGAGAGTAGTGGGGAAACAAATTGGTGCTAGGGGAGAGTGTCTAGAGCCAATTAGAGAAGCATTCTGCACAGAAGGTCGTGCTACTGTGGAATACTTTCTCATCTCCTGCTGCAAAAAAGTTAATTAATGGGAAAGGCAGATGGAAACTTGCTCATTAATATTTCATTTGAGAGGCAGTTATTTTGCATTTCCATAGTGGGAACAGTCAACAAAGTCAGGAACATGAGAAATATTACAGCTTCCAGCCTATCAAGTTCATTTAGTTGCTAGTAGGTATTGAATACTAGAATCTGTTCTAGAGGAGAATAAAAAAGCTTACAGCATAAAGGAGACATTTTGCTAATTTTAGTACCTGTGCTTGTTGCAATGCTGATCTTGGCCTTATCCTGGGACGTTTTCAAAAGCTTTCCTCAGCAGATTCTTATTAAAATGGACATCTATTGACAACTGAATGACTGGAATCGAAGATGAAGATTAAACTGATTAAACATTAAGTTTGAACATTCCAATCCCCAAAGTCATCAGCAGAAACCCCTGAAATTCTAGAGGTTTCCGTTTTGCTCTCTTCACACTGTGCTTTTACATCAGCTGTGCTCCCCTGCCTCGCTCCGTGTGCTTCTGTGTTCCTCAAAGCTGTAGACTAAGTTTAGCAGATTGCATGCAAAGCTGCTGCTCTCTAGCACACTCCGTTACACTGACATCACAGCAATGCTGTAATTTGACCACCTGAGCTGACACACATGGAAGAAATTAAAAGGAAAATTCAAGTATTTTTTTTCACTTTACATGGAACTAATTCTTCATCAAGTTTTAGTTTTTCTCCCAGTTATCAAGATACTTTTTTTTTTCTGCTTTCAGTATTCTGACGTGTGGAAAAGTTTACCTGTGTGTAAAATACAGAAATGTTACACAGGTTACACTTAAATGTACTCTACACAAATACATGAACAACTAGTACAAACCGCTATGTGTGAGAGATAAGATACAAAGCTTTTACTTAACATTAACATTTCTTCCTATACTATATACATTCGGAATGGACATACAGTGCTTCGCCTTTTTTCCCTCGGTACTAGGACATTACTCCTGGAATTCTGACTCTGACCCACACTGAGCTCTCTTCTTTCAAGGCAGAGATAAAGAGTGAATTCTGAACTAGCTAGTATGACCTTGTTGCTTTCCATGAAAAAAAAGAGAAATGTAAAATTTCAGTTCTGGAGTGAAGGTAATTATTGATGGCAACGAGTATCCTGTGGGAAAAAGTATTTTGTTCTGCACATCTCAGTTAAAAAAACATTTACTTTTAAACTTTACAACCTTAAATATAAGGAAATGCATAATTCTGAAGTTTGATCTAAGATACACAATTGATATTCATTATGGAATTCTGATTCATACTTCTCCTTTTGTGACTCAGGACACCACAAATTCATTTTCATTTCTCCCTTCTCCCCTTATCTGCATTACTAATAATGGCTAATGGTGAAAACACACTGTTTCCATTAAAAAATTTCATGGTCACATATTCTCATTCACAACTGGCACAAAGACAGGCTCTGTGGATAATTTGGAGAATAATTTAATTTAAACTCTTTCTCTTATTTTCTTTCACTCATTCCCCAGGAGAAACCTGTCTTCATAGCTCATCTGTCGTACTCTGAGAAAGGGCATGCACAGCTGCAAATCCTTTTGGCATATGAGGTCACATTTGTTCATCTGTAAAATTTCACTTTCTCCACGTAATTATCTATGCTGAGTTTTGGATATAGACTTATTTTCCCAAAGCTATTTTTATGTTGTCTGAAACCATTTCTCCAGGAAGAGATATGGTGACTTCTCTTTGACACACCAGGAAAAGGCTTTCTGACAGCTCACTCAGGTAAGCACTTAACATTTCCATCGCCCATTAAAAAGAACAAACAAGGCATAAAAAGTGGGCAATAAAATGTATGCAACTTGTGTATACTTTTAGTTCCTCTTCATTCCTTCATTTTGTCTCCCTCCTGACTACCACCTGATATTTCCAGTGAAAAGTAAAACAGTTTACAGCCACCTTTAACTTTTTACACCGAAAGGAAACAAGAAAAGTTTTAACTTCTTTCTGTGATGCCTGTGTGCTAATTGATTTTCTTTCTAATTAGAGTGTTACAAGCTGTTGTCACACACAAGGAATGGCACTGAACAAAATTAGCATCTGAACAGAATCCACAAAGCTGTTCTTCCTTTATTATTATTATTCCGATTGTATTAATTAAAAGAGCATTTTGCCTGTCAATGTCAAAGCTGGTAATGTCAAATCAACTGGACATGTTTTGCTAAACCAAGCTCGAGCTTCTATTGTCCACCTCCGTTAATACTGATATATAAGTCCAACTTTTTTGAAGCTTTCTCAATTTTTTAGTGATTGTAATCAGTACGTTGGGCACTGCTGAATGTTTAAAAATGTCTCCATGTTACACGAATACAATATATTTTTGGGAAATGTCCAAAAGAGGGGGATTAAATAAAAAATGGACCTTCTTTAAAATAAATACTACTTATAATAAACTTTAATATTTTTTCAAAGATAAATATTTCCAAAATTCATATAATGTATATTTTCACATTTCTCAACTCCAGCCCAAGGTCACCATTTGATAAAAATAAATCAGCTATTTAACTCTTTTCCCCTCTTGAGGGTTTTAGTTCTGTGCTGTGTGTCAGTAAACATAATAGAATAACCCATCATGGATTATTTGCAGCTCTGCACTGGATTATAGTACTGTCAAAAACATTTTAGCATGATGGCAAGATCTCATTACAGCATCGTTTTCAACAGCCCGATAGCCTTGGAATTCTCACTGTACATTCATTTTTCCTGTATCAAGTGACAGCTCTCATCAGCTACAGAATGCCCAACAGAACTTGTGAGCCATCAGTTTGGAGTACTGATAATTGTGCCGGACATAATTAGAAGCTCCAGTGTGATTGACTTCAACAACAGAAATATATTTTTAATGTCTTAACTACGACACAGGGAGCACTGCAGCGTTGTTGGTAAGTGTTCAAAACACACACAATAAAGAAACAGAATTCCAGCCTTGAATGTACCTTCATTAAACAGTGGCTGAAATGGGCTGATGATGATATTTATAAGAATACGTACATAAGCAAAGGGTTCTGGATTTACAAACAGCAAGTATGTGGGTTAAAATCCCAGCTAAGACACCACTGCTGTACCCCTAAGCACTTCACCCAAAATTTACTTCCAGTAAAATACCCTGCTGTATAAATGGGTGCAAACGTAGGTCACTTTGTATAAGTGTCAGCCAAATAAAATAGCAGTACTTTGTAAATATTGAACCATATATTTTAACTGACTGGTAAATACTGAAATCTGGTCCTGGAGCTTAGTAATAAGGCCCTTCATGACCCAGGATGATCACACTGTGTATTGAAAGGGAACCGGTGTTTTTTCTTATTTACGGGTAAATCTCTGATTTCATGTTTAGGTATTCATACTCAATCCCTGGTTTACATTTTTTCTGTATCACATATAATTCTGACAAAATACAGTTGTACTAACTAATAAAAAGTGTCTTTTAAAATGTCTTTGGGTGGCTAAATGCTTGTGACAGTGTTAAGTGACCTTTCAGAAAATAGATTACAGTGACTGTCGGAATGCCTTACTTCATACTTTGCTTTTAATAAACATACCTGAACGGTATACAGTATCTGAACACTACTGCTCAGCAATGACTGCACCACAGACATCAGCTATCTTTGTGTTTTTTTATGAAGCAGAAAACATCGAATCCAGGATTAGATCAGTACGGCCTCAGGGAGAAAAAGGTTTCCAGTATCCTCTAGTGTCCAAGAGAGGCACTGGGCAAGTTCTGAACAACAGGCAGGACAAACCGGTGTCTTTCTGGAACCTGATGTATTTTGGAGTTATTTTGGGTAACAGAATGCTGGGGCAAGGAGACGAGGAAAATCCGGGCTTGCTGTATGTTGGTGGAGTGGGGAATTGTGTCAGCATGCAAGCTGCAAAGGGTCAAGTGGAGGTTAGTCCCACACTGAAAAATAAGACGAAACAGAAAAAAGACATGATGTCTTGGCTGTGGAGCCGGCTGCAGGCTGAAATGTTGCTTTTTTCTTTCCCTCAACTTCTGCTTGTTTTTGTCATTCTCCATCTCCTGTACACTCCCACATATATACAGTATATTCTAACTCCGCTGCTGCTAGCAGCGTTTTCCTGAGAAATGTTTGTGGCTTCCTTATCTGTATAGCAAAGACTCCATTATAATTAAATTCGAAGTGGGAATTTATTGGAAAAAGCTCTGTAGTAAAAACCTCTATTCAGTACATAATACTTGCATATATTACCACTGTTCTTTTAAAAGAGTTACTAAATTCAATGGTGGATTCACATTCTGTATGTAATAAACAGACATTAACACAATCTGAAAAAAACTGAGTTCCTTCTGAACTGCATTATTGCTGTTTGGCACATGGTTACTGAGAAGAGGAGGTTCATTCTCTGGTGCGAAGTTAGACTGAGTTAGTTAGATGAGGTGGGTGATATAGAACGTGGGTGTATACAACACATACCAGACAATGTTATGGAAACAGTGTCTCTAGGAATCTTCAAAAAATATTAAATGTGCTTCTTTTTGGGTGGTTAACCTATGGTATAGACTGTACGTATAACCTTTTAAGAGCCTTATACTATATGTACTATAAACTTCATAAGAAATGACGTCAGGAATGATAGCAAGTTACAGCTGGAGTAAAATGTAGCTGTCATAATTCCTCCTGCACTTTCACATTGCATTTTCTACTAATTCCAACTACGAAACTTCGCTTACCTTATTTTTTGTAATTAAATGTAAAATTAAAAGTTTTTACCCAACTAAAATATCATGACAGTACCCAAAATTCTTCCTTGGCACACCAGTACACCAACGTAAAATGAGATTTCTATCAAATTAAGTTTGGCAACACAATACCAAATTAAAACACAAGTCCATTTGCTTATATTAAATTGTAAAAATACATTCACTACTAGTAAACCAGCATTGTTCGATGGGGTATATTAGTATTCGGATCTTACTAATCCAACATAGAGCTGTAAACTGTCCATGAAATGTCAGATTTATGAAGTCACACTGTGCATCTGAAAATTCCTTTTTTCCATATCATCGGATTGCTTGACACTAGTATTTGCATCAGGAAGTCTGTTGGTTTTACTTGTCATGTAACACAATTTTCCTTCTTGATCACATTAGGGACATGAAATTAGTTTGCTCTGTGCTTTCATTTACTGCTGCAAACACAGAAGAAGTTACCCTTGGTGCTGTTGCTTACAGTTGAAATGACATGATTTGATCCTTTTTATATGGAAGGACTCTTTTTGTCCAAACAAAAGTATAAATTGATGGCACACGTAGACATTTCACCAACCAAAGTTCTAAATATAGGTAAGTATTTTATTTTATTGTTTTACAAACGAGAAACATGTATGAGTGTCAAAAAAACTGTGGAAAAGTTGGTTCCTCAGGGAGCTGCAGCAAATTCTCTGTGAGAAATCTGTAACAGGTAGCCACGTCTGAGAATCCTGCCTGTTCAAAGATCACAGTGGCTCTCAGCCATAGTTACTTCTTATCCCAGAGAGTCGAAGTCATGTGAAAACATTAGAGACAAGGATTTTCTTTTCCTCTTTGTATCTGAAGAAAAGCTAAGCCATGAGATTGATAGTGATTTTGGCTAGAAATCGATACTATGGTGACTCATTGAGAAGCCATTAGTAGAAACCAAGACATTAAGTTACTTGGATCAAACAAGCAGTGCAGTACATCTGTTTCTGGATAAAATGTTGTTGTAGGTTTGGAAAGTATTTAAATAAATCATGTAATTACAAGACTGAGAGCTTGTGCAGAGAGAAGTATATTTCAGTTGATGATGGTACACCTCCTGTACACACAACTTTTAAATGACCCATTCAGTGTTTTTTTAAATTCAGGTGACAGCATGTCTGATTAGGGAATCCCATGTTACAATATGGCTGATCTCAAGAAAAGCCTAAAAATGACAGAGGAAGAATGCATTCAGGACAGTTACTTCTTCAAGTTGCGGAAGGGATGTTTAGGTACTGTAAAGTACCACTAAAGGAAACACTTGGGGAAACAAACATGCAGAGATTGTGCATGTTTGCCCATTGGAATTTTAGGAAAAATTGTTTGCGATACATAAAATATTTTGACTGCTATAGATGTAATGTTTTTCACTAACATTCAGTGCCTGGACGCTAACCAGTCTAATAACATTGATGTGGTTGCCCATTAATTAAGAGGCTCGGATGACTGATGTTATGTTTGGACTCACTTCCTCATGTTTGTGAAAATGGTATTAAAATGCTGGCAGTACTCCAGCTTTGGAAGTATGTGCATTAATTCATATCACTTACTCGGTATTACTGCATCCCTTTAATTAGTCACAATATGTTAAGCAACAAATTAATTAATAATAATTTCCCTTAGCTTTGCCCAAATTGATTTATTACCTTAAACTGACTACTACTGTAGCTGTGTATCTATTTAACATAAGGCAAGTATATTTTTTTTAAATTCTAATCAGCTATTTTAATGTTTTCACTTTCCCATGGTAGAATATTGTTACATTCAGCACAAGAAGGAAATCTGTGGATGACTGGATTGTTTAGTTGTGTTACATCTGAATTTTGTGGCAATTGGTAGCAATTCAATCTTATTTCTTTGTCCAACTATAATTCTAATATTTCTTATAATTCCTTTTGGGAAACATACATTCACCTCAAAATGTGGGTGGGGGTTATTATATTGTGCAGGCATCACATTTACAAAGGATGTAGAATTTGAGCCCCTTCATGATGATATTTGACTTTTGAAGATGTCTTTTGACATTTGACATGACATTTATACTGTATGTGTCTATTTTATTTCACACTGTAGGTCTAGATGCTGCATTTAAATATCAAATAAACAAAATACATAAATATAATATAACACTATTATAAAGATAATACTACTAGTGTTATCTAGTAGTAAAGATAACTTTTATTTTATATAGCATCTTTAATTAACTTTAATATTGTAACCTTATTGTTAAGTGCTACCAAAATTAGAAATTTCTCTTGGAGAAAAAATTACCATAGTTTGTTGCCCAGTGATATTTTTCTTACTCTAAAAGGAGATGCATGTTTTTGTTGTTTTGTGAACAATGTCAACTTCAAAGGATTAATGTTTTTTAAAAAAGTGGTTTATTCTTCCTCTTTAGCACCAATATATTGCGTAACATCAGAGCAAAAACCCAGAGCTGTTCCTGTATTGAAGACTTTCTCCACAAAGGAAGGAGCACTTGCCCTTTATTCAGGAGACCTGACCCTGAGGCCGAAAAGATAAAGCCCAAGAGGAAAAGGCATAAAAACGCTGAAAACCGCCTTAGAAAGAATGTACTGTATCTGAACAGCTGCAAACTCTGAACAGTCTGACAGATGCCATGCTCAAATATGGAAGTCATCAGCATAGTATATTGTTTTTTATGTTTTAAAGGAATTGTAAAGCACATGCTTTTTATTTAGTTTTTAATGGAGGTTTTACAGGGTAGCGCTGTAACCTATAGAATAAGGAAAAATAGTTTGTTGTAGTTTGCAAGGAGAAGTATCTACCTCCGTATTATTACTACATTCTCTTAAAGAAGTATTTGGTGTTGGTGGGATTGGAGAAAGTTTCTCAAGAATCTCAAGATCATGTACACAATGCACTTTTGTTCATTCAAATATTACATAGATTTAAATAATAATAAGTGGAAGTTTTTTCACTTTATAACTGTTTTAGTAGTTTTGCTAGTTTCTGTAGAACAAATTAGCCTGAGAAGGTTGACATAATTGTTTAAACAACAGTAACTAATTATGAATCTTAAGACTTCATGAATGCAATTCCAAAATAGTTTAATTTATATGATGTATATAAATATTAAAATATGTCTTATGTTATATTATAATATTCTGCTCTTGTCTTAATAAAAAAACGTTTTTTTTTTTCCTACCAAACTCACTTCCTTTAATTATGAGATGTTACATGGCAGTAATTTATTGGTAGCAGCATGGATATTCAGCCTCGCCAGAATATGGGATGTACTTTCTATAATGTACTGAACATAGTGCGATACCCATTTGATACAATGATAATTGACTTCATATGTCTTTTTTATTTTCTCACTATGTTTTAAAATGGCTGGGTTTTGTGTTTGTGCTCCTCAAATCTCATCCGCCCTATAGAGCACATCTTGTGCTGTCCGGCTTCAACAGTCTCACAGACAGTAGCTGTCACCTTGTATAGTTCTTTAGTGAATGAGAAGGAGTGCTTCTTGAAAAATGAACCGAGACAGTACCTGTACAGCAAGATCCATTCTCCTCTCCAGTGAAAAGCTTACAGTCAATAGCATGACAGCTGGCCTGCTGCTTCAGTATTGTATGGCATGTGTTCTATACTGTTTCTTCCCCCTTGTCGGTCTTTTCTGCTGTAAAGGGCTCTCTTAAAGCACCAGTCACAAGACGTGTATTCACAGTGGCAAGCATATTTTGCTGGTTGTCGAGATCTATAAAAATAGACTGCCTAAACATGCTGCATGTATGAATTCCACTCATGGTCACACAGCATTGAGCACTTGTCTCTCACTTTTCCTATCATCAGAGTAAGGGAAGAAAGTATCCTGTTTTTTGTTATATGTACTAGGGGTATTTGACTGACACATTTATTCTCGATTCAGAACTTGTAAACTTTTGGGGTTCAACTTTACACTTTACAACTTTACACCTTGAAATGCTGCAACTGCTATTCAGCTGTTAAAGAGTTAAACAGTAAAGTAGTGCTATTTTTCCAGGATTAGAAAGTCAGACATAAAAATATAAAAAATGAATTTACAGATGTTTGGAAGGAAGGTAAGATGCTAAGCTCACCTACCTCTTTTCTCCTACGTATATATAAATAACGTTTTTTGCGTTTTTCTTGTACCACATCTTCACCCCTGGAGCAGCTCCCTGGCTCATTCCATAAGTAAGTGAGAAGGGTTCTGTCAACTTCATTCTTACAGTCAGACTGCCATTCTCTCAGTTAGGCAAGTTAGGCCAAACAAACTCATACATTTGTCCCTCTCTGGGTTTCAGAAAGATCTAACCAATCTACCGAAATAAAGATATTGGGCATTTGACAGAAATATATGTTATTTTAGCACTTGTAATTGACATAGTATATTCATGAAGTCTCTCATCATGCCAGCTATTAATGATATTAATGTAACATTAAAAAATAAATTCATGTTGAAACAAAGAGTAAACCTTTTTGTATCTAAACCCTCCAGGTTGAATCTAAATTGCACTTTGTCCTAGTGCTAATTATTTGCTTAAATCAGTTAATTTACCTTCTATTTCTTTAAAACTTCTGACATCTCTTCTGTCAGCATTTTAAGGGTTTTCTTTCTTATGCAGAGATGACACTGGATATGTTATATTTTTTACATCCAGTTGTGATGTTGTTTCCCAATGGCACTCCAGTGGAATTGCATCAAAAGCTTATAAACTGAAAAATGTAAAAATGTACGACAAACTTCTAGTAGCATGATGACTAATGCAGTAAAGATTTTGCATAATTAAATTATTTAAAATCCAGTTCTTCTGTTGTAGGTCATTAAAATGATTGTCTATATTCATAGCTTTCTTCCTATTAGTCCAGATTTTATCAGCTGAGCTACAGTGACTACAGTACATTGCTTCAGCAGTGGTGTCATAAGGCTTTGGAAGATCCCAACTGGCTTTCCCACCAAATGTAGAAGCTTTTATATGCTGGAAGAGGTAGATAATGTGGCAAACAGCAATGCGAACTCTGCCTGGGGGATACACAGGTCAGACGTTATATAATAAGACAAATTGAGATAGTGTAGTATTAATAACTGGTCCTTTAAAGCAGAAGGCATATAAAGAATATACTGTAAATAATGCAACCATATGAGAGTGAACGAAGATGTAATGGGAGGTCCTGGGAGCTTTTTTGTATGTTCTATCACCCATTAGACATTATGGAAGAAGGTATTTAAAGAATGGGGTGCACGTGTTTGCTAGTTACAAGTAATGTATTTTCTTTAATAATGTTTTATGAAGGAATGCATACAAGAATGGGTAACTGCCCTCTCTTTTCTGTTTGCTGAATGGTAGCTGTTTGCTGCCTGCAGGATATAGGAGAGCAGCAAGAGAAGAATGCTGGCGAGGCTGACGGGACATTGAGAGAAGATTGTAGAAACAGACAGACATCATGGTGACTCTGCAAAGTACTATTTACTAATTACCCAGCTTGTCAGTACCCTGGAGAGGCTCTGCATGTATGGGGGAACTGTGTACCTGTGGTGTGATTCGCAAAGAAAAAGCAGAATAAAAGTTTGCAAAGCACTGAAAAGCATAGTAAAGGCATGAGGAAACATATAAGTACAGCCAAGCGTTATACAAAGAGCAGGAAACTGCTCAAGCAAAAGTGAATGTAGGACACAAGCATGATACAATTACAGGGAAACAATTCAAAACACTTTGAAAATGTACTCAGGAAAACTTGTGTTTATCTTCTTTGAAAATATTGCGTTGTGGGTGTTTGAAAGCAGATGTTGTTGAAGCTAACACCCTGGCTTCTTTAGAGTAGCATCTGGATGAGATCCTTGCATCATTTAGCTACTAACTACCAAGTGGACTAGATGAGTGTCATCTTGTTGGAAACCTTTTTATGTTTGTATGAAGCAATTTACTTTTTAGGGTTGTATTTAACTAGTAACTGCCAAATTAGCTGATGTAAACTTATTTACCCATTGGCTCATTGAGTATCTGCAGTTTGTATAGTGGGATAGGACATCCAGAGTTCACAACTATCTATCTGCTCTTACGTTGTTTTACATCTGTCTACACATTGCTTCCTCCCTCTGACAGCACATGTATCCTCTTTATCAGTTTGCTCTTCATTCATCCACTGCACATGACTAGAACAACTCAAAATGATTCTAACCAGTTCTTGTGTCTGCACTGTTTTTCCGGTTACACATTCTCATTGAACACTTGGCCAAGCAAATATACACCAGGAATGCTTCACACAAAGTTACTCATTCCCACAGAGTGGATCTCCACTCACAGTGCACATTTTGCTGTCATGCACTCAACCAAGGCTTCAGGAAGCTGAACCTGAGTCTCAGTCGGCAGCCCTGAAAATATGAACAGCTTGTATACCAGAATTCTGTCTCTGCGCTTGGTTTTCCATCTTTCTGAATCGTACACTACCTCTTAGATTAACACATTCCCTTGCTTAGCTCACTGTCCCTCAATGTGCACATTACAGTGGCATTCACCATCTCTCTCATCACTGTAGCTTTGCACTTCCTGATATTTATCTTACATTTACTTGCTTTCTTAAGTTCAGTCACCGTCCGAAACATCATTTCTTTCCGCTCACTCAGGCACATCTTGTCATCAGCACAATCTGATACACTCGCCCACTGCTGCTCATTAAACCCAGGTGTTGAAAATGTACAACCCTGATTTCAGTATCCAGCTCCTTTGTTCATTCCCAGTCTTGCTTCACTCTTACGATGGATGGCCCATTGCTCATTTTCTCACAAACCACAACCAATTCTGATTCTCGCAATTTCTTAATCTTTACCAACAACTTCCCAACAATGTCACCAAATACATAAATACAAAACCTACAAACTTCCTCTCGTATTTTTGCACTCGCAATATTAATCACTCCATCCATCTTCTAAACTGTTTTATGCAGTACAGGGCCATGGGTGGGAGCCGGAGTCCAACCCAGCAAGCACTGGGCACAAGGAGGGATACACCCTAGACAGGGTGCCAGTCCATTGCAAGGCAGACACCACAGGGCCAGTTAGCCAATTAACCTTCTAGTGTGTCTTTGTGCTGTGAGCAGAAATTGCTGTATTTGGAGGAGACCCATTCAAACAGGGGAAAACACACAAACCCCATGCAGATAGCACCCCAGGAATAGACTCCAGGGCTCCAGCAATGAGAGGCAACAATGCTGACCACTGCAGCACCCATGCTAATCTCTCCCTATGTCAAAAGTATTTGTGTACACGTTTTATCAAGAATTGACAGGAGACATTTCCCTCTGTAATTCTTAAATTCAAATGTTTTGCCTTTACCCTTGTGTATCGGTATCATGATTGCCAATCCTTAAGGAATGAAGCCCAGCACAGCTTGAATAAGTGATGCAGTTCTCCTGCAATTCTGTAACCCCCTGCCTTTCACATATCAGCAGATAACTCATTCAGCCCAGGTGCTTTTCCATTTTTCAAACGTTTTACATCACTCAGTATGGCTACCAAACTAATATCTTGGCATTCATGCATCACTCCTCTATCATCAAACTCACATCTGGATATATTCAACTTATTCTCATCACTCATTTCAAAGAAAGATCCAAAATATTTCTTCCATCTCTCAGCAACCACTTTCAATTCCCTCAGCATCTCTCCCTTTTCAATCTTCACACCATTTACACTTTCACGCCTACAAATGTAGCTGCATTTCTTTTGCAATTGCTGTGAAGTACTAAACATTAATATTAAAGAAATGACATTCTGATGCACCAAATTGTTTTTTAACCAGATTTGCGTTACGGTAAATAAATTCAGATTAGCAAAGCAAAGAGCAAATCTTTCATGTTTGTAATGGATCATTTAGGAGATAGTAAATGCGAATTTGTCGCAGTATCTATAGTCATTTTTCACAGATACTGAGTGTCCCATGCCCAGTTCAAATTGAAAAACCTGTATTTCTTCTGCATTGAGGACTATTATTTGTCAAACTTAGTTGTTAACAAGATCTGTGCCATTTTTAAAAACACAATGTTGTACAATGCACTATGAAATATTTGTGGGTTGAACCAAAATCTTTTTAATTGGATAGTTTTTAGCTTGTCCTCTGGGTGACTGTATTTAAAAATCCATCTTTAAATAGTTTAAAAAGTCATGGGTTGCTCACCATACATGCATAAGACAAAAGTCCATTCATTGGTAAAGTATTCACATACTAGAGCTATACTATGAAACACATCATAAATATTCTATCAAAAACAGTTTGTTTTAAAGTGCTCTATATATTCATATTCTCATGCCAGAAATGCATATCACATATTAATCTGCAACAATTAGGTGGCCATTAAACCTCCATTTTGTTACTTATTGAAAACCACTGTATCTGATAATTCAGAGGCTGCGAAAATATTAAATTTACAGTCTGTGTAAATGTCCTTTTTTGTGGTTTTGAACTGTGTGAGTGCATTAAGAGGGCTTTTTGCTGTTCAATGCAACAGCGAGCAAGAAAAAATATGTTCAACTTCCTTTATGAGCAAACTGCGCATGCAGGCTTTGGACAATGTTATTGTTTATAAACAGAAGTGTTATTCTGTGATAACAGGAACATTACAGGTCTGAGCATGGAACAGTCAGTTTTCTCATTAATGTGACTCACATTCTAGACTAGCTAATCTTTGGAGAAACCTGAACTGAATGAGTACACCTGAATCAAACACACCAGCAGAAGGAGAAAAGAAATACTGTAATCATAACTTTTGAATGGATTTAAACTTTACTTACATTCCAGAATGGGCCAGTATCTGGAGAGGATTATCTCAAGAGCTGAACAGTGGTGACACTGCAAAAACAAGATGTACTGGGGATCTGCACTGTTGATAGGCAGCCTCTGTTTTGATTTCAAACAATGCTGAGGCAGTTTTTTTTCTTTTACTGTCTCTTCCTAAGACTATAGCTAAAACTTTTTTTACAGCATACAAAAATATAGGAACAAGTAATAGGTTTATTCCATGCTGAAAAAAAGGAGAAAGAAAACACAACGTTTTGGCCGTGGAGCCTTCTTCAGGTGTGAGAGAGACAAGGCAGTAGGCAAAAATATTTGTGCCTATGCATGCTGACGCAGCTTTATATTTTAAAAAAAACAAGTGCACTTTTTCCATATGTACTTTATTCAGTGCATTTTTTCTACACAAAAGATTTTTGAGCTTTGTACTCGTAATGAAATATTGAATGTGCAATGGCTCTGTTTTTGACAGAAGAAATCACAAATCTGTTATGGATGTTGGGAGTGAGTCTTTTTTAGTTGAAGCACATCTTGCATACCTGTGGCAAACCTCACTCTCTCTTTCCCCTGATTTTATTCAGTAATCTAATACTGTTGGTTGTAAAGCAGGATTTAATTTATTTTTGAACAGCAATCCAGCAAAGTAAGTCAGGGTGATGGTCTAAGTAAAACAATTGCCTAGAATATGTTTTTTTTGTTTTCTTTTTTTTTTTCCTCCAACTGCCTTGGCTTCTGTCTTTATTACTTCACACCCCTTTTCAGCTGTATGGTATGTTTTATAGACTCCTCCTGTGGAAAGAAAGCACGAAACAGGCACCAGGCTTTATTAGCGGTATTCCAGTAATAAAGCCACTGGTTCACGAAGCAGGCTGCAGAATTTCCTGCTCCTTAGAATTCTAGCCAAAAATCAGGCCATCATTACTTCTGGTAGCAATCCAGCAGCTAGATGATTGGAAAGCAATCCAGCATGGCTTAAGACCAACTATAGACTGAGACACAAAGTTATTCTGTCTCTAGGCTAGTGTGTTCTTGTAGGAGTGAGTGCTACTAAAATAATCACTTACTGGATAAATTTCACTCACCAGTAGTATGTGATCAATATACTTTTTTATCATTGGTGGAAGGTGATGACAAGGATAAGTACATTGGCACCTTTCCTAACTTTTCACAGTTCTTAAACTACGTAATTTTTGAAACTGATAACTGCCAACAGGCATGTATAATAAACACCAGACGAGTACTGGCAGAGGAAGCTTTAATTCCTGCAGAAAAGCACATCTTTTAATGTACTTCGTGACCTCAAGAAAATAATTCCCCCCCCCCCAACACTGCTTTTGGGGTAATGGATACCATGCTGTTAAATTAAATATTTTAAGAGAACATTTAAAAAGCTTACTGTTTGCAGAGAGTCTTGTTTATTGCCCATAAACTTTGTCCTAGGCTCTCATCTTCATGTTGCGGAGATGTCTGTATGCACTACCCCGAGAGCCTTGTCTTGTTTTCCTGGTTGGGTCAAACAAGGCAGTAAAATCTCAGCTGAGTATATATGGTCTTGTGATCATAAATACAATCTTCAGACAAAGTAACTTGTACAAGACAATGTGGCACCACCTTCTTTGAAACCAGTGTTCTTACCTACGGTATGTACAAATCATTTGTGTCATGAGAGGAGCTGTCTCAGAGGTCTGTGGAGTACTAGGAAAGCACAGGAACAATGACTCAGTCCAAGAGAGCTGAATTAAAGATGATTAAAACTAATAATGATAATTACAAAAGGAAATAGTCCTCTTTAAGGATGTGTTCGAGCTGACAATCCATGAAAGATGGGAGATAAGGAATATGTTTGCATGTTTGTAAAGATGGGGAATGAGAAAAAGAAGTGGCACCAGGTCGAGAAATGATCAGTTCTGTTTCCCCGACCTACTGTTCAGAGGAGACTTTCCTTGAACACCTGACTTGAAGCATCTTTCCAAAAGAATTAAGTACTATAAATATTAATTAATATCATATTCATATGAAATAGAATTAAATAATATTCCAAAAAGACACAATGCTGAAGTAGATAAAAAATAGATACATTTCATTTCCTCAAAGGTAATTGACTCTATGCAATACACTGGTGCCATTGAAATGGCCTTGCTTGGACATGATAAAATTGAATCATCTGTGATCCTGGGTGTGCTTCAAGGCCTGGTGGAGTTTATAGTTCATATACTATACACATCTCTGTGGGAGAGCATTAGAAAACAGAAACCAGGTTTAAAGGAGCATAAACTGTTCTATTTGGCTCACAGCACTTTACAAGTGATTGAAGAAGATGTTTTGTGTTCACACAAAATTGACTTTCATAAGCAGCAATTTAAGTACGCTGACATACAACTTAAAACATTAGTAATTGTGTGTTGCAGGTGTAGTCCAAGGTCCTCTGTTCAGGTATTACAAAACAGAGCATGTGGGATAAACCCACTTATTCCTTCCAATAGTGAGCGACTGCACCATGATTTTGGTAAACATAGAAATACATTTGTTTTAGATGTATGTTCCATGATATGGTTTATTTTTGTGCACCAACACTTAAGAAACCCCAGTTACACTTGGCTAATGACAAGACTCAGGCTTAACCTGTGTTTATAGAGCTGAACATGGAGCCGGACGAGCTCATCTTGAGCGACCCAAGAGGCCCCCAGAACAGAAGAGCCTTCTGCGGCTCGCAAAACCATCCATCATTCAGTCAGAAGCAGAGACCTTTCCATCAGCTTAAAGCTGAGGTTCAAAAGAGGATCTGCTAAAATAAAAACAGATGGTGGAAGGACAAAGCTTAAGAAACCCAAGCATTTGCTGACAGACATAATATGTGAAGTTTTTTCTGTGAAAAAAAAGAGTTTGTACAGACAAAGCTCATGCAGTCTCACACTACTCCATTCTGAAGACGGCAGTATCCCTATTAAAACCAAAAAATCCATCAAGGTTTGCAGAAAGGAACTCTAGCAAAAGAACAGAGAGTCTATTGTGTCAGAAGACACCATAGGCTCCGTCCCTCAGCAAATGTTAAAAAAAAGATGTCAAAGTACAGTAGCTGAAGACCTGAAGGTGTAGTGGACAAAACAGTGACCAACAAGCTCTAATTTGCTTCTTCTCAAACACTGCAACACCAGAGAAATTCCTACTGACATACACAATCTGATGCTAATCATCACCCACCCTAGCAAAGCATTGTCCTGTACTATGGTCTTAATGAGCCATCTGCTCTCTTTTCTCCTGGACAGGAAGTTTTCCTACTGCCAGTGAAGCTTCAGACCATCATGAGGCGCTGCCGACATTAGTTTAGATAATGATCAAACAATGCTAATGATAATGACGGCATCATGATCTATGAGCAGCCCTGGAATGCTTCTCCGAACCTTACAAAAGCAAACAGCTAATCTTTAACATCAGAAAATTAATCTTGGTCAATCATTTGAAGGATCAAGTAAGATTTACACAGAGGAAATCAAAATTGTAGATCAATTTGCATATCTTAGCACAAAAGGCAAATGTAGACATCACAACTTAATACAGGCCAGCACATGCCAGCACTACCTTTGTGAGATTGTGTAACAAGTGTCAGAACCTCAGATTTTAGCTTGCAAAGTGGTTGCAATCCTGTATGTGCAAGATCTACAGCAAACACATGAAATCACTGAGTAGCAGCACATTCATGGTAAGATCTTCACCATAAAGTGGGAGGATTGCTGGGAAAATGTGTGTCTTCAAAGAGGCTCATCCACCAGTATTCACCCTAAGTTTCACTTCCAAGTGAAGACATTGACACCACATGATAGGAGACAGTAGTCTCGGACAGGACCATCAGAATTAAAAGGACAGACCACAGTCTCAAAAGGAACGTGTTCCCTATCCTGCCTTCCAGAGACACCTGCAATATCTGCCAATGAGTCTACATTTCAAGGACTTAACTCCTCAACCAACAAAGGGACATTTCAAAACAAAATCTGTGAGAAAAATATTCTTGACCCCAAAGGACAACCACTGCCAACATTTATATCTTTAACCATATACAAGACATATACACAATTGTGAACATCCTTTGCTTTAGAAGAAAAATCATTCAGTGCAAACATACATACATTTTGTTTTCTGAGCTGTATAACAGTGCATAATTTTATATTAATGAGCTAATTGAACTTTTGTACTCAATCTGATGTTTTATCGCATTCTTAATCTTGTTATTTTCTTTCTTTCAGCCTTTCCATTCTTGCTTACTTCTTTAAGCATGTGTTCTGCACAATTGTTTGAAGCTTGAAATTTAAATGATCTAATTCAATCCAACCATTTTCTTACTGCTTTGTCCAATACAGGGTTGAGTTGGAGCCTATCCTGGTGAGTAAAGGGCACAGGGCAGGGTACACCAGGGTACACAGGGAGAACATACAGGTACCATACCATACCAACATGCAGACAGCACCTGGGAATCCCAGCACTGTGAGGCAGCAATGCTAACCATTGGATCACTGTGCTGCCCCATCTAATAAATCATAAATGAGAATTTCAGTGTCGAAGAGATTTGGAAGATTATTGTATTTTAACTGGCAGAAGTGAGTCTACATGTTATTTATGATTTGCCCAGCCAGTTAGTTGCCCAGCAAGTTAAACAAAACATCTTGAAAGGCAGTTTCATTGACTGACATTTTTGTGAGCCAATTTGTATCAATTTTCTCTTTTTCACGAAGAAAGCACTTTTCCGTCTACCTGCACCATCATCAACATACCCCTCAGAGTTTCCACCAAAGGACCTGTAAAATTCAGGCAGGCAGCTAAGGCAGTAGTACTTCTCAATAAGGACTTGATTGCATTCCAAAACTCCTCCATCCCCTGTCCACCTCCGACTGGCCCATAGATCCTATTAGTGGAGAGTTCCACAGAAACATCAGGAATATCATCACTGGCCAGGGCCCAGTGATACCAGAATAGGGATTTTGTAAAGGGCTAATAAAGTGATGTTACGGTATTTTGTTATTTCAGATGTTCACTATGCACCAACATCTTTATTACCAGAGTGAGACCAGTCAACCAAATCTACTGCCACACCCTTTTTAAAACATTGAGTATTTCAAACACTGTGTTTTAGATATTTACGACTTCAAAGGACACTATTTTGTCTTCTTTATTGTTTTTTTTCTCTTCAATGGTCCTTGAAGTTTAGTTATTAAGACTATAATTTTTTAGCTCAACAAACTTCCTCTTGGAACAAGAGGAAGGAAACTTAACATATTTAAACTGCAGACAGAACTTTAAAAAACAAACAAAAACATTTCCCTAAAACAACAAACAAGAAACATTCCCTAGCGCACAACTTAATTTGCATAATAACATCTTCAAAAAAATCCAATAAACTCATTTCTGTAAAATGCAGTGTGTTCATCTGGAAACAAAGAGCAGATCTTCTTTGATTTTTGAATCTCTGAAGTTTGTTTGTATATATGTTAGTAATGATGTTTATTGCTAAAAACTGACAGATGTTTTGCCAAAATGATTGGATTAAAATATGTCATTGTTTGGGGTATGAATGATAATCTTAATCTTGAATATAAATATGCATATTAAATATCTTAAGGACCAAGTAAACAAAAAAATTAAAAAATGTCATCATTGTTGTGTGTGTTTGTGTAGAGTACCCTTACACGTTGTTCATTGTTGTAATATCCATTACTTTAATTTGGTTTTATCTAGAATATTAGTGTCTGTGATTAGTGATTACACACAAAAATGTTCTGTACTTTTCATGAAAGCATTAGAACCGGGGGCCAGATGCAGCACACTTATAATGGCAGTCTATACAATCAATTGGAATCTTTGAGGAGGCCAGAATTGAAGTTACCTGCCTGCATATAGATGTATATGCCATGAGAAATTCCCATTTCTGATCACACTATGTGATGCTAACAAGCCATAGCTGAATTCTGCCTAGCGCTCTTTGAAGTACTCAGGCAATTTACAGCCCTGAATGAAAAACTGACTTTTGACATTAATTGACTAGTATAAAACGTCTGTAATGCAAATCCAATCACAATCCAGGTTGAATGAGTGCATTTTTTTTTCTTTTACCCTCTGGTCAGGTACTATATACTGGTCAAGTACTGCTATGGGCAAATTCTGAGCTATTTCAGCCATTGCAGAGGCGACAGTGTAGGAATGTCATTTTGGGGGCTAAAAAGGCCACAAGTACTGTATCCGAGCATTGGATGTTTATTGCAAATTTCTGTGGCAGAGGCAATTGCAGGTATTCAAAGGTATTTAATTTACCAATTTCATACATCTTATTCGGTTCAGTTGAATTACCCGATGATCGGTTTCTGCATCTACATAGCATCAGCGGGCATGTAATACAGGTTGTATTAATGTATCAATGGTAACTACCTAGTGATTGAAATCCGAGAGCAGTCTTCATGGAATTGAAGACTATTTTTCTGCACAGGGCCTTTACCAGTCCCTAAGAGTGTCAGTACTCTTGCGAAGTAAAACAAAACATCTGACTGAAAATGGATTCCTATATGTAATTCATACTCGCAGAGGAGCATGCTTTGCCTTAGTACTTTTGAGAAATACCATCAC
The DNA here is from genome assembly GCF_040954835.1 of Lepisosteus oculatus. NCBI lineage: Eukaryota > Metazoa > Chordata > Actinopteri > Semionotiformes > Lepisosteidae > Lepisosteus > Lepisosteus oculatus. Next base: position 5,381,115 of record NC_090705.1, on the reverse strand, counting down.
GAGAAAGGTTATTAACAGAGACAAGAACTTGGCTGATCGGAGTTTATCCACTTGGTAGGGGCTTGTTTTTTCTTCTTTGACGCCAGTATTTTCATGTTAAAATGTTTGCTTTTAAAAAAGACTGTATTACAAAGTCCAAATACATCAAAAGTTATTATTTTCAAGACTAGGATGTCCTGAAGCGAAAAAGAAAAAAAGTAATTTAGATTTTGTGCCGCGTTGGAACTTTTAAGGGAAAAAAGCACAGGAAAGATCATGGAAAAACAATGATGTCACTGAAATTGGTATCATTTGTTTTAAATGACACACTGAAAGTTATATTTAAAGCAAGGTGGTAAAATACTTTGGATGTTCAAATTTGCACATTTGAAATATACACATCCAAAACAATTCCCCAGGCATAATAAATCCCCAAGTCACACTGTAAGATGTTTTGAGATGATGCTAAACAGTACAAGTGCTTTGTAGTATAAAATGTGGATAGAAAATGTCCCCTATTGTATTTGCAACTGGAAACCAAAACAACAGAAATAAAAAATAACAATAATGTGAGTGCACCATATTTTCTTGAAAAAGAAAAGTTAAGTTCCCCTATGGTCTGGTTAACAAAGAATAGGAAAAGACACCTCGGTGGGGTAAGTTGTCACTCCCTGCTGTTGTCCTAACAACGAGGCAGAATCCTGTCCTCTGACGTTAATAAGATACAGGAGGATGCTGCCCATCTTCCTGGAGCAAACCAGACACATTCTGAATTTTCACTGATCAATTAATTCTGACAAAGCCTTTATCTACATAGAAGCTTAGAGACCAGCAAGCCTTAGAGATTCCTACTGGGAAGATAGTGTTATTTTATTTTTAATAGATTTTTCATACCCTTCTTCTTCAGAACCAATGGATTACTGCCAATAATAGATAACATCTACACGTGTTTCAGTGGTGCTCTGCGTAAGCCTGCTGGGATAGGTTTTGATATCACAATGGTCAACTTGACCTCCATCTTATTCCAAAAGTGAAATTGTGTCTGTTGAAAAGTGGCCTACAATAGGTAGCAAGCTCTGATTTGTAGGGCATCATCCATACCTAATGGTACTCAACTGTTCAAAACTTTTCCTATTTAACAAATGACTGCATTTAAATTGAAATTTCAAAACTGCTGCTGAAAAAGTTTAGTCAATTAGCACAAAAGTTGGTACAGAAGATTTAATCAGGGGGAAAGTGTTTAACAAAAAAAACTTCCATTTTCCATAATACTGATTAATATAAGCAAAATTATTCCCAATTTCTTTGTGGATATTACTGTACTGAAACATAAATACCTTTTAAAAAATAAAACAACTATCTACTGGTTGACATTTCTGAAACAGATATCTGCTATATTTATAGCAAAACTATTTCTTAAAGGTGCAGGGACATTTATCATCAGCATGTTTAAGTGCTGTTACAATTATGAAGCGCGAAATATTGCAGTCTAGTTTAATAAGGCCTCTTAGTCTTCCTTGCTCCCTTGCTATCAATACTTAAAAAATACATTAAATTGATTAAAGTCTGAGGCTGAGGATAAAATGATTAAAATTTTTATCAATGATTAATTAATTTAACGTTGATACAAATAATTCTTATGCGTGGTTTTCCTGCCCCTGACAACCATTGCACACCAGTCTTCATGCTTTATTTCATGACAATGGAACTTGCGTGGAAGACATCAATACTGCTTGCAGGCCTTATTTATTATTGATATTTATACCATAAAATGAAACAATGACCTTGTTGTTTCATTAACACAGAGTTTCCGAATTTAATATGTAAGCCATAAAAATCACCTACTAATGCAAATACCTGTTTGATCCTGTACTAACATTTAACACCTGCATCTGTTTAAAAATAATTGCAGGCTTTTATTATCAGATGCATAAAAGACCTATGAAATCAATTCCAGTTTGGCTGGGTTAGCTGCAGGGATTAGCTAAAGTGGGCTGACTGAGTATTACTTGGGTGGAGGGTGTGCTTAATTTTCCATCGATGCTATAGCTGATAATATAAAGTTATCCATAGCCCACGATTTTCTTTTAGTATGGAAAGGTTGTGTATATTGAACACACATTTTAAAGTGGATACAATTGTGGCGTTACTTGTGGACTCATTAGTCAAGGCAAGAGGAAATATGCAAGTATTCCAAACAGCAGACCTGTAAAACCAGAGATTGTGGATAAATTAAATTCTTAAAGTCATTAACCAGACTATGAAAGAAGTTTTCCTTCATTGCACAACTTCAACTACTGAGGAACCCTAGACAGTAGCCTTGCAGTGAGGTTCCCATGATGTTATGAATTTTTTCCACTCTGGCATTACATAGAATATACACCTGCCTTTTTGTCTTGTTTATGAATTTTCATTCGCAGTGCATCCATACAGCTGGTATATATTACAGTCAGCAAGCACCAGAGCTACAAGCACATGCAGTATACTGTATGTGCTGATAGAGTTACAATCTGAATTGGACTGACATACTGTAAAAGCAAAAGCTGTTATGTGGCTTATACCAATTGCTTTTGTTACAGCACTATGAATTTTCTTAAGACAAAATGTTGGAGAGCGTGTCTATTACATTGGTTTAAGATACTGTTCTGCTTTTATATGTTTACCTAAGAGGGTGCAAGGTGAATAAAAAATATTTGATAGTTTTGCAGCCCTTACCTGAAACACATTCTAGTATTTTGATGGATTTCCATTGTTATATTATGTGTAAAATGAGAATTGAAATTAAATTTCTGATTCTGAAATTGATCTTTGTGAATGAGTAAATGGCAAATACCTAATTTGATACAAATTAAGTATCAATGAATTGATATAGTAAATGAATTGGTATAATCACTGATAAAGTCTTATCAGTGATTATACCACTTACTGTATCAAGTCGTTTTTAACTAAATGAGGGTAGTTGTTTTTTGGAGGTAAAAACCCAGCCACGATGTTGAAACTGATGCCCTGGTTTCTTTCAAGAAATGTCCGGATGAGATCCTTAGAACCAATTAACTGTGAACTAACACATGGACTAGATGGGCCGATCGACTTCCCTTTGTTTGTAACCTTTCTTAGGTTTTTACAAATACTTCTCAGCAAAAAAACCCAAGGAAGAGGTAAGTTATTTCTATAAGGGAAACTGAAATTGGCCAATGTTTTACTAATAGTGATTTTTTTCATTTTCAATGTATCGGACTGCAGTGGTCGAAATAAAAATCTATTGTGAGATCGTTAGCGCCTTGAGAAGCCACCTTTAAAGGCACTATATAAAATAAAGTTTATTATTATATTATCATTAAGGGAGAAGTAAATTTGTAAAGCAGCCCTACAACCTGAAATCACTTTCCTCAAAAGACCAAATTAAAAAAAAATTCAGGAAGAAAGGAAGATTTATCCTTGTGCATTTCTGAATGTGTATTTTTAAGCCTTCTCATATTAAAAAACCATTCTCGTGGACACCGTGTATGTATAGATTTTCCACTGAACCCATTTTTTTTTGGGTGGGGTTGGGGGGGGTAAGATAAGTAGTCAGAATGAAAAAAAAAGAGTTAGTGTAAAAAAACACTGAGTGCTTTCAAGTGGTTTTGGAAATGCCTGTAAATCGTGGGCACCGATCGCTCGTGTCACTGGCTGCCTTTTAATGCTGTTTTTATGGCGGCTGCAGTGGAAATAAGGGGAGGGAGTGGCGTTTTGAAGAAAAAAAAGGCAAGAAAGAAGAGTCCCCTTCAGCAACAAGTTGTAAAATAGACCTTACCCGGAGCCGTAATGGAAAGTTAAACTAGGAATTAGGAGGGCAGATAATTAATTGTCTGTGCAAAAGGAGTAGCTGTTTGACATCTGGCTTCAGACAGCAAACACTGATAGCATTGAGCAGAGGCAGCCAAGCTCTCAGGGCCTCGGTGCAGGGAAACTGTTTCATGTCAGGCAGCCGGCCCTGAGGAAGGCTGCTCCCAAAGCTGGGGGAAAACCTTTATTTTCGACAGCGCTCGTGTTCGAGTTCCCCCCTTTCTTGGCAAGAGGGAAAGGAATAGGCCCCATTTTTTTTTTCTCATAACCAAGCATTTTTGTTTTTGTTTTTTTACATTTCTTTCCCATCCGGGCTGCACTTCTTCAGGCTGGTCTGATGATTGATGAGGGGATGTGTGCACAACACAAGGCCAAGCACAGGGGCAACTCACAATGACAGGAAGCGATTAATGTCAAGGATGCGGAACTATGGTCACGGGTCACTGACAGCGTACTTAGGACAACAGCTTGGGGCAGGAAACAAATTACTAGAAATATCTTGATTAGCAAAATATAAAGCCCCTGGATTAAGCATTGCCAACTTTATTTCCTCTCATTTGCTTCCTTTAAATTACTTTGGCTCATTTAATACATTTGTGCCCGATAGCAGAGTTCCCGTTCATGCTAATGTACTGTAAATTGGCAATGAACATGTTTCCTTTCTACTTCTTTGTATTAGAATTAAACCCAATCATATTTCTTGGCAGTGTACATTGTTTTCTATTCTTTAAGAGTTATACCTGCTGCTGGGAGTCATGGAAACCACATGATCAGATAGCAAAAGTAAAATATACTGTAAGTTACTGTCCAAAACGGTTAAAGCTGACAATTCTTCACAAAGAATGTTTTCTTCAATGCCTCTTTACAACATAACACAATGCAAACATGCTTTGATCTATTGGAACCAATATTTATTTTTAGACATCAAAGAAAATTCCTCCTCAACACTTTCTTGGTCATAGCATTGCAGTCTGTTAGTGGATGGCAAAATGTGTAATGAATGCAAGTTAGCAGACAGATTTATATTTAGCTTGTTGTCATGTCTGTCCCCCATGCGAGATATACTGCCAGATTCAGTGGGACATGAACAATATCGCTTCAAGAAGCATACCGTGTGAGTTAGTAAGACTCCATAAAGGAAGAACGGAAACAGGTCTGTTGGTGTCAGGGAGATCCAATTGCTCTCTGTGTTAAACACAAACTGTACCTCTGTATGATTTCAAACTAAATGACATAA